>NC_133388.1:38013163-39372329 GCF_047511655.1 Castor canadensis | reverse complement strand
CAAGTTCATATCATCTCAAATATACATATTTATTTATGAATTTAATTCATTTTTGGTAGTGCTACATTGAACCTGGAAGAAACAGATGCAAGGTCTTTAGTGAATGTTTTTATCCTACAATTCAAAGGAATATCACAAATCATTTCCCACCAAATATGAAAATGTACAATGTACAATGCAATGAGAAACCATTGAGAATCAACAGAGACACCAAACAACAAAAATAGACCTGCATAGGACTGTGGCCATGTCTCAGATGGTAGAACACTTGCCTAGCAAGTGCAAGGCCCTTGAGTTCAATCCCTAGTACTGAAATAAATGAATGAATAAATAAATAATATAAAGCAAGTAATAGCCCTGCATATACTTTCTATATTGGAAAGATTGATTGAACTGGAAGTATGGCTCAAGTGGTAGAGCACTTGCCTAGCATGAGTGAAACCCTTAGTTCAAACCAAGTATCATCAAAAAATGTTGGAATGACTAGACACATAGTATAAAACATGTATGTCTACTTACTATGTTTAACAAAATGAAACTAAAAAAAACCTCAAAAATACTACTGAGGAACATGAAACTATAAATACGATAGTTCAGATTTGAAGAAGAGCCAATTAGAAACTCTAGAATTGAGAAAAATTATAATCTAGATTAAAAAAAACAAGTGAACTGTTTTAAGTAGAGTCAATGCAATTGAAGACAAATAATAAGGTGGAAGACAGGTTAAAAATAGTTACTGAGAATGCCTCACAGACAAAAAAAGATAAAAAATATGAACGAGTCCAAGAAGTTGCATTGTTTTATACACCCTTATTTATCACTCACAAAATGCCTTAAAATTCCAATAAAAATAAAATTCTATATTCTTCGATAGTGTTTTCCATTGACCGAAAAATGCAAAAATTATGTCCAATAATAACAGAGGAAGAGTCCAATTTATTCTTCCATGAACAAATGATGCTTCTATAGTCACTTAAAGTCATGACAGAAATATTTACCTTGAGGATTTTACATATATAGGGTAATCTCAAATGCAGTGAATGATAATATACTTTTGATACATCTAAGAAGACTAAAAGAGAATGTTACATGATAAAGAGCATACTTTTGAATTCTGATGTTGCAGATACTTTAAGATTTCCTTTAAGAAATTTCCTTTTTTTAGACTCTCATATTTTCTAGTTGCTTTAACATGAGTATTTATTACTTAAAAAAATTTAAAACTGAGCTGGGCATGTTGGCACATGCCTATAATCCCAGCAGTTTGGGAGTCAGAGACTGGATTATGGTTCAAGACTAGCCTGGGCAAAAGTTACAGATACCTTATCTCAAAGAGAAGTTGGGCCTTTGTTGTGCATGCCTGTGGTACCCAGAACCTGCATGTCAGAGGTAGGAAAATCAAGATTTGAGGTTATTCTTGGCAAAATATCCCATCTAATGGATTTTGAAACCCTATCTGAAAAACAAGCTAAAACCAAAAGGACTGGGGCCATGACTCAAGTGATAGAGCACTTGCCTTGCCAGTGTGTGGCCCTGAATTCAATACCCAGTACTTCCACCCCCTCACACCCACCCCAGATATCATTAAGGCTGGGCCAAGACTGCTGAAAAGCATGGAGACACATAAAGGTCACTTAGAGAAAAGTAGGAAACAGCCCACATCTCCAAACCTGGCTCTTTGGGGGAGACAAGAGCTTAAGCTACAACCACAGGGAGAGCTGTGCAGTCCTGGCAATTCTAGATGCAGGGTAAACCCTTAGTTTGAAGACTTTAAAACCTCTGTGGGTATTTGGTGTGGCGCATCAGCACAGGTGGTGAAATCTATTTTGTCTCTGCCTATATCTCATAATACTATAGCCAGGCACTGTCTTGACAATGGTTCTATTGTTTCAAAATGAGCTAATCTGGGGATGTGAAAACAAGGAATCTGGGAAACCCTCCCAACAGTGTTTGGGTCAGAGACAGACATGATTGGCAGTCATAGAGAGGGAGAGAATTGAATGTGTACGCCGTAAAAAATTTTAGAAGCCTGGAGCTCAGACTTTGAAGAGGACAGTGTTTTGTGGTCGTGACCTGTCAAAAAGCAGACTGTATTCCCTGTGATGACAGCAGAGACTAAGAACTTTCAACCCATGGCTAACATAATAGCACAGCTTTCATTGCTGACTCCCTGCTGCTTGGGGTTGCTGCCAGGTGGGACTGAGAGCTCCCAGCCCAGGCATAGAAGATTGTACTACTTCCCCAGTTTTCTTCCTCCTACAGGATTGTTTACTACTGAGTAAAATCTGAAAGTGCTGAGACTGTCAAGCAAAGTGCTAGGTTCCCTTGGTTCTTCTCCTGCTTCCATTGAAGATATCAATCCTCTGTTTGCTTACCCTATTAATCTCTGATGTCCTTGGAGAACACCCCTATGATTGGACATTTGGTGCGTCTTCGTATACAAAATGTAAGGCCTGTGTATTGATTGGGTACCTGCCTGGTCCACAGGTGATAAAGCTTACTGTGGCCATCAGTGACTGGCTGCACAAAAAGAGAAGATTCCAAAGTAAATGTAGCCCTGATGCTGACAATTGATCCTTGATTGGCCTTGCCCAGAGCCCTCATTATAGCATCAGCCTAAAAAATATTTCTGTTACACTGGTTTGTTTTTTCTTCTCTTGTGGTACTGGAGATTGAACTCTCAAAACAAATGAGTGATAACCATCCCAAGAGATGTGCAGATTGCAACCTAGAAATATAAGAAATTTGAAAAAAAACATGACAACACATCTTCTCTAAAGTTCACCACTATTCAATACCTGAAATCAAACATACTGAAAAGGTTGAAATGCTGGACAAAGAATTCAAAAGTGTAGTTTGAAAAATGACCAGTGATAGTTTCTGCTGGGTATTGAGGGGGGGAGCGGGAGGGGGTGGAGTGGGTGGTAAGGGAGGGGGTGGGGGCAGAGGGGAGAAATGAACCAAGCCTTGTATGCACATATGAATAATAAAAGAAAAATGAAAAAAAAAAACCTTAAAAAAAAAAAAAGAAAAAAAAAATGAAAAATGACCAGTGACATAAAGAGGACTCAAATCAACAGAAGAATGATGGAGTCAATTCAAGACCTAGATGAGAAAGTTAGTAATTTGAATGAGAAATTCAACATTGGATTAGAAATTCAGTTGATACCTAGAGACCCAGAAAAGAATTAGAAATTGAAGAAAGACTTGAGGAATAATTACATTCAGATGGAAATTAAGAAAAAAAATTCATGATCACATCTACAAGACCTCTGGGACACAATTTAAAGACTAAACGTATGAATCTGTGATGTCAAAGAAGAGACCAACATTCAGACTAAAGGCATAGAACATTTATTCTAATTAAAGATGTATACACACAAATACATAAGTCAGTTGAGCCCAAACAGACCTGAACACACAAAAGAACCTCTCCACATCATAATATAGTTAAAATGCAAAAAAAAAAAAAAAGAACATCAAAAGCTGAAGGAGGGAACCACCAGTTTACTTGAAAAGATGTATTTTAAGTTCTGAAAGAAGATAACTGCCAATCAAGATTCCTATTCCAGTAAAGTTATCATTTGAAATCAAAGAAATAAAAAGATTCCATTATAGGCATAAACTAAAGGAATTCATGATCACTTAGCTTTGCACAAGGTACTTATGGGAATACTAGATATAAAAAAACCAAAGAGGAAGAATTCCAAGATGGCGGCTAGAGGTAGGAAGCAGAAAGTGACCCTCCTATAGTGAAATCTTGGAGAGACGCTGGAGACACACTTTGCAGGCATAATCACCGAGAAAAGGCATAACTTTGACTCTTCCACATCTCCAGCCAGTGTAGAGAATCTCCACTTCACGTTAAACGGAGAACCGAGGAGGCCCCCGGGCCGGCAGTGGCCGGCGCCCATACGGCTTGGGAAGACGCGGACCAGGTGAGCTTCGCGGTACCGCGGTAGCCCCACAGACAAGCTTGGGCCAGAGTAGCATAGCCCCCTGGACAGACAGACCTCCACCTGGGAAAAAAAGAGAAACTGAGTACTAAGCAATAAGAACAGTTAAGACACGCTGGAAAGAGGGTGGGGCGCCCTGAGCACTGAAGATTGGGGGAAGGGAATCCTTCCCGGGACTGTAAATAAACAAGCCGGGCGGGCTGGAGAGGCTCTGTCTTGAGCGGGGCGCACCCAGCAACCAGGAGCAGGGACGCTTGTGAGAGGAGGGAAGACCCACTTCCCACGTGAACTGTAAATAAACACGCAGGCCTGACAACGTGGGGCAGTGTCACCTTTCCCAGTGCTTGGAAAGGGGAAAGCCTGTAGCAGTGGCCCCCGCACAGGAGAACTCTGAGCAAACAAAGCCTGTGGGACCAGGTGAGTGCTAGCTCACCCCAGAGATCTGCATAAATAACGCCGCCAGCTACAGGCTGAGAGCAGCAGGCAGGCAAGCCACAGTTGCAGATACCACTCTCAGAACTGCCTCCAGACGCTTTTTTTTCTTTTTCTCCCTACCTTTGATGAGAGAACAACCGAATTACACCTGCAAGCCGAAAAACTTACTGAAACTGTATTGCATTTGAACTGGGGACACTTGGTGGGGTTTTTTTTTTTTTCTTCTGTGTGTGTGTGAGTGTAGTTTTGTTCTACTTTATGCATCCCCTTTGATGAGACAACTACAGAACAACATCTGAGGCACCAACTCCAGGACTGGAGATTGAGACGGACATCCAAATTATTAAGACTGAAATTGCATTGCATATAAACTTGGAAGTTTTTTCGTTTTTTTTTTAATTTTCTATTTTCCATTTTATTTTAATTCATTTTTATATATAGATATTACTTTCATATACTTATTTTTTATTTTTTTATCTTTGATTTTCAACCCTCTCTCTGTCTCTCTATTGTCTGTTCAGTTTACTGTTGATTAGTACACTAACACTCCTTGATTATACCTTTGAAACTCTCTTGTCTGATACCTTGTTCTGCTTTCCCCCTCTTGTCTGTATATTTGTTTTCCCCTTTTCTTTAACTTCTTGCTTTCCATCTCAGCTCACCCTGCCATTCTAAATATTACCATTGTTATTATTACAAGCTAGAAAATACTTAATTACACACAGTACAGGGACAGTAACAACACCAAGGACAATGACAGGAAGACAGAAAAAACAAGGAAACCAGTTTCCCCACAGCAAAAAATTAGTACAGGAAACAGAGGGGAATGAAGAGAACAGAAGCTCAGATCCAGACTCCAACAAAATGAAGATAAACTATGCCAAAGGACCCAATGAAGCCCACAAGAATAATTTAAAAGAAGATATACTACAAGTACTGAATGAGAATTTTGTAGAGATGATACTGGATAGGGTCAACCAAAATGTACAGGAGACATTCAAGAAATTCCAAGACAATAAAAATAGAGAATTTGAAAAAGCAAAAGAAGAAATAAAGGAAACCATAGAAGCACTGTATAAACACCAAAGTGAAAGAGAGAACACGATGAATAAATGGATAAATGAACTCAGGACAAAAATAGACAACAATGAAGAAGAAAACAGCCAGGATATGGAAAACCTCAGAAAAAAGAACGAAACAGAACTGCAAAACAAAACGGAAGGCCAATCCAGCAGAATAGAACAAACAGAAGACAGAATCTCAGAACTTGAAGATGAAATGGTAATTAAAGGAAAACCCGAAGAACTATTAATTAAACAACTCAAGACCTGTGAAAAGAAAATGCAAGAACTCACTGACTCCATCAAAAGACCAAACTTGAGAATCATGGGCATCGAAGAAGGAGAAGAGGTGCAAGCGAAGGGAATGCGTAATATATTCAACAAAATAATAACGGAAAATTTCCCAAATCTAGAGAAAGATATTCCCATACACATGCAAGAGGCCTCCAGGACACCAAACAGACCAGATCAAAATAGAACTACTCCACGACATATCATCATTAAAACAACAAGTTCAGAAACTAAGGAAAGAATATTGAAGGTTGTAAGAGAGAAAAAACAAGTAACATACAAAGGTAAACCCATCAAAATCACAGCAGACTTCTCAACAGAAACATTAAAAGCAAGAAGAGCGTGGGGTGAGATCTTCCGGGCACTGAATGAAAATAACTTCAACCCCAGGATACTCTACCCAGCAAAGCTATCATTCAAAATAGATGGAGCAATAAAAGTCTTCCATGATAAGCAGAAACTAAAACAATATGTGACCACAAAGCCACCATTACAAAAGATTCTGCAAGGGATCCTGCACACAGAAAGTGACACCCAACTTAACCATGAAAAGGCAGGCAGCACCAAACCACAGGATAAGAAAAAGCAAGACAGTAGAGAGTAACATCAAGTTAGGTACACACAATCAAACCTTCAAACAACTAAGATAACTAAATGGCAGGAATCACCACATACCTGTCAGTACTAACACTTAATGTTAATGGACTTAATTCACCCATCAAAAGACACCGTTTGACAAAATGGATTAAAAAAGAAGATCCAACAATTTGTTGCTTACAGGAGACTCATCTCACCGACAGAAATAAGCATATGCTTAGGATGAAAGGCTGGAAGAAGATTTACCAAGCCAATGGCCCCCGAAAACAAGCAGGAGTAGCAATACTTATCTCTGACAAAGTAGACTTCAAACCTACATTGATCAAACGAGATAAAGAAGGACATTCCATACTAATAAAAGGGGAAATATACCAAAAGGAAATAATAATCATCAATCTGTACGCACCCAATGTCAACGCACCCAATTTCATCAAACATACCCTGAAAGACCTAAAAGCATATATAAACGCCAACACAGTGGTTGTGGGAGACTTTAACACTCCATTATCATCAATAGATAGGTCATCCAAACAAAAACTCAATAAAGAAATCCAAGATCTAAAATATGCAATAGATCAAGTGGACCTAGTAGATGTCTACAGAACATTTCATCCAACCTCTACACAATATACATTCTTCTCAGCAGCCCATGGAACCTTCTCCAAAATAGATCATATCCTAGGGCACAAAGCAAGCCTCAGCAAATATAAGAAAATAGAAATAATACCATGCATACTATCTGACCACAATGCAGTAAAAGTAGAACTCAACAACAAAAGTAAAGACAAAAAACATGCAAACAGCTGGAAACTAAATAACTCATTAATTAATGAAGAATGGATCATCGATGCAATAAAAGAGTAAATTAAAAAGTTCCTAGAAGTCAATGAAAATGAAAACACAACCTACCGGAACCTATGGGACACAGCTAAGGCAGTCTTGAGAGGAAAGTTTATAGCCAGGAGTGCATATATTAAAAAGATTGAAAGATCCCAAATCAATGACCTAATGATACATCTCAAACTCCTAGAAAAACAAGAACAAGCAAATCCCAAAACAAATAGAAGGAGAGAAATAATAAAAATAAGAGATGAAATCAACGAAATGGAAACCAAAAAACCATACAAAGAATTAATGAAACAAAAAGTTGGTTCTTTGAAAAAATAAACAAGATCGATAGACCCCTGGCAAACCTGACTAAAATGAGGAGAGAAAAAACCCAAGTTAGTAGAATCAGGAATGCAAAAGGGGAGATAACAACAAACACCATGGAAGTACAGGAAATCATCAGAGACTACTTTCAGAACCTATATTCAAATAAATTTGAAAATCTAAAAGAAATGGACAGATTTCTAGATACATATGATCATCCAAAACTGAACCAAGGGGAAATTAATCACCTGAATAGACCTATAACACAAAATGAAATTGAAGCAGCAATCAAGAGTCTCCCCAAAAAGAAAAGTCCAGGACCTGATGGATTCTCTGCTGAATTCTATCAGACCTTTAAAGAAGAACTGATACCAACACTCGTTAAACTGTTCCACGAAATAGAAAGGGAAGGAAAACTGCCAAACACATTTTAGGAAGCCAGTATTACACTTATCCCAAAACCAGGCAAAGACACCTCCAAAAAGGAGAACTATAGGCCAATCACCTTAATGAACATTGATGCAAAAATCCTCAAGAAAATAATGGCAAATCGAATTCAGCAACACATCAAAAAGATTATTCACCATGACCAGGTAGGCTTCATCCCAGGGATGCAGGGGTCGTTCAACATACAAAAATCAATAAATGTAATAAACCACATTAACAGAAGCAAAGACAAAAACCACTTGATCATCTCAATAGATGCAGAAAAAGCCTTTGATAAGATCCAACATCATTTGATGATAAAAGCTCTAAGAAAACTAGGAATAGAAGGAAAGTTCCTCAACATTATAAAAGCTATATATGACAAACCTACAGCCAGCATTATACTTAACGGAGAAAAATTAAAACCATCCCCTCTACAATCAGGAACCAGACAAAGATGCCCACTTTATCCACTCCTATTCAACATAGTACTGGAATTCCTAGCCAGAGCAATTAGGCAAGAAGAAGGAATAAAAGGAATACAAATAGGTAAAGAAACTGTCAAAATATCCCTATTTGCAGACGACATGATCCTATACCTTAAAGACCCAAAAAACTCTACTCAGAAGCTTCTAGACATCATCAATAGCTATAGCAAGGTAGCAGGATATAAAATCAACATAGAAAAATCATTAGCATTTCTATACATTAACAATGAGCAAACGGAAAAAGAATGTATGAAAACAATTCCATTTACAATAGCCTCAAAAAAAATCAAATACCTAGGTGTAAACCTAACAAAAGATGTGAAAGACCTCTACAAGGAAAACTATACACTTCTGAAGAAAGAGATTGAGGAAGACTATAGAAAGTGGAGAGATCTCCCATGCTCATGGATTGGTAGAATCAACATAGTAAAAATGTCGATACTCCCCAAAGTAATCTACATGCTTAATGCAATTCCCATCAAAATTCCAATGACATTCATTAAAGAGATTGAAAAATCTACTATGAAATTTATATGGAAACACAAGAGGCCACGAATAGCCAAGGCAATACTCAGTCAAAAGAACAATGCAGGAGGTATCACAATACCTGACTTCAAACTATATTACAAAGCAATAACAATAAAAACAGCATGGTACTGGCACAAAAACAGACATGAAGACCAGTGGAACAGAATAGAGGATCCAGATATGAAGCCACACAAGTATGAGCAACTTATCTTTGACAAAGGAGCTAAAAATATATGATGGAGAAATAGCAGCCTCTTCATCAAAAACTGCTAGCAAAACTGGTTAGCAGTCTGCAAAAAACTGAAACTAGATCCATGTATATCACCCGATACCAAGATTAACTCAAAATGGATCAAGGATCTTAATATCAGACCCCAAACTCTTAAGTTGATACAAGAAAGAGTAGGAAATACTCTGGAGTTAGTAGGTATAGGTAAGAACTTTCTCAATGAAACCCCAGCAGCACAGCAACTAAGAGATAGCATAGATAAATGGGACCTCATAAAACTAAAAAGCTTCTGTTCATCAAAAGAAATGGTCTCTAAACTGAAGAGAACACCCACAGAGTGGGAGAAAATATTTGCCAATTATACATCAGACAAAGGACTGATAACCAGAATATACAGGGAACTTAAAAAACTAAATTCCCCCAAAACTAATGAACCAATAAAGAAATGGGCATGTGAAGTAAACAGAACTTTCTCAAAAGAAGAAATTCAAATGGCCAGAAAACACATGAAAAAATGCTCACCATCTCTAGCAATAAAGGAAATGCAAATTAAAACCACACTAAGATTCCACCTCACCCCTGTTAAAATAGCCATCATCAGCAACACCACCAACAACAGGTGTTGGCGAGGATGCGGGGAAAAAGGAACCCTCTTACACTGTTGGTGGGAATGTAAACTAGGACAACCACTCTGGAAAAAAATTTGGAGGCTACTTAAAAAGCTGGACATCATTCTATCATTTGATCCAGCAATACCACTCTTGGGGATATACCCAAAAGACTGTTACTCCAGAGGCACCTGCACATCCATGTTTATTGCGGCACTATTCACAATAGCCAAGTTATGGAAACAGCCCAGATGCCCCACCACTGACGAATGGATTAAGAAAATGTGGTATCTATATACAATGGAATTTTTCTATGCAGCCATGAAGAAGAACGAAATGTTATCATTCGCTGGTAAATGGATGGAATTGGAGAACATCATTCTGAGTGAGGTTAGCCTGGCCCAAAAGACCAAAAATCGTATGTTCTCCCTCATATGTGGACATTAGATCAAGGGCAAACACAACAAGGGGATTGGACTATGAGCACATGCTAAAAGCGAGAGCACACAAGGGAGGGGTGAGGATAGGTAAGACACCTAAAAAACTAGCTAGCATTTGTTGCCCTTAATGCAGAGAAACTAAAGCAGATACCTTAAAGCAACTGAGGCCAATAGGAAAAGGGGACCAGGAACTAGAGAAAAGGTTAGATCAAAAAGAATTAACCTAGAAGGTAACACCCACGCACAGAAATCAATGTGAGTCAATGCCCTGTATAGCTATCCTTATCTTAACCAACCAAACCCCTTGTTCCTTCCTATTATTCCTTATACTCTCTCTACAACAAAATTAGAGATAAGGGCAAAACAGTTTCTGCTGGGTATTGAGGGGTGGGAGCGGGACGGGGTGGAGTGGGTGGTAAGGGAGGGGGTGGGGGCAGGGGGGAGAAATGAACCAAGCCTTGTATGCACATATGAATAATAAAAGAAAAATGAAAAAAAAAAAACCAAAGATACACAAGCATGATAGCTCAGAGTACATAAGAAGTTGAAATGTATCAAATATTATCAGTAAAGCAGCAAACCTCTTAAGATGACATATACCTCTTAATAACAACTCTAAAGATAAATGCAATGAACTCTCTAATTATTTGAGTGGATACCTGCCAGGCCAATAGGCTGCAACATTCATTGGAACCAGCAGACTGAATGGATTTAAAAGCAAGGCCTAATTATCTGCTGTGTACAAGAAATTCACCTAACTGGAAAAGACACATACAGACTCAAAGGGAAAGGGTACAAAACAATATTCCAATAATACAGAATCTGAAAGCAAGCAGGTGTAGCTATGCTCTCATACCTACAAAAATAGACTTCAAGCCAAAATTAAGGGTATTAAAGAAGGTCACTGTGTATATATATAAATCCATCAAGAAAATGTAAAAATTTTAAACATATGTGATTAAATATTGAACCCAATTTTATAAAGCAAACACTAGTAGACATGAAGGAACAGATAAGTCTAGATACATAAATACTGAATGACTTCAATACCCCACTCACAACCCATTCGTGATCTGGAGAAAAAAATCAACAAAAAACTTTACCACAGATCACAGGAGTATAGCAGACATCTACAAAATATTCATTCAACAGCAGTGCAATGTACATTCTTCTTTATAACCCATGAAATTTTCTCCAAAATACACCACATTTTAGGTCATATAGTACATCTTATCAATTACAAGAAATTTGATATCATTTCTTGTAACTCATTAGACTTTAATGGAATAAAAGCAGAAATCAATGGAAAGACCAGCTGCAGAAAATCTACAAAAATATAGTGATTGAAAAATATACTTTTAAGTGATCCATGGATCATTGAATAATCAGGGAGGAAATTTAATAATTCCTGGAATCAATTGAAATGAAAATACAACTTACGATACTTTTGCTATACCGGAAAAGCAGTTATAACGGGGGAAGCTTAAAGCTATAAATGAGTTCATTCAAAATTCAGAGATCTCAATTAAATGACCTATTCATGCACCTCAAGGTCTTAGAAAAAACAAGAACAAACCAAATCCAAATTCAGTGGATGGGCAGAAAGAAATATTTCAGGTGTACGGATAAAATAAAGCAGTATATAAAATGAAGGGACTAAAGACTTGTTTGAAAAGATAAATGATATTGACAAACCCTTAGCCAAACTCACCAATGAAAAAAATTAAATTAGGGATTAATCAGGGGTTACTTTTTAAAAAAGGGATTATTTTGAAAGTGATCAGTGAAATCCAGAGGATTATGGAATAGTTCAAAACTTTTATTTGAAGATATTCTAAAGTCTAGAAGAAATGGATAACTTCTAGACACACATGGCCTACCAAAATGGAACCAAGAGTATATAATCAACATAAATTCACCTATTACAATCAATGAAGTTGTTGGAGTAATAAAGAATCTCCCAACATTTAAAAGCCCAGGACAGAATGGATTCACTACTGAATTCTCCCAGACCTTTAAAGAAGATCTAACACCAATGCTCCTCAAAATATTCAATAGAGTTGAATTGAGGGGATTCTTCCAAACTCATTCTATGAAATCACCCATGTTAACCTGATATCAAGAATTGATAAAAATACAACAAAAATGGAAAATCATAGATGCTTTTGCCCAATGAACATAGACACAAAAATTCAACAATATATTTGCAAGTCAACTTCAATAACATTAAAATGAGCATATAACTTTTAAAAAAAAATTCCTTTTAAAATGAGAATATACTTTAAGTTTGTTTCATTCCAGGGATATAGCCAACAGGAAAAACTGAAAGCATTCCCTCTAAAGTGATGAATGATTCAAGGGTGTCCAGTTTCTCACACTTACTCAATATAGTGCTTGAATTGGTAGCCAGAGCAATAATTCAAGAGAACTTAATAAAATAACATAAACAGAAAGGGAAGAAAACAAATTGTCTGTATTTGCATATGATGTAGCTCCATATTTAAAATACCTTAAAGTCTCCATGACAAAACTCTTACATATAATAAACACTTTAACAAAGTATCAGGACAACAAAATCAACATACATATACAAATTTATATATCAGTAAGAAACATTGAAAACAAAATCAGGCAAACCTCCCTATTCATAATAGCCTCAAAAAATTGACTAATTAACCTAACCAAGGATATAAAAGACCTATAGAATAAAAAGTATAAAACATAGTTTTGTTCGATACAGAATTTCAGGCTCAAGATCAATTTCCCTTAAAACTTTCTTCCATTTTCTTCTGTAGACTAGTTTTGCTGAATTTCTGATTTTTATTCCTTTATCAGTAATTATTTCATTTACTACCTTTGAGAGATTTCTTCTCTGAAAGTTTAGAGTTATATATAATACTACACCTAGATGCGTCTCTTTTTCTCATTGAAAAATAAACCACAATAATGGCCATATAATGGGCCTAGAAATCAAGTATCCTGTGAGCTAAAAACTGGGTGCTCTGGGAAGAATAAATCCAAAGATGAAAACATGCACCGATAGAATAATTGAAAAGACAGAGAAATTTAATGACAGGATTTTATGAAGGAGGGAAAACATAATTAGAACCCTTTGAATAAAGATACATCTATTTTTCTCATTGAGCATTTGGTAAGTTATTTCAAAATGATAATTTATCTTTTTGAAGTTTTTTTTGTTTATTTTCATCTACTATATATTTTCATCCTCCTTCTGAAATTCCTAATTCAATTAGATATATTAGCTATGCATGCCAAACAGTTTTAGATTGTTTTCATTTGATTTTATTAAGTTTTAATTAACAAATAATAATTTATATATTTATGTGGTACAATGTGATGTCAGATATGTACATATATATATGTACATATATACACATACAATACATATGTATGTGTATATATGTATGTATAGATGTATGTGTATGTATGTATATATACATATATATACACACATTGTTCAAAGATTAGATCAAATTATTAACATCCATCACCTCACATGCTTATTTTTTTGTGGTGAGAACATTTCAAATCTACTCTTTTAGCAGTTTTGAAATATATACATTAACTATGATTGCTTTTTTTTTCCTCTTTCATTTATTTTATTTTATTATTCATATATGCATACAAGGCTTGGGTCATTTCTCCCCCCTGCCCCCACCCCCTCCCTTACCACCCACTCCGCCCCCTCCCCTCCCCCCCATCCCCTCAATACTCAGCAGAAACTATTTTGCCCTTATTTCTAATTTTGTTGTAGAGAGAATATAAGAAATAATAGGAAGGAACAAGGGTATTTGCTGGTTGAGATAAGGATAGCTATACAGGGAGTTGACTCACATTAATTTCCTGTGCGTGTGTGTTACCTTCTAGGTTAATTCTTTTTGATCTTACCTTTTCTCTAGTTCCTGGTCCCCTTTTCCTCAGTTGCTTTTAAGGTATCTGCTTTAGTTTCTCTGCGTTAAGGGCAACAAATGCTAGCTAATTTTTTAGGTGTCTTACCTATCCTCACCCCTCCCTTGTGTGCTCTCGCTTTTATCATGTGCTCAAAGTCCAATCCCCTTGTTGTGTTTGCCCTTGATCTAATGTCCACATATGAGGAAGAACATACGATTTTTGGTCTTTTGGGCCAGGCTAACCTCACTCAGAATGATGTTCTCCAATTCCATCCATTTACCAGCGAATGATAACATTTCGTTCTTCTTCATGGCTGCATAAAATTTCATTGTGTATAGATACCACATTTTCTTGATCCATTCATCAGTAATGAGGCATCTTGGCTGCTTCCATAACTTGGCTATTGTGAATAGTGCCGCAATAAACATGGGTGTGCAGGTGCCTCTGCAGTAACCTGTGTCACAGTCTTTTGGGTATATCCCCAAGAGTGGTATTGCTGGATCAAATGGTAGATCAATGTCTAGCTTTTTAAGTAGCCTCCAAATTTTTTTCCAGAGTGGTTGTACTAGTTTACATTCCCACCAACAGTGTAAGATGGTTCCTTTTTCCCCGCATCCTTGCCAACACCTGTTGTTGGTGGTTTTGTTAATGATGACTATTCTAACAGGGGTGAGGTGGAATCTTAGTGTGGTTTTAATTTGCATTTCCTTTATTGCTAGAGATGGTGAGCATTTTTTCATGTGTTTTCTGGCCATTTGAATTTCTTCTTTTGAGAAAGTTCTGTTTACTTCACTTGCCCATTTCTTTATTGGTTCATTAGTTTTGGGGGAATTTAGTTTTTTAAGTTCCCTATATATTCTGGTTATCAGTCCTTTGTCTGATGTATAGTTGGCAAATATTTTCTCCCACTCTGTGGGTGTTCTCTTCAGTTTATAGACCATTTCTTTTGATGAACAGAAGCTTTTTAGCTTTATGAGGTCCCATTTGTCTATGCTATCTCTTAGTTGCTGTGCTGCTGGGGTTTCATTGAGAAAATTCTTACGTATACCTACTAACTCTAGAGTATTTCCTACTCTTTCCTGTATCAACTTTAGAGTTTGTGGTCTGATATTAAGATCCTTGATCCATTTTGAGTTAATCTTGGTATAGGGTGATATACATGGATCTAGTTTCAGTTTTTTGCAGACTGCTAACCAGTTTTGCCAGCAGTTTTTGTTGAAGAGACTGCTATTTCTCCATTGTATATTTTCAGCCCCTTTGTCAAAGACAAGTTGGTTATAGTTGTGTTCCTTCATATCTGGGTCCTCTACTATGATTGCTTTTGCTGTCCAGTAGATCTTTAAAACGTATTGTTTGTATCTCACTGAAACTTTGTAGTCTTTGTACATTATTACCCTTCTCTATCCTCTACTTTACATGGAACTCTGGTAATCCTCCTCTCTTCTTCTATGATTTTGACTATTTTAGGTTCTGAATATAAGTGAGATCATGCAATATTTGGCTTTCTGTACCTGGCTTCTTTGACTTAGCATAATGTACTCCAGATCTATCAATATAGTCATAAATGACAAAATTTCATTCTAAAAAATTTCATTGTATGCATATCATACTTCTTTTTTTGTTTTTTACAAAAAAAGTTTTGAAAGTATTTATACTTTGATCTTACAAATGATCAGGATTTATTTATATTTTGCTCTTACAAGTAATCTTTTTTTTTGTGCTGGATGGGAACATTGGAGTTTTTCCAAAAGTTCTTACAATGTATCAAATCTATCATACTTGAATTTACCCCCTCCACTACTTTTGCAGTTTTTGCAAAAGTTCTTACAATGTATCAAATCTATCATACTTGAATTTACCCCCTCCACTACTTTTTTATCCCCCATCCCCACTTTTTTCACCCCCCCTAATTCTTAGAACAAGTGATTGTTTTTAAATAAGACTTTTCTGTAAGAATATAAAGGTCAAAAATTTGTGAAATATTGTATGTACACAAATCTTCAAGAACGGTTTTCTGTGTATTCATTAATACAAACATTTGTGATATCTCATTCTTACTGAAGATCTCAAATCTGTTTCATGAAGCTACAAGTTTTTATGCAGTGCATTTGTTATGAACTATAAATATTTCTACTAAAAAGAAAGTTGGGGAATATAAAATTATGAGAGGCTCTGAGGCACAGGTAATCTGTTGAGGCTTTGCTATATCTTACTCACTTTGTAGTTTTCTGTCATTACTTTAGAAAGAACCCACAGCATAGGAGGAATGGTATCTCCCTCATTAACCCCTCTAATTGAAAAATCTGTTATTCATAAAACTGGACCTTTTATCATAAACCATCATTTGTATAACTAACCACATGCTCATTTCAAAGCATTTTATTAGTAGCATCAACAAATGCAGAAGGATAGAAATTTATAAAAAAATGGGTTTTGTTAAACTTGCCAACTCTTAAGATATTATGGGCTGTGCTACCTCCTCAACTTCTAATTAGATTCTTAATGCCTCACAGTAAAGACTCATTAACGGAATCAAGCAGAACTAAATTCTAGGTTGTATAATATTTCATTTGATAAGTCAACAAAAGGACAAAATTTAAGCCAGATTTATATTTGTTTCAATTTTTCACTCAGAAATTCTTCCACACTGTATGTGTTCCATTTGAGGATGCTCAGTTGTTCAGCAATGTTCCCGTTGTTGTCTCAGAGCCTCAGTTCAGGGTCTGAACCACGAACATACTTGATTTGTAGTCCTCGAAACAGTTTGGGTTTATCACTTCTGACAAAGGCTTGGACTTGAGGGAATGTCCCCAATTTTCATCTATAGACTTCAAGAAGAGGTCCTGCATAGAGCTTCTTGGTTTCAAATTGTGCTTCTTCCTGATAGCACCCTCTACAATCATGATACAACTGAAGTTCGGTGGAACTGTCTAAGAAGGTAAAGTTGCTAGAGAAGCCTAACTCTCTACATGCTTTGGATGAAAACTCTTCCCCAAAAGCAGACACCATGTGAAGCATGGTAGCCAACAGCAACTGCACTCCCAACATCCGCCCAAGCCATCCGCCCTCCCTGGCCGCAGTCACTACCATCTACCATAAATCTTTGGTGTTCAGAGGACCTCTCAGCTAGGGGCGTCCATTCCAGAGCCTGACCGAAATAGGCCACCAAAGGCTGTTGCCAATAAATCTTTTATTTTTGCAGAGACGTGTAATTAAGGGAGTATAAGAGCTCACAGGTGGTCGCAGATAAAGGCAGTCGCTAGGTATTTTCAGTTACCCAAATCAGGCACTTTACTAAATTCTTCACTCCTGTGCTCCTCCTTCTCATTCATGACATTTCATCCGGCTTATCACATCTTATTTGCCAATTTTTTTTGGTGGAGGATACTAATATTTGTTTCGTATCTTGGCTACTATGAGTAAGGTTGAAATGAGCATGGAAGTATAGATTTTTCAGACATACTTATATTAATTCCTTTGGATATGTATCCGGCAATGAGATTATTGAATCATATGGTAAGTTGATTGTTGAATCATAGGGTAAGTTTAATTTTAGCTTTTTGAGGAATCCCTATATCATTTTCCAAAGTGGCTGTAATAATTTATATTACATTCCCATTAACCTTGTATCAGAATTCTTTTTGTATATTCTCACTAACTTTTTTTGTCTTCCATCTTTTTTATAATAACCATTCTAGTGAATTGTGATGGATACTCATTGTGGTTTTAGTTTGCCTTCCCTTGTTGATTAGAAATGTTGAGTTGAAAGTCTTTCTTTTAAGATCAGGCACAGTGATTTGAGCGACAGAGATTAGGAGGATCTCTGTTGAGGCCAGCTTGGGAAAAAGTTCTCTCAATCAAATAAAAAAAAAGCTGGGCCTGGTGGCATGCACCTATGTCCTAGCTACATGGGAGATGGGAGGCTTATAGTACAGGCCACCCTCAGCAAAAATGCGGCACCCTACCTCCAAAATAATTAAAGCAAAAAGGGTAATGATGTGGCTCAAGTGATAGAATACCTGCCTAGCAAGCACAAGGCCCTGAGTTCAAATCCCAGTATCACAAAAAAGAAAAAAAAAATCAGGAGCAAGATAAAGATGGCCACTTGTGCCACTTATGCTTAACAATACTGGAAGCTATAGCTAGTGCAGTTAGGCAAGAAAATGAAAAAAAAAGTATACAAACAGGAAAGAAGTGAAATTGTCTGTTTGCTGATCAAAAACCCTAAAGACATTTAAGTGAAGTGGAAGTGTACAAAATCAATATACAAACATCAGTAGTTTTTTTATATAGTAACAGACTATTAAAACAAAACTAAGACAGTAATGCCATAATAGCACAGAAATGCAAAACAAAATATTTAGGAATAAACTTAACTAAGGAGGATCTATATACTGAAAAGTATAAAGCAATGATGAAAACATTAATGATGATACATGTGATATCCTATGTTTCTGGATTGGAACAATGAATTTTGGTAACATTATCCCAAGCAATGTACAGCTTCAATGTAATCGCTATCCAGATTACATTATCATTCTTCCCAAAAATAGAAAATATAATCCTAAAATTCATGTAGAAACACAAAAGATCCAAATAGCCAAAGAAATGTTGGGCAAAAAGAACAAAGCTGGAGTCATCACACTCCCTGATTATAAAATATATTATAAAGCTTAATCATCAAAACAGCGTGTTGCTGGTATAAAGATAGACACATTAACCAGTGGAATGGGATAAGATACACCAAAATAAATCCACACATTTATGGTAAACTGATTTTTTACAAAAGTGCTAAGAGTACATAATGGGGAAAGCATAGTCTGTTCATTACATGGTACTGGGGAAATTGATTAGGCACGTTCAGAAGAAGATGATCTTACATCATTTTATATTATCTATAAAGTTCAACTCAAGATGGATTCAAGACTTAAGCATGTGGCCTGAAACTGTAAAATTACTGGAAGGAAATATAAGGAGAAACCCAACCACATTGGTCTGGGCAATGGTTTCTTGGGTAGGTTCCCAAAAGCACAAGGCAACAAAAGCAAAAACAAAGAAATCGGACTAAATTAAACCAAAAAGCTTCTACTTAGCAAAGAAAACAATTAATAGAGTGAAGTGACAGCCTGTGGGTTAGGAGAAATATCTTCAAATTATACATCTGATAATGGGCTAATAAACATAATGTTTAAGGAGTTCAAAACTCAGTAGCAACCGCTGAGCTGTGTGACTTATTGCACAACTGTCATTCCAGCTACATGGGAAGTATGAATAGGATCATGCTGTGGTTCAGACCAGCCCAGGCAAAAATCAAGAACCTATTCAAAAAATAGCAAAAGCAAACATGAGTGATAGATTGCCTACCTACCAAGGCCAAGGCCCTGAGTTCAAACCCCAGTAACTGCCAAAAAAGAAAGAAAGAAAGACAAAGGACCTTCCTGAACAGACATTTTTCATAGAAAATATATGCATTGCCCACAGATACTTGAAAATATGTTGAATTGTTTTCTATTGTGTTTTGAATACTTTCATTAAAACAAAAATCTCTTAAGGATTTTGTGTAATATTAGAATTAGTTTTTGTAAGAATTGGTACTAATGCTTTTGGAAGATTTTTAACTATTAATGGTGTGACTATTGACATCTCTCTTCTTAAATCTACTTCAAATGGTGATTTTATTAAACTTAAAAGCTGGCTTGGTCAACAGTATGTCCCTTTTCATTACTAGTATTACTTATTGTGTCTTTTCTTCCTTTTTTCAATGTGTGTGTGTGTGAATTCAGACCCCTGTGCTGGAAAAAAATTTTTGATTTTAACATGCCACATAGTGAAAAGAATACCTTAGATTTCATTAGCCAGCTTTAACCAAGGGAACTGATATTTCTTACCATCTTTCAGCTACAGCCACTATGTATCTCATTTATTAAGGCTGCAGTCTTGACTTTTATATTTACAGTGTTCCCTATTATCTAGTCAGAATAAATTGTTTGAAGTTGCAGATGAATAAGTGCCATTACACATTTTTGCCAAAGATCCGTAGCTAAAAGAGCCATTTTATCCTTTGAAGATTACGATGTGATCACAAGCATTTCTTAGAGGAAGAATTCAGCATGCACAAATTGAGTGCGTTAACATTGTATGAATGACCCATCTTTCCTTGAATAGTTTTAATAATGTCTGTTTTTATGTGTTATTTCCTCTGTGTTGCTTCATTTGGATTTTTCTTATTTCTTTTTGTTTTAAATTGTATAACTGCTTCTTTTTGTCATACCTTTGCTCAATTATGAAAGGAACAAGTTAAATTATTGAGGTTTTTTTTGTCACATCTATGCCAAATAAATTTAGTTTATTTAGTAAATTTAGTTTGTTTGGTGTTCCAGAACAACTCAGCCCTGATTTATGAGGACCTTCCTCATGATTCCCTGAGACTGAAGAAATAAAGGCAGACAGATCTGGGGTTACAGAAAGCCCAATTTATTAGGGGATTTACTGACAGAAGTGTGGTCCTGGGTGACAGCAAGATCTTTGGTATCCCCTCATTTGAGTCAAAGAGAATTGTGTGTTTTATGGGTTCACATAAGCATGATATCATCATAGCTGGTATATTTTGGTTTATTTTAAAATAATACTTAAGAGTCAGGCACATCCCTGGAGCCAAGGTTGGATTTTAAAGTGCTACATTTGAGTCTAATGGTTTTATCTTTTTATAGCTTCTGGGAAACTGTGCAGGGAACCCTAGCTAGGATTACTCAGGAGCCATCATTGGCAATTATGATTCAAAGTAGTCATGTCAGGCTGTATCCACACAGTAGGTAACTTGATATTCTGTGCTGGTACTAAGCAATTGCAGATGAGGACTGATAGAAATTACAGCTTTATCAACCTCCTTATATTTATGTCTCCATTAATAATTAAGATATACATAATTACAATTCACTGTGCAAAACATAGAGGTATGTTGAAAGTGCACAGACTATAGAAAAAAAGTACCTAAACATATGTGAGGATTTCTGTGGGCAGAGAGAGTTTGCAATAGAAGGTAACACTTGACCATTGAAAAAAGAGTGGGAGGTTTTCAGGTTGAGTAAGATGATAAAGAATATTCTAGTTTGTAATACCAGTAATATTAATAATATACATTCAGATTGACATTATTTTAAGTAACCATTTATTCAGCATTTACTCTAAATGAGGCATATTTTATTTGTATTTGTTTTAAGAGATATCTCTAGGGAGGACTGTCCCATTAAATCATTTTAGCAAAATTAAATTAATCATGGAAGACGAGTAACTTGATTAAGGTCTTACAGGTAGTGAATAGTACAAATAAAATTTAGGTCTTTGTTTGCACCACAGCACAGGCTTTCAATTTCTGTTCAGTACTGCCTTTCAATTTACTTGAGAGTATCATAACATTTGGAGAATTTAAAAAAGAGTATGGCACAGTGTTGGCAAACATTGGGTAATGCAGGGTAGGTCAATCAGTAAAGAAAGGATCAATAAACTCATACAAAGAAGTTTAGATTTTATTCTGTGGTGAGTAGCTCACTATTGTGATTAAAAAGGGAAGTGGCAAAAAATTTCAATTTTAGAAAGATTAATAACAACATGAATAATGGATTAGAAGAATCTAAGACCTAACACATTAGAGGAAGGAGACCAATATATTACTCTAGCTAAAACAGTACTTGATGTGAACCAGTAACAGTGGAAAAAGAGAAGGAAGACTGATTTATGAGATATAAGTATGAGAATTCATAGCATAAGAGCCTGCTAAACCCACACAAAATATATACCAATATGATGTTAAAGTCAAAAATTAAAATTTCTAGTCCTTTCTAAAATAGGCCTCAATTTTCAGTCACTTCCATCAAATGCTTTAACATGTATATTTTCAGGAATATCCTCTTGTATGTGGAGAGGTCTTTTTTGCCTTGTAACTGTGGATTTTTCTCACCAAACATGCTTTTACTACACCCATGAATCTGCTAACCTCTCTTGTATATTTACCATACAAAGAGAATATATCTTGGCAGTTCATTGATCTCAGGAGAATGTTAAGACACTGGAGGAGAGCTACCCCTGTCAAGTTCCTTCTATATCAGAAAATATGCCACTTAGCCAAATTGAGTACAGCCTGGAACAGATATTCTTCATTCCACATGTTTAAGAGAAATAAGCTAGGTTGTTTTAAGCTTCCAAATTTTAGGGTGGTAGAAATAGCTAACAGAAACAAATATGTCTGTTCTGAAAAAAAATTTTAAAGGGAGTTCAATTCTAGTATAATTTCTCATACTGTTTTTTGATTTTGAAACCCAAGATACATTTCTGTTGATGAAACAGGAAACAGCTGGAAAGGAAAAAGAAAAACTAATACTAAATTTTATGAGAGTTATTGAAATATATTTTACATACCATGAAATTGACCAATTTGAAGTATACAATCTAGTGATTTTTAGTATATTTACAATTTTGAGCAACTATTACTATTATCGCAAAATAAACTTTAGTTCCCAGTATAGTCACTTACCTTCCTTCCCTACCCTAAGTAACCATAAATCTACTTCCTATATAGATTTGCCTTTTATGAACTTATCATATTAATAAAGTGATTTGACATTTTCTTCTGTGTGTATGTGTGTCTGGCTTTTTTTATTTATCACATCTTTGAGGTGCTGCTTTGTTCAAACATGTAATGTTACTGGAAAGTTTAATGCTGATAAATTCCTTGGTTCTTCTGTCCAGCAGGAGAGGAATTTGAGCAAGATGAGAAGATGTAGTAAAAATACTAAAGTTTATTAGAAAAGAATTTATTATAGCAGAATAAAAGTTGAGAGAAATGAAAAATAGCAGAAACATTTCCTGCTCCCCATCAGGAAATGGGAGTAAAGATTCAAAATGGTGCCCCCATCTCTCAGTCTTATACTTTCAGTAGAGCTGGGGCAATACACATGATCGAAGAAAATGGATCTGGGTGGCTGAGATGGCTGTTAAAACAAGGAGATGTCATCCAGGCCTACTCCAATCACAGGGAAAAAAGGTATGATTTAGAACTTCCTTTTGCTAGACATATCTATTATTATTTATTAGGCCCTCCACTCATCCAAGGAGCCTTAGCGCTTGTTAACATCTCAAAGAAAGAAATGTGGATATTGAAAGCCCTGGGATGTAGACAGCCCTATTCTTAGAGAGGTTGGAAGTAGTTCTGGCATTTTAAGTTTTTACTTTTTAGTTTTAATGTCTGAGTCTTATCCTTTTTATATTTATTAAGATAATATAATTTTCCTGTCTCCTCATCTATTCTGCCTCACCCGTCACTCAGGGATAATTGCTACCTAACACATATCAGTACTTTTATTTTTAAATAGAACTTTATTGTGTGAGTATACTACATTTTGTTTATTCATCAGTTAATGTACAGTTGGGTTGTTTCCAATTTTTGATTATCAGTAATGATGCTGTGACCACTCATTTACATGTGTATGTATAGGCATTATGTTTTTATTTAGATAACTACTTATAGAATTTCTAGATCATATGATAACTCATTAATATTTTAAGGAACTTAAAAGCTGTCTTACAAAGTAACATTACCATTTTATATTCCTACTAGAAATTCATCAGGGAGAAGTAATTGTAACTTATTTTATGTATTCAGTTTGTTCTCTTAGAATCTTTGCTAAAATAATGTAAAATGATAGTAGCCACATATAGAAGATAGTAATTGAAATAAATTTTTCTTGGTTCTAAAACATGGTCAGCAAACAGCATCATTTATATTTAAACTTTGTGTTTTCTATTTGTAATTCATAAATCTTTCTTTCCTGTTTTTTCTATTGATTTTGAATATTTTCTTAAGTAAAGTCTAGTCTTGTATATCTCTATTTTGTTGTTGGTATGAATGTACAGAAATAAATGGCTTGAAAAATCAAGGAATATATTTACAAAATGGTTAAATTACAGGCTCTGTTTCCGTAATTATGTTGAACCTTACTTCCTCCTGTTGGAATAGCTTTGACCTAGGAATTGGGTCTTAGGTTTAAAATCAAAACATTTATTTTTTTCCAGCCTATTCCTTGCCAGGTTGCCAGGGCTTCTGTCAGACAACCCTTCTTTATACTGCTGATCCTCCTGTGTTCCAATTACTGTGGTTCTCCCCACCCCCTTGCCTCTTAAGTCTTAGATTTACAAGCTCACTTTTCCTTACTTTATAGCTACTATCCTATTTGGTGGTTTCTCTAACCACCCTTAGTGCCTTTGAATGTGCCATCTGCTACATTCAGTTTTCAAAATTATTTTGGTCTTTAAGCGATAAGTTGTATGAGAATATAAGTCAGAATGTTCTCTGCCCTCAATTATTGCAAAAAATACAAAAGATGAATAATAGTAATAATAATATCAAGTAATAGTACCAAGTAATAGTTGATGAACCTGACATAGATTAGCTCATATAGTTGATCATATAAGATAGTTTTTTTCTTTTTTAATCATTTTATGGATGAGAAGACTAAAGCAAGAGGGATTAAGAAAACTTTCCAAAGCAGGAAACTCTTAAGTTGAATGATTAAGATTCTAACACAGACAGTCTTATTATGCATTCTGTGCTCTTAATTTCTACACAATATCATAATATGACCAAAAATAAATCCAGAGACGTGGTACAAATTTGAAATAGGTCTAAAAGCTTAAGGATGAAGTGGACTGAGACCTCTAAAACAGTGAAGGAAAAGTGTAGAGATCTGCTTTTTTTGCTGTAACTTCCAGAGGAATTAATAAATCTATTGTGTAGGAGTAATAGCATAAATTTAAACTATAAGACTATCAGAATTACTTACTGTATAGTGTTAATACCCCAAATTTAAAGCATAATAAAGAAAATAGTTACTTGACTTCTTAACTCTTTGGTCCTCCTGTGAGTACAAATGTCATTTTAAAAGAATAAGACAGTCATAGTTAAGAGTTTAATTTAAATGGAAAGAAAATTTAGATGTGTTAATTAAGTTAAAAACTTTATTAATGTAAGTTACCATATATATAAAAATACTAAAAACATACTGTGATATAAGAAATACTGGTAATAATCTATTGGTTGTCTTCAACAAATCTTGAAGCACAGGAAGGTAAACCTTGATTGAATACCTCCTTTACTTTGTTAAAAGCAGTATAATATGAAATGCACCATGTTTTATACCTTTAAGAAGCTCATAGTCTTAGCTACTCTAATATACTTTATAAGTTTCAAAGGGGCAATATTAAAAGTGATAGGTATAAATTTCTTATATTGAACTTACTATCAAAAAATAAATCTAGGATTGACAAAATAATCAATTATCTTTTGAGAATTTGTAAATTATTTTTATTTTTTTATGTCATATTATACTGGGGGTACATTGTGATGTTCACAAAATTTCTTACAGTACATCATAGTTAAATTCACCCCCTGCATCATTCTTCTTTATCCCCTCCCCCATTCCTGGAATAGTTTCAACAGGTCTCATTTTTCCATTTTCATACATGAGTACATAGTATTTCCACCACATTTACCCTCCTACACCCTTTCCTTATATCTTCCCCACTCCAACAGGTACCAACCCCCAGACTGGACCTGTTTATCTTCCTGTTCTCTATTTGTGTAAAAAGACAATTTTCTTTGTTTAAGATAGCTATATAAGAGGTTTCATTGTGACATTTGCATGCATATTTTTCTCCTTTCTATTTTAGTCCCCTTCATATGGTGATTTCAACAGGTTTAAAAATTCTATATTCATTCTTGTATAGAAAGTACATCAACCTTATTCATCTTCTGGTTTCAGTATTATATGAGTGGATGAGAATAAACTTATGAGAAAAAAATCCCATTTTCGTCCTACTCTCCCCTCATCATCCTCTTTAGCATTCGCTTCTTATTTCTTCCTCCTCAAAAGAAAACAAACAAACAAAAAAAAACCAAATGTGTTACTCAGCTTCCATTACTGTAACAATATACCTGAAATAATAAACTTATATAGAGGAAACAGTTACTTTGGCTCACAGTTTTGCAGGTTCTAGTCCATGATTGGTTGGCTATGTTGCTTTGAATTCTCTACTTGGGGATGGTGAGTAGGAAGGGGAGTACATTTACTGTGGTAGCACATGGCAGTCTAAAAACCACTTACCTTATTGCTGGGAAGCAAGAGGGATTGATCTCAATGACCTAAAGAACTCCCAGTAGGTCCTACCTCTTCGAGGATCTTCCCCATATCAATAGTGCCACACTAGGGCTAAGGATTTAGCACTTGGACCTTTGGGGGACATTTAAGATCTAAACTCTCGTATCAAATGAAGGATAATAGATATTTCTCTTGGTTATTGGGGTTAGTGTAATTATGTGATTACAAAGTGCTAGGCAAGAATTTTCCTGTATTAGGATTGTTTTATGTACTTGAGTAGTAGATAGTGGATGTTTGTCACAGTTTTTTGTTATTTTTGTTTTTTTCATATTTCTAGATGTTTTATTCTTTTTCTTTTTTTTTGAAATTCATGTCCAAAAAAAACTGTTGGCTCATTTATTTAATTACCTTTTTATAAATAAGAAAAATATGTTTAAAATTAGTATATTACAGTTTTCTCATTAGTCACATAATAGTGAATTGGACTTACTCTGATAATGGATATTTAAATTTAATTTTTGAGTGAATATTATTGCATTTATTGGATATTATTACATAACTATGTGTTTCACTAAAGCATGATTTATGTCACTAACTTGACAAATTATTAAACAATTTAGTTAGTCATTACTTACCTAACTTCAAACTTAAAATAGTATGCTCTGTGCACTTCCAAATTCTTCAACTTAATTAACAGTGCTAAATCTGTTACTGGGATACTTAATTGTCTTCAATTTGAAAATGACTACTTTTTTTCTATCATATAAGGGGATAGTTGGTTAATTGAGTATCTTCTTTAAATATTAATAATTGTTTTGATGGTCCTAGCTATTTTTTTTGGCTGCCAATGACAGTGTTTTATTTTATTTTAATTTTTGTTCATTTATTCACATGTGCATACACTGTTTGGGTCATTTCTTCACGATGCCTCCCTCCCCCACCTGAGACCAGGAATAAGAATGTAATAGGAACAACAACAACAACAAAAATCAAATCTGTAGTTTGTTTTGCCATAGTTGAAAGAAGATAACACCATTGTCTCATTTTTTTCTCCAGATATATGAATAAGTGACATCCTTGATACTAGCTATCAACACCAATGTCTAATAAGGAGCAACATTTTAAAATTAAAAATAGATTAATACTCACAGTGCTTCTGCTATATTAAAGATCGAAAGTGGTTAAAAATATTTAATAATGATTTTTAGGTTGAACATAACTTTGAGACTATAAAGTTAATTCTATTGCCAAAAGATTAACAGATTTAAATACAAGATTTCTGATTAATTTAAACTAACAAAGGACAAAAGTTAACTAAACCAAAAATAATAAGTAATATTTATAAGTAATAAATAATAAGAGTTCTGGAAAAACATAAGAAGTTAATATAAAGAGTTTACCTGGAGGTATGGCTCAAGTGATAGAAAGCCTGTCTAGCAAGCAGTGAGTCCCTGAGTTCAAAACCTCGGACCCACCAAAAAAAAAAAAAAAAGAAAGAAAAGAAAAATGAGACAATATAAAACAAATTCTTACAAATGTGGAAAATAATACCTTTATTTTATAGTTATTTGATATTTTCAAAGTAGTTCAACATCTATCCCAGAAGTAACAAGGAAAATGGACTTCAAAAACAGTAAAAAATATATACAGTGTCATCAATAATACATAAGAAGACTAATTTTAATGTCAGAATCTAAGAGGTTAAAATATTAATATAGTCCTAAAATCTGTAATTCTAGTATGTGGGACTGGGGTGTGAACTCAGGGATTTGTGCTTGCAAAGCAGGTTCTCTATCACTTGAGGCACATATCCAGTCCATTTTGCTCTAGATATTGTTGGAGATGAGGTTTTGTGAACTGTGATACTCCCAATCACAGCCTTGCAAGTATCTAGGATTATAGGCATGAGTCTCTGGCACCAGTATTAAAATTTATAGTTCTTGAACTTTATATATAAGCACAATTTCAAACTATGAAACAAATGTTAGGAATCGATACTGTGCTTTATGTTGAGAATAATAACATGAAAATCTAAATTTTTACTCTTTATGTTGTGCAGTCAAATAGAAAATGCAGACAAGTACAATTATAATGTAGTGCAATGAAAGAAATCTGTAGTAAATACTAGGTACTGAGCAAGATATGTAAACTAATTTCTGCTTAATTTTTGTAAACTTAAACCTAATCTAAGAACTCAAGTTTATTAATTAAACAAACAAACTCTGAACAAGAGAAGTTTAGTGATATATAAAAATCCAAGTTAATGTTTTATCTTTGTGCATATGTAATTTAATTTTCACAACACAATCATGAGACATAGGTAATATGATTGTCACCATTTTACACATGTTGAGAAGGGGAGCAGCATGCTATTAAATAATTTATCCAAATGAAAGAGAGCAATGGAGGGCGTGAATTCAAGTATGATATATTTGATACATTGTAAGAACTTTTGTAAATGCTCCATTTTACCCCCAACAAGCACAACAGTAATAGTAATAAGTAAATAAAATTTCCACTTTATTATCCTAAAAAAATAAATAATTTATCCAAGGTCCTAAACCTAAGAGCTAGTAGTCAATATTCAGGCTCTTTAAGTTCCAGCGCTTACACTCAAGTACTATCCCAAACTGTTGCCTACTAGACCATGCAGAGGTAGTGGGAAGAAGTTTGGAAGATAAAAAAGAATCAAGGAAAAAAAAAAAGAAAACCTTGACTAAAAAAGTACATGAAGTATATGTTAGCCAATCATGCAAGAATTGATGGCAATTGTACAGGTGAATTGTGGGCAGATTGTAATGTAAGTGGAGATTAAAGAAAACACACTAAGGAAAAAAAAGAACATTGGAAGATGGGAGTGTTGATGAGGCAAGGAGTATTGAAATTATGTGAAAATCACAATGTTTTTAAGAAAATGCAAAAATAGTTTGTATAGTGTAATGATAGCATTATAAATTATGACTGTATAAATAGGTAAAACCCAGGTTGTGAAGGACTAAGAATTTTATTTTAAAATTTCCTTATAGTGGGAATATATACAAAACATGCAAATTGCCATATTAAGCATTTTTAAGGGTACAATTCAGTGGTACTATAAATCTTTTAGAAATTTTTCTTCACCTAAAACAGAAAGTCAGTAACCACTAAGCAGTAATTCTACATTTTCCCCTCACTCCGCCTCTAGTAATCTCTAACCCAGCTTCTGACTATATATATTTTCCTATTGTATACATTTTATATAAGTGGAATCATACATTGGTCATTTCATGTGACTTATTACCTCAAAATAATGTTATTTCACTCAATATAAAAGTTAATATGTTGTAATAGGCAATTGAATTTCATTTCTTCTTGTGCCCAAATAACATTCCCTTGTATGTATATTCCACAGATCATTGTTTATTCATCTCTTATTTGGTGATTTTTTTTCTTTTTTTATTAGCGTATATTAATTGTACAAAGTAATGGGTTTCATTATGACATTTCAATATATGAATATAATGTACCTTGATCACATTTGCCCACTCTATTACAATTTCTTCTTCTCTTCCTCTTCCCACATTTCTTTATCTGCATCCTTTCTAGTCCTCATTTCCTTTCCTGTCTTTTTTTTTCTTTACAGTTCATCCATTTTTCTGCAAGCAACATGATTTCATTGTTTTTTATGGCTGAGTCATACCATGTTTTCCTTTATCTATGAACACCTAGGCTGATTCCATGACTTAACTGTAGTGAATAGTGCCATGATAAACATGTTATATGCTATACAAGTATATCTATAGGAAGCCGACTTTGATTCTTTTGCTATAAACCCAGAAGTGGTAGAGCTGGATCATATGGTAATTTGTTTTTGTTTTTTAATTTTGTGAGGAACCGCCATACTGATTTCTGTATCAGCTGGAATAATTTTCATTTCCATCATCAGTATGTAAGAGTTCCTTTTTCCCTGCATCCTCAGTAACATTTGTTCCTTTTTGTTTTCTTGATGATAGCCATTTGACTAGGGTAAAAATCTCCATGTACTTTTGATTTGCAAATCCCTGGTGATGAATTATGTTAAACATTTTTTCATGTTTTTATTAATTTATTCTTCATTTTTTGAGAACTGTCTGTTCAGTTCACTTGCCTATTTATTGACTGAATTACTTGCTCTTTTTATATTTAATTTTTTGGATGCTTTATATATTCTGGATATTAATCCCATCAGTTGAATAACTGGCAAAAGTTTTTTCTTGTCTGTAGACTGTCTCTTCACTTTGTTGATTGTTTCTTTTGCTGTGTACCAGCTTTTTAAATTTAATACAGTTCCATTTGTAAATCCTTGCTGTTATTTACTGAGCTATATTACTGTCCTATTCAGAAAGTCTTTGATATTGAACTGTCTTCTCCTGTATTTCTCTACTAGTTTCAAGTCTTACATTGCGATCTTTAATCTATTTTCAGTTGATTTCTCTGTAGCATGAGATTGGGGATCTAGTTTTGGTCTTCTAAATGTGGATATCTAATTTTCCCAACACCGTCTTTTCTCTGATACATTTTTTTTTTCAGAAGGGGGACCATTGTTGAGAATCAGATGACTGCAGCTGCATGGGCTTATTGATGTGTCCTCTATTCTCTTCCAATGGTCTACATGTCTGTCTTTTTTCCAATGCCATGCTGCTTTTGTTATTAAAGTTCTGTAGTATAATTTGAAGTCAGATATTGTGATACTTCTGCATTGCTCTTTTTGCTCTCTATTGCTTTGGCCTTTAGCTCTTCTGTGTCTTTCATTCTTCAGTATGAATTTTTAGATTGTTTTTTCTGTTTCTGTGAAAAATATCTTTGGAATTTTGATGAAGATTGCATTGAATCTCTAGATCACTTTTGGAAATACAGCTATTTTCACAATATTCATTCTGCCAGTCCATGAACATTGGAAGTCGTTTCATCTTCTAAATGAGTTCATTTTTCTTGGTCGGTGTTTTCTAGTTTTTATTGTACATATCTTTTACTTCCTTAGTTAAGTTTATTCCAAAGTATATTTTTAAGGCTGTTGTGATTGGGAATTTTCCCCCTGATTTCTTTCTCAGCCTGTTCATTATTAGTATATAGAAAAGCTACTGTTTTTTGTTTGTTGATTTGTTCATATTCTGCTACTTTGCTGATGGGGTTTATCATGTAAGAATTTTCTAATGGATTCTCTGGGATCTTTTAAGTATTGGATATATCATCTGCAAACAGGGATAATTTGACTTTTTCCTTTCCTATTTGTATCCCTTCTGATTTTTTTTTTTCTCTTGCCTTATAGCTCTGGCTAAGAATTCAAGCACTATATTGAGTAAGAGTAGAGAGGAGGGGCACCGTATTCTTTTTCCTGATTTTAAAGAAAATGCTTTCAGTTTTTCCCCATTTAGTACAGTGTTGGCTACAGATTTTTCTTATGTAGGCTTTACTATGCTGAGATATGTACTTTGTATTCCTAGTTTCTTCAGGGATTTTATCATGAAAAGTTGTTAAATTTTGTCAAAGACTATCTATTGAAATGATATTGTGATTTTTGTCCCTGATTCTACCTATGTACTTTATTATATTTATTGATATTCATATGTTGAATCATCCTTTCATCCCTGGAATGAAATCAACTTGATCATGGTATATGATCTTTTTACTTTGTTGTTGAATTTGGTTTGTAAGTATCATATTGAGAATTTTTGTGTCTATATTCATCAAGAAAATTGGTCTATAGTTTTCTTTTTTTGTTGTTGAGCCTTTACCCAGTTTTTGTATCAGCATAATACTGGCTTCATAAAATGAATTTGGGAGCTTTTCTTCTCCTTCTGTTTTATGAAATTGTTTGAGGAGCATTAGACTTAATTCTTCTTTAATGATCTGGTAGAATTCAGCTTTGAATTTTTCTGGTCATCAGGTTATTTTTGGCTTTTTTTTTTTCGTTGGAAAACTAATACTGCTTCAATCTGATTGGTGTTTAATGTTTTTTTTTTTAATATCCTCTTGGTTTATTTTGGTAGATCAGATGTGTCTAGCCATTTATCCTTTTATTTTAGATCTCCATTTATTGGGATAGAAGTTTTCAAAGTATTCCCTGACAGTACTCTAAATTTCAATGGTTTCTCTTGTAATATCCCCCTTTTCACCTCTAATTTTTTTCAGGCTTAGTTTGACTAGGGTTTGTCCATCTAATTTATCTTTTAAAAAGAACCAAATCTTTGTGTTGTTAACCCTTTGCATTGTTCTTTTATCCTCCATTTCATTGATTTTCACCTTGATATTTATTATTTCTTTCTACCTATTAAGTTTGAGGTTGGCTTATTCTTTCTTTTGTTTCTAAGAACTTGAGGCCTATCATTGGGTTATTCATTATTAGCCTTCTCTCTAATTTTTTTTTAATGTAGTTACTCCTAGCAATAACTTTCCTTATACAATTATCTTTACCATATCCAAAAGCTTCTGGGTTGTTGATTTTTGTTTCTTTGATTCTAGAACTTTTTAAATGAAAATATATTGTTCAATGCCCAGTTCTTGTAGAGGTTTTGTAATTTCTTTTGTTATAGATACCTTAATTTTATTGCTTTACAAATTTAGATAAAAGAAACTGTTGCAGTTTTCTTGGGTTTGTTGAGATTTGCTTTATGGCTGAAAGTGTAGTTCATTTTGGAGAAAGTTCCATGGACTGATGAGCTATTTCTTTATTCATTGTATGAAATATTCTATAGATGTCTGTTTGGTCTAGGTGCAGTTTGAATCTGAATTTCTTTGTTGATATTTTGTCTAGATGATTGATGAGAGTGAGATATTAATGTCTGCACTCTGATTGTACCTGTTCCTTATGTCCAATAGTGTTTGTTTTTATGAAATTGTGTGCATCAACATTTGTTGTATATGTTTACAGTTTTATGTTCATCATGGTTTCTTTCCTCTGTGTATGTGTGTCTGTGGGACTGTGTGTATGGCTGCATGTATCCAAGTGTGCGTTTATGTATATACTGACCTCCTTTACCTCTTCAGATTAATTTTGGCTAAATGTCCTCAATTTGTCTGATATAAGTATAGCTATTCCAATGTGCTTTTGCTTCCCCTTGCTTGGTATATCATTTTCCATCTTTTTCACTTGGAATCTGTGTGTGTCTTTGTTGTGAGGTGTGTCTCTTGGCGACAGTAATAGTTGGATCCCGTTTTTGCTTTTTAATCAGCCAATCTGTATGTCTTCATTGGGGTAGAGATTATTTACATTTAGACTTTCAGATTATGTTTATCTTGGAAAGTCTTTTATTTCTCCATCAACTTTACAGGATAAGTTTACTGGATACTCAAATAATTTTGGTTAACTGTTTTTTACTTCCACACCTTGGAATATATCATTGCACACTTTCCTGACTTAGAAGGTTTCTTCTAAATGGCCAGATGTAATTCTGATGTGTTTGCCTTTTTTAAGTAAGTAAGTTGTTGGTTTTTTGTTTGTTTTTCCCCTTAAAGCCTTCATATTCTTTTCTTGTCTGTGGTATTAATGTTTTTACTAAACTGGATGTGGCAAGGTTCTTTTCTGGTCATATCTATTTGGTGTTCTATATGTCCTCTGTATTAGGATATTCATATTTTTCTCTTGATTTATGGAATTTCATGCTATAATTTCCTGGAATAGTTGTTCTATACCATGATTTGTATTTCAGCTTCTTCTGCCATATGGATTTTTGGGTTTGATTTCTTTATCATGTCTCAGAGCTCTTAAAGGTAGTGATTATGCTGATTTTGTTGTTGTTTATTGATGTCTGAATGTAGTGTTTTCTCATATTTATCTTCAGTCCCTGTCATTTTTTGTTCTGCTTGGTCTAGTCTATCAATGATGCTTTCCATTGTGCTATTTGTTTGATTTATTGAGTTTTTTAATTCTAGCAATTCTGAGTTTTTAAAATCAGAATCTCAATATCCTTGCTCAATTTCTCATCTGTGTTGCTGACTTTCTCACCCACATATTGAATTCATTTCCTTACTACATTCCACTGTCTGTTTGAATACTCTTTGAGGTCAACAATCACTTTTATAAGTAATCTTTAGGATCTTTGGAATTTCAGCCACTTCAGAGTTTTTGGACTGGGTTATTGAGCGGTTAGTGAACCTTTGGAGTACTTAATGAGCTATTTTCTCTTGAGGACTCAGTCTCCAGTACCACTTAAAAAAGAGGAGAAAAATTGCCATAATGGTGAAACTGTGTCAATTTCATGTTATATGTGGCTTGAGATCTTGGCTGTTCAAAGCCCAGGTCCACATTTTCTTCAGAATTTTCCTCCTTTGCATTCCTTTAGACACTGTTGTCCCTGGTAATCTTTGCCACTTTAGGTCTGGGCAGGCTCTCTCTTACTCCACAACCCAGTTTGTACACTCAGTAGAGGTATTATGTGTCGAAGATTATGTTTTGACCTAATCCTTGTCCAGTAATTCCTATTTACAAGAGTTTTTGTTGTTGTTGTTTATACTTTACGATGATTTAATAGGGTCAAACACAAAAAATTAGCCTCCCAAATCACATAATACATAGGATTGATTCCAATTTTTCAGGCTATTTTTATATTGTTAAAACTCTGATGTGGAGAGTATGGCTCAAGTGGTAGAATGCTTATCTTGAAACTGTAAGGCTCTAAATTCAATCCCACGATAAATGTAGCCATAGCAAAGCCTTCAGAACAGGGGAGACATAGGACACCCTGAAATGTAATTCAGGTTACAGATAAGCTGACAAAATTATACAGCATTCGAGGGAATCTGACATCATGAAAGATAGTCAGTATATGGGAGAACTAGTAATGAGGAACTCTAGATAAATACAGAAATGTTCATTAGAGTAAGTATGTTTAAAACACCTGAAGATTACTTTTTTAAGAAAAATTTGTTATTGTTGTGCTAGGTGGGAGTACATTGTGGCATTTACAAAAGTTCTCACAATATATCAAATACATCATGCTTGAATTCTCCCCCTCCATCATTCTCCTTTATTCCCTCTTCCCGCATTCCTTCAATAGTTTAAACAGGTATCATTTTTCCATTTACGTACATGTGTATACAGTATTTGCACTATATTCACCCTCCTACACCCTTTCTCTACCTCCTCCCCACCCCACCTTCCATCCACTGGTACCAATTCTGGACCTGTTCAGACCTCCTTTATGGGAGGGTTTTCTTTGTTGTTTTGCGATATTGGAATTTGAACTTGGGACCTACACATTGAACCACTCCACAAGCACTTTTTGGTGATGGGTTTCTTTGCCTGGGCTGGCTTTGAACCACAATCTTCCTGATCTCTGCCTCCTGTGTAACTAGGATTGCAGGTGTGAATCACAGGGGTCTGGCCTATGAGAGATCTTTTGTTTAAATTTCGTTTTCAACAAATTCATTTGTTTGAGGCACTTGATGATTTTATAGCGTTCAATAAACCCTTACTATTTCAAAAACCTATTTTGAAAAAGAAATAATTTTTGAGTGAAGCATTGAAATAAATTAGTCATAAAAATAACTGAAGACATAACTCTCAGTTTCTTGATTGGGTAATTTTACCATTTGTTTTAAAATAAACCACTGACAGATCACATTACCAGGAGATATAAAACCCCGTAACAGTTTTAAATTTTTAAAACTAGAGCTGAAAGCCAAGGCTTTATGGTGTACTACTCTGTCTTTTTTTTTATTGTTTTATTATTTATATGTGCATACAAGGCTTGGGTCATTTCTCCTCCCTGCCACCACCCCCTCCCTTACCCCCTACTATGCCCCCTTACTCTCCCCCCAACCCCTTCAATAATTTTGTTGTAGAGAGAGTATAAGCAATAATAGGAAGGAACAAGGGTTTTTGCCTGCAAAGTGTGTCTCCAGCGTCTCTCCAAGATTTCACTATAGGAGGCTCACTTTCTGCTTTCTCCCTCTAGCCGCTGTCTTGGAATCTTCCTACTCTGTCTTAAGCACAGAAAGCATTAAAAACATTTACAGAATTTATTAAGTGTATGTGTTTCATCAGTAAGGCTAGAGATTTCAGTTTTATTTTTAATAGACACTTCCTAATCAAGTTGAAATGTTTCTTTGCCCTCATATAGATAATGGTATCTTCCTAGGGAAAACAGAATTGATGACACTTAATGTTAATTAATGTGACATGTAATAACTTCTACAAGTGGCAGGAACCAAGCCAAGTTAAGAGATACTTTTAGAGCACTCTATTCTAAGCAAGACTAATTCATTAAGGTGTAATGTATAAAGTTTAGTGGGTTTTTTTTTAGCTTCTTATGAAAATCAGTAAACAATGCTTGCTTCTTCAGTCAAAGTGGAAACTTTGAGAGTGAAACTGTCTAAATAAAATCTAGGAATTATTTTGCAAGGGAAGTCAGTACATATCTGATTTCAAGTACCAAATGTTTCTTATAAAACTATTAAAATAGAGATACTGGTTGGCGTACATGTCTTGACTACCAGTCTTTAAATACCTACTATGTGCTAGACATACACAGAGGTAACTAAATAAAATCAACTTCATAGTTTAATAGAGGTTGTAGATCTCTAAGTAAATAATTATAATAATGAGATAAGTGCTATAATTAGGTAAAAGTGAGAATGAGGCACTTCTCAGTAGAGAAAGTACACATCCCTGCTTTCAAAGCTCGAATAAGTCTTCTAAAACTTCTACTTGAATCCTAAAGAATAAATAGAAATTTGCAAGTTGATTAAGCCCATTCATAATAGGGATACTATAAAGACATAAAGCCAAGAGATTTCCTCATGTGTTTATGAAACTACTTATAATTGAGCATGGCTAGAACACAGAGAGACGAGAAAGGGTGAGAAAAGACATGAAAGAAAGAATCAGATGTACAAAGAGAATGGTCTCATCAAATTTAAGATAATATGTACAGATCAAACAAGTATTAATGTGTATTACTATGTACTTATTCAATATATATATTAATATGTACTGATTTGACTAAATGTTATTAAAGGAAAGGAATGGTGAAAAATTGCATTTTAAGAATATCAGAGCAGAGTAGCCACAGTGAGGATACTAGTAAAATTGTGGCTAGAAATTATAAAATCTTAAAGTAAAATTGAATGAAGGAATATTTTCCACATAAATTAAAGGAATTAGAAATACTGCCCAATCACTAAATGTGGCAGAGGCTGAAAAAGAACACATCTTTGAAGATACCTACTTTTTTCAGCAGGGCTGGAACTAGGGTCTGAATTATTGGCTTTGAACTTGATAGGCAAGCACTCTACCACTTGAGGTAGAGCTCTGATTTCTACATTTTGGCATGAACGTCTGAATTAGTTTATATTTATCATAACAAACACTGAGAAAAATGGGACAAGCAGATTTGAGGCAGGGTGTAGAAGAAAATGTTTCCAATCAATTGTGAATTACCTTTACACTTTACTATTTTCAAATGAACTCAGTCCAGATGTTTTATAAAAGTAGTTTCTGTATGGACATAACCACTGTCTACAAATTTCTTTTTATTATAATGACATTATTTGCTCAGGAAGCTATGTAATTAGAAGTACAGTAAAAGAAATTATATTAAATAAATGTTATTATTTAATACAGAAAGTTAGGAGAGTAAAGTGCAATTATTTTTCAATTGGTAATTGCTGATAATACACAAAAGAACACATGGAAATATTCTTTTTTTTGTTTTGTTTTATTATTCATATGTGCATACAAGGCTTGGGTCACTTCTCCCCCCTGCCACCACCCCCGCCCTTACCACCCACTCCACCCCCTCCCTCTCCCCCCACCCCCTCCATTACCACCCACTGTGCCCCCTCCCTCTCCCCCCCACCCCCTCAATACCAAGCAGAAACTATTTTGCCCTTATCTCTAATTTTGTTGAAGAGAGACTATAAGCAATAATAGGAAGAAACAAGAGTTTTTGCTGCTTGAGATAAGGATAACTATACAGGGAGTTGACTCACATTAATTTCCTGTGTGTGTGTGTGTTACCTGCTAGGTTAATTCTTTTTGATCTCACCTTTTCTCTAGTTCCTGGTCCCCTTTTCCTATTGGCCTCAGTTGCTTTTAAGGTATCTGCTTTAGTTTCTCTGCGTTAAGGGCAACAAATGCTAGCTAATTTTTTAGGTGTCTTACCCATCCTCACCCCTCCCTTGTGTGCTCTCGCTTTTATCATGTGCTCAAAGTCCAATCCCCTTGTTGTGTTTGCCCTTGATCTAATGTCCACATATGAGGGAGAACATATGATTTTTGGTCTTTTGGGCCAGGCTAACCTCACTCAGAATGATGTTCTCCAATTCCATCCATTTACCAGCAAATGATAACATTTCGTTCTTCTTCATGGCTGCATAAAATTCCATTGTGTATAGATAGCACATTTTCTTAATCCATTCGTCAGTGGTGGGGCATCTTAGCTGTTTCCATAACTTGGCTATTATGAATAGTGCCGAATAAACATGGGTGTGCTGCAGGTGCCTCTGGAGTAACCTGTGTCACAGTCTTTTGGGTATATCCCCAAGAGTGGTATTGCTGGATCAAATGGTAGATCAATGTCTAGCTTTTTAAGTAGCCTCCAAATTTTTTTCCAGAGTGGTTGTAGTAGTTTACATTCACATCAACTGTGTAAGAGGGTTCCTTTTTCCCCGCATCCTCGCCAACACCTGTTGGTGGTGGTGTTGCTGATGATGGCTGTTCTAACAGGGGTGAGGTGGAATCTTAGTGTGGTTTTAATTTGCATTTCCTTTATTGCCAGAGCTGGTGAGCATTTTTTCATGTGTTTTTTGACCATTTGAATTTCTTCTTTTGAGAAAATTCTGTTTAGTTCACTTGCCCATTTCTTTATTGGTTCATTAGTTTTGGGAGAATTTAGTTTTTTAAGTTCCCTATATATTCTGGTTATCAGTCCTTTGTCTGATGTGTAGCTGGCAAATATTTTCTCCCACTCTGTGGGTGTTCTCTTCAGTTTAGAGACCATTTCTTTTGATGAACAGAAGCTTTTTAGTTTTATGAGGTCCCATTTATCTATGCTTTCTCTTAGTTGCTGTGGTGCTGAGATTTCGTTGAGAAAGTTCTTACCTATACCTTCTAACTCCAGAGTATTTTCTACTCTTTCATGTATCAACTTTAGAGTTTGTGGTCTGATATTAAGATCCTTGATCCATTTTGAGTTAATCTTGGTATAGGGTGATATACATGGATCTAGTTTCAGTTTTTTGCAGACTGCTAACCACTTTTCCCAGCAGTTTTTGTTGAAGAGGCTGCTATTTCTCCATCATATATTTTAGAGCCTTTGTCAAAGACAGTTGGTTATAGTTGTGTGGCTTCATATCTGGGTCCTCTATTCTGTTCCACTGGTCTTCATGTCTGTTTTTGTGCCAGTACCATCCTGTTTTTATTGTTATTGCTTTGTAATATAGTTGAAGTCAGGTATTGTGATACCTCCAGCATTGTTCTTTTGACTGAGTATTGCCTTGGCTATTTGTGGCTTCCTGTGTTTCCATATAAATTTCACGGTAGATTTTTCAATCTCTTTAATGAATGTCATTGGAATTTTGATGGGAATTGCATTAAACATGTAATTACTTTTGGGAGTATTGACATTTTTACTATGTTGAATTAAGTCCGTTAACATTAAGCGTTAGTACTGATAGGTATTTGGTGATTCCTGTCATTTAGTTGTCTTAGTTGTTTGAAGGTTTGATTGTGTGTACCTAAGTTGAGGTTACTCTCTACTGTCTTGCTTTTGTTTTCCTGTGGTTTGGTGCTGCCTGTCTTTTCATGGTTAAGTTGGGTTTCACTTTCTGTGTATAGAATCCCATGAAAATCTTTTGTAGTGGTGGCTTTGTGGTCACATATTGTTTTAGTTTCTGCTTATCATGGAAGACTTTTGTTGCTCCATCTATTTTGAATGATAGTTTTGCAGGGTAGAGAATCCTAGGGTTGAAGTTATTTTCATTCAGTGCCCGGAAGATCTCACCCCACGCTCTTCTTGCTTTTAATTTTTCTGTGAGAAGTCTGCTGTGATTTTGATGGGTTTACCTTTGTATGTTACTTGTTTTTTCTCTCTTGCAGCCTTCAATATTCTTTCCTTAGTTTCTGAACTTGTTGTTTTAATGATGATATGTCGTGGGGTAGTTCTATTTAGATCTGGTCTGTTTGGTGTCCTGGAGGCCTCTTGCATCTGTATAGGAATATCTTTCTCTAGATTTGGGAAATTTTCTGTTATTATTTTGTTAAATATATTACGCATTCCCTTCACTTGTACCACTTCTCCTTCTTCGATGCCCATGATTCTCAAGTTTGGTCTTTTGATGGAGTCGGTGAGTTCTTGCATTTGCTTTTCACAAGTCTTGAGTTTTTTAATTAATAGTTCTTCGGTTTTTCCTTTAATTACCATTTCATCTTCAAGTTCTGAAATTCTGTCTTCTGTTTCTTCTATTCTGCTGGATTGGCCTTCCGTTTTGTTTTGCATTTCTGTTTCGATCTTTCTTCTGAGGTTTTCCATATCCTGGCTGTTTTTGTCTTTAATGTTGTCTGTTTTTGTCCTGAGTTCATTTATCTGTTTATTCATCGTGTTCTCTCTTTCACTTTGGTGTTTGTACAGTGCTTCTATGGTTTCCTTTATTTCTTCTTTTGTTTTTTCCAATTGTCTATTGTTGTCTTGGAATTTCTTGAGTGTCTCCTGTACATTTTGGTTGACCCTATCCATTATCATCTCTATAAAATTCTCATTGTGTACCTGTAGTATGTCTTCTTTTAAATTATTCTTGTGGGCTTCATTGGGTCCTTTGGCATAGTTTATCTTCATTTTGTTGGAGTCTGGATCTGAGCTTCTGTTCTCTTCATTCCCCTCTGGTTCCTGTACTAATTTTTTGCTATGGTGAAACTGGTTTCCCTGTTTTTTCTGTCTTCCCATCATTGTCTTTGGTGTTGTTCCTGTCCCTGTACTGTGTGCAATTAAGTATTTTCTAGCTTGTAGTAATAACAATGGTAATATCTAGAATGGCAGGGTGAGCTGAGATGGAAAGCAAGAAGTTAAAGAAATGGGAAAAACAAATACAAAGACTGGAGGGAGAGAACAGAACAAGGTGTCAGACAAGAAGATTTCAAAGGTATAAACAGGGAACTTTAGTGTACTAATCGACAGTAAGCTGAGCAGACATTAGAGAGACAGGATTGAAAATCAAAAATAAAACGATGAAGGTAAGTATAAAAATAAAAAATAAATGAAAGAAAAATCTATAAGAATGTATTAAAATAAAATGAAAAAATATAAAATTTTTAAAAAGCAGAAAACTTCCAAGTTCAAATGCAATGAAGTCTCAGTCTCCAGTCCTGGAGATCGTGCCTCAGATGTTGTTCTGTAGTTGTCGCATCAAAGAGGACGCATAAAGAAGAACAAAACTGCACACACAGAAAAAAAAACCCCACCAAGTTTCCCAAGTTCAAATGCAATATAGTTTCAGTAAGTTTTTCAGCTTGCAGGTGTAATTCGGTTGGTCTCCCATCAAAGGTAGGGAGAGAAAGAAAAAAAAAAAAGAGTCTGGAGACAGTTCTGAGAATGGAATCTGCAGTTGTAGCTTGTTTGACTGCTGCTGTGAGCCTGCTATTGCTGGAGGCGTTTTTTTTTTTTTTTTTTGCTTTATGTCTGAGGTTCTTTTTTTTTTTTTTCATTTTTCTTTTATTATTCATATGTGCATACAAGGCTTGGTTCATTTCTCCCCCCTGCCCCCACCCACTCCACCCCCTCCCGCTCCCCCCCCCTCAATACCCAGCAGAAACTATTTTGCCCTTATCTCTAATTTTGTTGTAGAGAGAGTATAAGCAATAATAGGAAGGAACAAGGGGTTTTGCTGGTTGAGATAAGGATAGCTATACAGGGCATTGACTCACATTGATTTCCTGTGCGTGTGTGTTACCTTCTAGGTTAATTCTTTTTGATCTAACCTTTTCTCTAGTTCCTGGTCCCCTTCTCCTATTGGCCTCAGTTGCTTTAAGGTATCTGCTTTAGTTTCTCTGCGTTAAGGGCAACAAATGCTAGCTAATTTTTTAGGTGTCTTACCTATCCTCACCCCTCCCTTGTGTGCTCTCGCTTTTATCATGTGCTCATAGTCCAATCCCCTTGTTGTGTTTGCCCTTGATCTAATGTCCACATATGAGGGAGAACATACGATTTTTGGTCTTTTGGGCCAGGCTAACCTCACTCAGAATGATGTTCTCCAGTTCCATCCATTTACCAGCGAATGATAACATTTCGTTCTTCTTCATGGCTGCATAGAATTCCATTGTGTATAGATACCACATTTTCTTAATCCATTCGTCTGTGCTGGGGCATCTTGGCTGTTTCCATAACTTGGCTATTGTGAATAGTGCAGCAATAAACATGGATGTGCAGGTGCCTCTGGAGTAACAGTCTTTTGGGTATATCCCCAAGAGTGGTATTGCTGGATCAAATGGTAGATCGATGTCCAGTTTTTTATGTAGCCGCTGGAGGCGTTATTTATGCAGATCTCTGTGGTGAGCTTAGCACTCACCTGGCCCCGCAGGCTTTGTTTGTTCAGAGTTCTGTGCGAAAGGTGACACTGCACCTGCATTGTCAGGCCTGTGTGTTTATTTACAGTTCATGTGGGAGGTGGGTCTTCCCCCCTCTCCTGTGCAGTTTTCCTCCCACCTCCGCTTTCACAAGCTTTCCTGCTCCTGATTACTGGGCGCTGCTGCTGCTCCTGCCAGCTGCCATGTTTGTTTACAGTTCACGTGGGAAGTGGGTCTTCCCTCCTCTCCTGTGGAGTTTTCCTCCCTCCACCACTCTCACAGTCTTTCCCGCTCCCGTTTGCTGGGCACGTGACCCCGTTCCCGCCAGAGGCTCTCCAGCCCGCCTGGCTTGTTTATTTACAATCCTGGGAAGGATTCCCTTCCCCCAATCTTCAGCGCTCAGTGAGTTCCACCCTTTTACCAGTGTGTTTATTGCTCTTATTGCTTATTACTCAGTTTCTCTTTTTTCCCTGGGTGGAGGTCAGTCTGTCCAGGGGGCTATGCTGCTGTGGCCCAGGCTTGTCTGTAAGAGTACCATGGTACTGCAGAGCTCACCTGGTCTGGGCGCCAGCAACTGGCAGCCCGGGGGCCCTTCTTGTTTCTGCGTTTAACATGAAGTGGAGATTCTCTGCGCCGTCTGGAGGTGTGGAGGGGTCAAAGTTATGCCTTTTCTCAGTGATTATGCCTGCAAAGTGTGTCTCCAGCGTCTCTCCAAGATTTCACTATAGGAGGCTTGCTTTCTGCTTCCTCCCTCTCGCCGCCATCTTGGAATCCTCAACCAAGTTTTAAAAAATTGAAAACACACAAGTATATTCTTTGAGCATAATGAGATGAAGCTGAAAATTAATTAAAAGCAGTAAAACAGGGAAACTGGAAAATTCATATCATTTCTTTCTATTCCTTATCAGTGGGAAAGCTTGGAGTGAATGGAAATAAAAACAAAACGTATCAAAATTTATGGTTTTCAGTGAAAGTAATATTCATAGGGAATTAATACCTATCGCATGTGTGCTTACATTAAAATACAAGCATCCTGAATCAATAATGTAACCTTATACTTTGATGACTAGACAAACAAAACAAACCCCAAGCTCGCAAATGTGTCAAAACAATTTTATATGCTATTAAAGTTAACTTAATATCAACTCAGTCTGTATTGCTCTAAAATTAGGATATTGAATACATTTCCCCATGATAACTATGAAGAAAATATGTAAAAGCATACAAAAGGAAATGATTCAATACAATTCCAAATGATTCAATAAAATTCAAAATGATTCAATACAATAAAAAAAGAAAAATGAAAAAGTAAACAGGTATATAAAAGAGAAAGTAATAACAGAAGGGAAGAAATGAAGAAATAAAGATTAGAGTGAAGTTGAAAATGAATAAACAGATAATCAAGGGAATAAAAGTTGGTTCTTTTTTTTCTTTTATTCATATATGCATATAATGTTTGGGTTATTTCTCCCCCCTTCCCCCTGCTTACTCCCTTATTCCCCACTCCCTGCTTTGCCCCCCAACCCCTCACTACCAGGCAGAAACTATTTTTCCCTTATCTCTAATTTTGTTGAAGAGAGAGTATAAGCAGTAATAGGAAGGACTGAGGGTTTTTGCTAGTTGAGATAAGGATAGCTATACAGGGAGTTGACTGGCATTGCTTTCCTGTACATGTGTGTTACCTTCTAAGTTAATTCTTCTCGAACTATACTTTTCTCTAGCTCCTGGTCCCATTCTCCTATTGGCCTCAGTCGCTGTAAAGTATCTGCATTAGTTTCTCTGTATTGAGGGCAACAAATGCTATCTAGTTTTTTGAGTTACTTACCTATCCTCATACCTCCCTTGTGTGTTCTCGCTTTATCATGTGATCAAAGTCCAATCCCCTTATTATGTTTGCCCTTGATCTAATGTCCGCATATGAAGGAGAACATAGAATTTTTGGTCTTTTGGGCCAGGCTAACCTCACTCAGAATGATAATCTCCAGTTCCATCCATTTTCCTGTGAATGATAAGATTTCATTCTTCTTCATGGCTGCATAAAATTACATTGTGTATAACTACCACATTTTCTTAATGCATTTTTCAGTAGTGGGGCATTTTGGCTGTTTACATAACTTGGCTATTGTGAATAGTGCTGCAATAAACATGGGTGTGCAGTTACCTCTGGAGTAACCTGAGTCACGTTCTTTTGGGTATATCCCAAGAGTGGTATTGCTGGATCAAATGGTAGATCAATGTTTAGGTTTTTAAGTAACCTCCAAATTTTTTTCCAGAGTGGTTGTACTAGTTTACATTCCCACCAGCAGTGTAAGAGGTTTCCTTTTTCCCCCGCATCCTCACCAACACTTGTTTGTTAGTGGTGTTGCTAATGATGGCTATTCTAATAGGGGTAAGGTGGAATCTTAGTGTGGTTTTAATTTGCATTTCCTTTATTGCTAGAGATGGTGAGCATTTTTTCATGTTTTTTGGGCATTTGAATTTCTTCTTTTGAGAAAGTTCTGTTTAGTTCACTTGCCCATTTCTTTATTGGTTCATTAATTTTGGGAGAATTTAGTTTTTAAGTTCCTTATATATTCTGGTTATCAGTCCTTTGTCTGATGTGTAGCTGGCAAATATTTTCTCCCACTCTGTGGTTGTTCTCTTCAGTTTAGAGAACATTTCTTTTGTTGAGCATAAGCGTTTTAGTTTTATGAAGTCCCATGTATCTATGCTATCTCTTAGTTGCTGAGCTGCTGGGGTTCCATTGATAAAGTTCTTGCCTATACCTACTAACTCCAGAGTATTTCCTACTCTTTCCTGTATCAACTTTAGAGTTTGGGGTCTGATATTAAGATCCTTGGTCCATTTTGAGTTAATATTGGTATAGGGTGATAAACATGGATCTAGTTTCAGTTTTTGCAGACTGCTGACCAATTTTCCCAGCAGTTTTTGTTGAAGAGGCTGCTATTTCTCCATCGTATATTTTTAGCTCCTTTGTCAAGGACAAGTTGGTTATAGTTGTATGGCTTCATATCCGGGTCATCTATTTCATTCCACTGGTCTTCATGTCTGTTTTTGTGCCATGAACTGCAAGTTCTAACCAGAACAGTCAGTCAAGAAAAAGAAATGAAAAAATAAAATAGAAATCTAGATGGTAAAGGAAGAAAGAAAACTGTTTTTATTCAATTCTGTGTATATATTCTATTGCTATAACCTAATCAAAATTCCATAAGCCATTTTTTTACAGAAATGGAAAATCTAAATCTGAAACTTCTGTGAAATTGCAAGTCGGCTCCAAATAGTCAAAGCAATCTTGAAATAAAACAATATCCGAAGACTCACATTTCTATATTTCACAAATTGGTACAAGGTTATGGTAATCAAAACACTGTGGTATGGCATAAAGACGTATACATTGCACATTGTATATATGTATTGAAATATCATATGGTATCCCCATAAATATGTACAATTTATATGTCAACTCTAAAACAAAAAATGAGAGAGTGACCTATAGACTAATGGAACAAAATTAAAGATCCAGGTATGAACCAATACGTGTATTGTAGTTTTTTGTTGTTGTTTTTAACACGGGTGCCAAGGTATAACTTTGCCAGCAGCTTTGTGGAAGGAATACTCTCTTCAGTAAATGGTCCTAGCACAACTGGTTTTCCAAGTGCAATAGAAATATTTTAAGCAGGTTAAACTGATACCTCACACCATCTATCAAAATCAGTGTAAGACCTTAAAGCATAAAGGTCTTCAAAGAAAACACAGGAATAAATTTTAATCACCTTGGGTTTGGCAGATTATTCTCATATCGGATACTAGTACTATGGACAACAAAAGGAAAATAGCTAATTTGGGCTTCATTTTTGTGCACCAAACATTAACAAAGAAGTGAAAGGACAACCTAGAAAATGGGAGAAAATATTTGGAGTTATATATCTGGTAAGGCTTTAAAATCTAGAATATAAAAAGCGCTCTTATAACTCGACAGCATTAAAAATATTAAAATGGGCAGAGTGCTTGAATAGTTATTTCTACAAAGATATATATGAAACTTAAGTATACACATGAAAGATCCCCAGTGTTATTAGTCCTTAGGGAAAAGCAAATCCAAAATACAATGAGATACCACTTCACATCCATTAGTTCTTCTCCTTATATATCTATCCAAAAGAATTGAAATGAGGGCCTTAAGTAGGTACTTGTATGCCAGTGTTTATTGCAGTATTATTCAAAATAGCTGAAAGAATTAAACAATGGAAGCTTCTGTCAGCAGATGAATTTGCGAACAAATGTGGTATAGACATGCAATGGAATGTTATTAAATGTAAAAGGGAATAAAACTTGGCTACATGTTACATAAATGAACCTTGAAAACATTATGCCTAGTGACATAAGCCAGACACAATATAATTCCACTTGCTAGAAGAAATGTCTAGAATAAGCAAATCCATAATGACAGAAAGTACATTAGGGGTCACAGGGGCAGGACTAGGGGAAAATGGGAAGCTACTTTTTAATGCTTATAGTTTCTGTTTGTAGTATTTCAAACGTTTTGGAAATAAATAGCAATTATGGACACTATATTGTGAATATAATTAATGCTGTTGAATTGCATACTTTAAACTTGTTAAAATGCAACTTTTAAAAACATATTTTCCACAGTAGAATAAAAAGGAAAACAAAATCAATTACTCCTGAATGTGAAGTTTATGTTGAGACTTTCACTTGTATTTTATTGTTTTCTGTGTCTGTTTTGTTTCCTCGGTTCTTTTTTTGTTTTGCTTTGGTGTTACTAGGGTTTGAAGTTAGGGCCTCATGCATGTGCTCTACCACTTGAGTCATACTTCTACTCATTGTAGCTTTAGTTATTTGTCAGACAGAGTCTTGCTGTTTTGCTTGGGGACAGTCTCAGACTGTGATCCTTCTACTTCTGCTGCCCATGTATCTGGGATTACAGATTTGTACCACTATGCCTGGCTTGTTTTATGAAACAGGGTCTTGATAATTTTTTTCCCAGGCTGATCTTGAATCGTGATCCTCTGATCTCTGCCTTCTGAGTAGCTGCTGAGATTATAGATGTTAGCCATTGCACCTGAACTCTTATTTCTGTTCTTACACCAGTACCATATTGTGTTGATAGTAGTAATTTCAGCCAAGAAGTGGAACTCCTCAAATGTCTTTAAAATTTTTTGTTTTACTACTCTGCTCCTCTTTAATTTGCATTTATTTATAATTCTCTCATCAATTTTTGGAACTGCTCTCTTCATCCTAGGTCTGCCACTCCTAATTGTGAACCCTTTTATAAATTCTTGTGTTAGAACTGACAAATGAGATTGCATCAAATTAAAAATCTTCTGCAGAGTAAAGGAAATAATTGACAAAATGAAGAGGCAGTCAATATAATAGAAAAATCCTTTGCTGTTTATTAATTTGGCAAAATTAATATCCAGAATATATGAAAAACTCAATATTGAATACCAAAAGAAGAGCTAATACAATCAATAAGTAGGCAAACATACTGAACAGACAGTAAGGAAAGAAGTACATGAAAACATGTTCAACATCTTTAGCCATGAGGAAATTGCTGATCAAAGTACATACTGGTTCCATTTCACCCCTGTCACAATGACCACCATCAATAAAAGAAAAAACAAATGTTGGGAAGGAGGTAAAGGTGAGTCCATATATTTCATTGCTAGGAATGTAGTTTTGTCCAGCCACTATGGAAATCAGGACAGAAGTTCCTCAAAAAACCATATATTACTACTATACCACTATGGCTATATACCCAAGAAATCAAAGTCAGTATAGAATAGAGATACCTATCTATATACGTGTATACCCATGTTTATTGCCACATTTTTCACAAAAGCTAATCTGTAGAATCAGGTAGGTGCTCATCAAGAGAAGAATGGATAAACAAAATGTGGTATGAATATAAAACTATAGTTAGGGTATTATTCAACCATAAAGAAGAACCAAATTATGTTATTTTCAGGAAAAAGACTTGAACTAGAGAGCATCATGTTAAGTAAAATAAGCCAGATTCAGAAAGACAAATATTGCATGTTCTCTCTCATATGTGGAATCTAGATAAAAAGACTTGAATGTGGGAGGGAGACTATTTGGAAAGAGATAGGGACCAACAGAAGAGAGTCGAGGAAACAGAGGAAAATGGGGAAGGAGGTGAATATGATCAAAGTACCTCATATATATGTATGAAAACATCATAATGAAATGTATCTTTTAATAATTAATATATGCTAATAAAAATGCCAAAAAAATTACTTAGCTCAGTTTTTGTAATTGTCATTGCAGGTTTTAAGAGTCTATTGAGAAAATACATGGAAATCCTGACATAAAGTTTGACACATAGTAAATATCTAATTCAGGTTGAGCCTCTGAAAATCCAAAACTTAAAATGCTCCCAAACATGAAAATGTTAGAGAATCAATGTGACACTAAGTGTAAAATATCACACAACTTCATATGACAATCAGAGTCAAAATGCAGGCACACTAAAAGTATGTTATAAAATTAACTTCTGGCTGTATATATAAGGTACATGTAAAGCATAAATGAATTTTGTGTTTATCATAACCAGATGCAGTGGCTAAAGTCTAATCTCAGCTGCTTGGGAGGTAGAGATAGGAAGATTGTGGTTTGAGGCCAGCCTGCCATGAGACCATATGTCAGAGAACAAGCTAGTCATGCTGGTGCATGCCTGTCATCCTAGCCACTTGGAAAGTATAGATAGGTGGATTGCAGTCTGAGACTTCCCAGGGCACAAAACATGACTCCTGCCTAAAGATGTAACTAAAACCAGAAAGGACTATAGGTGTTGCTCAAGTGGTAGAGTGCTTGAGGTCCTGAGTTGAAAACCCCAGTACTGTCAAAAAAAAAAAGGGGGTCCCATCCCCAACATACCTCCAGTTGTATGTGCAGTATTCAAAAGAGCATGAAATCTAAGACACTTCTGGTTCCAAGAACCTCAGATAAAGAATACTCATCTTCTATATTACTGATAGTAATTTTGGTAATATTGCTAGCACTCTCACTGCCAGTTTGCAATACTTTTTACTTACTGAGTACAGTATACAAGAACTGCACCTCAAGAGGGCATCTTCCTTCAACAATCAGATGGTCAGTGTAGTACAGTGGAAAGAACAGTTTGGTGTATGATAGTTCGAAGTTCATCATTGTGTGATCTAGGCCTGGGTCCAGTAACTGTGGACTATTGATAACATGTTAAATTTACAGGTATTTGAAATCTGTGTTTAGTGATGCATGAAAACAGTGTCATTTTCAGAAATCAGTTCAAAGTACAAAAGTAAGAATTGTTAAAGATATGATTGGGTCATACTCAGGGAATAAATAAAAGGATTTGCTGAAATAAACTTATTCTTGAGAAGTAGGGGGGGTTAAATAAATTGCTTTATTATTCCTTCATTTCCTTGGTTTTTTCTAGATTGGATTTCCCCCAATATTACATAATTATTATATTACATAATATATATTACATATAATATTACATAGTTTTATAATTTTCATTTCTGTTCTTTCTATGTTTAGTATAATGTGGAAGTTCTCCAGGTTTCTTCCATGTTTAGCCACTTGATCATATAGTTATATATTACTTGATTAGCATCCTAATGCATGTGTGTATACATCATTTGCTCCTTTTAGTGCAAGTGGTACTATTGTCAATAGTTTGCAGTTGATATAGGAATTCTAATCTGGAAAGTTACCTTCACCCATCTTCCTAGGATTAGATTCCAAGAAATGCAATATTTGAGGTACTGTTAACATTAATCAAGAGAAAAATGAATTTTTTTTGAAATTGTGTTAGCAACATTGTTTTTATTGTTCTTCCAGCTGTTAACATTTTCACTGTGGCATCTTTGATTCATTTTACCAACAAATTGAAACTGTGTCTATAGTTTACTGTTACATTTATGTAACAGTTATTGTAGACTGCTTTAATTACAACCAGTCTATTTTATAATGATAGGTATTTTTAAAAACTTTTTATTTGGAAGTAATTTCAAACTTTATGAATTATAGTTCTAGAGTTTTAACAGCATTTGTCATAATGTCTGTTGATATGACAGTATCAATTTCTATCGAGTAACTTTACTAATTGACATTGAAAGCTTTTTCATGCCTGTTTTAAGCCTGTTATAAAAAGTTAGATTTTTTTTTTCATTGTAGTAACTTGTACTGCTGTTGTAGTAGTTACCTTACTGTGGTCTTGTTTACTACACTCTGGTGCCTTACATGAGGCGAATTAAGTTAAAATTCATTAGTGTTTTCACTGTTCAATTATGTCGCTTTTCGTCTAGAAAATAACAAGTCAAGATCTGAATAATAGTTTCAAGAATAAATCTAAAATAAAATCTGTATAAGATCTAAATTATAAAAAGATCAGAATAATAAAAAGAATAAATGATTATAAATTATTAATTTTCAATGAAAATCATTTGGTGGGATTTAGCTGTTTTTTTCTAATAGAAATCAAAATGTTGTTTGTACATTTTTATTAGTGAGAGAAGAGATACTAAAGTATCTAGAATAAGTGAGTAGTATCCAGAATAAGTGAGTAGCTTATGTGTGATATGCTTCCTTTTATAAGGAGGAATTATAAATTCAAATAAGAAACCTCAAGGTTCCTTTGTAAGCATTGAAGTAGAGTTGATATGCTGAGAGCACCTGATAGAGAGATATAATGGGAACTATCAATTCCCTGTATGTCAAAAATTTTCTAGTAGACATTTAAAAAAGTAAAAACAAACAGAGGTAATTATTAACTTTAATATTTAATATGTCCAGAATGTTATTTTCAAATTATTTCTTCTTAATACTAACTAAACATTGAAATTCTGACATATACTGTAAATTTATGTATATCTCTATTAACTACTTTGATTACTTAAAAATTACTGAATATCTGTGTCAATATCCACATTTTTACATAGAGAGTTGCAAGAATTAAATAACATGACATTTCTTTCAATGGGTGTTCTATAAATCGTAGTCATTTTCTAACATAAATTTTCAAATATAAAAACATGACATGTAATGACATCACTGTTTGAAGGCAAAAAACATGTCCTAGGGATTAAACTATTTATAATCTCCAAATTCTTTTCTCTTTTCCATTTACAGTGCATAGGCACACACGTCTCTTTGACTCCCTGTTTATTTGAACGCTGGGCCTATGCTTGGTAGGCAGGCAGGCAGTCTACCACTTGAGCTACTCTGCCAGCCCTAAATTAATTTTTTAAAAGGAATAAAATCAATATTGGTTCATCATTCATAACAATGTACCACACTAGTGCAAGATTATAATAATGGGAAATTGGGCATTGAGACACAAAGCAAGATAAGTGAACTCTCTAATTTTTGCTCAATTTTTGTGAACGTAAACCTACTTTTAGAACTCAAGTTTATTAATTAAACAAAGACACAAAAAAAAATCCTTAAGAGTTTAGTTATGGATGAAAGTTCAGCTTAATGTTTCTTTGAGTAATCATGCATTACCTATCTCTTTAAAACTAATAAATAGAAACTTAATCACAAAATTCATCTACCCTGGTGTTAGGGTGGTCTTTGGGAAATTATTGGTGGTCTTCTAACACTAATGGCATAAATCTTCCATATTTTTATACACTGTTCCTGGTTTTGAGAGTATTTTCTTCTCCTAATTTCAGGTTGGGTGGGACTATATCAGCCTACAAGATAGTACCAGACGAAATAGAAGAAATCAAGGTATGGTATGGCACCTTTCACCTCTACAAAGGCTTACCATCTTGGTGGGAGGTAGATAAAGAATTGCTTTTTCTTTATAAATATTATTGGGAATTTGGGTATGTTAGGACATACCCTAATGGAGAGTCATCATCAAATCTCATTTGCTATTTGCAGTGCATTTCTGAGAAAAATATTTGAAATAAAAAGGAATCTTTCATATGTAATTCATTGCAACTCTAATATAGCACTTGTGTATAAGCATTAACATGCAGAATGGATTATCTTTCTCTTATAATTTCTTCTCCCTGTATTCCCTTCACCAACTATAAATATATCAGTCTTCTATTAAATGTTTCATGGCTCCTTTTGAAACAAAAATGCCAATTTCAACTAAAATTTATATTGCAATAAATCAAGAATTGACCTTATTCTTCAAAAATTATAGCAATACTACATTTTTCTGTCTGCCTTTTTACTAAGTCCCTTGAATGTTAATTGTTTTGAAGAACAGATTGCCCTTGTCAAAAAGCAGTTTGCCATATATTGAGAGGTGAACTTGACTATGTATTTCATAAATGAAATTTTAAAAGTAGTAGCAGTATCAAACATCAACGATTGTGGTTGTTAATAATTATATGTAAAAAATCTTAGCAAGTCATTATGTTTGATTTGATTTGATTAAACTTCTTAATATCAACTTCAATTAGTTCAAATTTTAGTAAATAATCCCCTAATATTTTTGCATTATTTTTAAGTCTCTTTAGCTCTTTGATAATTACTAGGTGATAAGTTATTAGTTTCAATTGTCAGCTATTCTATTGTGTGGCCAGCATCAGAAATTAATTTTATTTTAGCATCATAACAAAAGTTTCAGGAATTTCATTCCAACCTGATAACGTAATGTGAATTCATAAAGTTTGAGGAATCAACTGATAGAAACCTTATTCCTCACTTTTTTTAGATTTAGAAATGTATATAAATATGAACTTGTAATTAACTTTTTGTTTAAATTTATGTAAATACCTTCAAAATTATAATTACATGCTCTTAAAAGTTTAGAAAAATGAATATTTTGCTTCTTGAAATACATTTTATAGTGATTCAGCAAATTTGAAAACGTTAAATAATCAGTAAATATCTCTCCCTATATAAATAAAATCAGACATTTACATAGTGCTTATAAACTTGAAATCCATCTATATTAAATAAAATACTGTCTTATGACAATTAAAATATGTAATTGATAAGAGCAAATAAAGACTTCTGTGAAAATACATAGGAAGGGAATTGAGTCATTTGAAAAGGTTAATCAGGAAAGCTTTCCAAGAAGTAAACTCTGCAAATGGGAGTGTGTGCTGAGTCAGAAGCACTTGGGAGTGCATAAGTATAAGACTGTATAGCACTAGATCATAAAATAAAGCCTGGAGAGATACAGGGCTCGAGGTGAGTCTTCATCCTATGTTAAGTTTAGGTTTCATCCTGAAAGTATAGTTTGCCTTTAAATGAGTTTAGAAAAGTGGGTAACACCAGTTTGGTTATTTTTTGAAGCTCTTCTTTGATGAGTGAGAAACATGTTTTTAGTGAAGAAAAAAAGATTCTAGCTAGAAAGAAGAAGAAGACCTGGGCTGGTGGAGTGATTCAAGTGGTAGAGTGCCTTAGCAAGCCTAGCAAGTGTGAAGCCCTGAGTTCAAGCCCCACACAATAAAAAAAAAAAAAGAAGAAAGAAAGAAGACCAGATTATAGGAGGGTAGACACAAAATGATTGTTGCCTGAGCTAAAATAGTGGCAGAGAAGATGAAGAAAAAAATGAATTAAAAAATATTATTTAAGCAAGTAGAATCAATAATACTTGGTGATTTTTTTTGTGGATTGTGAGATTAAATAGATGTGTTGTTGTTAACTTGAAGAGTATACATTTGAAAAGGAATACTTCTCAGAGCAAAGAGAGTAAGTTTTAGATCTATTGAATTTGAGGTCCTTCAGTATGGAAATTAGACGAATCCAGTGATTGATATTGGGACTTACAGTCATACACCTATTAGTTGAGATCATACTAACTAATAGAATCACATGGAAAAGCAGTAAGAGTTGATAACAGTAGACTGAAGTTGTAACTCTGAGAGGGCCCACCCTGAAATCAAAGGATTTATGTGTTATTTAAGTAATTAGCTTACACGCCACCTATGTTTCAATAATAACTTTTCCCTAAAGGACAAATTTTTATTACTTTTTTAAAAAATTCTATAGGTGTAAGAGTTTTATATCAGGAGATTCTACTAAAACACACAATGTCTAACATGGTTTTTCTATCAGTTACTGGTATGATATCTAAAATATAGCTACATAAAAATGTGGAATCAATCTGAATTTCAAAAGTGTTAGAAGAAATACTGATTTATTTGGTCAAGTGAAATAAATCTCTCAAAGATATAAAACATGGATATAATATTGTTTATTCTAGTTGAGTAGTATATGAGCTGTCTTCAGTTATCTAAAGGCTACACAATTGAGTTTGATATACTCTCTATACTAGAACATGTATAAATAAATATTTGAATTTTAACAATTAAAATGATATGATTGACTGTTAAAACATAACTCAGTTTTTGTCAAATGTGATAATTACTCAAAATTCTTCTAACACCAGAAATTATTATTTAGTTCTTACGTGACTTATGTATGAATTACTCCAGATAATATTAGAACCAATTTGTCTCATTTCAAAAGTATTCCTACTGAGAAGACTTGTAGTTCCATCCAAGATGGAGTAGCCTCATTCTTCCAAATACTTTCTCAACCAGTAACCTAAAAATTTATGGGCTGGGACGGTATCAAACTAAAGAGCTGCTGCACAGCAAAGGAAACAGTTACCAGCCTCAAGAGACAGCCCACAGAATGGGAGAAAATCTTTGCCAGCTAGTCATCATTCAATAAGGAACTAATATCCACAATCTACAGGGAACTCCAAAAAACAGCCCCCAAAGAATCAAATGGCCGGTAAATACACGAAGAAATGTTCAGCTTCCCTGGTTATAAAAGAGATTCAAACCAAAACAACACTTAGATTTCATCTCACCCCAATAAGAATGGCCCTAATCAATGGTAATAATACCAAATGATGGCAAGGATGTGGTGAATTAGGAACCCTCATACACTAATGTTGGGAATGCAAATTAGTACAACCACTATGGAAAGCAGTGTGGAGATTCCTCAAAAAACTAGAGATAGAACTGCCATATGAGCCAGTGACACCACTCCCAAATGAACATAACACAGGATACAGTAGAGACACCTCTACAATGATGTTCATCACAGCACTATTCCAATAGCCAAGCTTTGGAAACAACCCAGGCACCCTACAACTGATGAATGGATCAAGAAATTGTGATATACATACACGACTGAGTATTACTCAGCCATAAGGAATAAAGACATGTGGCATGAAGGTAAATGGATGCAGTTGGAAGACATCATATTAAGTGAAGTAAGCCAGGATCAGAAACAGAAGAGCCGCATGTTTTCTCTCATATGTGGAAAATAGACCCAAAGATAAACTTATATAAAAAACAAGCAGGAGCATATACAAATTCAGATGCAGAACATGTTTGTAGCAGTGGAACTACTGTTGGAACTCAAGGAAAGAAGGAGAGGAAAAGAAAATGATGAGCGTTAGTAATATTGTATAGCATAAGACATGAAGGTAGAGGATATAAGGATGTGTATTGAAAGCTGTTGAAAAACAAAACAAAACAATCCTCTACACTCCAAAGTCGAGAATAAAAACAGAATTCCTACTCTCACTGCCTTTATTCAGCTTAATACTAGAAATGTTATTGAGCATATTAAGGCAAGGAAAAAGAATTAAAAGCATATAGTTTGGAAACTAAGTAAAATTGTCCCTGCTTGCACATTACTCATTTGTATATGTAGAGGGGGAAAAAAGTGCTAATAAGTCTGTTCAGCTACTTTGTGGAATATAAGATAAATAAAAAAACAAACCTGAGTGTTTATGTACTACTAGCATACATTTGAAAATTGATATTTAAAATAATGTAACTTATAATTGCTCCAGAGATATCCTATGTATGCTGAAAATGATACCTAAAAAGATGGAGAGACATACCATGTCAGGAGATTGAAAGATCTGACTGAGTAGTGATATCAACTTTCCTTAATTGGCCTATGAGATTAATACAATTCCTATTAGTCCCATCAAGGTTTTTAAAATGTAAATATAATTGTATAAATTTATTCTAAAATTATATGTAAACGCAAAGAATCTAGAACACCTAAAAGAGGTTTGGGAAAAAAAATAAAGTGGAAAGACTAGCTGTACTCAATTCTAATGTTTACTACATAGCTGTAGTACTTCACAGCTTATATTTGACAGAGAGATAGATATACCAATGGGCAGAATGGAGGAATCTATTAAATAGACACAAGTATGTTCAGTTGAGTTTTAATAAAGCTGCAAAAGCTTTCAATTGCTGGTGGTCTTTTCTTTTGTGAGAGTGGTAGGGCTTGAACTTCGAGCCTTGTATTTGTAAGGCAAGTATTCTACCACTTGAGCCACACCTCCAGCCCTTTTTGCTTTGAATTATATTTCAGATAGCATCTTCCACTTTTTACCAGGCCACCTCAAACTGAGATCCTTCTAGTTCACTTCCCTTGTAGCTGAGATTACAGGTATGTACCACCCCACCCAGCTTGTTCTTTAGAATATGGTCTTAATAACTTTCTTGCCTACCTGGACTTGAATCCCCATCTTTTATCACTGCCTCCCAAGTGGCTGGGATACAATCATAAACAATGGTAGACTTTTCAACAAATGGTGAATGGATATATTGGTCATCCATAGGCAACACAAAACAAAATTCACACACTATACCTTATGCTTTACACAATATTAACTCAAATGAGATAATTGACTCAGATATAAAAACTATACAATGAAGTTACAAGACAAAAGGAAAATCTTGTGGACCTGTGGCTAGGTGCAGCGTTATTAGACTCAACACCAATGCTATAATCCATACAACAATTTCGTAAATTGAAACTGATCAACATTTAAGTTTTAGCTGTGCAAAAAAAACCCTGCTACTTCCTGGGAAAAATTATTTGCAAACCATAGGCCTTTATCTAGATTTGATAAGGAATTTTTTCCCCAATAACTTACAATGTTTATCTTTTTTTTTTATTTTACTATTGTGCTGGGTGGGGGTACATTGTGGCATTTACAAAAGTTCTTGCAATATATCATAGTTGAATTCACCCCCTCCATCATTCTTCTTTATCCCCCCTTTTCCACATTCCTGGAAAAGTTGTAACAGGTATCATTTTTTCTATTTATATACATGTGTACACAATATGTGCAATGTATTTACCCTCCCGCATCTTTTCACCTGTTCCCCCATCAAAACTAGTACCAGACCCCCCAGACAGTACCTGTTCAGCCCTCCTCATCTGCGATTCTGTGAAAGAGAAACAAATGATATTTTTGTTTGTTTAACATATCTACACAGGGAGTTTCCATGTGACATTTCCATGTATATGTGTATTATAACCCAAATTGGTTCATCTCTATTTTTCTTCTTTCTACTTCAGACCTCTTCTTATGGTGATTTCAAAAGGTTTAAAAATTCTGTATTCATTCTTGTATAGTGAGTACATCAACCATATTCACCTTCTTAACTTCCTTCATTTGCCCTCCCTCTCTTGTATGTGACCTCCCCTTACTGTGAGCTGTTGTTTGGTTTTTGGTGTTTTTTGTTTTTTTTAAATAATATTGCTGTATTTATATTAGGTCTATATCACACATATGAGAGATAACATGTGGCTTTTGGTCTTATGAACTTGGCTAACTTCACCAGTTCCATCCATTTACCTGTGAATGTCAAAAATTCATTCTTCTTTGTGGCTAAATAAAAGTCCATTGTATATAAATACCACATTTTCTTAATCCTTCCATCAGTGGTGGGGCATCTTGGCTGTTTCCATAGCTTAGCTATTGTGAATAATACTGCAATAAACATGGGTATGCAGGTGCATTTATTGTAACCTGACTCACATTCTTTCAGCTATATCCCTAAGAGTGGAATTGTTGAATCATATGGCAGTTCTATTTTTAGTTTTTTTGAGGAAACTCCATACCATTTTCCATAGCAGTTGTATTAATTTACATTCCCACCAGCAGTGTATAAGGGTTTCTCTTCCCCCATATCCTCACCAACATTTGTTGTTGTGTTCTTGATGGTAGCCATTTAAACAGGAGTGAGGTAGATTCTTAATGTGGTTTCAGTTTTCATTTCCTTTATGGCCAGGGATGTTGAGCATTTCATCATGTGTTTTTTAGCTGTTTGGACTTCTTCCTTTGAAAAAGCTCTCTGTTCAACTCCTTTGCCTATTTCTTCATTGGATCATTGATTCTTTGGTAGTTTAGTTTTTTCAGCTCCCTATATATTCTAGTTATTACTCTCTTGGGAGATGTACAGCTGGCAAAGACTTTCTCGTATTCTGTGGGCTGTCTTCAATTTAGTGAGCATTTTTTTTGTTGTGCAGAAGCTTTTTAATTTTATGTAGTACCATTTGTCAATCCTTTGTCTTAGCTGCTGAGCCATTTGAGTTCTATCTGGGATGTCATTGCCTATGACTGTTCATTCCAGTATATTCCCTGCTCTTTCCTCCCGTAGCCTCAAAGTTTCAGGTCTTATAATAAGGTCCTTACTCTACTTTGAGTTGATACTTATACAGGGTGAAAGACATGGATCTAGTTTCAGTTTTCTACATGTAGATATCCAATTTTCCCAGCAACATTTGTTGAAGAGGCTGTCTTTTCTCCATCATATGCTTTTGATGCCTTTGTCAAAAATCAGGTGGGTGTAGCTGCATGGATTCATATCTGGATCTTCTGTTCTGTTCCAGTGGTCTTCATATCTGCTTTTGTGCCAGTACCATGCTGTTTTTATTGCTATGGCTCTGTTGAGTAGTTTGAAGTCAGTCATTGTGATACCTTCTAGCATTGCTCTTTTTGCTCAGTATTGCCTTAGCTATTCACGGTCTCTTGGGCCTCCAAATGAACACTAGGGTTGAATTTTTTAATCTCAGTTATGAATGTCATTGGTATTTTGATGGGGATTGCATTGAACATGTAGATTGCTTTTGGTAGTATAGCCATTTTCACAGTATTGATTCTACCAGTCCATGAGCATAGGAGATATTTTCATTTTCAATAGTCTTCTCTGATTTCTTTCTATATTTGTTTATAGGTTTTCTTGCAGAGATCTTTCACATCCTATCTAGTGTTTATTACTAGGTTTCTTTTTGAGGCTATTATAAATGGCATTATTTCCCTATGTTCTTTCTCTGTCTGTACATTGTCAGTGTATATAAAAGCTACTGATTTTTGTAAATTGATTTTTTATCCTGCTCCTTTGCTGAAGCTGCTTATGGTGTTTAGAAATTTTTTGGTGGAGTTCTTCAGGTATTTTAGGTATAAAATCATATCATCTACAAATAGGGATAGTTTAACTACTTCCTTTCAAATTTACATTCCTTTTATTTATTCTTCCTGTCTCATTGCTCTGGCTAGGAATTCCAACACTATGTTGAATAAGAGTGGAGAAAGTAAACATTGTCGTCTCATTGACTGGTTTTCAGTTTTTCCCCATTTAGTATGAAGTTGGCTGTAAGCTTGTTATATTTAGCCTTTATTATGTGGAGGTACATTACTTATTTTCCTAGTTTCATGAGAGCTATTATCATGAAAGGATGTTGAATTTTATTGAAGGCTTTTTCTGCATTTATTGAAAAAATCATGTGTATTTTGTCTTTGCTCCTGTTAATATGCTGAATTACATTTAAAGATTTGCATATGTTGAGCCATCCCTGCATCCCTGGGATGAAACCAACTTGATCATGATGGATGATCTTTTTGATATGTTGTTGAATTATGTTTGTCAATATTTTATAGAGGATTTCTGCATTTATGTTCATTAAAATAATTGGCCTATAATTCTCTTATTTTGTTTTGTCCTTGTCTGTTTTTTTGGGATGAATGTGATACGGCTTTCTAGAGTGAGTTTGGCAGTGTTCCTTCCCTTTCTATTTTGTGGGAAAGTTTGAAGAGAATAAGGAAAGAATATGGAAGGCTATAACTGATAAAAATCAAATAGCATAGAAAAGTAAACCCAACAAGATAACAGCAGCTTTTGCAACAGAACCTTAAAATCAAGAAGAGCATGGAGTGAGGTATTTCAAGCACTGAAAGGAAACAATTTCATTCCTACGATAGTATACCCAGCAAAGCTATCATTCAAAACTGAAGGAGAAATAAAAATCTTACATGATAAACAGAAACTTATAATAAATGACCACCCCACCAGCAGAGGTGAAATTTTCCTCTCCATTTATTTGGCCACCAGTTTTGTCCAAGAGGGGTGCAATCTGCCTGACAGCTGTGCTGTACTGTGTGGTTCCCTCTAGAGAAGGTGATATGTCATGGTCACCTTGTGGGATTGTGGTTTTTCTTGGTGGAACTGGGTCACCTTCAGAATTGTCCAGGCAGGCAGCAGTCTGAAGTTCTTTGTGAATTATGGCTGGTCCAGGACATCCAGATGTTTGCAGATTTGTTCTGCAGTACTCTGCATTGTATTTTGCTGTTCCACAAGAGGGGAAAAAAGCTACCCCCCCCAAAAAAAAAAGGAGAGAGATAGAGAGAGACAAAAACAAACAAAGAGGGAAAAATAGCTTCCCAACAGGCTGGCTGTTAGCATCATCTGGGCTTTGGGAGCTGTTATTTGCTATAAAAGCTGATTTAAAGGTTGGTCGTTGTACCTTATGTGCAGCCCTATGTCTTGGCAATATCTTAGCTGGCAAAAAGCCAGGTTACCAACCTTGCTACCAGGAATCTGAAGTATTTTTCTGGAATCGTGAGTGGTCATGGTTCCATGGTCCATTGGCCATCTGCCATCATTAAAAACACCACTAACAACAGTGTTGGCGAGGGTGTTGGGAAAAAGGAACCCTCCGTACACTGCTGGTGGGAATACAAACTAGTGCAACCACTCTGGAAAAAAATTTGGAAAGTTCTTAAAAATCTAAACATAGATCTGCCATATGATCCAGCAATCCCTGTCCTGGGGATATACCCAAAGGAATGCAACACAGGTTACTCCAGAGGCACTTGTACACCCGTGTTTATTGCAGTGCTATTCACAATAGCCAAGTTATAGAAACAACCAAGATGCCCCACTCCTGACGAATGGACACAATGGAGTTTTACTCAGCCATGAAGAACAATGAAATCTTATCATTCGCAAGTAAATGGATGGAACTGGAGAACATCATTCTGAGCGAGGTTAGCCAGACTCAGAAGACCAAAAATCGTATGTTCTTCCTCATATGTGGACTTTAGATCTAGGACAAATACAGCAATGTGGTTGGACTTGGGTCATATGATAAGGGGAGTACACACACGGGAGGTATGGGGATAGGTAAGAAAACCAAAACATAATAGTATTTGATGTCCCTACTGCAGAGGAACTAATATAGAAACCTTAAAGCAACAGAGGTCAATATGAGAAGGGGATCAGGAACTAGTGAAAAGGGCAGTTAGAGATGAATCAACTTGGCATGTAACACATTTATATATGGAAGCAATGCTAGGAATCTCTCTATATAGTTATCCTTATCTCAACTAGCAAAAATGCTTTGTCTTTCTTATTATTGCTTATACTTTCTCTTCAACAAAATGAGAGATAAGGGCAGATCAGATTCTGCCTGGAAGCGATGGGGAGTGGGGGGGAGAGGGGGGGAAAGGGGGAGAAATGGCCCAAACAATGTATGTGCATATGAATAAATGAATAAAACATTGATTCTCAATAAGGAACTCTTAAACTCAGCAACAATAATAATTTGAAAGTGAGTAAAACACAAAAAGAGACATTTCACTGATGATTATAAACAGATGGCAAATAAGCATTGGAGAAATTCATTATCATTAGGTATTCAGGAAATAGAAATCCATATCACAAGGAGATGTCACTGCAAACTTATTTAGAATGGCTAAAATTAAAAATAATGATAACACTATGTGCTGTTGTGATGTGGAGAAACTGGACACTTATTCTTTCCTGGTGGAACGTAAAATAGCACAACCACTCTGAAAAACATCTTGTCCTTACAAAGCTAACTATGCACTGACACAGCCACTTGCACTATTTAACATTTGTCCTAGAGGAATGTTTATGCATCAGTGTCTACATGATTTTTAATTATTAGTTTATTCAAAATAGCTAAAATCAGGAAAATTCTCAAATGTCCTTCAACATTTTTTTTAAATAAATGTGTCTACATCCATATTATGAAATACTACTGAATAATTGAGAAGGAAAATAATGATGGATCTCAAGGACTAGTTGAATGGAGGGTGGAAGTATATTTAAAAAATTACAAACTATACTATTGCATTTGTATCAAATTCTTGTAATGACAAAATTCTAGATATGGAAGATAGAGTAGTGGAGCCAGAGGGCTAGGGAGGGGAAATAGGAAGGCAGGTATGTATATAAAATCATTGCAAATTGGATAAAGTTGGTTGGTTGTATCAATGTCTATCTTTGGTTGCAATATTATGTATTATATCCATGCAAGTTCTTACCATTGGAAAAAAGTGGCTTCTCTGTCTTATTTTTTATAACTACATGAGAATTTAAATCTGTATCTGTCTGAAAGTAGATTTCTTTTAAAATACTAATACTGAAACTTAAATGACCATTCATTAATTTGAGAAGCAAAGATATCTTTACAATAATCAATAATGAATGTTCACATAAAGAAATGTCATTTAAGTCTTAGGTATATACCATTTAGCTTTGCTCATATAAATCTTTGCAATTTGTTTTTCTTTCATTTATTTATTTGCAGTACTGGGGATTGACCCCACCTGATGTACACCCCTAACCTTTTTGTTTTGATTTTGTTTTTGAGATAGAGTCTCACTATCTTTTGTCCTGGCTGCATCATACTTGCAATCCTCCTGTCACAGACTCCTAAATAGCTGGGAGCACAGAGGTGTGTGCTGCCATGCCTGGCTTGCAGTTGCTTTTAAAACTATTTTTAATTATATCTTTTTTTGGTTTCCTACCTTAAATGCAATGTTTCTCTCTATTTTAATGTTATATACACAAATATTTTTCTATATATTTTTGCATTTATAGTCTCTATATGTTATTTTAACATAATAGAAGTATAAATACTTTGGAAAAATTGTTTTTTAGTGAATTTGCTATTGCTAATTGTATATGAAGAATTCTCCAGTGAAGAAACCACAACGGATGAAAATTAAAAGAAGCAACCATTTTAAAGTATCTGCATTCTAAGGGCCTGTAGCAGTTGACTAAAGGTGTTCAAGTAAATGCACTAATATAAGGCAAAAGAAAATCTGTGGCACTTGAGCCACAACCTGATCCTTCCCCTACTCTGATTCTTCTTGGTAGAAACTTTACTCTGGGCAGATGTGACCTAGAGTATTGTAGAGATCAGACTGCCCCGCTCCATATTGTATAGAACAGTAGCTTTCAGGCTGTGCTTTGCTCTCAGTGACTCCATTTTAGGAAACAGTAATTTGCTCCATTTTATAAAATGTCTCCATTCCTCTGATAGGTAACAGTTAGATATAAGCTGTGGCCTCAAGAAGAAGAAAGGAAGAGATCATTGTAATTCAACTTCCCTACTCTACTAATTGTTGTAAAATCAGGTAGCCAGAGGCCAGGGGTTATCACTGGATGCTTTGAAGTTAGCCACTACCCTAAAGCTTAATCTGTTCTTTACCCAAGAGTAGTCTACAATGTCTGGTGCAGGGAGGTTTTCTAAGTAAGTTTAAGTACTAAAAGACCCCAACCTAAGAGCTAGATGGAACAAAGGTTTGGAATTTAAGGCAGAAGTTCTCCATCAATTAGAACTGGTACTAGTAGATTACTCAATGTCTCTCTTAACAAGACAATGACCCAAACCCAGGAAATCATCCCAGGTGCCCGAAGGACCCCAAACTAAAAGGTTCTTAATAAATACTCCAGCCTTAAAATCCAACCCATCATTCTCTCCCTTGAGGTGACCCATTTTCAGTCTGTTGATAGTATATTTCTTTCCTAATAAACTTTATTACTTTTACTATAATCTATAATCTTTGCATCTTGCTTGTATTCTTCTGTTGGACTCAAGAACCAAGGTAATTATCAACACTATTTTTCTAGTAACAGCTCCATTCAGTCCCCACTAATAGAATGAAAGCCTTAGTTCAGTTACAGCAGTATTAGAATACCAGGGCCCCAGTCACTATTAACACACCTTTCTCATAGGACAGGACATCCACATTAGGATAGGTGAGCCAAGAGGATCACATCATTTATAAAAATGTGTGAGATTTTTTTTGTCCAGGGAGAGAAGCATCCCATAACAGTTAGTTCCAAAGGTCTTCTCAAGGAACTAACTTCAATTAAAACAAATGTGGGGAAATTCAAGTCTAGGGACATTCAAAAGCAATGGAGATTTTAATGGTAAGCAAGCAATTAAGAGGTCAATGGAAAAACCTGAACAACTGAGTATTGGAATTAAAGACCCTCCCAGGAGAGATAGAGAAAAAATCTTGACAAGGCAATTTCTTTTGATCAAAATGGTGAAAGCACTTATTCACTCCAGCTGAGCAGACACACAAGCACAAAATGGCCAACAGTTGTTTCTCCTTATATCACTGATGCAGTTGTACCCGTCCCTTACCTGGGCTTTATCCAGGTCAAAGGTTCACAGTCTTTCTCGATTGGCTGAAAGGTTTAGGGGATGGGTTAGGGCACGCAATTTGGCAGTCAATTTTTGCGGGCAATGGGGATGTACAAGAATCTGGAAGAAGAAATAGGAACCCTTTAAGCAGTGCAAGTCACCTAAGATGGCGACCTGAGGAATTTTAAGTAATCTAAGAGGGTGACATATACTTTGATAGAAAAGATCATTTTTCTTATACGGGTTTGAGAGCTCCCAGATAGCTGAACATACAGGGGTTCCAGCTGTATTCCACTTCTGTACATCAACCCACAAGTCTTTTTTTTCTGTATCCTTCGTACTATCCTTCATAATAAAATGCTATGAATGAGCTACCTTAGAAGCAGATCTTCTGGGCCCAGCAAAGCCTTCACATGACTACAGCCCTGCCTGGAACTTCCTAATTATGTCTGAACTGCATCCAACCAGCTAAAACCTTTCCTGAATCTCAGATCCACAGAAAATGGGAAAGATTATAAATGTTTATTATTGTTGCTCTAGGTTGCTTAGCTGTGGTTTAATTTTACCTAATGCTTTAGGAGCATTAGATAACTAAATCAGAGATACCTGGCAGTGGCTATTAACATTTAAATAAAAGGTAGAGTGCCTCTGCAAAAAAAAAAAAAAAAAAAAAAAGGAGGGGGCTGATCTTGGGTTTAAACTAATTTGCTAGTTTTCCAGAAAGAACCTCCTGGAATCCAAACAAATCTCAAAATCTGGACTGAAAAACTATCTGTGTTTAAATTTAATTGGATGAGACCATGGCTTAATTTTTGTCCTAGGGCCTTGTTTAAAATAATAGTGTTATCTAGATGCAAATTAATGTGGGATAGTAGGGAAAAAAAGAAAACTCACTTAAGGGGGAGATCAGGAAAAGAAAAGAAACAAAGCAACTCTACTAAAACAAAGATTGTCAATCCCAAGGTGACTTTGTGCCTGCCAAATCTGAGATATCTGAAAAATGATATTAGTGGTTTTACCCCAAGTAGAAATAGACTTTACTAAATTGCTCTAGCTCCTAGTTCACTAAACTAATAAGCAAACTATAGCAAAAAAATAAAAATAAAAACAAGTTTGGAGATGGGGAGGGGAATCAGTATCCAGAGTTGCCTCAGTATATTATATAACATGTCTACTTTGAGCAAAAGCTATGAGAGATGTAACAATAGGAGAATGTGACAGTTGTACAGGAAACAAAACTTCCAATGAGAGTTTCTAAAGGTTCAATTTAATAAACAAGATTCAAACCATGCTATCTAAATATTTTCAAAAGAGGAAACTATAGTAAACCATATTGAAAAATTAGAGCTGTGATGATACTCCCTCATAATATATTAGTTGGCATTCTCCAGAGAAATAGAATCAATTGGACATATTTAGATATTTAAGAGGAAATATATTTTGAAAGTTGGCTCATATGATAATGGAGGCCAAAGAGTTAAGTAGTATACCATAGCAAATTGGACAAACATGAAAGCCAGTATTGTAAATACAGCTCAATCCAAACAATTGAGAACTGTTATTGTAGTCAGGTAGATAGGCATGAGCAGAAATTGGAAATGCTCCAGCCTATAAGACTGTACTCTTCAATCCCCAGATGGCTCACTCCCTTTTTGGCTAAGATTAAAATAATGTCCCTATATTCTTGTAGAGCCCACTCTCCATATCAAGGCAAAACCAGGAAGAGCAAAGAGGATCAAGTGCGAAGGGCAAACCAAACACACAGGTGTATGCGTTCTCACACACTGTGCTCAGTGGAGAAGTACCTGGGGAGGTCCTGCATTTTTGTACCATTTCTAGTAACCCCATCCTGTGGATAAAACTCCAAGCCCAGACAGCTTACATGCATTTGGCCCTTATCCTACCACCCATCTTCTTAAGGTGTATTTTTGCTTTCTTAACAAAAGTCACTCTACTATATTCTTACCCAAGAAGCAATGAACATCTGCAACACTCCACATACCACTAACCAAACCAAGGAAGCCAATGATACAACTTTTACTCTGAGGCCAAAGGGCTCATTAAGAACCAGGGTCCTGAAGGTGTTAAGTCTCAGGGTCCAAAAGCCCCAAGAATCAGGAACACCAATGTCCAAGGACTGGAGAAGATGGATGTCCCATCACAAGGTGAGAAAGAGAGATCACCTTTCTCTGCTTTTTTTTCTGGTTGGGCATTCAGCAGAATGGGTGTTGCCATCTGGGAATTTTAATTTGTACAAAATGAGCTCTGACAAACAGAGGACATTATCAGTAGATTTAGAAAAAATTGAATTAAAAGAACTAAGTTCAGTTTTGGGATTGAAAGTGTAATAACTGAAATGGAAGATTCACTAAAAGGTCTTGACAATAGATTTGAGTTGACAGAAGAAACAATTTGTTGTCTTTGAGGATACAGCAATAGAAGTTACTCAAAGTACATAGAGAAGAATGATGAAAATTGAATGGAGCTTCAGAGAAATATGAAACACCATTAAGAAAACCACAATTTGTATTGGACAGTATGAAAAAGAGAGAATGGCATAGAAAAATATTACAAGAAATAATGGCTGAAAATATGCCAGAGTTGATTACAAACATGAATCTACACATCCAAGAAACTGAGTAAACTCTAAATATGATAAACTCAGAGATTCATACACACAGAGTCTTATATACAGGAAAACTATTTTTCGAAAGTATTTGTTGCTTAAATACCCATGTCCCTTTGCTAACTCGTCCAGTTTTATAGGGTTTTTTTTTTTTGCATTTTTATTTAAAGTTATATTTCCTTAAATAAACTTTTATTGAATTATAACTCTAGGTATTGTATATATAGAAATATAAACACATTATTAGGTGTAATGCTTTGTGAGTTCTCACAAAATGAACACATCAATATAACCACCAATAAGATTTAGAAATAAAACTTTGCCAGCATCTCAGAAATCTCCCAATAGGCCCGTCTAAGTTATTGCACCTTCCCTGTTCTCCAAAAGTAATTGTTACTCTTCTGTCTAGCATTGTGAATTATCTCTACCTTTTTGAACTTCTTATTAATGAAATGATTGCTGTCTTACTTTAGTGCATATATAATAATCTAGTTCTTTTGTTGAGACATTGGGTTGTTTCCTTTTAGGGGTTATGGCTAATAATCCTGCAGTTAACAGTCTTATACATTTCATTTGGTGCACGTATTTGTGCATTCCCATTAGATACACTCCTAATGGACAGGACAGATATTGGGTAACAGAACAAATGAATTCTACATACTAGATTCTGCAGTTTTGGCAGATGGGTCATTTTATACTCCCTTCAACAATTCCAATTCCAATTTGCTTCACATTCTCACTAATAATATTGCTAATCTTTTCATTGCCATCATTTTGGAAAGTAAATACTGGTACATGAAGAAGACTTTAAAGTTTTTCTCTATGGACAATAATATTGATTATCTTTGCACATCCTCTTGACCATTTGAATATCCTCATTTGTGAAATAACTGTTTAAGTCTTTTTCACTCTTTAAAAATTAGGTTATCTGTCCTTTTTCTAATTTATTAGTAGGTATGCCTTATATGCTTTGTTATGAGTCCTTTGATACATGTTTTGCCCCTTTATTCTCCCACTGTTGCCCTTGTTTAACTCTCAAGTGTCTGTTGAATAGAATTCCCTAATTTTAATGTGTTGTCATGTCAATCTTTCACTACCTCAGTTTTTGCATCCGTCAGAAGAATTCAAGCAAAATGCAAAACATGTAGTAAAAAGTAATAGTAAAGTTTATAAGGAAAGGAATACACTTTCAACAGACTGAAAGTGGGTTGTCACTAGAGTGAGGACAAGGGGTCAGATATGAAGATTGGAATATTTATTGACAAACACATAACTTTAGTGTAAAAATGATACAATATACATTTTCTTAATAGAATAAATCCCCTTTTTAGTTTTTCCTTTAGAGCCAATGACTTTTAAATATGTTACAATATCCGTTTTATTACAGAAGAAATTTATGAATGACCAATGTCCAATCCTAATTCAATGGCACTGCTTTTAATTTTAGAAAACATACTTAAAGAATGTAAGTACATTAAACATTGAAAGATAGCAAGAAGTAACATCCCAGCTACACAGGTGTCATATATGTTAATTCAGATTTTTACCTTTGGAGTAGGATTTAGACTGTTTGGCTAAGAAAGATAATAGGTGTGCAGCATTAACAAATATCAAAGCTTTAGACCTCTTACAACTTTAAGGAGACAGTGCCAGTGTCCACAAATACATTTGATTTCTATTGAAGAAATCATTAACACTTAAATCTTTGCATAGCATTTAATCAAATTTAGACACATAGCCCACACATTTTTAGGGTGATAAATGTATTAAGATCACTGAAAATACAGATACTTAAATGAACAATGTAGTTAAGGCTCAGTTTCCTAAATAGTCAAAAGCTCTAAATTATCAAACACAAGTAATTGCTTATCACAACAAAACAAAACCTGTCCTACCAGAAACTAGAGAAAAGGTTAGTTCAAGAAGAATTAACTTTGAAGGTAACACACATGCACAGGAAACCAATGCGAGTCAACTCCCTCTATAGCTATCCTTATCTCAACTAGCAAAAACCCTTGTTCCTTCCTATTATTGCTTATACTCTTTCTTCAAAAAAATTAGAGATAAGGGCAAAATAGTTTCTTCCGGGTATCGAGGGAGTGGAGGGAAGAGGGAGGGGGCGGAGTGGGTGGTAAGGGAGGGGTTGGGGGCAGGGGGGAGAAATGACCCAAGCATTTTATGCACATATGAATAACAAAACAATAACAAATTTTTTAAAGTAACAGGATAAAAAAATCAACATAACCTAACCAAAGAGATGAAAGAATCAACAATGAAACCTATAAAACACTGACTAAAAGAGAAATTAAAAAAGAACAAGATCAAAAGACCTTCCATATTTATGGTTCAGCATACTTAATATTGTGAAAATGGCTATATTTCCAAATGCAATCTATAGATTTAGTGTAATCCCCATCAAAATTCCAATGACATTCTTCATAGAAATAGAAAAAAAAAGTTAAGTTCATATGAAAACATGAAAGACCCCAAAAAGTCAATGCAATCCTGAGCAAACAGAGCCATGCTGGAGGTATCACAATCTCTGACTTCAGATTATACTACAAAAACAGCATGTTGTTGTCACAAAATAGACATGTAGAGCAATGGAATAAAATACAAGATCAGGAAATAAACCCACGTAGCTACAGCAATCTGATTCTCCACAAAAGTTCCAAAACCATATGTTGAGTAAAGACAGGCTCTTCAAAAAATGGTATATAGAAGACAGAATACCCACTTGTTCAACAGTGAAACTAGATTCTTATATCTCATCTTGCATAAACAAAAACCAATTCAAAATTGATCAAAGAACTTAAGAGCAGAGGCAGGAGATTCACAAGTTCTTGGTTAGCCCTGGCAAAGTTAGCAAGGCCCTATCTCAAAAACAAATCCAAACAAGAGGTCTGTGGACAGGGCTTTGGTGGTACAGAGCTTGCCTAGTATGCTTGAGGCAATGGGTTTAATTCCCAGTCCTGGGAATGAGGGAAGTTCCTGCTAGAGGTAAACATAAGGAAAACATGTCAAGATGTAGTCTTAGGCAAAGAATTTCTTAGTAGTATTGAAATAGCTCAGGAAACGAGCAAAAATTGACAAACGATTGCATTGAATTAAAAAGTTTTGGCACAGCAAAGGAAATAATTAACATTGTGCAAAAATAGCCAATAGAATGGTAGAAAATCTTTATCAGCTATTCATCTGACAAGGCACTAATATCAATAATATATAAAGAACTCAAAACATTAATATACCAAAAGAGCAAAGAATATGATCAATAAATGGGCAAATAAATTGAGCAGACAGTTCTCAAAAGAAGAAATATGAATGGCCAATAAATCCATAGAAAAATGTTCAACATCCTTAGTCATAAAGAAATGCAAATCAGAATTACTTTAGATTCTATCTCACTCCTGTCACAATCTTTCATTAAATAAACAAACATCAACAATGCTGGTGAGGATGCTGGGGAAGAGTGAAGTCTTACATGCTGTTAGTTAGAATGTAAATTAGTGCACTCACTATGGAAAGAAATAGGAAGTTTCCTCAATAAACTAAAAATCAGAATTGTCAGATCTTGCTATTCCAGTCCTGTACCCAGGCACAAAGGAGTCAAGGCAGTATACAATAAAGTTATGGCCTTAGGTTCCCATATAGATAAATGAATAAAGAAATTATGGTGCATATATACATAATGGAGCATATTTAGCCATAAATAACAATAAAATGTCATTTGCATAAAATGAATGGAAATGGAGATTATGATGTTCAGTAACAGAAGTCCAACTGAGTTAAATATCAATGTTTTCTCTGATTGACAAAATCTAAACCCAAAACAAACAAATATAATGATAAGAATTACAAAAGAACTATTTGCTTTTAGGAGCAATGGGAGGGTAAAAGGTGAACATAGATGGTGTTGGGGGTAAATAAAAATATGATCAAAGTACATTCTATGCATGTTTGAAAATATATTGAAACCCATTTTCTTATATGGCCACAGAGAAATAATGTAAGAAAAGAACCCTTTGAGCCTATGGAAAAAATAGATAAAGGGCTTGAAATCTGAAATTTTTTTTACTCTCAACTGCCACAACTAGGTATCTAAATCACTGTAAAGAAGAAAAAATGTTGGCAAAGCATATGAATTGGATACAGTAAATCAGGAGAGTGCTATTAGTGATAGCAAAAATGTAACTACATGATTGCCTTCCAAACATCCCAACTGTTCATTCTAATATTACTGAATTATATGAAGTGTATGCTTCAGGAATAAAAACACACAGCATATAACTAATCTAATAAAACCTGTAATGATTTTTAATGAATCATGACAAAGATTAGGTTATGATTCCATGAAGGAAGAGTTAGCATTAACTGTTTTCCATTGATATTTGATAATTTTAAAGCTAAAAATTAGAGAAAAAGTTGTATCCCTTTTTCCCTTAGATTTTATAATTTTGTTAAATCAAGTAAAATACTAAAATAAATACACACATATCATATTAAGTGTTATTCCAAACGGACATCATTGGGAGCAGCTTATTTTTATATATCTGTTAGCTACCATTGATTATTTCAGAAGCATTCTGAAAATGCTTCTTAATGGTTGATCATCATCGGACTGTTCATATAAATTTCTCTTCTTTGGTACAGTATTTCTGTAAAATGGGAATTATTGACATTCATAGAATAAGCAGACTTGATGAGAGGCTTTTGGTTTGTTTGCTTGTTTGGTTTTCACATCAGCCATTTCTTTTTCCTTGGTAGCAAATGCACACATGGTTGGAGAAAGCCTGAAATTCCAGGTATTACCTTCAGTAGTTTCCTAAGGATCCCTGTGTGTATCAACTTGAGATAATGTGTTTTATTTCATTTTATATGGTTTAAAATATCTATTGTAAAGTCCGTTTTAGAAATCTAATCTTTCAATAAACTTTGTCAAAAGAATCATCACCATTTATTCAAATCACCCGGTATTAAGATCACTGGAGAGTACAAATATGCAAAAGACTTGGCTGCTGAGCTCAAAGAATGCTTTAGGAAAAAGGATAAAAAGGTCAAAAGTTATATCCCTTAAATCATTTAATCACTAGATTAATCTGTAGTTTATTGTCTCATTTTCATTAAGGGAATTTCAATGAGGGACTTTAGATCTAATGATAAAAAGATTACCATGAATATTGATTTTACTTGGGTCTTTTAAACTAATTAATGATAGAGAGAAACTACATGCTGAGATAATATAACTTTGGAAGAATTATGTTAAAAAAATAATAAATATAAGCATTTATTCCTGGCTTCCTATGTGCTAAGTACTCTACCTTGTGCTTAACTTGTGTCATTGAGATTCCATCCTTGGGAACATATACTTACTATTCTGTGAAGGAATTGAGGCCCTCATCTCAGTACAGTATTCCTAAACTATTATAGATGATTGCATAATGTGAACCCAGATTACATTCATTCAGAACAATATATTGAAGTAACCTAGGCACAAAGATACTGTATTTGGATAAATAGTCATGTGACTATGTTATCTAGTTAAGGTTTAGTATTCCTAAAATATTTCAAATATGAAAAATATCTTTGTGAACCATTTGAAATCGTATCTCTCTGGGGTTTTACATTATAATGATTAAGAACAACAATAATTACAACTCTAATTAATTATGTGCATTCTTTAAAATATTGTAAGTAGTGGAGGCAATAGTTTTAAATTGTAGTATTTGGTGTTTAAATGAGTAGGATCAAACTGAAATTGATTCAAGTATTAAGCAGTAAAAAAACAGCCCTTTACTTCTTGGAACAAGAAATAGGCATTTGTCCTGAAATTGCTCCATGTGGTGACATGTCTTGTGTACAATAATGACAAATGATATTTTAAAATGCAACAAAATCTTTATTGTGGGATGTTCTCAAGGGAAGAGATAGCCAAAGAATTGTGCAAGCACACACAGGTGCTTTAAAATATAAATGTTATACAAAATTAGAAATAAGGGCAAAATAGTTTCTGCTGGGTATTGAGGGGGTAGGGGGGAGAGGGAGGGGGCGGAGTGAGTGGTAAGGGAGGGGGTGGGGGCAGGGGGGAGAAATGACCCAAGCCTTGTATGCACATATCAATAATAAAATATATATATATATATATATATATATATATATATATATATATACATATATATATATATACATATATATATATATGTTATAAAACTCCTGATGTACATGCAAATGGAAAATCTGAATTATGAAAAATAATGTATGATTGTTTCTGAAAGATACCTTATGTTGTATTCCTAAACTCCTACCAAATCTTAGAAACCCTTTTGCTAAGTGTCGCTGTGTAGTAAATATTTGTTTGAACGACATGCCTAATAAACCTGAACATTCCATGCAATACCTGTGGAATACACATTCTTAGAGGCTGTGGTGTTGCCCAAGTGAGCACCTACCTAGGATATACATTCTTCTCAACATCACATCCAGCCTTTTCCAGAACAGATTGTATGATAAGCCCCAGAACAAGTCTCCTACAAATTTTAAAAACTTGAAATTGTATTTTATGATATTTTCTGATTTTGAGTGCAATAAAACTCAAAATCAATAATATGGAAAACTTTGGAAACCATACAAATACATTGAAACTTAAAAGCTTATTGTTGAATAACCAGAATATCATGAAGGTTATTTAAAAATTTATTGATATGAATGAAAATGGAATCATATCACACCAAAACCTATAATATACAGCAAAAGCAGTACTTGGGAAAATCTATAACAGAAAACATCTACATCTAAAAAGCAGAAAGATCACAAATAAACAGTCTATCTCTGTATCTCAAGGAGCTAGAGAAACAAGAACAAATCAAACCCAAAATAAGTAGAAGGAAAGAAATTATAAAGATCCAAGCATAAATAAATGATACAGTGACTAAAAACATTAGAAATGACCAAATAAGTGAAGAACTGGTTTGTCACAAAGATAAAATAAATTTATAAACTTAGGTAGACTAGCTAAGAAAATTAGAGAAGACAAAGACACAGATAAATGAAATCACAGGCACAAAGAAGACATTACAGCTGACCACACAAATATATAAAGGATCATTAGAGATTAATGAACACTTATGCACCAACTAATTTGATAACCTAGAAGACATTACAGCTTCACAAATATATACATTTTCCAAAGCCTGAATAGAGAACCTGAAAGATGCATTGCAAGTAATGTAATAAAATGACTCCCATCCAAGAAAAGCCGAATACTAGATAACTTCACTGCTGAGTTCATAAACATTTGAAGAACTAATACCAAGTATTCTGAAATCATTCAAAAAAAATTGAAGAGGAAAGAATTCTTCCAAACTTATTTGATACCAGAGACCTATAAAAGAAGAAAACTATAGGCAAGTATCCTTCATGAATATAGACATAAAAATATTAGCAAACTGAATATGATAGCATAATAAAACCTTTATTCACTGTGATCATGTGGGAGAACTCAAGGATGGTTCAACATTTGTTCAGCTATGCAGGGACATAATGGAAAAAACAACTATGATCACCTCAGCTGATGTAGAAAAAAGCATTTGATAAATTTAAACATAATTTTGGATTGAAACATCTCTTCATGCTTTTATGCCTTAACTAATTAAATATAAAGGGGATGTACCTCAACATAATAATAGGCCATATATAAGCAAATTAAATAAAGCTGGAATGTACCTCAACATAATAATAGGACATATACAACAAACCAATGACTAGCATCATAGTAAATGGGGAAAAGATGAAAACATTCTCTCTAGGATCTGGAACAAGACAAGGATACCCACTTTTCTTCAATATGCTACTGGAAGTCAGCCAGAGCAACCAGACAAGAGAAAGGAATAAAAGGAGTCTGAATTGGAAAATAAATCAAAGTGTCAAGGTTTGCAGATGACATGATCTTATATATAGAAAACCCCAAAGACTCCATCAAAACACTATTAGAACTAATGAAGGAATTCAGCAAAGTTGCATGGTACAATAATCATTGGCATTGCTATATCTGAAACAGAAATCAAGAAAGCTGATTACATTTACAATACCTACAAAAACAAAATATTCAAGAAAAAGTTGACCACATGAAAGATCTCTGGGAGGAGATCCAAGATGATGACCGGGACACAGCCACAGACCTCCTGACCTCCATGATCCAGGGACTTTGCCGAGAGGCTGGAGACATGCTTGACTGAGGTAAAGCACAAGGGAGAGCTGAAACATCAGCACTCTGAACCCCTAGCTCATGGAAGGCCACAATATACTAAAAGAATAGCCAGCGCTGCATGCCATGCCCCACCTCATAGGCCCTAAGAGCCTCTGCTCTGCAGGATGTGGGATCTCCGATCCTCTGGGCCTGCTGCTTAGGCTCCATCAGGGCAGTGATAACCCAAACTCCCACCCCTTAGACCTGCACAATCTCCTCTGAATGAACCCTTAAGGCCTGCCAAGCCTGGGATCCACAGACATTCACAATCTCTGCCGGGCCACACCCTCAGGCCTGCACAGGCCTGCATGATGTATGCTGTGCGGGCTGTGACCCCAAGGCCTGCCACTCCTGTGTTCCACACATGAACAATCTCTGTTCCTCTGGGCCACGCCTCCAAGGTCTACAGAGGCCTGCACTGATATCCACTCCATCAGGCCATGCCCCTCAGGCCTGCATGATCCCTACTCTGCCAGACCACGCCCCCAAGGCCTCCCAGGCCAGCATCCACACACGCAGGATCTCTGTTCCATTGGGCCACGTCCCCTCAGGCCTGCACAATATCCACTCAGCAAGCCTGCATCCCTAAGGCCTGCCAGGCACCGCCCCCAGGTCTGCACAGGCCTGCACTGATAATCCACTCCGACGGGCCACGCCCCTCAGGCCTGCACAGTCCTGCACAATCCCTGCTCTGCGGGGCTATGCCCCCAAGGCCTGCCACGCTGGACATCCACACACCATCTCCATTCCACTGGGCCACACCCTCAGGCCTGCACAGCCCTCCACGATCTCCACTGGGCTGCATCCCTCATGCCTGCACAGGCCTGCATGATCTGCCCCATGACCGTGCCCCTAAAGGCTGTCAAGCCAGCAATCTACAGACATGCAGGATCTTCACTCCACCTGCCTGCCCTCCCTTCAGGCACTCCAGGACCATGCTCCAAAGGCCCACTAGTTCACCTTGAAAGGTCTCGACCTGTAGGCCCGTGAATCCCCACACACCTGCCACCCACCACAAGAGGGCTCCCAACCTGCCTAAGAGATACACACAGATAGGTCTATATGCTAAAGGAGTAACATCACAACAACTAAGAATGCAATTCTACTGTTCAAGAACTGGTGAAATTTTTTTTCCCTGCTTCTTTAAGGGATTTGCTGCCTGGTTGGCTGTTTGATCACCCACCATCTCTCCCATTTTTTGTTTCTTTTTTTTCTCTTTTCCTCTCTTTTCTCTTCCTTTTATCTTTCCATCTCTTTTCTCTTTTTTATCCTTCTCTCTTGGTTTTCTTGGTTAATATTGTTACCCAGCTAATACCAAATTACACATAGTCCAAGGATAGAAATGGTACCTAGTGAAAATATGGGAAGAAGGAAAAGGGAGGAAAACCATTCTCACCCCAAAATAAAGTAGTACAGGATTTAGAGAGAAATGAAGAAAATGGATACCCAGATCCAGACTCCAACAAAACAAAGATAAACTGTACCAAGGAACCCAATGAAGCCCACAAGAACACTCTGAAAGAAGAAATCCTACAAGTAATCAATGAGAATTTCATAGAGATGTTACTAGACATGGTCATACGAAATGTACAGGAGACACTCAAGAAGTTTCAAGAAAACAAAAACAGAGACTATAAGAAAACCCAGAAACAAATAAACAAAATCATAGAACCCCTAAATAAATACCAAACTGAAACTGAGACCACCATAAACAGAGAGATAAATGGATTAAGGGCAAAAATTGACAATATTAAAGAGGAAGTAACCCACGATATGGAAAACCTCAGAAAAAAGAATGAAACAGAAATACAAAACAAAATGGAAGGCCATTCCAGCAGAATGGAACAAACAGAAGACAGAATCTCAGAACTTGAAGATGAAATGGCAATTAAAGGAAAAACGGAAGAACTGCTAAACAACTCAAGACCTGTGAAAAGAAAATGCAAGAACTCAGTGACTCCATCAAAAGACCAAAGCTGAGAATCATGGGCAATGAAGAAGCAGAAGAGTCAGAGCAAAAGGAATGTGTAATATATGCACCAAAATAATAACAGAAAATTTCCCAAATCTAGAGAACACTATGCCCATTCAGGTGCAGGGAGCCTCCAGAACACTGAACAAACCTGACCTAAATAGAACTACTCCACAACATATTATCATTTAAACAACAAGTACAGAGACTAGATAAAGAATATTGAAGGCTGAAAGAGAGAAAAAACAAATAACATACAAAGACAAACCCATCAAAATCACAGCAGACTTCTCAACAGAAACATTAAAAGCAAAAAGAGCATGGAGTGAGGTCTTCCAAGCACTGAATGAAAATAACTTAAATTCTAGGATGCTCTACCCAGCAAAACTATCATTCAGAATAGATGGAACAATGAAAGTCTTCCATGATAATCAGAAACTAAAACAATATATGACCACCAAGCCACCACTACAAAAGATTCTTCAAGGAATTCTGCACACAGAAAATGAAAGCAAACAAAACCATGAAAGGGCGGGCAATACCAAACCACAGGAGAAGAAAAGGCAAAAAATTAAGAGCAACACTGATTCAGTTGCACACAATCAAATCCTTAATCAACAAAGACACTCTCACATGACAGGGTCACCACATAACTATCAATACTAACACTGAATGTTAATGGACTAAATTCCCCCACCAAAAGGCACCGACTGGCAAACTGGATTAAAAAGGAAGATCCAACAATCTGCTGCCTACAGGAGACCCACCTCATTGATAGAAATAAGCACTTGCTGAGAGTGAAAGGCTGGAAGAAGATTACCAAGCCAATGGTCCCCAAAAACAGGCAGGGGTAGCAATACTTTTCTCAGACAAAGTAGACTTCAGTCCTACATTGATCAAACGAGATAAAGAAGGACATTCCATACTAATAAAAGGGGAATACACCAAAAGGAAATAACAATTATCAACCTATATGCACCCAACGTCAGTACACCCAGTTTCATCACTCATACTCTGAAGGACCTAAAAACATACATAACCTCTAACACAGTGGTAGTGGGAGACCTTAATACCCTCCTATCACCAATAGATAGGTCATCAAAACAGAAAATCAATAAAGAAATCTGAGAACTAAATCAAACCATAGATCAAATGGACCTAGCTGATGTCTACAGGATATGTCATCTAACTTCTGCACAATGTATATTCTTCTCAACAGCCCATGGAACCTTCTCCAAAATTGATCATATCTTAGGGCACAAAGCAAGCCTCAGCAAATATAAGAAAATAGAAATAATTCCTTGCATTCTGACTGACCACAATGCATTAAAACTAGAACTCAACAACAAAAATAACAACAGAAAACATGCAAACAATTGGAAGCTGAACAACACATTTCTCAATGATCAATGGGTCATTGATGGAACAAAAGAGAAAATTAAAGGGTTTCTGGAAGTTAACAAAGTTGAAAAGGCATTCACAAAAAAATGGAATAATATCCAATGTTCATGGATTACAAGAATCAATATTGTTAAAATGTCTATGCTACCCAAAAAAGATCTACAAATTCAGCACAATCGCTATCAAAATAGCAGTGTATTTCTTCACAGAACCAGAAAAAAAAATGACTCCAACAATTCATAGGAAACCATAATAATAACCTAAGTAGCTAAGCCATTTGGTAAAAAAGAACAAAGTAGGAAGCTTGTATTACTCCAAAAAATACTACAAAGTAGTACTCATTCAAATATTATGGTTTCAGCATAAAAATAGACACGTCACCCAATATAGTAGAATAGAGTACTTAGTTGTAAACCCATGCATCTATAACCAACTAGATTTGACAAAGATGCTAAAAACATACAGTAGAGACAAGTTTGTCTTTTCAATAATTCGTCCTTAGAAAGTTGAGTATCTATAAGCAGATAAATGAAACTAGACTCTTCTCTCTCACCAGTTAGAAATATCCACTCAAAATGAATTTAAAACCTACATGTAAGAGCCAGGCAGCAGTAGCTCTTACTTGTTATCCTCACTTCTTAGGAGTCTGCAATTGGGAAATCACAGTTAGAGGCTAGCCTGGGCAGAAAGGTTGAGACCCCATCTCAACCAATAGTTGGGCACAGTGATGTCTGTCTATCATCCTAAGCTAGTGGGGAGAATGAAAATCAGGAAGTTCACAGTTCTAGGCCAATCTGGGCAAATAAGTTTGTAAAACCCCATCTCAATGGAAAAACAGTTGCACGTGATAGCATGTGCCAGTCATCCCAGCAATGATAGAGAGCTTAAAATAAAAGGATAATAGTACAGGCTGGCCTGGTCTAAAACTATGCTCTATCTCCAAAATAAGTAGACCAAAAAGATCTGGAAGTATGGCTCAAGCAGTTGACTGACTGCTTGCAAGAGAAATCCCTGAGTTCAAACCCCATTCCCACAAAAAATATTTTTTTTTCAAAAAGCCTAAGTGTAAGTTTAGAAAAATATGAAACTGCTAGACAAAAGCATAGTGGAAAATACTTCAGGACACTAGAATGAGCATACATTAAAAACTGAATAACTAAAAAATAAAAAATAAGAAAAAAAATAGAAATCTCTCAAAAGAAGACCTAGGTAGATAACCAACAATTTTATGAACAAATAAGTGCTCAGTATCATGAGTCATCAGGTAAATGCAAATCAAAACCAAAATAAGATATCTCTTCATTCCATTGAGAATGCCACTTATCAAAAGTACAAAAGAAATCACTGCTGCAATCTCAGGTCTTTGAGACTAATTTAGGAACATCACAAGTTGAAAGCTAGCAAGAATCTGTCTAAAACACATACAAACACAAGAATAAATGAATGCTGGAAGTAGGTAAAGAAAAAAGGATTGTTGCATACCGTTGGTGGCTATGAAAATTAGCATAGCCGTTATGGAACACAATATAAAGGTTCATCCAAAATTAATATACAATCTTGTAATCCCACTACTGGATATATATCCAGTAGATTATATCCAGTCACTACTCGATATATATCCACTACATTATATCCAGTAAATTATAGATATATATCCAGAGATTAGACTGTTGAAGAGATTTATATGCCTACGTACCTTGCCTCACTATTCACAGTAGCCACAAAATGGAAGCAATTGAAGTATCCATCAAGTGATGAATGGATAAAGAAAAAAATAGTGCATAAACACAATGGTATACTATCCACTAATAATAAATAGAATGAAATCCTGTCATTTGCAACAATATGGATGGAACTGGAGATTATTATGTTAAGGTGAAATAAGGTGAATAACAAAGACTAGTGCCACATGAGCTAACTGATATGCAAAATTTACAAAAGTGATCTCATAGAAGTTGAGAACAGAATAGTGATTACCAAATCTGGAGAGATTATGAGGGAGGGAGAAGTGGGGAGATGTTGATCAAGGTTACTAAATTAAATAATTTGATAATAGTATGAAGTTCTTGTGGTGCTACTGCACAGTAGAGTGACTATAGGTAATAATAATGCATTGAATCTTCAAAAGTAAAAGATTTTTAATGTTTTCAGCATAAATAAATGTTAATTGTTTGAGAAAATGGAAATGCTTCACCTGATTTAAGCACAGCCCAGTGCATACATGTATCGAAACATTACATGGTACCCCATTTTATGTATAGTTTCAATGTTTTGTTTATCAGCTAAAGCTAGTTTAAATAAAAAAGTTTTTAGCATTTCCTTTTTGAAGAACTTAGTGAAATCTTCACTGCATTAACAAATATTTAGAAACTTTACCAATATTTCTCTAGTCAAATTATTTTTAAAGGTTTTAAGAAAATATACCTTTACAGTACTAATTTTTAAGTGGTTTGAAGTACATTACAAAGTCAAAAGAATCCAAAAAGGGAGAACTTTCTAGTCCAGCTAGTTCAGTAATGCAGGTTAAGTCGTGGTTAATGGGTTGTGAGCAGAAAAATCTGCCCATAAAAATAAGACGTTAAATTAATTCAAGAGACAATTTAAGCAAAGTGATTGTAATATCTTCTAATTATTTTGTAAGAATAATTAAAATGAAATTTGCTAAACCCATTTGAAAAAAGTTGTTTGAATATATAGTTAATAAAATCGAAAATGAACATTTTGTAATGGTCTAATAGTAGCTAATATACTTCTTCTATTTCAGTCCATTTAGCTTTTTAAAGTATGTTTTGTATTTAAATTACTATAAGTTGGCAAACCATGATTTTTTTATTGTTTTATTATTCATATGTGCATACAACGCTTGGGTCATTTCTCCCCCCTGCCCCCACCCCCTCCCTTACCACCCACTCCGCCCCCTCCCTCTCCCCCCACCCTCTCAGTGCCCAGCAGAAACTATTTTGCCCTTATCTCTAATTTTGTTGAAGAGACAGTATAAGAAATAATAGGAAGGAACAAGGGTTTTTGCTGGTTGAGATAAGGAAGCCAAACAGGGAGTTGACTCACATTAATTTCCTGTGCGTGTGTGTTATCTTCTAGGTTAATTCTTTTTTATCTAACCTTTTCTGTAGTTCCTGGTCCCCTTTTCCTGTTGGCCTCAGTTGCTTTTAAGGTATCTGCTTTACTTTCTCTGCGTTAAGGGCAACAAATGCTAGCTAATTTTTTAGGTGTCTTACCTATCCTCACCCCTCCCTTGTGTGCTCTCGCTTTTATCATGTGCTCAAAGTCCAGTTCCCTTGTTGCGTTTGCCCTTGATCTAATGTCCACATATGAGGGAGAACATACGATTTTTGGTCTTTTGGACCAGGCTAACCTCACTCAGAATGATGTTCTCCAATTCCATCCATTTACCAGCGAATGATAACATTTCGTTCTTCTTTGCTGCATAAAATTCCATTGTGTATAGATACCACATTTTCTTGATCCATTCATCAGTAATGAGGCATCTTGGCTGCTTCCATAACTTGGCTATTGTGAATAGTGCTGCAATAAACATGGTGTGCAGGTGCCTCTGGAGTAACCTGTGTCACAGTCTTTTGGGTATATCCCCAAGTGTGCAAACCATGATTTTTTAAAATAAACATATTCTATCACATTGCTCTCAAAAATTAGTGAACTAAGATGAAAACCTATTTTATTTTTTCCCACTTTCTTGGTGTTTTCTTTTTTTATTAGTGGATATTATACAAAGTCACGGGTTTCACTGTGATGTTTCTGTACATGTATATAATGTACTTTGATCATGTTGCCACATGCTATTACTCTTTCTTATGGCCGCCCCTCTCCACCTTTTCACTTCTCCTTCCACCTTCTAATAGTTCCCTCCTTTACCTTCCTGACCTTGTTCTCTTGTTTTTGACTTTCTTTTGTTTTCCCCTAGGTTTCCCAAATGAGGGAAAATAAATGTGATATTTGTCTTTGTGACACTGGCTTATTTCTTGTAACATGATGATCTCCAGTTGCATCCATTTTCCAGTAAACAACATTATTTTATACTTCTTTATAGATGAGTAAATCTTTACTTATATATATGTGCCATTTTTTTTTATGCATTCATCCATTGATGAACAGGCACCAAAACTGATTCTATGGTTTAACTATTATGAATAGTCCCACAATAAATGTGGATGTATAGGTGTCTCTTTAGTAGTGTGACTGATTCTATTGGGTATGTGTCCAGAAATTGTATGACTGGATCTATGCAAGTATTTGAGGAACTTCCATACTGATTTTCATAGTGGCTTAACTAGTTTACATTTCCCAAAACAGTAAATAAGAATTCCTTCCCCACCCTCCACCCTATATCCTCTCCAGCATTTATTATTTGTTTTCTTGATGATTTCCTTTCTGACTAGGATGAGGTGGCAGATCATTGAAATTTTAATTTGCATTTCCCTAATGGCTAAGGATATTGAACATTTTTTTTCATGTGTTTATTGGCAATTTGCCTTTAAAAAGTGCCTGTTAAGTTCCATGCCCATTTACTGATTGGATAATAGGCTTTTTCTGGTGTTCTTCTTGAGTTCTTCATATATTCTGGATATTAATTCCTTGTTGGCAATATTTCTGTCATTCTACAGGCTATCTCTTTACTCTGTTGATTCTTTTGCTGAGCTAAATAAAGCTTTTTAGTTTGTTGAATCCCATTTGTCAACATTTGCTCTTATTTCCTGAGCAATTGGAGTGCTATTTAGGAATTCATTTCCTGTTCCTGTATCTTGTAGCATTTCCCCTATGTTTACCTTCAGAAGTGTCAAAAGTTTTAGGACTTATGTTAACATCTTTGATCTGTTTTGAGTTGGTATTTATACAGGAAAAAGTTAAGTCTTCTACATGTAGATATCAAGTTTTTCCAGTACCATTTGTGGAGAGACTGTTTTTTCCAATATATACTTTTGCTGCCCTTGTCAAGAATCAGGTTGTAGTACCTGCTTTGGCTTATTTCCGTATCTACTATATCAGTTGTCTACATGTCTATCTTTGTGCCAATAATACAGTATTTTTTTTACTATGGCTCTGTACTATAAGCCAAGTATTGTGATACCTCCAGCACTGCTGTTTTACTTAGGATTGATTTAGCTACTTAGGGTTTTTTGTGTTCCCATGTGAATATTAGGATTGTTTCTCAATTTCTGTGAAAAATATCATTGGAATTTTCATGGGATTTCATTGAATTTGTATAATATTTTGGATAACTGGCACTTTTAACAGTACTTACCCTATCTGTCTTCTACTATTTTTGGCTACTTTTTTTTAGGTGCTTAATAGTTTTCATTGTAGAGGTCATTAATAAGACTGATGTATAGATATTTTTTGAGGCTATTGTGAATGGGATTGTTTTCCTCATTTCTTTTTCATCAAGTCATCATTAATATATAGAAAAGCTAATGATTTTTTTAACATAATTTTGTATCCTGCTACTTTGCTGAAAGTTTATATCAGATCTGAGAATCCTTTACTGAGATCTTTAAGGTCTTTTAAGTATAGGATCATATCATCTGCAAACAGGGTGATTTGAATTCTTTCCTATTTGTATACCTTTTCTTTCTCTTGCCTTATACCACTGCTAATATTTCGTCCACCATAATGAATAAGTAGTTCATTGCAATACTGGACAACCCTTTCACATTTCTAATTTTGGAGGAAATATTTTCAGTTTTTCCACATTATATATAATGTTGGCCATAGGTCTGTCATATATAGCTTAATTATGTTGAGTTATGATTCTTTATTCCTTATTTCTTTTTAGATTTTGTGATCATGTGATTCTCATTTTTTATTTCATTCATGTGATGTATTGTGTGTATTGATTTGCTTCTGTTGAATCATCCTTGCATTCCCTAGAATGAAACCAACTTAATCATGATGTGTGATCTTTTTTCACGTGGTGCTGAATTCAACTTGCAAGTATTTTATTTGGGATTTTCGCATCTATGTTCATCAAGCTAATTGACCCATAGTTTTCTTATGTTCTTTTCTTGTTTTGGTATCGGGTATCAGTGGCTTTGTAAAATGAGTTTGGGAGCATTCCTTCCATTATTTGTTGTATAATAGTTTGAGGAACTTTGGTGTGAGTTCTTATTTAAAAGTGTAAAATTCAGCAGTGAATATGTCTGGGCTTTACTTTGTTGGGAGGGGTTTTTAAATTATTATCATTGTTATTGTTCCAATCTTATTGCTAATTATTGATTTGTTTAGATTTTTTGCATCTTCTTTATGGTAGGTCATATATGTCAAATTTATTTCCTCTAGATTTCTTAATTTAATGGAATACAAATTTTCAGAGTATTTCCTGATGATCCTTGGATTTCAGTGTTATCCTTTGTAATGTTTCCTTTTCCTTTTTCATCTCTAATTTTATTAATATGTGCCTTTTCTGTCTTTTGATTAGATTGGCTAAAAGTCTGTCTTTATCCTTTGAAATAACTAACTCTACTTCATTAATCATCTGTATTGTTCTTTAGCTTCCATTTCATTAATTTCAGCTAACATCTTTATTATTTCTTACCTTCTGTGAATTTGCTTGTTCTTGTTTTCTTAAGGCTGGTCTTCGTGTGTGTTTTTGTGCCAGTACCATGCTGTTTTTATTGCTATTGCTTTGTAATATAGTTTGAAGTCAGGTATTGTGATACCTAAAGCATTGTTCTTTTTGCTGAGTATTGCTTTGGCTATTCATGGTCTCTTGTGTTTCCAAATGAACTTTACTAGGAATTTTTTAATTCCACCCAAATTTCTTCAATGATCCAGTGATCTCTCAGAAGTGTATCATTCAGTCTCCATGTGCTTGTGTGTTTTCTGTAATTTTTCTTGTTGTTGATTTATAATTTAATTCCAAAGTAGTCTGATAAAATATTATGTTGTTTCAATTTGCTTATGTTTTTAAGACCTGCTTTGTGTCCCATCTATTTTAGATAAAATTCCCTGTGTTGATGCATGGAATACTTTATAGGTGTCTGTTAAGTACATTTGATATATTGTGACATTTAGGTCTGAGGTTTCTTTGTTGATTTTTTGTGTGTGTGTATCTGTATAACATATTTGGTGAGAGTGGGATCTGAAATCACACACTATAATTGTGTTGGGTCTATCTGCACCATAATGACCAGAGTGTTTTTGTTTTTATGAAATGCTGTGTGCTCTCATTTGCTACAATTTTATGTCCTCTTGATGGATTTTTTTTTTCCTTTAGCAAATTGAGGTGACCTTCTTTGTGTCTTCTAATTTTGGTTTGAAGTACTAGTCATATATGACTATAGCTACTCCTGCTTGCTTTCAGGTTCCATTTGCTCACAGTATCTTTTTTCTTAATCTGTGTTTATCTTTGCCAGTGAAGGCACCAAATGGTTCATTTTTTTTTAATCCAGTACACCAGTCTGTATCTCTTAATTGGAGAATTGGGATCATTAATATTCAAAGTTATTTTTGAAAGGTATGTATTGATTACTGTCATTGTGTTCTTTTTCTAATGTATGATTGTTTTCTAATTCTCATTTGTTTATCTATTTTGCTAGTGTGGTTTTTTTTTTCTTTCCATATTATCACTTTTGTGTTTATCTTCTGTGTGTAGGATTTATTTCTGTATTGTCTGCAGTGCTGACTTAACCATCACAAATTCCTAATTTTTTTTATTATGGAAGGTTTTTATTTGTCCTTCATTTATGAATGATAGCTTTTGTTGGATACAGTAATCTAGACTGATAGTTATTTTCTTTCAGCACTTGAAGTACATCATTCCATACCTTTCTGACTTTTAGATTTTCTGGTAAGAAATCTGTTATTCTGATGGGTTTGCCTTTAAATATGACTAGGCACTTTTCTTCTACATCTTTCAAATTATTTCCTTATTCTGTATACTGAATGTTTTAGCTATAATATGCCCCGGAGAGGTTCTTTTCTGGCTTTGTCTGGTATTCCACAGTCCTTCTAATCCTGGATGTCCACCTGTCTCTGAAGATCTGAAAAATTTTCTGTTACTATTTTTTTGAGTGTGTTTCAGTATATTTGGCATGTACCTTTTCTTCTATCCCACGATTATAGGTTTGGTCTTCTAATGCTGTTCCAGATGTCTTGTATTATCTGTTCATACTTTATTATTTTTAATCTTTATTATTGTCTGAAAATGTTAATTCATCTACCTTGTCTTCTTTATCTGGTACTGTCTTCTCCTTGATCAACTCTACTTGTGAGACTTTCCAGTAAGGTTTTTATTTTAAACTTGTGCCTTTCATTTCCAAAATTTCACTTTGATTTTTTTCAAAATTTTTGTCTCTGTTTCCTCTTTCATATCCTTCATTTTCTTCCTTATTTCATTAAACTATTTATTGCTGTTTTCTTTGAATTAATTTTGGTGTTTTTTCATGTCCTCATTGATTCCATTGGTCATTATTAGAATTATTCTTTTGAAATATTTTCTCATATTTCATCCACTTCACTATTGTTAGAATATGTTGTGGAATTGTTGACTTTTGGAGGACTCATGTTGCCTTGTTTTTCCATATTTCCTGTGTTTCTTGATCAGGATTTGTATGTCTGAGGCCAAGTTGTTGTTTTTAGTTTCCTATCTTCTTTCAGTTGAAGTATTTACAATGTTTAGATAGGAGTAATTTGTGTCAAGTTTAGGTACAGTTTCTTACCAATGGAATGAGGTTGTGGCTTAGTAGCCAGATAATTGCCCAATATGCTCAATACACCAGGCCTGATCCCCAACACCACTTAGAGGTGAAAACTAGCTACAGACCCAACCACAACTGGTAAATCAGCTATGGGAATACAGTAATAACAAATTAAAAACAATGGCATAACTCCAATAACCTTGTAAGAATAAAGGAAAAAGATAATACTACTTGAATTCAGATCATACTAATTACTAATGATAGGAATGGAAAGAAAATAGAAGGGATAATACTAGTGAATAGTGCAATAAATGTACATTAAAGTGAGGATTAAATAGAAGGGAAAACAAGAAACAATAAAGGAATAAAGACAATCCAGCTAATGTTACAGTGAAAAAGATAATAGTAATAATAATAAACAATAAAAAATATTACATTAATGAAAAATTATAGAAGCAGATGATAGAAGAAAACATAAGAGTGAGAGAAAGCATATCTAGTTGATAGCAGAATGAGAATAAAAATGTAGTGAGAAGAGGGAAGAAGGATGGAGAGTATTGAAAATTAATATGTGAGTATTTAAAGCAAGCACTGTGATTTAAAAAGTCTCTAAAGAAAATTGAGCAAAGAATAAAAGGTGATGAGAGAATTAAGAATTTTTTAAATATGCCAAATTAGATAAAAATAAAGAAGATAGTCTTTCAAGTTCTCTAAAGATGCTGGGCTTTTTTTGTTGTAGTTTTTGTTTTCAAGTACAGGGAATTGAACTCAGCCCTGCACTTGATAGGCATGCACTCTTCTACTTGCTTGTTGATTGTTTATCATATAGGGTCTCATGCTAACTTTGCCCAAGCTGGCCTGGCCTGTGATCCTGTGCCTCCTAAGTAGCTGGAACTACAGACATGTACCAGTGATCCTCCTCTCACTACCTTCCCAAGTATCTGGGATTAGGGGCATAGGCACCCATACCCCCCAGGATGCCAATCTTTTTTTATTCAGGATGCCAACCTTGACTATAGAAGCAGATGATAGAAGAAAACATAAGAGTGAGAGAAAGCATATCTAGTTGATAGCAGAATGAGAATAAAAATGTAGTGAGTTGATACTTGACTACAGTACCAACTCTTGACCAATTCCTCCTGGTTTTTTGTTTTCTTTTATTTTAACCCAGTCTGTGATGACATTCTGCTTGTATTTTGGCTTCTTCTGCTTTCCTAGCCACCAGAAGGTGTGTTTTGTAGGAATTGACAAAGATACTGACCAGCAAAGAAATACTCTTTTGAGCTCTGTTCTGTTCCCCTCCTCCTGCAGCTCTGACCAGACTGGAAGTAAATTCCACTTCCCTTTTTGACTCCAACCAGCTTCCCAAGACATGGACTTGTCTACATCTCTGACTTACATGCTAAATCAAATACTACCCAATTCTTGTGGTATATTCCCAGAGCACAAAATATAAAGGGAATTCTGACCCATAAAGCTTCCAGCTTAGGTTTATACACAGTGGGTTCCACTTAGTACAGCTTGCCAGGAAGAAGAGACAATTTTTCTAGTGCTTATGCAATATGCAGACTTCAGGAACCCTATCTGCCTAGACTGAAATGCTGTTTTAATACTGTTAATTATTAACACAACTATTAATTATTGTGTTCTGAGTCTGAATCTCACATTCTTTCTTCTCTACTCCTTCCTTCTGACTGTGCCACTTCTACCCAGACTATTTGCTAAAGTTCTGGTCACCAAAACGGGTTTGTTTGGGGTTTTTTTCTTGTTTTTTTTTTTTTTAAATAAGTTTCTGTCTGTTCACATCAGAAGCCACAGTACATGTTTGCTGCAACTTTTCTTCATTCCTTCTTTCTTTTGTCTCAGTCCATACGCTTTGCAAGGTAAAGGTGCTCAGTTCTATGTTAGAGTGTGCACAAAGGGACAGCAGATTTTCCCTCTGATCTGCTTGCCAATATTTTCTGCCTTCTTTCTAAAAATATGGTTCTATCTGTACACTAGTGAAATCTAAGTACCTTCCTGAGAATATCCACATCAAAGGGGATTGCTTTCAAACTGTTCCTAGACCCTTAGCCGGAGATGTTAAGGATGTGTCTGTGCCACAATCTTCTCCTGGTATCTTCTTAAATATCGTTTGCATTTAGTTTCTCTCCAGGGTATGTTTTGCCTTTCTGGGCTGTACTAGATAATCACAAAACTATTTAAATCCTGTTTATTTTATCTTTCAGTTTTTCAAATTTCTGCTTATGATATACTGAGTTGTTTAGTTCAGTAGTATATGAAGATAACAATCACATCTTGCTTTACTAGTAGAGGTGTATTATCACAATTTTGGAGAACACTGTTAACAGAGGAGGAAACATGTAAATAATTTATTTTGAGCTTTATGGAGGATATTGCCCTAAAACTGTGTGTTAAGAATACATAAGGAATTGTTATTTGATTATATACAGAGTCTTTAATATATCAAAAAAAAGAGAAAAATATTTCTTAAACGTTATTTGGGTCTGCTTAATTTAATGATTTATGTTTCCATCAATAAATACAAAGGAAAGAAAAATATACAGTATATGAGAATAAGTACATATATAGAGAATGATGGCTTACCTAAACTTCCTTTTATTTATTTTTTGACACTACAATTTTTTATTCATATATTCATATATGCATACATAGCTTGAGTCATTTCTCCCCCCTGCCCCCCACCCCCTTTCTCTACCCCCAGCCCCTCCTCGCTTCCAGGTAGAACCTGTTCTGCCCTTTCTCCAATTTTGTTGAAGAGAAGATATAAGCAATAATAAGAAAGACAGAGCGTTTTTGCTAGTTGAGATAAGGATAGCTATACAGAGAGATTCCTAGCATTGCTTCCATGCACAAGTATATTACAACCGAAATTCATTTATCTCTACCTGACTTCTTCACTACTTCCCAGTCACCTCCCAATATTGACCTCTGTCGCTTTAAGGTTACTGTATTAGCTCCTCTGCAGTGGGGGCATCAAACACTTTCAAGTTTTGGGTTTTCTTCCTATCCCCATACCTCCTGTATGTGCTCTCCTTTAGCATGTGATCCAAGTCCAACAACATTACTGCCTTTGCCCTAGATCTAAAGTCCGCGTATGAGGGAGAACATACGATTTTTAGTGTTCTGAGCCTCACTAGCCTCACTCAGGATGATGTTCTCGAATTCCATCCATTTACTTGAAAATGATAAGATTTCATTCTTCTTCATGACTTAGTAAAATTCCATTGTGTATAAATACATTTTCTTAGTCCATTCGTCAGGAGTGTGGCATCTTGGTTGTTTCCATAACTTGGCTATTGTGAATAGCACTGCAATAAACATGGGTGTGCAGGTGTCTCTGGAGTAACCTGAGTCGCTTTCCTTTGGGTATATCCCTAGGAGTGGGATTGCTGGGTCACATGGCAGATTTATGTTTAGTTTTTTACGAAGCCTCCATATTGTTTTCCAAAGTAGTTGGACTAGTTTGCATTCACACTAGCAGTGTACGAGGGTTCCTTTTTCCCCACATCCTCACCAATACCTGTTGTTGGTGGTGTTTTTGATGATGGCTAGTCTAACAGGGGTGAGGTGGAATCTTAGTGTGGTTTTGATTTGCATTTCCTTTATGGCCAGAGATGGTGAGCATTTTTTCATGTGTTTTTTTGGCCATTTGAATTTCTTCTTTTGAAAAAGTTCTATTTAGTTCAGTTGCCCATTTCTTATCGACTCATTGATTTGAGGAGAGTTTTAGTTTTTTGAGCTCCCTGTATATTCTGGTTATCAGTTCTTTGTGTGATGTGTAGCTGGCAAATATTTTCTCCCACTCTTTGGGTGGTCTCTTCAGTTTAGTTGTGCAGAAGCTTTTTAATTTTATGAAGTCCCATTTGTCCATCCTTTCTCTTAGTTGCTGAGCTGCTGGGTTCAATTGAGGAAGTCCTTGTCTATACCTATTGCTTCCAGAATATTCCCTGCTCTTTCCTGTACTAACTTCAGAGTTTTCAGTCTGATATTAAGATCCTTGATCCATTTTGATCTAAACTTCCTTTTAGCTCAGGTACTACCCAACTTTTCTTTTTATTGTTCTCTACTCTTAGGTGAGGATTTGATGATTGGTGTTTTCATCAATAAACATAAAGGAAGGAAAAATATAGTAGATGACTATAAGATTTGAAGTAGACATAGAATATTCCCTTATTGAAATTTGCTCCCTCTTAGCTCAGCTACTACTCCATTTGCCTCTTTATTGTTCTCTACTATTAGATAAGAATAAAGTTTTGTTTAAATCTAAGTAATAATGGTTTTCATTATTGTCAGTGTAGTATCTGAAAAAAGTTTTATAAAGATGGACATACCTCTTTGATGTGCCATGTTATATTAATGTGTTCATACGTTTGAGCTCTATCATATCCAAACCATTTGTCATGATTTTCTATTTGTTTAATTTTCATGGCCAGATACTAAACATTAAATATTACCTAAACTGAAGATTAAATTATATAATCTCATTCTTCTCACATCGTTCCAGTTGATTTAAATATATCTCAAATCAAGCTACTTTCAGATCTATATTGAAGCTTATTATAAATGGTAGATAATTTTATAACTAATAAAATACAAATTGGAAATAGCAAGTAAAACACTAGGTTGTAAAAATGCTAACTATAAAAGTAGTTGTATCTGTATTCTATTGCTGTACTGAAAACCACTGCAATGCTTGCTTAGCAAACACAAGGCCCTGCGTTCAAACCCTGTAATATCAAAAGAAGACCACTCAAAACTTAGTGACTTACAACAACAGTGGTTTCTTTTTTCTCACAAATCTCTATTTTCTGGGCTCAGCTGTGTATATATTCTTCTGGTCTTATATGGGGTCATTTCTGTGGCTGTAATAATGTCAGTTTACCTAGAACTGTTGAATCTAAGGTGTCCTCAGTCTGATTTCTGGGGCCTGAGTCTTAGGTTTTCTTCCCACATACTATTTACTACTGACTAGCTCATATTTTCTTAAATAGTAGTAGAAGATTACCAAAGAGAAAAGAACAACTCTGTGAGGCATTTTGATATCTACCTTTCAAAATCTCAAATACCATAATGTTCTTCCCATTTTATTAGTCAAAGCATGTCACAAATCCAGCCCAGTTGCATGGGTTGTGGATAAAACCTTCAACACTGAACTAGAGGATTTGCTAAGAATGTATGTCTATATTTAGGTTGCCTTAATAGTATATTGATAATTATTGAGTACAAAATTCATTTCTGTAATTTTTGATGAAAATGGTGAGTAAAGAAGAATTGAAATACTAGCTATCAGAGTGAAAGACAAATAACAGTCAATTCATTGTTTAAGGTCCACTTATTTTTTAAGAATACATGCAAGTCACAAAGAATTCAAACAATGCAAAATAGTGAAAAGTTAATAAAGAATAAAATATACTCCAAGTCTAATTATTCCAAAATAAATATTATTGACTTTTAAGTTGTAAAACATTCCAACATTTTTCTTTATCTGCTATGTAACAAGAAGAATGGATGGATGTTTAAAGTGACTGAAAAGGATAGCAATACAAATCTTGGATAATTCTCTAAAGCTGATACACATAATGGTTTGTTTACAATTAAAAAGAAGAAAAAACTGAAAGAGCATACTGACTTTGAAATAGCTTTTTTTGTCATAACAGATACTATGTGGTAAATGAAGGTCTCACTAAGTCAGAAACAAAATTAGGGAAATCACTAATAGTTATCATTAATAGGTCATATGTTTTAACTATCTTTTAAAACCTTTTACAGGATTGGTTAAACCCTAATATAAAAAATAACAATCTTAACACTGTTAGATTACTTTTCACCTTCCTTTTCCTTATCTTCAAGTTTCTGTTTATTATATGAGTATCAGGGGAAAAATAATCTGGTCAAACAGTATCCAGGGCTCAAGGTAGAGCTTTATTTCAAAACCATTGCAGAAGTATATGTACAAAGAAAGATAAAAAGTCACCCAGTCTGGAACTTGCACAGAGAAAGTAAGGAGAAGCAAGAAACCCATGACTGTATGCAGTCTTTGTTTGAATATGCTGCTCTTCTTCCTGAAATTATCTAAAATGCCCAGTGCTAGAGTTTTTCTTCTTTTGTGAGAGTTTAGCTCATGATTATGAAAGGAGTATCATCATATTTTATATTAGTTCCTCCAATTCAGTGTGCATTTATTCCTTGAAGTTTAATCTTGACCATTGTTAGTCCCCTATTGTATATGTTTCTCAAGTAGCTGCTTACAAAAAGATAAGGGGGTCTCTTTCAGTATACATATCTCTAGAGTTGGAGTCTTAGAATTTTTAAGATTTTGATAATTCACATTTATGACTTCTTTGGGTACCAGAACAGTACTAGGAGACTAATAATGCAACACTATAGTTCTAAAAATTTTTTGATTTTGCCCTTGACCACCCAACTTCTGAGATTTATTACATGAAGCTAGATCTTTTTCCTTACTCAAGGTTGCTAGAGAGATTTCTTTCTCTAGTCTTTAACTTTTTTTTTTTTTTTTTTTTGGTGGGACTAGACTTTGAACTAAGGGTTTCACTTTTGCAAAGCAGGCAATGTACTGCTTGAGCTATACCTCCAGTCCATTTTTGCTCTGGTTATTTTTTGGAGTTGGGGTCTCAGAAACTGTTTGCCCAGGCTCACCTCAAACTGCTATCCTCCCAATCTCAACCTCCCAAGTAGCTAGAATTACAGGCATGAGCCAGCACCCAGCTTTTGTTCATTTTGTTATTTGTTAAGCAAAGGAGGAATTCTTCAATATGCCGTCATACTATAGTACTAACTTGGAATTTCAAGGTTGTAAATTTTTTAAGTTGTACTTTCCACATAAGGAAAAATTAACCACTAAAGTAGACAATGTCCTCAGCCCCAGTTTTGAAATAGATACAGAATTTTTCATAAAGCTGTTTCATGCAAAAATCCTGAATGAAATACTAAATGAAGACTTATTTCAGCCTGAAAGATCATATAGGTGCAGAAACAAATGGTGGTGATATATTGCTTTCCAACTACACTAAGAAATTACAGGTTAAATAAGACAATTTTTAACATGATACAAAAATAAGACTCAATATCTAGAGTGGTACATCTTTAGAAAATACATTTAGATCAATTTAATATACATGTATTATCTTGAGGAATCTTTCTAAAAATTTAGATTCTGGTTCAGTTGATTTTGTATCTATCCAGACATTCTTCATTCCTAACAACCTTCCAGTTGATAATAATATTGTTGGTATTCAGATCACACTTTGAGTAACAAAGTTCTAGGAAAGTTCATACTCACAACCTCTCTCCTTGAATGAAAACTTGAGATGAGGAACTGTGGTTCATTTATCTTCACATCCCTGTTACCCACTGAAGTGCTTGCATAAGTAGATTCGCTGATATTTTCTTGTTAAATAAATGAATTAATGAAACAAGTGCATGAGTATTATCAACCTGGAATACTGGTAATCTATATTGGTGAGTGAGGAAGAGTCCTTATGTTTGGGTAATCAGCTAAGTAAAGATGACATAACTACTTTTTTTATCTTAAAAGCCTAAAAGCCTAACTAAATTTTTTTGTTTTAATGAAACATTGCTGCATATCATACAGCTACATTGGACAATAAAATATTACTTCCCAAATACTTCAATCCTTAATTGAGCTCAAAATATCAAATATTATTTAAGTGAAAGAAATCTGGTGTTTCCAATTATCATTTATGGGAATAGAAAAACTTCAATAATTTTATAGTGGTGCAAATAGTTATAAGCTATATGATATCTTTGTGAGCCTACCCAATTGACTTAGTGAAATTTACTCTGGTAACTATACACATCGTCTCTTTAGTAATTCTCAATTCTTAATTGTGTGACTGCATTTTAAATTACGTGAGAAGATTTTTAAAATCCCAGTGCTCAAGGGCTGCAGGTGTAACTCAGAGCACTAAGTTACCATGCACAAAACCCAGGGTTCAATCCCCAGCACAAAAAAGGGGGAGGATAGAGGGAGGGAGGGACGGAGGGAGGGAAGGGGGAAGGAAGGGAGGAAGGCAGGAAGGAAGGAAGGAAGGAAGGAAGGAAGGAAGGAAGGAAGGAAGGAAGGAAGGAAGGAAGGAAGGAAATCCCAACTAACTTAGGCTTTTAAGATATTACTGTAAAATTAATAGTGAAAAGTGTAAATCTGTATTTCCTCACTATTTATCAAGTATATGAGGACTTGGATGTTTTAAGCAAGTCCTTTTGTATGTGACAATATTATTGTTTTCTTTCAGGAAACGCTGATAGATTGGTGTGATGAAAAGGAACTTAATTTGATATTAACAACTGGAGGAACAGGGTTTGCACCACGAGATGTCACTCCAGAGGTGAGATAGTACATGCCTTTCTCATATTCAAGGACTAGACTAATCATGTTATTTTCAGTTCTTTTTGCTTTTTGTATTATTTTTCTAATGTTACCAAATAAAGCAATACTTTGGTTATAAGAATATAAAAATTTTGTTATGGAAGAACACTTATGAAAAAATGTTTCTTGACTATTTTTGGACTTAAACTGGAAAATTGAACTGGGCTAGGAATTAACTCTTTACTTCTTGGTGGTCTGCAATGTCAGTTGAACCGTAGGAGGTAATCACAAAATTCTGTTAACATGGCATCTGGTCTCTTGTGCTTTGTCAACAGAATTTAAAATGGGTTTGCTTTCCCTTTTCTTGAGGTACCTTTGTCATTTGTCTCAAAGTATACTGGGATAACTGTAGTAGAATATTTATAGCCATTTTATAGTACTGTTGATGAAGGTTATCTTTTCTATAGTTTTAAATGAGAGTGACATTTAACTGCATATTTTTATAAGCCCAAAAGAAGGATTAATATCTAAGCTTCATGCCACAAGAATCATCTTCAACCTTGCATGGGAAAAAAATTTTCAAGAAAGCCAAAAATTTCAGGTATAACTTTGGAATTATATGGAAACTTATATTGCCACTTGTGACATTATTCCCTTTCCCCCTCAAAAAACTATTTCTTGTCTTAATTTCAACTAGTGTCAACTATCTCTTCATTTTCAAATTTGTACATTTTATATCTGCTACATTATTTTCAGCAAGTTACTTTTCCTCTGCTTTTAATGAGTGATTACTGTGCTTCTTTATGCTTGTACACTGCTTTTCAAACTTTAGCTTATGCCAGAATCAATCAGAGGACTTGTTAAAACACAAACTGTAGGTCCCTCTACATATTTTCTGATTCAGTTATTTGAAGTGAATTTGGAGACCTTGAGTTTTTGATAAGATGATACAGATGTCTCTGATTTCTAGACCATCCTTCTAAACTTCGCGAACCATTGCTCTAAGATATAAAAATGCAACTTTCTAGACCAAGCAGTAAAATATTTACTGTTCTTCTATGTAAATATTATAAATTTTGATATTATTATAAATAGGGTTATAAATAAAATAGATTTACTTTTAAAACAATGAGAAGAGTCATATTGGTAGATTCTTAATTTCAACTATATAAACAAAAATTTATTTAGTTTCTGGATCCTTATTATTTGATCCAGAAATGAAATACTGTGATTAGTATTATACTGTGAGACTAACTAAAATAGTACAATTGTAAGGGAAGTCATCTGCTGCAGAGATGTGTTTGTGTTTTTATGTACTTTGCTTTGTTTGTAAGAAATTGGACTACATATGTAAGAGCATTGATTTTGGGAGTTTGTGTGTTAACATGTTTGAAGTAAATGACCTCGAATTTAGATACCAATTAGTTTCTGTAGGATGGTTAAATATTTTTATACTGCTACTCATTTTTATATCAAAAAATTAGAAAAAATATCATGTATTTCATTCATAACCAAATAATAACATTATTTTAATTGTAGGGAAATTACTTGCATCACCAAGAATCTTGTATCCTGTGAACTTCAAGTCAATACCAAAGTTCTAGGCTCAAAATTCAAACTTTGTATTCTGGCTAATTGTGTGGATACATGGGCTATTTTTACTTACAAAAGTGTGGAATTTTCTCTCACCAAGCAATTCTCCAGCTCTTGACATGAAATGCCCTTCATTGCACTTCAATTCAATTCTGATGCCATACCTATGTGGCGGTAGGGTCAGACTCCTTTAGTTTAAAGCTCAATATCATAGAACTGTCTTCCCACTAGATGACACTCACAAATCTTGGGTCTCAGGCTGGCAGAGTGGCTCTAGAGGTAGAGCACCTGCCTAGCAAGTGTGAGTCCCTGAGTTCAAACCACAGTGCCACCAAAAAAAATACAATTAATAAATAAATAAAAGGTTTCAAAATTATTTTAACAACTCTTGGGTCTTCAGGTTATCTGCACTCTGTTCTACTTTGCTATTAAGTCAGTGGATTTCCCATAACCTTCCCCATCAGACTTAATAATTAGCTAGAATGGTTCACAAAACTCTGGAAAATAATTTTTTACCAGTTTATTATAGGGATACAACTAAGAAATGCCAAGTAGAAGAGAGGCATAGGGCAAGGTATGGAATATTTGCACGTTCCGGTGCCTTTCTCAGATCCTTCTAGCACCCGAATGTGTTCACCAATTTGTGAACTGTAAATGTTCAAGAGTTTTTATACAGTTCAGTCTCCAGCCCACGCTGCTCAGTGGATAGCACTATTCTGAGGCTATAAAGGGATTCTTGTGATTTAAAGGTATCTGTTATAGATACCAAAAGGCACTTCTATTGCTCAGGAAATTCCAGTGGTTTTAGGAATTCTGTGTCAAGAACCAGGGACAAAAAAATCAAATACATTTCTGTGTTATATGTGCTTTAGTTTATTTAAAATGAAAGTAATAAAAATGCCTACTTATAATCTTATAAGGGTAAAATATTTTTTATTATTTGCTATGTAACTAACAAATTTGGTAGTTTTTGTTTGTTTGGTTTGTTGGTTAGTTGATTGATTGTTTTTTTTGTATATATCTACCAGTAGACAAATACAGTGTTACATTGGTCTCAAAGTAAGCCCATGAAATCTTCATACTCTTGTTAAGTTATTTCTAAGTTTTCATATAGTAAGCTTTATGTTTGATCTTTCCCATCTCCATATAAATCAGAGATCTTGAATTTCTGCTACTCTAATATCTGTTTGTTTTTCTTTCCTTTTTTTGTCACTATTTCCTGATAAAGAGTATTCGCTAACACCTTGTATATGGCATTATATCAGAAACTGAGCAGCCTTTTTTTCTTAAAAGTTGCAATCACTTGAAGAGCACAGTACTCTTATTCTTATATACCTGTAGCAACTTGCGTAAGTAAAGTTGTATTATGATTTTCTTTTAAATGAGCTTAAAATACACATAAATATGTCTTCCTTAACATCTTTTTTAAAACAGGCAATTTATCTGATTGTTAATAGCTGGATATTTAACAGTTATTTCACTTCATATTTTACGTATCTATCAAAAGTAGAACTGTTAAGTCTTAAAAAATAAACAGAAAAGAAATACAGGGCTTCCAAAAATAATTCTATTTCCCACTTCCTTTGTACTCTAATTATAGTTCATACAGTATTTAAAATATAATACTGGTATGTCAGATAGAAACTTAGAAATTTAATTCTGAACCTAAATCATGTAGTTATTTGTCTTCAACTTATCTATCTTTGATATTTGTACCTAAAAGAGAAGAACCTGTTTATAGAAATGTTTGCCTAAAGTACAGCATTATTGTAGGACTTGGGTCACATGATAATGGGAGAGTACACACAGGAGATAGGGGGATAGCTAAGAAACCCAAAACATGAAAGTATTTGATGTCTGCACTACAGAGGAACTAATACAGAAACCTTAAAGCAACAGAGTCAATATGAGAAGAGGATCGGAAAAAGGACAGTTAGAGATGAATCAACTTGGGGTATAACACATTTGTACAAGGAACCAATACTAGGAATCTCTCTGTATAACAATCCTTATCTCAACTAGCAAAAACGCTTTGTCTTCCTTATTATTGCTTATGTTTTCTCTTCAACAACATTAGAGATAAGGGCAGAATAGATTCTCCCTGGAAGCAAAGTGGGGTTGGGGGAAGAAAGAAGGGTTGGTGGTTAGGGGGGAGAAATGACCTGAACAATGTATGCACATGTGAATAAATGAATAAAAAAAAAGAAAGAAATGTTTGCCTATATATGACTTAGAGTTGCAAATATTTTTAGTTAGTGCCAAAATTTATTGATAGAAAATTCAGTTTGATAAAGGTAAGATACTGTAGAACTCTTTCTTTAATTTACTTACATTTTATAGTCAATAATTACTTTGATCTACAAACACAAATAATAATTGTGGGATTGTTGTGTTGACAGGGAAGAAAATGAAGGGGAAAAATGATAAATTTAATGAATGAAAAAAGTAACCCAAAGTTATTGCAAGTGCATTTAACATCTACAGAAAATTAAATTTAATCAATTTAAATTTCTTTTCAGGACAATGAAATAGCAAGTTTAGTAAAGGTTATCTTATTTCACATGTTGTAGGAATAAGACTATCAAAATTGATTTATATAAAACATGAAATTTTTCTATGTTTAGGTCCTGTATTATACAATACGATTAATCTGTTAGTTGAATGCCTGCTAGCCTCTTCCTTTCTTCTAAGTATGAGATGAGATCAAACCTTACATATAATTGCATAATAATCCACATTTCTCAACTTTTAGAGTTTTAATTTGATATGAAAAGGTTTATTTTTAAGAATATAGTATTTCTATGATCTCATGAAGACTGAAAAATTCATTGGCACTGGTAAAATGCTAATAATTATAAAATTCTATACAATGTAAGAACTCATTGCTGCACAAATTACCTCTTCATCTCTAATTTTCATTTAAACTTAATATATGTCTAAAAAGGTGTTATTACATAATCTTTTATCATTTGTTTAATAAAAGTTTAGTTGTATACATATAATTCTAGACGAGACTAAAAGATTAAAGAAGCATAAAAGACTAATTAAAAAGTGTTTGATAATTATAGTAAATTAGAAAAATGTTAATCTACTTAATACATTGAAGGTAAAAAAATACCTTTGAATATTTTTAGAATTCTATGCTATCCCAGAACTAGCAGTTGCATACTACTATATTATTTTGATCAGAAAGACTTAAAAGCCTATTGTAAACTTATGTCTTATCCATTCATTCATTCATCAAGCTTTTTGTATTTAATTCTTCATATATATCCAGTGCCATGCTGGGTACAGGAGTTAAACATGAGTATAACTCAAAAAACTCAATCTAGCACAGGTATCAACAAGTTGGCTATAAGCCAAATATAGCTTTTCACCTTTTTTGCATAGCCTGTGTGCTAAGAATGAAATTTATAATTTTAAATGACTGACAGAGTAAAGAATGCTCACCATCTCTAGCCATAAAGGAAATGCAAATCAAAACCACACTCAGAAATACAACACAGATTACTCTAGAGGCACCTGCACACCCATGTTTATTGCAGCACTATTCACAATAGCCAAGTTATGGAAGCAACCAAGATGCCCCACTCCTGATGAATAAGATAATGTGGTTTTTGTACACAATGGAACATCATTTTGAGCGAGGTTAGCCAGGCTCAGAAGACCAAAAATCTTATGTTCTTCCTCACATGTGAACTTTAGATGTAGGGCAAATACAGCAATGTTGTTGGACTTGGGTCACATGACAAGGGGAGAGCGCATATGGGATGTATAGGGATAGGTAGTAAACCCAAAACACGAAAGCGTTTGACGTCCCCACTCCAGAGGAACTAATGCAGAAACCCTAAAGTGAAAGAAGTCAACATGAGAAGGGGATCAGGAACCAGTGTAAAGATCAGTTAGAGATTAATCAACTTGGGTTGTAACACATTTGTACATAGAAGCAATGCTAGGATTTTCTCTGTATAGCTAACCTTAACTCAACTAGCGAAAACACTTTTTCTTATTGTGCTTATGTCTTCTCTTGAACAAAATTAGAGATAAGGGCAGAACAGGTTCTGTCTGAAAGCAAGGGGCGGTGTTGGGGAGAGAAATGACCAAAACATTGTATGCACATGTGAATAAATGAATAAAAAATTAATTCATTACACATTATTAAAGTCTCACTCTTAAAGAAATTAAGCTGATATTCTTCAAAGGCTTCTTAACAAAAGTGTATCGATATAATTGATCATTATGAGATATTCATGCAAAAAAAAGAGAATGAACAGCAAAATTTTCAAGAAACAATTAATTTGGTAATAGTAATACTCATTTGAAATTGTTCTCATTACTGGTACATTATGGAAGTAAAGAGATATCTCTCAAACTGTTTGCTTGCCCCTCTATCTTGATGCCTTTGCAGGACAACTTTAGGTTTGGACACTTGTCCCTCGGGGTACAAATTGGGGGGGGGGGGTGTTGAGTAGGGGAGAGCTGTGCAACAAGTGAAAACAGGCCTGATCCAAGACTACAAAGCCCCTTGCAACCAGAAGTGGTTTCCACAATAGATACAGGAAATTACTTCCTCAGTAGAACTCAAGTGGCTCAGCAACTAAGAGAAAGGATAGGCAAATGGGACTTCATGAAATTAAAAAGCTTCTGTACAACAACAACAAAAAAATGGTCTTTGCAGAGGCCATGATCAGAATTGGAGAAAATCATTGCCAGCTATACATCAGACATGGGACTGATAACCAGAATATACAGGGGCCTCAAAAAACTAAAGTCCCCAAATATCAATGGCCCAATGAAGAAATGGGCAAATCAACTGAACAGAGCTTTTTCAAAGGAAGAAGTCCAAATGGCTAAAAATCACATGAAAAAATGCTCACCATCCCTGGCCATAAAGGAAATGAAAATAATAACCACATTAAAAATCCACGTCACTCTATTAGAATGGCTACCATTAAGAACACAAACAACAAACATTTGCAAAAATATGGGGGAAGAGGAACCCTCATACACTGCTGGTGGGATTATATATTACTACAGCCACTGTGGAAAATAGTATGGATACTTCTCAAAAAACTAAAAGTAGACCTGCCATACGATTCAGGAAGACCACTCCTAGGCATATACCCAATGGTTTGTGAGTCAATTTACAACAAAGGTGCCTACACACCCATGTTTATTACAGCACTATTCACAAGAACTAAGCTATGGAAACAGCAAAGATGCCTACTACTGATGAATGGATTAAGAAAATGTGGTATTTATATACAATGGAATTTTACTCAGCCACAAAGAAGAATGAAATTTTGTCATTTGCAGGTAAATGGGTGGAACTGGAGAACATCACCTTAAGTGAAGTTAGCCAGACTCAGAAGGCCAAAAGCCACCTGTTCTCTCTCATATGTGGAATATAGATCTAATAAAATGCATCAATATTATGAGACAGTGGTCACACTAAGGGGAGGTCAAGCACAGGAAGGGTACTAAGGTAAAAAGAAGAAAAAGAGATGCACCAATTCAGGTGAGGCACTAAGAGCTTGAATATGGTTAATATACTCTCTATAGAAGAATGATTATAGAAATTCTATAGAGTTTTTTATATATTTATTTATTGTCAACACTGGGGTTTGAACTCAAAGCCTCACACTTGCTGGGCAGGTGTTCTTACCACTTGAGCCACTCCACCAGGTATCAAAATCTTAGACTGACTAAAACTACCATATGAAAGGGACCAAGGTAGAATGAAGAAAATTAGAGGTAATAAACCTATTGGGGTTACAATACATATGTACATGGAAATATCACAAGGAAACTTACTATGTAGCTGCCTTTATCTCAGACAAACTAAAATGTCATGTTTTTTTTATTTTATCATTTCACTTTTTTTCTTCTAAAAAATCAGAGAACAGGAGGACAGAACAAATCATGCCCAGGGGGGAGGACTGGCAGCAGTGGGAGGAGGGAAGTCATTGGGAAAGTGGGTAGGAGCGTGAATATGGTGCAAAAAATGTGTACATATGTATATAAATGCAAAAATGATACCTGTTGAAACTACTTCAGGAATTGGGAGGAGGGGGATAAAGGAAAATAGTAGTTGGGGTTGAATTCATGTATGATATATTTGATACATTTAAGAACCTGTGTAAATATCACAATGTACCAGGGGAAAGATTTAAAAAGAAGTGGCTTCCAGTACACAAAAAGGAGAAGCTTGTACAGTAGAAGAAGCACTAATGCAGACAACTGACCCTTGTCCAACCCTGCCCACAACCCACATGCAGGACCAACCTATGCACCAGGAACTTCAAGAGACCCTACCTAGTTTTCCTCTATTTAGTAATGCAAAGGATTAGGCCTGATGCACTGAGCACATGCACAAATGTTTGGCTACTGATCTATAGACCCAGTCCAGTAGTAAGAAATTACATCTCAACCCTGCAAATAAAACTTTCAACCAATGACTTGGCCTCACGTGTGCAAATCACAACACAGAAAAAACAAAAGTATGGAAAAATGCAACATGACTTCTTGAAAAGTCAACAAGTTCAGAAAAGTCACCAACCAGAGTGAAGTAAATGAAGTCTCATACAAAGAATTCAAAAGAACGATCAGTAGAATTAAAAAAGCTATAACCTGGCCCAAAAGACCAAAAATCATATGTTCTCCCTCATATGTGGACATTAGATCAAGGGCAAACACAACAATGGGATTAGACTATGAGCACATGATAAAAGCGAGAGCACACAAGGGAGGGGTGAGGATAGGTAAGACACCTAAAAAAATTAGCTAGCATTTGTTGCCCTTAACGCAGAGAAACTAAAGCAGATACCTTTTTTTTCCCTTTTTCTTTTATTATTCATATGTGCATACAAGGCTTGGTTCATTTCTCCCCCCTGCCCTTACCACCCAGTCCGCCCCCTCCCTCTCCCCCCCCAATACCCAGCAGAAACTATTTTGCCCTTATTTCTAATTTTCTTTAAAGCAGATACCTTAAATGCAACTGAGGCCAATAGGAAAAGGGGAACAGGTACTAGAGAAAAGTTTAGATCAAAAAGAATTAACCTAGAAGGTAACACCCACGCACAGGAAATCAATGTGAGTCAATACCCTGTATAGCTATCCTTATCTCAACCAGCAAAAACCCTTGTCCCTTCCTGTTATTGCTTATACTCTGTCTACAACAAAATTAGAAATAAGGGGTGGGGGGGGAGAAGGAGGGGGTGGAGTGGGTGGTAAGGGAGGGGGTGGGGGCAGGGGGGAGAAATGAACCAAGCCTTGTATGCACATATGAATAATAAAAGAAAAAAAATTTTTTTAAAAAGGCTATAAATAGACACCTGAATGAATTCCAAGGGAATACGAATGAAGAGCTGAAAAAATAGGGAAGACAATGCAGGATATGAAAGAAGAATTCAATAAAGATTTAGAAATGCCCCCAAAAAAAAAATCAAGGTGAAATTCTGGTAATTACAAGCTCAAATAAAAAACTTAGTTGAAAGCCTCAACCATAGACTCAAATCAGGTTGACTGCAGAATATAAGGTCTTGAAGATAAGGTAGAAATTTTTCATATTCAGATAGAGAAAAAATAAGAAATTTCTAGAGCCAAATGAAAATAGAAACACAACTTACCAGAACATCTAGGTACAGCAAAGGCAGTGCTATTAGGAAAGTCCAAAGCTATAACTGCCTTCGTTAAAAAACCTGAGAGATCTTAAATAAATAACCTAATGATGCACCTCAAGCTCTCAGAAAAATAAGAGCCAAAATTAGTAGCTAGAGAAGCAGAAATTAATAAAGTGGAGACATAAAAAATACAAAAAGTAAAAAGTTGTTCTTTGAATAGATCAACAAGATTGACAAACTTGTAGCCAAGCTAACCAAAAGATTGATGGATAAGTCCCAAATTAATTAAATCACAGAGAATAAAGGGGATATCACAGAAGTCACAGAAAATACCAATGAAATTCAGAGTATCAATAAGGAATACTTCAAAAACTTACATTTTTTAAAACAATTGGATATCTAGAAGAAATGGATGAATTTCTAGACATATATGACCTACCTAAATTGACCAAAGAAGATATGACTCACTTAACCCGATGTGTAACAAGCAATGAAATAGAAACAGTAATAAAGAGTCTCACAACAAAGGAAAGTCCAGAACTGGATTGAATCACTTCCAACTTCTACCAGATCTCTAAAAACTAACACTAATACTCCTCAAACTATTTCACAAAACAGAAAAGGAGAGAACACTATCAAAATTGTTCTATGAAGCCAGTATCAACCTCATACCAAAACCAGATTAGAATACAGCAGTAAATAAATAAACAAAAATTATAGACTAATTTCCTTGATAACCTGAGATATAAAAATTCCCAATGAAAAAACTTACAAACTGAATTAAACATTGCATTCAAAGTGTCATCCACTATTCAAGTTGGTTTCATGCCAGGATGCAAGGATGATTCAACATATACCAATAAATTTAATACAACACATAAGCAGTATAGAGGACAAAACAAATCACATAATCATCTCAATAAATGCAGAAAAGTCTTTTATGAAATTTAATATCTCTTCATGATAAAATCCCTGAAGAAACTAGGAATAGAAGGAACATACCCCAACACAATAAGGGCTATATACAATAAACCTATTGTCATCATCATACTAAATGGGGAAAAACTGAAAACATTTATGCTAAAGTCAGGAATGGGATAAGGATTCCACTCTCTCCTCTCTTATAGTATATAGTGCTTGAATTTCTAGTCAGACCAATAAAGCAAGAAAAAAAAATGAAAGGGATATATACAGGAAAGTAAGAAGTCAACTTATCCTTCTTTGCAAATGATATATTCCTGTTTTGTACTTGAAAAGACCCTAAAGACTCTACCAAAAATCATAGTACATCTAATAAAGACTTTTGGCAATAAGCAGGATAGAAAATCAATGTATTAAAATGAGTAACCTTCATGTGCACCAACAATAACAGGTATCACAATCTCAAACTTCAAATTAAACTACAAAATAAAAGCAGCAAAACAGCGTGGTACTGACACAAAAACAGACATGTAGACCAATGGAATAGAAGACCCAGAAATAAACTCATGCAGCTACAGCATGTGATTTTTCAACAAAGGACCCAAAAACATACATTGGAGAAAAAAACTTGCCTATTGAAAAAATAGTATTTGGAAACCTGGAAAACTAAAAACTTTAAAGAAAGCTAAAACTAGGCCTCATTTACCCTTTTCAGAAATCAGTGCAAAATGGATTAAAGGTGTTAGTATAATGTCTAAAACGTTTATACTCCTGAGGAAAACACTTGAAAGTATAGGCATAGGCAAGAACTTTCTGAATGTAGGTCTGCAAATGCTCAGAAAATCAGATCAAGAGTTGATACATAGGATTGCATCAAATTAAAAAGCTGCACATCAAGAGAAAAATTATGAGAATCAAGAAACAACCCACATAATAGGAGAGAACTTTGAATGTTATTCATCAGATAAAGGAATAATGTCCAGAATATATAAAAGATTAAATACCCAACGAACAAAAAAATCCAATCAATAAAGGGGCAATTAAACTGAACAATTTTCAAAAGAAGTATAAATGGCAAATAAATACATAATAAATAAATTTTCAACAGGCTTAGCCATAAAGTAAAAGCAAATCAACATAACATTGAGTTTCCATCTTACCCCAGTTATAATGGCTACCAAGTGAACAACAAATATTGGTGAGGAAAGGAACCCTTACACACCTTTGGTTGGAATGTAAATTAGCACAGCCACTATGAAAATCACTATGGAAGTTCCTCAAAAATCTAAAAGTAGACATGCCATATGATCCTTCTATACCTGTTGGTCATATATCTGAAGAACTGTTAAGTAAATGACAATAGAGATACCTGCATACTTATGAATATTGCAGCACTATTCATAACATCCAAGCTATGGAATCAGCTTAGGTGCCCAACAACCAATGAATATATGAAGAAAATGTGTTACATATATACAATGTAGTATTATTCAGCAATAAAAAAGAATGAAATTATATTTTTTGTATGAAAATGGATGGAACTGGAGATTATCATGTTGAGGAAGATAAGCCAAGCTCAGAAAGACACATATCACATGGTTTCTCTCATGTGTGGAATCTAGAACAAAAGAAAATAGTAATAATATGACAAATGTAAAAGGGGGACTATTGGATGAGTACATATGGAAGAGGGAAGTAGGAAAGGGGAGGGTGATGGGGGAGATAAATATGATAGAAATATAGGAAAGAATATAGGAAGGGCCAATTTGATCAAAGTTTATCATATACATAGAAATATCACCTACATGCATAATTTACCTTTGTATAATTAACATATGGTAATATGTATAAACATAGCAATAATACAAATTAACAGTTATATATTACACTGTGTGTCAAAAACTGTTTGATTTTTTTGTTTGTTTGCTTGCTTGAGACAGGTTCTTACTATATCATTAAGGATGGTCTCAAACTGAACTTAAATAATCCTTTCACCTCACCCTCCTCAGTGCCAAGAATTATAGGTATGCATGTCCATGCTTGGCCAGAAGCTATTTTAAGTATATTCTAACTCATTTAGTTTTCAAAATAGCCATTTGAGGCAAGTAATATTGTTATATCCTCTTTAAAGTTGGAGAAGCTGAAACAGATTGATTAGTGTACTTGCCCAAGATTATCCAAGCTAATAAATAGCAATTATGTTTGTAAAAGGGTTGAATATAATGGCTGTCATTTTTGTAGATATTCAGTAAGTGTTCATTTGTTTTCTATTTTTTCTTCATCTTAATAATAATACTTATGCTCTCTAAATAGGTATGTTAGCTCCAAATACTTCTGCTACTAAGCATTGTACTGGAAGCTGTTGTTAACTACAAATATAACTGATGAATATGTCAAATGAAGTTATCAATCAGCATTTCCCTGCTACTACTTTAAGGCAAGGGACAAATAAGAACAAGAATTTCTCTAATGCACACGATGTGAAGAATATGGATTATTAGTATTCTTGGGTTAACTAACTTCTTATAGCCTACCTCTAAAAGTTTCTGGATGTATAGTTAAGGAATGCATGTATCATAGCTGAACCTCTTAATTTTGTTTTAGATCTCTTAATTCGTTTGTAGCTTTAAATTCTTGGAATTTACCTTGAAATAGTTCACATTGTGAAAGGTTAGGGTTTTTTTTAGCAATATGTTTATTTAAATTAAATTTACTTTTAACTGATAGATAAAAACACAAAAATTATACATATTTATGGTGTACCATGTGATATGTCAATATATGTATACATTGCATAAGGTTTAAATAAGGTTAAATAGTAATAGCCCTCTTCATGTCTGGGGCTTATTATTTTTTTTTTGCATTCCCCATTGAAAAGCATTATATATCAGAGCACAAACACTAAGAATGCCATTCATTGTCTTTGTTCAATTTAACAAATATTTTTGAAACACTATGAACATTATTTTGAGTTCATTGCTAAGGTACATGTACTCCTAAAATGGGAACATGGCAAATAAAGATAGTAGTACTAGAAATGTGTAGCCAATTCGAGCCAAAAGATTTATTTGAAAGGGAAGTACTAAGAGACAAATGAGTATCAATGAAATTTTTAAAAAATGTAGAATTTATACTAAAATTGAAGGAGAGAAAGGGTTCAAATGTAGAGACTGGAACATATTATTGATGGGAGTAAGGAAGAAGTAGAAATGTGTGAGCACGATGTGTATGAATATAAATTTAAATCTTTCAGGCTAGAACAGAAGATTCACCTTTACACAGCAGAATGGATAAATTAGACCTACATTATTTTATTTCTTTCCTAAAACAGCTAGAGTGGTACCACATAGAGATAACAAATAGTTTCATTATTAGAGATTCCTTAGAAACCACAACTGTTTAGTCCACCGTCACCCAATACAGACACTAGAATCATACCATCAAGTCTCTCAAAAACCAGCATTTTTAAAATCAGCATTTTTTCAAATGCATATCAAAACATTTCCTAGAAAGACCAACTTCATTCTTTTTTTTTTAGATTGCTTTTATGTCCTCCTCAATAAAAAGGTAAGTGAGGATTGTTGGGGTCCTTAACTCAGTGGTAAAATGTTTGCCTGGCATGCATAAGGCCCATAGGATGCTCTCCAGCACCACAATTTTTTTTAAGAAGTCCTGATTTAGTTTGTGAACCTAGTAACTATGCTAAACATTATTTGACTACAAATTTTAAACTGTCGAGAAACACCAAGTTATAATTTTGTTGAATTGTAGTTTGGGAACCTTTCCTGTCAATCAGTACTTCTCTCAGAATCAGTCAAGTTAGCCAGGTGCCAGTACCTCACACCTGTAATCCCAGCTACTTGGGAGGCTAAAATCAGGAATATTTGCCCAGGATATTTCACAAGACCTATCTCCAAATCAATCAGAGCAAAATGAATTGGCGGTGTGGCTCAAGTGGTAGAGGACCTGCTTTGCAACTGCAAAGCCGTGAGTTCAAAATCCCATCAAAAGAAGAAAAGTCAAGAAATATTTGATCATAGATGTTGTCAATACTGTGTCTCTAGTTAGTTTAACATTTTATATAGAATTACAAACATCATAATAATAGAGAAATCACAGTATCAGAGTTTGAGGAAACCAATGACCATATTTAAAGCCTTTGCATGCTTTTTTATTCATTTCCAGCCTTTGCTTGAATATCTCAATCACTACTTGTTCCATCTGAGAGTTCATTGCTTAGACAGTTCTAGTTGTGTGAAAGTCCAAACATAGGAAGCTGAAATTTGTCATCTAATAACCTCGACACATTGATCTTTATTCTGTCTTTTCTCAAAAGGGCAGAAAAAAAGTGAATTCCTCTTTTACATGACATTATTTGAAGAGAAATATTATATTTTCTCCTGAAGCCTACTTACTCATATTTTTTCCACCAGGATTCTGTACATTAAAAAGAAAAACTCAATTGTAAAAAACTCTGGTGGAAAAATTATAGGTATAAAATTGGATCATTTAGAAATTAAGTAGTTAGGGCAATAAGTGACTGTATTTAAAACTATCTGTAAGGCTCCTGTTTAACATAACAACAATAATACATTGCTTATTGGGTACATTTGAGAATGAGGCAAAACCAAAACATTCACATATGAAGAACCCACATAAAAGCGCAGGTCTTCAGTTTTCTTTAAATATATGTCTTAATTGCATGCCTACTCTGTTCCAGAATATGTTCTCAGCTTTTTTAGTGCCCTTATGAGGAAGAGTGATCATACTCCTGAGTAAATACATAAATAAATATTGCTAAAATTATTGTACATTCTCTCCAAACCAGAAAAATAATGTTCCCTACATAGTCATTTATAAACCAATGTAATAAGTAGTTAAAAACACAGACTGGGTTTAAGTCTCTTACTAGTGTGTGGCCTTACACAACTTACATAACTTTCTATACTTCAGTTTTCTTATGTGCAAATGAAGATAGTAAGCGTACTGAACTCATAGAACAGTTACATTGTAATGAATTATTGTAAGTAAGGAATTGTTTTAGTCACTTTTGTTACTATAACAAAAAACCTGAAAGTGGATAACTTATAAAGAAAAAAGATATTTTTAGCCCACAGTTTGGTAGGCTCAAAGTCCAAAATCAGGTGACCTAATTGTCTCATCCTCTAGTGGGGGCCTAATGATAGAGAGCATCATGGCACGAGCACAAGTGAGATCTAGAGATCCCTTTACCAAACCAGAAGCAGAGAATGATTGACATATTCAGCTCAAACTTTTCTAACAGCTTTTTCTTAGAAAAACTCAGGGATCACACAGGAACTACATTAAGTCTTTCTGAGGGCAGCTCCATCACTAAACTAAAGCCTTCCCACTGGACCCCACTTAAAAGTGATACATTTTCCTGTATCACTATAATCAGGGTCTAGCCTCTAATGCATGAATCCTTGGGAGAACGAACTATATCCAAACCATAGCAAGTCCTAAAAATAATATTTGCTACATAAATATTTGCAGTTTTTTTGTTTGGTTTTGTTGTTTTTCTTTGGAGTTTTTGTTTGTTTTTTTGCTTGGGGGATTTGTTTCTTTGTTTTTGTTTGTTTGTGGTGAGACAGAGTCTCGTAATGTTGTCCAGGCTGGCCTAGAACTCTTGAGCTCAAGCAATATTTCTACTTCAGCCTCTCAAATAGCTGGGACTATAGGCATATGTTACTACACCTGGCTTACTTTTATTATTATATGCAATATAAACAGAGCTTAACTTTAAAAAATAAATGGATAATTATTGAATAAATATTGAAAATATAAGTCCTCTTGCATGTGAAGCCAGCAGTAAATTCATGCCTATATTAGAACATTTTGAGGAATATTCTCCAGAAAGTTTGTCAGAAATACTGCTTTTATGAACTGAATAAATTTTCTCCAATCATTTATTTGAAGGCAGATTAACCAATGCTCCAAGGAGGCCCATATTTCTATGAAAGTAGTGAATCCTTTACAAGTGTTAGAAAATAATTGTATATGGTATGACTTGCAGAGTAGAGAGATAAGTTTGGAGATCTTAGAGATACAGAAGCAGCAATGTCTCTCAGAGGGACATATTTGTTGTAAACCTCTCTCATGATAAGGGTATGAGCTAGCATCAATGCATTTTTAAAAATTGAAAGGGAAAAAAGAACTATTGCCTGAGCTAATATCTGTCCTAGCTCTCTGTATTTATGCCAGAGCATATACTATTCAGCACAATGCCATGTATATTCAAAACTTTGAATTAGTAAAATATGTGCAAGACTAAAATATTGATAAGATTTCCCTGCAAAGAACAAAAATCAAGCAGAATAGGACCTAAAATACATAATAGTATAGTTGTAGAAAAGGAAAAAGAAACAAAGAATACATGCTAAATGCTTATTTTGCCTTGAATTTATTATAGTGATAAATGCTTGACATTACCTTTCCAATTCATTCTTATAAGAATCCTGTCATAAAATGAACAGTGCTAACATATCAGAGTACTTTTTTCTTGCAGAATACATGCTAAGACACTGACAACAAAATATTAATAAACATTTTGCAAATATAAATACTGAAAGCAGATTTGTCTAGACAGTCTCAGGATATTCTTTGTTAAAAACTGAAATCAACAATGTAAATTAATCTTTATTAGATATCTGTCTATAAATGAATATAATGTTTTTATACAAAATACAGTAAGCTGACAACAAATGGTTTTATATCTGTCAAGTACTATGAACTTTTCAGAATAATATCACTATATTGGAAGGGCAGAATATTTGTAACTTTGAGTTATTCTCTACCATAAGAGGAAACAGGGAATCATAAAATTGATTCAGAAGACAAAATAAACAATTTTGAATGAATCCAATAATGCTAGAACTTTTAAAAAGCATGGCTACTGTTAAAAAATGAACATTGGAGGGAGTAGTCATTTCAGATATAATGAATAACACGGATGAGAATTTTCAGAAAGGATCCAAGTTTCTTTGAAGGATGCTTGGAAGAAAGAAGCAGTACACCTTTTGGAAGCATGGAGCTTGAAAATTAAATGTCTGTTTCATTAATGTGAGTAACCAAATCAAAAGCAAAAATATAGAAAGAACAGTTGTTTATGATGGAAGATCTAGTTGATAAAATGGAAATAAGCTGTACTCATCTACAAAGAATAAAGACAGTATTATAGTGATGAATGTCATTGAGATCATTTAAGTGTCTTCCCCTCAGTTTCTTTCTTTCTTTTTCTTTTTTTTTTTTTTTTTTGGCAGTACGGAGTTTGAACTCAGGGCTTCATGCTTGCTAGGCAGGTTCTCTTACCATTTGAGTCACTCTGCCAGCCCTTTCCCCTCAATTTCTTAATCCTTTTCCATATGTATGATTCTTGCACATAATAATTCTTGAGATGGAAATTTATGGGAGGAAAAAGGTCACCTTTTGTTAGGATGTGGTTTTGAATATGGTTTTACAAGTTTTTAAAAATATTTCCCACAAAATGTAAGTAGTGCAGTCAATGCCAATTATCTGTTAGTTTTGAATATTGTACAAATACAACAGTCATAACCATCTTGCTTGCTGTGATTCAAGACCACATTGTTTAGACAGCCCTTTTATAATGAGGTCACTTTAGTAGTAATCCCATTGATGCGGTTCAAAAGAGATTCACATCATGTACAGTTTCCACTATGATTTAACAGTATATTTAGAAATTTGGATAATTATATAGCACTTTGGTTTGAGTTGTATTTGTAGGTGCTGATTAATTTCCTTTTTTATTCCTCCCTTTTTGCCATTTTTAAGACTTACCAATACTGTACCCTATCCATTAAGATGGAACTGCTCTTTGGGATAGAGAAAAAAATGAGTATCACTGGCAGGAATAAATAATATTTAGAGGTATGAGACTTCTGCCTTTACATAATATTGAAAGTGAATACTAGTATAACTGTACCTTGCCTCAGTCACATGATGGACAACAATGGCAACAGTATTAACAATAAGCTATAGCTTTGTTCAAACGTTAGTTATTCCTCTTGTAAATAGAAAATAACTTAGGACAGGGGTTAGAAACTATTCTTTAAAGGGCCAGATGGTAAATATTTTAGACTTTATGGTTCATATGGTCTCTGTTACAACTACCCAACTCTGCCAGCCCTGTAGCACAAAAGCAGCCACAGATGATATGAATAAGCCAGGCTCTTCTATAATAAAACTGCATTTCAGACAGTGAAATTGTACTTCATACGATATTCAGATGTCATGAAATGCTATCCTCCTTTTGCTTTGTTTTTAATCAATTTCAGATGAAACTATCATTATCAGATTATAGGCCATACATGAAAGAGGCAGTTGGCCAAGATTTGAACCACAGGCTATCATTTGACTATCTCCATTTTCTGTCCTCTTGTACACTAGCATTTCCTCTGCTAATCTCAAAGCTCATGGTGTGCGAGCCTTCAGAGGAATGCTCTGAAAATTTGAGCTCAAGAAGAGAGAAGCTCCACACGAAATTTATGCTTCCTAGACTTATTTATAAGTAGTAATCCTAATATGTACATATACTCAGGCACTGTTCAAGATGTTGAGGATACAGCTATGAGCAGTGATTTTTGGAATTTACCATAAAGTTCCAAAACTTTGTCATAAAATTACCAAAAGTTCCCACCTTTATTGACTCTTAATGAGGAGACACAAACATAAGAAAACAAGTAAAATGTATAGTAATGGAGATAATAAGTTCTGTGTATAAAAATAAACCAGGGAAGGATGATAGATAGGCCAGGCAGGAAAGGGCATTATAGTTCTAAATAAGGTCATCCATCAAGCAAGTGGTGTAGGAGGAAAGAGGAAGTCATGGATCATGGGAGACCTTTATGCCACCTTAGACCAAGAGAAATATATTATTGATATAGATAGGTTTTTTGAGGCAGGGTGTCCAACTTGTGGTCTTCATTCTCATGCTCCTGACTGTAGATGTCCACCACCACACCTCACCAATTGATATATTTTGATGGTAGAAGTAACAGATGGAATAACTTTTTTAACTAAAAGTGCAGAATTTGACTTGAGCAATTAGAAGGACCCAGTTGCCATTTAGTGAAATGAAGAATACTTCTAGGAAGAGTAGGTTTAGAGAAGATTAGGAGTTTTACTTTGTTCAAGAAACCTGAACTGTCTTTAGATAGCCAAATGGAGATATTGAATTTCAGTTAGAGATATGCATCTAGAGTTCAAAGAAAATGTCTGTGGTAGAAATTTTATTGTTTTTAGAATCATCAACATAGAAATTGAATTAAAATTCATGACAATTGATGAGCTCACCAAGGTATTTACTGGTATTACCATGTAATTACTAGTATTACTGCTCCTGGTTTTTTTTTTTTTTTCCTCATTTACTTTCAAAGAAGTTATAGTTTCTAGTAATTGTCCCTTCTGCTCTTCACAAAGAATGGAAGGAATCTTACTGAATCAGAAACCTGACCTGCACAGAAAGTACCAATTTAGTTGATCATCCTCAAATTTTGCCATGATGTAAATAGAGTGAATTTTCCCAAGTACCTCCTTGCTGGAAACTGTTTGCACTGGAGGTAAGTGTGAACGGGGAGGTTGTTGTGGGGAATGATGGGGTGAGGGCTTCCTAAACCTTTCTCAGACCTCAGAAGTGGTTTGATTCTGAGAAAGAGAAAAGGTTCAGGCTGGTTCTTATTTCGCTGAACCAGTTCATTCAGCCCTAAATTTGACCTGCTTTCCTCAAACTGGGAATCAGAAATCCCTTTTCTCTTCTGTTTTTCTGCTGCAGAAATTCCCAACATTCCCATTTTGTGGGCTCCAGAAAGGGGTAAGCGAAGACTTCAATCCCAGCCAATCATTTCCAGATTAACAATTTTTAGTGCTTTGGTTTCTTTTATCATCATAAAAAATGCTTGGACACATTTTTCCCATCTATTTGATTTCCTTGTGGATTGTTATGTATCTATGTTCTAGGGTCATTCTGTATCCCTGAGCAATAGAGTTCAGATCCATCTGCTATTTCCATTTGTGTGCTGTTCTCTTGTGGATTCTCATATTCAGTTCATAGATTTCTGTTTCCTAGATGGAAGACACCCAATTCAGGGACTGTTTCACTCTCATTCTCATCTTTTCCTGATTGGCGTTTTGTTCTCCTGCTGACAGCTTGTCATTACCCTCTTCAACTGCTTCTGATGTTCTGTCATTGCTTCTATACTGTTCTGTCTTCCTGCTTGATTGCCTTTGGATTTTGTCTCTACTTTTTGCCTCACTTCATTCATCTGCTGTACGATTTGTATTCATTTGTCACTGGTGCTTTATCCATTAGCAAATGGGCTTGTCCTGCCATATCCATCTGCTATTCTAGCATTTTAGACTATTTTAGTATTGTCAATCTTCTCTCCTACCATTCCCCTATACTATGGCCTAACAAGTGCTCTGCCATCTGACTGCCTGATCTTGTCCTGTCCAAATCTATGCCTGTAATACTGTAAGTAGGTACAGATTGTTTAGCACTTCTGCTGTCTACCATCACTTGCCTTGTGCCACTAAGTTGTACTGTTGACTGAGTTTGCTTGAGTATTGCCTCCTTTACCTATTTGCTGCCCATGGCTGCCACATTACTTGAGACATTGTATTCATCTCCTCTGAACTTGCAACTTGCTGATTTACTCATATTGCCTCTTTTATATTTCTCTACATCTAACAAATCACTACTGTTTTTCTGTTGTCTTGTAACCCTGATCAGATTTTACTTCCAAGAAAAATTTTGGATACATATTGTCCAAGCATATCTTAGACGTAGGAAAATACTTTAACAGCCTAGTCCAGTTTACTCCTAAACTGACTTTTAACGGTCATTACCACCCACCATTTTGGCTTTTTTATATAGCTCAACTTTATTTTATTTAGGCATTTTTTTCTAAATCATTCATCATCCGTGCTTATCTATTTATATCATATAATACGTACTTTTATTCCTTGTATATGGGATCTTTCAATAATTTTCCATATACAAAATTTATTTCTTAGTTTGTTTTCCCTAACTTTTCTAAGGTTTCATGAGGACAGATTACTCTTACTAATTTTATCCTTTTCAATAAAACCAGAAGAATTTTTTGAAACACTTAAAGTATCATCTCTAAAAGTAACATTTAATTACCTTACACCTCTTTGTAGTTCAGATTAAAGTACCTTTCAACTCTGCTACATTTTTTCCTTTGAGAATATTATTCCTTAGCCTCCCCATATCTTACATAATATTGGTTCTTTAGAGATTCTTTTCATGTAAGTATCTTTTCCTCCTTTTAAACTGTCTTGTGTGTGATTACACTTTGAAATTTATATTTTCCCATTATTTACAGAGTACTTGGCATCTAAAAATAACTTACAGTGTAAAATTATCTGTACCATAATACAGTTGTTATTTTTATCCACTTATATTTTAATGAAAAGTCAAACACAAAAAGCAAACAAGAATTTTTATAGAATTTGTAAGAGTCTAAGAAAAACATAAACTGAAGTATGTACATGTATATGCACATGTGTATATATAGATTTGAAATGTTCTGTGTACCCACAATATCATTGTGCTAAAATGGAAAAATTCTTAAGTATCAATATTAAATCTTATTTTGTTTTTATGGAAAATAAAGGGAAAGGGAAAAACCCCAAAAAATGTGATAAATTTGGAAAATAAGAAGAAAAGGTATGGACAGGATTTTTTTAAGAATTTTATCCTAAAAACAAAGATAAAATTAGTCAGTATTAAGAACAAGGTCACATCAGGAAAGCCAAGAAAATAATTTTGTAGCTTTTTGGCTTTTATATTATGGTAAAAAATGTATAACTAAAATTTATTATTTAGCTGTACAATTCAGAAATGTTAGGACATTGAGTGGGATTAGTATATTTTGTACAATCATCCACCACTGTTTCTAATAGTTTTCATCATCCCAAACAGAAATTCCATGTTCATTAAATAAAAATCCCCATTACTCCTCCCCTAACCCCTGATAAACCCTAATTTACTATCTGTCTCTGTGAATTTGACTATTCTTGGTCCTCATATAAGTAGAAATACACAATTTTTGTCTTATTTCACTTTACATAATATTTTCAAGGCTCATCCATGTTGGAAGCATGTACTGGAATTTCATTCCTTTTTAAGACTGACTAATATTCCATTGTATGTATATATACCAGTTTCTTGTATCATTTCATCTGTTGGTGGATACTTGGGTTTTTTCCACCTTCTGGCTCCTTTCAGTAATGCGGATATGAACATTAATATGCGAGTATCTGTTTTTCTTTCATCTGTGTTGATTATATCAACCAGAAGTTGATTTTGGTAGCTTTTGATACTTTTTGTCTATTCAGGAGGAAATTAAATTAATAGCAAAGAAATCAACTACATAACTAATATAAAAGATAAGTCGAAGATATTGGACTTATAAGGGCTAGAAGAAATTAAAATTTTGTAAGAGCTATAAAAGGCCAAGTGGAGATACTTACAAGATCCTATATTATAAGAATAAAAAGAAGAATGAGAGATAGTAAAAATGATTCTAAAGAAGGTTAAGCTTTTATTTTGATGTCAACTTTAGGACACAATGATAACATGTCTTTGAAATGAAGTCATGGGACATTTAAAGAGCAGAAAGAGGCATTTGAAAGGCAGGTTTTGAATATAGAAGACCTACAGGCCCTACAGGAATTTAAAAGTTAGAAAGAATTAGTCCTTGTCTTCAAGAATTTTAAAAGTGGAGTACTTAAAATAATAATGGATATAGGAAAAAAGACTTTCAATGATGTTTTTCACTCATTTGTTCAATTTGGGGGTGATATTAGCATACTCTATCTACCATTTCTCAACTGAGGTTCCTCAGTAAACTATCAAACACATAAAGTTATTTGAGTAACTGTCTTCTCAGTTCTTCCAAGTGTAGTACATAACCTAATATTCTATATGTGTAAGAGTGAAGTTAATTCAGTACATACAATAATTCTTTCCAAACCTGTTTCACAATGCTGCTGTACACCATGTAGTCTGCTAGGAGTATCTAACACAAGTAATAAGGCCATTCTAGTATCATCCCCAAAATTTTGTTCTTTTAATTCTTGTAGGAAAATGTCCAAAGTCAGAGTTGTTACATATAAAGAATTATATGCATCACTAAGTATTAGTGATTGAAGAATAAAAATGTTTTACATATTAAAACTTCATCACAACTGTAGGATAGTGGCAATAACTTAAATACCAGTTAAAGTCTCTTTAATTTTAAAGTCTAGTGCATTTAGTGACAGAGTAAAGATTCTATTGTTACCTAAGCTAAGACATTAGATGTATAGTGCAAGAATAGAGAATGATTAGAATTAAATATACAACTAGTGTAGAAGTTGTTATTAAATGTAATTGCAAGCACAGTGAGAAATTTTTCACCTTGAGATACATTCTTGTACCAGTCAATATTTTTTCCAGTTGTACTTAATTTTTTTAACATTTTTATTACTATCTGTTAGTTGTACAGGGGGTTTCATTGTGACATTTCCATGTATGCTTTAAACATACCTTGGTTAGATTTACCCTCACCGTCATTCAACTTCATGCCCCTCCCCCTACTTAAAAACTATTTCAACAGGTTTCATTGTTCTATTTTCATACAAGCATATAAAGTACATTACCCTCCTTCACCCTCTTCATTCACCCTCCCTGCACCAGTTAATATTGACAGTGTTCAGGAATTTCATTTATCCTATCAATTAAAACTCACTTGAGTTGGAGGTATGGCTCAAGTGGTACAGCAACTGCCTAGTAAGCACAAAGGCCTGAGTTGAAACCCTGGTACAAAAGGAAAGAAACAGAGAGAAGGAGAGGCAAGGGGAGAGGAAAAAGAAAGGGAAAAATAGGAGAAAGAAAAGGAAAAGAAAAAAGAAAAAGATACATTTGGTGAGGCAGATAAAAGTAGCATGGAGCTTCTATGTACTCTTCAGTATATCACCCTCCATGAACTTCCATGTGTTTCTATCTGAAAACCCATTTGAATTCCTGAGGCTCAGGAGGCTCAGAAATGTTAGCTTTTATTATGAACTAGCCATCTGAATTTAGGACTTATTTGTCCCTTCCATATTGGTGTAAACTCAAATGTGAGAACAGTTAGCTTTCATTCTTATTACTGTCTCACATTGATTCCTTTAAAGCTGCATGTAAGATAAGTTTTAGTAACCTGCTTTTCTTCCCTCTCCTGATTGTCCTAGTAAAGTTGTTTGTTTTAATGCCACAGCAATGGGAAGTTCATTCAATATTCCCATGTCGAGAAAAGTACTAAATTAAAATTTACATCTAGATTTAGCTTGTTTTCTTAATAATTATGAATTAATTTGAAAAAGATTATGCAGATATGTAAAGAACTAGGATAAAGGAAAGCATGAGAGTAACATTTTATTAAATTCATTTGAGTAATAGCATACATTTTTTCTTATGATCTGATATTCTATTTTTATTGCAAAGAAACTGAAAATACAGTTGTGTAATGTACTTCATTTGTGTGAAAGTTGATCTGAATTTGATCAAAGTACATTATGTGCATGTATGGAAATATTACAATGAACTCCCTTTTACAATTAATATATGCTAATAAAAATTTTTTTAAAAAGTTAATCTAAGAAGGTATAATATCTATCTCATCCTTATTAGGCTTCAAGTCTGTAATTAATAATTTTTTAAAAGCCTATAAATTTTCTTACAAATAGGAGATTCTTTATAACTACCCTCTGACAAACAAATCATCTTTTTTTTTCCTGCCTCTCTACTGAATAAAATTCAATCATAGTTAGGGTCTTGCAAAGGATGTGGTTATAGCTGTAGCTTCTTTCCACGTACGTTTTGTGGAGATAGTTTCATTCTTTAGTTTTCAGTACAGACAGTAACAATCACAGGCACTAATTAGCAGTCTCTGTATTCTCTAATCCCTTTCCTATTTTCCTTCCTATTATAAAATCTTTTCTTGCTGCTGTGAAAAACTATGGAATAAGTCAGGTTGGTAAGAAACATATTGTTGAGTGATAGTAAATTGCCTCAAATAGTGAAACTATTTGATGCAAAGCTCCTTTGTTTATATTTAGCAGTGTTTAATTTCATGAACATCAAATTCAATAATTTAAAAGTTCACTAATTAGGTATTTGGATGTTTATAAAATACAAGCCAATACCAAACTTTTTATATTTCTCTTAGAATTCTTTTTAAATTTCTTATAATATTTTATACTTACAAATTGAGAATATTGTTTTTAGCTGTTATCTTTTTAATAATAATGTTTAACTTCTAATTTTAATATAAAAGTAATATGTGGTTTTGCCAAAAACAGAGTCTAGAAAATATGGAAAAGTAAAATGAAGTAAATAGATAACCTACAATTATTATCTAGGATTAATTGATGAATTTGCACAATTGGAAATATTATATATATATAGGTTTCTTAGTAATATCACCCCAAATGATACCATAGTTACTAAAATGAATTTATAACTAAACATATTAATCTAGATCACAAAACTGATAAAAATAGAACTAGACTTTGTTTTTTGTTTTTTGTCTAGAACAAAACAGTTATATTTCTATTAGACTGCCAGATACAGAAAGTATGTGGTACAGATGGATAATATGAATGACAAATAATACAAATATATTTTATTTGAAATAAAAATGCTTACACAGCTTTCACTTGGAAACAAACTTTGCTTGACTGTATTTCTGAGCAAAAATAAAACTGAAGTGCATTGTATTTGGAGACAGGTAGGAAGACACTACTTGTTTTTTTTTTTTAAACTGACCTTCCCTTAAAGCCTGGTCATAGAAGTGTAAACAATGTAAATGAATCCACCATTACCAGTTGTCATGTCATATCTATGTTCCCTGTGTATTCTGAGATCACACATACCTTCCAATATACCTAGGAAGAGTTACTTATATCAGTTACATGAGTTCTTGGCAGGCTGGACTGAGGAATAATAATTTGGAAAAAGTTTTACATCTGTTTAGAAGAAGGCACTAAGTATTCCCGTAAATAACAGGTTACAATAGAAGGATACTGCCTGGAAGTTATCCTTTTCACTTTGGTTCATTTTTAGTTTTTATGATTTACATAATTGTTTGATTCATTTACTTTTAGTACAATCCTGCCATGAAGTATTAAAGCACAAGATACTATTATTCCTTCAACATCTGCATTTTTTAAGTCAGCAGTTCTTGAATATTAGAACAATAAAAAATAAATGGGCAGATGCTTGTAACTACTGGAGAAGGAGGCAATGAGGAAACGAAAACAAGCAAGCATGTTCATGTACAGGGAATGTGGTTCAAGTTTTTGGATTTAAAAAGCTGGCTATCATGGAAATTTCAGAAAACTTCCTTTGCCCCCAAAATGGACCTGAAAAGCTCCAATTCAAACTTTTGAAAACTATAGTTATGAGATGTTATAAGTGATGACCAAAGTAGTCAGAAGGAGAAGGATGAATGTGTATTCTACTTAGCTACAGTTTGTAGCATTCACTTTAGCTGTTGATGGATTAGTAAAAACCATTGAAGTGCCAGAAGTGCTTGGCAGCAGAGGGTGAAAAAAGTACTGAACATACTATCTTCTTAAATCAGTAACAGGACTTCATGACTAGGGAAATTTTCTAAGCAGTAAAAACTCCAGGATAGAGCTCTCCAACATTAAATGTAGCAGAATTAACAAAAAAAAATTACAAGTAGATAGATATAGTGATAGATAGTAGATAGTAGATAGATATAGAAAATTACAAGTCAGAAGACACAAAAAAATCAAGACAATGTTATAGTAGAACTAGACTTTGAACTAGGTAGTCATAACTCCAGACCCCTTGCTCTTAACCTCTCCTGCCTTTTCACATAATGTAGCTTTCCTCCATTTAATAACTGTTCTGCAGAAAATTGGGATTTGTCACTCACTGCAGAATATAAACAAACTCTGGATACTTTAATTTCACTGTATTAAACGTTTAGGTCTTTCTTATTTCCTATCACATTCCCCTTATAAATTGCTATATACACGTCTGATGATCACTTCAGAAGTATTTCCTTAAAGTAGAATAACTATCGACTGAAAACTGTGAAGTCTCATAATGCATATTGTCAGATTGCCCTTTTATATGTCCAAATTTATTTATTTTTACTACCAGTTTATGAGATTTCATGCCCATTATCTCATGAATTTGGTAGGTAAAACCCTGTATATTTTCATTAGTATATTAAAGATTAATATTGAACTGAAATACTTGTCTTGTATTTTTCTAGGTTTAAACTATCTGTTTTCTTTTGGCTCAGTATTCTAGTAAAGAATACTGGTTCTAATCACAAAGAGGAGTTTCAGGAATGCTTGTCAAGAAATAATTTTGGCTGGGTCAGGTTTATATTTTAGCCAAATCATTCTGACACATAAATAGAAATGAAGTTCTTTTTTTCATATTCCATTAACATAATAGTACTCAATTGTTTTATAACTCATACTCTTAAAAGGACAGAAGTCAAGCTCAAAAACACATACTGAATCTAAGGCATGAAGTTAGTAAAATACACATTTTTTTCTAATAAGCACGTTTTGTTCTTTGTGAGACTTTCCCCCATTATGAGGCATTTTATTTTCTAATTATCCTTTTCTTGTGGAATTGTCACTGTTAAATAGTTTACAGATGGAAATGTGTTGAATCTCAATAATTTAGAACTACTCATCTATTTGTAGATATAAACCTTGGGAAACAATTATAATTAGGATATTAAATATGTATAACTGCTATTAGCAACCATTTTTAAGTTTCCAAATACATAATCTTATGAACACAAACTAATTTGCTTGCCACGCTCATTTTTCTGCATAGGAATTCCAAAAGAAATACTAGTCTACATGCTGTTAATGTGAATTATATTTGATTACTAGGCATTGAAAGCATTTCATAAACTTTTTCTAGCATGTAGAGCTCAATTTCCTCCCCAGTGTTCAAGATAGCCTATTTCATAGTCACCTTTAACATGCAATTCATTTCGGAGCCCAAAAGTTTTTGATAAATGAATTAACACTTAGCTTGTATATATTCCATAGTAACATATATGTGTATAAGTGTTTCTCAACCAGAGGCAATGTTGGTCCACAAGGGACATTTGGCAATGCCTGGAGACATTTTGGTTTTCATAGTTACAGGGGCGCTATTGACCAGAGATGCTACTAAGCATCCTACAATGCACAGTACTTGTTTTGAAACAAAAAATTTTCTGGAACAATGAAAAATTGAGAAACCTTCCTTTACATAATATTACTGAGTACCTTTAACTGCCACACAGCTGAGGATTGGGAATATATAGGTAAAAAGTTATAATTTTAATAAAGTTATATTATTGCTGAGAAAGAAAAATAAATAAAATATAAAATGATAATTGATTTTGTGATAAGGTATATGTGATATATTAGGGACAAAAATGAAGTCTACCTGAAGAACTTAGTTTAACAAGTAACTACCAGTCTGACCTTAGCATTGTAGATTAGTTTTATATTTTACCAATCTTTAAATAAATGGGATCATGTAGTATGTAACATTTTAAGTCTGGGTTCTTTCTGTTCAACATTATATTTGTAAAATTGATTTATCTTTTAGTGCAGTTACTTGTAAATTCTCATTATCCGACCGTAGTTCATTCTTTACATATGTTCATTAATCCATTCTATTGCAAAAGCACAGTGGTGGACCTATAAGTTGACTAGTAAGTCACTTTGACTTTCAACTGGACTTTGAGAGAAAAGTGACCAGAGAGATTCTGGAGAGATAGGTAGATTCAGATGACAGAGGGTATCTGTGTCATATATCATGCATTTTGACTTTTTTTCATAAGAAATGAGATTTTTTAAAAGATGCTAAACAAGGAAAGGGCATAGTTAGACTTGAATTTTAAGGGGAAAAAATACTTTGGCAGAATAGAGAGTGGGTTCAATGAGAGTAAACTTTTAACACCAATTAGAAGGTCATTGGAAGAGCTGAGTTAAAAGTTGCTGAGAACTTATGTGAGGGCAGTGCAAATAATAATTATAAAGGGACATATTTCTAACTGAGTATGGAGGTTTGCAGAGGTTAACATCTAAGCCAACTTTCAAAACCTGTGTGTGTTACTGAAATACAAATATATAATAAAGAAAAACATAGAATTCAATGATAGCAAATGAAGTTGAATTCAAAATAACTTCCAAATATATCTTTAATTTTGAACTTGTGGGAAAACAGATGTCATTACTTGAAAAGGAATAAATTGATAAAAAAATTTCATGGAGAATCCGAAGGGGTACTTGGTGACAGTCTAAAAGTTAATAGCACTGATTTTTTTTTTAATTTTCACTTAAAACATCTATCTTCCTCTTTTGTTGTTTCAGGTTTCAATATTTGTGTATTTAGTAAGGATTACATGATTTCAATTCAGAAAAGAAAAATGAGGAAGAGATAGAGGGTTTTGTGTGTGTGTGTGTGTGTGTGTGTGTGTGTGTGTGTGTGTGTGTAAAGAAAATTGGGAGGAAAAGAAAATGAAGTTAAAAAATTCTATGTGTATGAATAAAAAGGCAAGTGTCTGTAGTAGGATTAAATGAGTTCACAGTTGTTATCTTTGAGCATGCATCACTAAAGCGAATAAAGATTGAATGAGAAGGTTCCCTATAGTCACCTGGCAATAGCATCATATAAAAGATGTACACATAGGTGGGAGTTTATGTTTTGTACTTACATAATAAGTGCTGTTTGCATTAATTACAGGAAAGCCTTATAATTGCCCAAGGGACTTTCCTCCACAAAATAAGGACTATAGGCGTATTTTCATATTTAGTTATTTGTTTTTTATTTCAGGATCATTTAGTCCAAATTTTTGTGAATTCTAAATTTTATGCTTTTAATTAACTCTTTTATTATACTCATTTTAAAATCAAGTAAGGGTAATCATTATGTGATTTATTTGGAAAACTTTACATTTTGAAAACAAAATGCATAACCCCAACATTTGATTTTTCTTAATTTTTAGGAAGAAATGTGGATTCCTTTTCTGATCTCAGTTGTGACTTTTATTTGAAGGAAAAAAGGAAAACATAATAAAGGATGCCCAGTAGACTTCCACAGAGATTCAAAAATATCAAGTCTACTGCTTGAGCCATACTTCCAACCCTTTTTGCTCTGGTTATTTTTGACATAGGGTATTACTTTTTGCCCAGTTCAATCCTGGACTGCTGTCTTCCTATTTTACTCTTCCTACCTTAGCTGAAAAGACAGGCATGAACCACCGCACCCAAACATTGGTTAAGATAGGGTCTTGGGAACTTTTTTGCCAGGGCTGGCTGTAACTGATCCTCACAGTTTTAGCCTCCCGAATAGCTGGGATGACAGGCATATGCTACCATGCCCAGGTTGGTGAGATAGGTTTTTGTGAACTTTTTTTTTGGCTGGCTGGCCTCAAAACCATGACCCACCCAGTCTTAGCTTCCCAAATAGCTAGGATTACAGACTTGAGCCACCAGACCTGGCAACAGCTGAAAAGATTTTTAAGTTGTTTTGATACTACCTTATAACAAATCAAAAAAGTGAGAAAGATTAAACTGAATTACCTAATGCAAAGACTTAGTCCCTAAATTCAAACATAAGTATTAAATTTAAAGAATTATATGGCCCACCAAGTCATTGTAAATCATTGTGGCCTAAATATGTAGTCAATGCAGGAATAGCTTAATACCCTCCAGCCATCAATCAGTCCAAGTACTCAGCACTACTTCCAAGCTCTCGACCGTTTTATTCTGAGTCATGGGAAAATGGGAGAAATAGTATTTGCCTTTTTCTTTCTGTAAACTGTTACTGTATAAGTTTTAATGAAAGATGATGCCAACTATAACATGGAACATCTATTTTCCCAATGAGAATATCCAAAATGGGGGTATCATCCATCTTAAACATATCTACTTTTACAGATTTAGATAAAATAGTAAAATCTTAATTCACTAATTTAAAATATAAATTTAAAGCCACATAGAAATTAATATATTATTCAGGACAATTTCATCTTTGCACTGGAAATTTTAAAGAAGGTTTTATTCCAGCTCTTAATATATACCATTAATGTCAATCTTTTTATCATTTCGAGAGTACTTTTTAAGTCATTTTAAGGTTTTCCATGACATATCAATCAGATACTTGTTTTAACAGCTTTATTGCAATGTAATTCCCATAGCATACAATTCATCCATTTAAAAATGCACAATTCAATGATTTAGGGAATCATACATGAATTTTTAATTTTTTGTAATATATGTTCTACATAATAATAACACAAAAGCTTGCTGTTTTGGCTGTTTTTAAGTGTATACTTCATTAGCATTAATTACATTCATAATATGCAACTATGACCCTGATAACCTCTAATCTTTCTAGCTCCATAAAATTCCCTGTTACAGATATTTGATGCAAGCAGAATCATGTATTTCTCTTTTTGTACCTGGCTCACTGTGTAATTACTTCTTAGTTTACTCATGTTCCAGCATATATCAGAACATCATTCATTTGTAGATGAATAATATTTATTGTTTATATATACCATAATTTGTTTATCTCTTGAGGGAACCTTAGTTTATTTCCACTTTTCATTTATTGGTAATAATGCTGCAATGAACACTGGGATACAAGTATCCAAGTTTTTGTCTTCAGTTACATTGGTTATATACTTAAGAGTAGAAGTTCTGAGTTATATGGCAGTTCTGTTTTACATTTTAAGCAATCAAATTAAACTATTTAAGAATCAAACTAAAGAGTTTTATAGTTTTAGCTTTTGTATGTAAGTTCTTTGTCCCTTTTGAGTTAAGTTTTGTATATGTGAGATAAGGATTCATCCTTATTACTTAGCATGAAGACCTAGCATTTTAAAGTTTTTTCTTTGAAGATATTACTGTGTTATTCCAAACCTCAGGTACCCATTTGTATATTCATATACTTCCTATATTCTTTCATCCTGTAACTGTGTTCTTTTATCCAAAATGCAATCACATATAACACTGCTTTTTATTAATCATCTCTGGCAAGCATCCTCTATAACCAATCAACACTAATACTGATGGAAAGGTCTTTTAGGCTAATGGCCTTTCATTAAACAGTGCCATTTGATAAAAGTAAGATAAAGAGAATTCAGTGTAATATGTAAGTCCTTATAAGGGTTGAAACATACAACTGTTCTTTGCTAATGGCTTTCTTTGGTTTTAAAAAAAACACAGCGTGGTGGTACATGCCTGTAATCCCAGCACTCAGGAAGAAGAATCGGAATGATCACAAGTTCAAGGCCATCTTTGGCTTCATAGCCAGTTCCAGGGAAGCCTGAGCTACAAAGTGAGACCCTGCCTTCAAAATCAAAACACAAATTTCAAAAATGGGATTTTTTGCTATTGATGTATAATGGAGTTCATTTTTACCCTGTACAGGTTAAACAGTTGATAATTCTAAATCAAGTAAGTGTTAGAACATTTCTAGATCAGCCAGTATTATGTTCTGAAATTATGGATTAAATATGTCTTCAAGTTAAAGTAAAAATAAGTTTCAATACTTCTGTATTGAATCTCTAGCATCTGTCAATTAATAAATTAGCTATTGTAGAATATTTGGAAAAGACAGGAGAAAAAGTGGAAAGAAAAAGGTATGGGAGGATCATGAGTAAATTCAGTCTAAACTTTAAAGGACAAATAATTTCTGTTGTTTAAATTGTATCTTATTTTACAAAATTCCAGCTTTATCTCTACAAGGAAAGGGAAAAATACCCTTGATAACAAAGTGAAATAAAGATGAAAAGGACACTGTAGGCCTAATCATGTGTGAATATGAAATGTTATAAAGCAACAGTCTCAGAAGTGTGTGTATGTGTGTGAAAGTTATTCCCAACTATTTGACTAGGAGACAGAATTTCTTTGGAGCCTGCAGAAAACCGTATCATAGTAGAAACTTCAAATAATGTTTGCAAGTCTGACACAGCATTAACTTTTTTATGTGTACCTTTTCTCAATTAAGATTTATTTTAAGAATTCCTGGACAATAATTTTTAGACATCCTTTAATTCCATTTGCATAATTATTAGGCATATGATTGAAAATTATATGATATTATCATCTTGATAATATGAAAAAAGGCATCTTCCTGATAAAAATGCATAGTGAATTATAATTGAAAAAAAATTGTAAACAAGACAAAAGTATTCATCAAAAACCCAACAAATATAATAAAGCTGAAGTACTGGATGAATTCTTATTAAATTTGGAAATAAAAGAAAGACAGTCACTATACTACTATTGTTTGTTCTAGAAAGTCTCTAAGCAACATAGTAAGTTAAGAAAAAGAAAAAAGACATTTAAATATTAGAAGAAAGCAAATCATCTTTATTTGTAGATGAAATTCTTACAGGAGAAACAAAAGTGAGTCATTTGTAAGTGTTTGAATCAATGAGAGTCCAGCATGGTGGCTGAATATAAGAGTATTTTTTTGACAAAAATATATATACTAATATTACTACTTAAATAGTAACAACCTGCTAGAAAATGTAATGTGAAAAGAGCTCCTCTGTAATATCAGGAAAAAAAAACTAAGAATAACTTTGAAAAATTTATAGACCACGTCTAATAAAATTTTTTTGTTGTTTTATTATTCATATGTGCATACAACGCTTGGGTCATTTCTCCCCCCTGCCAGGACCCCCACCCTTACCACCCACTCCACCCCCTCCCTTTCCCTCCCACCCCCTCAATACCCAGCAGAAACTATTTTGCCCTTATCTCTAATTTTGTTGAAGAGAGAGTATAAGCAATAATAGGAAGGAACAAGTGTTTTTGCTAGTTGAGATAAAGATAGCTACACAGGGAGTTGACACACATTGATTTCCTGTGCATGTGTGTTACCTGCTAGGTTAATTCTTTTTGATCTAACCTTTTCTCTAGTACCTGTTCCCCTTTTCCTATTGGCCTCAGTTGCTTTTAAGGTATCTGCTTTAGTTTCTCTGCGTTAAGGGCAACAAATGCTAGCTAGTTTTTTAGGTGTTTTACCTATCCTCACCCCTCCCTTGTGTGCTCTCGCTTTTATCATGTGCTCAAAGTCCAGTTCCCTTGTTGCGTTTGCCCTTGATCTAATGTCCACATATGAGGGAGAACATACGATTTTTGGTCTTTTGGGCCAGGCTAACCTCACTCAGAATGATGTTCTCCAATTCCATCCATTTACCGGCAAATGATAACATTTCGTACTTCTTCATGGCTGCATAAAATTCCATTGTGTATAGATACCACATTTTCTTAATCCATTCGTCAGTGCTGGGGCATCTTGGCTGTTTCCATAACTTGGCTATTGTGAATAGTGCCGCAATGAGAAAGTCAGGAATATATGACTGGCTGGCATTAAACTGCCTATTTTTACCTAGTTGTTCTCCTTAGTAGCTCTATATTTGGCTCTGGTGATGGATTTTCACATTTATATCAATCTACAAAGTAGAATGTAAGGTGATCATGAGGATTATACTAAGAATTATACATAATCTACTTCATTCATTCCATTAGAAGAGTATTTTTCAAAAATGTGGCCCTCAGATCAGCATCATAAGCATCACCTGGAACATGGCTAGAAATGCAGATTTTTGAGATTCTATCCAGACATTATGAGTCAATATATATGAGAGTGAGGCTCAAGATTCTTTGTTTTTTTCATTTGTTTGTTTTGGGTTGCTTTGTTCTGTTTTGGGAGAGGCAGTACTAGGTTTACTAAGGGCCTTGTGTTTACTAGGCAAGTGCTCTACCTCAGAGCCATACCCCCCTCCACCCATTTTTAGAAAAGGTTTCACTTTGTCAACCTCAGACCACAATCCTATCTATACCTCCCATGTAGCTGTAATTACAGACATGCACTACCACACCAGGCCCTATAGAAGACTCTGATGAATGCTAAATTTTGAGCACCACTCCTCTAATCATATGTCACCTTCACAGTATAACAAACATACTAGTATCCATTTGCTAGTGGTTCAGAAATAGTCTTCACTGTTTAATTTTATTTTAATTTTATTTAATCAACAGACAGCAGTTTAGTAATTTTTGGAAGGAAATTTTGTTAAATCCACTTAATTGGATAACAAGCATGTGAGCATAATTTACAAATTCTTCCACTCTTTTAATAAAAGTTATGTCTATATAAATAAGTAAAAACAGTATACTAATGATTTTTCATAGTGAGTCACCATGCATATAAGAAATTATGCACATTTAGATTTGCTAAATCTAATTTGTGTGTGTTCTATAAGTATTTGAACATCATTTCCTGTTAGCAATAACTTTTTAAATGTCATTTTTCCTATGGAGTTAAAAAAATGGAAATGAATTTTATCAACAACATTTCTTGGCTCTGGAATCATTGTTTATGACACTTTTAATCTTTGAAGGATCTTTCTGACATTAATGTTATCTTCAAAGTGTCAAGGATAAAATTATGAGATCACATAAGGATAAAATTAAGAGATCACAGTTATGTGATTTTTCTTTCATGTACAGTTGAAACATTTATAGTGAAAAAATATTTAAGCCCAGCGCCAGTGGCTCATGACACTTGCTAGCTACTTGGGAGGAAGAGATCAGGAGGATTGTGGTTTAAAGCCAGCCTGGGCAAATAGCTTGCAAGACCCTATCTTGAAAAAACCCAACACAAAACTGGTTTGGCGTAGTGAGTCAAGTTACCTAGCAACTATGAGGCCCTGAGTTCAAACCCCAGTTCTGCCAAAAAAAAAATATATATATATGATAAATATTTTAAAGACAGTAGCAGATCCATCCTAAACCTCATTATTTTGAACTTTACTAGTCTCCCCTGCCCCCCTAAAAAAAATCCCAACTGGTATCTGAAGTAGGAAGATTAATTTTCCTGTCTTTCACCAAAAAAAGAAAATCAGATTAATAATGAGTAATTAAGAAAGTAGTGAGCTGGGGACATGGGTCAAGTACTAGAATGTTGCCCTGAATTCAAACTCTACTCCAAAATAAATAAATAAACAAAAGTGGGAAATAGAACTTAATTTAGAAAAATATTTCAATGGCATCCTTTCAATGCATACTTTTGCCACTGATACTGAATAGTTATCTATACATTAATTAGGTACAAACAACCTTTATCTATGTTGTGTTAACACATATGATTGAAAGTGTTAATGTTATCTTAAAATTATTCTTCTGTTTATATTTTCTGATAGCTTGCTATTTTTCTCTCGTTTTAATCTAAATGAACTTTTATTTTCTTGCTTTTTGCTTTCTAATTGTGCTTCTCCATTTATTGCATATAGATACTTACATTCAGCTCTTGCCCTTTTATGTATCTTTTCAGTCCATGCCTCATCTGACTGCTTACTCCCTAATGTAGACCACAGGATTTCAGTATACTGCTTCCTGCCCTGAACTTACCAATGCGCTTACATTTGGGTTCTTGCTCTCCATTATCTATTTCTTCATCTTTGCTTCTCAACTGTTGTTTCTAGGTATTTGTGGATTTTCCTCTTATTCTTGTTACCTAGTTGATAATGGACAAAACTGCAAGATTAGAAGCTGAGATGGAAAATAGAAGCATAGGGAAAAAATGACTTGTCTTGAATATCTACTATAATACTGGACATTTTGCTTAAATCATGTATTTCTCATAACCCCCTTAAAGATAGAGATATGTTTCATTATTGTCTATATTCTGTTTATAAGTACATTGAAACTCAGAGAAGTTAAATATTTTCTAATTCACAAAGCAACTAAGTACTAACGCCAGGTTTCAAATCCAGTAGATTCGTGTATTTATTCATTTATTCATTAAACTAATATTTATCAAGTGCATACTACGTATTGAACACAGCACTAGGTACTGTAACAGATCCAGCCCTTATTCTCATGGACATTATCCATGTGATAGCATTGTCTGACTTCACAGGTGGTTATCTCTGTGCTACACCAGATGCATAAGAAGAAAAGAAAAGAAAAATAAGTAGAAAGTTCAAATGTTTTGTGGAAAATGGATATTGATAAAGATGTAACAAAGATTGTGCTTTACTTAGGAATATGCTATTTGAAAGGCCGAATTGTGTCTGGTCCCATAGAGAATCTAACATTCTGCTCTCAAGTCCTACCAACTCTCCACTATCAGCACCAGTGCCTTTCAATGGCGTCAACACAATCTGTGTTTTTCTTTTATGTTCTAAAATATAGAAGATCTATGTATATAGGTCCAAATTCTGTAGTGCAGCTTAAGAAAGAATTCATTTCCTTCCTGAAGTATGTTTAGAAAAAGATGTAAAGAATATATACATTCATCAATACAAACATTTATGTATTTTATACCCTGAAATTATTTTAAATGGCTTACCTAAATACATAAACACAACAGAATTTTTAAAGGACAAAAGTGAAAAATAGGAGGAAACTAGTTCATGTTCACTATTCATACTGAAAGGTGCACACAAATTTGTCTCTGTTCTCAGGGTTTACTTGATCCACAGCATCATAATTAAAAAAAAAAAACCTAGCAGTACAGAAGAGTATCCATTTCTAGTTATAGCAGTTGAGAGGAAATTTCTCATAGGTCCCCCTTAAGATCACAGTATTACAATGTGAACAATGACCTCAAATACAACAAGAATTTCACTGAACAATTTGATTGTATCCAATTGCATACCACAGGAGCAAAGTCCAATAAAGCAATTATGTGAAAAGTGAAATGAGGCACTTCAGGTAGACCTTTCTTCGATGGTTTGGCAAAAATCCATGGTATATTTTAGAGTATCTAGAAATATTAATGAACTGAATATATTTCTTGCAAGTTTCATGTTATTTGTTCATGAAGTTTTTCATGTACTGGCTGACAATGAGCATGCATTTTTAAAGTTTATTTTATTCACCACTGCACCATCAGTACCTAAAATACTACATAGTACATAAAGCACACCTAATAAATATTTGTTGCTTAAGTGAATAAATATTGTACCTTGAACTATCTATTTTAAATGAAATACTTCCTCTCAGCTATATGTTGGCATTTCTCTATTTTACCTTAAACAAAATGTGCTACACTACTTCAGGGTACATCATCTTTAAGTGAGTTTCTTCATTATTTTTTCTGTTGCTGTAAGAAAATTCCTGAGTTGGGTTATTATAAAAGAAAAGAAATTTATTTACTTCATACTTTTAGAGGACAAAAGTCCAAGATTCAGTGGCTCTGTTTGTTCAGCCTTTAGTGCGGGCTTCTGTGGTTGCATCACAACATAGCAGAGGAGTAGAAAAGGAAATAGCAATGTGCAAAAGTGGTGTACAGTATGGCAAGACAGAAGGCCAGTGATTCAAAAGTCAGGCTCACTCTCTTTAGAACTCATTCTTTCAGGAACCAATTCCAGGAGACCAGCATTAAAACCTTCTGAGTGGGGCTGGGAGTGATCACCTGTAATACTAGCTACTCTGGAACTGTAGATTGGAAGGATTGCAGGCAAAAAGGCCAGCCCAGGCAAAAAGTTAGCAAGACCCCAACTCAACCGATAAACCAGGAGTGGTGGTGCCTGTAATCCCAGCTAGTAGGAGGCAGAAGTAGGAAGATCACAGTCCAAGGCCAATCCAGACAAAAACTCAAGACCTATTGGATAAATAACTAAAGCAAAAAAGGATAGGAATATGACTCAAGTGATAGAACACCTGCTGAACAAGCATGAATCCCTGAGTTCAGACCCCAGCAGAACTGAAACAAACAAGCAAAAAAGCCTTTTGAGGGCAATGTCCTTGATGATTAGGTCCCATATCTTAAAGGTCCCCCACCTCTTTAAATTACTAGGATCCAAGCTTCCAGCATGTGACTCTTTCAGAGACAAACTACATCCAAACAATAGCCAATTTCAAACTCATTAAATGTCAACCATTGCTTATACAAATGACCTTTTCAAGCAGATAATGAAGTGGTAATTCTACCCAAAGAGCTTCATTAATATTATACTCAATAACATTCCTTTGCTTGATTTTTAGGGCTTTAAATTTTTAAGTTCCCTAAGGAAAAGTTGTAAACCTTAATACAACAATTTAAAACACAGATAAAATGTTTCTTCTAAGCAGTCCTCAAAATCATAACAGATAGGAAATAAGGAATAAGATTAAGATAAATGCTAGCTTAACATTTTTTAGCTGTGAACTTAAATGTAGTAACTCACTTTGAGACTTAAGAATTTAAGATTGCCTTTTCTGATTTCTGCTGGTCCCCTCTGTTTAAAGCAGGCTTTATTGAGAAGTGTTCTTCATTTATTGTCCTTTAAAAAGTTTTGCCATTATTAAATACTGTATTTTTTGGAGTCACTGAGCCAGTAGATTACATCAATTATGGTGATCCTGTATTCTACATAATTATAAGGGATTAACTAACAATTTCTATGTATCCTAAAAGTTATAACATCAATTAGTAATTAGTATTTAATGCAAGCTTGGTGCATTTTAACTTTTGCTAAGAAAAAAAAAATAATTTGCCAGAACTGTAATCTTATTTAGGTCTATAACTCTACTTCTAATGAAATATAATTCAATCACCTTTCCTTTCATTTCTCCATAATTTACTTTGTATTTTCTTTGCTTTTTCTCTTATTTACTAGCATATTTTATTTTGCAAGCTTTTTCCTATATTCTAATTATTGTTATTTGCTTCATATATGGAAATAGAGAACTTAAGCCTAAAATTTATCTTGACTATTATAGTACAATATACAATCTTAAGTCATTTTATGGAGCTTCAATTTATTTCATTTCACAAAGTAAAGTTTGTAGCATGCCTGTGTCGAGCAAATCCATCAATTAAATTTTTCCAACATATATTCACTTCATGTCTCTATGTCACATTTTGGCAATTCTCACAATATTCCAAAGTTTTCATTATTTTTATATGTGTTGGTCAGTTAGCAGCCATCAACATCAAGACCCTCCACCAGCAAAACAATTATGATTCAGTGAAGGTTCAGATGAACATCAGAATATTTTAGCAAAAAAAATTTTTATTTTTTTAACTTTTAGACACAATACTATTGCACACTTAATAGACCACAGGATAGTGTAAACATACCTTTCTATGCACTAGGAAACTAAAAAATTCATATGCTTTACTGTGGTGTTCTAGAACCAAACCTGATATCTCCAAAGGTATGCCTGTATAACTAGTTTGACTGATCATTAAAAAATGAAAATTTCCTGTCTCCTTCATTAGTATATATACTAATGAATATATGTGTATATGTATATATATGTACATATTCTAGATATTCTAGCTATATCTAAAGCATATCATTTCATTCTTTTTTTTAAAAAAATCAGATGATTTACATTAAAGACAGTAAATGTAGTTTTGCTTATAGCAAGAACATGGGGGAAATTGACTTCTTGTCCCTTATAATCATGCTATAAAATCATGGAGCTAGGAGGGATATAAGATGATCTCAGCTTTTCAGGGACTAATTATTTCAAGAATAACAGGCGGACTGGGGATGTAGCTCAGTGATCAAGAGTTTGCCTATCATGCACAAAGCCCTGGGTTCAATCACCAGCATCACCAAGAAAAAGTAACAGGCAAAGAAAAACACCTAGCTTTCTTACCCTCCAAAAGCCTATTGAGCTATAGCAATAGACTATAGCAATCTCACTTATAGCAATGTCAGGCTTTACTTTGGTAATTTAAGTTATCACACAAGATGAGATACCTAACAAATACTTTTCTACTATAGGAAAGAAATAAGATAGGACTGCTAATGTTCTCTCTCTCTCTTTCTCTCTCTCTCTCTCTCTCTCTCTCTCTCTCTCTCTCTCTCTCTCTCTCTCTCTCTCTCTGTGTGTGTGTGTGTGTGTGTGTGTGTGTGTGTGTGTGTATACATATTTTTTATTTTTTTGGCCTTGGCTTTTATTCAGTGATCCTGAAAAAGTGACTCTGGATGCTTTTAAAAATATAAGTGTTTGGGCAATTTCAAAGTATGTTATAAAAAGCCTGCTTTATGATTATCTTTAAGTAAAATTTACTAATCTGCCTTCCTTCTTTTTTGGCTAAATTCACTCAGTCTGCTATTTAATCTTTAATTACAGGCCACAAAAGAAGTAATAGAACGGGAAGCACCAGGCATGGCCCTGGCAATGCTGATGGGATCACTTAATGTTACACCTCTGGGCATGCTGTCTAGGTAAGAAAGTCACCAGCATGTTGCAAAGAAAGTTAATGACACTGATCAATACAACAGAATGACAGATCAAAAAGTTTTAGCCACAAAACTTCACCCTTTTTTCCAGAGTGAAAAGTCTTATTATCCTGTCTAGCTAAATCTTGGCCTGTTTTCTCAATCTATTTTATTCTCTCTCTTTGTTTTCTTTTTTGATTTATTTATTTATTTATTTATTGACATAATAGTCAATCTTTTAGAGAGTGTTACATCATGGCTGAAAGCTGTCAATTCTAGTACAGAGAAAAGTCCAGTTGATGAAGATCTAAAGCTATTCTTTTTTCTAATTGTTTATAATCACCAACTGATATTCACTAATATTAGGCAAATTCTAGTTTAATAAAATTAAATAGCAAAATTTATTAAAACAACTTGTTCTCACAAGTCAGGAACTTATATTCCAATTTTTAAATAGGCATATTGATATGTGGCTATGAAAAATGTTTGATTCATATTGATATTCTGGTGGCAACATTATATATTTAAATCAACAATCAAATTAATAATATTAGCATATTTTAAATTATACATTTGTTAACATAGTTATTAACATCTGTCTTCAATCTGGTGGCATAGTTATTACTATCTAAGCAACTCCTAAATTAAAATACCATAAATGAGGACAATATATGTCACTTAAGAAAGAAATGTTAACTTAGAATCAGTTGATTTTAATAACCATTGAGTAATACATAGTTAATCTCAGAGCAACCAAAAATATGCATAAATTTTACAATTTCGTTATCATTTGTAGTCATTTATGTCATGTACAATGAAAATATAAAAGTAAATTTATCGATTTAATTGTATTGAATGATTCTTTCTGTTACGTGGATTAAGTTTATATCCCATCAGTGGCAGCCAATTGAAGCGCAATTAAGTAGAATGTGAATGAATCATTAGTTACTATGTTCTTTTTATTGTGGTGTATAAAATTATAACATTTAAAGTCAATGCTAGCCTTTAAGGAATTCAAGTTGATTTGTTTTATACTATATTTTTAAACTTACTGATATTGCGTACACATATGTAGTAAAGGGTCACATTTGATTCTTTTTTTCTTCCTATCATATTAAGTAGGGGTTAACATAAAAGGAACTCTTTCTGGTACACAGAGAATGTATTCAAGAAAGAATTAAACTTCATCTTCTGTTAATTCTTTTTGTAATAACATTTTAATTCAGTAAACATAATAATATATTCATTTGTCAGGGCCTATTTTAAACATTAGGGATTCTAAGGGTAAAAAGAAAAGTAAGACATGGTTCTTGCCTTAAGGATCCCACAGTTTAACTGAAGAAATTATTCTTCATAACTGTTAAGGTAACTCTTCAAAATGCAGACAGCTTTTTCAATATGGACGTATCAAGAAATACATTATAATAATTGGATAAAAATAGAAATACCTTATAAAAATATCACTTTTCTTACTGAATTTTTTTTCTGGGTTAATTTGTCCTCTCCCTCTGTGTCTTCATAATTACTGAATGCCTAATAGCTGGATGAGAGAAAAATTAATCAGCAGGTGCTGATCCTAAGTAATAAATTCATTATCTTATCCTGAAAGCTTTGAAAATTAATATGTATATACAGTATAGTAGCACCTTCTTCTGGCTTAACTGAGTTAAATCTGATTTAACTCAGATTTTATTTATAAATTTTCCAACATGTATAGTAGTCTATATTAGCTATGGAAAAAGGAACTGTGAAATATTTCCCTAAAAGTTCTTTTTTTTTTGTACTTCTCAATGTCTTAAAATTATTACTTTTATAATAGCTGTGATGAGATTGGTGCTTCCTTTCAACAGCATTGCCTTTTCTATGCACTTTGGCCTCTGTACATGCTTCTATTACAGAGCATGTTAATACTATGATTGTAACTAATTATATATATATATTATCTAATTTGCAGAATGTCCATAAGAACAGAAGCTTATTCATTTTGACATCCTCAGTCTCCAAAACAAATTCAGGCAATAATAAGTATACCAAATAAAAAATTAATACAAAATTTTATTGTTATGGGTTACTGTTGATAAACCAGTATTTCACCATTATTCTAATAGCATCTTTTTTCTTGGTAAAGTAATGGATCAAATTGATGCTTTGCCTTCCTATTTTTATCTTTAGAGAGTAGTATTAAATAAAAATAATTCATTAATCATTATAGCTTCATTATGTTCACTTGTTTTTTTGAAAAGATCAAAGACTTTTTTTTCCAAACTTCATTAACAATAATAGAGCAACCACTGTGGTTACACACCGTGGAATGAATTATCCTGGATTTTATTCTCAGTTCTGTCACTAAACTCTACTTGTTTTTTTTAGAGACATCACATAGCTTATAGAAATGTTATGAGGTCCTATATAGATTTATTCACTGATATATATCTAATATTAATCATAAAAATTAAATGCTAGTTTTTCATTGTACAAAGGAATTTACCATTATAATCCTGAATAACACATCTTTGTATTGCTTTAAATATTAGTTCATTTTAGAAATGCATATCTTCTGTAATATTTCTGTGTCATAAAATAGAAGGTGAAAACTTTCATTACTTTTAATGTATGAAACAGAACAGAACCAGTCAGTTTTTGTCACAATTTATCCTATTACCTACCAATTAGGTATCTGTGCTTTATCTGGTCAAGAACTAAATATAAAAACTCTAACACATTCACTGTTGAGGAAGAATAGGTAAAAAACAGTTTCATACTGATATTGTTTTTTTTAAAGCCCTCCTAAAGATTAAAAAAATCACATAATATAAATTTTTATATCAGTGAATCAAATTACCTTAGTGTTATTTAAATAGTGTTGAAGCAACATGGGTAATTTAAAATAATTTACATTACTAGTACTACCATCTTGAAGAGTTTTTAATCTTTTTAACTCAATACCAAATATATTTAGCTTATCAAAAGGTATAGAGAGGAAACAGAAGATGGCTGAGTAGGGAGCACCAGGAATCTGTTTCTCCACCTGGACAACAGTTGAAATGGCAAAATCTTTCTGAAATAACTAATGTGGAACTTACAAATTCACTCAAAGACTTGTAGTTTCCAACAGAAGGGTTGACTGGTAAGTTGTGGTTAATTTTGGTCAACTTCAGCCTAGTGTGTTATTAGATAACCATCTTCCAACCCCCTATCCACATGGTAGCCTAAAACAGCTTGTAGAAGCCAAAGTGGGCAATAAGAACCTTGTCTTCCATATACTGGCAATCTGGACTGTGCTTCTAGATTAGTGTTTTGGATTATAGTAGTGCAGACACAAACACAGGTTGTCAGTGTTGCAACTCCCACTGGTTGTAGAGTCTCTAAGGAAATTAATAAGAACAGTACCTATTTTCCTCCTACATTTTTCTCTTCTCCTGCTGTTGGGAGCTGGGTGTTTTAAGTATTAGGATATTCAAAAGCAATTACATACATGGAATAATTCAGAAAGTCACTGGTGAGTCCAATAGAAAATGCAAGCTCAGAATAGACCTTTGGTTTATACCTCAGTCTGACCTTTAACATAGAGATACTCTCTTAACTTCTTTTAAAATCTTCTATTAGCACACATTAATATTGCAATGAAATTTCATTGTGATAATTCATAGATGCTCACAGTATACTTAGAACAAGTTCACCTCATCTATTATATTCCCTTAACTCTCCTTCCTCCTCCCACTTTTTCAAACAGGTTTTATTATGCTATCTTTATATACATTTGTGAAGTGTTTTGATCCTCTTAAATCCCCCCAGTACCCTCTCCCCCTTCCTTTCCACTGATCCCCAGACAGTTCCCCCTTTACACATAAGTATTATTATTATTGAAATTAGAATTTTTATTATTATTATCCTTGTTATTGTCACTGTAGGTCTACATTCCACATATTAATGAAAACATATGATATTTGGGTTTTTAAGATTGGCAAATCTTGCTTAACATAGTATCTCAATTTCAATTCATTTTCCTACAAATGACATAATTTTGTTCTTCTTTAAAGAAGAATAATTTTATTCTTTATTCTTCTTTAAAATGTATTCTTTAAAGTATATGTGTATGTAACTTTGTTCTTCTTTAAAGTGCATGTGTAGATTAACAACATTTTATTTATCCACTCATTGGTAATTGGGCACCTAAGCTGTTTTAACAGGTTGGCTCTTGTGAACAGTGCTGTAATGAACATGGATTTGCAGCTATTAGTTGTATATATTGATTTATGTTTTTTCGGGTTATGCTTAAGAGTAGTATAGCAGGGACATAGGGTAGATCTATTTTACTTTTTTTTTTAACCTCCTTAATAATTTTCTTCATCGTTGTACCTATTTATATTCCCACCAACAGTGTATGAGGGTTCCTTTCCCCCTACATCCTTACCGGTATTTATGGTTGCTTTTTTTTTTCCCTTGATAATTGCCATTCTGACTAGGGTGAGATGGAATCTCAGTGTAAATACCTCAATAAGCTATTCTTTTCTTATCAGAAACATTAGAGACTACAAGGCAGTAAACTGAAAGATTCAGAGGGTTGAAAGAAAATAATAGACAACAAGAATTCTATATCTGGAAAAATATCCTTCTAAAATGAATGAGAAATTAAAACATCCTCAGACATACAAAAGCAGAGAAAATTTGTTACTGCTATACATGCTTTCAAAAAAAAAAAAGGCTAATGGGAGTTCTTGAGGTCGAAATGAAAAAACAGTAACTCAAAGATATCAAAAGTGGAAACATGGTCAATTAGAAAAGCTAGTATTATTGAAATTACTTTTCATTTGAATTTTCAGCTTTCAGTTAAATGTGTAAGGAACTTAGAAGTCACCACTCCACCCGAACGAGTAAAAAGCTGAATAGACTGAAAAATCAATAACACTTCTAAAATCCAGAAGGCAGTGCTCTTATAATCCAATTACCTCTTAAATGCCCACTATATTAATACTGTTAAAATAGCAATTAAACTTGCGAGCTACTCAGAAGGTGGTGGTGTGAGAATCATAAGTTCAAGGCCAGCCCAGGCAAAGTTAGCAAGACCCTGTCTCAAAAACAAAATAAAAACAAAAGGACTGGGGGAATGGCTCAGGTGGTAGAACACTCACCTAGTAAGTGCAAAACCCTGGGTTTAATCCCCAATGCCTCGGAGAGATTCCAAGATGGCAGCTAGAGGAAGGAAGCAGAAAGCAAGCCTCCTATGGTGAAATCTTGGAGAGACGCTGGAGACACACTTTGCAGGCATAATCACTGAGAAGAGGCATAACTTTGACCCCTCCACACCTCCAGCCGGCACAGAGAATCTCCACTTCACGTTAAAAGGAGAAACCAGGAGGGCCCCTGGGCCACCAGTCGCCAGCGCCCAGACGGCTTGGGAAGACGCGGACCAGGTGAGCTTCGCAGTATCACGGTACTCCCACAGATAAGCCTGGGCCAGAGCAGCATAGCCCCCTGGACAGACCAACCTCCACCCGGGAAAAAAAGAGAAACTGAGTAATAAGCAATAAGAGCAATAAAGACACGTGGGAAAGAGGGTGGGGAGCCCTGAGTGCTGAAGATTGCGGAAAGGGAATCCTTCCCGGGACTGTAAATAAACAAGCCAGGTGGGCAGGAGAGGCTCTGGCTGGAGCAGGGGCGTGCCCAGCAACCAGGAGCAGGAAAGCTGGTGAGAGTGGCGGAGGGAGGAAAACTCCACAGGAGAGGAGGGAAAGACTCACTTCCCACGTGAACTGTAAACAAACATAGCGGCTGGCAAGAGCAGCAGCACCACCCAGTAATCAGGAGCAGGAAGGCTTGTGAAAGTGGCAGTGGGAGGAAAACTCCCCAGTAGAGGGGGGAAGACCCACCTCCCACATGAACTGTAAATAAACACACAGACCTGACAACGCGGGGGCAGTGTCACTTTTCCCAGTGTGCTTGGAAAGGGGAAAGCTTGTAGCAGAGGCTCCCACACAGGAGAACTCTGAGCAAACAACTCCTGCGGGGCCAGGTGAATGCTAAGCTTACCCCAGAGATCTGCGTAAATAACACTGCCAGCAACAGCAGGCTGACAGCAGTGGGCAGGCAAGCCACAGCTGCAGATACCCATTCACAGACCTGTCTCCAGACTCCTTTTTTGTCTTTGTCTCCCTACCTTTGATGAGAGAACAACTGAATTACACCTGCATGCTGAAAAACTTACTGAAACTGTATTGCATTTGAACTTGGGACACTTCGTGGGGTTTTGTGTGTGTGTGTGTGTGTGTGTGTGTGTGTGTGTGTGTGTGTGTGTGTAGTTTTGTTCTACTTTATGCGTCCCCTTTGATGAGACAACTACAGAACAACATCTGAGGCACCATCTCCAGGATTGGAGACTGAGACGGACACCCAAATTATTAAGACTGAAACTTCATTCCATTTGAACTTGGAGGTTTTTTGGATTTTTGGGTTTTTTTAATTTTCTATTTTTTCATTTTATTTTAATACATTTTTATATATAGATTTTTCTTTCATTTACTTTTTTTAATTTTTATTCTTTATTTTTTTTATTTTTGATTTTCAATCCTCTCTCTGTCTCTCTAATGTCTGTTCAGCTTACTGTCGATTAGTACACTAAAGCTCCCTGTTTATACCTTTGAAACCTTCTTGTCTGATACTGTTTTCTCCTTCCAGTCTGTGTACTTGTTTTTCCCATTTCTTTAACTTCTTGCTTTCCATCTTAGCTCACCCTTCCATTCTAAATATTACCATTGTTATTATTACAAGCTAGAAAATACTTAATTACACACAGTACAGGGTCAATAACAACACCAAAGACAATGACGGGAAGATAGAACAAACAGGGAAACCAGTTTCCCTACAGCAAAAAATTAGTACAGGAACCAGAAGGGAATGAAGAAAACAGAAACTCAGATCCAGACTCCAATAAAATGAAGATAAACTATGCCAAAGGACCCAGTGAAGGCCACAAGAATGATTTAAAAGAAACATACTACAGGTACACAATGAGAATTTTATAGAGATGATACTGGATAGGGTCAACCAAAATGTACAGGAGACACTCAAGAAATTCCAAGAAAACAAAAATAGAGAACTTGAAAAAGCAAAAGAAGAAATAAAGGAAACAATAGAAGCACTATATAAACACCAAAGTGAAAGAGAGAACACGATGAATAAGCAGATAAATGAACTCAGGACAAAAGAGACAACATTAAAGAGGAAACCAGCCAGGATACGGAAAACCTCAGAAAAAATAACGAAACAGAACTGCAAAACAAAACGGAAGGCCAATCTAGCAGAATAGAACAAACAGAAGACAGAATCTCAGAACTTGAAGATGAAATGGTAATTAAAGGAAAACCCGAAGAACTATTAATTAAACAACTCAAGACCTGTGAAAAGAAAATGCAAGAACTCACCGACTCCATCAAAGGACCAAACTTGAGAATCATGGGCATCGAAGAAGGAGAACAGGTGCAAGCGAAGGGAATGCGTAATCTATTTAACAAAATAATAACGGAAAATTTCCCAAATCTAGAGAAAGATATTCCCATACAGATGCAAGAGGCCTCCAGGACACCAAACAGACCAGATCTAAATAGAACTACCCCACGACATATCATCATTAAAACAACAAGTTCAGAAACTAAGGAAAGAATATTGAAGGCTGTAAGAGAGAAAAAACAAGTAACATACAAAGGTAAACCCATCAAAATCACAGCAGACTTCTCACAGAAACATTAAAAGCTAGAAGAGCGTGGGGTGAGATCTTCCGGGCACTGAATGAAAATAACTTCAACCCTAGGATTCTCTACCCTGCAAAACTATCATTCAAAATAGATGGAGCAACAAAAGTCTTCCATGATAAGCAGAAACTAAAACAATATGTGACCACAAAGCCACCACTACAAAAGATTTTCATGGGATTCTATACACAGAAAGTGAAACCCAACTTAACCATGAAAAGACAGGCAGCACCAAACCACAGGAAAAGAAAAAGCAAGACAGTAGAGAGTAACCTCAACTTAGGTACACACAATCAAACCTTCAAACAACTAAGACAACTAAATGACAGGAATCACCAAATACCTATCAGTACTAACGCTTAATGTTAACGGACTTAATTCAACATAGTAAAAATGTCAATACTCCCAAAAGTAATTACATGTTTAATGCAATTCCCATCAAAATTCCAATGACATTCATTAAAGAGATCGAAAAATCTACCGTGAAATTTATATGGAAACACAGGAAGCCACGAATAGCCAAGGCAATACTCAGTCAAAAGAACAATGCTGGAGGTATCACAATACCTGACTTCAAACTATATTACAAAGCAATAACAATAAAAACAGCATGGTACTGGCACAAAAACAGACATGAAGACCGGTGGAACAGAATAGAGGACCCAGATATGAAGCCACACAACTATAACCAACTTGTCTTTGACAATGGCGCTAAAATATATGATGGAGAAATAGCAGCCTCTTCAACAAAAACTGCTGGGAAAACTGGTTAGCAGTCTGCAAAAAACTGAAACTAGATCCATGTATATCACCCTATACCAAGATTAACTCAAAATGGATCAAGGATCTTAATATCAGACCACAAACTCTAAAGTTGATACAGGAAAGAGTAGAAAATACTCTGGAGTTAGAAGGTATAGGTAAGAACTTTCTCAACGAAATCTCAGCAGCACAGCAACTAAGAGAAAGCATAGATAAATGGGACCTCATAAAACTAAAAAGCTTCTGCTCAACAAAAGAAATGGTCTCTAAACTGAAGAGAATACCCACAGAGTGGGAGAAAATATTTGCCAGCTACACATCAGACAAAGGACTGATATCCAGAATATATAGGGAACTTAAAAAACTAAATTCTCCCAAAACTAATGAACCAATAAAGAAATGGGCAAGTGAACTAAACAGAATTTTCTCAAAAGAAGAAATTCAAATGGTCAAAAAACACATGAAAAAGTGCTCACCAGCTCTGGCAATAAAGGAAATGCAAATTAAAACCACACTAAGATTCCACCTCACCCCTGTTAGAATAGCCATCATCAGCAACACCACCACCAACAGGTGTTGGCGAGGATGCGGGGAAAAAGGAACCCTCTTACATAGTTGATGTGAATGTAAACTAGTACAACCACTCTGGAAAAAAATTTGGAGGCTACTTAAAAAGCTAGACATTGATCTACCATTTGATCCAGCAATACCACTCTTGGGGATATACCCAAAAGACTGTGACACAGGTTACTCCAGAGGCACCTGCAGTACACCCATGTTTATTCGGCACTATTCACAATAGCCAAGTTATGGAAACAGCCAAGATGCCCCAGCACTGACGAATGGATTAAGAAAATGAGGTATCTATACACAATGGAATTTTATGCAGCCATGAAGAAGAATGAAATGTTATCATTTGCTGGTAAATGGATGGAATTGGAGAACATCATTCTGAGTGAGGTTAGCCTGGCCCAAAAGACCAAAAATCGTATGTTCTCCCTCATATGTGGACATTAGATCAAGGGCAAACACAACAAGGGGATTGGACTATGAGCACATGATAAAAGCTTTAGCACACAAGGGAAGGGTGAGGTTAGGTAAGACACCTAAAAAATTAGTTAGCATTTGTTGCCCTTAACGCAGAGAAACTAAAGCAGATACCTTAAAAGCAACTGAGGCCAATTGGAAAAGGGGACCAGGAACTAGAGAGAAGGTGAGATCAAAAAGAGTTAACCTAGAAGATAACACACACACACAGGAAATTAATGTGAGTCAACTCCCTGTATAACTATTCTTATCTCAACCAGCAAAAACCCTTGTTCCTTCCTATTATGGCTTATACTCTCTCTACAACAAAATTAGAGATAAGGGCAAAATAGTTTCTGCTTGGTATTGAGGGGATGGGGGGAGAAGGAGGGGGCGGAGTGGGTGTTAAGGGAGGGGGTGGGGGCAGGGGGGAGAAATGACCCAAGCCTTGTATGCACATGTGAATAAAAAAAAATATCCCCAATACCTCAAGAGTAGAAGAGAACAGGCAATTAAATTTCAAAATGAGTTTTGGCGGGGGTATTAAATCCATGACAGATACCAAACCACAGATCCAGGAATTTCAGAGAATACCAAACAGGATAAATACCACAAACCCCACCTAGGCATATTGTTTTCAAACTGGAGAGAATCAAAGACAAAAAGAATCCTGAAAGAATCTAGTAAAGAAGAAACACCTTACCTTTAGAGGAAAAAAGATAAGTATTATATCCAACTGCTCTTCAGACATGTATTAAAAATATTAGTCTTTTGGGGGGTACATAATATATAAAAATGTAATTTGTGACATCAGTAACTGAAAGAGGGATGGACAGAGTAAGATAAAATTTGAATTTTGTATGCTATTGAAGTTAACCTGATATAAATTCAAATTATAATGTTACAATTTTAGTATGTTAAATATAATTCCCATAGTAACCATAGAAAAATTACTGTAGAATATACAATAAAAAAGAAAATGAGTAGGGAATTTACATGTTTCACTTTTTAAAAGTAAAATAAATACAAAAAAAGAGATATTAATGCTGAAAATGAGGAATTGAAAAGCTATAAGGCATATGGAAAACCTTTAAATGGTAGATGTCCCTCCTTATTGAAAAGGAAGTTAAGAAGATGAATATTTTTGTTGTGCTCTACATATAAGAATGATTATAGAATTTTTAAACCAGTTGACACCACCATAAGAAGGGGACAAAGGAAGAATGAAGAAAAATAGAGGAGATGAACCAATTCAGTTTATAGTACATATATAAATGGAAATGTCACAAGGAAACTCCCTGTGTATCTTAAACAAACAAAAATCGTTTTTTTCTTTTACAAAATCATAGAACAGGAAGCAGAAAATATCCTGCCTAGGGGGGTGGTAACAGTGAAAGGATGGAGAAGGTAGGGAAAGAGCATGGGAGGGTGAATATGGTGCAAATACTGTGCACACGTGTATGGAAATGGAAAAATGATACCTGTTGAAATTGTTCCAGGAATGGAGGGGTGAGCAGTAAAGGAGAATGATAGAGGGGGTGACTTCAAGTATGATATATTTGATAAATTGAAAGAACTTTTGTAAATGTCACAATGTACCCCTACCAAGCACAACAATAAAAAAATTAAACCTGCTGATCAAAAGACAGGTGTTAGTTGAATGGATAAAAAAAGTATATTCCAACTTATTTGCTCTCTATATGAGAATAATTTTATTTACAAAGACATAACTAAGATGAAAGTGAAAGAACAGAAAAAGTCATGCAAACAGAAAACAAAAGAAAGCTTGGATGGCTATAGTAATGTGAGATAACATAGTCTTTATATCACAAAAGGGCAAATACTTTAAATCAAAAAATTTCCAAGAGACAAAGAAAGGTGTATGTTATTGAAAGATAAAAGATGCTCAAAATCACTCGTCATTAGGGAAATGCAAATAAAAGCTACAATGATATATCACTTTATATACACTACAATGTTATTATTTAAGAAAAGGAAAAACCAGAAATTAAAATGTTGTTGAAGATGTGGAAAAATAGGCACTCTTGTGTATTGTTTATGAGAATGTAAATGGTACAACTTTGCTTAGCTGCAGTACTATTAGTTCTAAGAGGGTTTATTCTTTCATTTGTTTTTTGTTTGCTTATTTGTTTAAGAGGGTTTGGTTTTTCTTTGAGATTTTCTGTGTGGAAAATCATGTCATCTGCCAATATGCATGGTTTGATTTCTTCCTTTCTGATGTGTGTTTTATTCTTTCTCTTGTTTGTAGTGGACAATACTACTCAGTACTATGTTGAATTGCTATAGTGAGAATAGAATCCCTGCCTTTTTCATGATCTTAGCATAGCAAGAAAGCATTCAGTCTTTCACTGTGAAACACAATATTAGGTGTGCTTGAAGTGTGCTTGAAGCACACTTGAGGTGTGCTTGAAGCTGTTTTTCAAGCTCAGGAAATACTCCTTGTTTCCTAATTTTGCTATGAGTTTTTATTATAAATGAGTGTTGTGTTTTATCCAAACTTTTTCACCAATAATTGATATAATTCCATGATGTACCTTGGCCTGTTAATATGGTAAATTATGTTCTTTGACTTTCACATATTGAGCCATCTTGCATTTTTAAATAAACCCATTTGGTCATGGTGGATAGTATATGCATGCTCACATATACACACATAAACACACACACACACACACACACACTTCTGACTTGTTTTGTAATATTTCTGTAAGAATTTTGGTATCTATATTCATAAGATATATTGATCTACAGTTTTCTCTGTTTTTTTTTCAGTACTGAGGTTTTAACTCAGGGCCTACACCTTGAGCCACTCTATCAGCCCTTTTTTGTGATGGGTTTTTTTCAAGATATGTCTCACAAACTATTTGCCTGTGCTGGCTTCAAACCACAGTCCTCCTGATCTCTGCCTCTTGAGTAGCTAGGATTACAGGTGTGAGCCACCATTATCTTTTTTGCACTATTTTTATCTGATTTTAGTGTCAAGTTAATATTCAGTTTATAAAATGAGTGTGAAATGAACTCTCTTCTATTCTCCAGAAGATTTGGTGTAGACTAAGTTAATTTTTCTTTAAACATTTCATAGAATTCACTAATGAAACTATGCAGCCTGGAGATTCATTTTTCTAGAGTTTTTCCACTGAACACTGAATTTCCTTAATTCATTCATGAGGGTTCCCATTAGGTCCCACCTCCCAACACTGTTGCACCTGGGTTTAAATTTCTAGCACATGCTTTTAAGAGAATTCATTCAAACCACAGCACTGTTTATCAATTGGTTATGACCCATATTATGAAGAGTACTTCCCTAGATAAATCCTCATGGATAAGTACCAGGATAAATGTAAAGTAATGTTAATAGCTACAATATTTGCAATAGTGTCAGATGAAAGCAAAAATGTCCATCAGGAGAATGGATAAACAAAGTGTGGTGCTGTCATACAGTGGAATTATTGCCCAGCAGTGAAAATGAACCATAGATACAAAGGGTAGAATCTCATAAACACAATATTCAGTGAGGAAAACAAGCTATGTAATAACATACACAGAATGATTTTGTAAAGGAATGCAGAAAATTATTTTTATGTGTGTGGAGGCATACACCTATAATCCCAGCTACTCAAAAGGCTGAGGGAGGAAGAATTCCTGAACAGATGAGTTCAAGACCAGCCTGGGCAATATGAGCAATACCCTGTCTCCAAAACACTATTTTCTAAAAGGAAGCAAATGACATATATATATATATTCCATGTGGATGAACTTTGAAAACATTATGGTAAGTGAAAAAAAAAAGGCAATCACAAAAGGTCACATATATTATTATTCCATTTATATTAAGTTTCCAGGATAGGCAAATCTATAGAGACAGAAATAGATTGGTGGTTGCCTGGACCTGGAGGTTGGGAGAAAATGTTGAGTGACTGCTGTGGGATTTGTACTAGTCAGCTTTCTGTCCCTATGACAAAATTCCTGAGACAGCTTAAAAGGAGGAAAGTTTTTTTGGGGGGGTGTGGGGGTGTAGCAAGGGGGCTTACCGTTTCAGAGGTTTCAATCCAGTCTCTTGGCCTTTTTGCCTTTTGGCCTATTGTAAGACAACACATCATGGCAGAAGCACATGTAAGCAGCAACTGCCCTCCTCAGGAAGAAGGGAGGGAGAGAGGGAGAACGGGAACAGGAAGAGAGAGGGAAAGAGAGACAGAGAGAGGTCGTGTGCAGGAACACAAAATAAAACCTTGGAGAAAATGATTCCAACAATTTACTTGCCCCAGTTAGGCCACACTCCGAAGTTTCTATCACCTCCCAGTAATACCATCAGCTGGAGTGTAGGCTTTCAAAACATGAGTTTTGGACAGATTTTTAAGATCATAACCTGTCCATCTCGCAGTGCAAAATACATTCAGTCCATCTCCAACAGTCCCCTCGTCTTAGCAATTCCAGTACTAATGAAAAGTTTCAGCCTACTGTCTCCTCTGAGACTAAAGACAAACTTAACTGTGAACCCCTATAAAGATATTTTTATTACATATTTCCAAGGTACAGTGGCACAGAATAAATGTTCCCAATCCAAAAAAAAAGACCAAAACCCACCAGGAAAAACATTCAGTTTTACAGCTGTATGTCCAGCATACACAGTGGTATAATGTGAGCTCCAAAAAGCATGGACAAGCCTACCCCTACAGTCTTGCTAGTTGCAACCCCCATCATCTTTCTCTCCAGCTGGCTGTTTGGTGCCTGTGGCTTTCTTCCACAGAGGTTCCACATTCCTGGCACCACATTCCTGAGGTCTCCATTGCAGCTTCTGCCTCACTCTCACAGTTTCACATATCACCCTCTCAGGGGCTGCTGTCAGGGATTCTGACCTTGCCACACACTGCTGGCCTCCCAGACTTTCCTTGAAATCAAAGTTGAAGCCTCCATATTCCTTTAACTCTTGCATCCTGCATACCTACAAAACCTGCATCACAGGCACAATACTAATATTTGCTAGTGACTTGAGCAGTAACCAATCCTGCTTATACCACTGCTGCAGCAGTCTCCCAGAGCCTGGAGGGTTAAAGATGGGGAAATGAAACAATTCCCTAGGCAGCCCTATGGAGCAGAGCCCCAGAGCTCTCTTCTCAAACTGAAATCCTTGAGCCTGGGATGGATGCTGACTCCTGAGGTGCCCTCAAGACATCTTATCTGTTGCTGCAATGCAAAGTACTTGGCTTCTTTTTAACAGTGCCAGTCTCTTTAGTAACTGCACCCTTCTTGGCTGCAACTTTAAACAAGTTCCTTTTCTGGAAAAACTGCAATTTTTATTAAATCAGTCCACTCTGACTTTTCCTCCCAGTTCTCAATGTAAATCTGACTGAAAAAACAGCCAGCAATAGCCATGCCATAAGCCTGAATGCTGGCCTGACTTGAAATTTCTTCCACCAGATTAATTAATCTATTCCCTTTAAATTTGGTCTTCCACAAAGTCTTGGGGGCATGGACAAAATGCAAACAAGTTCCTTATGAGAATGTTACATGAATGGCCCCTAGTCCCGTTCCCAGCAGAGTCCTCTTTTTCATCTGAAACTTCAATCAAGCACAGCCTTTACTGTCCAGATTCCTATCAGCATTCTGGTCTTCTGAATTCTCACCAGAATTGCCCATTACGCTCCACTTACAGCATTATAGTCTTTTTTTCTCTCCCATTCCTCCAAATTTCCAAACTCCTCCCACAAATCATTCCCAAAGGCTTCTGAACCACATGGTCAGGTATAGTCACATCCCCACTTCTCAGTACCAGTCTTGCCTGTGTTAGTTACCTTTATGATGGTGTAACAAAATACCTGGGAAAATTAGTTTAAAAGAAGGAAGGGTTTATTTTGGCCCAGGGTTTCAGAGGTTTCCATCCAGAGACTCTTGGCTCAGTTGCCTTTGGGCCTATTGTGAAGTACATCATGGTAAAAGCACATAGTGGAGGAAACTGCTTACACCATGGCAACCAGGAACAAAATACACCCTTTACTGGCACTTCCTCAATGTCCTACTTCTTCCAACAAGGCCTCACCCTTAAGGTTTCCACCACTTTCCATTTATGCCATTAGCTGGAATGCAAGCTTTCAACACATGAGGGACATTTATTATCCAAACCATAAAAAGATTTTTTTGTAGGAAATGAAGAAAATGTTCTAAAGTTGATTGTGATAGTTGCCAACTCTACTTATGTACTTGAAATACCATTGAATTGTACACTTTTTTATAATACAATTTTACATTATCTCAAATTCTTATTTTTAATCATAATCTTGTTTTTAATAAAAAGTGAACTGTATACTTTTAAGTGCATAAATTTTATGGAATTATATCTTGATAATGCTGTTGAAATAAGTAAGAATTATCATTATCAATTTCAAGATAGTGTTTTGGAGAAGAAGGGACTTGAGATTAGGACAAGGCACAGGTCTTTGATCTATGCCTATTGCAAATTAAGTTTTACGTGGGATACTGACCTTTGAGTATAAATCTAGATTAGGACCAGTTGTCATCCAAACATGTCCCCATTTTTAAAAAAATACTCTTTATGTTTTAAAATTTCCAAAAATATTTTATAATGAAAAGGTATTATCACTATATTTTCTGTAGATCAGACAATCCTTACCTATAATGCACTTACCTATCTACTTTTCTTCATCACCTTTACAACCACCTTAATTTATCTCTCATGTTACTTCAGCATTCTCTAACTAGTTTCCTTGCTTCTTCTTTCTTCATTACTGAGGCTTGAACTCAGGGCCTTCACCTTGAGCCACTCCACCAACCCTTTTTTTGATGGGTATTTTCAAGATAGGGTCTCACAAACTAGCTTCGAACCATGATCCTCCTAATCTCTGCCTCCTGAGTAGCTAGGATTCCAGGCATGAGCCACCAGTTCCCTGCTCGTTTCCTTGTTTCTTGACTGCACGTCTCCAGTCACTTTTCCATATTACAATCAGAAAATACAAATACAATCTCTTGAAAGCACAAATATCGGTGTGCTATTCCTCTGCTCAAAACTGTTCATTGTCCACTGTAGATAAAGTTTGTGGATACAAACTGAGTTCTTTAAGATTACTTTTTGGGAGCCTATGTAATTTTGTCTCTGCTCTTTTTTTAGCAGCCTCTCCTACCCATATTCACTGTTACTGCACACATCAAGTTCTCTTGTTAACTTCTGCATCCTTTGGTAAAGCCATTTCCTCTGCCTGAAATGTTCTTTCTCTCTTTACTTCTGTAATATCTACTAGTTTTTCAAGTAGCAGTTTAGATTTTCCTTCCTTTTAGAAGCTTTCCTGAACTACCCCAGTTCTCCCTCACCTAAGAATAAAATGTCTTTCTTGTTTCCACTGCTTTTTTATATAACGTACCTGTAATATTTATTTAAATATGTTAATACTGATGTTTTTCTGTAAATGTGTAAATTCTCCTAAGGTAAGATAGTTTACTCACAGTCATAATCCCATTACCTAACACTGCCATGTGCATGATAAGTACTCAACAAATATTTACTGAATGAATAAACTAATTCATTCTGGTAGCTTTATATATTTTGGGGAGTGTTTTTAAATAACAAAAAAACATTAAATTATTCCACAGCTAATCTGAAGATAGGTTCAAATTTTGGTGATTATTTTTTGTTTTTGTTTACTTATAGATGTCTACTAGGTGAACTTATAATGAAATTACCAACAGTTCAATCTGTTATTCAGACTTGTTGCACAAACATAGTTAATCTAATTTTAACATACCCTTTATTTTTAAAAACAACTTTTACATTAGCATTTAATATTGAAAATATGAGAGCCTATGCCTCTTATGATTTGATATAGTTAAGTAAACTGAAAACTCTGTCAAAGGAAATAAACAAAAATCCATATCTTCTATTTCTTCTTTAATTTCCAAGGTTGTTCTATAATTATAAACTCAGGTAAATATGCTTTAACCTTTCATTGATTAATGTTTGCTATTTTAACTATACTGCTGACAAAAATGTTATTTTGTCTTCTATATCAGAAAGATCTGAAATAGCAATATCTAAAAATTGGAGCTAAAAGCCAAGTAATATCTCTTTTCAAGGTGATATTAGTTTATATTTACATACAAAAAACTGGAAGGTACTAAACTTGTGGAATAATTTTCTTAAAGTGGGGGTTTGTATGTAATTTTTATATATCACTTTCTAAATATTGCATTTAAAAAAATTAAGTCCAGAATTTTGTGTTTTAAAATCCAATTATTCATTCAGCTCTGGTTGTGTAATAAAATCTTGGACCAGTTTTCCTGTGTGAATCTCCAGTTAAAAACAGCAAGTTACAGTTTAACTGTTTCATTTCTGGTTCAGTTTAGCCAAAGGGAATAAAGTTTTAGGCCTTTATTTATATGCACCCTCATTAAAAAAAAGTAAACAAAGAATGAAAATTTCTAGGAGACTTGATGTCCCACAAGCAATAATATTGTTATTGCATCTGCCATTCTTTTATTTATATAATCTAGTTTAGAAAAATTCAAATCTTAGCTGTGGAACTGAGAATATAGCTTAGTAGTAGAATGCTTGCCTCATATGTACACAATCCTGTGCTCAATCTCCAATACTGAGGGAAAAAACAACTGTGCCTTAACTATTACCTCAGTCAAATTAACACTAACATTCTTTTACCTCATCTATAAAGTGGGGATCAAACTAATACCTACCTCATGGGGCTATTGTAAATGCAATATGAAAATGTTAGTAAAGTACATGGCAAGTAACAAGAAGGAGGAATATGTTAGATGTTAAATTATTTATATGTCATCATAATCTAATTATTATAACATTAATGGCAAAAGAAAAGTTCCTCCATCCCTTTACTCCGCAAAGAAAATAAAAAAAAGAAAAGTAGAAAAGTATCTCCAGAAAAAATAAGATAACTGATAAAGTGCTGAAATAGATACATCACAGAACATGAACCAAAAATCACTTAGCTTGTATTCAATGTCTTCTATTTTTAGACTTCCTTTCCTTTATATTATGTGCCTTTTCCCTTTTAGTTTATTTTAGAATGTTAAGGATTCTTAAGATGGTACATGGTGCTAATGAGTAGAATCTATCAGTGGTAACCAATGCCTTAAGAATACATTCTAACTCCTTACAGAGAATTTATGACTTCCACTGTCTAATCCCAATGTACTTTTTGAGAGAAGGTGGGCCAAGTATTTATTGAGTGCCTGTTATATGTTATGCTTTCAATAAATTATATTTCAAAGATTGTATTACTCCTTTCACTAATTCAGATTTTGAAAACTAAGGATTAGAGATACCAGTAATTAAGCCAAAATGATATTAATAGTAAATAATATCAAATTCAAGTACAGTCTATTTAGCAGTTCTCAAACTTTACCATGGATGAGAATGAACTAGAGTGCTTGTTAGCATATAGACTGCTAGATCCCGTCCTAAGTCTGTCTTAGTATATAGAAGCAGAGAGGAGTGGATAGGAACACTGTGGGAGATTTTGCATTTCTAAGTTCCCCACTGATACATATGATGCTGGTCCAGAGACCACACATTATAAAATACTGATCTAATCTCAATAGATGCAGAAAAAGCCTTTGATAAGATCCAACATCATTTCATGATAAAAGCGCTAAGAAAACTAGGAATAGAAGGAAAGTTCCTCAACATTATAAAAGCTATATATGACAAACCTACAGCCAGCATTATACTTAACGGAGAAAAATTAAAACCATTCCCTCTAAAATCAGGAACCAGACAAGGATGCCCACTATCTCCACTCCTATTCAACATAGTGCTGGAATTCCTAGCCAGAGCAATTAGGCAAGAAGAAGGAATAAAAGGAATACAAATAGGTAAAGAAACTGTCACAATATCCCTATTTGCAGACGACATGATCCTATACCTTAAAGACCCAAAAAACTCTACTCAGAAGCTCCTAGACACCATCAATAGCTATAGCAAGGTAGCAGGATATAAAATCAACATAGAAAAATCATTAGCATTTCTGTATACTAACAGTGAACAAACGGAAAAAGAATGTATGAAAACAATTCCATTTACAATAGCCTCAAACAAAATCAAATACCTAGGTGTAAACCTAACAAAAGATGTGAAAGACCTCTACAAGGAAAACTATACACTTCTGAAGAAAGAGATTGAGGAAGACTATAGAAAGTGGAGAGATCTCCCATGCTCATGGATTGGTAGAATCAACATAGTAAAAATGTGGATACTCCCCAAAGTAATCTACATGTTTAATGCAATTCCCATCAAAATTCCAATGACATTCATTAAAGAGATTGAAAAATCTACTGTTAAATTTATATGGAAACACAAGAGGCCACGAATAGCCAAGGCAATACTCAGTCAAAAGAACAATGCAGGAGGTATCACAATAACTGACTTCAAACTATATTACAAAGCAATAACAATAAAAACAGCATGGTACTGGCACAAAAACAGACATGAAGACCAGTGGAACAGAATAGAGGATCCAGATATGAAGCCACACAACTATAAGCAACTTATCTTTGACAAAGGAGCTAAAAATATACGATGGAGAAATAGCAGCCTCTTCAACAAAAACTGCTGGGAAAACTGGTTAGCAGTCTGCAAAAAACTGAAACTAGATCCATGTATATCACCCTATACCAAGATTAACTCAAAATGGATCAAGGATCTTAATATCAGACCCCAAACCCTTAAGTTGATACAAGAAAGAGTAGGAACTACTCTGGAGTTAGTAGGTATAGGTAAGAACTTTCTCAATGAAACCCCAGCAGCACAGCAACTAAGAGATAGCATAGATAAATGGGACCTCATAAAACTAAAAAGCTTCTGTTCATCAGAAGAAATGGTCTCTAAACTGAAGAGAACACCCACAGAGTGGGAGAAAATATTTGCCAACTATACATCAAACAAAGGACTGATAACCAGAATATACAGGGAACTTAAAAAACTAAATTCTTCCAAAACTAATGAACCAATAAAGAAATGGGCACGTGAACTAAACAGAACTTTCTCAAAAGAAGAAATTCAAATGGCCAGAAAACACATGAAAAAATGCTCACCATCTCTAGCAATAAAGGAAATGCAAATTAAAACCACACTAAGATTCCACCTCACCCCTGTTAGAATAGCCATCATCAGCAACACCACCAACAACAGGTGTTGGCGAGGATGCGGGGAAAAAGGAACCCTCTTACACTGTTGGTGGGAATGTAGACTAGTACAACCACTCTGGAAAAAAATTTGGAGGCTACTTAAAAAGCTGGATATCGATCTACCATTTGATCCAGCAATACCACTCTTGGGGATATACCCAAAAGACTGTTACTCCAGAGGCACCTGCACATCCATGTTTATTGCGGCACTATTCACAATAGCCAAGTTATGGAAACAGCCAAGATGCCCCAGCACTGACGAATGGATTAAGAAAATGTGGTATCTATACACAATGGAATTTTGTGCAGCCATGAAGAAGAACGAAATGTTATCATTCGCTGGTAAATGGATGGAATTGGAGAACATCATTCTGAGTGAGGTTAGCCTGGCTCAAAAAACCAAAAACCGTATGTTCTCCCTCATATGTGGACATTAGATCAAGGGCAAACACAACAAGGGGATTGGACTATGAGCACATGATAAAAGCGAGAGCACACAAGGGAGGGGTGAGGATAGGTAAGACACCTAAAAAACTAGCTAGCATTTGTTGCCCTTAACGCAAGAAACTAAAGCAGATACCTTAAAGCAACTGAGGCCAATAGGAAAAGGGGAACAGGTACTAGAGAGAAGGTTAGATCAAAAAGAACTAACCTAGAAGGTAACACCCACGCACAGGAAATCAATGTGAGTCAACGCCCTGTATAGCTATCCTTATCTCAACCAGCAAAAACCCTTGTTCCTTCCTATTATTGCTTATACTCTCTCTACAACAAAATTAGAAATAAGGGCAAAATAGTTTCTGCTGGGTATTGGGGGAGGGGAGAGGGAGGGGGCGGAGTGGGTGGTAAGGGAGGGGGTGGGGGCAGGGGGGAGAAATGAACCAAGCCTTGTATGCACATATGAACAATAAAAGAAAAATGAAAAATAAAATAAAATAAAATACTGATCTATCAGACTGCAACATCTTTCCTCTGGTACTTTTAATTTCACATTAATCTTCCATAAGTACAAGATGGAAGACTTATTACACTCAAAATTGTATTCCCAGTGCTTTCCTCTCCTCTGTGCTTTTGTATTATGCCCCACACACATACCTATGTTGCTTTTTTTGTACTTTCCTCTCCCCTTTCTAAGATGTTGAAGGACTTTCCTTTATAAACCCATTCAAATGCTACTTCTATAAAGTCTTATCTTACTCCCTCACCTACAAAAGTACTTTTATTTTGAACTCATGGTAACTTTATGCCAATTCTATCCTCACTAGCTTGTATTGTAGTTATTTGTTTATATGCTCTAATGTTCTGTATTGCTTTTATAAACTCCTTAAGGATTTAGGTTGTATTTGTCCCATAATGCTTAGTGCAAATCTTTAGAAATTTAATAAATGGTAACACTATGGTCCTTTTCAAGCACTATTACCTTGAATTAAATTATTCAATGAATGGTGCTTGTAAAACTATAAAATTATATAAAGTTTTTTCTTGCAATGACTCTGAACATTCTTTCACTGAAAAAGGTACATCTTCAAATTAATTTGTAAACATTTTTTAAAAATTGTGGAATTCACAAAGGATAAAAAAATGACTGATTTATTCTTGTCAAAATAAAAGTTAAAGCAATGGAAAAGAAATAATAAATATTTCTCCTGGGTATAGAGCAAAACCTGCCATATCATACACACAGGTCCATACATGCACAGAGAAAAAGTGGTCAGAATATTTAACTGTCAGTTATGTTAACAAGCTAATAGGGTGTTAACCTAAAAAGATGAAAAAACTAATTGAAGATATAATGGGTCTGAGCTAGATAATCAAAAAGTTGCAATAAAAAGAATTAACAGCATTTTCATTTAAAGCTAACCTTACGATGGGGAGTTACAACTTTCTTGGAAAATAAAATCCAAATTCCATAATATTTGATCAAAGTAAAGTATACATAGAAACAATACTGTTGTTAGTAAGGATAAATTCATGGTACATTATACTTACAAAGGAAATTACAGAAACACAAGATGATTGAACTTACTTTGTAAAATTACAAACATCCCAGGAGCATGTATCAGTCAGATTTTCTGTATCTCAAAATACTTTCCCATATTTTATAGAAAATTCTTCTGTACTCTAAAGAAATGTTGAGAGCATAATATTCAATAATTGGTATAGGAATACTTCTAATATTTACAAAGAAAGGTGCTACAAATGTTCTGAAGTAATTAGCATTATATTCTATAGGGGATACAATGCTTAGTCAAAAGTTAAAAGATAAGCAAAATTTCTAAGTAAATAGGATTATATCAAAAACTATGTAATTACACAATGACATTTTCGCCTTAGTTTTTTAATCCAGTCTGACTGGTGAAATAAAAGCAAATTTTGAAGAAATAGCACTAAGATTGAAAGTCAGAAAACAAACCTTAATTTTTTTTAATGAAATAATGTATTCAAGAGAAAAATGTCCAAAGGATGACTTGATAATCATTTTTAGCTTATGGAAAGTTTTAAATCAGTGCTGGCACCTTTTTCTTTGAGATTATAAATAGGACAAAAAGAAAAGACAATGAAATACAATGCTGTTTTAGGTTATTTTAAAAATTAGAGAGTTGCTGAATAAATTCAATCATAAGAACATTTGGAAAAATATTCTTGGTAATTACCTTTTTTTTCCTTCAGTACTGGGGTTTGGACTCACGGCCTTACACTTCCTAGGCAAGTGCTCTATCTACCATTTGATCCATGCCTCCAGCCCTGGGAAAATATTCTTGTATGACTAAAAATTTTAGTTGTAAAATTTTTTAAATAGCATAATCTTTTTGAAAAGATAAAATAAGATAATGTTACCAGATCAAAGTAACACGGTCAATTAATAGCAGATTAAACTCTCAAATGAAAATCCATGCCTTTTTTGACTCAATCTTTTACTGCTTTTTTACTATTTTGTGTTTCTTTTCAGACCATTTGGTTTAAATGTGAACTGGAAATTAACAATGATCCCTCAAAGACCTTTCTAACTTAAAATGTTTGTGATCATCAATGGGCCAGTTAATGATTGAACTTTCTAACCTGTTCCCCTCCCCTCATTTTTGAAAAGCCTTGTTTTACTTTAAAACTTGTACACTTCTTGAGAAGCAGAAGCTCAAATTTAAATCTCACTCAACTCTTGAATACTTTACCATTTTGTGCATTCTCTCATTAAAGTCGTAGAACTTGCATGAGATAGGAAGAAGCTAAAGTTAGACAAAAAAGGTAATCTGGCCATGATCGTGTAACTCAAAAGTAACTAATTTATTCTGGTTCTATGTCCATTGTATCTTCCCAATCCAGTACACTAACAATTATTACAAAAACATCAGCTATAATTCTCAATTTGTATAGCAATTGGTAAATTTCTTACTGTAACAATTTTATTCCTGAATCAGTAAACTGATTGGACTTTGTTTAATTTATCAAACATTCATTGCCATTTAGTATTTATTCACTTTCTCTTTCTTTTCAGACCTGTATGTGGAATCAGAGGGAAAACTCTCGTAATTAACCTACCAGGTAGCAAGAAAGGATCTCAGGTAAACATTCTTGACATTTACATGGTTTTGAGTAAGGACTTTTTTTTTTTTCCTTTTATTATTCATATGTGCATACAAGGCTTGGTTCATTTCTCCCCCCTGCCCCCACCCCCTCCCTTACCACCCACTCCACCCCCTTCCTCTCCCCTCCACCCCCTCAATACCCAGCAGAAACTATTTTGCCCTTATTTCTAATTTTGTTGTAGAGAGAGTATAAGCAACAACAGGAAGGGACAAGGGTTTTTGCTGGTTGAGATAAGGATAGCTATACAGGGTATTGATTCACATTGATTTCCTGTGCCTGGGTGTTACCTTGTAGGTTAATTCTTTTTGATCTAACCTTTTCTCTAGTACCTGTTCCCCTTTTCCTATTGGCCTCAGTTGCATTTAAGGTATCTGCTTTAGTTTCTCTGCATTAAGGGCAACAAACGCTAGCTAATTTTTTAGGTGTCTTACCTATCCTCATTGAGTAAGGACTTTTAACCAACTATGAGAGTAGCCACTCAAAAAGTTGGAGCACTCTCAAGATTCTGCTCACTTCTGACACTAATTGCGATGTCAAGAGATTCCTTGAACCTTCAGTTTCAGTTAAGTAATTCACTAGAAAGTCTCATAGAACTCACTGAAACATGTTATAGTCACAGTTATAGTTTATTAAGGGAAAGGATACAGTTAAATCAGCCAAGAGAAAAACTGCACTAGACAGACTAGGGAAATTGCCAAGTGTGGAGTTACCATGGTCCTCTCCCTGTGAAGCTTGAGTACATTACTCTCCTGGCATCAGTGTGTGAAATACACATGGAATATTGCCAAATCAAAGAAACTCATCTGAGCTTTTGATGTCCATTTTTAGGGATTTTTTTGGAGCTCATCACGTATCTCCCATGGCTAATCTTTAGTCCTAATCCCTTCCCAAAAGTTGATCTGATACCCTTTAGTCTCCAATACCTTCCAGAGACCAAACCAATACCCATGTAGGTCAAAGTCCCCATCATAAATCATGTTTTTAGATTATCTAGTGTCTAAATCCCCCTGACAAACAAAGATACTATTATCAAGCATGATATCCTTATGACATAAATATTACCTCTCAGGAGCTGAGGGCAAAGACCAGACTCTCTCTAAGTAATGTTAATTCTTAACTGCACAAGCTACCCCCTGGTCTTTGACTAAGGCTTTTTTGTAGCAAAACAATTAACATTACTTCAGGAGAGTCTGGGCATCTATATTTATGATAGCAGTTATATTACCAACATAACAATATTATCGTTATGAATATGCCCAAAGATTTGGAAGAAGATTGTGGAGCATGGATATATTTAGAGAAAGAACTATTTCATCCTGTAAGGGTATTACATACATTTTCATATTTTTTGTAGTAACTTAGCTATTCCCCACCTTGATCTATTGCTCTTTGTATGGTATGATACATTTGTGTAGAGCTGTATAGCATAGCTATTAGCTGAATTAATTTCTAATTCTTCATTAGGCCAGTCATTTCCCATTAGTATTATATCCTTAGGAGCCTTTAACTCAAATTTCAAATACATTTACTATCAATATCAACCCTATAATATTACTAACAGTGGTAGTTTTATAACATATCATAGCAGGGATGTAAATACAACCTAGAAAATAAGAATCAAAAGATACTGGATTGCCAGAGTCTTCCTCTGACATTACCATTAATTATTCATCATCATATCAGATGACCAAAATATCTCCCAGAGTAATACCACTCAGGTGTGCAGGCTTATTAAAAGTAAGAGTTGTCTCAACAACATATGACTTCACCCTTTCAGGCATCTGTTAGAGTTGTGCAAACAAATAATATCATCTCTTGGTGTAAGCATCTTTTGAGATACCAATATAGTATTCTATTTCCTTTGTTGCTTAACCTGTTCATTCATTTTTCTATTCTCAGTTTCCAATCTTCCTCTTCATTTATACCTAAATTTTTCTGTCTTTGAAATGGATGTTAAGGTTTTACCACTGTGCTGGTTCAAATTGCCATTAGTAATAATAACTAACAAGCATCTCCCTCTCAGTCCATTCATATTTACATAGGAAAGGATTACATAGGTAAAGAGCTAGTGGACTATCTTAACTTATATTTATAGGCAATATAAGTGCATTTTCAACCCTAACTTGGCCAAATGGGATGAAGGCCAAATCAGGCTCTTAGGAATTCTAGCATAAAAGTTTAAAAATGTAGTTAGTTTTCTTACTTAAGGATCATCTCTTCTTCTGGCATTCACAATTGTGGGGCCATGGTATTAGATAGGAAAAGGGAAAGTGAGATGACATAGGGGAAAAGAAAAAGTATACTCATACAAAAAGTGCAGTTGTGCCAGCATCCTTTCCCACTCACCCTGTGAACTGAATGTGATCATACACTCATGAAGGTAAGACATTACTTCATACCTGTATTTCCTTCCACTGAATACCACAAATATTTCAATTGCTCATTCCATTCTCTATTAGATTTTTACTCTGAGGATGAAAGTACTAGGAGCTACCAACATAAATCCAATTTTCTAACTGTATGCAGGCCTTCCCCCTACAGAAACTGCCCCATAGCTTTCTGCAGTTTCTGGCTCACTTATTGGCATTAGAACAGTTCTTGCCAGCATTTTATGCCTCAGAGGGTCCAAAATGAATATATCTAGATTCAGCCCACTTTTACATTGCTGCAGACCCCAGTATCCATTCATCTCATGGGCCAAGTGAACATATCAAGCAAACACACTGGATGTGATTCTAACCAACTATCACTCCTGGGAGGGACATTGACATATCCTGCTTTAATGCATACCCTTAAGCTCCCAGAAGGATTTCCATAGGCCCTTATCCATACAGCTGAGCCTTTAACAAGGAAAATTTTTACAAAAAAAAAAAAAAAGACCAGGTGTGGTGGTACATACCTGTAATCCCAGGTTTTCAGGAGGCAGAGATAGAAGGATCACAATTTGATGCCAGCCTACCTTAAAACAAGATGGGTGCAGTGGTATATACCTGTAATCCCAGCAATTCAAGAGGTAGAAGCAGGAGGATAGTGGTTTGACAATAGCCCAGGCAAAAGTTTGACACACTATCTGAAAAACAAACTAAAAAGAAAAGAACTGGGAGCGTGCCTTAAATAGTAGCACACTTGTCTAGCAAATGTGAGGCCCTGAGTTCAATCCCAGGTACCACCAAAAGAAAAGAAAGAAAGAAAAAGAAAAAACAGTTGGGCCAGTTATGTGGTACATGCATAAAATATCAGCTACTCAGAAGGCCTACAGGTAGAAGGATTTTAGACCAAGTCTTGCTTGGGCAAAAGTACAAGACTATGTAAAAAACAAACTAAGGCATGAAAAGGGCTGGAGGCATGGCTCACATGTTTGAGTAATTCAGGGCCTCACTGAATTCAAACCCTATTACTACCAACACAATTGAGGTGAGGCCCTGAATTCAAACCCTATTACCACCAATACCATTAGTGTGTGCTCATATAAGGCTCTAGTTCTCTTCTTTGTGGAGATTATTATATGCCATGCTTGCTTCATATTTTACATTGCAAAGGTAATTCATTAAATAATGATTCATTCTTGAGATTAATAGGGGAAAGTGCAGATCCAAAATCAAGAGTCAGTTTGATTGCCAGCATTTTATGCATCTAGAAAGAGGCTTCATCTTCATTTTCTTTTCTTCCTCTTCTGGACAGGAATGCTTTCAGTTTATACTGCCAGCTCTACCTCACGCCATTGACCTTTTACGTGATGCCATTGTAAAAGTAAAGGAGGTGCATGATGAACTTGAAGATTTACCTTCACCACCACCTCCTCTTTCTCCTCCTCCCACAACCAGCCCCCATAAACAGACAGAAGACAAAGGGGTTCAATGTGAGGAAGAGGAAGAAGAAAAGAAAGATAGTGGTGTTGCTTCAACAGAAGACAGTTCTTCATCACATATAACTGCAGCAGCCATTGCTGCAAAGGTAAGCCTGTAGAGAGACTCAGAGAAAGACTCAGAGGTCTCTCAGGTGAATTACTGATTTCATTCCTCTTTCCATTTCATTCCTCCATAAGGTTAATACCTCTTTAGGGCATCCTAAAAAAGACACTAGAATATCCTTGAAGTTCTATCACTGTTCTCTTTCCTAATATAGATTGCTTGTAAGCACTGAAGTTTGTTCTGTGCTTGGAGACACTAAAGATACTACTATTACGTGTTGAAGTTATAGCTGTAATGTTAAGCAATGTGATATTTAAGAACTCTTTAAAGTTGACATTTTGTGGACATATAAAATATATAATGTTTATATATTCAGAACATCAAAACTTCACAAATTCTTAAGGGAACAAAAAAACTAAAGTTAAAAGGCCTTAGATAATTCAAGAAATTAGTTAAGATTATTTTTTTACAATTTCAGTGACAAGTCCTTTAAGTAGCTGTTGAATTTTCCTTAACTAAGCACTGATTCAAATTATTACTTGGCACAAATTACCCTAGTGGTATAAATAAGGAATAAATATGTTTACATTTTACTTTAATAAAGTAATAAATATTATTAGGATAATACCAAAGTATTATAAATTCTCTTTGGACAGTTCTAGAAATAAATATAGTACCATGAGATATTTAAGTGAATTTGGTAATCTTGAAGTCACAGAACATGATTCACATTAATCCACACCTAGTAAAAACCACCTGCTTTGTTTTAATATCTTCAGAAAGTTGCATATCACTTTGAGGAATAATTGCTCATTGATAGATAACATATAGGTTAAAAATTTAATTACTATATGAAATAACTTACAGTGTTTTATAGATTACCCACATATTCTGACTATGAGAATAGTAAATCTTCTATTGAGACCATATACATTAGAATCATAGAGAAATCCTTTCCATGTGCCCATTCAGGCAGCCAGTAAATGATTCCTTTACTGAAGACTGAATGATTCTGTCTCCAGATCATTCAGTGACCCATTGAGTTCTTACTTAACACTAGAAAGAATTTAAGTTATATATGATTTTTTAATTCACAACTGATAAAATAGGTGCATTTCAAAATCATTATATGTTCTTTCTCTTTTACTCTTGAGTTAAAAGAGTAAAAACCACCATTGATTTTTATTTAAAGGAAAAAGCCTATAACTTTTATAATCAAAGCTGATTGTGTCATTCTCCATTTAGAAAATATGGCATTTCATTGTTTATTTGTTTTCACTTTTTTCCTTTTAGTCATTTTGCTTGTATAGTGTCATGTTTTCCTATCAGTATATTCACAATTGTTATGTGTTATACATTAGAAGCATCCATTCTACACCAGTCCTGCTGTTATCATGGCACATGGTGGGCAGCCCCTGCCTGGTCTCATCAGTTATTCCCATCATGCAACAGGCAGTGCAGATAACCGGGTAAGACAAAGGCTTTAACATTAATGATTTTGCAGATAAACATCCTACTTCCCCTCTTTGGAGGTGGGTATACCATATCTTGGAAAATGAGTTGTTTTATTGTGATGGGTGTCCAGCAGTGCTTTGTTGGGAAAGTGTAAGTACCACTGAGCATATTCCATCAAGAAATTTAATAATTTCTCTTGTGTATAAAGAGCTCTGCTATCATTAAGATTTCATCATTTATGACTTTTAAGAAATATGTTATTCCAGAATTTTTTCTTGTTACTGTTGTTCCTTGGATAGCTTTAAATAAATTGTCTGGCTTAATTAAGATAACCGCTTAAGAAAATCACTTGAGTCTTAAAATCTAGATAGATTGGTGAAGCTAATATTTAATTTGTATTAATCTTGCTTTTTCATTTTTTTCTTATGATTTTGCATCTCATTTTATTTTCCTTCACTGTGTTCTCATTACGACCATTTACAGAGTTGAATCTTGGTGGGAATTATGTGATTTATAATCTTTAAGCACAAACTTTTATAGATATGTATTTGTTATTTCAGTCACTGGCTGAATGATAACTTGCAAAAATTGCAGATTAAGCCAGGCGTGGTGGTTCATATCTTTAATACCGCACTTGGGAGGCTGAAGCAGAAGGATCACAAGTTTAAATTCGGTAGGGCTACGTGGTGAGATAAAGGCCAGCCTGAGCTATGAAAAGAAACCCTGACTCAAAAAAAAAATTACTAGGTTAGAAAAGAATAGATTGTTAAGTATAAATTATTAAGCAGTGATAATTTAGACCATGGCTACAAAAAAAAATCAATCTGAATCTAGATAATGTTATAAAATGAGAAGCAACACATTAAAAAAGTGAAATTTACCTTAAGTACTCAGAAAGAAAAAAAAAAACACTGAAAATTTGCAGGGAAAAAAATGCAACAGTTTACCATCAGCAGTGTCTTAGGAAATACAATACCAAATGGAGACATTAACGCTTATATCCACAAGTCATACCTTAGTCAGTGAATTTCTAATTGATAATTTGTATATGAATTTTTCATATACAGCTTTGTTATAAATATTACAAAATGTACCAAACTTGAAGAAGTTTTTTTATGCTCTTATCTCAAAAAGCAACTATAATTGTAATAATAATCATCTTGGGTTGTCAAGCTAATATAATTGGATTTCTATTTTCATAATCATGATTACAAGTTATCACATTCTGAACTTCAGATTACTATACCAAAAATTATTTGATAAACTTATCTTCAGCTCCTCAAAGGATTGTACATAACTAATACCATTTGAGATGCATAGGAGAGAAGTTAATTATCACATATGATAGATGCCTTAAATTATTAGGGCTTAATTCTCTGGAGGAGCTAGTTGAGAAGAGCTGTTGAATTATCCTAAGTAGATATCCTCAAGGCATCACCCAGAAACTTCTCATTTATTAACTGGCATTTTTAGTAATCCTTTGTAAACAGTGGTATCAGTCATTTTAAGAGATGTTCAGTTTTGTAAGTAATCCCACATTTTTTGTACTTTCTTTGGTAAATGTAAGAGCAAATGTGTTTGTACCTGGAATCCATAGGAAAGAATGAAAAGGAAGAAATAGGTAACAGGAAATAAAGAAAAGGAAGGTCTTAGATTTATTTTGGTTCTTCTAAAATGTGAATAGATTGTTCCAGTACATAAAGCATTTACAATGCAGGTAGAGTTTCTCTTTTCATTACTTTTTATTACTTTTATTCCTAACTCAGTTTTCTACTTCTTATAATCAAGAAATTGAAACCTGATCAATATGCGAACTCTTCAATGGTCAGTTGCTAGTGATCTGATTACTACTTATTATCAAACTTCGTTAGCTATCTCTCCAGCAGTCATTTCCCATTTCCTCTTGCTAACACTATCTTGCTAACACCTTGCTACATTTCATAGTCCTGTAGTTTAGATGGATTGGCTTAATATAAATAGCATTTCCGTTTCATCTAGCCATGGTATTAGTTCAAGGAACCCATGACTCAAGCCAGACACAGCCAGTGAGTCTCATCTCTTAGAATTTATTTGAACTATTGCAGATACAAATTGTCTGTTCCTTTCTGAATATGAATGAAGAAATATACAACCCCAAGAATTACCACCTTGGAATTATGAAAAAAAGTCCTACCACAATGTAACCAGTAGTAAAGAAGTAATCCTAAAAAATGGAAGATAGAGATAATGGGTTCTAATCATGTTGTTTGAACCATTCACTCAACCCCTGCTAAACTATACATACCTCTTGACTTTTCTGATACATGAGCCAACAAATTGCTTTTTTTTAAAAAGCTAGTGATAAATATGGGTATAGTTTTTTTTTAATTTTTATTAGGGTATATTCGTTATACAGGGACGATTCATTGTGACAATTCCAAATAGACTTATATTGTACATTGGTTAGATCACCCCTCTGTCTCTCTACCTCAACCTCCTCCTTGCCCCATTTACTCATTTTTTTATTGTTTTATTATTCATATGTGCATACAATGCTTGGGTCATTTCTCCCCCCTGCCCCCAACCCCTCCCTCACCACCTACTCCACCCCCTCCCTCTCTCCAACCACCCCCTCAATACCTGGCAGAAACTATTTTGCCCTTATATCTAATTTTGTTGAAAAGAGAGTATAAGCAGTAATAGGAAGGAGCAAGTGTTTTTGTTGGTTGAGATAAGGATAGCTATACAGGGAGTTGACTCACATTAATTTCCTGTGCGTGTGTGTTACCTTCTAGGTTAATTCTTTTTGATCTCACCTTTTCTCTAGTTCCTGGTCCCCTTTTCCTATTGGCCTCAGTTGCTTTTAAGGTATCTGCTTTAGTTTCTCTGTGTTAAGGGCGAAAAAGCTAGCTAATTTTTTAGGTATCTTACCTATCCTCACACCTCCCTTGTGTGCTCTCGCTTTTGTCATGTGCTCTAAGTCCAATCCCCTTGTTGTGTTTGCCCTCGATCTAATATCCGCATATGAGGGAGAACATACGATTTTTGGTCTTTTGGGCCAGGCTAACCTCACTCAGAATGATGTTCTCCAATTCCATCCATTTACCAGCAAATGATAACATTTCATTCTTCTTCATGGCTGCATAAAATTCCATTGTGTATAGATACCACATTTTCTTGATCCATTCGTCAGTGGTGGGGCATCTTGGCTTTTTGCATAACTTGGCTATTGTGAATAGTGCCGCAATAAACATGGGTGTGCTGCAGGTGCCTCTGGAGTAACCTGTGTCACAGTCTTTTGGGTATATCCCCAAGAGTAGTATTGCTGGATCAAATGGTAGATCAATGTTTAGCTTTTTAAGTAGCCTCCAAATTTTTTTCCAGAGTGGTTGTACTAGTTTACATTCCCACCAACAGTGTAAGAGGGTTCCTTTTTCCCCGCATCCTCGCCAACACCTGTTGTTGGTGGTGTTGCTAATGATGGCTACTCTAAGGTAAAATCTTAGTGTGAGGTGAAATCTTAGTGAGGTGGAATCTTAGTGTGGTTTTAATTTGCATTTCCTTTATTGCTAGAGATGGTGAGCATTTTTTCATGTGTTTTTTGGCCATTTGAATTTCTTCTTTTGAGAAAGTTCTTTTTAGTTCACTTGCCCATTTCTTTATTGGTTCATTAGTTTGGGAGAATTTAGTTTTTTAAGTTCCCTATATATTCTGGTTATCAGTCCTTTGATGTGTAGCTGGCAAATTATTTTCTCCCACTCTGTGGGTATTCTCTTCAGTTTAGAGACCATTTCTTTTGTTGAACAGAAGCTTTTTAGTTTTATGAAATCCCATTTATCTATGCTATGTCTTAGTTGCTGTGCTGCTGAGGTTCCATTGAGAAAGTTCTTACCTATACCTACTAATTCCAGAGTATTTCCTACTCTTTCCTGTATCAACTTTAGAGTTTGTGGTCTGATATTAAGATCCTTGATCCATTTTGAGTTAATATTGGTATAGGGTGATATACATGGATCTAGTTTCAGTTTTTTTGCAGACTGCTAACCAGTTTTCCCAGTAGTTTTTGTTGAAGAGGCTGTCTTTTCTCCATCGTATATTTTTAGCACCTTTGTCAAAGACAAGTTGGTTATAGTTGTGTGGCTTTATATCTGGGTCCTCTATTCTGTTCCATGGTCTTCATGTCTGTTTTTGTGCCAGTACCATGCTGTTTTTATTGTTATTGCTTTGTAATATAGTTTGAAGTCAGGTATCGTGATACCTCCAGCATTGTTCCTTTGACTGAGTATTGCCTGGCTATTCGTGGCCTTTTGTATTTCCATATAAATTTAACGGTAGATTTTTCAATCTCTTTAATGAATGTCATTGGAATTTTGATGGGAATTGCATTAAACATGTAGATTACTTTTGGGAGTATAGACATTTTTACTATGTTGATTCTACCAATCCATGAGCATGGGAGATCTCTCCACTTTCTATAGTCTTCCTCAATCTCTTTCTTCAGAAGTGTATAGTTTTCCTTGTAGAGGTCATTCACATCCTTTGTTAGGTTTACACCTAGGTATTTGATTTTTTTTGAGGCTATTGTAAATGGAATTGTTTTCATGTATTCTTTTTCAGTTTGTTCATTATTAGTGTATAGAAATGCTAATGATTTTTCTATGTTGATTTTATATCCTGCTACCTTGCTATAGCTATTGATGGTGTCTAGGAGCTTCTGAGTAGAGTTTTTTGGGTCTTTAAGGTATAGGATCATGTCATCTGCAAATAAGGGTATTTTGACAGTTTCTTTACCTATTTGTATTCCTTTTATTCCTTCTTCTTGCCTAATTGCTCTGGCTAGGAATTCCAGTACTATGTTGAATAGGAGTAGAGATAGTGGGCATCCTTGTCTAGTTCCTGATTTTAGAAGAAATGGTTTTAATTTTTCTCCGTTAAATATAATGCTGGCTGTAGGTTTGTCATATATAGCTTTCATAATGTTGAGGTACTTTCCTCCTATTCCTAGTTTTCTTAGAGCTTTTATCGAATATATAACCTTTTATTAACAAAAGTGTCAACAAACAGCTCTTCTAAATTAGACTATCTCTATTTCTTGAAAATATCCCAACTCAGTGATCCAATATACTTGCAAATGGAGACTTTTTCAGAATTCTTAGTTTTTCATCCTGCTTATATCAATATTGCTCATGTATCATATGATATTGCCCAAACTGAAACGGTACAATATCATGGATATTAAGGACGTTGGTTAGAATCCAAATGAATGAGATTTTGTGGAAATATTTTTAGGTCCTTTATGAGATGGAGGTACTGCAAAAATATCAGAAGTACCTTTCTCATAACAAAGTCTGGCTGTTTCTTCTTTGCATATAGTTAGTGATATTTGTTAATTGCTTCTTCTTTTACAATGTATGTTTAAAGTCTTTTACACAGGAATGGGGATGTAGTTCAGTAGTAGGGTGCATACCTAACATGTATGCAGCCCCGTGTTCAAATCTCCAGTTCCAAAGTGTAATAGGAAGGGAAGGAAGGGATGGAGGAAGAGAAGGGAAGGAAGGGAGGGAGGGAGGGTAGGAGGAAGGGAGGGAGGAAGGAAGGAAGGAAAAAGAAAAGGTCCCCGCATCCTACCTTACTCCTAACTGTGATGCTATACTGGTTCTCATTTAAAAATGTTTCTTGAGATGTTGTTTATCAGGGAAAATATTTTAAATCTATCCTATCCCAAATTGTTATATATATTAATACATAATAATAAACGTCACCAACTATGTGAAATGTGAGCAGCAAAGAATCAAAAAATTTTTTAAATAAAAGTAAATAATTATTTTACATTCTATTAACAATTTCATAATATTAAACTATACTCGTTCTCCTTGTTCAGATTCCAGATTCCATTATTTCTCGTGGTGTTCAGGTGCTCCCACGAGACACAGCCTCCCTCAGCACTACTCCGTCAGAATCGCCTCGTGCTCAGGCTACATCTCGTCTCTCTACAGCTTCCTGCCCAACACCAAAAGTAGGTACAGTTGTCACCTTATACTTGCTGTACTATGAAATTTGAGAAAACTAACCAATATTTCCCCCTGGTTGTCATGGTTGGGTTGCATGCAGGATACTATGAAAAATGAACAAAATGTAAGGTAATTACTACCCATTGTTTCACAAATTGTCATATTAGGGCAAGAGGAAGACAATAGAAATTTCATGCAATATGCCTCCTCCTACAGCACCATACTCCCATTATTTTGTGGTAAACCTGTTATTTTTGAGAATACTCACCAGTATAGTTGTAAAGTTATTTGTTTATGCTGAGGATGAATGTATTTTTGGCCAAGAAATGGCAAAGTACTGTTACAAAATGGATTGTTTTTTAAAACTTGTTCAGTCTGGGGTAGCTCTCTGCTATATTATCATTCCAAATTTTTTACAACATATTCATCTTGGAATGTTGCTGCCTAATATGTGGAAACAAATCTAAATTTATTAGAAAGAAAGTTTTAATGCCAACCTTTGGGGGAGGGAAGGCGTTTCTTAGTATTTATTTTTTGTAATAATCTATCACTGAGTCATGGTGAGGAAAAGGTAGACATTTATTTTTCTGCCTCACATCTTTGTTTGTATGATAAAGTAATGAGCAAACTTAATTACTGCTGTGACTACTTCCTGCTGGAATGTCCCTGTTCTGGTTAAGTTAGTCATTTGTGCCTTCAAGTTCCGTATGTGATAGAACCAATACTGGTATCAAAAAGCTAACAATAACATTCTTATATAATAAGTCATGGTGTTGGATATTAGGTTACACACTAAATGTATCCTAAGGCTATGACAGTTAATTTTTCAAATTGGGCCTTTTTCCCCTGTCATCAAATTTAAGGACCTATATAGCTGTCTTTCTCAATTTCAAATTTTCTACCAGTTTTATGTGTTATAATTGCATTTTACTTGAAAGAGATCTCAGACAGTTCTTAATGTGTATAATACAGTTTATTTTACATGATACAACCTTCTTAGCAAAATCTTCAATGTTACTGTTGCAATATAGATATGTATCAAAAATAACACATTAATTTTATCATTTAAAAATTGCAGTTATAAATCTTCAATGAAGAAAAACTATAAGAACATTTTAATTCTCAAGTATATGTTAATGCCATTAGATCACCAGTTATCTGAATTTTTGAATAAATAAAAATGAATTCTCAAAACTTGAATTGCATAGAAAAATCTTTCTGTGTTCTTATCTTATTAAAACAAAAAGATCCTATAGTTTGCATTAAGTTCCAACTATGTAAGTGAGGCATTTTTTTTATAAAGTTAGTTTTTGATTTGGTTTTAAATTAAAACTAAAAGTTAGGTCCACTATAAGATGTTTAGTTCACCAAGTGTTACAATCTAAATTTTGGGCCAGGCACCTATGGCTCATGCCTGTATTCATAGCTACTCAGGAGGCAGACATCATGAGAATTGAGATTTGAAGCCAGCCCAGGCAATAATTTATGAGACCATATTTGGAAAATACCCAGCACAAAAAAGGGCTGGTGAAGTGGTTCATGTGGTAGAGCACTTCCCTAGTAAGAGTGAGGCCCAGAATTCAAACCCCACTACTGCCAAAAATAAAAAAGATCTAAATGTTGGAAATATAGAACTACCTAAGATACAGTATTTTTTCCTTAATAATATATATCCTATAATTATAAATATTTTTTGGAAAATATTTTAAGCTAAACTTAATCTATTCAGTAGCTCTTGAGCACATTAAAACTTTGTAATTACATTTTAGGTATAAAGAAGATGTCAAATACAATTTAAAATTTTTGAACTTCTAAATTCACAAGAGTAAAATCCTAAAAGTAAAAGTTTAACATCTATCAAATTAATATTCTTATTTAAAAACTTTAAGGGAGCAAGTGACTTTTCTTTATAATTTTTTCTTAGTTAACACTTAAATGACCATACTGACAATGAATTCAAATAAAGCACTGCATTTTTATCTAGGAATAAAATTCTGTGCCTTTTAGGTAATTTTTACCAGCACTAGTTTGTATACTTTAAAGGTAAAATTGTTACTTTTCTGTAATTTTAAAAATGAATTTTAAATGCTGAATTAAAATACTAATGAAATAAAAAGAAACCAGTTTGAATACTGATATTTTAAAAGGAGAAAACACAGTCAAAATTAATCTTTCTAAAAGAAGTCTAATAAATAATATGACTGCTTAGTTGAATCCCAACTAGGTACTCATAAATGCTCTAGTATTAGTCACAGATACAGCCTCATACTCCATGGAGTTTACACTTCAGTCAAAGGTGTGTTAAAATAAGTAGAACAACAATTTTAATGATTGTAATTTCATAATAATTTAATAATCATAAATTGAAATATATGGCAATATCAGAGAAAAATGTATAGCAGGTGAACCTCACTTAGACTGGGTGACCTCACTTAGACTGGGTGATCAAAGAAGACCTCTCTTAAGAACTGACATTTCACTAGTGGCATGAAGTCTCAATACAAAACAAAATTAAGTTTTTTGTGCCCGGTGGAAGTTTTAGGAATTGTATTCAGCTGTAATGACCATTTTAAAGACACTTGTCACTAATCAACATCTTTTCGTTACTACATGAATAGTGTTAATTCGGTAACTCAGTTCTTTTTCAAATATTGCTTTTTATTCCTTTCTCTCTGCTAAGTCAAATTTCAATGCCATAGATTTTAGCACTTAGCTCTCTTCTAGATGAATTATTTATTTTCATTTTTTTTAGCAGAATAGATGTCAGAAATTATCCTCAAGTTTCTAATTTAAAATATTGGGTAGATGATAATATTGTTAACTGTATTAAGGAATAAAAGAGGGCTAGGGCCATGACTCAAGTGGGAGAGCATCTGCCTAGCAAAACCTCAGTGCCACAAATAAGTAAATAGGAATAAAAGAGAAATAGCAAATTGTCAGGGTAAAAGAAAAGGCATAATGATTTTGATTTTTGAACATGTCCAGTCTTAGGTGTGAGGTGTCTTAGGAATGATATTCAACACAATATTCAAAATGTTCTTATTTTTACTCTATCTTGTTTGTAATATTTATAATTTAGTTCTTATTAGGCAATCCCATAGAAATCTCCTTTCCATGTGTCAGATTAAGCATGCACAGTCTGTCATGGGCTGAAATACATATGCAAATGAATTTTCTTTTCATCAGAAATATTGTAGAATCTTAAATCATCTTTCATTATCAGTATTAGAAAGAGCACTTGATTGGGTAGTAGAAAACTAGTATTCCAATACTTGCTTCTATACTTAATAAATGCTGTGATTATTAAGTGTGGTGTTAATCACATTATGTTAGGGAAGTTACTTACCATTTTTGAGCTTTGTGTCTATTATAAGATTGGCAAGCCCAGTTTCCCCAGCAATTTTATTAATTTATTTTAAAAATATTTGCCTACTGGTGAGAAAGCAATGGTGAAGAAGTAGATACTGTCTCCTGCCTTTGCTAACAGATGAAATAGGGAACTACAAATTATAATAAAATGTAATTAAACATCATAATTTATCAGCAAAAATATAAAATATTATTGGAAAAATCATCAGAAGCACTTATCTAAGTCTTTGTAGAAAGTCAAAATGGAGAGTTAAGAGTATAGGTCAGTGGTAGAGCACTTGTTTAGCACCTGTGAGGCCCTGGGTTCCATCCCCAGCACTTAAAAAAATAGTCAAGCATGGTGCTGCATGTCTGTAATCCCAGCACTTGGGAGACTGAGTCAGGATGGTTGCAAGTTCAAAGCCACTCTAGGCTGTCTATCTCTAAATCAATAAATAAGATAAATAGCCAAGTTATGTTGCAAGACTAGCAATTCCAACCTTTCCCTCTGTAGCTTTTATCATTTTAAGCTAAAAGACTTGATTTGCATGTATACATCTATTTCCCTATGTCAACTATAATATTAAGCATTATTTTAGATTAACATTTTATATGCATACCACAATATAATATACTCTAATCCTTTAAGATACTCTAACTATAATAAGATAAAGTTGTCAGTATAAACCTCCTGCTTTTTTATTATTCATCACAATGTAGTAAGACAACCATGTATTATGTTTTCTAAACAATGGCATTTTCTTCAGCAAATATTTATCAGCTAAAATAACATAATATTTTGTTATATGGGGGAAACAGCATTTTTCTTTTGTAAAAGACATTTCCTTTTAATGAAATCTGAATGGTTTTTACTCCTCTTGGTGTATTACAATGAAGAATCTTTTTTAAAAAATAAGCTTGAGCTTTTAGTCATGTCTAAGCCAAAAAATTGAAATAGTATGCCAATTCTATTTAAAGAAATGTAGGTAATATCTAAAGGACTCAAGTTTCAAAATGATAAAGATCTTCTAGAAAAGATTTGCTGAAAGAACAATTCTACAACAGATAACTTCTCTTTTAAATTGAGCATGATTCACAACTTAGATGAGTGCCAAATTGTGAATTATAAAGGGCAGCAGCATCTCTGTTTAGAAACCAAATCAAGAGGCTTGAGGTAGAAAAATAATGACATTAACAAAAAAAAATATCCAAAATTTCTATCACTTCATCATCCCCTTTGGATGTTATTAAAATAGAGAATATTTTAAAAGAACAGTCATGCCATCTTTTTATTCATAAGCATCTAAAGTTTAACTTTTAAAAAATTAATATAATCTATAGTCATAAATTCCAGTGTGCATTAAAGATTAGAAAAAAATTTTGTGGCGTGAGAGGGAAAAACAAAAACAATTTTGTACCCAGACTAACCAGCAAGTTGGTTTTTTTCTGCTTAGGGAGAAAATATGAACACTATAAATCTGAACTGACTAAACTACAATTATTGCAATGATTTTAAAGTATTATTGAGACAACTTTAAATGAAGGGCATATTCCTTTAATACATTAATATCTAATCTTATATCCAAACAAAATGCATAATTATGACTTCTTTGTAGGTTTCCTTTGTTCTTTGGATAAACTTTTTTTAACTTAGGATTTTCAATGTGTGCATCTGAAAGATAGTGTGATTTCCTTTACCTATAAAAATGAGATTATCCAATCTCAACAGAATATTCACTCTAAGACTTGCTCCTAATAATGTTACTTTTTATAAATTCTTCCATATTGTCACTATTTTTCCTTGAATATCAGAGTGATTATGACACATGGCTAGTGTGTTGGCTAAATCTGAGATTCCCAGGTCTCTGGCTAATCTCATTCTGTTGCTGTAATTCTAGTCTAAATCAGGATACAAACTAATGCCCAAAAGTTATTTTCTACTATTTTTAGGTGTCTAAGAAAAATAGAACACTGCACTAAGCACCAGGTTTCTTAGCTTGTGTTTGAAATTATTTCAACATTTGCATATCAATAGCTGGTCAGCTATTAATATATGAGAGTATAGAAATTCATGAGCTCTACCTGTAAAATCATCAAACAACAAAAAGATTGGGAATCACCGAATTAGTGAGATCGAAAATATATCCTCTGAACAAACAAGTAAGTGTGAAAAGTTAACTACTTCATCTGGGGAATATTGAACAATAATATTCTCTAAATTATTAGACAAATCTAGCAGTTATCAAACTTATTGATCTCAGGACCCCTTGCTACTTTTAAAACTTACTAAGAATCCCAAATAGCTTCTGTTAATGGGGGTTGTATCTAGTAATACTTACTGAACTTGAAGTTAGAAAAGAAATTTTTAATATTTATTTATTGCTTTAAAATAAAAAATAAAATAAAATAATAATAAAGCCTTTATATGTTAATATAAACATGTTTTATGATAAAAACTAAGTTTATTTTCCAAAATCAAAAAAATCTAAAAGGAATGACATTGTTTTACATTTTTTCAAAAAAGTTCATGGCTGGTGTAATAGAAGACATGTGGATATTCATATTTGCTTGTGTATTCAATCTGTCATAATGTTGTATTTTGGTTGAAGAATATGATGAAACAAGTCCAGCCTCAGATGTATCTAGTTACAAAAGGAAGTATGATATTTTATTAGCATTTTTCAGATAATTATGGATTTTTAAATTATGCACCAAAATTTTATAGTTGTTAGTGTATTAAAGATTAGTTAAAATGTAAAATCTGAAATGCTGTCTGGGACTGTTCCATCTCTTTTTTTTTTTTTTTTAAAGAAATGTAACATTTATTCATTTATTTTATTTATGGCAGTACTGGGGTTTGAACTCAGGGCTTCAGCTTGCTAGGTAGGCACTCTACCACTTGAGCCACTCCCCAGGCCCTTGTTCCATCTCTTATACATTAAAATTCATTGGGTCTGTCTTGCACTTTGAATGGATGTTTAACCCAGACATGATTTTGGAACACAAATATTGATCACTTAGAAAGTGTAAGTACTTCCAAATGTTAATATATTTCATTATACCAAGAAATCATTTTCATTAATAATTATTAATAATTCTAAAATTTCTTGAAAGTGTTAGAAGCTCTCAAGCTCTAGTGGCAAACATACATCTTCTACTATTCTAATTTTTGCTTAGAAGCTGGTTTCTCTTTGGATTTGGGGTTTTTGTTTTTTGCTTTTTGGGTTTTGTTTTGTTTTGTTTTGTTTTGTTTTGTGTTTTTTTTTTTATTTTGGTGTGTGTGTATGTGTGGAACTGGTGTTTGAACTCAGTAGTCAGGCACTCTACTACTTGAGCCACACCTCCCCCCAGTCTTTTTGCTTTTAGTTCGTTTTTGAGTCTCACTAACTTTTTTGCCTGACCTTAGACCACCTTGTTCTTCCCTCTACCTCCCAAGCAACTGAAATTGCAAGCATACACCACCATGCCTATCCCTAGAGGCTAGAATTTTATCATTGGCGAAAAAGCAACAAATGCTGTCAGATTTCCTGGAATTGATAGGCTTACTTTGTTCATTTGTAAAGAAATGTCTACCAAATGTCTAAATCTGAGTAATCGTAGTTTATCAGTTAAAGTAAAGATGGTGTTGTGTAAAACCTGGCTAGTTCAGCTTTACACTTAACACTTAAATAGGTGCCTAATACTTTCTATTGAGAGCATACTTTGGCATGCATTAGAAGCATTTTATTTATTCAGAGTTCTCATTTTGTCACACTCAAATTTTAATTTAGTTTAATTAAATTAATATTTTCTGTTTCATGGAGGACAATATTAAATGAAACCAGCTTTAAAAAAAAACTACATGGCAGTGAATAGCACAGTCACTATTTATACTATTTGGATGTCAGTGTAGTGAAAAAGGCAAATAAAATCTATTAGTAAAATAATTTTGACCTGATGAAAGGGTCTTAGGAACCCTAATGTGTCCACACCTAAAAAAGCCCTACTCTAATCAAATGAGCAAACTGGCCTGGGTTTCTTAAAAATATTCTGGTTATAACTGATCCATGTTTAATCTTATTTTTTCCATATTTTCCACATAAAGGCAATGTTGCAGTGGTATTCTAAGCACAAGAGGTCTGATCCTTTATGTAAATGACTATGAGTACTATCATCATAGTCATAGTTAGGATAAACTATGTGATCAGACTGATTCTAACTCTATGATCCCAACTCTGATTCTTGGGCAGGAAATAATTATTCCTCTCTGATTCAAAATGAGAGAAGACTTCATGAAACTTTTTAAAGATATGGCCTGACATTGTAATTTCTAGTTAAATCCACTCAATCTCAGCATGATGTTATTTCTACTTTGGGTAACCACCAGTGTTTTCCAAAAACTAATTGGTATATACAAAGTCTTGTTTTAAGTGACAACCTAGTTGTTGACAGATAATTTTACTGAGGATATTATCATTTTTGAAATTAGTTTCACACATTGAAAATTTGAAAAACGACAGGGCTGAGAATGTAGCTCAGTGGTAGAGCACTGACCTAGTATGGGCAGTGCCCTGATTTCAATCCCTAACACTGAAAAAGAAAATGAAAGAACTGCAAGATTTCAAGTAAACATTTTAAATTTCAACATTTCCTAAAAAATAAAATCAGATGCATATGTCTGGACTATCACTGGTATATATCAGTACTCAGTCAAATTCTTTAGACCCTCCACACTATTTTTCACCTTTACCTGGAATGCCTGACCTCTAGGAACAATCAAGATCGCTGTCCTAGTTCATTGTCTGGTCTAGTGTCTCCTCCTTTATAACAGCACGTTTATTCTGACCTGAGAGCAAAATAGGTTTTCTTTTCTTTTCTAACCCAGTATAGAAGAATGATTCAAATTTTGATAAAACTGAAATCAGATAATAATAATAATGTATTTTAGCTATTAATCTTGAGTTTGCAAGTTATTTTCAACTGTTTTTCTATGATATTCTGCTAGGTATAGAATTTTACATGGATGTCCATTTTTTCATTCTTCTAGTGTCCCCTGTGCTTTTATATGTAATGGTAATTGAAATGGAATATCCTCCATCTCTTTATAGTTATTTAATGTTCACAGAGCTATGTTTATCACTTAAGCTAAGTATAACTTAACTATGCTGAGGACCATAGCAAGCTAAGCTGGAAGGAATCTTTTTTTAAAACTGCTGTATTTTAGAGTTGTTTTGTTTTGTTTTGTCTGAGACAGGATCTCACTAAGACAAACTGTAAGTGGCGTGTTCTCTTTTATTTTACAAAGTAATAGATATACTCGTATAGGAAAATGTAGGTAACCCATAAGAAAAAATATCCTTCATAAGAAAAACACTGAGGGTTTTGGGGGGTTTTTGTTTTGTTTTGTTTGCAATACTGGAATGTGAACTCAGTGCTTCACATTTGCTAGGCAGGCATTCTACTCTTTGAACCACACCTCCAGCAGAAAAACTATTGTTAAAATTTTGCTATATATGATTCTGTTATTTTTTCCTACACATTCAAATATTTTGTAATAATGAAAGGTAACGATTAAGAGCTCAGGTTCTAGAGTCTGACAGGCCTGGTGATAGATCTCAGTCCTATTACTTTCTACATGTATGGCTTTCAGAAATCATTCTACCCCAATAACTTTAATTATCTCATCTATAAAATGAAACATAATAACAATATCATTTGCCTTACAAGATTGTTTTAAAAATTAAAAATACATATAGAGCACCACAATATTTAAAATATTTATATTCACTAAGTGTTGGCTATTATTGTTAAACTGTGTATAATATTTAACCTATCTTGTTCACTTAGTAATATGAACATGTTTCTATGTCATGAACATAAATACATGTTTTATCTTTTAAAAAATTATTTTCATTATTATTTTAATTTCTAATTGATGTATGTAGCATAGTCATTTTACCAGGCCCTATTTCAGATATTTTAGTTGTTTTCTATTTTCCAGTTTTAAGAACAATACTGTAGACAGTTTCTTGAAAATTAAACTAAATGTTCTCTTAATCAAGCTAAGCAACTTATATAATTCTACCTTTGATTATGAGCAGAACTTTTAGGCCCATTATTCCTATAATTTATATGAACCAGGAATAAATCATTTGGCATCATCATGGATTCAATTCAATCATATATCGCAAGAAACTGTTCTTAGCATTTGCATTTAACTGATCATTATTGACAGCCACTTAAAAATTATAGACCCAAAGTTTTTTAAAATGCTAACAACATTGTGTATGTAAGGTGCTAAATATTCAGTACAAGTCCTCGTTTGTCACTTTATAACTTTATGAGAACTGCTACAGCTCAATTTCTGTATCTGTAGCATCAAGATACTAAATGAAATAGCCTTTTAAATTCCTCATAAGCCTATAATCCTATTCCTTGGGAATAGTTCCTATCCCAATTGCATAAATATTTTTATTCTTCTTACACCGTTTCTGTGCTAGTTTATTAATCCTTGATTAACATACAAAACTTTATATTTATGTAATCTTTTGGATTCCATGATAATGCATAAAGTTTGAGAATATGAACTGAAAATGTTCTAACTTCACTTAAGATCTTTCTCATTTAAGTCAAGCTTGTTTGTTAAGTGGTATATTGACTTCTTTGGTATTCACTAGAATGTTTGAGTTATAAAATACAGGAAAGTGAACTATAGAAATACAAGAAGTAGAGGAATTGAAAATACTAGTTTTGAGTGCAATTAAATAGCTTTTATTCCTGTAAGTGCTTTTTAATGATTTGAGACATATTTTGCGCAAAAGCAGCCCAATAAAAATGTTCTCTGCCATCATTTCAGCACCAAAATTGATTAAAGTAATGATTCAAATCTGTATAAATTAATTGTCCATGTCCCAATGATGACTTTAATAGAACGTATTCTCAAACTAAATTATTCTTAAGATCCTCATATTTTAAGAGGATGATGCATATCCTAAAACCAGTCAGGTATTTTCTGGCTCAAATTTTCAAGATTATCAGCTTTCCCTATTCATTTTACTTTCATTAAAGAGAAAACAAATTAACACAGAAATTCATTCAGTGAATGCCTTAGTGTATATCATGAATCAAATACTGTATTCAAGATGGGTATACAGCAATGGATAGACTTGCTAACCCTGCACTCAAGTAGCTATACTGAAGCTGATAGGAAAATAAAATGTTGCTGCAAGCAATAGAATGCCTGCTTAGCAAACATGAGGCCCTGAGTTCAAACTCCAATACCACCCCCCCAGAAAAAGAAAATATTTACAACAAATTTGTCAGATAAAGAGTTGATAGCCTCTAAGAACTCTTCTTAGAAGAAAAATAGTAGTATTATTAAAGGACAGGAAGAGCCATTTCTTTTTTTATTTTTTATTATATTATTGTTGTACTGAAGGTACATTGTGATATTTGCAGAAGTGCTTATGATATTGTAAGCACTTTTGTAAATGCCACAATGTACCCCCACCCACCATAACAATAAAATAAATAAATGAATGAAAAAGAAAAATATTTTATTAAACTGATAAAAGATATGTTTACAAGTTAAACCAAAAGTTATGAATTATATCATCCACAACATTGCTATTCTTGCTGAATAATACATGTGTGAATGCAGTATGGTTCATGTGAAGAATAACTATACTAGATTTCTGCTGTTGGCTATGGTTGATCGGGTTGTATCATACCAACTCCTTCACTGAGAAAAGCTAAATGAATGAATAAAATATTTTTAAGAATCAATTTAAAACATCAGAAAATTATCATCAGTCAAATTTGAGAGGTCAATATCTTAGAAAGATAAGAAACAAGAAGAAGTAACTTTAATGTTACTCATCCAGAAAGAATGAAATCATGTCATTTGCAGGAAAATGGATGAAACTAAGAGTCATCATGTTAAGTGAAATTAGCCAGACAAGTCTTGCATGTTTTCACTCATATGTGGAATCTAGAGAGAAATGAAAGTATAATACCACTGGGTCATTATGATCAAAATACTGTTATATGAACTATCAAAATATCCATATATGAAAATGTCACAATAATACTTATTTATTTTGAATAGATATATGTGCTAAAAAAATAAAATCTGAAAGAAAAGAAAAAAATCACCCCTTTCATCATTCTCCTCCATATCCCCTCCCCCATTCTTCAAACAGTTTCAACAGGTCTCATTTTTCCATTTTCATATATGAGTACATAATATTTCTACCATATTTTCCTTCTTACATCCTTTCCTGATATCTTCCTCCTCCTTCCCACTGGTACCAACCCCTAGATAGGACCTGATTTATGTTCCTGTCCTCCTTTTTTGAGGGGGAAAAAAAGACATTTTTGTTTGTTTAAGATATTTATACAAAGTGTTTCATTATGCTATTTCCATGTATATATGTATTTTATCCCAAATTGGTTAATTCCCTCCATTTTAGGAAGAGCCATTTCATAAACGAAATGCATTAAGCAGAGACATATGAAATAATGTACCATCACTAGAAATCGTCTAAAAACTTAAGGGCTGGTTGAGTGGCTTAAGTGGTAGAGCGCCTACCTAGTAAGTGTGAGACCCTGAGTTCAAACCTCTGTACCATGTATGTAAATAGAAAAATGAGACCTTTTGAAAGTATTCCAGGAATGGGGTGGGGGGAGATAAAAAGAATGATGGAGAGGATGAATTCAACTATGATACACTAAAAGAACTTTTGTAAATGTCACAATGTATAACAATAATAAAAATAAATAAGTAAAAACTTAAAAGAACACAAATATTATAATCAAATTTATTACTATTTTAAAATTATACTCATCAGTGCTATAAGAACAGTGACATGGGTATATGGGTGTTCCTATTCCTATTCAGACAGGTAGGATATACATTTATGTATCCTGTCAAGCAAAGGGCACACATTTCAAGGAAATGTATGTATTTATGTATTTGTATAGCATACAGAGAAAGAGTGAGACATTTAATTGGTTAAAATGTTTGTTTTAACCAATTACCTTGTTTGTAGAAATTACACATAACAAATCATCAGGTAGACAAGTGTGAGCATCTGTAATCCAAAAACCTGAAATCCAAAGTGCTCTGAACTCAGAAACATTTTGAGTGGTAATACTCTAAAAGTGTCGGATTTCAGAGCATTTTAAATTTCAGGATCAGATATGTTCAACCAATAAAATCTATGCAAGTATTCCATAATCCAAAAAACTGCAAAATCTGATACACTGTGATCCCAAGCATTTTGGATGAGGGATATTCAAACTGTATGAACATTTTGTAGTTTAACCTCTTATCTTATAGAGAAGGATTAACCTCATAAAAAATTAGTATAAAAGTAAGTAATAGGGCAGGAGATGTAACTCAAGAGGTAAAGCACCTGCCTAGCAAGTGTGAGACCCTTAAGTTCAAGCCCCATACTGCAAAAAAAAAAAAAACTAGCCAAAAGTAAGTAATAATGTGAGGCTCTTACAATTATAACAAAAAGCAAATTAATTCATCTTACCCAAACATTCTTATTTTGTGATTTAGTTTTATTCTCAAATAGTCAGACATTTGCATTAACTTCAAATTTCTTTTATACTACTCTATTCTAATTGGCCATTAACGGTTGACTAGAATGAATTAGAATGTTATAATTTTTAAATGTATTGACTTCATGTTTCATTTTTACTTGTTTTAATTTATAGAGACAAACCTTTTTCCATGTCTTTGTGAAGTTTTCAGTATTAGTTATTATTATTATTATTATTATTTAGTAGTTTCAGGAGCCACAAAAAATAGCATGAAACTTCAACTGCAGCAACTTCTGAATTTAAAACTCTCATTACATTTCTAAAGTTTGTCTTCTGTAACAGTTTCAGAGGCAGACTCATGGTCAGGAAATTAATGCAAAGCATTGATACAGTGTTCCCAAAAGTCTGTTAAAATCAGCTATTTTTCATATTTAAAGTACAGTGATGGCTCTTTTTGTCTTCTCATAATTCATTCATTAAGTTTTCCGTATGTGTATTTCAAACTGAAATGCAATAGAAAACATTTCTATTACTCAGTCAAAAGAACAATGCAGGAGGTATCACAATACCTGACTTCAAACTATATTACAAAGCAATAACAATAAAAACAGCATGGTACTGGCACAAAAACAGACATGAAGACCAGTGGAACAGAATAGAGGATCCAGATATGAAGCCACACAACTATAAGCAACGTATCTTTGACAAAGGAGCTAAAAATATACGATGGAGAAATAGCAGCCTCTTCAACAAAAACTGCTGGCAAAACTGGTTAGCAGTCTGCAAAAAACTGAAACTAGATCCATGTATATCACCCTATACCAAGATTAACTCAAAATGGATCAAGGATCTTAATATCAGACCCCAAACTCTTAAGTTGATACAAGAAAGAGTAGGAAATACTCTGGAGTTAGTAGGTACAGGTAAGAACTTTCTCAATGAAACCCCAGCAGCACAGCAACTAAGAGATAGCATAGATAAATGGGACCTCATAAAACTAAAAAGCTTCTGTTCATCAAAAGAAATGGTCTCTAAACTGAAGAGAACACCCACAAAGTGGGAGAAAATATTTGCCAACTATACATCAGACAAAGGACTGATAACCAGAATATACAGGGAACTTAAAAAACTAAATTCTTCCAAAACTAATGAACCAATAAAGAAATGGGCATGTGAAGTAAACAGAACTTTCTCAAAAGAAGAAATTCAAATGGCCAGAAAACACATGAAAAAATGCTCACCATCTCTAGCAATAAAGGAAATGCAAATTAAAACCACACTAAGATTCCACCTCACCCCTGTTAGAATAGCCATCATCAGCAACACCACCACCAACAGGTGTTGGCGAGGATGCGGGGAAAAAGGAACCCTCTTACACTGTTGGTGGGAATGTAGACTAGTACAACCACTCTGGAAAAAAATTTGGAGGCTACTTAAAAAGCTGGATATCGATCTACTATTTGATCCAGCAATACCACTCTTGGGGATATACCCAAAAGACTGTTACTACAGAGGCACCTGCACATCCATGTTTATTGCGGCACTATTCACAATAGCCAAGTTATGGAAACAGCCAAGATGCCCCAGCACTGACGAATGGATTAAGAAAATGTGGTATCTATACACAATGGAATTTTATGCAGCCATGAAGAAGAACGAAATGTTATCATTCGCTGGTAAATGGATGGAATTGGAGAACATCACTCTGAGTGAGGTTAGCCTGGCTCAAAAAACCAAAAATCGTATGTTCTCCCTCATATGTGGACATTAGATCAAGGGCAAACACAACAAGGGGATTGGACTTTGAGCACATGATAAAAGCGAGAGCACACAAGGGAGGGGTGAGGATAGGTAAGACACCTAAAAAACTAGCTAGCATTTGTTGCCCTTAACGCAGAGAAACTAAAGCAGATACCTTAAAGCAACTGAGGCCAATAGGAAAAGGGGAACAGGTACTAGAGAAAAGGTTAGATCAAAAAGAATTAACCTAGGAGGTAACACCCACGCACAGGAAATCAATGTGAGTCAATGCCCTGTATAGCTATCCTTATCTCAACCAGCAAAAACCCTTGTTCCTTCCTATTATTGCTTATACTCTCTCTTCAACAAAATTAGAAAAAAGGGCAAAAGAGTTTCTGCTGGGTATTGGGGGGGGGAGAGGGAGGAGGTGGAGTGGGTGGTAAGGGAGGGGGTGGGGGCAGGGGGGAGAAATGAACCAATCCTTGTATGCACAGATGAATAATAAAAGAAAAATGAAATAAAATAAAATAAAAGTTACCAAAATCAAAAAAAACAAAAAAAAAAAATAGCTAGGATTATAGGAGTGAGCCACCAGGGCCCAGCCCTAGGAATTCTTGTAATTAACTTGTATGTGGAATACAATATTTACTCAATGATAATTAAAATGCACTGATTTGAAAAAAAAAAAGAAAACATTTCTTTGATATATATCACCTCTTAAAAGTATCAAATTTTTTAGCCTCTTTTATTTTGACCTACTAAAGGAATACAGCCTTAAACTAGAAATCATGACCTGTAGGTTTTATTCTTAGACATATCCTTAACTTTCTGTGTAGAAGATATTTCATGTTACTGGACTTCATGTAATTTTAAGCCTTGTAGAAATAAAAGACAAAGTAGAAAATGGTATTGCTTGTTACTGTATAACAGTCCTGGAAATCATCAGTTTCTAAACATTTTTAGAAAGCAGTATGAGGCATTAGACTCTATATATGAAACTACCAGAACTATTATTATAATATAGATGTTGTGAGTCTCCATTTAAGATGGCAAACAGCCTTTTATATAAAGATGTTCCCTGAGATAAAAGACTATAGCACAAGAGAATGAGTAGATATTATGAACTAATTCTGAATTCACTCTCCATTGGGAGATCTTTTCTTGTAGACTGTTGATGTTTTAAATTTGGCAATTTTATTTCACCAAGAAAAGTGAGAATTGGTAATTCATGTTTTAGCAGAAACATTTAGTTAATGCTGAAGATTTAGCAAAAACTATTTATATTAAGTAAACCCAAAAGTTCATGCAGTTCTTACGTACAAAGATGTCTTTTTTTTTTTTCAAAACAAAAATTCAGTTTCTCAGTATCTCTCAGCAATTTCCAAATGCTACTGGAAGGATCCTGAAAGGAAAAGACAATCTGTATCCTTCTTCTAGGGAATAAAATTTCATGGTGTAGTCATGTTTTCCCTATCCCTGTTTTCCTCATGACTTGACGTTTGGCATGTGGCGTTGTGCTGATACTTCTCCCACCTCCAAAACAATAGGAGCATTAACGCTAACTAGACTGCACTGGTCTTAACTGAGACCATCATTCTCCAAATACAGGAACTCTAGTAGAAAACCACTTGATCTGAAGTTTGCTCTCTCCCTTTGGCTTTTGGTTTGTCTCCCTCTTTTACCAAAACATTAGTTCTTAGTAGAACTCTGTTTTAAAAAAAAATCTTACCTACGAGATACTTTGTATTGAGAATCTTCCTTTATTCATTTATTTAGTGATGTGGAACAAGTTTCAAAATAGCAATTTTACTTTTCCTTTCTCTTATTGTTATTATTGTTTGTTTGCTTGTTTGGTTTTTTGTTCTTTTTTTTTGGTTGGGGATTTGTTTTGATTTTTTTTTTTTTTTGGTTTTGGTTTTGGTTTGTTTGAGACAGGGTCTCACTGTATAGCCCAGGCTGCCCTCAAACTCACAATCTTCCTGCCTTGCTTCCTGAGTGCTGAGATTACAGTGTACACCACCACAGCTTCACTACTATATATATACATATATAAAAATTCTGGGGGGGTGAAACTGGGGTTAGAACTCAGGGCTTTGAACTTGCAAGGCAGGTGCTCTACAACTTAACCATTCTTTTAGCCCTTTTTGCTCTGGTTATTTTGGAGAGAGTCTCTCTTTTCTGCCCAGGCTGCCCTGGATCTCCATCCTCCTATTTTAGGCTTCCCACCATTGCTAGGATGACAAGCATGCACCACCACAGCCAGTTTTTTCCATTGAGATAGGGCCTTGTAAACTTTTTTGCCTGGGTTGTCCTGGAACCACGATCCTCCTGTTCTCAGTGTTCCAAGTAGCTGGGATGATAGGCGCAGACTGCCATGCTCAGCTATTGATTGATATGAGGTCTCCCAAACTTTTCACCCGGACTGGCCTCAAACCACATTCCTCCCAGTCTCAGCCTCCCAAGTAGCTAGGATTATAGGCATGAGCCACTGGGTGCCTGGCTCATTTATCTTATCTGTGAGGAAAATTCCAACTGAAAAAAAAACAGGAAGTTTTGAAGAAGTAACTATATCTAACATTGGTCTGGCATTAAAATTTTCTGGTTGGGCAGCAGAATTACTTATTGGGAATCTCAGTGACAACTGAACAACCTCCATGCTTGGCTCTGCAAGCATAGGAGCTTTTCTCTGTCACCTGTCAAGAATGATGTTTGTCACGACTGATCTTTCCACTTAAAGAACACTAATGTTTCTAGTCACACCATTGATGTTTTCTAATATTACAATGGAATAGACAGTTAAACACTGAAAGAGAAAAAGTGCACAGGTATATTTGTAATTCTTTGTTTTTTGTAAGCCAAATGCAAATGTAACACTACTCCAGATACTGCTTCATCAGAAGTCCCCAAGATAACCAAAAGTAAGTGCCAATTTCCTCATCTCAGGAATAGTGCCATAACAAAGACTGTATTGTAGTGATCTATTTGCAGAGCATGTCATACAGCCTCTGGGTTAGTTAACTCCTTGGCCTCCTAAGAGGTACCTGAAAGAGTCAATTGATGTTTTTGCATGTATTATTTATAAATGTGTAGAAAAATTTTTAAGTTCACTTTTTCTTTATTCTGTCTTTTTTACCCATCTTCCCTCATTGTAGCAAATTAGACGGCCGGATGAAAGCAAAGGAGTTGCTAGTAGAGTTGGATCCCTCAAAGTAAATATGTTTCTAACATTTTTGGGCAAGATTTCGTCTATAGCCTACACTTCTTCCTTTTTGGAGGGTGGTGGGAGGAAGGGGGCTTTTTCCATTTTTCACCATCCCATTTTTTATTTTAATATTTTTATTGGCTGTTGGGTCATATTTTTTTTGTTTCAGCTACACATAGAGCAACCAGCTGAAGGAAAGCTGCCAGTAACTACCTTTGAATGGCACCACAAACAAGTAAAAAGGCAACTGCCTCATTACCAGTGCCTATAATTTGGGGTTGTAGAGTAAACCGTTCCTCTGATTGATGTCACTGATTGTGTGTTAAGTTCCTCTTAAACAGAAAATTAATATATTTCAGAATGTCATCTCCCCTTTTAACTTTTTTATTAAAAAATTGTTATTTTAGTTCCACTCCTAGTAATATCCATGTCCAGAAAAAAATATGAATTAGTAACATGTATTGAATACATGTAATCTTAAGAAATGGATATGAGTTTTACATGATGCTAATATAATGGGCTCATATATAACTACTAGTGTTTAAGTACTTTTAATCCCTTTGTTTTATTTTTTAAGTTTAAAATTTGACATAACAATAGAAACAGATATGTCTAAATGTTTGCCCATTTGTATATGCAATCTACTAATACGCAACTTAAAAATTTCTGATTTGATGATCCCATTTGTTAGTGGCTAAATACCATTTGGCCAATATATCTTGAGCACTCAGTATTCTAAGTTTTAATCACTATGAAATGGTAGACAATTTATTGCCATTAAGAAACACAGATATAATCACTGATTACTTGTATGTTGTTACCATAAATGCAAGTTAGAAAATTGCCCAACTCTAAAAGTATGCAGAATAATCTTTCACAAAATTAACTGCTTTTTCATATCTCACTCCCATTGTCCTTGCAGCAACTGTTAAATTAAAATGCTAGATAATTCAGTGCACTGGGGTGTCCTAAAATTCAGTAACTACCTTAAGGCCTAATATTGAGTCATTTCAAAAATTCACATACCTCTAATTTATTAACATTGAACAATTTAGGAAACATAAACTTCTACACTCTTCCCTACCTTGCCTCTTCTGCTTTCTTAGTTTTACTTTTTTGTTATTTGTGTGTATGTACACACGAGTGCACATAGATGAAGGTGTGTTTGTTATGTTTGTGTTTTTTATTCAAGAAAAGCCATCGTCTCTGTTCTTTAACACTGCTTTATAGTGAGTAGCAATTATATTAAAATGTTATACCACTAAGGATAATCAGAGGGGATAGGGAGTGTTGATTGTATGCCTGATTCAAAAACTAATTGATTTAAGATTGCTCAGTCCATAAAATGTAATGATAGCATTCCTCACTGTCTACCTGTGAGGTGTATTTTACCTTTGTCTTTAAAAGAATATAAATCCATAATTGTTTGGACTATGGATTATAACACATATTCAAGTGAGAATGTAAAATTCAGCATAACATTTAAAAAATTATTGATAGTAAAATAAGATAAAAATGGCATCCATAAATGTAGCACCTGATGCAAACTGGATTGTACATACAAGCATATGTGTGTAAAACTATCTCTAAGTTCAACTTTTTATAAAACTTAAAGTTATAAATGTATGTTTCCTACTCTTAAGTGTGTATACAATATGATTATGTATATACACGTATATATTCTTAAGGACAAAGCATGCATTTTATAGTTCAGTTTATTTCAATAGGGATACAACCTTATATCAAAAAGTGTGTTTCAGAAAGAAAAGTAAATCTTTAAATATTTTTGCTCCCTATTTCTATCGACCAAAATTTCACTGTGAATCTCTAGGGGATTATAAGGATAGTATTTATTTTCACTAATACTTTGGGGAGATACGATATTGTAATTAAATAAAGTGTTAGCTTCCTAGTCACCAGTTTGTGGATCATGTATTCTGATGTTATATAAAGATCTTTGATGTTTTGAAATGTTTGCCAAAGGCAGTGAGAAATGTGTAATGCTGTGATCTTATTTTTAAAAGGAAAACTGAAAAGAGAACAAGTTGCCTTTTCAATTCATTTTCTGATGTTTATATGTAGCTCCATCGAAAGCTGGAGGAGCTCAGAGATCACCTAGAAGGCAATGTGAAAGGATACTCTCTCAGAGTAAATGTACGATTACACTCGGTGATTTTTTTTTCCCTAAACTTCTGCTGACTGGTAATTCCAAATCTGATTGGTTTGTCCTCTCATCTCCATCTTTTTTACTTTCTGTCTCTTTCTCCCTTTCTTTCTTTCCTAGCTGTAGCTTCATGCTCACATTTATGAAAATATGGAAGATTAAATTGGTAATATATAGGACCCTTAGGCCATATTGCCCAATATTGCATCTGATTTTATAACATTTTGACTTCAATACCAACAAGAGCTTTCTTTTCAAAAATTAGTATTTATTATATAATGATACAACTTTCCAAGGTTCCTTTCATGAGACTTCTATTTGGAGCTTTTCCATTTACCATGTCTTTTGCCCATTCTTGGATGAGTCAGCAAGATTATAAATTATAGAATACATCCAAGGAGTAGAGCCTTGGTGGTCCAATTTCAGTTTTCAAGAAAAATGATCAATGTTCTAGTGCCATCATAGTTAATCTGCCAAGTAGACACAGTTATTCTAAGTTAATAGAAAACTCAGATTCTTTTGGAATAATTATGTCACTTTTTGTTTAAAAATGAGAAAATTTGTAGCAAGCACCTTCACCAGGAACACCTTCATAAAACATCTTACAAATGCTTGAGCTAAAGGCTCATATACCGAAGACAACTTTTGAAGAACAGCACCGTATAACCTTATATCCATTCAATACCATATATATATATATCCATATATATATATATATATATATCATATAGGCAGTACTAGCAATTATATTTTTTGTTACAGATAATTCAGGCTTTCAGGATGCTTGATCCTCTTCTGTTTATATCTTTTCAAGAAAAATGGAAGTAATATCGCCAAAATAATACATGATATAAATATGACAGAATAAAATTAAATTATTGCATTAAATAATTTATGGTTTAACCCTGATTTCCCACTCCTAGGTGTTCTAGAAAGTACCTAGAAATCCAACTCATGATTTACTTCTCCCAAGATTATTTTCATTCATTTAATTCATATTAGTAAAATTTTGTTATAAAAAGTAGAATAAAAGTTAAGGAGATGGCTATTCAGATATCACAGCTTGTTTTTATTTATATTCCTTATGTAGTCAAATATATCTTTGTATTACTGATTACTAAAATACAAAGTGTTTTTATTAATGTCAGTCATTAAATTTTGAAAGCTAAACGGAGAAAGAAATTATTACAAGTATCTAATTTCTCTTCTTTCTTTGATCCAGTCCTTCTTTTCTACATATGTTGTTATAAATTTGAAAAAATCAACCAAAATCAGTCTCTAAAATCTATTATACTGTCTTTAAATTTTTAAGAAGTCTAGAAGGAATTTTATGACTAAACCAATGTGAACATACCTGAATGCTATTGGAGAATACCATAAAAAATTCTGATATTTCAATATCATACTCTTCTGTAACCAATCATGAGAAGTGAGATTTTTCTTTCAACCAAACTGATAGTAGGAAGCTGAAAGTTTCTAAGGTTTATATAGTAGGGAATTAGAATTAAATTGAAAAATTTGATGCTTTAAAAATTGGGTTATCTCATGTCACTTTAATTTCTACTTTTGAACACATGCTACTATATAATGACTAATCTCAGCATCTTCATCTTTTTTTTTTTCATTTCACTCAGAAACACTTTGTTCTGGTTCCCTTTTGTCTTAAAAGATTAAATATCAGATGTAGCATTTTGAGGATCCTATTATCTATCATGTATAAAAACAAAGAAAAACTATTAAAAAGAAAACAGTATTATCAGAGAGTTCAGTGGAAGTTCAGGTGCAGATTCAGAGAAAATCTGCAAATCAAATGTTTACATGAATGTTCAGCTTTTTTACTTCCCCTTTAATTCCTATTACCTAAATGCACCTTAAAATATTACTTATTTTTAAAACTTATTGCTTAAAAGAAAAGGTTATGTTTAGATCATACACAGATTTTATTTCTAAAATGAAGTAAATTTGAAAATAATAACTATTCCGTTTTGTGAAAAATGGCTGAATGTTTCAGTAAGGTGTAAGATTCAGAACCATGATGCCAATTAAATATTTCATTTGATAATTGGAGGTGACACATCGCTCAAAAGACTGAAATGAGTATTTAATTAAATCATTGGAGCTTCCCACTGATATGATGTATGTAATACATTGTTTTTTAGAAAAGAAATATCTCTGCATCCTCTTGGTGGCTGAGCCCTGAAACTTACAGAATAATACTAAATTTTGTTTGTCACATGAAAACTTATTCTTAATTCTACATCGACTCCACAGAAAAAGAAGAATGTATTATGATTTAATTTCTAATTTATGAATGCATTCTTTTTCACTGCATTGTACAAAGCAAATTATTAATAAAATCTAACCAGAATTTGCCTATGTAAATAACTGCAAAACGTACTATAAATCCTTAGATTGATGATGTGATGAGAATAATGATCAAAGAATAAAATCACATTAGGAAAAGTTAATTTTCCATTTGATCAAATATATGAACGTAGTAAGGAGAATATTACAAGTAATGCCCAAGACTGAAAACTAGTATGGAAAGTGTTAAGAATAGAAAATCATAAGATACGATAATGCAAACTAATGCTTGTTTAGATAATATAAATCAGGTAAATTTACAAAGAAATTACTTACTTGAAAAGCAGTGGGGTCAAGGAATGCCTAAACATTAAATATTCAGGAAAAAGTAGATACATAATTATGAAATAAAAACAGATATAAAGGGTAAAGGAGGACAAATAAGGTGGAAGTATTTGGTATTCATGTATGTAAAGAAAACAATGAAACCTGTTGAAATTGCTCTAAGAATGGGGTTAATAGGGATAAATGAGAAAGGACAGGGTGAATCTAATATGTATTGTAAGCACTTATGTTAATGACACAATGTACTCCCTGTACAACTATCATATGTTAGAAATAAAAAACAGATATAAATAAAAGGAAAAGAGTAATAAGTCTCATAAACTACAATTTTGTATTTTTATCCAAATAGTCTATGTAATATGGTAATAGATTTCCATTAAACTGTAAATACTGACCAAATAGATTAATTTTTAAAGGTTTTGGAAAATAATAACAGGGAATATGGCTTATAAGACAGATCACTGGCATGAAATGAAAGACGATGAAATAGAAGGATAATAATAATTATTATCGATAAGTACTTGGTATGCTAACACAAACAGAAGGATGCTATTTAAAATGAAAAATTCATGAAGGAGAAACTATATTTTTAACAAGTGTAAAGAAAAATACCTGAACCAAATCAGAAAGTAATAAGCCTTTCAGAGAGTGATTTTTAATTCTAACAATTAAGTGTACCTAAATAGGGCTAGTGTAAAATAAGACTAATATTAATAATGAATTAGATGATTGGTTTTTTTAGGTCTTTTAAGATCAGTACTTTCATTCCAGCCAGAGTTCTGGATTCCTTTCTTATTTTGTTTTTAATATGTACCTATTATTGGGAGGAGGGGTGTTACACTTTTATATTCAGTAATCAAGTACTATAACTCAGAGGTTATCAAACTGTATCCTGAAAACTAAATCCCACTCTTTTGTAGGGCCATGGGCTAAGAATGAACTTTGTATTTGTAAATGGAACAGGGGGAATAGAAAGAACATTTTATGGCATGTGGAAAAGATAGGAAATTCAAATTTCAATGTCCAAAAATTATTTTTGAAACATAGATGCATTTATTTGCATATACTCTACATTTGCTTTTAGTCTACAATAGAGAGTTGAATAGTTGAAGCAGAGATTATATGGCCCTTAAGGTCTATAATATCTGTTCTCTGACCTTTCACCAGAAATGTTTGATGAGCCCTTCTATAACTGACTAGTGTGTCAAGATAATATTGATATTGAAATGGTTCTACAGCCAGCATTATACTTAACGGAGAAAAACTGAAACCATTCCCTCTAAAATCAGGAACTAGACAAGGATACCCACTATCTCCACTCCTACTCAACATAGAAGTACTGGAACTCCTAGCCAGAGCAGTTAGGCAAGAAGAAGGAATAAAAGGAATACAAATAGGTAAAGAAACTGTGAAAATATCCCTATTTGCAGACGACATGATCCTATACCTTAAAGACCCAAAAAACTCTACTCAGAAGCTTCTAGACACCATCAATAGCTACAGCAAGGTAGCAGGATATAAAATCAACATAGAAAAATCATTAGCATTTCTATACACTAACAATGAACAAACGGAAAAAGAATGTATGAAAACAATTCCATTTACAATAGCCTCAAAAAAAAAATCAAATACCTAGGTGTAAACCTAACAAAGGATGTGAATGACCTCTACAAGGAAAACTATAAACTTCTGAAGAAAGAGATTGAGGAAGACTATAGAAAGTGGAGAGATTTCCCATGCTCATGGATTGGTAGAATCAACATAGTAAAAATGTCTATACTCCTAAAAGTAATCACAACGTTTAATGCAATTCCCATCAAAATTCCAATGACATTCATTAATTAGATTGAAAAATCTACCATTAAATTTATGTGGAAACACAAATGGCTACGAATAGCCAAAGCAATACTCAAGTCAAAAGAACAATGCTGGAGGTATCACGATACCTGACTTCAAACTATATTACAAAGCAATAACAATAAAAACAGCGTGGTACTGGCACAAAAACAGACACGAAGACCAGTGGAACAGAATAGAGGACCCAGATATGAAGCCACACAACTATAACCAACTTGTCTTTGACAAAGACGCTAAAAGTATACGATGGAAAAAAAGCAGCCTCTTCAACAAAAACTGCTGGGAAAACTGGTTAGCAGTCTGCAAAAAACTGAAACTAGATCCATGTATATCACCCTATACCAAGATTAACTCAAAATGGATCAAGGATCTTAATATCAGAGCACAGACTCTAAAGTTGATACAGGAAAGAGTAGGAAATACTCTGGAGTTAGTAGGTATAAGTAAGAACTTTCTTAATGGAACCCCAGCAGCACAGCAACTAAGACATAGCATAGATAAATGGGACTTCATAAAACTAAAAATCTTCTGTTCATCAAAAGAAATGGTCTCTAAACTGAAGAGAGAGTGGGAGAAAATATTTGCCAGCTACACATCAGACAAAGGACTGATAACCAGAATATATAGGGAACTTAAAAACTAAATTCTCCTAAAACTAATGAACCAATAAAGAAATGGGCAAGTGAACTAAACAGAACTTTCTCAAAAGAAGAAATTCAAATGGCCAAAAAACACATGAAAAAATGCTCACCATCTCTAGCCATAAAGGAAATGCAAATTAAAACCACACTAAGATTCCACCTCACCCCGGTAGAATAGCAATCATTAGCAACACCACCAACAACAGGTGTTGGTGAGGATTCAGGGAAAAAGGAACCCTCTTACACTGTTGGTGGGAATGTAAACTAGTACAATCACTCTGGAAAAAAATTTGGAGGCTACTTAAAAAGCTAAACATTGATCTACCATTTGATCCAGCAATACCACTTTGGGATATACCCAAAAGACTGTGACACAGGTTACTCCAGAGGCACCTGCACACCCATGTTTATTGCAGCACTATTCACAATAGCCAAGTTATGGAAACAGCCAAGATGCCCCACTACTGACGAATGGATTAAGAAAATGTGGTATCTGTACACAATGGAATTTTATGCAGCCATGAAGAAGAACAAAATGTTATTATTCGCTGGTAAATGGATGGAATTGCAGAACATCATTCTAAGAGAGGTTAGCCTGGCCCAAAAGACCAAAAATCATATGTTCTCCCTCATATGTGGACATTAGATCAAGGGCAAACACAACAAAGGGATTGGACTTTGAGCACATGATAAAAGCGAGAGCACACAAGGGAGGGGTGAGGATATGTAAGACACCTAAAAAATTAGCTAGCATTTGTTGCCCTCAACGCAAAGAAACTAAAGCAGATACTTTAAAGCAACTGAGTCCAATAGGAGAAGGGGACCAGGAACTAGAGAAAAGGTTAGATCAAGAAGAATTAACCTAGAAAGTAACACACATGCACAGGAAAGTGATGGAGTCAACTCCCTGTATAGCTATCCGTATCTCAACTAGCAAAAACCCTTGTTCCTTCCTATTATTGCTTATACTCTTTCTTTAACAAAATTAGAATTAAGGGCAAAATAGTTTCTGCCGGGTATCAAGGGGATGGAGGGGAGGGGGGGAGGGCGGAATGGGTGGTAAGGGAGGGGGTGGGGGCAGGGGGGAGAAATGACCCAATCATTGTATGCACATATGAATAATAAAACAATTAAAAAAAAAGAAACGGTTCTAATAGAGCTGAAGGCATGGCTCAAGTCATAGAGCACCTCTCTAGTAAGCACAAGGTCCTGAGTTTAAACCCCAGTTTGACAAAAAAATAAAAAGAGAGAGAGAAAAATGGTTATAATTTAATCTGTGAAATTTCTTCATTTTAGAACTTGCCAAGGAAGAACTGGTTATTTTTTAGGGAATGAATTCACATTATTCTGCATGGAAGCACTTTTTAAGAAGTTGTTCCTCTTAGATGACCTACTTTTTTATTTTTAATTCTTTTTTATATTGTTTTCTCTACTCTCTTCACCTGCTACCTCCCCAGCACACTCACTAATGCTCATTAAGGGAGCCTACAGATTTACCACTAAGCCTTCAACTATGGTATATCAAATAGACTATAAATTCCACTTCTCTCGTAGAGGCTCCTTGTGGGTATTTAGAGGACTGGTGAATTTTATTCTTCCTCTCTAACATTTTTTTTTAATGTTTTTGAGCTGGCAGAATGTCTCAAGTGGTAGAGCACCTGCCTAGCAAGCTTGAGGCCCTAAGTTCAAGCCCCAGTGCTGCCAAAAAATTAAATAAACTAAAAAATATTTTAGAGTAGTTTTGTAGTATGCATTGCACTTTTCTGTTTATTACTTCATTACATCTTACTAAAGATAGTTCCCCTGTAGTCCACAATCAACTTTTGGATTCTGCAAACTCAGTATTTGACCTCACCTAAAATCTTATACCCTCTGTAGGCAATTTTATACAACTTGGAAAAATGCCCTGACATGATCAAGTAACATCATATTTTAATATGCAGTGCTTAGAAATGTAAACGTTACCTCCATTAATTCAACCAGCTTTCTATTGAGCAGGGATGAACAACAGTAACATTAGTCTTTAGACAAGTAAACAATCAGCAGCCTTTAGATAACTAAACATCTACTTATTTATATCTACTTTCTTTAGGCAAATATCAGTGAACACTGTTGGAGCCTCTGAGTCTTCCCTCTCTGATATTTTTGACATTTTCTCATACTAATAATATGTATTCAGTTACTATGTAACTTATAGTAATTATGTAGCAGTCTGACTGTCTTGGTAGATGATAATTTATAAGGATGACCAGTTTCTAATAATGATAAAAGTGAGAGTAAACCAGTTTAAGGATTATTTCTTTGGAAAATAAGCTAGTTTTTCCACTTTGGCTTTATTAGAATTCCCTTAATGTGAAAAGTTAATTAATTCAATTCTGAGATTTCAGTTTTACTGAAAAAAAAGAAACTATCATATCCTATTCTTTAACATCCCCCCCCCAAGAAAACCTCATCTAATTCTTATAAGACATCACTTGAAATGGAAGTGACATATTTAACACTCAACATGGTATTGCCCTTTTCAAAATTGTCTTTAATATAAAAATAAGGTAAAAGATCCCCCAGACAAGTAAATTTCCTAGTGATAGAAAATGGAGAACTGAGAAAAGAGAAGACAAGATTTTCAAATTGTTTTGAACAGAATTAACATGCACAGCAAGGTTTTATTAAAGTATCTGCTTGCCAAAGAAAATAAGATGTGTATGGTTGCAAAATGTTTAATTTCTTAATATAGGCAGTTTTGAGCATATTTTAGAGACTACTTCAAAGCAATTTGTGCAGTAAAAGTGATACTTTTTAACACAAATCTTTGTGGTAGTACGCTTTAAAGGTTCTAAAAACTGATTTATCAGTTTAGTTTTTTAAGGATAGATGAAAAAGAGTTTATATATGCATTCATTCAGTAAACATTTATTGAGTACCTACTACATTCTGCTGTGCTTGGTGCGAAAACTGCAGAGAAGAACAAATCTATTAATAAGGTTGCTTCTTACTCCTCTACTTTGTCATCTTCTCCAGTGGGCCACTCTAACTTTGTACTCTGAAACTTCATGCAGAATTTGACACTAGAGAATGCATACTTAACAGTTGCTACTCACTGGGCAAGACAGAGACAGAGACTTCTGGGTTTTACTTATAAAATAACTGTTTAAAAAAATCAGTGCTAAAATAGTTGTTTAGCCAGGCTTGGTGTTACACAACTGTAATCCCAGCACTTAGGAGACTAAAGCAGGAGGATCACAAGTTCAAGGCCAACATGGGCTATAATAGGAAGTCCAGGCTATCTTGAACAGAAGACCTTGACTGAAAAAACAAAACAAACAAGAACAAAAGTTTTATATGTATATCTCCGAACAAAAAAAACTGAAGAGCAGGATGTGATAGCATACATCTATAATTCCAGTACTGGGGAGGGTGAGTGGCTGAGTGAAGGAAGAGGTTTGTCAGCTTGATGCCAGCCTGTGCTATCTAATTAGATCCTTTTCAAAAGAAATGAAAAAAGAAGAAAAAGAAAAATAGAAACAAATCAATGAAATATCTTGGTTAAAGATAAATGTGGACAAGAATTTTGAGTTTTAAGTTTTTATATCTTTTATGGTGTTGCTATTTGGCATATATGTGAATAGAGAGAATGGGGAGGCTTGTTCAGTAACAATGAAAATGGAATAATAAGAGCAAAAATCCAAATCAGAATACTGATCTAGTGTTGATGCCCTCTTTAGAGTATAAAATGTGTAGCTGTTATAAACAGTCTCACGTGTAGTTTCCTAATGTTATGCCAGTGAAAATCAGTGTGCTACGACAGGAAAAATTTTCCAGTGTTCTGCTTTCTCCCATCAATGAGCATCTTATCAGCAAAGTCATCTTATGGTCTATTTGATCAAGGGCGTCATCTCTGTTATGGAATTTTTTTTCTTTTTAGCAAGGTTTTGTTGTTGTTTTATCACAAGGTTCTCCTTCAAATAAACTTGAGCCTTAAAATGTGTCTGCTTGCAAGGCTATTTGATCTGGCAAATGTATTGGTGATGGAGCCACCTAAACCATCTGAGACCCTTACAATTCTCTCATTTCCTCTTTAACAGTGTTTTCTTTTCCCCTCTGCAAAACCAGGCTCGGCTTCCCTCGTGCTCATCTACCTATAGTGTATCTGAGGTATATTTTGCACGTGTTTTACTACATGATCAACAACATGCTCGCACTCACCATTTTTATTTTATTTTCCTTTTGCCTTAATTTATTTTGCCTTGCACTTGGCTGAAAGGGATGAGGGTATCAGAGGGGGAAAGTCACCTGTTTTAGGGGGAAACTTCTATTTTTTATAATGCCTTGTTTTCTAAATACCTTTTCAGCTTTGTATCACATTGAAATGGCTAATGCCCAAATAGCCAACTTAATTGTTAGCACCACCTTAAATTTCATAAAGATTCCTTTGAACCAGGTTACTAAACTCATCTTAGATGAAGAAAAATATTTCAATTTGTACACCTATATGTCTGATTCTGATAATTGAAAATTTGCATTAACTTAGTGATGATCCATTCCCATTAATCAAAGACATAGGAAAGCATCCAGAATTATTAAATGAAAAAAAAAAGGAAAAGCAGACTCTGATTCCTCTAGTTTTATGTAAAATAGAAGATAAATTTCCTTTTAAAAACAACTAATTAGGCTACTTAGTTTCCTTGTATTTTCAATAAGATTCTTGTAGTCCAGATGAGTTTATCAACTGTGAGAATCATGTTCTTTTAACAAAATGTTGAAATGAAACTAAATCTATATTCTCATCATTTTTAGAGGTTTAACTTCTGTTTTTTTAAAGCAGATATATTAAATATTGTTATCAGACTTTGAATATCCTATCTGTTAAGTCTACTTTCCAAAGAAGGGACACTGTTGAGTAGGTGAAAGGAAAGCATATATGTAACTCAAAATGTGACCAAAAAGTCACGTTCCTGTAGCTCATGCCTGCAGTGCTAGCTACTCAGGAGGCAAAGATCAGGAGCATCCCAATTTGAGACCAGCTCAGGCAAAAGGCAAGTTCCTGTCTCCACAATACCCAACACAAAAAAAGGCTGGTGGAGTGGCTTAAGTGGTAGAGTGCCTGCGTAGTAAGCAAGAGACCCTGAGTTCAAACCACAATACTGCTCCCTCCAACAAAAATGTAATTAAAATAAAAGGACTTTAGTAGCCTGTGAATTTTAAGATCTCAATTTTTTACTTTATAACATGTTTCTACTCATACTTTATGCAGTTACTGTTATAATAGCTATCATTTGCAGGCCAGTATTGTCAGTTTAATTCTGATCACAGACATACTAACTATGAATGCCATGCCAAAAACAACAGAAAGATAGGACTGTCAAAAATAATCAGGTGGTTTATGCAGAACCTCAGGCAGGAAATCATCTTTAGATTTCGGATTTTAAGAAAAAGCTTTGAAAGATATAGCATAACTAAATCCATAGCCTTAAAAAGTTGAATTTATTGAGTCAATGGAAGAACAAGCCATCTACTAGGAGCAATGACTTGAGTCTATAATCCCAGATCCTCAGAAGACAGATTGGGATGAGGAAGTTTCAAGGCCAACATGGGCAAAAAAGTTAACAAGATCCCATCTCAACAAACGAGGTTTGCATGGTGGTGATCCCAGCTAAGAGAGAGGTGGTCCAAGTAGGTGGTCCAAGACCAATCCCAGGGCTGGCAAAAACATAAAACTTTATTCAAAAAAATAACTAAAGCAAAAAAGCGTCTGGTGTGGCTCAAGTGGTAGGGCACCTGCCTAAGCAAGCTTGGTACTGAGTTCCAGTACCAATATCACACACACAAAAAAAAACTATACATACATATATATATATATGTATATATATATATATACATATATATATAGTTATCCTGTGCAATTTTTTCTTTGTAAATTATAACTCTCATAGATTATTTTCTCTCAAAATTGACTTATGGATTTAATTTTTTTCTTTTTTAAGGCAAGAAAGCAGTCATTCTTTTATTTGCAAAATTGTTTAAAGCATACTTTTAAAACAAAAGAAAAGAAATTAAAATATATTTTCATGTTTATGTCTAAAACAAAACAAAAAATGAAAAAGAAATTTTACAAAGAATTCATGAATGGTGCCAAGAAGATAACTGCAAAGCTTTGAAAACTCCCAAAGTTTTCAGGAGTTTGGGAAAACTTTCAAAGTTTGCAGGAGATATGCTCCCATAACAAACTTTAAGGAACTACCTAAGTTCTTTTTATTTCATTTTTTCATTCACATTTTGGTATTTTAAGCATTAAATAATGCTTGAAATAGGTAGAATAACATGTCTTTTTGTAAGTAAACAGTCACTTCAATCTGTATGAACAATTTAGACTCCCTAAATAATCTTAAAAAGAATATGTACAATAGGCATGTTCCCCTTCCCAACATGATGGCAGTGTTAGAGATGCTGGCCATTCACTACCATAAAATGAAGAGTTGGTTTCTTCTTGAAACAGTAATGGAGAAGCAAAGTATTAAAAAACAGCTACTTATGATATCTATAGACTCTTTTCAAAGAGAAGGTTGATAGCATCTCATCATTACATTTTCCATAGATCTTTTATTAATTCCCTGGGACTGTATCTCCTAGTATAAAAAATATATACACGTTTCTTTCTGCCACTTCATCTGGCAATTCCCCATTTCCCTTGAGAGTGTATAAGAAGTCTACCATTGGTATAATCTTTGTGACAGCATGTGTACAGGAAGGCTCTCTTAGGTTGTAATGTGGAACTAGCTTTTGGGGGGATTGTATATGCTGTGGCACATGGTCCTTGGCAGTCAGCTCTTCAATGAACTCTAGCTCCATCTGGATTTGTTTCTCTCATTGTGACATTCTTTTCATTGTAAGCTTTCTTTATGTGTCATGAAGCATGTCTCTCTTTTGTCATTTGTGATAGAATTTCTTGTCCCACTCAATGTTACATTTCTGTGGTCCCCACAGGTGGTGTTTAATTTATAAAGACCAATAAAATGAAGAACTAAGGAACCTAATACTCATGATAGTCATTTGCACTGAAATAACTTTCTATAATTGTTTCCTATTTAATCTAAAATTTTACTTAAAAATCTTTAATAATTAAAATTTCAAGGAATGTCTTCATGTTTCAATTTTTCATATGGAAATCTCTTGATAAGACTATTGTAGAGTGTAATATTTATTTTGTAGCATCACCATGGAGGTAGCCAAAACTTTCATGGCATGATATCTTCTTTCCCTTACATTTACATCATCTTCACTTACCTCCACTGCTGAAGAAATAGTCTTCAACCCCTATGAAGCACATTGGCTTTAACAGTTACATATCACTATCTTCTGTACCATTCATATGATGAAAAAAACAAGGCTTAATAAAAAATGAACCTATGGTCTTGATGTATGGCTGAAGTGGTAGAGCACCTGCCTAGCAAGCCCTGAGTTCAAGTCCCAGTACCACCAAAAGAAAAAATTAACCTATCCTTAAATTGTGCAAGAATAAGATAATTTTTAATCTCATCTGGCTAATACTGCTCCACAAATGTTACTCCATGTAATTCATTTCCCCTTTGTAAAAATAATTATCTCCTGGCAGAAATAGTGTTTATTCTAACCTATTTGAGAAGCTGAAATATGTAATAGACATAAATCTATTATGCTTCATAACACAGTATCTAAAAAATAAACATTAAAATTGTCATGTTTTTATAAACTACATTGAGCCTTTTAAAGCCTTATCTTTAGTGTCTTAGATTTCTTAGTAGTAAGGTTGATTTAGATAACTTGAAATTTTGAAGCAAAATAATTTCTTTCTTGTTGGGTGGGCAGAGATTGAAATTTAATCATATTTTTATTTAATGCTTAAAAACTTTCAGCTACCTAAAGAGAGGAAGTATTTTAAAGTTGTAATATGTAAAACAGTTGTCCCTTTAACTCTGAAACACTTATTAAAACACTAATTCTGATCTAAAGAAACCTAGGCTAAATTACATTTTGAAATTTTTGCAAATGAAAGGTTCAATTGAATTGCAGATAGTAGATGTTCAAGGAAGGATGAGAAGCATTTCCTTTCTCAAAATAGAAAAAGACCATTTTTTAAAAACACCATAGAACCACAAACTTTAAAATAAAAGAAACTGTAGCCATAAAGATTCTATACTGTTAGGGAATCACCTCAGATTTTCTACTTCATAAATCTTACTTTAAAATGTTTAATATTTATTATTAAATTACTTTAACATAGTTATTTATGATATTCTGCTTTTTCACCCTTGTGTATTATTTTCATGCCAATTATATACAATAGTAAGGAAACTGGAGAGAATATGAGTAAATCTGTCAGAAATGGTATCTTTCAAAAACAGTACAATTGCTATTAAAGTTTCTTTATTCTTAATTTTGATTTTAGAAGTGAATTATAATATATGAATTCTTCTGATCAAAATATGAAAATAAAGTATGAACTGCAAGTAACTGATAGCCATAAAGATAATGAGAAAACACATGATTTTCTCTTTGATAAACTTAATTAAATCATTCCTGAAATGAAGTGGTTGATAAGTGTTAAAACAAGATCATGTACACTAGTATCTACTTGGGCATACATTTTAAAATTTCTATAATAAAATATTTTAAATATGCTATTGTATTTGATACTAGTGAATTGTTGCTTCTATACAATGATCATTTAATGTGAAAATAACACGTAAGAAATTAAAATTTTAAGATTCATGGAATCACCAGATATTCCATGCATGGAATCTAATGCATGGAAATCTAGGAACTTTTTGAGTTGAGTGTCTTAAAACTAATATACAAGATGTATTTCTGAATGGAAGAGAAGGAAGACAGATATATCTTCTCCTTCATGGAGAAAGGAATAAAGAGAGTCCATAAAGTTCTCATATGGAAGTTCAACTTTACATAAATACAGATTAGTTTATCATTATGACCTTATGTTTTCTTTCCAATATTACAGAAAGTTTATAAATGAAGTATATTAATTAGAGGTAAAGCTAATTAGAGCTCAAATAAATAATGGTACATTATAATATCTTCTAAAATAACATAACTCACCTGTGTTCATATTTACATTTCTAGCTGCTATTTTAATGATCTCAAACACAATGTGTCAAACTTAGCTTTCTAAACACCTTTTTTCTATCAGAGGTCATGTTCTTAAACTTACCTGACACAGAAATTTTGTGGATATCTTTTACTCTTCTTTTTCACCTTTGATATCCAGTGTATTGGAAATTTTATCATTTTATTTCCCCTTTGAATTATGTCTTTTCAACTCTTACTTCTAATACATGCATTGAACTTTGTAATCGGGTTTATTTTCAAATCCTGGCATTAGTGAGATAAGTAATAAAATTGACATGTCATATTAGAAGTACTTAAATATATTTGGGAAACGGTGTGTGTTTCTTAATCTGAGTTTCAGAGAAAATTGGTAAGTTATGTAAAATTTGGTATAGTACCTGAGAAACAGTAAGTATTAAGTAAACAAAAGTTTCTTTCTCTTTTCTAACACAGATGCTTAAGCCCTAATCACCTCAAACTTGTATTATCAAAGTAGCTAAAGAATTGGTTTCCCTTGACATAGTCCCATCTTTCCTCCCATGCCAAAGTAATCTTCCAAAGCACTTCTTTACTTATCCTCAGTTCTTTAACTTAAAAAGCTATAAAGCATACCTATTACTTACTGAATCAGGAATAAATGCCCTCTGCCTCTCTTTCCAAGTCTTTCATACTTTGGCCACTCATTTTTCTAATTTTATTTTCTAGTGACCAGCTCCCCCAATTTGAGTATGACTTTCTTGACTTTACCACTGTAAGTTCCACATCCTGGGACTGTCCATTGCATACAGCAAGCATTTCATAAACACATATGACTACATCTTGAGTTAGAACACAATCTCAAATATCCCCTTTATGTTAGTGTCAAATGTCCCTAATATTTGCATGCATTTTTCTAATTCCTTATAGCAGAGTAGGTCAATGCTTGTAAATATTTTAGTTCAACACTGTTCTTACAGTATACTCTGATATTCCATTATAAATAAATAAATAAGAGGGATAACCTGCCCAATCTTTCTTATGTGCAGGTCAAGTAATATCAAATAGTTATTCCTATCTCTACAACTCTTAATTCTTTATTGACCTGTGCTGTGGAGGGAACAGAGTCTCAAATTGTAGGATGACCCGCTCATCCTAACACAAAAAGAGACTGGAAGGCAATTTAAGTGAAAATAGGAGTCAACATATAAATTTCTACTGGACCTTTTTTTAATTGCTCTCTTTCCAATAGTGACAGAAATTGACATCAGAGAGATTTTTATTCTTCTGGACTTATTCCCATCATTCTTTTCTGACATATCCCTTTATGCACCACAGGCTAGTATTTTGTCTTTATTTCTCCTTTTCTTTCTTTCTAAACCCCTTGTCTCGTCTCTCTAGAACGTAATGCCAATGCACACTTTCACAGCTTCCTATAAATTGCAGATTTAAAGAATGCTAAGCAGCTCATAATCATATCTTGTGATACACACCCATAAATTTACAGCTAGTGTAATTTTGAAGATTCAGATAAGTGTCTTCTTGACTATCGGCAATGTAAATTTTCCTTTGCTTACTTCACACAGTATGTGCACTTGGGTACAATGAAATGTATAGCCTTTATTTCAGCAAGTAGAATTATCAGTTTTCTCTGGTCAATTTTTAACCTCTCAAAGCATTCTCTTCTTTAACCACGATTCCTCAACTACATCATAGAATGCTGACAGTAATTTTAGTGGCTGGAAAAAAAATGGTGTCATTCCAGATTTGGGATAAAGAGAAGTTTATTCATTTCTTATAATTAATATAAGTGCATTAGGGCTTAATTCTCTCCTAGAATTAAGACAGATAATACTAATTCTTTCTTTTAAGTAGCTCACTACTTCTTGAAGACATTTATTATTTGAAGCCACATTTATCTTCTCTGAAAATTTTCCCTATCCCCTTTTTCTTTGGATACCTAAAATCTAAATAGGCTATACTTGCCATGTGAATTAAAGATTTGAGCGTGTGAGTCATGTTTTTATTTGAGAGTTTTAAAAAAATATATTGTTTATTGTTCTGAAAGAATCAAGCTTCTCACCATATTCTAAAGATGTTTATACTTTGGCAGTCATTACTGATTTACTGGTTTTCTCACAGTTTTGAAGTAAACTTGCTGAAGATTAATTTAGCATTGTGTTTAAAAGTTTGAATTTGGGGCTAAATTTGAATCTTTGCCCTGGATTTGAAACCCAACCTTGTCCTTTACAAGCATTGTAACCTTAAGCAAGTTAACTTCTATGCACCTCCTGTTTCTGTTAAGTGGGAATGATACCACCTTTTTTGGTACTATGAAGATTGAACAGCTTAATACTGCTTGGTGCTGTGCCTGATATTCAAAACTATTCAATAAATATTATTTTTATCAATTCATATATTAAAGATCCAAATGTAAAGTTACTTTTAAATCAAACAAATTTGTTCAGATTCATTTTTCTGTTACATTTGTCATACAGTAAGACATGTTTGTATATAGTTTTGCTGAATTGAGGGTTAAGCAGACATACATGGATTGATGTAGGAATCTGTCTCTGATTTATAACACAATTTCTTGAGGAAATGCATTTTAACTTCTGATAGAATCTAACCTAATCCAAGGTATTTTTACCTGACAAGTTCTAAATGGTAATAGAATCTACATCCTGATTTTTTTTCTCTGATAACTCCATCTTCCTTAGAATAGTCATTGTAGTGGTAGATTAAGAGAAAGGGAGACTAGAAATTTGGGATAAGGATTTACCCACAGCATGATAAACCAATTTTTATTGGATGAATGTAAAAGCTAGGTGTTTGCATTGAGGTTTTATGTCTATATAAAGTTCACAAACCTTTCTATAGTGTGGTATTAGTCTAGACCTATATATAGGACATTTCTTGCTGCCTCTTCCTAGCACATGCTGATTTTCCTGAATAATTCTTTATTCCTTATTAAGCACTACCTATTAAATACCAGGTCTTTGAGCCAGCTGAGCAAAGTAAAACAAATATGTGACTGACTCAAAAGAGGTGACAATTCCTATGCCATGTCTGTGCTTCATTTAGTTAGACATGGTGAGATGGATTACAATTCTCTTTCCCTCAATTTATCTATCACTAAAATTGGAATGAACTAGTTCCTAAGAAGTGATGTTCTGGTGAAGTTGCAGAACATGGAAGAGATTCCTGAAAAAGCCAATTCATCATGAATGTATCAAACAGAATTTTTAAACTTGTTAAAGTATTAATAGTATAATTTTGAAATAATTGGATCTTGATTATCCTGTGTGCATTTTACTTTCTACATGAAAATTCCATGAGAGGGCAAGATGGGGGGGAAGGGCAAAGGGAATTCCTCCCTCCCCATCTGAAAGTCTTTAAGTCTGCTGAAATAAACTGACAACAGAAAGATTAAGAGAAATGGCATATAAATGTATTAACATGTACATGTGCACAGTAGCCACCCAAAATATGAAAACTCAAAGAAGGGCCAGATATGGAAGCTTCAATACCCTCTTCATATGGAAGAGGGAAATAAGGAGGAGGGGCTGTAGGCAATTTTAGGAGGATAGTAAATGACTTTTAGTTGAAACAAATGTCCTTCCTCCCATAACAGAGAATACCCTTAGAAAAAGATACTCTGGTCTCTTGGGAGAGGTGGTAACAAGTTTGGGAAGATGAAGGGTGAAACTACACTAATGAGCAAAGGTTGTCTCAGGCAGATAAAGTCTCTCAGAGGTCAGTCCTCACATGTTGTATTTAGTATAAATAGGTGTACAACTTCTAGTCTTCTTTTCTACTAGTTAATCCTCTCAGATTAATAAGATTGTAGAGAGGAAGTCCAAGATGATTACATATATTTTGGAAAACCTTCCTTGTGTCTCTTAAGGAAATGTCAGAGAGAGCCCCTGCCTGCACATGGGTAAAGGAAACAAGAGAAGAAAGGTTAGAGCCTAATTCTAAGGCAGCATTTAAAATCTTCCAATTTGCTGTAATTCCAAGTGCTCAGCACGTCATCTTATTATACTTTGTTGTATTATTTTCTAAGCCCCAACAAAAACTTAAAAGTCTATAGTAGATTTTGATGTCCTAAGTGAATATAAATATTGTAATTGATATAACTGTTGTTTTTTACTTGGTTGTTTACCCTTTCAATTGTGCTAACACTACCAGGAGGTCAGAAGTATGTAGTAAGCATCTATAGATATTGTCATTAAGCATATAGAGAATGTTGTTAAAATTAAATGTGGGACATCACTTAATGATTTTATAAATTAGAATATTGTCAATGTTTTCAAAATCATAATTGTAAGCAGAATGGCTTAAGTGGTAGAGCACCTGCCTAGCAGGCATGAGTCCCTGATTTCAAACCCCAGTACTGAAAAAACAAAAAACCATAATTGTATTCAGGCTTCATTCTGAATTTTTTTTTGTAGTACTGAGTTTTGAACTCAGGGCCTACACCTTGAACCACTCTACTGGCCCTTTTTTGCGAAGGATTTTTTTCGAGATAGGACCTTACAAACTATTTGCCTGGGCTGGCTTTGAACTGCAATTCTCTTGATACCTGCTTCCTGAGTAGCTAGGCTTGCAGGCATGAGTTTGTGTTCTGAACTATTAATAGAGTAAATACCTTTGGCTCTGAAAATGAAAGTTATTTAGTTAGGATTCAAAAAAGTTCATAGGAAAAATCAGTATTCTTGGGCCCTGTGCTTTACAAAATAGTCATGGGGGAGTTATTTAAAAATCACCAAAGTATTGTTACCAAAAGAATTTGCTAAATACAGATTTTCCTAGAATAGGTTTACGTTTTTGGAGCCTTTTATTACGTAACTTTAAAAATGTCATAATATTTCTTTAGGCCACATATTTGTTACTAGAGATGGCATCAGTTTTTCTAAGGATTATTTGATGATTTGCCAAGTGCAGACCTCTTTGAAAAGGACAGATAAAGGCAAATATGGTATTACTTTTTATAAACAATACTTACTGTAGAGAATGCAACTTTTCACCTTTTGTGTCTTTCTTCCGCTTTGCTGAATTACCTAATACATATGAGTGGCAGAGGAGAACCTAAGAGACAGCCGCACTCGCAAAGTGGCTCAAATGGTAGAGAGAGCCTATGTGAGGCTCTGAGTTCAATCTATGATTACTGCCTGAAAAAAAAAAAAAAAGGAGCCCAGCAAGCATTACAGGTCAGAATTATTCATATGTGCATAGGATATCTAGTTTGCGAAAATGAATTTTGTCTTTTTTTAAAGTCCACTTAATTTCAAAGGCATATTTTGAGTCCTGTGGAATCTACCTTAACCATACCAAGTCGTTCCCATGTATTTTTAGCCACTGTGTTATCTAATAAATGTTTGCTACCCTTTATAATTATAGTAATCGTTGTCCAAAGTGGCTTAATTCATAATATTCACAGAATTAATAATCCTAAGTATACTATACCTGTTATTCAAGATTTGGCAATATCTTTTTAAAACAAATCTTATTTTTATTCTCATTTTAAATCAGAATTACACAATTAAAAACTATAAAATGATGTTATTTTTTCTACATGGTATTCCATCATCAGAAATAGATTAAGCTAGAAATAGAAATGTATGGTATTGTCCTTTCCATTAGCTTTGAAAAAAGTCCAACTTGTATAGTTACAGGTACATGATGTCAGAATATTTCATAAATACATTTTTTTTTTTGGTTGCACTGACTTGTCTTTAGCCTAAATATTTTGGGAATCCAGACTCATTTAATTTTCCAATGGTGTATTTTATATCCATGAATTAAGTATCAATACAGTGACTGATAAATTGAAATCACATGAAATCTTTGGAATATATGTGCTGGCATTATTTATGGATCTGCCTTTTAAAGTACTTTTGACTTAATTTATGTGTGATTTTTGTATTAGAGAAAACAAATTATGAAACACATTGAGAGTTATTATATAAAATAATATTGTATTATAAATAGAATTGTATATAGATAGTACTTGAGAAGACTAATACTCAAATAACCTGGAGTTGTATTTTTAAGGAGAAAAATATCAAGGAAAAAAAGGAGGGCAGGAAAGGATGGAGAATAGAAACAAGGAAGAAAATTAGCTATAGCTTTTTGTTCCTTTTTTCTACTTCACTATTTAAAGAATAGGTCACTTGTTCAATCTTTCTCATATTACATAGTTGAGGAGCAGAAGCAGCAACTTATAGAACAAGGGTGAATTCAGAAAGTCCTTGGGGATATTTTTGAATTCATGTTCCACGAAACCCTGAATGGAATTCAGATTTATATGAACCTTTTTATAGCCATAGTTTTCAATTATATTAGCAATTTTCCTCATCCTATTTCTAAGTGTGCCTTGGGATAAGAAAAGAAGGGTTTATTTTTGAAATTTTTTCCATGCCATTCTGCACTTAGTATTGCCTAGAGTCAAAAAACTCAGCTTGCTGTTATTTTTTCTCTCTTTAACAACTTGCTACTATACTAACACATACCAATTAAATCCAATTCTGTTTGGGCTACCATGCTTAAGTGTTCTTTTGAAAAGCATGGCATGAACTAATGCATGGCTCTCTGAGGATGCTGTTGTATGCATATGTATTGAAAGAAAAATTCCTATACTAATCTAACCCCTTCAATTTAATATTGAAGCTACAGATAAATGAGTTTCTGTAGTGCTTGACAAAGAAGAAAATTCTAAGAATAAAAGTGGAAACTGAAGTTTAAAAAAATCATCTTCTATAGTCAGATGCTGCTTTGTTAGTCACTGGTACTCCTTAGTTGTGAAGTGTAGCCATCACTTCAAAGAATGCATTTTGGTCAGAGAATAGGAAAGAAAAAAAAAAAGATGCTAGTGAGAACTGAAAGAGATTGTATGTTGGGTTAACTATCATTTATACACTGGCTCAGAGTTGAAAGTACTTTGGGTCAATTTAAGACTGGTTTTAATTGTGATACCATAAAATTTCACAACACAATCATCCAGCTCAAAATATTCAAACATGACAACTCGCAACCCATGACAGTTCTGAACTTTAATAAACTTTAAAATTGCCTTTTTAATATTTTAAATGTTTGTTGGTAGCACTGGTTTGATGATCAGATGATTCATACCCTTTAAGAGTTCTATTAAGCATTTATCATATTTTATATGTGCATTTTTGTTTCTAGAAAATAAATATTTTTTGGGTAGGAAAAAACTTTTGCCTTTTTTTCCTCTTTCACTATAGTTTCATCTTGAAAAGACAGAAAACAAGTAAATAGTCCTGAAACTGGTCATTTAATCTTTATATTTCTAAATCATTTTTCTGGAGGATGAGTTTCTAAATTTTATTTAATTTATATCATAATTCTTCCAGAGAAAATTGATGTATGATAATCAAACCACATAATTGTCATTAATTCTGTCCTTTAATGAAATAAACATAAAAATGTTGTATGACTGACTAGAAGCTTACAGTCATTTAAATTTCCTTTATAACTAACAAGTTTATCCAAAACCTTACCAATTCACTGGTTTTTGTATGCATGTTTTAAGAGTTCAAGGAATAGGTCAAAATAATCTGAGGTTATTTATTCAACCTCAACTGCTGCCACAGAGCAAGAGTCTCTAAAGCTATTCTTATTGTTATAGGCCACTGTAACAATACTACATGCCCTGATATACATTCTACCACTGAGCTGCACCCTCAGACCTCATACCAGCATTTGTAAAGTGTTCTTAGGCATGGAAGTACCATTCTTTTAATCCACTGTCCTATCACTTGCATTTTTAGATATACCTGAGCTCCATTTAAGGCTCTGGTCTAAAATGGACCTCAGCTAGAGAAATTACTTGACCTCACCTTTACAGAATCTTCTAGTAATAATATATCATTGCTTTAAACTGTGTCTGAAATCACTTTGGCTTCCTTTGAAAATACCCTGTCCACAAAAGAAAATTTTGCTACAGCTCTTAAGATTAGTCATGATGTTGATCAAAATGTCTTCTCTCTAACACACACATACCTTTTTTCATTTTATAAGCTATGCCATTTGGATTTTGCCTGTTTGACATTAAGAGACAATTTCAAGCTAGGGATGGTGTTTGTTCTTAAGGACTGCCATGTATTTTGAAGGAGGAAGTAAGAAACATGAAAAGGAAAATAATTTGTATTAGAATCCCCATTCCATTACTTATTATTTTGTCATTATAGTTTCCTATACTTCGTTTTCCTGTGCTTCTTTCCCCTTTCTTTGTGTATGTCATTGTTGTTCCCGTTAGGAATCACTGGTCATCTTTATCTCTAGCTGTTTCTTCTTTTCAGTGAACAATAACCCATTTCAGCCATTAAGAAAGAAGATGAATCCTTACAAGTATTGTTAAAGTGAATTTGTACATCTGTTTACTTCAAAGGAACAAAATTGGATATGCATGGCTGCTTTAGTATTCCAATATACTGTGCCTAAATTCTAGGCCATACAGCTCACATGATTCTGGGAGAGCTAGTCTGATTAAAAGTAGAGTAAACAAATTACATATAGCATTTCTAATTATAAAAATCCTAAGTCATATTGTGACTATGTCAAAAGACCTTTTCCAGCTTAGTTGAGTTCAAAGATAAAGTCTACCAGGCACCAATGGCTCATACCTGTAATCCTAGCTATTCAGGAGGCAGAGATCAGGAGGATTGCTGTTCTAAGCTAGACAGGGCAGTTAGTTTGTGAGACCCCATCTCAAAACAGCCCATCACAATAAAAGGGCTGGTGGAGTGGCTCAACATGTAGGCCCTGAGTTCAAACCCCACTACTGCAAAAAAGAAAAAGATAAAGTTCTTGGTTACAGATATGTGAAGGCAGCTTCACAGTCATACCATAATGATAGAGTGTAAACTGGTCCCAAATATCTTACTACAGATGTGTATGCAGGGGAATAACTAAGTAGCAATGTTTTGATAACTCAGATTAATTCAAATTAAATCTATCAGCTTTTGAGTAAGTATGATTTGGGCAGATAATATCAGTCTATATTATAATAAAAGGTTTGGATCTAAAAATATTTTTAATCAAATGTCATGTTCAATAGCAATTTCTAAGTTTCTTTATTTTAAATAAGTTTTTTCTTTTCAGCAAAGAATATAGATAAGCATAGAAAAAATAAAAACCACCCTTGAATTCCTCCCAAATTAACTGTTAACATTTAATAGAAAGAAATAAGGGTGGTGAAATTGGAAAAGACAGGAAAATGTAGGAAGTTCTAGGGGGAATGTAAGGTAAATAGAGAATAAAGAAATATACATAGAAGAAAGAATTTTCATTGCAGAATTGTGGGAAAAATTTAAGAACAGATGACATGTCTTAAGAGCTAAAAACTGGTGAATGAGTTTATGCAGGTTGACTTGATTGTATTCCTCATGTAACACCTGAACAGTGCAAGGCACAACAAAGCTATTTCAGACAACCCTGAGAAGGGTAGAAGGAACAAATTAGTCAATTTGGTTTGGAAAAACTTTCAAACACTTCTAGGCCAGGAGAGATTAAACTGTTCAGAACAATAGTTAAAATTTGACAGTATTTTTAGTTCAGTAAATACTTAGTGAGGTATAAATTATATATAATATAATTTTAACAGTTCCTATCTTATTTTTAATGAAATGTTTCAAATGCATGATAGAGAAGAAATAATACAGCAAATACCCATTTGCTAATCATGTAAATTTTTTGGTGCTGGGATGGAAGGCAGGGTTTCTTGCCTGAGCCCCCGTATGCTCTTCTATCAGAGATGCCTTCACTGATTTTTATGAAATACCAATTTTCTTCCAAAGGACATTTTTCTTTCACTTTGCTGGAACCCTAAATCTCAATATCTGTGTTTCCTTTTCCTATCAATCTTTGACTCTTCTGGCCAATTACAACCATCTCTCTGATTTGAAAGAAATTACAAATAGTTCTAGACCAGAAAAGATTAAGGAGAGAAGATTGGGGGAATTGGTAACATGACCATACCATCATCATTGTTACCCCAATTATTATCATCAGAGTAACATTTATCCTTTATTATACCAAATGTTCTACCTACATTGGTTTAATTCTCACAATAATCTCATTAGATGGGAACTAAAACAGAGCTCTTGAGTCTTTACACACTAGCTATTCCCTCTGTCTTGGAAATTCTTTCCTTTAATATTCATCTGACTGTCTCAGGTCTGAAATCATACTGATTCTGAGAACTCTTCCTTGTTCACTCTATGTAAAATAGCTGTCCCCTATCACTAGTCACTTTTTATTGCAATGTTTTTGTTTTCATTGTAACATTTATTGGTATTGTATTTATATGTTTGCTAAAGTGCTTATAGTCTTTATATTCCTGTTAGAATGTAAGTTTCAAGGTAGCAAGGTCCTTGTCAGTCTTGTTCATGTTTACCCCTTGCCTCTAGATAAGGCATTGAGTAAATATTCTAGAAGTATTTATTCAATAAGTGAATAGTATTATTGTGGTTTTTTCATTATTGACACTAATTCCTAAAAACTTAAATTTAAATCTCTAGATTGAATTAGCATGTATTTCTGGACCTACAGTTCTATAGCTTATGCTGAGAAAAAGATTTATACACATCTAAAATAATCTAATTTATCTTGCTCATCCTGAGAATGAGTTATATGAATGTGAACTTACACCACCAGGAGGGAATTAAAACTAAAATAACTCAAACTATATACAACCCTAAATTTAACAATGCTGTTAAGAAAGAATGTCTCTTCTCCTTCAAGATTTTTCTGACATATGATTACCTTTGTCCTTTATAATAAAAGGTGTCTAAAATGAAACTTCATCCAGAAAATATGCCTGAAATACATAGTAATCTAAGAGTCATGTTTACCTTATATCATTTATTTTATTTCTCTTTCCCATAGGAAATGACCTGTTCTCTTTCACTTAGGGCTTTCTCTTCACTGACTCTTGACAAGACAAGGTTAATATTCAAAGTGGGTCTTCATTGGCCTTGTGTGAAAAAGAAAACTACAAAAATGTGTTGTGGGGCCAGGGATGTAGCTCAGTGCTAGAGTGCCTGCTTAACATGGAAGAAGTCCTTGGATTCAGTCCCATTACCATAAAAGAAATGTTACGTATTAAACCTTTAAAAATATATTTTAAATCAAAACTTTTAAAGAAAATTCTTTATTTTACAAATTCATTCAATTTTCAATATGATAAACTACTATTTTAATATTGTAAAAACAAAATCTTCGGTTTATTTTAAGTGACTATATAGTGACTGTATAGTATAAAGTCTTAGAAACAAAGGTTTATACTAGGAGACAAACTCTCAAAGTAAAATTTAATTAACAGGTATAAGTTCTATTATCATGTGTTCCCAAGCCATAAAGGTATCAGATAAATTTGTAAAAGAATTTAAAACAGATTTTAAAAGAGTACTGCTTATCCTGTAAAGAGAACCCTCTGTGTCTTCTCTCCTCCTTTAATTTTCTAAGCAATTATACAGCAATATATTTGTGCTATGCAAATAGTAATACAAATAATCCTAATTTATAGAAATGCAAATTGTGGACAGTGGAGCTACAGTTGATTTTTGCCTTAGTATGGATCAATAGATCTATCTGCAAGTTCATGGTAACATTCCTGATGGCCCATGTGTGTTTGTGTTTGATTCTCTTTTGAACCACGTGGAACATCTTACTAGTTCTCTCATTAATTCTTTAGATAAAATCTTTGGCACATGTTCATTCTATGTTTGTATGAAACTCAGAAGTTTTAAGTTTTAAGGTTTTAATGCAGGCTGGATGCATTCAAGTATGCTATATTTGATATATTGTAAGAATTTTTGTAAATACCACAAAGTACCCCCACCTAGCACAATATAAAAATAATAATAATGAAAAGATTTTAATGCAAGTATGCTTTTCTATATGCTGAAAGTGCAGTTTAAACAGCAGTTGGTTTTCTGCCTTTCTATTTAAGTTAACACAAATACCCAAAACTTAAACATTCAGAGAAACTAAAAAGGATCTATATAATGTAAGCAAGAGTCTAACAATAAAATTATATTTGTTATCTGTTTACATAGTATGATCATGGGAGACTTGATTAGCAACACAATGTGTACTATATATTGCTGTGACACAGGCTTCAGAAAGCTTATTTTTTATCTCTGGTTCTCAAAGGAACTTTCTACACATGTTCCAAGTCATTGTTACTTTACTAATACAGTACAGACATATCTTTGTCTTTGAAATCTTTCTTGTGCCTTTAAAATGCTAGTTAAGCATTCACAAAAATAAAAGTCACAACTTTTCCAAACAATATTGATATATAGCAGCCTTTAATTTAGAAAGAAAAACAATACAACTACACTCTTATATAGGACATTATACTCAGTAGAGGTGCTAGTTTTTTCTTTTTTGTATGAATGAATAAGTGATATGACATTTAAGAATGAAAACAAAGAAGAATATCAAATTTGATTAGAAACTCAGCACTTTAAAGTTCATGTTTTGTGAGGACAAATGTGACTTTCTTCCAGAAGTGCCAAAAAATGCATAATAATTACAAGGGCTCAATAATGCAGGTTTTTATATCACTGATTGTTTCTATCATTTAGGCTCTGTTTCTTAAAATTAGTTAGAATATTTTGAACATTCCTATTGAAACACTTTACCTAAATTAATATTTACTTGCCCTTACTTGTAAGCTATCAAAATCATAAAAGAGTTAACCAGCATTTTTATTACAGATCCAGAACATTACCCAAACAAAAGTATAATAGTAACAACATAGAAAAAGCTTAACACTCATGTACTGTTGACTCTGAAACAGATACTCTTCTAAGCAAGCATTTTACATTTGTTATCTCACTTTTCACAATTATCCTTTGAGTATAAATAGATCTTATTATTATATTCATTTTATACACAAGGAAACAAAGACCTAGAACGATTATGACTTACACAATGTTACACAGCTAATATTGATAGACCCAAGATCCATATTCAGGCAATTTGGCTCCAAGGTGCTACTCCCCAAACTTTTTCATTATACCAGTTTTCCTTCACTCCTTTACACACATTCCTATTCACATTGCCAAGGTAAATAGTCAAAAGAAGCAATGAAAATTTAAGGAGATCTGATTAAAAATGCAAGGATTGCTCTTGGTAAGTTTGGAAAAGGCCAACTACTAGTGTACAGATGCTGAAGTTTGGAAGTCAAGGGGGCTGAGTTCTAATACTACTTTATTATGGGACCTAGAATCAGTAATATTCCCTGCCTTCTAACCTCTAGAATGAAGACAAATTACAAAATAATAAATTATTCTTCTGAAGATTGGGAAATGATGTCATGAATACTCTGGAATCTGTACAAGTCAAAAAATTTCATTATAACACATTATATAACTGAGTAGTATATTTTTCTTCATACTTTATGATAAATTTTACAATTCTCAAAACACACAAAATCAAAAATATTGGTACCAAAAGGAGACCAGCCTGGAATTCACACTTTCTGCAGGTCATTGACAGTGAGTCAGTTTAGAATTAAAGCTTTATATAGGAAATACGTTAAGAATATTCACAATTGATGGTAAAATTAACATTTCCTTGAGCCATGATGGCAAACAGTTCTACTCTTAGGTACTATAGGATTCCCTTTGAGAACAAATAGGAACTCATTAAGTTACTTGTAAAGGAATATAAGTAAGTTTTGGTTTTCAGTGGTAATTATAATTTACTTCATCCACTGTGTAGCCTGCCACAGTTTCAGTTTCTTTTAGAAGTCAATACTAAAACTAAAAAAGAATTCTTCACATTAACTCTGGACGTTGAAAACTCAGCAGAATTTAAGACAATGAAATTCATATTTTGTGAAAAAACATTTAAGAATGGTCCCCTGGGAAAGATTTCTAAAATTGTTTTGCTTATACATATTATCTGTTTGCTGCAAAAGCTTATGTTACACATCAATAATAGATGGTGGTATTGCTTCAATCATAAGCAAGAAATGATTGAGAATAATCATTTGAGGAAAAATTAGTTATGGATACATATGCACGTGTATTTGTGCATGCGTATCTATGCATGGATATTCATCTTTGATTAGTTTTAAGTGTGGTGACTGTTAAAATATTTTCTAAATTATCTAAATGAATGGAAAAAAATCAAGTTAAGCAGAATTTTTTTAACCCTGAGGTTTGTATGACATTTAAAAGTAGCTATGTTTCTTTTTTATTTCTCATTTTGGTCTATTAAATGAGCAACTGGATAATTCAGTGACCAATTTTGTATTAAAAAATTTTAAAGGAGGATTCCTTTTATATATGACTTGATAAAGTGTACCAAATGAAGGCAGAAACAATTTCTTAGAGCCACAAAATCCTACAGACAAAAGGATACTTAGAAATTGTCTATTCCAGAGGGTTTTAACCTTGTTTTTACCATGGACTCATTTGTGATTCTTTCATGGACTCATTTGTGATTCTTTCAAAGCCTATAGATGTCACTTCAGAAAAATATTTTAAATGAATTAAATAATATTCATAGGATTACAAAGAAAACAAAATAAATTGAAATCCTGATAAAAAATTTTTTAAAAAATTGTGGTGTTATGATTTCTCTTTTAATGCATGAAATAACAAACTCTAGAAACCAGTGTAGTAACTACTGTAACTTGAAATTATGTTGAACATCAATAATATTTTAAGATATCATGGCAACTTGAAGTAAAGGATTCTATTAATATTTTTGTAGTTTGTTGCCTAAACTTGTAATAAAAGGAAATAATAAATATTCGGTTACTAAATATTAAGACTGTAATTTTATTTCTTTTTCCCAATGAATGGACCCCTGGCTTTTACCATAGCTTTATCTCAAGAGGCCAATGAATTCAGTTAAAACCTCTGGAAACGCCCTCATTGTACAAATGAGGAAATTAGGACCCATAAAGAGAATATAACTTGACATAAAAGTCATACAACACAGAACTTTTCTTGTATGGCTAATCTCAGATCTTTACTTGCCCTTTTGCTGAATCTTTAATCTAAAATGTAGCAATTGTAGTCTAGTATTTGTCACTGATTCATGACATGATCTGGAGGAAATTTTTTATTTTCATTGTGCCTTAGGTTGTACCTACCTGAAATATAAGGACTTAAAATGTACATTAGAGTAATAATAATGACTTAGATTTATACTGCTCTTTCATTTAGAATAGCTTTCAGATTCACAAACATTATCCTACTTAGTTTTCCCATTTTATGGATTAGGAAATGAAACCTCCAAATGTTAAATGTCATGTGCAAGGTCACACAGCTAGGAAGAGGAAACTACTGTACTCCAAAGGATGTTCCCTTTATCATACTGTTTCTCATGTCCTACATAAGCCAAATGTTGCATATGTGTTGCAATATCATAAATCCCCAACACAAATTATCGTTAGGTTTTAGATAAGCCAAATACTTAAATCCTAATTTAGTCCAATGAAGTGATTAATTAATGGAACCATGGGAGAAAGCTTTTCTAGACCAATTCTCCATGCTTATGTAAAAGTGAGAAAAGAAAAAAATAGAATTTAAGACTATCAGATTGTAGAGTTTCTAGATTAATGTTATTTAAATCAAATCTTTTCTTTCTCTTTCTGGGTAAGCTAAAGAGGCAGATAATCTGATAGGGCCTATTTGTTTTTCTGTCCTTTATGAGTTATTTTTATAAGTGAATGGTACTCAAAGAAGTTTGTTCTTTCAGAGACAGATTACTCTTAAATAGGCTTAACGAAGGTAGATAACTTAAGTAAAAAATGGCCATGAAGCATAAAAACTCTGTATCATCTCTGCAATTCTAGTGCCCTGACCAAATGAAGTAATTGAACATACTGCTCTCTTAGAAAATAAGAAATCTTAACTTGACTTGAAATCCTAGATGTAGAAAACTTTTATGGTACTCCACATAACTATTTGACTTACCTCAAGTAGTAGTAATAGTAACATATTTTCTACATTCTTGAGATCATTCTGTAGGGTACCCAGATATCTCTTAGCTATAATCCACTTGCTTTTTATGTTATATCTCTTAATACTACAAGGCTTAAGTAAAAATCCTTTGTAAGCTGATAAAGTGGCTTTACATACTACAGGCATAGCTATCAAAAATAAATTTTAGTTACTGGGATTTAAAAGAACAATAATTACTACAAAATAAACAAACATTCAGACATAGAAATGTTTACTTTGTTCAAAGCACAATATTTGACATAGTGAAAAATATAGAGAATTAAAGTCATGGTCCCCTCCCTCTAAGAACATAAAATCTATTCAGGTATGCATATCAATAATTGGAATATCAGTAATTATGGTAGTCCTATCATAGAGATTCAAATACGATGCTTTAAGAATTTAGGAAAACCTAAACCTAGATTGTGGTGATGGTTTCACAGCACATGAATTTATTAAAAGTCATCAAAATGTATGCTGTGAATGAGTGAATTTTATAGTAGGTAAATTATATCTCAACACTGTTGAAATAAAGAAAATATTTCTGGTTAAGGAACTTGGAAAATATTCTTTGCAACTGCTGCAATCTAAGCTAGGCTCTTTTTAAAAAAAAAGTAGAATTTGGAACAGAAAAATGAACAACAGTATATTCCAGAGAGAGGAAACAACTTAAGATCTAAAAGATCAAGAGTGCAAAGCATTTTCTGAATGAGCCTGTTCAGACTTTGCTCCATGCCTTAGATTATATGTCTTGCATTTCTACTTGTAGCCACATGACTATAACATTTCTAAAAAGTTCTGGTCAATCCCTATTGAAAAACATATAACAGTACATGGGTTTGTCTCACCCCACCCTTTCACCTTTGGGTAAAAATAAGAGCTTGCCTCCATTTTGAGGAAATTATAATGAGGAAAGTGTGTAATTATAATTATCTCACAACTGTCATGGCTCCACTGATTCTAACAACTATTGACATTTGTTTCTCTCCTCTTTTCTTAAGATAGGTGATACACATGTTATTTTCTTTGAACCCTAAAACAACCTTTATTATTCCCATGGGGAAAATAAGATTATGAGAAGGCTTAAAGCCTACAGTGCTAAATCCATGTTACAGGAAAAGTCAAGTGATTCTGGCTTGCTAAGAATAAAATGGGAGAAAGAATATAAGTACATGATCTTTGAACAATCACAGACCTGCTAACTAAATTGGGATGCACACATGAATCAAAATTCATCTCACAAAAATATTAAGCATTGTCATCAACAGGAAAGCAAAGTTAAAACTTTTCTTATGAGTTGATATGACCCTGTTAATTGACAGGAACAGCCTTATTATTAAGTTTATTGAAAATAAAGTACAGGAAGTTTAGTTTCTAAATAGGTAGCCTTTGTTGTGTTGTTCTGTTTTTCACTTTTAACAATGCAAAAAACTTGTTAGTTGTGTCTTTCCAAACCATAGAACAAACTACAACTAATTATAGAACTAATTACAAAATTAGTCATATATCCAGAATCTTAATTTCTAATTTAAAAATATCATTGATGCTAAAAATGTAAAGTTTTCTTAATGGCCATCAAAGAAGATGACTTCTTTTGTTCTTGACTTTGAGCCCATCTAACCAATTGCTCAGAATTTTTCCATATGAGCTATACTGTATAGAAGTTACAAAGAAAATATTAAGAATTATCCTGTTCAGCTAAAAATACAGACAGTTTTTGAAAAACCTGATTTGTGTTAACCTGTAATCAAATGTAACCTACATTTTAATATTCACACATACTTATATTGTTATCAAGTATCCTTAACATAGGTTTGATTTTACTTGTTTCTCTCCTCCCTTCTGTGAAATCAGAAGGAAAAAGATGGTTTTTTATTCACATATTTATACCCCCACTAACTGGCGTTGCATATCTGGCTTCCACTGGAGAGCCCCTGACATCGCAGGGAACGGTGATCAAAATTCCACACACTAGCTTCAAGCTGGGGGCTCGTAGCTACTGCAGCATTGAAAGGGGATCTATTCCTGGCTTCTTTAAAATAAGCATGGTGATGGGATGGTTTAAGGAAAGAACACCTCTCAAACTACATGACCACTGCTATGCTTCTGTGTGTCCTGCTTTCTTCATAACAGCTTGGCACCACATTCTTTCCCTGTATCTTAGTGGGATTTTGTGTGTATGAATGGGATGGGAGTTGGGGACAGAAATGGATGATTACATTTTATGCATGCATCTTTCACCCTTAGAGTGATGTGCCTTCCCTTATATGTCACAAATTATGGTTACATTAAATCTTCTATGTCCTGAGAGATTGGGTCGTTTCTCCCTTTTTGGTGTGAGATTTATATGTTTTGTTGTGTTTTGATGTTTACACCCTCAGTTCTTCATGTTGCATTAAACATAAGTTAAAATGCTCTCCCATAAGAGTTAGCTTTTCATGTTGGGCTGAAAAAGTCTTCATTTCTGTGTAGCAGTTTATGTTATTATAACCTATGGCTTTCAATTATACCTCCCATAATGAAGAGCTGACTTTAAACACTGTGCTATTCTTGTTATGACCTAAGCATAAGGTAAGTGTTTTCTTTAACTGTATCTAAAGATTGTGGTTGTTTGTTAAAATTTTCTCAGATTTTTATGGCATTTTCAGTTTTGTTCCTTACTATTTATTATGTGCTCTCCCTCCTTTTGTTTTCTCTTTCATATCTTAAGATTTCTTAATAAGCATTGTGATCTTCAGCAAAATTAGATCACACATATAAACATGTTGAAATGAATTATTTAATGTCTCAAATCTTGATTAGTAAATGAACACCTATGTTTTCAGTCTCTTATGTTTTTCATTCTTCCACTGAATTTAATATATTTTTTACATGTTATTTTAGTTTTCATTCTAGTAGAAAGAGGCTTCATCAACACTATGAAGCCAGTCAGAAGTTAATTGTAATAAATAACATGACTCAATAGAATAAAGTAGTAGGTGATCTGGTACCATACCAGTTATTCAATCCTTCAGTTTAGTCCCTGAGAAATTTGATATTAAACCAAAATCTCAGGTTATATTATTTCTCATACTTTCCTTTTTTCCCCACTGAGTAAAACCATAATAACAAACAATAACAAAAATAACAACAAACCATAAAACTCGAAATAAGCCTATATTATCTTCTTTACAGTCCACATATGTGAGAAAGAGTAATACTTGTTTCTTAACTTTATCCTTTCAAGTAAATCCCATTAATATTATGAGTTATTTCTTTATATTGAGATTTTTCTAAAATCAAGTAAATGTTGTAAGTATGACCAGTTTCATAGGGCAAGATAAAGGGCCATCCAGCACATACCTAAATAGTAAAGTTTTAAAAATTATTTTCCTCAGTTTTTAAAAATATGCATATTCAAGATCACAAGGTAAAGAAAGTTCCATAATCATTGATTTTAAAAGAGGTTTCCTTCAAATCTGGTTCAAACAGCGAATTGTAACATTAATGGGAAAACATTAGCTGTTCTATCTTTGGTGATTTGCCTACCTTGATAAATGCTTATATTTCAGAGAATTAAATTGTTCTTATCATCTAAATGTCTCCTCCAAAGCTGTTTGAAATATGTAGTGCTAAACGAAGGTATTATAAGGCAACATGGGTTTCTTTATTAAAACTTACATTATGAATTATTTTGTTAATTTTTAAGCCACTTGGGGAAGGAGAGAGTATATTTTGTTTTGGTTTTGGTTTTTTTAAAACAATAAAATCCAGCTAGTTCTTCACCATTTCTGTTATATATATACATTTTAATGTATATAATAAACATATAAATCTGTTGGAACATTTTTATAAGACAATTTGAAGTACTCATCTGAACTGCTCTGTTCATTGTAAATCTCTTGTTTCTATCCATAAACTAGCTCCACTCTAGATTGGAAGGGCTTAAAGATGAACTCTGGAGGAATAGAGGCTACGACTTAAGAGTAACTATTACTGATCAAAGGAGCTACTTTCCATTCGCAAACATTGCTTTGCGCTATGGGTTTGGGCTCCTCCACATCTTGTTTCACACGTGTTGAAGACTTTCTTGACTTCCATTTAACTTCTTTTAACCCTATTTTTGTCTTTCAACATTTTCCTCTTTTCCTTCTTTCAGATTTGCTCTCACACTTTTAGCTTTCTCTTGTGTTCTTTGAGTCACTTTAAAATGTAGTTTCCTCTTTATTAAACTTCTCTATTAATTTGTCTGTTAATGTGTGTTTCTTTTTTCCTTTAAGGTTATAGTGGTATAGTTACACTTATTTTCATTTCATAGTATGCCAACTTGCTTATTTATTCTGCAACAATTTCAGTAATCATTCTTACTTTCTTGTTATGAGTTTTCAATAAGAAATAGCAAAACATATTCTATTTATATTTTACTCCCTTTATAAGTTCATGCTTTCTTTTTTGATCATCTAGATTTACTCTCTTAACCTCTGTCTCTTCCTTTTCTTTTCCTTAGTCTTGTGTCTTTTTTTCCCGTATTTTCTTTAAGCAGTCATCAGTTTCTTTCCCATTTGGTCCAGAATTGTTCTTTGAAAAGAGTAAAAGAATATAAGAATGTCATACTCCAGATTAGTGTACTTTATATACTGAACAATCTGGACCAAAAGAGAATAAGTTACATTGGAATTATTTTCCCCTGTTTTGTGTGTGTGTGTGTGTGTGTGTGTGTGTGTGTGTATGTGTGTGTGTGTGTGTGTGTGTGTGTGTGTGTGGTTTTGGTTTGTTGTTGCTGTTTCCCTCGTCTGTATGTTTGTGACATTTTTATTGTTCTTGTTTCTTTAAACATTAACAATTGTTTTTTTCAGGAAAGGACAACCATAACCCACCCTAAGTTATAACATTCCTTTCATAAGTTGTTTCATACAGTAGTAGATTGTGTTAAGCTATAGAAATTAATTTGTTGTGTATATATCCATTTGGGGCAAGCTGCTGTGGAGTGGGAAAGAGAGGTGTGAAGCTTAAGTATAGTTATGTCTGAAATTTGTAAATGTTAATGCCATCCAACATGGCCCTTGAATATAATAGTTTCACACCCTTTAAAAGAATATTCCACTTTGACCTAACTATATGAATAAAAGAATCACGGCTTCTGATTGATATGTTATATTTACACCCAAAAATTGGTAAATAATCAGTTAAACTTAATTTATGTACAACAAAAGCATCTTTCCAATATTATAATTATTATTATGATTAGTAAATCACAAAGGTTGTTAGAATCAAAGGTAAATGTATATATGGATTTCTCTATTCCCCCTCATTGAAATATACATACTAAAAGTGACTATGATGGAATATTTGATCACAACTTTAAGAATGTGTAGTTACAACTTAATATTCAGTCTTTTTCCATATGCCATCATCCTTTGGTATCTACAGGAAATAGGTTTCAGGACCCCCACGATGCCAACATCTGCAGATACTCGATTATTATATTAAATAGTGTAATATTTACAGACAACTTAAGCACATCCTTGTATATACTTTAAGTCATCTATAGACTACTTATGATACCTAATACAATATAAATGCTATGTAAATAATTGCTATACTATATTCTTTAGTAACTAATAACAGTAAAAAAGTCTACATGTTCAAGATAGATGCAGTATTTTAAAATATTTCTGATCCACAGTTTATTGAATCCACAGATATGAAACCCACAGACATAGAGGGCCAACTGAATTAATTTCAAAACAAATAAATAAAAAAAATTGCTTTTGGTTTTATCTCTGTCCAATTTACAATATTGTACTTGAAAATCTTGTCTGGAAGTCAGTCTTTTTTTAATGTAAGGAAAGGATGAATTAATATATATATGAAACAAATGTTTTTACTAATATGTTATGACATCTGACATAGATAAAACCTTTGCTCCTAGACCTCAGGAGCTTGCCCATGAAATATGCATATCTGTCTAAACATGTTATAAGCTCTAAATTACTGAATTTATGCTCTTTCCGCAGGTCCAGTCCAGGTGCAGCAGCAAGGAGAACATTCTCAGAGCAAGTAAGTATTTCACCATTTCAGGTAGGCTACTGAACTAGAAATTATAGTTCAACAGCCTGGATTCAGCACAGAGTTGTTCTTCCTCTGAACTTCTTAAGTAAAATACCTCCCATTGTTTGTTTAGACTTATTTCTATTGCCTTGCTTTTCGTTCCTTGATGTCTACTACCACACTGCAATCATAGAACCTAGTAATAGCTTAGCTTCTCATTCTCTCAATAGTAAATAATGCCTCTATTCCTTTGGAGTCAGACATGCTACCATTACACAATGAGGTTGCCACCTCTATTCCTTTGAACCCCTTTCCCTGCTGTATAAACTACTTACTCCCTTGTTTTCCTGGAAAATTCTTGCTTATCCATGAAGAATCAGCTCAAGTATGATCCCACTGTGACTTCTCTGAGTTTACCCCAGTCAAAGTGACTAATCCTTCTTGTATACCCTACTATTCCTTCTTCTTATTTATGTTTTCATTTACTATATTAACTATCCTCAAGGAAAACATTTCCAAAATGTAGCCAACATAAAGACAAGTATAACTAAGTGGATCCTAGAGAAAGAAAAGATAGAACTTAATAAAGTGTATTGTCCAAGGAAGAGATGACTTTGGTAACTATGCCAAAGGAATTCCTAACTTTACTTTGGCTCCTTAAAAATTTCATCAAAACAACCAGATGAGGAGGGTCGTGCCTGTAATCCCAGTACTCAGCAAAATGTTAGCAAGATCCCCCATCTCAACAAATAAGCCAGGCATAGTGATTTGCTCCTAAAAACCCAAGCTATTCAGTAGGCAGTAGGTAGGAAGATGGCAGTCTGTGGCTGGCCCTAGGCAAAAATGAGAGACCCTATGGGGGCACGGGGAAGGGAAGCATGGGTACTAGGAGCATGGCTCAAGCAGTAGAGCACCTGCCTAGCAAGTGTGAGGCCCTGAACTCAAGCCCCTGTACCACCAAAAAATCATCACAGCAACCTGTTGACAACAAAGCTAAGTTTATTCATATTATAGTAAGAGAGAATGGCCCTTCAATAAAGTCTTAGCCTCAGAGACAGAGTCTTAGGAAGGAAAGGGCAGAGAAAGAATATTTATGAGATTTTGAAGAGTGGTCTAAAGCGATCTTTTAATATGACTGCTTGATTAGAATTGGATAAGGATCTTGATGTAATCATTTAGGATTGATGGACATAGCAAAGCAAGCAGTTGTAGAGTCTTGCTATATAAATTGTGTTTTGATACCTTGTACTTAAGAGTTGGTGACTTATTCCAAAAGCTTCTAGAATGAACAATAAATAAGCAATGATAAAATTTTTTATCTTTGAGAGAAGTTTTCCAGCAAAGTTTTATTAACAAGATATTAAAATGCTAATGGAGGCAGCTATGTAATTATAGATGGTTTCTGGTATGAGGTACCCTTCATGGTGATATTTTAAGCTTGACCTGAAAGGCCATTAACATCTGGGAATCTGATGAGTCCACATGTTCACCCCTACTTGGAGTGTCACAATAGTGTATCAAGTATCCAGAAGAAGCTGTCAAAGTGTTAAATTTTTCAGTTCTGTTCTTATTGTTGGATGATTATTAACTGAATCATTTAATGAGACAGCACCTTGTACATCAGCATCTGAGCTGTGCAAAAAAGATTATAATCAAAGTTTACGATCTTTCTCTTAGCCAAGAGTGTCCAAATTAATCCAAGAAAATAGATTTCACCTCCAATTTGAGCAGTCTATAGAATAGCATATTGGATTATTAGCCAAATTACTTAATTCAGTGGTTTCTTCATCCATTTACTGAATCTTTTTAGTAATATCAGATATCTCAGAGAAGTCTACAGGGATGTAAGAATAAGTCTTACCCTAAAGCAGCTATGTTATTTCTTAAGAGAACAATATTGTATCAAAAGCCACTTTACTACTACTTCCTAATCTCATGAAACTTTAAAGTGAAGATCATTAGTCCTGTTGACTGTGTCTAACTCCTAACTCACCTACTAATTCTTAAATCACAGCATGTAGAATGCTCTGTACTTTTGGGGCCTCTTTTAAAGCAGTCTCTGAAAAGACTTAAAAAGAGAAGAAAATAATCCAGTAAGTTCCTTGAGTGGTCAGTATTTGGATTCTTAAATCAAGGCTCTCTCTCTCTCTCTGTCTCTCTCTCTCTCTCCCGCTCTCATTTTATTTTTGTTTTCTTAAGGTAAATTTTTGCCAGATATGGTGACACATGTATAATCCTAGCACTCAGGAGACTGAGGTAGGAGGATCATGAGTTAAAGGCCAACCTGATCTACATAGTGAGATTCTGTCTCAAAAAAAAAAAAAAAAGAAGAAAGAAAGAAAAAAACAGCAATTTTTAGTTATGTAAGGATTTTTTTTTCTTAAAAGAGAAACTAATAGACTAAAATGGAGCCTATATGATGTCCAGAAGTCTCCTGAAAGCACAAACACCAGTTTACCAAGATAATAAGTTCCTGTCCAGTTTGCACATAGTAACTAGAAGGCTTTTGTGCTGCAAATCCAATGCAGGTCACTGGGAGCCACCCAAATACCACTTGAATCTGTCAAATGTGTTCTAACATTTTGGGGCCATTCATCAGAACTAATTTGGTGCTAAGCAGAAAATTTTATAGTATTGAAATCATTATACAAATGTAAAACAAAAGTAGCATATCTTATTTATAAGATCTGTAAAAGTAAGCTAGCCAACAAATAACACACTATTGCTTTCTAGTTCAATTTCTGTTAAAATTTGATTACAAAAGCTATTTCCCACAAAAATTCCAGGATATTATTTCAGTGGAAATAAGAACCTCTCCTTCTAGAGTTGAACTAATAAGGGATTTTAGATTTCTATGTATCTGACCTATTATGGAATTGGCATCTGAAAATTCACCTAGTGATTCAGTCTATTTACCCAAGAAACCAACTTACTCATTATAAGGAAGCTAAATCAAGAGAATCTGGGTGACGAACAAATAAAAATGTGAACAAAATTTTATACAAAAGAACTTTGTTTGTATGCTTTAATCAGTTCACATGTAAACAACAAGGTATTGGACAGATGCCAATGAATAAGGATGTAAAGAGTAATATTAAGAATAGGAAAGTATAGATAGAATAGTTTAAAGAAGCCTTGACAAGGGGGCAAACAGGCAGAAAATAGCAACAAAAATTAAGAGCCAAAGAATGCAGATTAAAATGTAGTCTTATTCTGTGGATCTTGGGCAGAAACTCTCTACATACTAAGTGCTCCAAGGTCTTAGGTCAAAGATACCTCTTTCAGAAGACTGTACTTCTCAACTTGAGGTCTTCCATAAGTTTAAGAATGGATTATATTCCTTAATTGAGAAACATGAATCCAAAGATCATGAATCCAAAGATCAAATGTTGTAGTTGTACTATTGTGATACTCACTAACAGTACCTTTCTATTGTTATGATCCTTTCTAATGGGGTTCCAGAGCTGTATTTCTTTGATGTATTTTCCAAAAGACCATGTTTCTGGATTTTATATCATTCAAGGTTATTCAAGAGATTGTTTAGGAAAGGCTTCTCATACCTGTTGACAAGTCTGGTTGTATTACATAAATATTTGCTTGCAATAATGTAAAATTTAGAATCAAAGGTGAGAGTAGGATAAGTGTAATAGAAGGGGTAAATATGATCTAAATAAATTATATGCATGAATGGAAATGTCATAATGAAACTCCTTACTAAGTACAATTTAAGATAACACCAATCAAAGGGAAAAAAAGAATCATAAGTGATAACCCTAGTCTTATAGACTGGCCTATTATTAATTCATATGGGAGAGTCAATGAACCCCAGAAGAATTTTATCTCATTGGTATTAAAACCAATAACTTGGACCACAGAAGTTCCAGAGTCTCAGAGAATTTTCCTAATTCAATTTCATAATTATGATTGGTCTCTCTACCTTCTCTGAATATTAGGGGTGATATAGAGGGGGAAGTTTCTTAGTAAGTAGCAAGGCTTTGCGAAACTAGAATAGGCCAAGTAAATGGGTGCTTCTGTTAGTAGAACAGGAAGCCAGAATTCCCAAGGTTGCGAACACAAAGTTAAGTAATTTTTGCTAGTGTTAGTCAAGGGAAGGCTTCATTCTACCCTTAGAAGAAGCAAACAATGATCAAGATACTCAAAACTCCCTATAAATTGTAGTTTTGTGGCATCAATTTGAAGCCACTGAGGTTTGTGCCCTTCTCTATGTCCCACATTTACCAGGACTATATTGATGATAGATAAGACATAGTAAAACTTTCCCATTAATGCTAATTATGTTTGTTTTTACAATTGCCTTAATCTGTTTGTTCTGCTGTAACCACCTTGTAATTTACCAAAAAAACAGAAATTTATTTCTCACAGTTTTGGAGATGGGAAGGTCCAAAATCAAGGCACCAACAGGTTTGGTGGCTAGTGAGGGCCTGACCTCTGCTTCCAAAATAACATGTTTTCTTTGTGTTTTTTGAGACAGGATCTTACCATGTCACCCATGCTGGCCTCAAACTTGCTATGTAGCTGAAGTTGGCCTCAAATTTGCAATCTTCCTGCCTCTACCTCCTGAGTGCTAGATTATAGGACCACACCTCCATGCCCCATTAAGATAACCCATTTTTTTCTTTTTCCTTTTATCATTTTTACATTTACTTAGAAGGGTATACATTATTTGTGCCACCTCCCTCCTTTCCCAAGATAACATCTTGAACACTCTCTGGATGTGGAGGATACTGTGTCCTCACATGACAGAGCTCACTTTTCTCAAGCCTTTTCATAAAGCCCTAATCCCATTTGGGAGAGTGGAGCCCTAATGACCTAGTAACCTCCTACAAGGCCCTACCTGTTAATACTGTTACATTGGGGATTAAATTTCCACCTGTATTTTCAGGGGGACACAAACATTCAAACCATAGCAACAATGGCAGATAAAATTTATGCAAGATGCCATTTGAGGTCCTTTCATGCTAATATATATCCAGCAATGCAAATTATTTCCAGATTTCTCCCAGTATGTAAGTTTTCTGTTTCTGGAGCTAATCTCTGGCATTCTACAGTACCAAGTTTGAACTGATTTTTAACCAAAGATTTATTGTCTTAGAATAGTACAAAGGCTAGAATTTTAATGAAAGGTACCTATCTGGCATGATGACCAGTCAAGTTATTTCCTTTAGTCTTCATATTATCCCTGTTTTTTGAGCTCCAACTTTTATAATATCTACTTGCTTAGGAAGCATTAGAGCACATAAAAGTTCACTAAAGTGCTAACCACTGTTAATTGGGGTTCCTGCTGAAATCAAGACCTCTCCTTATTTCCAAAGCATTCCAAATCATGGACTAACCACAGAGCCTATCTGTCAATGCATTTATTAACCCACTTACCTCTTACTAACTCTGGTGTGCTCAGTGAGTTCTACCATCTGGGCAGATTTTGGCTCTGGCAAAGAATCATATTCTAGGGGTGAGGTTTTATGATAATTAGCTGGGCCCAGAGTAGAAAGTTATTTTTACTCATGGGACTGTTTATGTTTTAGAAGAGATCCAATTTCCAAGGGCTTGATCAAGTCATACAGTGGCATGGCAATTTCAAAAAAGCTGGGAATCCATTGCCTTTCCATAGCCAGAAAGACCAAGAAATTTTCTTAACAATGTCTTAGTTCCTACTGTCATTAAAAAAATTTTCAAAGTGTATAGTCTGTCAGGAATAAGAAATTTACTTCCTTGAGATAAAACGTGTTCTGAGTAATGAATTTTACTTAAGACAAAATTATAACTTTTTGTTGAAAACTTTAGTCTTTGGAATTAAAATAGTAAGTAGATAGATGGAACCAGTTTTAGAACTTGTTTTAACCCATAACAAAAGATTATCCACATTGGGAATTAGAATAGAGTCACAGGAAAGTATTAGGTCCTTCAGAGAACTGATAAAGGGTAGAAGATCATCCTGGTAAATTTCTGGAGCATAACACCCAAGTATATAATTGATTTTTCTTAGAAAGCAAACAAATATTGACTATTTTGATCCAAAGGTCATTTTAAAAATAAGTAGGACATAAATCTACAACTGTCAAATACACTGCTTCAGGAGGCACTGAAAATAAAAATAGTTTGGGGATAAGTAACTCTATAAAAATGGGAATGACTGTGCTCATGTGTCTGTGTGTGCACGTGCGCACGTGTGTTTGCGTGTGTGTGCTACTAGTGATCGCCCACAAGGTGCTCTACCACTGACCTACATCCCCAGCTGATTGGGCTTTGATTGGAAGGAGTGTTGTAAGGATCAATACAAAATATGTTGAATTTTTTTTCTATTTGTTTCTTTAGCTTCTATTTAAGAGTATATTTTACACTATGGGGTAAAGGCCTAGATGGATTAATTTGAACTTTAATGATTTCAGCTCCAGTAATCCTTCCTGTATTCATACTATATTTTGCCCACAAAGAAAGTCTGTCATCTTCTTGAGATCTTTAATTTGGGTTTTGTTTAGACACAGGGGCACTAGTAAATCAATATCCAAATTACTTATAATCTCATTATTACAAATAGGTAAATTTGCAGGGATTTCAAAGAAAAAACCACCAAGAGAAATTCTAGCAACTCCATTTCCAATCATACCCTGCCGATTGGGCATGTACAGGTATGGTGGCTCACAGCTGTAATCCTAAACTACTTGGGAGGTGGTGATTGGAAGGATCACAGTTCGAGGGCAGCCAGGGCAAAAAGCAAGACCCCATCTCAACCAACAGGGTGGGATGATAGTGTGCCTATCATCCCAGCTACACTGAAAGTATAAATAAGAGGATCATAAATAAGAGCTGGGGGAAATGTTAGACCCTATCCCAAAAGTAACTAAAAAGCAAAAAGGGTTGGGGGCATGGCTCAAGTGGTAGAGCACCTGCCTAGCAAGTGTGAGGCCCTGAGTTCAACCATTAGTATCACCAAAAAAAGAAAAAGATAGAAGGTTTACTGTCTAAAGGAGAAAAAATTGTTCCTTTGTTGAATATCAGACAGTGACGGTTATGAATGACATGGGGATCAAAGGATTATTAGAGATAACCACCAATGAGTGGTTTTGAACTACAAGTGAGATATTATATAACAGTGGTAGAGTAAGATTGATATTGTATATTTATATCAATATATAAAATTGTCCTTTAGTATTTAGAGAAATTTCTCCTTGGGAGTTTAAGGGTAAAACAAAATAATTGAGTACTTGATTCCCCCTAAGTATATCTTCATTAGTAAATCCCCTCATATTTATTCTTTCGTTTCTTAGGTAACACAGGACATTTCTTTTTCTGGTATCCTGTTTATGTATAGTATCTATACATATTTTCATCAAGAGATTCCCTCTTTTGTGACTTACTGACTTGGTAGGAGCATGTAGTTGCTCAGCAATCAATTTATTTTGATGCTTATTTGTTTCTGTTCTAAGACTCTCAAAATGTTTAGTGAGGTGTTGGAAATCTGACAATGGAATTGTTTTCCATATTCATTTTTGCCTCCATATTAAATCCCTGTTTTGGGATAGAGAGTGATTTTTTTTTTTGAGATGTACTCCTAGATGCTTCTAAAGGTATTAAAGAGACCTGTTTTGGGATAGAGAGTGATTTTTTTTTTTTTCGGAGATATACTCCTAGATGCTTCTAAAGGTATTAAAGAGACCTGTTTTGGGATAGAGAGTGATTTTTTTTTTTTTTCGGAGATATACTCCTAGATGCTTCTAAAGGTATTAAAGAGACCTTGTAGTTTCTCTCTCTCTCTCTCTCTCTCTCTCTCTCTCTCTCTCTCTCTAACTCTTTCATCCTTTCTTTGCTTGTCAGACCAAATCTAATCTACTGTCTCAGGAAAGACTTTGGTATAACCTCCAAAAAATCTTGACCACCATCTACAGTTTTTTTAACCCCTCTAGTTTTCTATACAATTCAAGTTTCCTGTCACCCTCAGGTTCTTCCCATTCTGCCATTCCCATGGGATTTTCTTTTTTTGCATTAGAAGTTTCCACTAACATATGAACTAATTGTTACAGTTCTAGAAATCTTAGATTATATATTTTCAAAACGATTCTAAATCCCACTGTCCTTTCTGTTCTTTGGAATGTCATTGATGAGGGTTGTCAGATTAGAGGAAGCACAGGCTTAAATTAATCACAAGGGGGTTTTTTTGTTTTTGTTTTCCTGTTCCAAAAAAAGTTTAAGAGGTAACTTTAAGAAGTTTCTGGCCAGGCAAAAGGGAAAGGAAGTGGGCAGAGAGAATTGGAGGAATATGGGATGGGGAAAGGGAAAGTAGGATAATTCGTGTTATTTAATAAATTCACAGTGTTGGTTACCATCAGCACTATCTACTTCCAAAATATTTTCATCTTCCCAAAAGAAAATCTCTTATCTTTTCCATTTCTCATATCCATTTTTATTTCCCCTGTCATCAACCCTTAGAATCCACCAATACACATTCTATCTCTAGGGATTTCTGTCTCTATTCTGGATATTCCATAAAATTAGAATCATACAACCTGTGATGGTTTCTGTTTGTATTCTATTACTTTGCTTAATTTTTTTCCAGGTTTATCAGTATTGTAGCATGTATACATATGTATTTGCTCTTTGTTATGGCTGCATAAAATTCCATTTTATGTTTATACCACATTTTGTTTAGCCACTGATCAGTTGGTGGATAGTTGGGTTATTTCCAGCTCTTAACTGTTTTAAATAATGCTGGTTTGAACATGTGTTTACAGATATTTATTTGAGTATCTGATTTCAATTCTTTTTGACATATACTTGGTACATGGTATATCTATCCTGATGCCAGTACCACCCTGTTCATATTACTATAGCCTTGTAGTAAGTTTTGAAATTGTGAAGTAAACATTTTCTAATTTTATTTTCTTTTTTAATATTGCTTTGGCTGTCCAGACCCCTTGTTATTCCAGGTGAATATGACAGTTGGCTTTTCTCTTACTAGAGTGACGAGAGAAGGAAAGCTGGGAATTTTATAGATAATGCATGAACCCACAGAGTACTTTGGGTAGTACTGCCATCTTAACATTAAGTCTTCCAATCTGTCTTCCATTTGCTGTTAACATGAGCTTGACTTTTACATCTCAGGTACATTTTTACAATGTAGTAGGTCAAAGCATGTAAATATCTGGAGGAGGCTTTATTTCCTATCACAAAGTAATCTGTGTATTTTATTTCTGGAGGAACTTTTATCACATAAATGCCTCTTCCATTTTCTTACCACAGAAGCAAAAAAATGGCATCTTGGAATTAATATGATCGCTATGTCAAACTTTAGCCATTCCACTCAAGCTGCTGCTCCACCTACTCCTCCAGCCAGTGTCCAGAGTCATGCAGGCAAGGCCAAGCAACAGTGTCATTGTAGGCCAATCCATAACCAGCAGCAGAGATCAAGGCCCTATGCCCATAATATGTCTTACATCCTGAGAAAGGGCTCCATGAGGTACCTCCACCCAAATTGACCTTAACATAAGGGTTTGGGAGCAAGGGTTTCAAACATCTTTGATGCTTTAAAATGACCTGCCTTCAAGTTCAAGGTTATTTGTGAGGGTTGGAGATATCACTCAGTGGTAGAATGCATGCTTAGCACGCACAACAAAAAATAAGATTCCTTTGTAAAATTTTTATTTTTATTAGCATGTTTTTGCTTGATATACAGTAATTGTATACATTTATGGGGTATAGTGTAACATTTCAATGCATACATGAAATGTATAAGATCTGATCTATAGAGTTGGCATATTTAATACCTCAGGAGTGAAAATTCTGTTTGATCAATTCTACTTGTCATTGCTCTCTACTGAATTCTTTATTCCATTCATTGTATTCTTCCACTCCTGAATTCCTGGATAATTCTTTTTATGATTTCTTTCTCCCTATTGAATTTCTCATTTAATGAATTGTTTTTCTGAATTCATTAGCTGTGTTGTAGCTCACTAAACCTCCTTTACACAATTTTTTTAATTTTTCAGGAAATTCATGGATCTCTATTTTTGAGGAGTTGGTTACTAGAAAATATTGTTACTTTAGTAGTGTTGTGCTTCCTTGTCTTAGATTGATATGACACATTTGATGAAACATCATCTCTCCCAGATATCACTCACTGGTTTTAAGGGGAAAGACCTTCACCCATGGGTAACTGTGAGGATGCAGGTTAGATGGAGTATGGAAGCTCCAGCTCCAGTGAAGGTATAACAGCATAGTCCATCAGCTGAGGTCAGCATTAAAAAAGATTGCAGAAGCCCTTAATAGCCAAAGCTGTGGGTGTCTAGGACAGTAGAGAAAGCAGTTGGTTATTTGATGGCAAAGGTTTCTGGGATCATCCTGACCTCTTTTTCTTCCATGGAGGATGCCACAACTTGGGGAATCTCCCTTAACACTGGGTTAGGCTCATGAGAGTACTCATGGTGGCAGTGGTACAAGTGCCCATGAAGTAGCCTTGAGGTCAGGGTCTGGAATTCAAATACACATGGAGAGACCTCAGCTTTGGGGTCCATGTTGGTACCAGCAGTGGTACACAGGACGCAGGTGCCCAGTGTTAGTAATGGTATGTGAAGTGCAGTGTTTGTAGAGCAGCAAGGGAGATGGGGTCTGGAACACAGGCACAGCACAAAGCCATAGAGGCTCTTGGGCACATGTACTCCTGCTACAGCAGTGGTCTAAGAGATCCAGGATTTAGAGCTTGCGTGGAATTGAGGGTTGCAAATCTGGGGCAGCACAACAAATGACTCCTCCTTGTGGGTGCAGTTCCCTTTTCAGGAGTCTGTACTAGCAAGAGCTGTTGATAAGTTTCCTCCATGGTGAAACTTGCCAATGTCTCCTGCAGAGAAGTCACTGGGAACCATATGGCACCCACATAGCTCTCCCCCTTCTTTGCTCTTAGCAGTCTCCAGATGTTTCAGCTATGCCAAAGCCACAGAATCCTTCCTATGCACTTGTTTTCTTTTTTGCCCCATTGTGTTGCTATAAGTTCTTAATTGAACTATTGAACCTTCCTAGGGGCAGTTAATAGCTAGGTTGCTTTTTGTGGAAGAAAAAGGACATCATTTTGATGTTTTCTATTTAAGAACTAGTGAGTCTTCTGAAATGAAGAATAAAGGTATTTGCAACTCCTAGTGGGGGTGGGGGGAGCAATGACTCAAACAATGTGTGCACATGTGAATAAATGAGTATAAATTTTTTTAAAAACGTATTTACAACTTCTATATTCCTGAGTAAGAGTTTCCTGGATTAATAAATTATGTTGATGAAGATAGTCAAATAGTAAAGTCATGTTTCAAGTCTCATAATTAACATTAATTATATATGAAGAAATACCCCTAGAATATTTTTAAAAAATTTACCAGCCCTCAGATTTGATGCAAAAGCATCGTCTTTCATTCAACTCTATGTAAAGTTCTCTGCTAATTGCTAAAAATTACTATTTGTGATTCTTAGTTGAACAAAATGTAAAGTAAAACAGATAAATAAATGTAAAGTAAAATAGGAGCTTTGAGGTTTTAGATATGTAGAGACCTAACTGACTTTCTCCTTTTAATGAATTAAGCAGTTTTACTACTTCACTTGCAAGAATCTGGAATAATGATGTAGTGAGTGGCTAGTGACATAAGGGACCATAATTTGAAGCTGACTCAGCATTGCCCTGCTTTTCAAGGTTCTCTTTCCTGCAAAAATTTTTTTTGCCTGGGCCAGCCTTGGACAATGATCCTCCTAACCTAAGACTCCTGTGTAGCTAGATGACAGACACATACCACTACCTACGCCCAGTTTATTGTTTGAGATGGGGGTCTCACTAACTTTTTTGCCTTTTACTGAGATCCTCAGGCTCCACCTTGTAAGTAGCTAGGATTAAAGACATGAACCACCAAGCCCAGCCTTAATTTTTAAATAACTTTATGTTATAGACATGTTACTCGAAGATAACACTATTTTATTGGAGATATTCATTATATAATAGAACAAAATTCAGTGGTTTATAAATTAGATAAATATTCACTAAAAAATCTTACTAGAATTATTAAAATTTTAGGTACACAGTCATCCCTTAATAGGTGCAAAGGATTGTCACTAGGGGGTTATCCAGAAAAGAGGAGATTTCCCTGATACAGGAGAGGAACATTGTATTCAATTTTCCAAGCCCACTGAGACACTTCCCCCAGGAATCTGGAATAACAATGGAATGAATTTTTAAAGTAGTCCATGCACACAAGGTAGTAGGCCATCAGAAATTTATTTATTGTAGGAAAACAAAGCATGGAGCACAGAAAGAGGGAGAATTGAGTTAACAGCACCTTCTGACAGCTTGACAGCTTGTCAGAAGGTAGAAGCTAGGCGGTCTTTGAACCAGGGGTATTTATGTCTCCTAACTGGGTTGGGGGTTTCCAGTTCAAAACAGGTTATCTGGATGAATGGTTACCTAGCAACTTCCAATTACCCTGTTGATAGTATTACTCAAACATGGTGACAAAAGGTCTGATTGGCCTTATAATCAAAAAGGTCTTGTGACATGGATGTCTCTTCTTTATGGTCCTTTTTTAGGTATTCTTCCTGGTCACAGATTTACAAAAAACCAGGCATATTCTACTCCTGAACCTAACTACTCTTCTAGGGGCAGTGTGCCTCATTTGACATCTAAAAGAGAAGGGCAGGTGATGGAAAGAAAGTACATTCTTGAACAGTTGATCTACTTTCTTGCTGTTCTAGTGATTTTTCAGCCTTAATTTCTGGTTCTGTCTCAGCTCCTGAACCTGTCTTAATTTCTTATATATTTTCTAATTCTTCTGCCTCCTTACCCCAGCTGTCCTGCCTCTGGATTGGCACCAGGGCCCTCCACAAATACCAAAATTTGTGAATGCTTAAATGAATTAGTGTTTCATTTGAGAGGAAACAACATTTTATGTGCCATCAGGTTGGAAATTTTAGATTCATGATATCAGCATTGTTATGGCTGTACCTGAAGAGAGACAGATGACTTTATAATAACTGAGGAAAGCAGAATATATTCTCTGTTGTTTGTATTATACAGCCACACCAACAAACACCCTTACAAGATTCTTAGACCCATACTGACCTATAGTGTTTCTGTTATGGAGTAATTAAGGAAAATACCAGTAAATAAAGGGAAGCACCCCACGTCTACCTTGAAAACAACAGGAGCATATAAAATAAGACCCAAAGATGATTAAAAATACATTGCCACTCTGCCATACTAGAAATCACTGCAGGCTATTTATTGGCTTATATCAGGCTTTTAAGAAATTATATTATGATTAAATTTACCCTTTTTTTTTACTGTAAAGAGTAAACTTTTTTACTCTTTCTTTGTATTTTTTTTAAAAAGTGTTATTGTGTCTTTGGTGTCTCATAGCTTTAAGTTAATATGTTTACATTAGTAATTTTAAAATGAAAGTAATTCTACTTAATTATAAATGAAAAATTAATTTTGTTATTTAAAAAATTTACATTTTCCTATAACCATACATTCTTCTATATGCTTTAAATCATCTCCAAATTAATTATATCTAATACTATGCAACTGATACCTAAATATTCATTATCTTGTATTGCTTAGGGAATAAGGATAAGAAATTAAGGCTACATATGGTTGTGCGTGCCTTTAATCCCAGCACTCCAGAGGTTGAGACAGAAAGATCATGAGTTTTGAAGCCATCCTCAGCTACGTAGTGAGTTCCAGGCCAGACTAGGCTATATAGCAAGACCCTGTCTCAAAAAACAAGAGAAAGAAAGGGGGAAGAGGAGAAAAGGGGAAAGAATGACTCGGGGCCTCATGCACTCTGCCAGTTGAGCAAGCCCCCAGACCTTTTTTGGTTTAGTTATTTTTCAGATAAGGTTTTTTGCCTGGGCCAACCTGGACCATGATCCTCCTACCTATGTCTCCTACATAACTGGGATTGCAGTGTGCCACCACACCCAGCTTGTTTGTTCAGATAGGAGTCTTGCTAATTTTTTGTCTACACTGGCATTGATCTACAATCCTGATCTCTGCCTCCTATAAGTTGGAATGATAGGTGTGAGCTATTGTGCCCAGCCCAGAAGTATTTCTTATAACTATTTCTGGTCTGTGCTTCATTGAACTCATGGAAGAACATGGAGGGCCAATTGTAGAAGTTTAGCTACATCTCCTAATGTTCCATGACACTGTGTGCTTTTTGTACTTCTGTAAGATTTTCCCAGTCTTTTTCTAGTCACATGAAATGATATTTAACACTCCAGACAATGGTTTCAGAAAACAGAATTGATTAAAAATTATAATATGCTGAAATTTTTCTGTTAATGACCCTACTTATCTTGCATGTTTTCCTTATTCACATACGTAAATATCAGATATTTGGGTTTTGCCAGCCACATTTTAATGTTATTGGACTAAAATACCTTTAGGAAACCTGTTCATCATTCTGCTAACACCAGGTTTGATGAGTATCACCTATCAATCATGATAGAGCCAGTCAATTAAAATCCCTTAGCATTTAAAATATTACAGGTCACAAATGTTCACTGTTATTTAACGAAGCATTAAAACAATTTTCAGTTACCCAAGCTTGGTTACATAAAAAGCTTATGCTCTCTAAATCTAACACATTGGCCAAATTCAAGCTTACACATAGCAAAGCAAGGGGCTAACTTTGTAGTATATTTTGGGATACAATAAAAATCTGTATCCTTCAAACTCCTGCCCTCACTGGCTCACTTTATAAAAGATAACACTCAAATTTTGGTTTCTCTACTTACAAGCTGTGTGAACTTTCATTAGTGTTCCTGAACACTAATGAAACTCTGTACCTCAGTCTCCTCATCTGTAAAATGAGAATAATAAGGTTGTTGTATTAATTAGTGTAATGTTTGGTATATATAATAATCATTCAATAAGTGTTAACTACTATCATTGTTATTAGTACTACTAGTACTGCTACTAATATTAACCACTGTAATGTAGTCACTCTTTTTTTTTTTTCCTTTGGAGCCATGGTTTCACTGTGTTGCCTAGGCTGTCTTGAACTCCTGAGGCCAAGCAGTCTTCCTCCTCAGGCTCTCAAGAGCTGGGACTACAGATACATACCACCATGCCAATCTAATATCATCATTCTTTAGGGTCAAAGAAGTCTCCAAAAATTATTGCTTCAATGATCCATTAATTTTGCATAAATTTGTTAGATAATCTGGCTGTCACCTCTGGGAGCAGTTTTAAGAAAATGGTTGCATACAGGACTATTATTAAGTTATAAGAGGAAGGAAAAGCCTAAAGGAAAGCATGTCAGAGTTGGGTACCTTTTCTAACTACTCCCTCCTTCTTGAAACAATTGTGTCTCTCTTGACATTTCTTCCTCCTAATGTTCCTTTTTAAACTATATGCTTTTTCTTAAGCTTTCTTTAAAGGCTCCTTTTTTTGACCCATTCATTAAATGTCTGTGCTATTCAGAGTTGTCTATTAGACCTTCCATTCACACCCTGTATTTTGCATTAGCAAGATCATCCCTCACAAGACTTTCAAGTAAACCAAATCTATTACCCCAAACCATACCTTTGCTCTGAACTTCATACTTCTATTTCTAATCATCCACCATAGATCTCTTCTTGGATATTCCACAGATATCCCATATTCCACATGACCATAACTAAATTTATCATTTCAACCTGCTCTTCTTCTCATATCTCAGGGAATGACATCACTAACTACCTAGTTGTCTCCAACACAAAAATATTTACAATGTTTTTCACCCTTCTTCCTACAAGCATTTTTATCTTTGTAAAATGAAAATCTAAATACTCCTTTATATTAACCTGGTTGTTCTCCTGTAATGGCCCAACTCCTTCAAATTGCTTATAAGCAGGCTTCAGATTAGCTCTAATTTTATCTTTAGTGCTCCCCCCACCTTGAATTTAGTCCATCAGCCATATATCACTTTCAACTTTTGAATAGTTTCCTATTTCCTAAAATGTTGATTTCCTATCTCTTCTGAAACTTGGGAGCTGGCGGAATGACTCAAGAAGTAGAGCACCTACCTAGCAAGCATGAGGCTCTGAGTTCAAAGCCTGGTACTGCCCCCCCCCCAAGAAAAGAAGTCTAAAAATTGGATAACTCTTACTTATCTAACACTTCCCCATATCATATCATGTCATATTATATCATATCAGCAAAATGCCCCTTTGTGTTTTTCTGTAATGCCCTGTAGTTTCCCTAATTTGTTCCAAGCCTATTTACAGTATGGTACATCTTGTTACTATGTACTATCTTGTTAATTGATACTATTCCCAGAATCTATTAGTGACTGTCTTGATAAACGGATTGAATGGATGAGTGAGTAAATAAACGAGAGAAAGACCTTGGGCAGGCAGAGCAGACAAGGAACTGAATAGCTGAATAAGAAACCAGATGGAAGCAGCGAAGGAAAACAATAAGCATTATCAAATCATTCTGTTTACCCATGTTTATTGCGGCACTATTCACAATAGCCAAGTTATGGAAACAGCCAAGATGCCCCACCACTGACGAATGGATTAAGAAAATGTGGTATCTATACACAATGGAATTTTATGCAGGCATGAAGAAGAACGAAATGTTACCATTCGCTGGTAAATAGATGGAATTGGAGAACATCATTCTGAGTGAGGTTAGCCTGGCCCAAAAGACCAAAAATCGTATGTTCTCCCTCATATGTGGACATTAGGTCAAGGGCAAACACAACAGTGGGATTGGACTTTGAGCACATGATAAAAGCGAGAGCACACAAGGGAGGGGTGAGGATAGGTAAGACACCTAAAAAATTAGCTAGCATTTGTTGCCCCTAACGCAGAGAAACTAAAGCAGATACCTTAAAAGCAACTGAGGCCAATAGGAAAAGGGGACCAGGAACTAGAGAAAAGGTTAGATCAAAAAGAATTAACCTAGAAGGTAACACCCACGCACAGGAAATCAATGTGAGTCAACTCCCTGTATAGCTATCCTTATCTCAACCAGCAAAAACCCTTGTTCCTTCCTATTATTGCTTATACTCTCTCTACAACAAAATTAGAAATAAGGGCAAAATAGTTTCTGCTGGGTATTGAGGGGGTAGGGGGGAGAGGGAGGGGATGGAGTGGGTGGTAAGGGAGGGGTTGGGGGCAGGGGGGAGAAATGACCCAAGCCTTATATGCACATATGAATAATAAAAAAAAAATCATTCTGTTTATTTAAAACACAATTTTTCTTAACTTCACTGTACTTAATGTTTTCACTTTGGCCCTTATCCCTTCATTTATTCTCACCACTGCAACCTACTGTGAAGATCTATAACTACCACTTGCTTGGAATATATTTTCAGACTTAATGGTTCTTGTCCTATGCCCTTCAATCTATTCTAGATAAGTAGGTTTTCTAGTTAATTTTCTTGCACCTTACTATTAAGAAACAAGAAGCTTTCTCTTTTGATGATCCCTAGGAAAGAGAACTTTGAAATAATGCCTGGAGAAGTATGCTAATTTTTATAGTTTTTATTTTTAGAAAATTTTTCCTGATTCTCCCTACTGCAATCTAATCCCGTATCTTCTCGATTGGCATTCAGTGAATCAGACAATTGATTGTCATCACTTACGCAGTCTTTTTTTATATAACTAAAGATAATTAGCAGCTGACTCTATAAATATTTATTGAAGTACTGTTTATAAGTACTGTACCTCAACTGTCTCGTTTAATTTCCTAAATAACCGACTTTATTTAATGAGTTTTCTTTAATATATCCTTATTTATCTACCAAGTTCTCAAATACTTTTGTTATTGTTTTATTTGTGAAACCAAATAATAATTCTATAAGCAGTATTTGCTTTTAATTTGTTTGTTGTCATTTGTCTTATTTTCTTAGATTACTACATTTTTATTTTATATGAAAATTGCATCATTTATTACTTTCAATCAATCTTTTTACCTTTTTCATTGTCAGTATTGTACCTGGTATACCAAACAACATTGTTTCTAGATGGCAGAATAGGAAGTCCCTGCCTCCCTCATTCCCCCACAGACACCAACTCAACAATGATATATGGCTGACGATATCTTTGTGAGAACTCCAGAAAACAGATAAGAAGTTGCATTACCCTGAACAGGCACAAAGCTGAGAACTGCCACATTGAGATGGATGAAAAGAGATGGTTCATTTTACCTATAATCACCCATCTCCAAGCCATCACAGCTCAGCTTGATCAGGAGAGAACACCAGACTGATGAATTTCCTTGCAAGGGGTATACAGAATGTGCAGTCAACCCTGTGACATTTCGATGAACTGCTTTCTGTGTCACTGCACTGGCAGAACAAGCATGGTTTGGATCTTGGGGGTTACTGAAAACAAGAGAGATTGGGAGGTGGCTTTTTAAGGTACCAGAGGGCCTATAGTGCCACACATGGATGCCAGCACCTCTCATTGCAATCAGGAGAAGGTACCCAACTCTTGGCTTTTCCCTCAGGAGGAAGGGAGAAGAATAAAGCATGCATTCAGTGTTCCAGCATTTTGGAGAGATGCTCAAGGGACTGGTTTCTGCCTTGCCTAACTGGTGCAGACAAGATACTGGAAAGAGTATGGATGCTGTGGGGGTTACTAAGGACAGAGAGCAGGTGCAGCTTGCTGCAACATCGGAGAGTCTGCAGTACTGAAGACAAACACCACAGGGAGCAATGAATAACGAATTCCTGAGAAACCTGCAAACCTCTCTAATTGGAAAATTTTGTGCACAGGCCCAGAGAAGACACATCCCCAGAAAATGGTCTCGGGGTCCCCAGAATCTAGCAAACTAATTGCTGAGAGTCTTCCCCTATATAAAGCTAATCTATAAAGACTAGGAGGACTGGCAGAGTGGCTCAAGTGGTAGTGTAACTATCTAGCAAGTGTGAGGCCCTTAGTTCAGACCCCACTATTGCAAAAGAAAAAAAATTTTTTTTAAAGACTGAGAGATGTGGCTGTTTTATCAAATGTGAGGGTGATCTGATTGCAACCTCTGTCATCCCATTGATCACAAGGGTTGATTTGGCTGATCTGACTGACTAGGCGGGTGTCCCCTTCCTGCCTCCTGAAGCTGCACAGTCAGCTGCACAGATCATTAAAAGGACCACGATCCCTGATAGAGGAGGCCCAGTTACCTAAAAGAGAACACAGAAAACTAAATGAAATCAGGAAAATGCTGCATGAACAGCTGGTAGAGTGACTCAAGTGGTAGAGTGCCTGCCTAGCACATGTGAGGCTCTGAGTTCAAACCCCAGCACCACAAAAAAAAAAAAAAAAGAGCAAAATGGGCTGGAGGTGTGGCTCAAGTGTTACAGCTTGTGGAATCAAGGAAACAAAAGGAAAAATACAAATAAAGAAAGCCAAAGGACTTACGGGATGCACTCATATCGTACATATATGTATATAAATCAACTTGATTCTATCCCATAAGTATGTATATACATACATATGTGTGTGTATATGTATATGTGTGTGTGTGTGTGTGTATATATACACACACACACACACACATATGTCATGGAAGTTCCCAAAGAAGAGAGGGAGAAAGGGACACAAAACCTGTTTGAAAAAATAATGATAAAAAGCATCCCAAATATGAAGAAAGAAATGTACATCCAAATACATGAAGGTCAAAGGACTACAACTAGGATGTATCATAGAGGCACACACCAAGACATACCAAACTGTGAAAAAATCAACAAAAATGAGAAACTTCAAAAGGAGCAAAAGAGAAGTAGCATATTACATTCAAGCGAGCTCTCATAAGGATATCATTGAATATATCAGGAGACCTTTACTGGCCTTGAGTTCAAACCCCCATACCACAATAAGTAAATAAGTAAAAGTATATTGGTGCAAAAATCCCTAGCAAAATACTAGCAAACCAAGTTGAATATCACATTAAAAGAATTATATACTATGACCATACGAGATTTGTCCCTGGAATGGAAGGACGATTCAATGTATGAACAGGAATGTAACATACCGCATTAACAAAAATAAACTTCACACCTATTAGAAGGCTACTATTTTTTAATGGAAAATAGCAAATGTTGCCAAGAATGGATAGAAATTGGAACACTGTTGGTGGGATTGTGAAATGGCATTGCTGCTATTGAAAATACTAGGTAGATTTCTGAAAAAATTAAAAATAGAACTATCATATAATCCAGCAGTCCTATGTCTGGGTGTATATCCAAACTAACTGAAAACAGGATCTCAAAGATATATTTGCACACCTCTGTTCTTTGTACTATTCACAACAGCCAAGAGTAGAAGCAACCTAAATTTCCACCAAAAAGTGAATGGATAAGCAAAATGAGGTATATACATAAAATGGAATGTTATTTGACCTTAAAAGAAAATGCTACCACATGCTAATGGGTACTGCCAACCAGCAGACAGAGAGTCAAAGGAATAAATTCTGTATTCTTTCCATTCTACCAATGCCTTCAAGTAGATGTCACAGAAAGAGGGAGATTTGATCCTGTCACATCTGTGGTGATGTGATCCTATCTATCTATAAATGCTAGTCACTTCTGGCACAGTGCAGAGTGGAGAAAAGTGGAACATGATGTGGAGAAGCAAATATGGAAAATTAAGTACAGTCTATGTATCTCAGATTAAGCTCATAATTGAAAATATTTATGGAAAGCTAACAGCGCTCCAGGCCTTAAGGTGATTGGAAGAGGATGAAGGGAAAGAAGAGGCTAGAGAAGATACCAGACCTTGACCTCTAATCGACCATATAGTTTTGTATATGAACCTCCTAAGTGCCATGGAAATAGCAAGATCAAATTTGACCTTTAGAAAGAATATTTAATATTATGTGGAATATGGAATTGAATCTGGACAAGACCAGAAGCAAGAATCTGAAGCAGTAGAAAAATAAAGCAGATTTCTAAACTATTAAGAAACCAGGATTGAGAACCACTGGTTTAAATTTGAAATGTAACACACACACACACACACACACACACACACACACACACACACACACACACACACACACCTGGGTTCCTAGCTGGTTGTGCTATTTGGGGAGGTTCTGAAAACTTTAGGAGGTAGGGACTAGTTGGAGGAAGTGTGAAGATGAATGGGGCAGTCCTTGGGAGTATCATGTTCCTTGCCACTTCCTGTCTCCCTCTCTCTGTTTCCTGACTGTGATGATGTGACCCTCCCCACCATGATGAACTGACACCTCTGAAACCATGAGCCAAAATAAATCCTTCCTCCCCTAAGTTATTTCTGTCAGGTATTTGGTAACAGCAACAATAAAACTACAAAAAGAGTTAAGAGTGATCCATAGTTTCTAACTTAAGCACTGTCTGAATTGCAGTACCTTATTCTAAGACCTATATCTTATGTTCATAGTCTTGAAAGGTGTTTGTGAGTTGGGCTGGAAGGAGAAGGGCAGTTGAAACAGGTGTGAAAAAAAATTATGCCATGTCCTGGGAATTAGTAAGTTTGCTCTAGTTCGAATAAGGGTTTGTATAAAATCAAAGGAAGATGAAATTGAAAAGAAAAGTCAGATTATGAAAGCTCTAGTGTATCACCCTACACAGGCTGAACTTTATCCCTAGGTAGTAAGAAGCTTTTGGTGGCTAAAACAATTAAACCAGATATGGTTGAGAAATTTCCCTAGAATCCCCCAAATTTGGACAACTTTGGAAGAAAGTGGCTGGGTTGAATAAGAAAATAAGTTTTTTGATCACAAGATAAAAGCGAGAGCACACAAGGGAGATATGAGGATAGGTAAGACACCTAAAAACTTAGCTAGCATTTGTTGCCCTCAATGCAGAGAAACTAAAGCAGATATCTTAAAAGCAACTGAGGCCAATAGGAGAAGGGGACCAGGAACTAGAGAAAAGTTTAGATCAAGAAGAATTAACCTAGAAGGTAACACACATGCACAGGAAATTAATGTGAGTCAACTCCCTGTATAGCTATCCTTATCTTAACTAGCAAAAATCCTTGTTCCTTCCTATTATTGCTTATACTCTCTCTTCAACAAAATTAGAGATAAGGGCAAAATAGTGTCTGCTGGGTATTGAGGTGGTTGGAGGGGAGAGGGATGGGGCGGAGTGGGTGGTAAGAGAGGGGGTGGGGGCAGGAGGGAGAAATGACCCAAGCATTGTATGCACATATGAATAATAAAAAAGAAAAGAAGTTTTCATATCTTAAAGTATGTATTAAATTTTAAGCGATTTGTTGTCATTGTTGAATCTGAATAATACAGAAAAGTAGAGAGAAAAAGTCATCCTCATCCCTTTTACTTTGAAAACAACTATGGCTAATACAGTTTTTCCTTTCAGTATGTACATAATGTGTTATGTTTTTCTCTTTACATTTATCATCACACTGTAATTTATACTTTATTTAGCAATAGCAATCATATCAGCAAAATCAGTTGTAAAATTAACCCCATTTTTTATAGGCCTGGAGAGAGACCTGGATTATATCCAGAGCCCAAAAAATACAGAATAAAGTAACTATCTAGCTTCTATCCACTTATATGCCAAAAATACCTTAAAAACTAAATTTCTATTTTCACCAGTGGCACTGACTCAGTCTTCACATTTGAAAGAGACTAAGCCTAATTCTCTATGATCACCTATTGTTAAGATTTCCTTTTCCAATACAAATTAGCATCTACCATGTGCCTAAAGATCATATTTAACATATCTTGTGAAAGATATTAACTGAAATTTACTTTTTATTAGTTATTGATGTTAATATTTAGAGTAGACATTTTAGAAGTTGAAGCTTTTTGTACTAATAATATGGGAAACCTAATAATATGGGAAACACTACCATGTGAGGTAACTAAGATTGACTAAGATAAATGCAAACTTCATGAGCTGATAACCTTTACCTATAAAGAAGACTTTGAACTTCTCCTGGTCATTTTTCCCAAATCATTATAGAAACTAGATAATGTTTGGAAAGGACTTTAAAGGGTACTTGTCAGGTTCTGCTTTTAGTGATTCAAAGCACATAATTTCTCTACGCTTGAAAAATTACAATTTCTCTATGCCTGTTTACAGAATGTTTGGAACAAGAGTCTACTAAAGAAAAGAAAATTCTAATTTTGTATTTTAATGCCAATGGCATTTTATAATGAAAATATTCCAAATAGAGACTAGCCAAAAAATATATATCTATGTAAATGTTGCTGAAATTACATATTGGCAGTTTCTTTCTTTCAAGCATGAGAATTGTCAGACATTCTTTTGGCTGTCTGAGGTTTAATAAGGAGTCCTGGCAGCAAGACAAAGCAAGCTAGACCTTAAAAACACCCCAGAAAAGGGACACTAAATAGAAATCAGACAGCAGGACAAGAGGATCCAAGGGACTCCTAGATCCAAGGGATTCCAAGTCCGGTGATATAAAAGCTTTGAGGTTTGTATTCTTGAACCAGAATGACTGCAGAGCAAAAGGTAGAAGGAGCAAAGAGGAGAAAGATCCATGAAAACGGTTCAGGAAGGGTGAGGATTGTGTCTGACAGCTGGTCTTTTGCTATCATGGCTCTAACCAGTACCCACAATTATTAATGTGTTTATGTATTACTAGTACTGCTGCTGCAGTCCATGTTCCAGGGCCCAAAGTCCTTAAGAACACCTTATAGAGAAGCACTGTAAAGACAATCAGGAAATGCTCCTGTTAATCACTTGAAGCCACCTCAGGTCAGACTTTGCTTGCCTTTGAGGGAGTATTAGCATTTAACTCCTATATTTGTAGCTATTTAAATTTTTTATCCTTTTTGAGTGTTATTTTGATGAATTTTTAGTATCATATCTTCTAATACCATTTTCTTTATGCACTATCTTTTTTACCATGATATCTCATTCTAATTTACCAATTGTTTTAATACTACATTTTTGGCTACTTATATCTGACAAATTAAAGATAAAGGCAAAAGAAGAGAAAATGAATTATTATTTCCTCCTTTTAGCTTTAGAACTTTTCTAAGAAATAAATCTCCTGAGCATAAATGTAAACTTCAAGGATTTATATACAGTGTTGCTTATAGTACAGTGTTGCTTATAGTGCTTATAGTACTACCATGTAATCTTTAGGCAGTATATACATTGAGCAAAGCTAACTTTCCATTTCCCTGATTACTTGACCTTAGCTAAAAGTTATCACTGTATTCACTTATTCTCCTTTCTCTTTTGCCTAGGAAATTTTATTCTTTCACACTACATTTGTTCAGTTCTTAACAAATGTTCACAATTTTTTTTAATGGGCAGGTCTAGTAAAAAAAGCATTGAATTTATTGACCAGAATAAGGTTTGAAGTTAGATGTAGTGTTTATCTATACAGCCCATCTTGATCAATCAGTAAATTTTAGACTGTACTGTGAGCAAAGAATCCTTGTGCCTTGACATTAAGACACTTTTTCTTTTCTTGAAGAGTTGGGAATCTAGTTAAAATAACAGACATACATAAATAAGTATAAGGACAGGCATATATAAATAAGTATAAAGACTGAGATATGTGGTTATAATGCAATATGCAATAAAAATCCTAAGATAGAGTGTTTTATAGTACCTAAGTGCAGCAAGAGTGTAAGGGTCATACATTACTTCATAAAGAAGGTACCACTGAAGAAAATATTTTGGTTTTTGTTTTAGTTTGTTAATAATTTCAAACTTCAGAAGTGTCACAAGAATAGAACAAAGAATTCCTGTATCCCTTTCATACAGGCTTCCCCAAATATTAACATTTTGACACATTTGCTTTATCATTTATCCCTATGTATTAAAATGCATACTTTCCTAAACTGCTTGCAACATATATTTGAATTAGCGGTAAAGTAGGGAGGAAATAAAAATATATTCTCTTATATAACCTCAGTACAATTATGAAAATCAAGAAATGAACATTTCCACAATTCTATTATGTAATATTATACCAATTAAAATTTGCCAGCTTTTCTAATAATATTCTTTATTGCAAAAGGAAAAAATATTTTGTTCTGATTGGGATCTAACCCAGAATCATGCAGTGCATTTAGCTATGATGTCACTTTGGACTCCTTTAATCTAGAACAATTCCTCAAAATTTTCTTTGTTTTTCATGACTTTTTTTTAATGGTACTGGGGCTTAAACTCAGGCCTACACCTTTAGCCACTCCTCCAGCCCTTTTTTGCAAAGGGTTCTTTCTAGATAGGGTCATGTGGAACTATTTGCCCAGGCTGGCTTAGAACTGCAATCCTCCTGATCTCTGCCTCCTGACTAGTCAGGATTACAGGTGTGAGCCACCAGCACCCAGCTATGACCTTAATATTTTTGGAGCATATAGATCAGTTATTTTGTACAATGTCCCTCAAAGTTAGATTTTTCTGATGTTTCATAGTGATTCAATTCATTATGCAATTTATCAGGAATACCTCAGATGTGGTATTGTCTCACTCTCAGTACATCATAATCGGGGGCCTGTGTGTTGATTTCTTCATCACTGGTGATATTAACTTTGATTACTTGGCTAAGTTAGTGTCTGCTAGCTTTTCCACTGAGAAATACTTTTTTTGCTTTTTACTTAATAAGTACCTTATGGAGGCATACTTTGAGACCATATAAACATATTGTTTTTGTTGAGGCTTTGCCTTCTAGTTTTAGTATTAATTGATGATTTTTTTTTTACCTGAACCAGTTATCACTATGATGGTTGCCAAAGTGCTGCTTTCTAATTCCAACATTTCTTCACTCTTTAGTTGGCATTCTGTTACAAGAACTTTTAATTACTTCTTTATACTACTGTATGTTCATGGAGTCTTATTTTCATTTTATTAAATAGATTAAAGTCTGTTACTATCCTTTATTTTGATGATCAGGTTGTACCAGATTTGGCCAACTGGAGTCTCTTCAGGCTCTTCCAAGGTCTTTTTGACATATTCCCTTCACTATTTGAGTACTTCCTTAATGAAAAAAGTTGTGAAGGAAGAGTAGTAATTTCTGAGGAAACAAAGTGGTGAGAGAAAAGTTACTCTAGGCAGAAAGACTATCATTATAGTGTGGCAGAAAAATATGAAATAATACCATGTATTCTGATAATATATAATATTGTCAATATTTAAGTGATACATTAGTGAGCGATGAAGCTGAAAAGGAAGCAAGGAAGAGTTTTATATAGTATTATATATTCTAAGGAATTGAAATTTTGTCTTATAAGTGATAGTAAACCATTAATATAAATTCTAGAGCTATCATTTTGTGACAACAATGCTCTGTTTTATAATCTCATTGCACAGAAATCCTGGAACTTTAATATTTTTATTCAGCCCTAGAAAATAAGCAATCTTTTCATTCATGCTTTCTAATTTTATCAGAAATGCTATGAGACTCACCTTGAATCATCAAGTAGAAAACCTTGTAAAACTATTAAATGGAAAATATGAGAAATTATTTTCAGAGATACAAAGTACCCTGGAATCCCGAGTCTGTTAACTCCACCATTGCCAGTGTTTCCCTGAGCTTTGGAACCAGTTTCTCTTAATGCTTTCCTATATCTGAACCACACATTTTTTTGAATTACTAAAGGCCTGAACTATTTAAGATAAGTATATATAGATATATAGATATTACCATCCTCTTTGCTCTTTTAGTTTCCCAGGGAACTTGTCATAAGTGGTTTGCTGTTCAGAAAGATTCAGAAAGTAGAAATATAAGGGATAGCAGCTGCAAATATTATGTGAAATAGAGGGAGCAGTATTAACAGGGACAGAAGAAGGCTGTTCCTTGAGATATTTAGTATGGTCCAAAGAATGAATAATGATTTGTACTTAGGTAGCTTAGGAAGCTCTTACTGACTGCTGTGGAGAATAAACTTTCCTCTTGAGATTGTGATTTAATCAATAAGAACCTGCATAAACATTTTGTTTCTACTACCATCTATTTTGTGAGGTAAAAGCGTCTTTTCTTCATTTACTTGTAATTTAAAAAATAAATCTTTCAGGGCAAGCACAGTGGTCATATTCATAATCTGAGCTACTAAGGAGGCAGATATTGGGAGGATTTCATTTTGAGGCCAGCCCAGGCTAAAAGATAGACCCTATCTCAACCAATAAAAAGCTGGGTGTGGTGGTACACATTTGTCATCCCAGCTACACTGTATACATAAATAGAGTCATGGTCCAAGACAACCCAGGCAAAAATACAAGATCTTATTTGAAAAATAACTAAAGCAAAAAGAGCTAAAGGCAAAGCTCAAGTGCTAGAGTGCTTGCCTAGCAAGTGCAAAGTCCTGAGTTCAAACTCCAGTACTGCCAAAATTAAGAATTTGTAAAGGCCAAGCATGTGCCTCACTTCTGTAATGCCATCTACACAGGAGGTGAAGATGGACAGGATCATGGTTTGAAGCCAGCCTGGACAAAAAGTCAGCAACACCCCATCTTAATAAGTAAGCTGGTCATGGTGGTATGTGCCTGTCATCCTAGCTGCATGGCTACATAGGAAGTATAAATAGGAGAATCAGCCCACGCAAAAATGCAAAAGCCTATCTGAAAAATAACTGAAGTATAAAGGGCTAGCAGAGTGGCTCAAGTGGTAGAGTACCTGCCTAGCAAACAAAGCCTTGAGTTCAAAAGCATACACACACCCCTCTGCCTGCAAATAGATCAGAGAATTAAAATACTCCTTTGAGCCATTCCTTTCAGTTAATTTATTTTATGTGCAAAAGATGCCTGTGCTAACATGCCAATAGTATGAACAAACACTAATTTAACCCATTAACATCAGAGTATGTTAATGAATTCAGCTTAGCCATTCTGTAATGTATAAAATTTCAAAACATATTGTACATAATAAATATGTACAATTTTTATTTATCAGTTAAGAATAAAATAAAAAATCTCAGTGTCAATAAAAAATGCAACCCAATTTAAAATGGGCAATAGACATAAATGGACATTTCTAAAAAGATGACATACATGTAATCAACACTTACGTGAAAAAATGCTTAACATCACTAATAATCATGAAAATTCAAATTAAAACTACAATGAAATATTCTAACACCCCAGTCCAATAAAACAAAAATGGCTATTATCAAAAAAAGTAAAGATAACAGGTGCTGGTGAGGATGTGAAGAAAAAAAAAAAAAAAAGAAAGAAACCTTGTCCCCTTCTGGTGGAAATGTATATTAGAGCAGTCATTATACAGTATGGAGGTTCCTCAAGAAATTAAGAATACAATTATCATATGATCCAGACACCCCTCTAACTGGGTATATATCCAAAGGAAATTAAATCAGTCTGTTGAATGGAATCTGCACCCTCATATTCTTTGCAGCCCTATTCACAATAGCCAAGAAATGAAAGTAAACTGAAGTGTCCATCAACAATAAATCAATAAAGAAAAAGTAGTATATATGCAAAGTGGAATATTATCCAGCCATAAAAATTAAATCCTGTCATTTGCAGCAACACGGATGGAACTAGAGATCATTATGTTGTATGAAATTAGCCAGATTTTTTTTATATTAGTAAGTTTTTTGTCCTTGTGACAAAATACCTGAGAAATCAATTTAGAGGAAGGATTTTTTAGCTCACAGTTTCAGAGACTTCAGTACATGGTCACTTGGCCATGTTGTTTCTGGGCCTGTGATGAGGCAGAATCACCATGGTGGGGAGCATATGTGGTATAAAAATGCTCACCTCATGTCAGTCAGATAGCAGTGGGGAAAGGGGACAAAATACACCCTTCAAAGGTGTGTCCCCAATGACCTGCTTCCCCAAGTAGGTCTCATCTTCTAAATTTCTACCACCTCGTAATATCCTATTAAGCTATGAATACATAGGTGGATTAATCCATTCATGAAGTCAGAACCCTCATGATCCGCTCACCCCCACCCCAAGTTTGAACACTGCTGCATTGATAACCAAGCCTTCAACATAGAAGCTTTTGGACAAACACTTAAGATCCACACCATAACAACACAGTAAGACAAGTATTGCATGATCTTACTCATACATTGAATCTGGAAAAATCAGTCTTAGAAGTTGAGAGTAGAATGGTGCTTACCAGAAGCTGCTAAAAATAGGTGGAAGGGAAAGACCAGGAAAGATTGATCAGTGGGTACTAAGTTGCAGTTAGATAAGATTAAGAAGTTCTGGTGTGCTGTTGCACAGTGGGATGACTATTCATAACAATAATATACTACATATTTCAGAAAGGCAGAAGACAGGGTTCTAAGTGTTTTTTTACCACAAAGAAGTACGAAATGAGACAGATATCTTTATTTAAGTATTATACAATGTGCATACATGTATTGAAACATCACATGGTATCCTGTTAATATGTACAATTTTATGCTTCCATGTATCGTTAAAATACATTTAAAATAAAAATTTAATTCTATAGATCTGTTAAAAAGTGAATTATTTATCCAATAATATATTCACTTTGTGATATAGAGTTTGTAAACATTCAAGGCTAAGAGAAGTAAAAGATTAGCGCAAAAGACACCACTTGTTTTTTTTTTACTTCCCAACTTTGGACTTTGTTTAAAAGGTTTCGCATTCATTCACACCTCAACTATTTACTGAGTACTCACTGAAAGTATGAGGAAGGCACTGTTCTAAAAGTGGCAAGGGATACAAAGATTAATAAGATACAGGCTCTGTCTTCAAGTCTGCAAAGTAAAGTAGGTATTTAAATGTCTTAAATATAAAAAGGAGAGTGGCCGAGTGCCTGAAGATAATAAACAAGATACAAAAGTATTTAGAGATTTTTTTTCTGGTTAGTAGATACCCGTACTGCAATTTACAAACAAAAAATGAGAACCACCAGTCTCTATAGTTAGAGAACCATCAGATAATTTACTATCATTTTGCTCCTGCTACTTACTTACTTGCATGTCTTTCCTTTCTGCTGAGCTGTAATGTTTGTAGCATGGCACATATTACTCTGCGTATCCCAACTCCATAACTGCCCAGTTCATAAAGTATTCTTGATAAATAGGTGTGGATGGATTTATGTTATCACTGATAGTCAAATACACTTTTCTTCTCAGAAACTAAAAGGGCAGTTCTCCTAAGATTATACACAGTTTGCACATCATATCACAGAATGATCAGATCTGAGACCTGTACTCTTATATAGCTGAATAGAAAGGAGATGCAACTATCTCTATCATTCTCTTCCAATTATACTGGTTATGACTATGTTTTTATGATATTTGATTGATTAGACCCAGACCTCAATGAAAGTGAGTTATAATAAATTTACATTTCACTTGTAGATGAGTGATAAACCACACATACTCCCTTTTTCAGTATTCACCTATAATTTTGTTTTTAAATTTTTTTATCAGCATAAATTACAAATTTATTTGTACAAAGGGACTTAATTATGATATTTATATACATACATATAATTCACCCCATCTGTATTACTTTTTTGTTGTTGTTGTTGTTATTGGGGTTTGAATTCAGGATCTCAGGCTTGCTAGACAGGCAATCTATCACATGAGCCACTCCTCCAGCCCTTTCTAGCATTGATTATTTTCAAGATAGTGCCTCACAAACTATTTGCCCAGGCCGGCTTCAAACCATGATCCTCCTGATCTCTGCTTCCTGAGTAACTAGGATGACTGGCATGAGCCACAGGCACCAGCTTTATTACCCTTGTTCAATGCCCCTCCCTCCTCTTTTAACAGCTTTTAATGTGTTTCATTGTGCTATTTTCATGCATATATATAATCTTGATCATATTAACCCCCATCACTTCCTTCTTTCCCTCTCCCCACCCACTGGTTTCCCTCAACTGTCCTCCTTTTACAATCATGTCATATTGTTCTGATTAATTTTTTTAGCTCTAGATTCCACATATGATTGAAACCATGGTGATATTTTGTCTTTCTGAGCTTGGCTTGTCTCGCTTAACATGATGATCACCAGTTCCATCCCTTTTCCCACAAAAGACATAATTTCATTCTTTATTACTAAATAACACTCCATTGCGTATATGTACCACATTTTCTTTATCCATTCATTAGTTGTTGGGCATCTAGGCTGATTCTGTTGTGAACAGCACTGTCATAAACTTGAGTATGTGGGTATCTGTTATATGTTGACTTCTATTCTTTGCATATATATGCCCAAGAGTGGTATAGCAGGATCATATGGTAGTTCTATTTTTAGTTTTGTTTTAGTTTTTTGTTTGTTGGTAGTACTGGGGGTTTGAACTCAGGCCTTATGCTTGCTAAGCAGACGCTCTACCACTTGAGACATGCCTCCAACCTGATAGATATATTTCAAAAGATAGTTTAGATATAGTTCTGACAAAAAGAGAAGACACAAGGATGTCTCCAACTAGTAGAATGGAACTGTGATTTACTGAGATAGGAATGACAAGAGAATAAGACATCCGAGGGGTGGGGTGTGGCTCAAGTGATAGAATGCCTAGCAAGCGTGGGGCCCTGAGTTCAAACCCCAGTACCACGTGCAAACATGCACGAGAGAGACAGTGACAGACAGACAGTCATACAGACATCCTATGAGTAGGATAAGAGGGTGGAGAATCAAGAGTTTAATTTTGAACATAGTAAATTTGAGTTGCCTGTTACACATCCAAATAGATGCTGGATGTCTACAAGTATGGAAATACATACATGTTATCTACTAGCTATTGGATGATATGCAAATCTAGAGTTGAGGATAGAGATTGAGATTGGAGATGTAAAATTAAAACTGATATTAATGCCAAGGGATAGATGGTATCACTTAGGGAGTGGATAGCTAAATAATAATCTTTGTCCATGACTTTTTACAGAGGAAAGAAAATTTCCTAGGAAATTCTAAATAAATTCACATTTGGGAACTTCATTTTACTAACTAGCTCAGTAACTGTTCAGAATTTTAGTGTAATGGTTGAAGACATGAACACTAAAGCCAAGACTACCTTGGTTTGTAGCCTGGCTCTTCTGTTACTAGCTGTATGATTTATACAAATCTATATAGCCTTTCATTTATCTTGTGCAACTAAGGATAATAATGGTGCCTTTCCATAAGGTTGTTATGAGTTAATTTAGCACAGTTAGTTAATTAGTTAATTAACAGTTAATTAGTTGATTAATTTAGTACAGTTCTTTGGCACATAGTAAGCATTTTAAAAAGATTGGCTAGTATCATCATTAAATCTAACAAGTTTTGGCACATGATATAACATTACTAACTTGATTTAATATTCCACCAGAGCAGGCATGTTTTGGAAACAGAAAAAATAACATTTTAGTAGACGTTGGAGGTTGTTGATATTTTTAAGTCATTCCCACTTGTAAATCAGTGTTTCAACACCGTATTCTCAGTTAATTATGTTCCTGTTTAGGTCACAGTGCTGTTGATATCACCAAGGTGGCTAGAAGACACCGTATGTCTCCTTTTCCTCTGACATCTATGGACAAAGCCTTTATTACAGTCCTGGAGATGACTCCGGTGCTTGGGACAGAAATCATCAATTACCGAGGTACTTATTTGCCCATTGCCTTTTCTTTTCTTCATTTTCTAAGTAAGATTCATGTAACATAAATGTGCAGTTTTCTTGAATGAGAAAGGTAATTAGCTATTGTCACAATTATAATTATCCTGTTTCTTTTTTCTACTCAACTATAGGATCATCCTTAACAATACAGAGTATAACACCACAAAGCTTTTTTTTTTTTCCATTAAAAAAGGAGGAAAAGCTAGCTGTATTTCTAATTCAAGCCCTCAAGAGAGGGCTGTCAGCAGTTAGTGGGGAAATAGTTAACTTTGAGTCTGGTTGATGACTTTTCTATCAGAAGTGGGAGGTAACTAATGTGTCTTATAATCACGCTTAGCTATTGTAGAAAACACAGTCTATAATTTGCAGTGGTTTTACTTAAAATTTTCCAACTTGGGCTAGAGGTATGACTCAAGTGATAGAGCACCTGCTTAGCAAGTGCAGAGCCCTGAGTTCACACCCTAATACCACCCCCAAAAAATTATTTTCAACTTTATGATAATGCAAACATTTACATAGTTAATAAAGCTGCCTTTCTAATTGTACACTTTGTTATTTTCCTGGGCTAACAATATGTGGTATGATACTGTCTGGTGATGCTGGGCAACAGCAGCAATCTGCAGCTTCTGGTTGGCCACATGGTCACCAGGCTACACAGTGTATTGTGTTAAGAGCTATAATGTGCAGTATGTTGGGTATATCAAGCATGTGTTTATTTGTTTGTTCGTTTGTTTGTTTTGCAACAGGGTTTCACTGTGGAGCTCAGGTTGGCCTTGAGCACATGATTGTCCTGCTTCAGACTCCTAAGTGCTGGGATTACAGGCATATACCACCACACCTGGCTTAAATGCATCTTTGACTTGATGATATTTTCAACTTACAATGGGTTCATTAGGACATAACACCTTCATATGTTAAGGAGGATCTGTATTTAAATGAAACCTATAAGAAACACACTAATTTATCCATGAATCACTAAGCAATCCGTCTGATATTAAACTTTCTACTTAATCTAGTTTTCGTTATTTCACTTTTAGTCTAGTAGCACATTGAGAGCAATTTATAGATAGACAATTGAAAGGTAGTTGTATTAAGTCAACTCTTTATCAATATAACAAAATAACAGAGACAATTAACTTATAAAGAGAAAGGCTGTTTGGCCTCATGTTTCTAGCACTTCCAGGCCATGACTTTGAACCTCTGATGAGATAGCACATCATGGCAAGAGCACGTGGCAGAGCAAACCACTTACCTCATGAGCCAGGAGGTGGGGGGAAGGATCTGGGGTTTCACAGTCTGCTCTGAGGACACAGACCTAAGAACCTCCACAAGTCCCATCCTTCTAAAGGTCCATAGTGTCTCCCAATAGCACCACTCTGGGTTCTAAGCCTTTAAGACACAGGCCTTAGGAGAACATTCAGCAGTCAAACTATAACAGCAGTGTTCATGATTATAGTTAGTTTTTAATCAACAACTTCCATGTCTAACAATTCACCATAGATTGTATTTAGACATTGAGTCTCAGCAGACTAGGCTCCTGAGGAGAACTTCCAGCCAATAACATTTGTGGTCTTAATAAATGTAGTCTTAATAAAATGTCTTAATAAAATGTAGTTCCTAATTATTTTTGTTATAGCAGATAGAGCAACACAAAAGAATTGGTTTTATAAGTAAAACACTTTATTCATAGAATCTTAAAATATTCAAACTGAAATGAAAACAAACACCCTAATTTTTCTGTAAGGATACTCAGAACAGATGAAAATGAAAAAGACATAGTCTTTTTCTACATGGTAGTTTTCTTCCAGCATTAAGATATTAAAAAACAATGGTAGCTAACAAATTATGATAAAAACCTAAAATTAGTTGTATAGTTTCTAAATCTTACATCTTTGACTCACATTCTTTTAGGCTTAAACTTTTTCTTTTGTTTCTGTTTTACTTCTTATTAAAGGAAATAAAACTCAGAAAAATCACTAGAGTAGGAAATTTGTTAGGAATTAACTGTTATCTCAGAAATCAACTATAATTAACTTGTTTTCTCTACTTTAAATGTAAATATTCAGGGACTGGAGGTGTACCTCAAGTGGTAGAGCACACAAGGTCCTGAGTTCAAATCCCAATACTAAATAAATAAATGTAAGTTGCAGCTATCTATGGATATCAGTCTAAACCAAGATATTTTTAGAACATATGAATGTGAATTTAAGTTTTAAAAAATTTGAAATTGAGGTATGGATCAAGTGGTAGAGGGCTTGCCTCTTAAGTGTTAGGCCCCAAGTTCAAACCCAGTACTGCCAAAAATAAAAAGAAGTTGTAAAAAATTTAATGACACCTCACCTAGCATAAAAACAAATTATCATCTCTAGTCTCATAATTTCAGCAGACTTCCCTTTAGCATTGATCCTTAGAGAAACCAATCTGATCTTTCAAATCATTTTTAGACAAAAATTTCAGTCTTTTTAGGAAAAGAGATTTGGGAATGGCCATTCATTTTTCCTCTAGCAGAAAATTGCTGTCAAGTGTATTCTCTTTTCCCTTCTTGTGTTATTTCCCCTTTATTTGTTCATCAGAGCAGTTGTCACTTGTAAGGAAGCAAACTCTTCATGGATGGTTAACTTTTTTCTCAAGTGTTTCCACCAATAATGATGAAAAATAATGATGAGATTTGCAATAAGCCCTTGAGTTGGATCAAATTCAATTTTTAATGTGAAAGAGTATTAGAATTAGAATTCTTAACCAGTTTAGTTAAGTGCTTAGGAAACATCATATATAAAAAGATAATTTATTTTGTTCAAAAAATATTGATTAAGCATCTACTAAATTACTATGTGAAGGTATTTTTATAAAAAGATGAAGGAAATAAAATTCCCATTCCATGTATCTCATACTCTAATGCAGAAGAGAGTTAGGTAAGCATTGTGATACTTGTCTCCTTTATTGTGTCTTTTGCAAGCATCCCTACCTTTGTGAATTTTTTTTCCTTTTTTTATTGTTTTATTATTCATATGTGCATACAACGCTTGGGTCATTTCTCCCCCCTGCCCCCACCCCCTCCCTGACCACCCACTCCGCGCCCTCACTCTCCCCCCACTCCGCGCCCTCTCCCCCCCACCTCCTCAATACCCAGCAGAAACTATTTTGCTTTAGAGTTTTTTCTTTGCCCCTTTTATATCTTGTACACAAGCTTTACATGACCTTACACATTCTGGTGGTTTCAGATACCACTTATAAAGTGATTTTGAAGTCTGTCACGGCCCAGAGTTTGCATGACAAATTCACATGTCATATGGATTACATATCTGCTGCTAATAAGTTTAACTTGACAATGCTAAGCTTTTTTCTCTACCTCTGAAGTACATGTTTCTTCTATATCCTCTAGAACTCATCCCTTGATCTCCGTCCTCACTGCTATTATTTTTGTTTAGGTCTTTGTTACCAACTTCCTGGATTATTATAACAAGCTCCCTCCAATTGACATCTTTCCAATCCATTCTCCAAAATGCCAAAATAATCTATTCACATGGCAAATTTGTTATTAACACTTCCTACAATTCTCCAGTACAATGAAAATGAATATAATACAAGTTAAAACTAAACTCTTGACATATCTTTGTTTCAGCTTCTTATCTTAACTACCTTATCCTCAGAACTTGCTTCTCCACAAACCTGAAATGCTGTGTTTCTTGCCTCTTATTTTCTCTTACCTCTGAGACTTTACTTATATTGTCTTTTAATTGAAGCTTTATCTTATTTCTCTGCCTGGTAACTACTACATATTTTTTAAAAAGCAGGCTTAAGAAGCTTCTCCATGAAGACTTTCCTCATGTCTGCTCTGCCTTTCCATAGCTGGCTTAACTACCCTTTCCTTGTGTTCTTATGTTTTATGATAGAACAGACTGACATATTTGTTTGTGATCTGTGGAGAATGCTATAATAAATAACATGGGCATATAAAAGTAGAGTGCTATAAGTGTGAGTTACCATAAATTAAATTGCCAGAAGTTTAATGTAGCCTGTGATTTTATTACTGAAGAGAATTCTCCCCAGAAAAAGGGTTAGGAACTTATTCTCACTATACCTTAAAATGTTGTATTTACTAGGGGATGGGGCAGGAAAATTGGAAGCATCCTGTTTGACTCCATGAATAAGAACAGTCATGGTAACGAGGGAGAGACTATATTCTGAATAAAGAGATAGAGGAAGAGCATTAGGAAGGTAATGAAGGCATTTTAGGTAGGCTAAAAGGGATAAAGAAACAGAAAGGTGAAAGTTCCAACCCCAGCTTCCTGTGGGGGAGCTGAAGACACAACCACAAGGTAAGCCAGATGATCCTGGTGACAGACTGGCAATTCTAACCTCAGGATAAGGCCGCACTTCCTACAAGCTTTAAGTGCAGTGTGGGGATTTGGTATAATAATGACTGTTTCCATACAGCAAGCTTAAAGAAGAAAGACATCTTGTCATTCCCTTTAGTTTGGAGAACTATAGTGGAGTACTATCTTGAGAGTAGGCCTATTATTTGAGACTGACCTTGGGCAATTGAAAAAAGAAACAATCATGGCTCAGGGAACTACAACCCGACATATTGTCTGGGTGGCAGACAGCCATAGAGGTAGTTGTGGAGAAAGAGAGTACTGATGTGGACCCACCAAGAAGTTTAAACAGCAGGGAACTCAGAAGTGAAGGGTTCCCTAGTGAAGAATGAATCCCATCACCTGAGGGTCACTATAGAAACAGAGCAACAAACCAATGCTGGCAGAGTGCTCAGCCCCCTAGCTACAAGTATTTACTGCCAGGTGGGACAAAGAGCTCTGAGTCCAGGTATCACAAATCACATAATTTCCCCAGCCTCGTCCCACTCACATATGGTGAACTCCTAGGTAGGGTATGAAAGCATTGAGACTGGCCTCTGGAATCTGCCTCCCAGCTGCATGTGTTTGCTGCCAGGTGGAACTAAGAACTCTAAACCCAGGTCCTGAGAACCATGTGATTTCCCTAGCTTCCTCTCTCCCACAAGGTGGTGAACTCGTGGGCAGAGAGTGAAAGCGCTGAGACTTGCCTCTGGGAGCTGTATCACAGCAACATACGTTTGCTACCATGCAGGACTAAGAGCTCTGAGTCTAGGGCCCCTGGATCCTTTGATTTCCCCCAGCCATCTCTCTCCCACAAAGAGATGAACTTCTGGATAGGGTCTGAAACTACTGAGACCAGAAGGCAGAGTGCCTAAGTCCCCACAAGTGCATTGCTCAGTGCTCTGTTGGCTAGCCCTACAGTCCAGTGCATTCTTGGGACATCCCTAGACTTGGATACTTGCTGCCACTGGAGGCACAAATTGGGAACTTGTGGACCGAGTAGAAACCTGCCTGGCTGATTGGTTGCAAAGCTCCTTCCAGCCAGCAGCAGTGTCTCCCAGTACACAAAGGGAACTTCTAAGTGAAAGTCTTAACCACCCCTCCCACAGGCCACATATAGTAAGAACCTGTGTACCAGGAATTATGAGAGACTCCAGATAGTTTTCTTCTATCTCAGGGGTGCTGTGGATAAATCCTGGAGCCCTATGGAGCATGTGGGCAAATGTTTGTCTACTGAGCTGTAGCCAGACCAGTGGTAAGAAATTGCATCTCAATCCTACCACTACACAATTTTGCCTAAAAATTAAGAATACATTGACTGAAAGACTACAGGTGATTAAAACTTCCAACTGACTTGACATCGTATGTGCAAATCCCAACACACAAACATAAGAAATATGAAAAACAAGGCAATATGAGTCCTCCAAAAGTCAAGAGCGCCACAATAAAAGACAGTAATGATAAAGAAGTGAATGAAATCCCAGACAAATAATTCAAAATAATGATTAGAAGAATGATCAAGAAAATTAAAGACAACATGCCAAAAGCATCTGTTGGAGAAAAGACAGCCTTTTCAACAAATGATGTTACAAAAACTGAACATCCACATTTTCAAAACTAACTAGATCCCTATCTCTCACCCTTTATAAAAATCAATTCTGGATGAATCAAATATCTTAATCTAAGACCCAAAACTTTGAAACTACTGTGAGAAAACAGGGGGAACACATGAAGATGTAAGCACAGGCAACAGTTTTCTGAATAGGGCTTCAGTTACTCAGGTATTAAGAGTAGGAACTGACAAATGGGATTATATCAAATTTTTAATTTTTTATTTTTGTACTAAGGGTACACTGTAACATTTACAAAAGTTCTTACAATATATCGTAGTTGAATTCATCCCTTCCATCATTGTCAAATTAAAAAACTTCTGCACATCAAAGGAAATAATTATCAGAACAAAGAAACAACCTACAGAATGGGAGAAAGTTTTGCCAGGTATTCATGAGACAATAGATTGAGATCCAGAATATATAAAGAGCTCAAAAACTTAAACCCGAAACAACAATTAATAAATGGCCAAATGAATTGAACAGACATTTCTCAGTAGAAGAAGTACAAATAGCAAATGTTGCATGAATGAATGTTCAGCAACCTTAGCCATAACATAAATGCAAATCAATAAACATGACATTGAGATTCCATCTAAACACAGTCTGAGTGGCTATTACACACTGTTGGTAGGAATGTGACTTAGTGTAGCCATTATGGAAATCAGTGTAGAAATTCCTCAAAAAGTAAAAGTAGAACTACCATATGATCCTATGTCACTTTGGGGCATATACCTAAAGGAATGTAAGTTGGCATACAATAGCAATACCTGCACACTTATGTTTAGCAGCACTATTTATAATACCTAAGCTATGGAACCAACCTAAGTCCCAACAACCATAGCTATAAAGAAGAATGAAATTATGTCCTTTAAAGAAAAATAGATGGTCTGGAGATTACAATGTTAAGCAAAATAAGCCAGACTCAGACAAATATTGCAGAATCTAGACCTAAAAATAATAATTTTAAAAAACTGACATGAATGTAAAAGAAGGGCTGTTTTGGCAGTGGGAACCAACAGGAATATGAAAGGAGAGGGTAGGGGATAAATAGGTTGAATATATGCATGTATGAAAATAATATAATGAAACATTAAAAACTTTTTTTAAAAAGTAGGGGATGAGGGGGATGAAAGAGTAATAGAGGGATGAATTTGACCAAAGTACACTATACACATTTATGGAATCATCACTTTTATACAATTAATATACTCTAATAAAATGTTTTATTTACCTAGTATATTTGTAATTTTTTTTGTAGTACTGGGGTTTAAACCCAAGACTTCTCACTTGCTAGTCAGGAACTCTACCACTTGAGCCATATCCTCCAGTCTTTTGTGCTTTTTTTTTTTTTTTTGACAGGGTCTCGTATTGTTGACTGGGTCAACCTGGACTATGATCCTCCTGTTTATGCATCCTGTATAGCTGGGACTGTCAGCACACACCACCACCTCCAGCTAATTGGTTGAGGTGGGATCTCACTAACTTTATGCTTGGGCTGTCCTCAAACTGCCATTCTCCCAATGTCTGCTTCCCAAGTAGCTGGGATTACAGGCATTTTACTTGCATTTTAATGAGCAAACTTTAAATTTTCATTTTGATTTCAGTCAGATGAATCTCTAAACTATTTCATTTCTTCCATTAATGACTGAGTACTAAAAGTACTTTGGGGAAACTGAAAGGCCTTCATAATTCTCCAAAATCTCAAATATTTTGCCTCTCCAAATACTCTGACATTTATAATTGCAAAGGCACTTAAAGGAACACCTATGTTTATAAGGGAAATACAGAACCACTGAATCTGTGACAAGTTTGGAAGTGTGATTTCTCTAAAATGTTTTTTGTGTATCTTAGAAATTTCAACAATAAGCCCAGAAAACTAAGGACATAACATACACAGAAATGCTGGGAGTTATTGTTGTGAAGGTCATTAGACATAATTCTGTGAAGAAACTTTAGAATATGTACATGAAATACTTAGAACATAATAGTAAGAGGGAACTTGGGGATTGCATAATCTCTTTTACTTTAAAGATCAGGAAGTTTAATACCAAACAGTTGTGAGCAAAATAGTTATGATTAAAACAATTAGAACTCAGGATTGTCAACTCCCAGTCTGATGTCCATTTCAATATAAAAAATTGCTTCTTAAGTCAAATCTGAAAATTATTCTTCCAAAGCTAGTGCCTACATGTGCATACATATGTAAACTTGTTTGGTTTTAGTCCATCTTAACTATGGATGAGTCTTCTATTGTCTGTGATCTATCCTTTAGCTTATCTACCATTTTTAGTTCCTATTTGTAAGTATTGCTTTTAAGGAGCAAGTCTTCCATTGATACAAACAACTTTCCTTTGGTTTCTTGAGTGAGGGATGCATAGTGTTATGGTTTGAATGTGAAATGTCTTCCCATAGGCTCATGTGTTGTCCCTGGCTGGGGACACTATTTGGAGAGGTAATAGAAAGTTAGTTGGTGCAGCCCTACTGAAGGAAGTAGGTCAGTTGGAAGCATGTTCCTGGGGCTGTATCTTGTTCCTGGCCCCTTTCTGTCTCCTCTTTGCTTGCTAGCTCTCATGAGGTGAACATTTTCTTTTGCTATGCCCTAATACCATGATGTTCTGCCTCACAACAACCCAGAAACAATGAAGTCAGCTGATGATGGATTAAAACTTCTGAAATTAGGAGCCAAAATAAATCTTTCTTCCCTTAAGTTGTTTCTCTTAGGTATTTTGTCACAGCTATGTAAAACTGACTAACATACCTAGCATAATGAATGATAATATTTATAAGACTACTATTTATGATTCATCTTCTTTACTGGTAAAATGCATACATGAATAAATTACAACTTCACACTTGGTATGATACTAGCTATTGTAAGGCAAACAAATATTCTGGCATTATTCCCCGAAATTTCCAGTCTTTTTCAGTTCACAATGGAGAAACTATGAGCTGTTGAAAGAAAAAAATTCTGTCTTGGGAACTTTATCTTAGATTACAAACACTAAGCTTCCTTGTTTAAGATCACATGATCAAAGACTTCAACAAACACCTGTGTTGTTTGTTTTTCTGCAAAAAGCTTCAGCAGTTCTAGCTGTGGAAACTTGAAGGTTTCATGTTGGAATTCAATTTGAAAGTGAAGTATCTCTCCAAAATGCTGACCAACACACAAAAACACATCTTCCTTTCTCTGACTTCTAGCTTGTTAGCTGCTAATGGGCAGTTAGTTATCTTTATCAGAGATTCTCCTCTAGAAGAAACTCATAAGCTCCTGGTTTGAAGCAGTAAGAAGTCCTCACCTATGTGGCTCACAAGTTATTCTGGGAGTTCATTAATTCCTCCTCATTGTTCAGGGCTAAGGACTAATAGAATAAGGAAAAAGGAAGCAAGGTTTAGTGGAAGTTTTCCCATCAGACACACCTTTACCTTTTAGCTGAGAAAATTTAGACAAGTTATGTAACCTTTCTGAGCCTTAACTCTCTCCTATGTAAAGTGGAAATAATGTTCAGCCAATATATGACTATTGTAGGATACTATTGAAGGACAATATGTATGAATAATCTAGCTTTCATTAGGCTATTGTGCTTGAAATTTAGTAATTTAGAAGTCCCTTCCCTTTTTTTTCCTACATGGAGATTTTAAGATAGTAGCACTATGATAAGCACTTATAAGTTACAGAATCAAAGCTAAAATTCCCTGGCTCAGTTCTGTTTTCTGGTCCACATTAACAGTCCTTGGATACTGTATGCATTTTGATTTAATCAAATTTACAATCCACCCTCCCATGTTATTCGGATATGTGCTTCCTGTCTCATTAGAAAATTTAATCGAACAGTTTTTGTTGCTTCTCTGTTTATTCCTGGTTGAACTTTACAAAATTGAAGCAAAGAGTTCTGATATTTCAAGTGAAAGTGTATATTTTTATTACCCAAATTGCTATTTCCAATCTCTACAGTCTAGTAAAGCTTTCACGTAGAATGAGCCTGTCTACTTGAGTATATCTCCTGGGATATTGGTCTGCTTTGGCATTTGTGATAGATCTTTCCAGTTTTCCATGGAGTGTAGCCACTTGAACTTACTCATAATTCTCTTCAAGTACTCTTATCTCCTTAGTCCACAAACATTATCATACCTCTTAAAATATGTGCACCTTATTATATGCTTCTATTTATGCATCTTAATAGCATTATTTTTATACTTCTGTCTACATCTCATAAAATGTCTTTAATGTCTAATTTAATGTTTAAGTTTGTCTCCCTCTTGTCCACAGAAGATATGTTCTAAGACCCTCAAAGGATGCTGCTGATAGTATTAAACCTATGTACTATTTTTTTTTCATATAGGTCTTTCATTATTGCCACATAGTACCAAAGCTAACTTGCCTTCCATGTTTTATGCTCTGGTGCCTCCTTTGCATCATCTTGTCATTTGGGGTCATTATTAAGTAAAAATGAATGCTATTTGAATATAAACCTTCAATTCCTTGACAGCCAATCTGATTACCAAGATGACTGCTAAGTGAATAAGGAGCAAGCAGTACATACAGTGTGAAAACTCTGCAGACAGGTATAAATGATACCCCAGGTGGCATAGAGTGGAATGATGTGAGATTTCATCATTTCACTCAGAACAAAGCAAAATTTTAAACTTTTGAATTGTTTATTTCTGGAATTTTCCATTTAATATTACCCATAGTTGATTGGGGAAGGGGTAACTGAAGCTGAAAAAAAAGAAAAGCAAAACTGCAGAAAAGAGAAAACCCAAACAATGTATGCACATGTGAATAAAAGAATAAAAAAAAGAGAAAATGAATGTATATATGTTCGTGATCTGTGTGTATATAATCACAGCCGTAAATAATTGTGATACTCTTCATATCCAAAAATTATATTTCCAATAAGCTCTCTGTATAGGTGCTTTCAGTTGCTTTTCCCCACTATGGAAAGTACCAAAAATATGCTTTCATCATAGTACTCCCTAAACTCTCTTGTGTAGGGAGATTGTTTTAAGTAAAATTAATTTATTCAGATATGAAAACAGCTATAACTTTGGCCTAATTGCCCTATATCACAACCAGGTAGACTGCTCTTTCTATTTCACACTTCCTTCTGTGTATACAACTATATGTTTACATAGATGTATATACATATACACACACACACATACACACACACATCCTCTCTTTTTAAAACTTAAAGCATATTTTAAATGTATCTCACCTTAAACAATTTTGATATGTTAGAGTTCGTTTTTATCTAAAAAGTAAGGTAGGCTAGGTGAAGTGATACACACCTGTAATCCCAGCACTCAGGAAGCTGAGGTGGGAGGATCATGAGTTCAAGGCCAGCTTCAGCTATACACTGAGTAAGAGATAAGCCAAGGCTACATAGTGAGGCCCTGTCTCAAAAAATATATATATATATAAATATATATATATGGGGGAATTAATTTTTCCATAGGTTTTTCAAAGTTAATATACATAGTTTTTATTGACTACATCTATGGCTAAAACAATGTACAGTCTTTAAAAATGGTTCTTAGAAATGTGGTATCTATACACAATGGAATTTTATGCAGCCATGAAGAAGAACGAAATGTTATCATTTGCTGGTAAATGGATGGAATTGGAGAACATCATTTGAGTGAGGTTAGCCTGGCCCAAAAGACCAAAAATCGTATGTTCTCCCTCATGTTGTGGACATTAGATCAAGGGCAAGCACAACAAGGGGATTGGACTATGAGCACATGATAAAAGCGAGAGCACACAAGGGAGGGGTGAGGATAGGTAAGACACCTAAAAAACTAGCTAGCATTTGTTGCCCTTAACGCAGAGAAACTAAAGCAGATACCTTAAAAGCAACTGAGGCCAATAGGAGAAGGGGACCAGGAACTAGAGAAAAGGTTAGATCAAAAAGAATTAACCTAGAAGGTAACACACACGCACAGGAAATCAATGTGAGTCAATACCCTGTATAGCTATCCTTATCTCAACCAGCAAAAACCCTTGTCCCTTCCTGTTATTGCTTATACTCTCTCTACAACAAAATTAGAAATAAGGGCAAAATAGTTTCTGCTGGGTATTGAGTGGGTAGGGGGGAGGGAGGGGCCAGAGTGGGTGGTAAGGGAGGGGGTGGGGGCAGGGGGGAGAAATGAACCAAGCCTTGTATGCACATATGAATAATAAAAGAAAAAGAAAAAAAATGGTTCTTAGTCTTTCCAGTCTTTGAAGTTTTCTCATTACATTTTCACATTTTCAATATACATGTCTTATTTGATATAGTTAAATAGTTTCTTTAGCAATCTTTCTCTTCAGTGTCTATTTTGAAGTGCCATAAACTATATTAATACCATACAATTACTACTCAGAGCACAATGAATGAAAAAATGTAGCTGTTAAATTGAAAGAAAATAGAAATTCTCTAAAAATGAATAGCATCAAAATCCCTTACTCCTGCAATTATGAAAATTTCCTAGATAAGTCTTTTTTTTTCTTCAATAGCCATGGTGATATCCTAACATTGGACCAACCAACACTGATTGGAAAAGTTAGAAACTATTTTTATAATACTAGACAATGTGGTTCAAAATTAAGGAAATTATAATAAGAAAATACTCTCCCTGTGGAGCATAAGACAGTTTATAGAACAGTGATTATGAGATTACCATTAAAGAAGAATCTTAATTATTTAAACTATGCAATTATGAACTTTTGGGTTTTGTTTGTTTGCCTTAAAGCCTGACAAATTCCCATCTTGGACATAAGCGATACCCATTTACTTATTTGACCTGAGTATAGCAAGAATTCCATCATTTAGTACTCAATTGGAGCATTTTCTATGACCTCAAGAACATTTTAGATATTTTTTTTTATTCATATGTGCATGCAAGGCTTGGGTCATTTCTCCCCCCTGCCCCCACCCCCTCCCTTACCACCCACTCCGCGCCCTCCCTCTCCCCCCCACCCCCTCAATACCCAGCAGAAACTATTTTGCCCTTATTTCTAATTTTGTTGTAGAGAGAGTATAAGCAATAATAGGAAGGAACAAGGGTTTTTGCTGGTTGAGATAAGGATAGCTATACAGGGAGTTGACTCACATTAATTTCCTGTGCGTGTGTGTTACCTTCTAGGTTAATTCTTTTTGATCTAACCTTTTCTCTAGTTCCTGGTCCCCTTTTCCTATTGGCCTCAGTTGCTTTTAAGGTATCTGCTTTAGTTTCTCTGGATTAAGGGCAACAAATGCTAGCTCATTTTTTAGGTGTCTTACCTATCCTCACCCCTCCCTTGTGTGCTCTCGCTTTTATCATGAGCTCAAAGTCCAATCCCCTTGTTGTGTTTGCCCTTGATCTAATGTCCACATATGAGGGAGAACATACTATTTTTGGTCTTTTGGGCCAGGCTAACCTCACTCAGAATGATGTTCTCCAATTCCATCCATTTACCAGTGAATGATAACATTTCGTTCTTCTTCATGGCTACATAAAATTCCATTGTGTATAGATACCACATTTTCTTAATCCATTCGTCAGTGGTGGGGCATCTTGGCTGTTTCCATAACTTGGCTATTGTGAATAGTGCACAATAAACATGGGTGTGCTGCAGGTGCGTCTAGAGTAACCTGTGTCACACAGTCTTTTGGGTATATCCCCAAGAGTGGTATTGCTGGATCAAATGGTAAATCAATGTTTAGCTTTTTAAGTAGCCTCCAAATTTTTTTCCAGAGTGGTTGTACTAGTTTACATTCCCACCAGCAGTGTAAGAGGGTTCCTTTTCCCCGCATCCTCACCAACACCTGTTGTTGGTAGTGTTGCTAATGATGGCTATTCTAACAGGGGTGAGGTGGAATCTTAATGTGGTTTTAATTTGCATTTCCTTTATTACTAGAGATGGTGAGCATTCTTTCATGTGTTTTTTGGCCATTTGAATTTCTTCTTTTGAGAAAGTTCTTTTTAGTTCACTTGCCCATATTTTTATTGGTTCATTAGTTTTAGGAGAATTTAGTTTTTTAAGTTCCCTATATATTCTGGTTATCAGTCCTTTGATGTGTAGCTGGCAAATATTTTCTCCCACTCTGTGGGTATTCTCTTCAGTTTAGAGACCATTTCTTTTGTTGAGCAGAAGCTTTTTAGTTTTATGAGGTCCCATTTATCTATGCTATGTCTTAGTTGCTGTGCTGCTGGGGTTTTGTTGAGAAAGTTCTTACCTATACCTACTAACTCCAGAGTGTTTCCTACTCTTTCCTGTATCAACTTTAGAGTTTGTGGTCTGATATTAAGCTCCTTGATCCATTTTGAGTTAATATTGGTATAGAGTGATATACATGGATCTAGTTTCAGTTTTTTGCAGACTGCTAACCAGTTTTCCCAACTGTTTTTGTTGAAGAGGCTCCTTTTTCTCCAATGTATATTTTTAGTGCCTTTGTCAAAGACAAGTTGGTTATAGTTGTGTGGCTTCATATCTGGGTTCTCTATTCTGTTCCACTGGTCTTCATGTCTGTTTTTGTGCCAGTACCATGCTGTTTTTATCGTTATTGCTTTGTAATATAGTTTGAAGTCAGGTATTGTGATACCTCCTGCATTGTACTTTTGACTGAGTATTGCCTTGGGTATTAGTGGCCTCATGTGTTTCCATATAAATTTCACAGTAGATTTTTCAATCTCTTTAATGAATGTCATTGGAATTTTGATGGGAATTGCATTAAACATGTAGATTACTTTTGGGAGTATCGACATTTTTACTATGTTGATTCTACCAATCCATGAGCATGGGAGATCTCTCCACTTTCTTCTTCAATCTCTTTCTTCAGAAGTTTATAGTTTACCTTGTAGAGGTCATTCATATCCTTTGTTAGGTTTACACCTAGGTATTTGATTTTTTTTTTGAGGCTATTGTAAATGGAATTGTTTTCATATATTCTTTCTGAGTTTGTTCATTGTTAGTGTATAGAAATGCTAACGATTTTTCTATGTTGATTTTATATCCTGCTGTCTTGCTATAGCTATTGATGGTGTCTAGGAGCTTTTGAGTAGAGTTTTTGGGTCTTTAAGGTATAGGATCATATCATCTGCAAATAGGGATATTTTGACAGCTTCTTTACCTATTTGTATTCCTTTTATTCCTTCTTCTTGCCTAATTGGTCTGGCTAGGAATTCCAGTACTGTGTTGAATAGGAGTGGAAATAGTGGGCATCCTTGTCTGGTTCCTGATTTTAGAGGGAATGGTTTCAGTTTTTCTCCGTTAAGTATAATGCTGGCTGTAGGTTTGTCATATATAGCTTTTATAATGTTGAGGTACTTTCCTTCTATTCCTAGTTTTCTTAGAGCTTTTATCATGAAATGGTGTTGGAGCTTATCAAAGGCTTTTTCTGCATCTATTGAGATGATCAAGTGGTTTTTGTCTTTGCTTCTGTTAATGTGGTTTATTACATATATTGATTTTCGTATGTTGAACCACCCCTGCATCCCTGGGATGAAGCCTACTTGGGTGTGGTGAATGATCTTTTTAATGTGTTGTTGAATTTGGTTTGCCATTATTTTATTGAGGATTTTTGCATCAATGTTCATTAAGGAGATTGGCCTATAGTTCTCCTTTTTGGAGGTATCTTTGCCTGGTTTTGTGATAAGTGTAATACTGGCTTCATAAAATGTGTTAGGCAGTTTCCTTCCCTTTCTATTTCATGGACAGTTTAAGGAGGGTTGGTGTCAGTTCTTCTTTAAAAGTCTGATAGAATTCAGCAGAGAATCCATCAAGTCCTGGACTTTTCTTTTTTGGGAGACTCTTGATTGCTGCTTCAATTTCATTTTGTGTTATAGATCTATTCAGGTGATTAATACCCTCTTGGTTCAGTTTTGGATATCATATGTATCTAGAAATCTGTCCATTTCTTTAAGATTTTTGAATTTATTTGAAAAATAAATTCTCTGGTGATTTCCTGGACTTCGATGGTGTTTGTTGTTATCTCCCCTTTTGCATTCTTGATTCTACTAACTTGGGTTTTTTCTCTCCTCATTTTAGTCAGGTTTGCCAGGGGTCTGTCACTCTTGTTTATTTTTTCAAAGAACCAACTTTTTGTTTCATTAATTCTTTGTATTTTTTTTTTTTTTTGGTTTCTATTTCGTTGATTTCAGCTGTTATTTTTATTATTTCTCTCCTATTTGTTTAGGGATTTGCTTGTTCTTGTTTTTCTAGGAATTTGAGATGTATCATTAGGTCATTGATTTGGTTACTAAGCTTTCTTTAAGTATGTTATATTCCTTTTAAAAGTTTTTGTCAAGTGCTGGTGTCTCAAGCCTATTATCCTAGCTACTCAGGAAGCAGAGATCAGGAGGGTTGCAGTTTGAAGCCATCGCAGACAAAAAGTTCACAAGACCCTATTTCAAGAAAACCCTTCACTAAAAGGGCTGGCAGAGTGGCTCAAGATGTAGGCTCTGAGTTCAAACTCCAGTACTGCAAAATCAAAAAAAGTTTTTTAAATGATTTAAAGACTCAAATCTGCGTATGTTTCACCTTTCCTAGTCACCCTCTTAATCCTTGGTCTTAGTTAATACTGTTCTCCCAATGGTCATTTGGCCAGGTAAGTATATCAAGACCAATTTCTCAGCTACTTTTGTGAATAGCTATTAAGTGAAAAAGATCTTTCAGTAACCTCTCACATATATTAGTTATAAAGGTGTTTTTAAAATGTTGCAGTATCAATGTCATCACAATGAACATAAGTAAACCTTTTAAGGAGCTTATATTTAATAGCAAGCAGTCTTACATTGTGCTTTATATTAGTAAGTCAACAATAGTATCTTTTCAACATTCTGTTACCTACCACTCTTCCTGTACTCCTGATTCATACAAATGACAGTCTTGATTAGCCAAAATGAGAACAAGAAATCAGTTTCCTAGACCACTAAATTTATAGCTTTCCCTTGACTTCCCCTAAAGCCTTCTTAGAGATAACTACACAGGGAACTTTATAACCATGGAATCATTAGATTGCTTTTCAGACTTACACTGGGAAACCACTCAGTTTTCCTAACATCTTAAGTTGAATAACAAGAAAAAAATATTATCTGAGTCAGAATAAAAGCCAAGCCAAACAAATTAAGAGTTTAAATTTTACTCTTAAGAATACACGAGTTCAATTCTCACAAATGTTCTTAACGTCAGAACCTCTTGATTTTGTTCTTATGTATGACCATTGTTAGCCATTTGAATCTCTAAGAACTCTCTAAAATTAGGCCAGTCATCTCAGTTTAAAAACACTAGCATTCAGGCTACTAGGGAATTTGTTCATCACTTTTATCATGTGGAAAACTAACACTTTTATTGAAAGTCCTGTTTACAACCTAAAAAGACCACCCTGTTTTGATCCACCACTCTGCCACTGTCTTCTTATAGCACAAGTAAGCATACACAAAGCAGTGTATCATTCAGTTTTTCCATTGGTCCTTTCTTGTCAGCCTTCTGTATATGTGGCCCAGGGTCCCTGGTGTTATATAGCCCTGCTTTTACGATTTCTGATACTTTGCCTAATCCAGAAATATACATATTTATTGTATGATCTTCCTTTTCATCAAATTGAAGAAATTGTTTGGCAGAACTTAGGAACTACAATGTGTGGAAAAAGTGGAACAAAATGGGCATTATCTCCTCAGACTCTGAAAGCAAAACATAGCTTCTTGGCATGCAGTCTACCAAAATGAAGTGCTCACTGCATTCTGGAAAGAGCTAAAAACTTCCACCACCAAATGTTCCTATGTACACATATTAGTTATACTAATTACCTACTGGGGAAATTTGTTTTTTGCTTATTATAAATGAAGTTCTCATTGGGATGGAGCAACTAGGGGAAAGAAATTTTGCTTATGTTTTCCTGAAATTTCATTCTGTAAGTCCTTTGGTTGCCACTGCCTCAGCTGCTCACTATTGTTTTTTGACCAAATGCTAAACTTAAAATAGTCACGATATTCAAGTATGAAGTTACTGGTTTCCACTTAGGTTTAAAGATTGAGGCTACCGTCCTAAAATTACATGCCCAGTCTAGCATTGTGGTTTATACCTGTAATCAGAACCTGGAAAGCCAAGACAGGAAAATTATGAGTTCAAGATCAGCCTGAGTTACATAGCAAGACTTTGTCTCAAAAAAAATGAATAAAGGGTAAAAATAAATAAAATTGCATTCCCATAGTTCATAAAACACTAATGCTTAAGCTCTTCCTGATAGGCAAAATGAAAGGATTGCTTAACATCTATGTAAGTATCTATGTATGCAAGAGAGACTGTCTCCTGTAGTGAAGTAATTTGCAACAGTACTTTATACTTTTTACATTCCCAAATGGATCATCTGGTCAGACATTGAATGAACTCTAATTCTGACTGCATATAATAGCTCTCCAGTTATTTAATCCTAACTCTACTGAGAGACATGGGTATAATTCTAGATATAACAGAGAGGTGTATGTGACATTTATTCCTTCAGTTCTTTTCTATCTGCTGCCATCTGGGATCTCGTACCATTTTCAACTAGACTGTATATTTCTGATCTTTTTTCTTTCCCGTATGCTTTTAAACCAAAACTTGAGATAAAACATGCTTTTCTCTTTGAAGAGACTTAAAGTCTACTTTTTTGATATCAAATCCAAAAGCAGAAGTAATCCAGTAAGGATCTAATTTATTTTAAAGCTAATAACCCCTGTATTTAACATGAGTTGAAAATTAAAAGCTGGCCACACACACACACACACACACACACACACACACACACACACATATGTATGTTTTGTGTCTTTCCCTATGATATGTGAAGATCGATAAAGACCAGCTGGTATAAATATAGATGAAAGAAATAATCTTTTTTAAAAGAATCTCTTATCCTTGCCTTTTTTAAAAAAATAACTTTATGAAGCTAAATTCATATACCACACAATTCACCCACTGAAGTGTATAGTGCAACCAGACATAGTGGTACATACCTATAATCACAGCACTCAATTGGCCGAGGCAGAAAGTCAGGAGTTTGAGGCCAACCTAGCCCTCATATATTCTGGATATATGAAGAAAGGAAAACAATATTATGGTGCAAAGGTTTTTAGTATATCCACAGATATATGAACCATCACACCAAAAAAAATTGGCATCAGCTGGGTGCCAGTGACTCATGCCTATAATCCTAGCCACTCAAGATGCTGAAATCAGGAGGATTGTGATTAGAGGACCACCTGGGCAAAAAAAAAAAGTTCATGAGACTCCATCTCAACAGGGGAAAAAAACAAAATAATTCTCTATTTCTTTCTGTCCATATATGTGTGTGTGTGTGTACGTATATACCATATTTTGTTCATCCATTCATCCACTGATGAATATTTGAGTTGCTTCCATCTCTTGACTTGACTTCAAGACTCAGCTCTCAGCTCTTTTGAACATATACCCAGCAGTGAGCTTGTTGTGTCAAATGGTAGTTAGTTCTAGTTCTAATTTTTTGAGGAACTGCCATAGTATTTTCCATAGTGGTCACACCATTTTATAATCCTACCAAGAGTGTACAAGAGTTCTAATTACTCCACCTCACCAAAAACTATTTTGTTTTGTTTTGTTTTATTGATAAATAACTCCTACTGGGTATGAGATAATATCTCATTGTGATTTTAATTTCCATTTCTCTGATGATTATTGATGTTGAACATCTTTTCATATCTTTATTGGCTTTTTATATATCATGTTTGGAGAAATGGCTGTAAGTCTTTTTCACATTTTAATTGGGTTATTTTATCTTTGTTGAGTTGTAAGAGTTTCTTCATATATTCTGGATATTAGTCCTTTATCATATATATGACTTGCAGTTGGTTTCTTCCATTCACTGCCTTTTCACTCTGTAAGTTCTTTGATGAGCAAAATATTCAAGTTTGACATGGCCCTATTAGTCTATGTTTACTTTAGTGATCTGCACTTTTAGTATGATATTTAAGAAATCATTGCCAAGGTGGATGTCCTAAACATTTTCCTATTTTCTTCTGGTACTTTCATAAGTTTTAGGTGTTTTGAGTTTTGTTTTGTTTTTGAGAATGGGTCTCACTGTGTAATCCAGATTGAATTCTACCTCACATTCTTCTGACCTCAGCCTTCCAAATGCTGGGATTTCAAGCATGCACCATCACATTTGTCTGAAATGCTCCCCTCCTACCTGTTGCTGACTTATCCTTCAATATTCAACTCAGGTGTTACCTCATCTAGGAAGATTTTTCTAAATGTTCTACAACTTCTTGATTAGGTGATACTCTGTATGTCTCCCATATCACCCTATACATATCTCTGTGATTATCCATATTATCCCATCTTGTAATCCTCTCAATATTTCTCCTGTTCCTCTTTCTCACATGTACTGTACACATGAACTCCTTGAGGACATCAGCCAGGTCTTAATGTTACTTTTGCCCTCAGTGTCTAGTAAATGGTAGTTTCCCAATGTTTGATAAATAAATGAATAAATTAATTTGCCTTGGTAAGAGACAGAAGACTAAAGAGATGACATCTGAGGCAAGCCTTGAAGGATGCATGAGATTTATGAGGAGGAGAAAAGAAAAAAAGAAAAAGACTTTCCTGTCCAAGGCAGTATTAATCTGCAAGGGCACAGAGACAAGAAAAAGCCCAGCATTAGTTATAATTTGACAAATTATACTTTATTTCAGAAACTGGGCATTTATTATAAATAAAGCTCATTCTTAATATAAACATTTCCACATTGTACTAGATGAGTTTTAGGCTAGCACTGCAGAATTCTTATAATGGGATATGTTTTTTACTTTTCAGTCTAATGAATTTTCAGTAGCAGTTAAATAACCATTATTCTTTTTAATGCATACATTTTTCTCCATCTGAAGTTATTATTTCAGCCTCAGAAATTTGAGGGCTATTTTCTTGTATTTATGTGTATGTTTGGATAGGGGTAAAAAGTTTTTACTTTTCCTGAGCCACATTTTATCAAATTTTGATTGAGTAGCGTCTAGATTCTATACCATAGTAACCTTTTAGAATACAATTGCACAATAAGATGAGGAACTCAGGCATTACAGAGAGAAGGCAAATCAGGTAATAATCTTTTCTTTAGATTGTCTGTGAGACCTTAATCAACTTCCTTCTACTCCCATGAACCCAAATCTTAAAAAAGCAGATCTACAGCTCTCTGTTTCAGTTGTCCATCAGACTCAGCATTCTAAGTGCTCAGCCCTGTCTTCTTGGAATATGGAAATCAAGAGAGCCATACTAAGCATGTGCTGTTTCTTTTGGGCTACTGACAAGGATTTAGGGTGGAAAAAATGGCTGTGTACAAACTTGATGCCTATAGCCAACAGTTCTTTGTAGCTTTTTTGTTGATGGTAGTGATAACGTATACATTTACCATTTTAATCTTTTTTTTTTCATTTTTTTATTCACATGTGCATACATTATTTGAGTCATTTCTTCCCCCTGCCCCCCTCCCCCACTCTCTTCTCCACTTCCCCGCTCTGTTCCGGGCAGGTCATGTTCTGCCTTTATCACTAGTTTTGTTGAAGAAAAGAGACAAGCCTAATAAGGAAGGCAAAGTTTTTTTGCTAGTTGAGTTGAGGATAGCTATACAGAAATATTCCTAGCATTGCTTTCGTGTATACGTGTTATGACCCATGTTGATTCATCTCTAATTGATCTTTACCATGGTTACTGATTCCCTTCTCATGATAACCTGTGTTGCTTTAAGGTTTCTGTATTAGTTCTTCTGGAGTGGAGGCATCAAACACTTTCATGTTTTGATGTTTTCTACCTATTTCTATATCACCGAAATGTGCTCTCCCCTTATCATGTGATCCAAATTCAACCACATTGCTGCATTTGCCCTAGATCTAAAGTCCGCATATGAGGGAGAACATACGATTTTTGGTCTTCTGAGCTTGGCTGACCTCACTCAAAATGATGTTCTCTAGTTCCATCCATTTACCTGCAAATGATAAGATTTCATTCTTCATGGCTAACTAAAATTCCATTGTGTACAAGTACCACGTGTTCTTGATCCATCCATCAGTAGTGGGGCATCTTGGTTGTTTCCATAACTTGGCTATTGTGAATAGTGCTGCAATAAACATGGGTGTACAGTTGCCTGTGGAGTAATCTGTGTTGTATTTCTTTGGGTATATCCCCAGAAGTGGGATTGCTGGATTATATGGCAGGTCTATGTTTAGGTTTTTAAGGAGTCTCCAAATTTTTTTCCAGAATGGTTGTACCACCTTGCATTCCCACCAGCAGAGGATTAGGGTTTCTTTTTCCCCAGATCCTCACCAACACATGTTGGTGGTGGTGTTTTTGATGATGGCTATTCTAACAGGGGTGAGGTGGAATCTTAGTGTGGTTTTGATTTGCATTTCCTTTATGGCTAGAAATGGTGAGCATTTTTTCATGTGTTTTTTTGCCGTTTGAATTTCTTCTTTTGAGAAAGTTCTACTTAGTTCAGTTGCCCATTTCTTTATTGGTTCATTGATTTTTGGGAGAGTTTAGTTTTTTGAGCTCCCTGTATATTCTGGTTATCAGTCCTTTGTCTGATGTGTAGCTGGCAAAATATTTTCTCCCACTCTGTGGGTGGTCTCTTCAGTTTAGAGACCATTTCTTTTGTTGTGCAGATGCTTTTTAATTTTATGAAGTCCCATTTGTCCATCCTTTCTCTTAGTTGCTGGGCTGCTCTGCTGGGGTTCATTTTTAAATATACAGAAAAATGACATTAAGTATATTTACATTATTCTATAGCTATCACTACCATCCAGCTCCAGAACATTTTGGTCTTCCCAAATTGAAACTCTGTACTCATTAAACAAACATTAAGAAATATGTCATGTAAATCAAGTCTTTTATTTCTGTTCCTTCCTCCAAATCAGTAGTTACTACCATTCTACTTTCTGTCTCTATGATTTGATTACTCTAGGTACTGTACATAAGTGGAGTCATTCAGTATTTGTCCTTTTATGACTGGCTTAATTCACTCAGCATAATATCTTCAAAGTTTGTCTGTGGGATAACATGTTCAGAATTTCCTTCTTTTTGAAGACTGAAAAATACTCCTATTTTCAGAGCATTATGTTCATTCATTCATACACATTTCAAGCCACATTTTGTTTATTGACCATCTATCTTAAATCTTCTACCAGATGAATGTTAATGATGCTGTTGTGAACATGAGTATTTAAGTTCCTGCTGTGAGTTCTGTTGGATATATACCCACAAATGGAATTACTGATTCATAAAGTAATTATTTAATTTTTTGAAAAACTGCCTTGTAACTCCTTGAAATGTGAGGGACATATGGGAAGAACTGTAGGTAGTATGGACATGAGTGGTAATAGCTATTATGATGATAATATGACTCTAAGAGCAATTTTTTTTCTTTATTTTGACAGTATTGGGGGTTGAACTTAGGGCCTTGTGCTTGCTAGCCAAGCACTCTGCAACTTGAACAATGCTCCCCAGCTCTTTTTGCTTTGGTCAGTTTTGAGATAGGATCTCACTTTATGCCCAGGCCAGTCTGGTCCTCCTATTTAAGCTCTCTATGTTGCTGTATGACAGACATATGCTACCACAGCTAACTTCTACTGATCAAGATGAGGTCTTGTGAACTTTTTGTCCAGGCTGGCCTCAAATTTTGATCATCCCAATTTCTCCCTCCTGAGTAGCTAGGATTAAGGCACAAGGCATAACTATGTTTTCAAATTACACTTTATCCACATGTGATCTTGAGTAATTGATGTACCTCATTTAAACCTCCCTTTCGTCATGTACAAAGTGAACATAATATTTCACTAGATTTTATTGAATTAAATGATATTATGTATGTGGTATTACTTAGTAATTTATGAAATGTTAGTAAACGTTTAGTAAATGTCAGTGAGCCTGTTAAGGGCCAGCTGCCAGAAAAATTCTTTGTGTTATCTGTGCTGTTTTTGATTATTAACCACTACTAATGAGCTTTTCAAAATCCCAGCAAAGTCATTCTCTTAGAATCTCAGTTAGTGTAGAGCTTACATTTTGATGGACTACCCCAGTTAAGATTAGTTCTAGTTAAGGAGCCATTCAAGGAGGTTAACTGTGAGCAAGCTGATAGAACAAATGCTTTATATTTTCATGTATGTCCTTTTTATCTTTTCTATTAATATATACACATGCATATTAATGTAGTCAAGATTAGACACTGCATTGCATTTTTGCATGTTTTAAAATGTATATTTCAAGCCTTTCCCTTGTCCATGAATACTCTTCATAAATATTACTTTGCATAATATTTCATCATAAGAATAGGTAATTGTTTATTTAAATACCTATATTATTGGTCTTTTGGTTTCTTTCCATTTTTTTAGTAATGTAAGCAACTCTGAAATACATAATAATTGATCTCTTAGGATAGATTTTAGTGAGGAAATAACCGGGTTAGTGCATATCAAATGTTTAAGATTTGGCTTTGCTTTTAAAGAAAATTATAATTTTGGTTATTAAAGGATTATTGACACAGTGAACACATCTTTGATGACTGTGTAACAAACAACTGATTCGGATAATTGCTGCAAGCATTACTATAAATTGACTGTATGTAATTTTTTATTTTAGGCACCAGGATGCATCTTTTTTTTCTGTCTCCTAGTCCTTGGGAGACAAGCACTCATGCTCATTTTGCTTATGACTACTTTCTTACCCCATTGCCCTCAATATTCACAAATCCTTCTTTTCTTTCAGATGGAATGGGCCGAGTCCTTGCTCAAGATGTATATGCAAAAGATAATCTACCCCCCTTCCCAGCATCAGTAAAAGATGGCTATGCTGTCCGAGGTAAATATTTTAGTTTTCTTAAATATCATCAGACTCCACTTTTTTCTCTTCAGATTTTTGGCTCAGCCTGATTACTGTTATATCTGTTTCCCACATGATTGTCAGAATAACTTCATTCACAGGTAATCATGCTAATCTACACCTATACTTATATATGCTGGCACAATGTTGATTAATACATCAGTGAAATTATGATAGGTATATGAGAATTCTTACTTACAAAAAGCCCAGCATTGCTATAATTTATTGTTTTTTGTGTATATTTTTTATTGTTTTATTATTCATATGTGCATACAACACTTTAATTTATTGTTTTGACCATTACATATGGCCAAAGACATATACAGTCTTTGTTTGGTAGTCTTCCAAATTTCTTTTAGTTGAAAACATCTATATGGCCCTATTAAAAAATGAACAGATTGCCAACACAGGGATTAAGTGAGGCAGTCTTGCCTTATGCTCAAACATCAGTGAAGGACTTGATGAAAAGCAAGCATGAGGGAAACCTTTAATTCTCTTTAGAAGATGCCATAATTCAAAGCTCTGAAAACCTGGAGCAGGCAGGTCACACACTGAGTTGCCCAAGACCCATAAAGTTTAAAAGCAAATTCTAAATAGCATTTTCCTGCCCAAAGTCTAATCTAAGTATCCAAGATGAAAATGCAACTAAATTGCTTAAAACTATTACTGGATTTTTTGGTTTAGTTTTTCCATGTACAACCTGTTTTGAAATATGCATACATTGTGGTACAGTTCCATTGAGCTAATTAACATATGCATTACTTCACATACTTATTTCTTGTGAGAACTTTTGAAATCTACTCTCTTAACAATTTTTAAAATGCAACATATTATAGTATTGGTTATTAACTGAAGGCCAATATTTTTTAAAAAGTCTGAAAAATCATTTTCCAATTTATCAGGATTGTTTAAAATACCAAGTGCTTTTACTTACTTTTTAACTGAAATATAAAAACGTAAAATTATACATATTAATAGAGCACCATGTAATGTTTCAGTACATATATACATTGTATAATATTTAAATCAGGTTAAACATGTCTCCTCAAAGGCCAATTCCTTTTTAATGATCAGTTATAGAGTCTGCCTTTGTTTTATAATTAAAAACATTAATTAATCTTCTCTATGTTCCATTATCATCTCTTAGCAGTGTAGCAAATGGTTAAGGATAGGTGTGGACTTTGAACAAAGTCAAGTGATATGGGTTCTAGTACTAGTTTCACTTATATAACTTGGAACACATTACTTAAAGCTTTTTTATCATTTTTATTAATATCTAATAGTTATACAGGGAGTGTCATTGTAACATTTCCATATATACATATATTATACCCCGGTTTGGTTCATCCTTTCTATTTTTCTCCCTCCTACCCACTCCCCTTCTTAGATTAATTCCAGCAGGTTTCAATGTTCCATATTCATACATGGATAGAAAGTACATCAGCCATATTCACCCTCTTTTACCCTCTTCATTTACCTTCCCCTCCCACTAATGCCCTCAGTTTTCTCATCTTTAAAATGGCAATAATTATAATTACTCCAGCAGGTTGTTGTAAAAATTATAAGGCCATAGAAAGCCTTAATAAAGAATCTGGCACACACAAAAGAAATTCAATTATCATTTTTCTAAATGTTCAAGATCATAATTATTATTATCACTATTATTATTATTATTATTGTAAACACATTTTCTTAGACCATCTTGGAAAATAAAAGAATAACACTTAGAGCTTAGTGTGGGGGCTCATGGCTATATCCAAGTATTCCAGAGGCTGAGGAAGGAGCATCACAGGTTCAAGGCAGCCTGGGCTACATAGTAAGACCCTGTCTCAAAAAATCAACAAAAAGAGAGAGTAACATTAAATGAATCGTTATTCTTATATACTTGTGTAAATAAAATAGTGGAGAGATTGATACTATGTTTTAATTTCTACTAGTACATCCTTTTATTTCTGTTAGTGTATTATTTCTCAGGAAATGTATCTTGAATGTGCCTCATTTAGCATGATCTCACAAGATTAGACTATTTCTGAAACTGGCAAAGCCAAAACATAAAGAAATCCCTAATGCCTCCTGTATTTTTTCTTCCAAATTGATTCCTTCTGTAATGTTTATGAGAATGAACCTTGTCCAGAAGGAAAATTATTTTATTATTTTGGTAGTCTCATTGGCTCTTCTTGACTCTAAAAAGTAAATTCTTATTTTGATCTTATAGTTTGTAGTCATGCAGGATCTCTATAAAATGACAAAGAATCCTTGCAGAGTAAAACAAATAGCTACAGTGGATGAAATATTAGTGACAAGAAAATCTGTTTTTTATGTTCTTGGGATGTAAAGTAGGAGAGAGAAAATAAGTTATGTGATGCAGAATTTCTCTCAAAGAGAATGGTGTTCTGTGATCTTTTACATGAGGTAGCAGTAGTTTGATAAAAAGAAACTATTGTTCTTAGTTTTTCTCATTGCCAAAAAATTAGTCCATATGAGCCATAGAGAGCATTTCTGCTACAACAGAATCTATTCAAGAAATTTTTGTATAATATTACACAAAAATTATAGTATATTATTTATTATTTTGTTTCAAATGGTGTTATTATTTCACAAAAGAAAACTCAAATGATTTCTCACAGTATAAAAAGTCTTTGAGATTCTCTAGCATGCTGCTAATTCACACACTTTCTCTCCTACAAATATTGCTAGTTCTCTAAGATATGTAACATAGTTGAAGTAGCAAAAGTCCTCAGTAGACAAAAAGACATGGTCTTAGAACCATGCTGAGTTTTTCAGTTTGCACCCCATCACCTTTAATTCAGGAAGTTAAACTCTATCAGTATATATATATATATATATATATATATATATATTTGAGGCAATTGTGGCTCTCTACCACCTTCTACTTCATGTATCCCCTTCTGCCCACCTATCTTCCATTACTCAGCTCCTTTCTCCCCACTCCCTTTATTCTCCCTTTTTTCTTCTCCTCTGCCTTTGCCTTAGGCCTTCCAGTAATAACCAGTGGCACTCATGAGCATTGATAACCTTCTAGGTGTAAAGAGGTTGCTAACTTGCTCTGGATCACTAAGCATTAGCCAGTATCCTTCAGAAACATATGGGATAAAACTCCAAACCAGTTGGAGGATCACTTGCTTTAAGATATGTGAGTTGAAAAATCAAGATAGTAATAAAGTGACTAAGAAAATAAAAAATAAGTAGAAACAACTTTTAAACAAACAAGAAAGAATAAAATAGAAGAAATACAGAGATCAAGTGATAATGATATAAATAACATGAAGACCTAAAACTAGAACTTCCTTCAGGGTGGGAAAGAATCAATAAAATATTTTTTATTCATGTTTTTTAAATTTTATTTCTCCCCTCATACAAATCAAACTACTTATCCTTTTGTTGTATTCTCACCATATGGGCACCCATGATTTTACCATTTTTTCCTAGATGTTAATAAAAGCAAAAATATCTCAGAATTCCAAGTTCAACTTTCCTGAAAAAGTTTAATTTGAAAGACTTGTCCCTTCAAAACTTGTTCGGGAATCATTTAGAAAAAGGAAATATTTCAAACAAGCTAGGAATTATTTTGAGAGCCATGTATAACATAATTTTTTAAAGGATATATTAAGAGAAATCCTTACCACTTGAGTAAAGAGATTTTTTTTTTATTCATATGTGCATACAATGTTTGGGTCATTTCTCCTCCCACCTCCCACCCCCTCCTTTACTCCCACCAACCCCCTCCCTCTCCCCCCCACCCCCTCAATACCCGGCAGAAACTATTTTGCCCTTATCTCTAATTTTGTTGTAGAGAGAGTATAAGCAGTAATAGGAAGGACCAAGTGTTTTTGCTAGTTGAGATAAGGATAGCTATAGAGGGAGTTGGCTCACATTGATTTCCTGCGCATGTATGTTACCTTCTAGATTAATTCTTCTTTTTTTTTTTTAAACAGGGTAAAATTTTATTTATTTTTTTTATTTTATTATTCATATGTGCATACAAGGCTTGGGTCATTTCTCCCCCCTGCCCCCACCCCCTCCCTTACCACCCACTCTGCCCCCTCCCTCTCTCCCCCTCCCCCTCAATACCCAGCAGAAACTATTTTGCCCTTATTTCTAATTTTGTTGTAGAGAGAGTATAAGCAATAATAGGAAGGAACAAGGGTTTTTGCTGGTTGAGATAAGGATAGCTATACAAGGAGTTGACTCACATTACTTTCCTGTGCATGTGTGTTACCTTCTAGGTTAATTCTTTTTGATCTAACCTTTTCTCTAGTTCCTGGTCCCCTTTTCCTATTGGCCTCAGTTGCTTTTAAGGTTAGATTAATTCTTCTTGATCTAACCTTTTCTCTAGTTCCTGGTCCCCTTCTCCTATTGGCCTCAGTTGGAGTAAAGTGATTTTTTAAAGTTTTTTTCCTTTTTTATATTCTGATTCAAAATACTTATAGAAAATCAAAAAGAATGTTTTAAAACTACCCACTAATGGCCTGGCCATTATTAATAGTTCATAGAGTTTAATACATATCAAGTGTGTTGAAGTGCACTAAAATTCAATATAGACAATCCACAGCCATTTTGATTTCAAGTGTTCTTATTCTTTCAGTGTTTCTGAGTTTCTGTTCTTCATGGATCTTCCCCCCATAGCTGGTTCTTCAGCTCATTGACAGCCTGTGATTATTGCCTTCCACTGTAGGATACTTTAGATGAAGGATACGTATGATATGGAGAGTATGCTCATGTGAGCAGATAGATAATTTGAAATAATTAATTTTAGTTAATTGCAAAACAGTTAAAATATTATAGTTAAGCAAAGAAATATCCCATTTCTCAATAGTAGCAATAAATGGGCATTCTCCCTGGAAAAGACTAGAAAAGACCTTCTCACTTATCTGCCCATAAGAAAAGGCAGCAGATTTTAAATTCCAAGCAATTTAACCCCTCAATATAATTGCTGTAAGTATTAATCCTCTTATTCCAGCCTTGTTATCTTTTCTTTTCACACTCCCCACCCTAAACCTTCCTATAATCTTAGTTTTAGTATACACCTAAGTACTGTTATCCTGTGTCTACCATCCAGCTTTAGTGTAGTTTTATAAGTAGAGTAGACAAATTGTTAATGTCTCAATGTTATGCCTTTGCCAAAGATATTTCCTAGGATCACTGAAAGTTATGCTATTTATATAGGCCTCAGTTTATTTAGACCTGGTAATGATGAAACTCCTTACTATTTAAAATAAATGAATAGCCATACAGTACTTAAAGGGGCTTAAGGAGTCATCACAGATGACTGGGAAATGAAAATGAAGGGTACTTCTGTGGCAAATGGTTTGAGGATGATCATTTTCAGTGCCACAATGAATAGTTATCCACTGGTTTCAATTTCATATCAAATTCTGTAACCATAAATCTTCAAATAAACAGATGAGCATTAAGAAAACAAGGAAGAAGAGAAAACAGTTTCGAGGTCTAGCATCAAGCTCTATGAATTGTTTACATAATGCATGTGCTGCTAGGGTTTGGTTTACATTGTTTTTATTCCTTCAAATTAAATTCTACAGTTACAAAGGAGAAAAAGAAAGCTCAGGATCAGATATGTCAGAATGAAGAAGAGGAAAATTCAAGCCTTTACCAAAATCCTTGGAATCCATCTATCTTTTCTAATACTTTGGCTTACATAGTTTGTTTCCGAGCTTTAGGCTCATGTGCCACCATGCCTCCCTCCACTTCTGCCTCTTCCTGTCTAAGATTATAGAATTTATTTTGAAAAAATGGCACCTTTTAAAATAGATTTTTAAATAAATACTGAGTTTTAGATTGATTGATCATTATTTTTCTGCCTGTAAGAAATTGTAAAATCTGATCTTAGGTGGTTCACTAGTTTTTATTCCGTAAGTTTTCTCTTATTCTGAATTTTCTGTATTCATTTGATCTTACAGTGCTCTGCTCCTAGAAAAGATAGTCCGAGGACCAGCAGTATCAGCATTAGCTTGTCAATCCCAGACCTACTGAATCATAATCTATTTTACAAACTCTCCAGATTATTTGGATACACATTAAAGTTTGGGAAACAGTGTTGTAAAAAGGAAATAATAAATCTGACTCCTCTGTTGGTACCAAGAACTTTCTATATTGTTAGTTGGCTAAGCCTCCCTTTACCACCATATAGAGTCAGGGAAAGATAGAGAACATCATCAAGTGAGAAGGTATTCTCTCCCCATGTGGTGTACCATGCCTGACGATAAAGGACCTTGCTTGCTTCTAGAATCACATAAAAGAACTCTTTCAGATATTTAGGTCTTTGAGGTGCTATACAGGCTTGCTTCTATATTGCTTTAGATGATTACCAGCCACTCATCATTCCACGACATTTACAGAGCATTTACACACAACATTGACGTAAGCTTTTTGAGTTTACGGAGGATCAAGACTGGAGAAGGGAAGAAGAATGAAGAACAGAGGGTTTCAAAAGAGAAATAAAGGAAGTAGTCCCTGCTTCTCTAGCTAAAGAGATCAAATACATACATTTATGGAATTTTTAAGAAAATTTGCAAGGCATAATAGTAATAAGTACTAGGCAGTTTACAAACTTCCCTCTTAAGTAGTGTGGAAATTCCAAATTTATTTCTTTATTCTTTTTACAAATACTGAATATCAACAATGATCTAGACACCATGATAGATAAAATGACATAATCTAAGTTATATCAAATCAATCAGAGCAGTCTTTCTAAACATTCTTAAGATGTATATGTTGATTCAAGTTTCAAAGAAAATATGCATGGATCAGCAGAAAACACATACAGTATACATATGAAATTTTATTTTGGAAAATACCATCTGTTCATTCATGTATACATCTTTCTAAAAGATTCTTAGAAACAATATTCGCTCATTTATTCAACATTTTGAACACTTCACATATTGGACATTTATTTAATACCTATTATATGACAAAGGCTAGGGATTCTTCTGAGATAAGTAAACACATAGCTGCAAATAAATTCAGAAGCCATACTTAGAGTTAATTGAGGCTACACCGGGAAAGTAGGTGACTCTTGAGGTGAGGGGAATCTGATCTGACTTTATAAGGAAGGTGATATTAGAGCTGAGTCTTAAAAGCTAAGAAGTCTTTAATGAGAAGACAGTGATAACGAAAAGACACTGTGAGTAGTAGAAGTGGCATGCCATGGAGCTGAAATTTGAGTCATCTTGATACTCTCTGGAAACTTAAGAATAACTAGAGTGTAAGGGGTAGAACACATAATCACAGGCCTTTGCACATAATAATGGAGCATTTCCACTTCATAACACACACTTATGTAGCTCTTACTTATCCTTCATATTCAAATCAGAAATCCTTTTGTACAGGTGCTTTCACTGTATATTCTCATAAAATCATGTTCTTAGCTAGGTGATAGTGTGCACCTGTAATCTCAGCACTCAGAACACAGAGGCAAGAGGGTTGTGAGTTTGAGACCAGCCTATGCTACATAGTGAAACCCTGTCTCTACAAAACAAAACAAAACCAAAAACCTCTCATGTTCCTTTTCTTTAGAGTGGTTTTCCTAATTTGTATTTATATATTTATGAATGTGATTATTTGGCTAATATCTATTTTCCCTACTTCATCAGTGACTTTGTATTGTTTTAACCATACCCATGGGAAGAAATACATTAAATTCATTTTACATCACAAGTCAGTGGTATGCACACACACACACAACATATACAATACATATAAATATGCATACACACATATATAAGCAAAAACAAATTTTATGAAAAAACAGCCTCCTTACCATGCATGATAAGATATATATTTACTTTTTTAAGATGACAGTCTAACTATGTTTTGCAGGCTGGTCTCTGGTCTCAAAACTCTAGGACTCAAAGTGATCTTCCTGCCTCCGCCTGTGGAATAGCTGGGACTACAGGCTCATGGCACTACCTGGCCTAGGAAATATATTTTGTATGCTTTTTGACTAGAAAAGTGTTTACAAGTTGATTTGATAGTCTACTTCCATCTTGCTCCAGAATTTGAAAAACCTTGCAACAGACTGGCACAGCATTAGAATGGAAGTAATGTCTTGTTTTACTCTCTACACTGTCCTCAGCCCCTAGAATAACATTTAGGGCATAGAAAACACTTAGTAGAAATTTGCTGAATAAATAAAGGAAATGAATAGCTTTGAAAGGTATTATTTTATAGTATGATTATCTTCATTGTATCAACAAGAAAACTAAATGTTAGAGGTTTAATAATTTCACTGAACATCCTGATGCTAATAATAGCAGAATCATGATTCAGATTCAATTTCGCTGTACTTTAAATTGTTCAAATTTGTACTTGTGCAAGAATTAGAAAGAGAAAATGTCTAGATTGCTTTGGGAAGTGACAATCTGATAATTTTATTTCTGTAATAAAGAAATCATTAAAAATAAGTTTGTTCACATTTGAGGTGAAGTTAGTATGGAATTTTAAAAGATAATTGATGTATTAGTTTTCTGCAATCAGAAAAAAATCATTTGCTTTTAAAATACTGCAAAAAGAACTGGAGGGATACATTAAATAACATTTGTAAAATGTTCATAATTGTTTAAATAATGACTTCTCTATTTTAAACTGTTCCTTTTAAAAAGTTTTTTTAAGAAAAGAAACTACAAAAGTGGCAGAATAAAAAAACAGCAATTCCAGAAAATTCTAATTTGAGCAAGTAAACATTGGAACTATCATAGATTTCCAAAAAATACAAAGAATCAGAGTTTATTAACTGAGATAATATCTAAAAGTACAACATACAATATGTAGTGATAGAAGGGACCCAAATTAGATTAACCAAAGCCATCTGTGTAAAAAAATGACTCGTTATATAACAATATTTTATTCAAGCTTTTAGAAAATAATTACTACTTTTACTTACATAAAGCTGGGCATGGTACTATACCTCTGTAATCCCAGAACTTGGGAGACTGAGGCAAGAGGATCATGAGTTCAGGGTAGACCTAGGCTATAATGAAACCCTGTCTCACAAAAATGGAAAAAGGATTAATTTCATATGTCCTTTAAAAGGGGAATTTTTTCATTATCTATCAGTGTTATTGCAAATATAATTCATGTTGTCTTCTTTGTATATATGTCCCCTAACCTTTGTTATAGAAGAAATGGTTGTGATCATAAAACTTATTAGATAGGCATTATCTTGCCAGTAGGACTGGTCTAGACAATAAACAGTAAAAATTTTACAGAAAAATGAAGTATAGATACGCATAGTGATACATCCATGAATGTGTACACACATATCAAAAATAACATGCACACAGATAAGATGATATAATAGGAGGCTAAGCTAAAAGAGCGTCCTATTAAAAAAGCACAAGTGTGGAAATTATAAGGTGACAGAAAATCCATCTCTAGTGACACCAAGAAAGGGCACAGTTAGTTCCACTTCTACTGATCCTCGGAAATTGTTGGATACCAAATCAAACCAGTAGTAACAAAGTTATTGTGTAGTCTGTGATATCAGAAAATATCCCCATTTTCTGAAGCCTTTTCAAATTATTTGAGTGAAATTTTAGAATTCCATTATTAGGTTCTTATTCCTTGCTATAGGTCCATACTGATGTTTATTCTTGGCTCTGTTCCATCTTACAGCTGCTGATGGTCCAGGAGATCGTTTCATCATTGGGGAATCTCAAGCTGGTGAACAGGTGAGATTCATAGTCCTGAAGGCACTGAGAATTTCAGCTTCACAGACTTTGGGCAGCTAATTCTAAACTTCTGTTAGTGTTGTGGAAATGTTAAGAGAAAGATTAGTCAGAAGGCTATTAAAGATATGAAGGGATGGTTCCCATGAAAACCAAAATAATTGTTTCTTAATTTAAAGAACCTCCTTCTATTAATATATGGCATATTGGTATGCCCCCCACAGACGTGCCTCACAAGCAAGCCCTGCATTTGAGTAATTCTTTCTTTTTATAAAAATACTCATTTTTCTGGCCAGGAGTAGTGATGCACACTTGTAATCCTAGCTACTCAGGAAGTGGAGATCAGGAGGATCACTGGAGGGCAAAAAGTTCACTAGACCCCATCTCATCTAATAAAAGCTGGGCATGGTGGTGCACAAAGAAACCATAAATAGGAAGATCATGGTCCAGGTAAGTCTGGGCTTAAACACAAGACCCTATTCAAAAATTAACTGAAACAAAAAGGGCTGGAGGTGTGCCTCAAAGTAGTAGAGCACCTGCCTAACAAGCACAAGGCCATGAGTTCAAACTTCAGTACCTCCAAAGCAGAGGTAGAAGGATCATGGTTTGGTGCCAGCTTGGGCGAAAGCATGCGGCTGTATGTGAAAAGCAAACTAAAAGCAAAAGTATAAGGGCATGACTCAAATAGTAGAGTGCTTGCCTAAAAAGTGAATTCAATCCCCAATGCAGCTAGAAATATCCATTTATTGTTTTTTCTGAATAGAACTACATGTATCTCTTCAATGCTTGGATGCTGAAATAAGGAAACTAGAGTCTAGGATCACTACCATTGGCATCATCCTTCTCCTACATAATTTTCTTAACCCCTTTCTGTTGTCAATACATATGGAAGTACATGATAAACCAAGGAAGAAAAGACATGGGAATAGCTTTTTCCAAAACTTCCATGTTTTAAAATAAATATTTATTTATTGCCATTTTTTTGGTGGTATTGGAGCTTGAATTCAGGTCTTTGCACTTGCAAAGCAGGTGCTCTACCACTTGAGCCACGCCTCCAGTCCAACCATTTTTATTCTTATATAGTGTTTATGAGTGCTTGGGAGTAGCAGTTGAGTATCCTAGCCTAGGAAGAGGAAGCTAAGATTTTGTCCACGTTGCACACAGCCCTGCTATGGTCTCCATGACTGTTTTCCTGAAGAAAAGAATAGCTAGTCTTGATTGTTCATTATATATGACTTACCCTGTGACTCATAATTTATTTACTTCTTTCTATCTATTTCCATTAGCAATGGACATCTAAAGCATCCATTTTTATAACAAAACCACAACATAGCAATTATTCACGGAGTACTTACTGCTCTTTGATTGAGTACAGAATTTCTTTATCAAGCACACCTACATGTGTACCAGGTGCTAGGTTCCAGGATATAAAATAATATATAATTTCTACTCTTGAGGAGTTTAGTGGAGCAGACAATATAAACAACTAGATATAATATAGCAGATATTAAACTAAGAGCATCAATCAAGTGCTGTGGCCACAAAAGAGAAGTTGACATCTCAGCCTGAGGGCTTTGGGGGATAACTTGCAACTGGCCTTAGAGAGTTTTGCAAAAACAGGAAAGGGAAAGGGGCATTCATTCTAGATAGAGAAAACAGGATAAGTCAAAGACCAACAAGTTTTGTTTTTTGGGGTTTTTTTATTATTATTACTTGGGATACTTAAGGGAACTATAAACAGTTTGTGGAAGCCACAACAAAGCAGATGAAGGGTTTGTGAGCCTCTTCAACTTTCTTTACCATCAATTAAGACCTCCAACCTACTAGAGAACTAGGAGAACAAGAATAGTTGTGAAACTTAAATGTTGCTAATTTCTTCTAAGTTCTTATAAAAGTTTAATGAGGAAAAGATCAAAATTATACCAGAAAAGTAGAGTTGTCTTCAAATTACTGATGTGTCACACATACATTATAACAATCTCAGCTATCTTTCAAGAGCCAAATTACTCACTTACTGAAAATACTTACACTTGAGCATTGAGATGCCATTGTATACACTGAGGTGGTGATTTATAAAATAATGTATTTGTATACTAAATCCTTGACCTTAAATCACTTATGGTTTGGTCCCAATGATTAGCACTGGACACTTTCAAATAAAATATTATATAATTATAAATTATATAATTTATTATAATTATAATTATAATTTGTTATAATTATACAAAGGTCAAATAATCAAGCTCAGTATCTCCATTAAGGAAAAGTCAAGATTTGAACTGTTTTTACTAATATAAAGTATATATAATTTGAGGCGTGATTCAGTCAGTAGAGCCCCTGCTTATAAAGTGCAAAGCCCTGAGTTCACACACCAGCACTGCCAAAAAAAAGTAACTAATATAAAGAATTTCAATGAAAAAATGAACAGAAAATATAAGTGCTAACCTTAACAATCTAAGAAAACTAGTTCATATATTGCTAGAATGGTGATTCATATATTGCTAGAAAGATGATTACACTAGCCAGTAATGGGGTACATGCCTATAATCCCAGTACTCAGGAGACTGAAGCAGGAGGATTGCAAGTTCAAAGCCATCCTGGACCACATAGTAAGTTTCTAGACCAGCCTGAGTTACTTAGGAAACCCTGCTTTGATAAAGCAAATGTAGCAATATTATGAAACACTGTTCACACTAAGGGGAAGTCACACATGAGAGGAATAGGGAAACTAAGAACTTGAATAGGGTTGATATACTCACTATACAAGAATAAACATAAAATGAAGAAAATTAGAAGAGATAAACTAATTGGGGTTAATACATACATACATGGAAATATCACAAGGAAACTCCCTGTGTTGCTACCTTTATCTTAAGCTAAAATGTCATGTTTTTCGTCTTATGTTTTCTCTTTTTTTCTCCTACAAAATCGGAGAACAAGAGGTTGGAAAAAGTCCTGCCCAGGGTGGGAGGGCTGGCACCAGTGGGAGGGGGGTAAGTGTGGGGGAAAAGGGGTAGAAGGATGAATACAGTGCAATAAAATGTGTACACATGTAAGTAAATGCAAAAATGATATGTGTTGAAACTACTCCAGTAATAGAGGGAGGGAGAGAAGAAGGAGAATGGTTGAGGAGGTGAATTCATATATGATATATTTGATGCATTGTAAGAACCTGTGCAAATGCCACAGTGTGCCCCCACCCATCACAACAACAAGGTAAAAAAAAAGTCACTATACTAAAAAATGATTGTGCATGATAGATTAAGAGATAAAGACATGTCCTCAACATTTTTAATTCTATGCATTATTTTAGTGGAAAATTACATTGATCTGTAACAATTATGAATGACTTTTATTCAGATAACAAAATATAAGGATATAAGGCACGTAGCTTAATGCCATGTCTTATCCCAAGTCTCTTTCTCCAATAAATATGGAAGAAAAACAGCAAGATTGGAGTTGTAAGACAAGAAGCAATGAATGCTTCATGTAATTGTTGTGATAATAAGGGAAACTAATACATATTCATTTATTCACTTGGAGATGTTTATTTACTACCAGTTTATATCAGCCACTGTCAAGACATTGGGATGATAGAACAAGGTATCTGGAAAAGGAGAGGTTAAAGAGGTTTAACACAAAGACTATTTCCAAAATATGGACATCTAATAGTCATTACCTTAACAATAAATTTAACGTCAACTTAAATCAAGTTAACCTCTTGGTTGTGATTGTACTCATTCATGAGTAATTGGTATTACATTGGTCCAAAAGCAGTAAAACTGTTAAGACTACTTCATTATTTGTTTCTAAGAATGGTACATCTCCTGCAGATGCAGCAGCAAGGTAATCAGCTGTCTCTTTCATGTTTGTACTTCCAGCCAACTCAGACTGTAATGCCAGGACAAGTCATGCGTGTTACAACAGGTGCTCCAATCCCCTGCGGTGCTGATGCAGTAGTGCAAGTGGAAGATACTGAACTTATCAGGGAATCAGATGATGTATGTCACCATCAGGTCACCTGCATAATGTCTGCAGTGTTTATGAGATTAACCTAAGGGCTTTTTGTTGTTGTTGTTGTTACATTTGGGTCTTACATTATAATGTGTGGGGTCTATAGTAAATAACAAATTGTCATAGGCTTGAAAATCTTTTGTCATAGGAGTAGGTTTTTTGCTGTTGTTATTAGAATTTGAATCATGTTTAACATGAGAAATTTCACATGAAAACAAGGAAAAGAAAATACCTCATGATAGAACTGTGGTATTAACAATTGACATGCCTTCTAGCTGAGAAATCTGTCACTGAGACTAGCTTCTAATAAAATGTGAATGAGTTAATGAAATCAGAATTTAGTAAAGAAGAATTTAGCAAAAAACAAAAACATTTGGAGAAGTTCTTAAATAGCCAAGCCAACCAAATTACCTTCTCACCTCTGGTTTTCTGTAACTCAGGAAAAAGCTGTGCCACTAAATAACATCCTGAAATAGTAAATGTATGTCAATCCTCTTTTCACTGTCTAAAAAAGCACAGGAATCTTGGGGTTTGAGTATGCCTTTTTTTCTCACTGAAACTAATGGCAGTTATTGAAAGCAAAGTATTAGCCACCCTAAAAGTAGGAAAGATTCAGCTGAGATTTTAATGACTGGAAGTCATCCTTTTATATGATTAGTGAAAAAGTTTAAGGTATCTTAATTCTCATAGATTATGGGCCATGCTGAGAGACAGTCACTTTTCTTAATCTGAAATTTTCTTTTTAATAACCTTCTCACATACAGGACCTATAAAATTCAACTCTTGGCATACAGATCACATTCCCTGCTATTAAAACTGTCCAAACAGAGATTTATTGGCATCAGGGAAGTCAACAGCGCATTGAAATCCAGAATACATGCATTCTTAGACTGCCAGATGACAATACACAGTTCTAATGACACAATATTATTCACAGCCTATAAATGTAAAGTAGATGATCGCCATTACTTTACAGAAATCTATCAGGCACACTGTAAGTCCTTCACTGAAAAATCTGCATGTATTTGGGAACCTGTTTCTCTAAACAGAAGCTAAATACTACAGATCAGAAATTCTGTTAGATAGTTCTGTTTGAAATTATGTGGCCTGTTCTTTTTATAGGGCACTGAAGAACTTGAAGTACGAATTCTGGTGCAGGCTCGGCCAGGCCAAGATATCAGGTAAGTTCATAACATATAGAAGTATAGCCCGTTTTTGTTTCTACAGGATCATAAAATCAGGAAAACATAGCTATTACAAATCCACAGCTATGTCAGCTATGTCAATTAGCCATTTGCTTTTAAGCTTTAACACAAAGCAAAATCAGTTTTCTGAATTTTACATCCCATATCTGTCTTGCTTACTTTTTAGTGAAAATGGTAAAAGTAAGTAATATAGTCAAAAGCAACATGAAAATAAAGTAAAATCCTAGTCCATATAACCCACAGGTAATTCTACCCCTTATAATCCAAAATTACTCAACCCCAACCTATAGATTGTCCAGATGATCCCAGTCTCAGATATTAACACAATTAGCTGATAGCATATCCAACCAACTACCCTTAATAATAGAATAATTTCTACTCTTTCTATATACAAATGAAGCTTCTGTCCTACTATAAACAGCACACATACTTTAAATTATTTTTCTTACAATAGGACATGTTTACCTGGATTCTATTAATATTTACTTGCCTAACATCCCTTCATAACAGATCTGTGCTTCTCCCATCACAATGGCAGCAGACTAAGATGCATGTACCTAAAGTGAATGGCCTCAGGTCAGGGTCAACCTAAGTGGTCTAGATGGAAATTACCTCTACAACAATAAACTCAAACATTCTCCTGAACATAAAGCTAACTAGTTAAGAAACTCTATTAATGCCACTAGATATTTTTATACAAATATTTGCAGTTTGAAATTGGTATTTTAAACTATAATGTAATGCAAAGAAATCTTTAATTTTCAAATATTGACATAACATATTCCTGTTTAACAGTAACAGATACAAATCATGTTTCCATCTTCTGTAGTGTGATATAACTTAAAATTACAAAAGCTTAGAGTTTTTAGAATTTCATTATTTTGCTCCTTTCTCATCTGTGTTCTGTTTTCTCCTGAGTGTCTTCCTTCTCTGAAAATAAAGTTTCCCTCTGAGTTGAGAGAAATGTTTTTCTTAGTCATTCTGCTTATGGTTCTGCTTTGACTTTCAGACCCATCGGCCATGACATTAAAAGAGGAGAATGTGTTTTGGCCAAAGGAACCCACATGGGCCCTTCAGAGATTGGTCTCCTGGCAACTGTAGGAGTCACAGAGGTTGAAGTTAATAAGTTTCCAGTGGTTGCCGTCATGTCAACAGGGAATGAGGTAAAATAATAATAATAATAATAATAATAATTAAAAAGTGGTAGGTAGGGCTAACAAGATAAAGGTATTTCTGACATCTATTTGGTATTGAAAAGAAATTATGAATCTTACCAATGGGACCACATTTCTGTAACAGAGAAGTTATAATTTGGCCTCTGGATAGTTCAAGTACAGAAGATGAGAAGAAAGAACTAGAGATCACATATTAAGAAGTGTTCCCTTCCATTTATTAGCATGAAATATTATAACCAATGACTTTTTGATACACTCAGTGACATAAAAAATGTTAGCTGCAAGCTTTAGGTATCAAACTTTGGAAACACAATATTTAGTCTATTAGGACAATGACTTGGGACTATCCTGTTGCTGAAATGATGGACCACCTCTGTATGGGAAATAAATCAATGAATCAGGATACCATGGCTAGTCCCTGTTTTTGTTAAAAGTTCCATGTAAACTTTATTCACCAAGAGGGGTTTGATAATCTGTATTTGTTTTTTTTGTTTTGTTTTGCGTAGTTTTTGTCTCTACTGATAGCATCTCTCGGGGCTTGCTGTCCAAAATGGGTCTAAATGTCATTTCAAGCCTAATTCAGAAAGAAGAACTTACGGTTTTTTTGTTGTTTTTTTAGTTTTGTTTTGTTTTGTTTGAGAACTCCTGAAAAACTTCCTGCTCACTGCTTTTCCTGCAAGATGGCATAAGGGACTCTCAGGTTATATGGTAAATACTAAGTAGCAAATCTGCTAGAAATTTAATGCCTTGTAGCAGAATCAGAAACTACTGAGATTTTAAAAGTAATTTCCTTTAGACCATACTATTAAAGAAAAGATTAATATGACTTCTTTTTTTTTCTCTCCCACTTCATTATGAAAGTAGATCCTATTATTAGCATTATTTTTAGTTTCTTAAAAATCTTCATCATGAAAATTTTCAAGGATCTTTCTATGACCCTTATTGTTCTTTTGGTTAGGACAAAGGAATAGAATCTTTTGTTTTGCTAATGAAGAACTAAACCGACATCCCAGATTTGCATATTTCCCAGTATATGTATACTAGTCATTCCCTAAAACTATTGATTGACCCAAAGCAAACATTCTTTTCATTTTGATCTGTATATTGGTGATTTTAATACCCTTACATTGACTGATACTATATTTAACATCATAAAGAAATTATCTTTGGGCTGGGGTTGGAACTCAAGTGGTAGAACTACCTGCTTAGCAAGCATAATAAGGCCCTGAGTTCAAACCCAGTACCACCTGAAAAACAAATAAACAGAGAAAGAAAGAAATCAACTTCTCAATTTTATAATCTCTGGTTTCATATTACTTGACATTCTTCCTTTACTCCTTTCCAAAATCAGGTGTTGTTATGACTCTCTGTGACCACATAGTTTAGTTTCATTCAGCAAATGTTTATTGGGTACCTCTATGCCAGGCACTATACTGGTAATTGGTGTTAAAAGAGATAAGTAAAGTGTAGTATCTTCTGAAGGCTTGAGATTCTCAGAAACAATAACTAAAAAAAAAAAAAAATCATTTTTTAGACCAAAAGAATTTACACTTTATTAATGTGGCAAGGCTATAATTTAGCCAGTCACAATACAAGCTCCCCTTAAGTATTTGGATTTCAATTAATGAATTAATATATGTCCATTTCTTCCAATGTAATGTATTGGTAAGCAGGACAGTTTCCGTAAGCAACCCAAAGTATACCATAAAATGTGTCTGTATACTGTTTAACACCTGCCCAATATTTGCTGATGATATAACTTTGTTAAGGATAATGGGAGGCTGGCTGTAGCTGCTTGGAAGGCTGAGATAGGGAGGATCACAGTTCCAGGCCAGCCCAAGGGAAAAATCCGGGCATGGTGGCTTGTGCCTATCATCCCAGCAATGGCAAGAAACCTAAAATATGATTACAATCCAAGCTGGCCTGGGCAAAAAGCAAGACCCTATCTCCAAAATAACCTGAACAAAAAGGGCTAGAGGTGTGGCTCAAGCAGTAGAGTGGCTGCCTAGCCACCATGAAGTCCTGAGTTCAAACCAGGAAAAAAAAAAAAAGACAAGGGAATTTTTATAAAATTAAAGAAATAAAACTAACACACAGTAGCTGATTTAGATATTTGTTGATTTCAGCAAACTATACATATTAAAATTTAGATTAATACCAAGTGATTGTAGGCATAACATTCCCAACCTCATGAACTTGTTCAATTAGTATATAAGCATCTGTTACATGACTGGAATGCCCACCAGGGTATTCTCTTAATTAAACATAGAGTCTTGAGGGCTAGGGCATGTAGCTAAGTGTTAGAGCATTTGCTAACATGTACAAGACCCTAGGTTTGATTTTCACCACTGGGGAAAAAAAAAATCAGAGTGACAAGATGTGAATAGAAAATACCTTGAACCAATTTACTTAGAAAGATATTGAACAGGAATCTTAGCATCCAGCAGGGTAACATAAGGATTGTTTTTTCACTGGAACTAGAGCTTTTAGTAGTCCTTATAGCCATCCCTAGCTACTGTTTATTCTTCAAGTAACAGCTCAGGTACAAGGAAATAAGACTTGTAGTAGGAAAGTGTGGGAGCCACCCTAACTTAGAAGCCCATATCCTATATAGAAATCAATATTTCTTATAAAAATCTTAGGTAGCTTCTAGGGTTCCCATAGAGTAAATGCCCAGTTATAAGTGTTACCATAATCAAAGCTATGAGTTCTCATTAAGTATTTATAGTTCATTTATATTACACCCTAGTCCACATGCATGATACCGGAGATCATTTTACCATAAGGAATGATGCCTAGTAACAAGTTGACATTTCATATTTATCAAATTTCCAGGGGAACAGAGCTAGAAACCAGAGAGAATGCACTGTCTGTGGAAAATTAGAAAACAGTAATAAAACTGACTAAAACTCCATCTGCTTTTATAATCACCATGCACTGGCAATTCTAAACAATATCAGTGATAAACTATTCCTCTCCGCTGAGGCAGGCCACTCCTCCCCATTTAGTATGCTACTGATGCCAGACAGTGTTCTGATGCTACAGATCAACAGCAAGCAAGAGAGGCAAGTTCCCAGTTCATATAGAAGTTAAATTCCAATTGGAGATAGTCAATAAACAAATAACGATAAATGATATGAATAAAAATAAAGAGAGGTAAAGTGATAGCAATCAGCAGTAGAGGAGGTATATGCCAGATATTATCTGTTGAAACTTATCCCACATCAGCCTTGTTATATTCTCCCCTACTGCAGTTAGGCTGGAAGCCTAAAAACTAGATGTCTCAGGCTGTCTTGCAAGTTGTAGTCTAACTAGATTTTTTGTTTTGTTTTTTTGAGATGGTCTTACTACAGAATCAAAGCTGTCCTCAAACTTGTGATCCTCCTGCCTCAGCCTCCCGAGTACTGCAATTATGGTCATGTACTACCCCTTCTGGCCTTTAGTTTTGCCGTTGGAATGCATTCATGTGATATTAGAAGGTGAAAAGAAGGTAAAAGCATTAGCAGAAGTACAAGCCCCTCAACTCTCAGTAACATCATTTTCCTCTGATAGCCTTAGAGACAACAGCAACTTCCAGTCACGGATCTTTCACAACACAATTTTCTCCTTTTGCTCCTTCAACTTTACATCACTTGTAAAACTCCCTTCTTCCACCTCCCTCCATTTGAAATACCTAGAAGAATTTGGGCAGTGCTAGGGGTTGAACTTAGTGCTTCAGGCAGACGCCCCTGCCCTAGAAGGGTTGATTTTCCTGTCTGGACCTGACAAAATCTTCTGTTATAGGTAGGGTAATTGAGCCTCAATGATGAGGTAAAATTTGAGTGGAGATCTGAAGGCACTGGGAGTATGCCATATGGTTGAAATGTAGACAGAGGGAACAACTAAAGGAAAATTCCTGACGCAGTACACATGGGTCTCATGTTTGAGGAATAGCAAGGTCTATGTGGCAGGAAGCAAAGTCAAAGGTGGTCAGGTTGGAGAAACAGCAGAAGCAAGGTCATTTTATTCTAAATGCCCAACTGTGAGGAAGGGAAACATAGCATGGAACATAAGGGAATATAACAGGTCTTACATATTTAATGTACTCTGGATCTATATGGCATGGCATATAGAAGGGACAAGGAGAAAACCTAGGAAGACTACTTAGAAAGCTATCAGTACTCCAAAGAGATGTGGGCCAGAGAGGTAGCAGTGGAGATGATGAGAGATCCAGGATCCAGGATATATTTTGAAGGTAAAACTAACGGGTCTTGCTAGGGAATTAAAAGTAAAAGATGAAAGAACGTGAAGAGTCAAAATGAACTGTAAGGTTTTAACCTAAACAAATCTAAGTATAGATATTTACCGAAGTGAGAAAGATGGAGGTGGTAGAAATCAGGGATTCTATATTGAACATGTTAAGTTTGAAGCACCTATTAGAAATTCCACTAGAAGTATTGAGGAGGCAACTGAACACAGTTGTCCATAGAGCTTAGGAGATTTGAGCTAAAGATATACAGATGAAAGGTCTCAGCATATTCATTATTTAAGATCATGAAAGTAAATAAAGTCACCTAGGAAATGGGAATACATAGAAGACAAGAGATGCAAGTTTTACACTTAGAAGGCAACTGTACCTTCATCCTCTTTCCCCAGTTTTTATATTTCCCAGTTTCATTTTCTAATTTTGACCCTTGATAATACTTTCTCTCTATACATAGAATTTTTTCAAGCCTCCATTTTCAACTTCTTTTGGGTTTTCCACCTGCTGTTCCACCATTATCTAATCTTACCATCTTTCCCTTCTTACCATCCCAAAAATACCTCCTTCTTGACTTGCCTCTTTGAAACTATTTTTTGCCAATGTCATCAGTGGCCTTTTAAATATTTTAGAATTTTTTTTTTGGTAAAATACTCAGAAAACAGGGCTGGGGTTATGGCACAAGTAGTAGAGCAATCTGACTAGCAAGCACAAGGCCCTGAGTTCAGCAAATAAAAAATACTCATAATATAAAATTCACCATTCTAACCTAATTTTAAGGATAAATTCAGTAGTGTTAACTATATTCACATTCTTATTCAATCAATTACCAGAACTCTTCTTGAAAACTGAAACTCTATTCTCATTTAATAACTCTCCATCTGCCCTCCCACCAGCCCTTGAAAACCACTATTCTGCTTTCTGTCTCTGAATTTGACTAGTCTAAGTACTTCATATAAGTGGAATCATGCAGAATTTGTTGTTGTTTGGTTTGAGGTTTTTTTGTTTTGTTTTGTTTTTTGTAATTGGCTTATTTTACATAGTAAAGTGTCCTCTACATCAATCCATGTCTGAGCTTTCTTCTTGCTAAAATCCAGTCACTTTAAAATATTTATCGATCTTCAAATCCAGTTTAGATCTTTCTTTCTACATGAAGCCTTCCATTAGTACACTAACCATATTGTTCTCTTCCTGTTTTGAATACCTGGGAAAGCTTTAAAATATTTTTTGTTATCAAATATTTTGAAAATAGAGCAAAAGGAGAAAATCATACATAAATTTACTGTGCTAAACTCAAACATCTTAGCACTTCAGTTCTGTAGAACTGAAATTCTATACTTAGAACTGAGTATAGGTTCATATTGTTTTGTTATCATATGGCTAATATCATAATATGTATAATTTTATATCCTTTAGAAATGTAACATTCTATGAAAGCTTTTTATTACCTTGTCTTCTTAAAATTTGTTTTATTAACTGCATAGTATTCTATTTTGTGAGCATCTGTACTTTTCCTTCCTTTATAGACTCATTAAAGATTACATTATAGGATTTAAAACTCATACGTGCAACAGAAGAGTAGTTGCCCTGTTGCTCTATTTGAAAGAATTGCAGGGGTGAGGGGCAGTTTCTTGGAAGGGGGACCTTCTTATGTCTTTTTCTACCCAACTGTTCAATCCTACCTCCATTCCCACCCCTCTACTTCAAGGAGTTCTATTTTCTCACCACCATTCTCCCTCCATCTTCCAACCCTTCTCTCAGTTCTCCATTTTTCCTTCCCAGTACTCAAAAAACTGATAGATAAACTAACTGGAATGTATTCTTTTTCCACTTTCAGCTCTCCATAGTTTATAGTACCTTTTCTGGTGATTAAGCAACCAATGGTGCATCAAGAATAAGTTTCTATTAATTTTTAACAATCCTAGTTTAGAGCTGTAAATGTAACACATGTATGCTACCTATCTCATATATTTATATTAATCTATCCATATCTATATCTGGTTATCTATCATCTGTATACATATATATATATATATGTATACAGATAATTACCAATATATTATATCCATATCCAGATAGATAGGTAGACAGACAGATACCAAAACTGCTTTTATCATTAAAGTAATTAAATATATTTTCTTTTCCTTTTTTTTTTTTTTTTTTTTGGTACTGGAGATTGAACCCAAGGTTCAGTCTGTAAATTTATATTTATAACCAAAAAAAGTCAGATATGGAATTTAAATTTTATATTAGATAAATGTTTTCTATTAAATTGTATTTGATTTGTCATAATGAGAGAATAGCTTCAATTAATCCATTCTTAGATACCTTATTTTATTTATTTCTAAAAATTATTATATTTATAAAGATGATCATAAAAAGATGTTTTAGTCACATGTGCAAATCAATAGCAACATGCATGTACATAGTGCTTCTATTCTAGGGATTTAATGGTATCTAATTAATATTATCACATTAATTTTTACTGCACTGTTCTGCAGTATGTAGGTGGCAGATGCCTCTTCATAATAACAGCAATAAGTGTTCCATAATGTACTACCTAGAACTAAATATATATGCTACTACTGGATTTGCAGACCAAGGAATGAAGGTGTATTGTGCGTCAAGGTGCTAACATGAGGCCAGCCACCAGTGCTAGGTGTAGCCCCAAACCCTGCCTCTTTAAATTCCTTGTCTTTCCCTTAAGGATGTTTGAGAAGAGATTTTCCTTCTCTTTATTCTTCAGCCTAGGAACTGGACTGTGGGCATAATATTCTATAAACATTTAGCAATCATTTGTTACCTATACCACATGGGTAATATAGGAAATTTTTAATGGATAGAAATAAGTTTATAATCTAGTTGATAATTATGTGTTATAATGTAATATCTATAGTAACTACTAAAAAGTCTATAACAGATACACTCAAAAACACTAAAGAATAAAGTTTAAGTAATCAACAAGGCAAGAAAAAGAAAGAGAATAAAAAAAAAAAAAGAGAGAGGATCCAGCTGCAAGGGAGGTAGATATGAGAGGACAGCAGTTCAAAGCCAACCTAGACAAAAAAGTTGGTGAGATTCCATCTTAACAAAAAAGCTAGGCATGGTAATTCAAGCCTATAATCCCAACTACTCCAGAGTCCTTAGGTAGTAGGATCTTGGTCCATACCAGCCTTGAGAAAACCACAATACCCTATCTGAAAAATACCTAAAGAAAAGGGCTGGGGGCTTGGAACATGGCTCAAGTATTGGAGCACTTGTCTAGCAAGCACAAGGCCCTGAGTTTAAAAAAAAAAAAAAACAGAGAGAGAAAAGATACCTTTATTATCTGGGATAACCCTTTTATAAGACAGGGGTCTCTACAGAGTCCAGGCTCACCTCGAGCTCTCAGTTCTCCTGCTTTAGCCTCCTGAGTGCTGAGATTAAAGGCATGATCCACCATACCAGGCTAACTTGGCCATTTTTAACAACAACCAAAAAAATTCCAGTAATGATTTGCAGGTTTTATATGGTTTTTTTTCCCTTATGTAGCCAATTTTCGTAATAATTTTAACATATTATCTTAGTCTACTCAGGTTGCTATAATATATTGCCATAAACTAGGTACTTTATAAACAACAGAAATTTATTTCTCACAGTTCTGAACACTAAGAATTTTGAGATCAAGACACTATCTCTCTGCATCCTCACATGATGAGGAGTGAGCAAGCTTCCAGGGGCTTATTTCATAAGGGCAGTCACTAATCCCAAGCATAAGAGCTCCACCCCCGTGATATAATCACCTCCCAGAAGACCCTGCCTCTATTGACAGCTCTGTGAGGGTTAGGATTTCAACACGTTTATTTGAGGGGGACACAAACATTCAGATCAGAGCACATTTATTATTCTTACTGTAAATTCGTTATATGAAATGATTATTCCCATGCAAATGAACAACATTTCCCTTCAGAAGTGCTGTTTATTGTACAATGCTTTTCAAATTTATCCTTTATTATATTCTGACACAAATCACACAATTTTTACACTAGGAAAAATATCATTCTCTTTTTTCCAAGTACACATAAAACAGATTTATTGCCTTGCACAAATATTCTTCTACCTTCGTGTATCCTTTTTAACCTTTTAGTAATGATTGCTTTATAATGTATTTAACAGGAGCTCTGGCATATAAAATATTACATTCTACTGTGTACACATCCAAGACAATCTATCATTTTCTCAAATTAATGTTCATTTAAGGTCTTAGCATTAACTAAGGATCTGAAATGTAAAACTTAGGGTCATGATAAAATTCAATGACTTTAGAAACATTACAAGAATTCATCCTGGACAGGGATATAATTCAGTGGTAGAGCACTTACCTAACAGGCATGAGGCCTTGGGGTTCATCCCCAGCACCACATTAAAAAAAACAAAACATGGGCTGGTGGAGCTCCTCAAGTGGTAGAGTGCCCACCTAGCAAGTGTGAGACCCTGACTTCAAACTCCAGTGCCACCAAAAGAAAAAAGAAGAATTCATTTCTTTTCAGACATTCCATATCATCATTCAATTAGAAAGAAAACACAGAACAGTTTTTAAACCAAAACTATTAAATCAGTCTTAGTTCATTCAAAGAGTCATCTTAAGAGAATTATTGTCTTTTCTAATGTAATTTGTAAATCCTATATTTATAAACCAACTTTTAAGACTTCTTAAATTGTGTTTAGAAACTCTGAATGTTCCTCTTTATTCATGATGTTATAACCAAGTAACCAAGACAATTAGCTTAACTCTCAGTTAACCTTTCTTTTTCATAGTAGTAACTTTCAAAAAGCTATTTGAAGTAGGAATATGCTCCATTAGAGTTTATAGACTGACTGACTGTTCTTCCTTTTTTTGTGTGTTCAGTCTGTTTATCTAGACAATTTGGGTATACTAGGTTGTGTATGTATGACCAGATGGTTTTCAATCAATTAATTTTCCAGAAAAAGGAGAAAGGAAAGTGAATATGTTTAAGAGAGTTGCTTGCAATGGATATGGAGTTACTGACCACTATAAAAGTTTAATCACCTTCCCTTTGCAAGAAAGAAGTCTTAGAAGTAGACAATTCCATTTCAATACATGAAAAAGAGAGAAAGCGAGTCATTGCAACCAGTTCAGATACTGTATTAGGACCTGACAATTCCATCAAGACCATGGGATTAAATCTTTGATAAGCTGAAATGAAGAGGATGGTCTCTTAAAATAAGTGATTTCTCTTTTACACAAGTAAGACAGAAAATCTCTTCAGTGGGTTTAACAAAAGAGCTTTTACTTTTTTGCAGAATTTTATGTTGAAGCTTTACCTAATAATTAAAATGCTAATCACTAAATATTCAGAATTGTTTCCCCTTTTGTTCTAAAAGTACTTCCAAGTGAATAATTTTAGTCATGTCAAAAGTATTCCAAAATGGTCACTGCAATTCTGAGTTGTACTTGATGAAATTATGCTCTTTTAGAAAGACATATGCAAGAAAAACAAAACAGAAGCCAGAGTTATGCCAGGAGGTAACACAGGTTTATTACTTAATACATCCATGAAGTCATTAGCTAAATCCAAACACTGAACTCCTGACATTTTACCCTAAAAGTTTACAGTCCAGAATGGGTAGAAAGGAGATTCTAAATTTCTGAAATATAGGCAAAAATAAGAAAGATTCTTAAAGGCACACAATGTAGCCAATTGACAGAACCGTTATTATCAAATTACTGCCTTAGCATATCTTCACAAGAAAACAAAACTTAGTACAAATCTGATCAAATAACTAAAAAGTCCTGAGAACCATATTCTTATGACAAACAAAATAAGTATCAGCTAGCTTTATGAGCTCAACAAAAAAGGATCAGAGTTCAAAAGAAGTGCCAGATTTATCACATCATCATAAAGAATCCCCCAAAGAGGCTACGAGAATTCCATGAAGTGCAGTGCAACCAACATGAGTTTCTAATGGCAAGACTTCTAGTGATGGAACCTCACCTCTGTACCTATCAAAGTCCTAAGACCACCAGGGAAACCTGTTGATCATACCAATCTGGATATATTTTAACATTTCTGAGCAAGGGAGAACATAACCTTGACAGTATAGGGGAGGAAAAACTATTTTTCCTCTACTCTTCTGAGTTCTTAGCTGGAGTCCCCTATAACAAGAGACAGATTAACAATATGTGTTTTAAAAAATAAAAAAAGAAAGAACTTATGAACATGTATGACACTTTTCAAAGAGGTAGTTAGGACTCTGGCTTATATAAAATCTTCCAAAAAAATCAATAAAATCTTAAACTTGTGACAAGACAAGGGAAAAGAACCTTGAGTCTCCAGTGGTTGCATCTGTGGGAAAGCAAATCTATGGGAAACTAATTATAGATAAAAGCCAGTTAATGGTGAGTATGTTATGTAGATTCCTTTGGAGCCATCTCCAGGCTGGTAAGGGTCTACAGTTTTGTCCTTCCTGGTTATGGGGGAGTAGTCTGTGAATTTATGTCCTGCTTTTAGGCAACTAAAGGGAAGACAGAGGTTTTTGTACCTGATTCTTCCCATTTTCCCTCAGCTCAAAAATTATCCTTATACCAAAGTGGTATACTTTGAAGTAGCATCTTCTGCTACCCTTGAACAGAGTCTCAATAGTGTCTCAAAAGGAGAAAGTTACAGAGAGTACTTAAAGGATTTTGAAAACTGGCTTTGGTTCTGGGCTGTTTTAAGGTAAATGTTAGTAAACAAGGTCCAGGAAGAGACTGGTCAGAATTCATAATTGATAATTGATCAATTCACAATTGATAGAACAAGTTGTCTTACCTTTGAAGCACATAAACTCATATGGAGTTACTGTTAAATCTGTTTGTGCATAGTCCTATCTTGGAATATATGAATCTGAATAAGCTTGCATTAAAAACAATTTTACTTAAGATAGTTTGAATTATCAGTCATGGTTTGGTACTATTTACCTGTTATGGAAGTAATAGTATTGTTTTGCAAGTTCATTTAATTTCTCAGAAGGAAAGAGTCTGTAAGCAAAGCAGTGAATTGTAAGACTTTTGCAGAAACTCAAATACAATGAATGCCTAGAACTGATGACTTAAACTGTTAATATAAAATTGGGGCTAATCATTAGCAACACCACTAACAACAGGTGTTGGCGAGGATGCGGGGAAAAAGGAACCCTCTTACACTGTTGGTGGGAATGTAAACTAGTACAACCACTCTGGAAAAAAATTTGGAGGCTTCTTAAATATCTAAACATTGATCTACCATATGATCCAGCAATACCACTCTTGGGGATACACCCAAAAGACTGTGACACAGTTTACTCCAGAGGCAGCTGCACACCCATGTTTATTGAAACACTATTCACAATAGCCAAGTTATGGAAACAGCCAAGATGCCCCACCACTGACGAATGGATTAAGAAAATGTGGTATTTATACAAAATGGAGTTTTATGCAGCCATGAAGAAGAATGAAATGTTATCATTCATGGATGGAACTGGAGAACATTATTCTGAGTTAACTGGCCCAAAAGACCAAAATTCGTATGTTCTCCCTCATATGTGGACATTAGATCAAGAGCAAACACAAGGGGATTAGACTTTCATCACATGATAAAGCGAAAAAATACAAGGAAGGTATGAGGATAGGTAAGACACCCAAAAAATTAGCTAGCATTTGTTGCCCTCAACGCAGAGAAACTAAAGCAGATACTTTAAAGCAACTGAGTCCAATAGGAGAAGGGGACCAGGAACTAGAGAAAAGGTTAGTTTGAGAAGAATTAACTTAGAAGGTAATACACATGTACAGGAAAGCAATGCAAGTCAACTCCCTGTATAGCTATCCTTATCTCACCTAGCAAAAACCCTTGGTCCTTCCTATTATTCCTTTTACTCTTTCTTCAACAAAACTAGAGATAAGGGCAAAATAGTTTCTGCCTGGTAGCGAGAGGTTGGCGGGGTAAAAGAGGAGGTGGGGGGAAGGGGAGAGAAATGACCCAAACATTGTATGCATGCATATATGAATAAAATAAAAATTAAATAAATAAATAAAAGTGGGGCTAGATGCTAACAGAGTGAACAAAAATGTAGGATGATGGATATGATAAATTAGAATGCTCTTGGGCCAGGTATGGTGGCTCACCTCTATAATCCCAGCTAGCAAGACCTCATCTCAACCATTAACCCTAGTATGGTGGTAATCCTAGCTACTCAGGAGGTCATAGGTGGGAGTATCACACTGCAAGGCAGGCCCTAACAAAAAAAAAAAAAAAAAAAAAACCACTAGACCCTATCCAAGAATAATTAAAGCAATAAAGGGCTGGAGTGTGGCTCAAGTGGTAGAACTGCCCAACCAGTGTGAGGCCCTGAATTTAAACTTCAGTTCCACCAAAAAGAAGAAAAAATTAGAATGCTCTTAATGACTGAGGTCTTTAGGAAAGAGTGGACTACAAAGGGAGGGGAAGATTAAAAAATTGAATGTTTGGAGATTCCAAGATGGTGGCTAGAGGGAGGAAGCAGAAAGCGTGCCTCCTAAAGTGAAATCTTGGAGAGACGCTGGAGACACACCTTGCAGGCAAGACCACCGAGAAGAGGCAAAACTTTGACCCCTCCACACCTCCAGCCGGCACAGAGCATCTCCACTTCACATTAAAGGGAGAAACCAGGAGGGCCCCCGGGCCGCTGCCAGATGCCTGCCCCCAGATGGCTTGGGAAGACATGGGCAAGGTGAGCTAAGCGGTATGCAGTACTTCCACAGACAACCCTGGGCCAGATCAGCATAGCCCCCTGGACAGACCAACCCCACCAGGGGAAAAAAGAGAAACTGAGTAATAAGCAATAAGAACAAAGTCACATAGCAAAGACGGTGGGGCACCCTGAGTGCCATAGAGGGGGAAAGGGGAATCCCTCCCACAACTGTAAATAAACAAGCTGGGCCTGGCCAAAGAAGGCGGGCGCGGAGGTGCGTGCCCAGCAACCAGGAGCAGGAAAGCTTGTGAGAGTGGCAGAGGGAGGAAAACTCCACAGGAGAAGGGGGAAGACCCACTTCCCACGTGAGCTGTAAATAAACACGCAGGCCTGAGAATGCGGACGCAGTGTCACCTCCCCCAGTGTGCTTGGAAAGGGGAAAGCTTGTAGCAGCAGCTCATGCACAGAACTCTGAGTAAACAAAGTCTGCAGGGTCAGGTGAGTGTTAAGCTCACTCCTGAGATCTGCATGAATAACGCCGCCAGCAACAGCAGGCTGACAGCAGTGGGCAGGCAAGCCACAGCCGCAGATACCATTCACAGACCTGTCTCCAGACTCTTTTTTTTCTCTCTCCCTACCTTTGATGAGAAAACAACCGAACTACACCTGCATGCTGAAAAACTCACTGAAACTGTATTGCATTTGAACTTGGGACACTTTGTGGGGAGTTTTTTGTTTTTGTTTTTGTTTTGTGCGGTTTTGTTCTACTTTATGTTTCCCCTTTGATAGGACAACTAAAGAACAACATCTGAGGCACCATCTCCAGGATTGGAGGCTGAGGGACGAACACCAAAATTATTAAGACTGAAACTTCATTGCATTTGGACTTGGAGGTTTTGGGGGGGGGGGTTATTATTTTTTTTTGTTTGTTTTATTGTATTTATTTTTTTCCTTTCATTTACTTATTTTTTATTTTTATTCTTATCTTTATTCTTTTTATTTTTTGTTTTCAATCCTCTCTGTCTCTCTAATGCCTTTTAAGTTTACAGTTGATTAGTACACTATCTCTCCCTGTTTATATCTTTGAAACTTTTTTTGTTTATTTCTTTGTTTTGTTTTTTCTACTTGATTGTTTGTTTTTCCATTTTCCTTTAACTTCTTTGCTTTCCATCCCCTCTCACCCTTCCATTCTAAATATCCACTAGTGCTATTATTACAAGCCAGAAAATAATTGCACACAGTACAGGGACAGTAACAACACCAAGGGCAATGACAGGAAGACAGAAAAAACAGGGAAACCAGTTTCCCCACAGCAAAAAATTAGTACAGGAACCAGAGGAAAATGAAAAAAACAGATACTCAGATCCAGACTCCAACAAAATGAAGATAAACTATGCCAAAGAACCAAATGAAGCCCACAAGAATAATTTAAAAGAAGACATACTACAGGTACTCAATGGGAATTTTATAGAGATGATACTGGATATGATCAACCAAAATGTACAGGAGACACTCAAGAAATTCCAAGACAACAAAGCTAGAGAATTTGAAAAAGCAAAAGAAGAAATAAAGGAAACCATAGAAGCACTGTATAAACACCAAAGTGAAACAGAGGACACAATTAATAAACAGATAAATGAACTCAGGACAAAAATAGACAACATTACAGAGGAAACAACCCAGGATATGGAAAACCTCAGAAAAAAGATCGAAACAGAAATGCAAAACAAAACGGAAGGCCAATCCAGCAGAATAGAACAAACAGAAGACAGAATCTCAGAACTCGAAGATGAAATGGTAATTAAAGGAAAACCCGAAGAACTATTAATTAAACAACTCAAGACCTGTGAAAAGAAAATGCAAGAACTCACTGACTCCATCAAAAGACCAAACTTGAGAATCATGGGCATCAAAGAAGGAGAAGTGTAAGCAAAGGGAATGCGTAATATATTCAACAAAATAATAACAAAGAATTTCCCAAATCTAGAGAAAGATATTCCCATACAGATCCAAGAGACCTCCAGAACATCAAACAGACCAGATCAAAACAGAACTACCCCACGGCATGTCATCATTAAAACAACAAGTTCAGAAACTAGGGAAAGAATATTGAAGGCTGTAAGAGAGAAAAAACAAACAACACACAAAGGTAAACCCATCAAAATCACAGGAGACTTCTCAACAGAAACATTAAAAGCAAGAAGAGCGTGGGGTGAGATCTGCCAGGCACTGAATGAAAATAACTTCAACCCCAGGATACTCTACCCAGCAAAACTATCATTCAAAATAGATGGAGCAATAAAAGTCTTCCATGATAACCAGAAACTAAAACAATATGTGACCACAAAGCCACCACTACAAAAGATTCTTCAAGGGATTCTGCACGCAGAAAGTGAAACCCAACATAACCATGAAAGGACAGGCAGCACCAAACTACAAGAAAAGAAAAAGCAAGTAAGTAGAGACTAACCTCAACTTAGGTATACACAATCAAACCTTCGAACAACTAAGACAACTAAATTACAGGAATCACCACATATCTATCAGTACTAACACTTAATGTTAACAGACTTAATTCACCCATCAAAAGGCACCATTTGACGAAATGGATTAAAAAGGAAGATCCAACAATTTCTTGCTTACAGGAGACCCATCTCACCAACAGAAATAAGCATAGCCTTAGGATGAAAGGCTGGAAGAAGCTTTACCAAGCCAATGGCCCCCGAAAAACGGCAGGAGTAGCAATACTTATCTCTGACAAAGTAGACTTCAAACCTACATTGATCAAATGAGATAAAGAAGGACATTCCATACTAATAAAAGGGGAAATAGACCAAAAGGAAATAATGATTATCGACCTATATGCACCCAATGTCAACACACCCAATTTCATCAAACATACCCTGAAAGACCTAAAAGTATATATTAACTCCAACACAGTGGTTGTGGAAGACTTTAACACCCCATTGTCATCAATAGATAGTTCATCCAAATTAAAAATCAATAAAGAAATCCAAGATCTAAAATATACAATATGGACAGACTTGATGTCTACAGAACATTTCATCCAACTTCTACACAATATACATTCTTCTCAGCAGCCCATGGAACCTTCTCCAAAATAGATCATATCCTAGGGCACAAAGCAAGCCTCAGCAAATATAAGAAAATAGAAATTATACCATGCATACTATCTCATCACAATGCAATAAAACTAGAACTCAACAACAAAAGTAAAGACAAAAACCATGCAAACAGCTGGAAACTAAATAACTCATTACTTAATGAACAATGGGTCATTCATGAAATAAAAGAAGAACTTAAAAAGTTCCTGGAAGGAAATCATCATAGCCTACTTTGAGAACCTATATTCAAATAAATTTGAAAATCTTAAAGAAATGGACAGATTTCTAGATACATATGACCATCCAAAACTGAACCAAGAGGAAATTAATCACCTGAATAGATCTCTAACACAAAATGAAATTGAAGCAGCAATCAAGAGTCCCAAAAAAGAAAAGTCCAGGACCTGATGGATTCTCTGCTGAACTCTATCAGACCTTTAAAGAAGAACTGATACCAACCCTCCTTAAAGTATTCCACGAAATAGAAAGGGAAGGAAAACTGCCAAACACATTTTATGAAGCCAGTATTACACTTATCTCAAAACCAGGCAAAGACACCTCCAAAAAGGAGAACTATAGGCCAATCTCCTTAATGAACATTGACGCAAAAAACCTCAACAAAATAATGGCAACCCCGAATTCAACAACACATCAAAAAGATTATTCACCACGACTAAGTAGGCTTCATCCCAGGGATGCAGGGGTGGTTCAACATACGAAAATCAATAAACGTAATAAACCACATTAACAGAAGCAAAGACAAAAACCACTTGATCATCTCAATAGATGCAGAAAAAGCCTTTGATAAGATCCAACATCATTTCATGATAAAAGCTCTAAGAAAACTAGGAATAGAAGGAAAGTACCTCAACATTATAAAAGCTATATATGACAAACCTACAGCCAACATTATACTTAATGGAGAAAAACTGAAACCATTCCCTCTAAACTCAGGAACCAGACAAGGATGCCCACTAAATCCACTCCTATTCAACATAATACTGGAATTCCTAGCCAAAGTAATTAGGCAAGAAGAAGGAATAAAAGGAATACAAATAGGTAAAGAAACTGTCAGAATATCCCTATTTGCAGATGATATGATCCTATACCTTAAAGACCCAAAAAACTGTACTCAGAAGCTTCTAGACATCATCAATAGGTACAGCAAGGTAGCAGGATATAAAATCAACATAGAAAAATCAGCATTTCTATACACTAACAATGAACAAACTGAAAAAGAATGTATGAAAACAATTCCATTTACAATAGCCTCAAAAAAAATCAAATACCTAGGTGTAAACCTAACAAAAGATGTGAAAGTTCTCTACAAGGAAAACTATACACTTCTGAAGAAAGAGATTGAGGAAGACTGTAGAAAGTGGAGAGATCTCCCATGCTCATGGATTTGTAGAATCAACATAGTAAAAATGTCGATACTCCCAAAAGTAATCTACATGTTTAATGCAATTCCCATCAAAATTCCAATGACATTCATTAAAGAGATCGAAAAATCTACCATGAAATTTATATGGAAACACAGGAAGCCATGAATAGCCAAGGCAATACTCAGTCAAAAGAACAATGCAGGAGGTATCACGATACCTGGCTTCAAACTATATTACAAAGCAATAACAATAAAAACAGCATGGTACTGGCACAAAAACAGACATGAAGACCAGTGGAACAGAATAGAGGACTCAGATATGAAGCCACACAACTAAAACCAACTTGTCTTTGACAAAGGAGCTAAAAATATACGATGGAGAAATAGCAGCCTCTTCAAGAAAAACTGCTGGGAAAACTGGTTAGCAGTCTGCAAAAAACTGAAACCAGATCTGTTTATATCACCCTATACCAATATTAACTCAAAATGGATCAAGGATCTTAATATTAGACCACAAACTCTAAAGTTGATACAGTAAAGAGTACGAACTACTCTGGAGTTAGTAAGTATGGGTAAGAACTTTCTCAACGAAGCCCCAGCAGCACAGCAACTAAGAGATAGCATAGATAAATGGGACCTCATAAAACTAAAAAGCTTCTGTTCATCAAAAGAAATGGTCTCTAAACTGAAGAGAACACCCACAGAGTGGGAGAAAATATTTGCCAACTATACATCAGACAAAGGACTGATAACCAGAATATATAGGGAACTTAAAAAACTAAATTCTCCCCAAACTAATGAACCAATAAAGAAATGGGCAAGTGAACTAAACAGAACTTTCTCAAAAGAAGAAATTCAAATGGCCAAAAAACACATGAAAAAATGCTCACCATCTCTAGCAATAAAGGAAATGCAAATTAAAACCACACTAAGATTCCACCTCACCCCTGTTAGAATAGCCATCATTAGCAACACCACCAACGACAGGTGTTGACGAGGATTCGGGCAAAAAAGAACCCTCTTACACTGTTGGTGGTAATGTAAACTAGTACAACCACTCTGGAAAAAAATTTGGAGGCTACTTAAAAAGCTAGACATTGCTCTACCATTTGATCCAGCAATACCACTCTTGGGGATATACCCAAAAGACTGTGACACAGGTTACTCCAGAGGCACCTGCACACCCATGTTTATTGCAGCATATTCACAATAGCCAAGTTACGGAAACAGCCAAGATGCCCCACCACCGATGAATGGATTAAGAAAATGTGGTATCTATACACAATGGAATTTTATGCAGCCATGAAGAAGAACGAAATGTTATCATTCGCTGGTAAATGGATGGAATTGGAGAACATCATTCTGAGTGAGGTTAGCCTGGCCCAAAAGACCAAAAATCATATGTTCTCTCTCATATGCGGGCATTAGATCAAGGGCAAACACAACAAGGGGATTGGACTTTGAGCACATGAGAAAAACAAGAGCACACAGGGGAGGGGTGAGGATAGGTAAGACACCTAAAAAGTTAGCTAGCATTTGTTGCCCTCAACGCAGAGAAACTAAAGCAGATACCTTAAAAGCAACTGAGGCCAATAGGAGAAGGGGACCAGGAACTAGAGAAAAGATTAGATCAAAAAGAATTAACCTAGAAGGTAACATACATGCACATGAAATTAATGTGAATCAACTCCCTGTATAGCTATCCTTATCTCAACTAGCAAACACCCTTGTTCCTTCCTATTATTGCTTATACTCTCTCTATAACAAAATTAGAGATAAGTTCAAAATAGTTTCTGCCAGGTATCGAGGTGGTTGGGAGGGAGAGGGAGGGGATGGAGTGGGTGGTAAGGGAGGGGGTGGGGGCAGGGGGGAGAAATGACCCAAGCATTGTATGCACATATGAATAATAAAAAAATAAAAATTAAAAAAATATTGAATGTTTTAAAGCTGAGAAAGTAGTGGTACCATTGATAATATCATAACCAGTAGATTGAAATTTAACGTTTTGGAGAAGGGTAGGTTGTGTTTTACTTTGTAATTTTTCTTTCTTTTGTAATTGAACTGTACTAACTTTTAGGCATCATTCTGGACATGACTAAATGTAGAAAATAACAGGAAAATTGTATGTTTATATTAGTATTTATATTTGTATATTTAGCCTTATAATCAATCTTCCATTTTAATTTTATGTTATCTTTGACTATGCTTAAAATGCACTGCAAAATCCATACCCTCATTTAACTAGCTATTATTTCATTATGTCAGTTTTCCAGACAAATAACTGATTCTCCAATGATCTCTAATTGTTCTGTTATTTCTGGACCTGTTTACAGCAAAATAAAGAGAGGGAACATGAATTGCAAAGAAAACACCCTAATTCAAAGGGAGTCTTGTTTTTTTGGTGGTCACTACTGTGGTGTAAAAAAAAATACATACAGAAACACACAGTATTCATTCTAAAGCAACTTGTCTGATGAAGTTAAAGAGCTGTAAGCCTTGGCCTTTATAAAATAATAATGACTTCAATGACTGCATTAAGAAGAGAAAATTAATTTACATTAGCACTGCAAAAGCAATTTTCTAAGCACTGTTAGTGACTAAGCACAATAGTGGGTTCAGTTTTGAAGAAAAAGATAAGATGGTCAGAGGTTTTTCTCCACCTATTGTGAAAGGTCAGTTGCAAAGCTACTGCTTTTTCAACCTAAAGACAAAACTCGGATGACATGCTATCGCTAATGAGTCAGAAGGAAGACTAAAGGGGCTGGTGGTTATTTAGAAGAGGAGATATACAAAGCCCTGGGTATTGACCATATGAATAGCCTAAGCATCTGAGATGTGCAGGCTTGCCTTCAACCTCCTGAAGTAATGTTTAGATTTTCTCACTTCAAACCAGTACTTTTTGGGCTGTAGGTGTAACTTAATGGTAAAGCACGTGCTTAGCATATGTGAGGCCCTGGGTTACCGATCTTCAGTACCACAAAAAGGAAAAATGGACTTTTTAGCTTTATAATAGTCTTAAATCTAATGTATAAGTGAAATAGTCATGTGTATATGTATAAATTTTTTAATATGTATTGCATATATATATATATATGTATATTTTGAAGGTACTAGAGTTTGAACCCAGAGCTTTGTGCTTGCTAGTCAGGCACTCTGTCACCTAAGCCACACGTCCAGCTTTTTTTGCTCTGGGTATTTTTGGAGATAGGGTCTTGCTTTTTGCCCAGGCCAGTCTGGCCCACAATCCTCCTATTTTACACTTCCAGCCATAGCTGGGTGACAGGCACACACCATCGCACCCAGCTATTGGTTGAGATGGAGTCTTGCAAATGTTTTGACCAATCTGGCCTCAAACCACAGCCCTCTTGATCTCAGCCTCCCAATTAATTTAGCAGTATAGACATGAGATACCTGGTGCCTGGCTTAACCTTATATTTTTAAATGTGTGGATGTTAAGTATCCCCTTTCTTAAGTATTTTATAATCTAACAGTCTTTGTTTACACTGTAAGCTAATGTGATGTATACTAGCATCCTGGAGTAACAATATGAGAACTATTGTGGGTGGGGGGAATAAGTCCTCTTTCAACAACAAATATCATAAAGAGAATTGCATTTTTTATATATTTCTACATAAAAATTATTTATTTACATAAATAAATGTTTATTATCTCAATGCTAATAAGTACCTTGCAGGGTAGTTGTTATAATTGGATTTTACAAATGAGAAAATTAAGGCAAAGTTTGGATAACTTGAACTTGAATCCAAAACTCTTCCTATAGTAAACTTTGACTGCCTCATTGGAATCTCCTGACATAGAATAAGCGCCTTTTGGTTTGCCTCATAGACATAAGATTAGTAAATGTAAGGTCAATTCCATTCAGAATGGTGGAATTTTGGGTTTGTGTAGCTAAGTAACACTGTAAGCTTGTTAGTCTCAGAGACAAAATATTTGTCTTCTCCTTCAGAGATGTTTAACTTCTTTAATACTGTTGATCCACTTCAGAAAAGGGACCAAAAAGCTTGAAATTAAAAAAAATGATCATTCTCCTCAGACTTGGGAATATCATTTCACAGAGTCTCTACCCCAGATGTTCTCTTTGAAAGATAAATTGGAGGCAAAAAAGAAAGATACTTTTTAGATCCTTTCATTGGACTAGTAACAATTATTTCCATGGCACTATTATCAAATTATAGCCATTGCTTGTGTGATATTTGGCCTGTTTTTCAATCATAATTGAAATTTCTTCATATCTCTTTTAATTCTGTAGGAACATTTTCTCACCCTCCTTTACTTGCAATACTTACTCAAAGATTCTTGCAGCACATACTTTCTATATGCCAAATACTATTGTAGCTCTAGAATACTGAAATCTGCTGGAGGAGTAGCTTAAGCTATAGAGCACCTGCTAGCAAGTGTGAGGCCCAAAGTTCAAGCCCCAGCACCTCAAAAAAAGAAAGAAAGAAAAACTGAAATCTGTTTTTTCCACTAGAAATAGGCAACATTATCCTAAGAAAATAATTAGTGGTGGTTTTTTGGCTTTGTAGCTGCTAAATCCCGAAGATGACCTCTTACCAGGAAAGATTCGAGACAGCAATCGTTCAACCCTCCTAGCAACAATTCAGGAACATGGTTATCCCACAATCAACTTGGGAATTGTGGGAGACAAGTAAGTATGGCATTTTATTTTGAAAAGTTGTTATTGTACAAATACGAAGTTTTGGAATACTAAGTAGGCGAAGTTGCTGCTAAGAGAGACAAATTTTATACCAAAATTTTAATTAATCATATTCTTCAGAAGCCAGATAATTATACAGGTGCGTATATACTTTAAAAATAGACATTTTTTTAGAACGGGTATTACAACAGGAGAAATGTTTTACTTTACTATGAGTGTGTTAAGTTTACAGAGATCTCTTTTCATATCATTGACTTTACCCCAGTGGAATTAAAGGTGATGGTGTTATTCCTATTCACACTTCTGCTTGTCTCAAGAAAAGCATAGGTGAGCAGAGACAGAGAGATTTGTCAAAGTTAACACTACCTGATTCTTTGATGGTGATGTACAATTGTTTTCTAGGTTTTTCATACTGATTTTTGTATCACTGCATAACCCAAATTCCTCCGTTTCACCCACTTTAAAGTACAAAGGGAGGCATATTCACTATAAATGCTCATCTTTAAGAGCTTATTGCTCCCACGTAGCAAATTAACTCAGCCCTCCAGTACATTCCCTAAATATTTCTGGAATCTCTAGTGGTGTCTCACATGTAATTAAAAGAAAGTCTGTGCTTTCTGAGCATCCCACTACTACACAACACTGCTGCTCAGCCATTTTTTATTAGCTTTGTGGAGACAAAACTAGGAAATCTACCTGACTGATAGATACATGATGTACCTGCACCCATAATTACCTCTTTCTTGTTTATCACCACTTTGTCATTGAGTGAAGCTTATTATGCATGGATCCCCAGATCAACTGTGCTTTCAAAGAAGCTCTGCCCTCCATTTCACAAGGTATGCTCTGACACAGTGTGTTATCAACCCATGTTAGATGCAAAGTGGACACAGTGCAATCCTTGGGCATAATCAGCATCTTTCCAATAACGTTTTAAAGTTCTTTTCTTCCTCCTGATTTTTTTCTTCTTGAGGATATTCAAGTAGAAGTTGTTTAATGTATTTTCAGATATCTCTTTAAAATCTTCACCATTTTTATCTACCTGGACGTTTAGCTCTAGAGAAGTTCGTGACTAAGTAACCAGCCATTTTAAAACACATGTGATGAAGCCATGTGCATTACCTGGTGTCAGGGTTCCCTGTCCCAGGAAGAGTAGGAAAGGACCCACTATAAGAGAAAAAAAATCCAGTTCTTTGAATTTGGACCACAGTAGTAACTTCCTTTCATATAAGGTTTAAGTACCTTAAAACCTATCCTGATATAGCCACAGCTTTAAAGAAGACTAAAATTAACTTCTGAGAAGAAATAGGATGAATTTAAGAGTTTTTAAAACACAGAGATCAAGCAATCAGGCCTGAAACTCCAGGAAACAAACTCACCAGATTCAGTAGGAATGGTTTCCACCCTACAATGGTGCTGGCCCTGCCTTCCAAGGGCATTAATGAGCTCTAAAACATATCAGGTAAATGGAGCTTTTTTTTGGGGGGGAACATTTTACCTTAATCTGCTGTGAACTATAATTCTTTCCATTCTCACGACTATTGTTACACTTTTGTGTTTGGTTTTGTTTGGTTTGGGTTTTTAAATTTTTTATTAGCATATAATAGCTGTACAGGGGATACATTGTGATATCTACATGTGTGCTTACAATATATCTTGGATTCACCCCCCTTTATGGCTCTCTTTCTTCCTTCCTCCCCTCTTCTTAGAATAATTTCAACAGGTTTCATTCTTCTATTTTCACATATGATGCAAAATATATCCACCATATTCACCCTTATTCCCCCCTTTCCTTGTGCCCACCTCCCACTAGTACCCACCCCTTGATAAAACCTATTTTTCCATCCTTCCCTTCTTTTTTTTTTTTTTTTTTTTTTGGTTTGGATTTTTTGAGACAGGATCTCACTGTATAGTCCAGGCTGCCCTGAATTCGCTTGAATTCAAGATCCTCCTGCCCCAACCTCTTTTGCCACCATGCTCAGCTTTGTATTTTATTAAAGGTACTTAATACAATATTGTGTGTGTATGTGAGAGAGAGAGAGATAGAGAGAGCGAGAGAGAGACATTATCTTATTATAAAGGTCAAAACACTATTGAAAGGCTCTCACGTTGCCTTGCTAATGTTTAATTGTATGGAGTCCACCCTGTTGACTTGTAATGGACATTTCCTATTAATGTTGATGTTATATTTAACTCCAAAATATATCTTGTAAGCAGCATAAAGAACAACAAACTATAAATAGGTATAGGCAATTCAGAGAAATATGCAGATTTCTAGTGTGTGTCCTTCTATTTGATAACAATACCTTCTGTCAAGCTGAAAACATTGTCTTTAAGTGATTGATGCAAATCTAGGCTTTCTTGGTCTTAGCGTGCTCTATTAATGAAGCCCAGAGTGAATAGTTTAGAACACAGAGGTGAAATGTGGGAGGAAAGAATTTATAGGTATTCTAATGGAAATCTGTACTAGGAATTTAGCAAAGGAAACAAGGTACAGACTATTGATGCTCTGCGCAGGTTGCCTCCCTCTGCATTCTCTTCTTCCAGTGTAGCCCTTTGCTAATAAAAGCAGATGTTTTTATACAGAAGCCTCTGTGAGAAGCTCTCCAGGAAGAATATTCTCAAGCCCAGAATCTTTACTAAGCTATGAAAGATAAGGGTAGCTTTTCTATTTAGAAAAGCTTAAGTGGCCAAGTGCTGGTGGCTCACACCTATAATCCTGGCTACTTGGGAAACTGAGACAGGTAGGATCTCAGTTCAAGACCAGCCCAGGCAAATAGTTTGTGAGATCCCCACATCTCCAAAATAACCAGAGTAAAATGGACTGTAGATGTGACTCAAGTGGTAGAACACCTGCCTTTTACAAGTGTGAAGCCCTAAGTTCAACCCCCAGACCCACAAAAAAAAAAAGGCTTAAGTGCTGGGCATGGTAGGTCATACCTATAATCCCAGCTACTCAGGAGGCAGAGATTAGAAGGATCATGATTCAAGACCAGACTGGACAAAAAGTAGTGAGACCCCCATCTCAATCAAGAAGCTGCTGCGGTGGCATGATCCTAACTATGCAGAAGTCTGTAGGTAGGAGGATGTAGCTCAAGTGGTAGAGCACCAGCCTAGCAAGTATGAGGCCCTGAGTTTAAACCCCCCAGCACTGCAAAGAAAAAAATTGTTTTTTATGTCTGCCAGATGTGGTGGTGCATACTTGTGGTCTCTACCACTCAGGACGCAGAGGTAGGAAAATCACAGTCTAAGGATAGCCCTGGCAAAAGCATCAGGCCCTATCTGAAAAACAAAGTAAAAGCAAAAGGACTGGGGGCTCAGCTCAAGTACAAAGTGTTTGCCTAGCAAGCACCAGACCCTGGGTTCAATCCCCAGTACCACAAAAAAGAGGACTTAAATCTGGTTTTTAAATTCTATGATTCTACTTCTCAACTCTTGTTCTTATTAGCTACCTTAATTTTAACTGTCAATGTAAAACAGACTTTGTCACTATGTAGATTGAGTTGAGACAGTTTGCCTTGCTATTGTACCTTTTATTTTAAAACAGAATAATTTAATAGTACAGTAAATATTACAGGAGGGGTGCTTTAAATACCTGAGAGTTAACAACATATTTGAAAATCACTTATCACAAATATTACATCTGTATTAAAATATATTCCCAAAGACATATTTTCTCACACCATATGGAACACAGTACTATTGAGGTTTCTAGTATTTTTCTTTTAAAGACAAATTTTGGAAACCAGAGATGTTAAGTAGCTTGTGCAGTATTTCCCAACTAGGTAGTGCAGAAGTAGAAATGGAATCTGCTAGAATCATGAAGAGAGGATATTACATAGTATGTTAGAAGAACAGTAGGAACATGGGCTGGAGTGGTCGCAGTTTCATAAAGGTACAATTTCATCTAGAACTTGAAGGATTAGTAGGTTTTAGGTAGGAAAGAGGATGTGTTAATCCAAGTAGGAAACATGGGATGAGCAAAAACAGAGAAGTAGAAACAAATGAGACTAAAAGGATAGTTTCTCATACCAAGACAGACTGATTAGAACAAAAGATTTAGGTTTAAAAAAAAAAAGCAAGTAAAAAATGGCCCAAACAATGTGTGCACATATGAATAAATGAATAAAGGAAAAAAAATGCAAGTAAATATGGTATAAATTTGAGGAGGTCACATTTTAAAAGGCTTTGCAAGCCAGATAGAAGTACCTAAATCAGTTCGATCTGAAGTTTTTTTAAAAAGAAAAACATAAACAATATAATAAACATTATTAGAGAAAGATAATTTGAGATAGATCAGATGGGCTAATGATGGAGACTGGAAATAAGAACAACAATACAATTTGTTTATTCATTGTTTAGTGAATCACCAAGAAATATTGTGTACCTATGAAAATAACCTAATCTTACTGAAAGTGCTGATTATGATTCAGTAAATCTGGTGGCCTGAGGTTTTGCATTTCTAAAAGCTTATCCTGCCACTGAGGAATTACAGCCTAGTAGTAAAAATATTCAGAAAGTTCCAGTACTTAAACCCAGATTTGGAAGTAAAATTAAAAAGAGATTAAATTAAAAGAAACTGTGAAGGCTCTTACACAGAACAGAGTAGTATCACTGCTGATACACCACCTTGTTGAAATGTTGTATGTATTGAAACACAAATAAAATGCCATAAAACCCAGCTGTTAGGCCTCATCACCACAATTTTACATACCTCTCTAGTAACTCACTATTTCCACATCTTTATCCTCCATTTGTAATCTATGCTTTCTTGGTGTTTGCAGCTCTTCTTTCTTTGCTCCTTCCCTAAATATGGCTCACCATTGGCTTTCTGTCCTTCTAATTCCTTTTGCCAATGAGTCCCATATCTTATGTCCCCACCCTGAAAATGAAAGTAGCCACAAATGTATATGAGTTTACACACTTTTAAGCACCCTACCATTTCTACCTTAATATGGGACAGTAGAAGTCCTAGTTTTCTTTTTCCCAAGGCTGATTCAGTCACCTCCTGGCCTTCGTTTGTGTTCCTAAGCAGCATGAGCTACTGTGGGGAAAAGGTCTAAGGAAAATGAGGATGTTTGGATAGTTTAATAAGTACAGAGTGCTATATGTGCCAGCTAATACATTTGTGGCCAGAACTTAGTTAGATATTGGTCATATCAGTATATGTGCTTCCCTGCATTTGCATTTTCTTTCCTTTTTTCCGATTTCCTGGTAAAATTTCTTTTAAAAATTGCCATCGTTTATAGCCTAAATAGGGTGGAAAAAAGGATTTGTTTATATTGGAACAAGGTATGTTATTTCCCACTTGATAATTATAAGCTCCATAGGTGGGCACCAGTGGGTCATATCTGTAATCCTAGCTACTTGAGAGGCTGAGATTACAGGGATTGTGGTTTGAGGACAGCCTGGGGAAAAAGTTCATGAGACCTCCATCTCAACCAATAGCTGGATGTGGGAGCATTTCCTTGTCATCCCAGCTACATGGGAAGCTGAGATCTGGAGAATCAAGGTTCCAAAGCCAGGTTGGGCAAAAATATTTGTGAAAACTCATCTCAATGCAAAAGAAAAACAAAAAAAAACTGGGGTGGTAACATGTGCTTATCACCTAGCAACGGTGGAGAGCATAAAATAGGAGGGTGGCAGTCCAGGCTAGGCAGAAAGCAAGACCCCATTTCCAAAAAGGGCTGGAGGCGTGGCTCAAACATAGCAAGTGAGGAGCCCTGAGTTCTAACCACCAAAATAATAGTAGTAGTAGTAGTAGTAGTAGTAGTAGTAGTAGTAGTGGTGGTGGTGGTGGTGGTGGTGGTGGTAGTAGTGATAATCTCCTTAAAGACAGGGACAAACTAATGGAGCTGTTTGTATTTCTACCTCAGCTGTAACACAGCTTGGTAATAAAGCTTCCTGTCTGCTGATTTGGACATTGCAACCTTTTAAGAACTGAAGGGCTGGGAAATTCCCATAATCAAGAAAATGGTACCCCTTCAGCCATCACAGAAGCCTGCACCACTGGAATCACGCTCAGCTTGCTTGGCTCTGTCATAGATTGATGTTCTGGATTTGAACTGCCTGCTCTTGATGCTGCCAATTTGTGAAGCTGCCTCTTCACATTAAAGTGTGAAGTAGAAGATTAGCAGGCACTGAGATAGTAAACTGGATTCTTATAAAACTGGCACATTTAGCAGGAATTACCAAAATAGACTTAACAGTATAGTGATTCTTGGGCAATGCCAGTATCTTACAACTTCCAATTTGTGAACCAAACATATCCTAACTTTTTAGTGCTAACCTAATGTTCTTAAAGAAGTAATTTTCTAATCATCAAGGAGAATTTAAATTTGAATTTAATTGGTTCTTGTCTTCTTTATAAACTACCTGCTTTCCTTATGTAATAAACATCCTTTTATGCTCAAAATGCACAGTTTTCATTTTTGAATCAATATAATAGATTTGTTTTCTGATTATTTATCAGCAAAATTATCTTATTTTCAATTGACTAACAAAGGATATTCTACCTATCTTAATACACGTTTAATGACAAGAGATTAAACATTAATGACCCCACTCTTAATGAGAGACTTCTTTAGTAGCTATTACAGTTGACTTCTTAATCCTTAAGAGTTACTGCTACAATGGATGTTTCTGTTTCTTCTAAAAATAACTTTTAGGTATTATTGTACCTCTAGAAAATTATTTCCCTACCCTACCCTCATAAAAAGTAGTTTTCTTCAGAAAGCCTTTCCTAATCACCCTCAAACCAACTCTTACCATTCTATCTCACTCTCCTTATATGTATTTTTCTGAATTTTCATTTTAATTACTATATGTGCCTTCATTTTAATTAACATATTTGAACTCAATCAATGATATTTTCATTGCTTATTTCATTCATTTTCTTAATTTTTTTAAAAATGTTATCTATACTGGCTGGTTAACTTACAGGCTGAGACTATACTTTCTCTCTCTCTCTCTCTCTCTCTCTCTCTCTTTCTCTCTCTAGCTCTATCTTTCTCTCTCTCTCTCTCCCATCCCCCCCTTTCTCTCACCAACTGTGTTCTATTTTTGCGGGGGGAGGTTACTAGGGTTGCAACTCAGGGCCTCACAATGCTAGGCAGGCTTTCTACCACTTGAGCCACGCTCCCAGCCCCTCTACTTATATGACTCCATAGTGCCAAACACCCAGTGGTACTGAAGGACAGAATGATAGCTATATATAATATGTAAATATTCCATACATGAAATGGACACCCCCCCAAAATATTTATAATTAAGGAATTTATCTGTGACTTCTGAAGACATTAGTATATTTCCCAAGCTATCTTTTAGTGTTTTGTTATGATTAACTGCTATTATTTCCTAAAGATTTTTCTACTATCTATCATCTTCACTCATCTTAAAATGAATACAGCTTGAAGTTTATATAAACAGAAAACTAATTAGCAGCTGTTGTCCCTCTGTTTGCATTAAATATTTAAAATAAAAGTATGTTTGCATTCTACATTCTCTGAAACTTGGGTAAAGGTTCTGTCTTGGTCTTAAATTGTGTAGCAGAATTCATGGTAAAGCAAAAAGAATTTTGTGCCAGAATCAGGAGTGTAGTCATTTAAGGCAGATGTAAATTTTAAAAAGCAAAAGAGTCTTAATGAAGTGGGCTCCCTATACAATCAGATTTGCTGATTTGCAGAGCAAAAAGATGCCATATCCTATAGATAGTATAATTCTTCTCTCACAGAAACTGATTAGTACATATAGGTTTGAGAAAGTCACATTGGTTCTCTGATTAGTTTACATTCCCACCAACAGTGACATCTCCCACATCCTCACCAGCATTTATTGTTTGTTTTCTTGATGATTGACAGTCTGGCTGGGGTAAGATGGGATCTTAATGTAGTTTGTATTTGCATTTCCTTTATGATTAAGGATGTATTTATTATCCATTTTTAGTTCTTCTGGGAACTGTCTGTTCAATTTATTTGCCCATTTATTTGGATTATTTGCTCTCTTGGTGTTTAGTTTTTTAGCTCTTTGTATATTCTGGATATTAATCCCTTATCTGTTAAATAGCTGGCAAAGATTTTCTTCCATTCCATTGTTAGCTCTTGATTCTGGTACTGTTTCTTTTGATGTGCACAAACTTTTTAATGTAATAGAGTTCTATTTGTCAACTCTTGTTCTTATTTCCTGGGCAATTGGAGTCCTATTCAGAAAATAATTACCTATGGCTTATCTTCCAGATCTTTCCCTATTGTTTTCCTGTAGTTTGAATGTTTCAGGTCTTACATTAAGATCTTTGGTCCATTTGGAGTTTAGTTTTTTACAGAGTGAGAGATAGGGGTCTAGTTGCAATCCTCAGTTTTCCAAGCACCATTTGTTGAATAGGTTTGCTTTTCTATAGTGTACAAATTTGGCTCCTTTGTTAAAGATCAGGTGGCTGTAGGTGTGTGACTTTATTTCTGGGTCTTCTGTTCTATTGGTCCTCATGTCTGTTTTTGTGCCAGTACTATGCTGTTTTTGTTACTGTGACTCTGTGGTACAATTTGAAGTCTAATATTGTGATACCCTCAGTGTTGTTCTTTTTGCTCAGGAATGCTTTCAATATTTGCAGTCTTTTATGTTTCCATTTGAATTTTAGGATTGATTTTCCTGTGAAGAATGACATAGGGATTTTGATGGACATTTTGCGTTGAAACTTTAGCTTGCTTTAGTTAGCCATTTTTGCAATGTTAATTCTGTTACTTCTGTCAATCCATGAACATGGCAGGTCTTTCCATCTTTTGGTGTCTTCTTCAATTTCTTTCTTCAAAGTTGATAGTTTTCATTATAGAAGTCTTTCACCTCCCTGATAAAGTTTATACCTAGGTATTTGTTTTTAGGTTATTGCAAATAGTACTGTTTTCCTGATTTCTTTCTCAGCCTGTTCACTGTTGGTATATAGAAGCACTACTGATTATTGCATGTTTATTTTATATACTGCTACAATACTGAAAGTATTTTTCAGATCTAGGAGTTTTTTTGGCAAAATCTTGGATTTTTTTAAGTTTAGAATAATTGGCAAATAGAGATAATTTGATTTCTTTCTTATTTGTATCCCCTTTACTTCAGCCTCTTGCCATATTACTCTGGCTTATGAGTACATAAGCAAAAATTAAGAACAGAAAAGAATCAAACACTACAAAAACAACAAAATGGAAGGAATTACTGCATATCTTTTACTATTAACACAATGTTAATGGTCTCAATTCTCCAATCAAAAAACATAGCAGGTAGGATTAAAAAGCAAGGCATGGCCATTTGTTGTCTATGAGAAACTCATCTCACTGATATTAAAAACAAACACTGGCTTAGGGTGAATGGGTGGAAAAATTTTTCCAAGCAAATGGATCCCCAAAAAGGTCAGGAGTGGTTATGCTAGATTTTCATCTACCAAAACTGAACCAAAAGAATATAAATCACTTAAGTAAAACTATAACAATCAGTGAGACTGAAGAAGGAATAATGAATCTCCCAACAGAGAAAAGCCCAGGACCAGATAGATTCACTGCTGATTCTACAAGACCTTTAAAGAAGATCTAACATCAATACTCTTCAAACTTTTCCTGCAAATAGAAAAGGAAGGAATACTACCAAACTCATTCAATAAAGGCATCATTCCACTCATTACAAAACTGGACAAGGAAACAACAAAAAAGAATTATAGAACAACCTCTCCAATGAACACAGATGCAAAAATTACCAATAAAATACTTTCAAACTGAATTCAAGAACACATTAAAAAGATCATACACCATGATAAAGTTGTTTTAATTCCAGGGATGTAAGGATAGTTTGACAAATACAAATCAATACACATAATACAGCACATAAACAAAATAAAGTATAAAAATCACATGATAATGTTAACAGATGCAGAAAAAGCCTCTGACAAAATTCAGCCTCCCTTCATGATAAAAGCGCTGAGGATAGTAGGAATAAAAGGAATGTACCTCAACATAATAATGGCTATATACAATAAATCAACAGCCAACATTGTACAAAATGGGGAAAAACTGAAACCATTTCCTCTAATGTCAGGAATGAGACACAGGTATTCGCTTTCTCCATTCTTATTCAATATAGTACTTGAAGTCTGATTCTTAAGGATTTCTTTAAGAATCAAAAAAGGATGTCTTTTTTTAATTCTTTCCTGCAGTTTTCCTAATTACTGTCAATTGTTTATTTTTATCCTCTTTAAATTCAGCTTTTTTGTAAGTGTCTTTTTTCATTTCATTGATCACTGTTATAATCATGCCTTTGGGTTCTTTATCTGGGCTTTTTTCCACTTAGCTATCCTTAATGTTTGTTACTGTAGGTTTGTTGACCTTTGAGGCATCATGTTTCATTGTTTTTTTTCCATATTTCTTGTATTTCTACATTGAGATTTATGCATCTGAAGCCAAGTTCATTGATTGGAAGTTTTAATCACCAGAGGTCTGCAATAGAAGTATTCTCGGTGTTTAGGCAGGACCATGTAGTAGAAAGTTGCAGTGTAGTTTCTCACCACTGGACGTGGGGAATGGTAGGAAGTGGGAGGGTAGCTTCATAGGCATGCTTTAGCCCACATGTCCAAGACACCAGCTCTGTTCCCCAAGCACCACTGAGATAGAGGAGAATTAGCTAGAGTCTCTTATCTTTCCTTGTGTATAGGATGGTGTTACATGTGTGTTGAGGTCAGGGCTGGTCAAGGGTCAGTCATCCACTGCTGTGTTGCTTCCACCTTAGAAGCTTCTCTTCTTTGTGTACTGGAAGCCATGGCTGGCTACACAGTGCTTTTTAGTTTATAGGCCAGACAAGTTCCTACTCACTACCCAGGTTTTCTTTTAAGTCCCATTTTGGCATTAACATTGTTACTCCTGCTTTTTTTTTTTTTTTTGACTTATTTGCATTTGCCTGGTGGCTTTTTGCCCTACCTGTTTTCTTCAGCCTTTTATGTCTTTAATTAAGTCCCTTATAAATAACATTAAAATGAAATTTGAGCTTAAAACAAAAAGGCTCAATCTTACATCTGTCTTAAATTACTCTAACACTGATCCTGGCATAAATTTTTTCCTTTACCAAAAATTTTGCTATAAATAGTCCCATGAGGTTTTTATTTATTTACTTATTCCATCTTACTTATTATCACTGTTTATACAACTTTATTATGTTTCCTTTTCCTTTCTCTATTGTTGGTTGGATCCAGGTGCTACTTGCTCTCTTTTATCCCCTTATCATTCACCTAATGTTTGTCTTTCAATTAGTGCTGCCCATAACCAAATATATATTTATTCACTATTATATAAAAAGAAGCCCCTAACCATATCCCTCCTACAAGATATTCTCATTTTTCCCAAGCACCCCTTGTACCAATAAGATGACATCTTTAGAATACTTTTACTTCCCCTGTTTTCCTTCCAACCCCTCAATATTCAGATAATGCTGAGAAATGCTTTAATTAAATGCTTAAAAAAATCTAGACTATTATTAAATTTTCTTTTACAGTGAATGTCTGTAACTTCGGGGATTCATATTTAATACAGAATTATAACTCCCCAATATTTTCAATCATTAGTCATTAGTTTTATAAGTGAATGTGTGTTTCTGTTTCTCTACTATTTTTTCTCTTCCATTTTTCCTATCTTGTGTTGTGTTCTGATTCACTTTTTCATTTACTCCAACTTTTCCAGAACATTACTTAGTAATTTGTTATCTGAATGTTTGCATTTTTACACATATTATTTGGTCATCCTGATTGGTGAATGATGTCTGACTGGGTATAGGATTTGAGGCTTGTACAACAAAAAAGAGTCTGTAAGGTCTTAAGTATAGGGAAAATTTGACTTCTTCCTTTCTTATTTTTATCCCTTTTATTTTCTTTTGCCTTTATTCTCTGGCTAAGAATTTGAGCACTATATTGAATAAAAATGGAGAGAGTGGACATTTCTGACTTTAGAGGAAATGGTTTCATTTTTTCCCTCCCCAGTACAATGTTAGCCATAGGTTTATCATATATAGTCTTTAATATGTTGAGGTACATTCCTTCTATTCCTGTTTTCTTCAGGGTTTTTATCATGAAAAGGGATATTGTATTTTGTCAAAGTCTTTTTGTGCATCTATTGAGATGATCATATGATTTTTGTCCTTTATTCTGTTTATCTGCTCTATTACATTTATTGATTTACATATGTCAAGCTATCATTACATTCCTTGAGTGAAACCAATTTGATCTTGCTGCATGATCTTTTTTAATGTATTCTTTAATTCACTTTGCAAGTATTTTACTGAGAATCTTTGTGGTCTATGTTCATCAAGGAAATTAATCTATAATTTTCTTTTCTGTTATGTCCTTATCTGGTTGTGGTATCAGAATAATACTGTGTTCATAGAATGAGTTTGGAAGCATTCCTTTCCTTTCTGTTTTATTGAATAGTTTGAGGAGCATTGTTGTTAGTTCTTCTTTAAGGTTTGGTAGAATTCAGCAGTGAATCCATCTGTTCCTGGGCTTTTCTTTTTTGAGAGACTTTATAATTGCTTCAGTTTCATTGTTAGTTATAAATCTACTTAAGTGGTTTATATCCTCTTAGTAAAGTATGGGTATAGATCTAGAAATTTATCCATGTCTTCTAGATTTTCCAGTTTATTAGATTATAAGTTTTTGAAGTATTCCCTAAGATCATCTGAATTTCATTAGTATTTTTATGATACCCCTTTTTCATCTCTAATTTTATTAATTTAGGTCTTCTCCCTCTTTCTTTTAGTTAATTTAGCTAAGGATTTGTCAGTCATATTTATCTTTTCTCTGTATTCTATTGATTCTTTGTATTGTGCTTTTAGTCTTTGTTTCCTTAATTTCTGCCCTTATTCTTTTTTTTTTTTCCTGCCCTACTCTTTATTATTTCTTTCTACTTCCTGATTTTGGCTTTAACTTGTTCTTGTGTCTCCAAGAGCTTGAGAGATGCATCAATATGTTATTTGAGATCTCTCTGATTTTTTAATGTAGGCTCTCATAGTATAAACACTCCTCTTAACACTGCTTTTGCCATGTTTCAAAGGTTCTGATAAGTTGTGTTTTCATTTGATTCTAGGATTTTTTTTCATTTTCTCCCCTATTTCTTTGATAATAATTCAAAAGTGTATTTGTTCAGTCTCCATGTGTTTCAATATTTTCTGTAGTTTATCTTGTCGATTTCTAGGTTTTTTTTCCTGTTGTGGTCTGATAAAATACAGTGAGTTATTTTATTTTTCTTGTATTTGCTAAGACTTGCTTTAAGTGCTAAAATATGATCTAGTTTGGAGGAAGTTCTGTGGGCTGCTGAAAAGAATGTATATTCTATGGAAAATACATATGTTGAATAGAATATTCTGTAGATGTTTTGTTAAGTCCATTTGATCTATCATTTCATCTAACTCTGAAGTTTATTTTTTTGTATGGATAACCTATCTATTGGTAAAAGTAGGGTATTAAAGTCACCCACTATTACTGTGTTGGAATCTATCTGTGCTTTTATGTTCAGAGTGTTTGCTTTATGAAATTTGGTGTGCTGATGTTTGGTGCATTTGTTATATACTCTGAATTGACTGTTCCCTTTATCAATATGAAGTAACCTTCTTTGTCTCTTCTAATTAAATCTGCTTTGTCACTACTCCTGCTTACTCTCAGGCTCTATTAGCTTAAACTATCCTTTCCATCCTCTCACTTTAAGTCTGTGTTTGTCTTTGCCAGTGAGTTGCACTGTCTGTAGACAACAAATGTTGGTCTTTTTTTTAAGTCTGTTCTCCAGTCTGTGTCTTTTGGTTGGAGAATTGAGACCATGAACATCCAGAGTTATTATTTAAGAGTTACTACTATATAGTAATTCTCATAATTTTGTTGTTTTTTCTGTTAGATTCTTCTTCCCTACTCCTCATTTGCTTTTCTACTATCACAGTTTATTCTTTGACATATTTTCAAGGCTGCATTTATCTTCTTCTTTGTGTAGGATTCCTTTAGGTATCTTCTGTAGTAATGGCTTAGTGGTCATGAATTACTTTAATTTTTTTCTTTATTCATTTATTCACATGTGCATCCATTTCCCTCCCTCTCCCTCCTTCTCCCCCCAAATCTCCTCACTTCCAGGTGGAATCTGTTATTCCCTTTTCTCCAATTTTGTTTAAGAGTAGATATAAGAAATAATAAGAAAGACAAAGCGATTTTGCTAGGTGAGATATGGATAGCTGTACAGAGAGATTCCTACCATTGCTTCCATGCACAAGTGTATTACAACCCAAATTGATTCATCTCTACCAGACCTCTTCACTACTTCCCAGTCACCATCCCATATTGACCTCTGTCGTTTTAAGGTTACTGTATTAGCTCCTCTGCAGTGGGCACATCAAACACTTTCAAGTTTTGGATTTCGTGCCTTTCCCTATTCCTCCTGTATGTGTCCTCCCCTTAGCGTGTGACTCAAGTCTAATAATATTACCGCATTTGTTTTAGAACTAAAGTCTGCATATGAGGGAGAACATACGATTTTTTGGCTTTCTGAGCTTGGCTTAAGATGATGTTCTCCAGTTCCATCCATTTACTTGCGAATGATAAGATTTCGTTCTTCTTCATGGCTGAGTAAAATTCCATTGTGTATAAATACCACATTTTCTTCTTTGTCCATAATTCGTAGGTTTTATCTTTTGATGGTGTCCCAGAAGTCTTGTATGTTCCATTCATACTTTATTTTTTCTTTATCTGAATGTTCTAATTCATTTACCTTCTCTTCAAGTCCCAGCATTCTATCTTCAACTTGATTCAACTTGACAAGGTTTTTCAATAGCCTTTGACTTATTCAGCTTTTCATTTCCAGAATTTCTATTTGAATTTTTTGGAATTTCTATATCTTTATTGAATACCTCTTTCAAATCCTGCATTGTTGTTCTTATTTTTGCTTATATTTTCATGGCATTCATGAGAATTCCAGGATGCACCTCCCACAGTCTATTTTCTGTGTTTTCAGACCTCACCCAACATTTCACCAGCCAACGGAGGGGGAGCAAGGACAGGGAAATCATGTGACTTAAAGAGCCTGGTTCTCAGAGCTCTCCTTCTCACCCAACAACAAACACATATAGCCCAGAGGCAGCTTCCAAAGTCTCACCTCTCTGCCAACCTTAGGCTTCATGCTCCGTTTCCTCATTAATCCTGAGGAGCTGGGACTCTTCTCACAAGGAATACTGGGGCCACCAACCACCATGCCTTTTGCTGTTTGGGCTCCTTACTCCTTAAATTTCTCAGCAGGTCCACATCAGACCATCTCCTCCACAACTACTCTCTTGTGGCCCTCTCCCACCTAGACAATGTGGTAGGGTGTCCTCAGATTCCCTGAGCCATGATTGTTCCTTATTTTCAAGTCCCCAGAGTAGCTCAGTCTCAAACAATAAGACATCTCTCAAGATGGTATCTTGCTTTAGCTCTCTGAGGGAAGATGAGTGACATCATGTCTTTCTTTACCCTGCCATACAGGAGGAGTCACTGTAGCAGCAAATATCCACAGTTGGCTTAAGGCTTGTGGTACGTGTGGGCTTATACTACAGCTAGAGTTTCCAGTCTTTTGTCAGGGTGGTCTGGCTTACCTTGTCTTGTTACGCTGGCTACCCTCCCCTCAGGGAGGAGGAACTGAACTTGCCTTTATGTTTCTTCATGCTTTTCAGCTGTCCTGTCACCCCTCTCCTGATTCCCCATGCTGTGCTTTCTCTATTCAGAGTAAATTCTCTCCTTTGCTACCTTAATTCTTCTCATTCACAGAGTCAAGCAGAGGATACTTGTAATCCATCATCTTGCCCCACCCAGAAATGTCTGGTTTTGTTTGATATATGTTCTCAGTATGTAGTACAGGCTTATCTGGAACTAACTGTTTTTCCTGGGCTGGCTTTGAACTTGTAAACCTTCTACCTCAGCCTTCCAAGTGCTAGATTATAGGCATGTGTCACCTTATCTACTTTTTCTTTTCAGTGCTAGGGATCGAACCTAGCATAGTTTGGTACATGCTAGAGAAGCCTGAGTTACACCCCCAGCCATGTTTTTTTTTTTTGAATACACTTTTAATGTTGTAATTGAATATCCATCAGTGTTCTGTGTATGATCTTATTGTCATTGTTGTAGTTATTGTTATCATTAAAATTATCTTTTCTTTTAGCAGTTTTATCTCACAAGGAGCTGTCCTAAAAATAGGAGTTGTCCTAAATTTCACATTTATTATTATTCCACTCTCCAGTTTCTTGCTTCTAATATTCTTGGTATTTTCTTTTGCCTACTGAGAGTCCTATTCACCCTCAGGGCTCAAGAAGATGCTAGGGTAATTTGGAGCTAGTGGGCATGGAGTGAGAGTTGTAAAGAGGATCACAAGTGATAAAAGGCATAAAAGCTTCAACTGCTGAATTGGCAAAGCACCAATGGCAATTATTAAAAAGGCCTCTGTGCTTCCTGGACTATTTCATTGTAAAAACTGGACTTCCCCAGCCTTTAGGTGTAGAGCAGTCTTAGTAATTTAAATAGACATCCAGGTAAACTTTAAAGTGATACCTTCTCACCTGAACTATATCCCAAGTATCCTCAAGTGCTTGGAATCAGTAAATGTTAGTGATGGAAAGGACCTGATCCCAATGTCCTCATTTTACAGATAAAGAGAATGAAACCCACCAAAACTTTTTTTTAGTTTTCTCTCTTCACATAGGTAGTTACCAAAAGAGACAAAACTGGACTTTAGACTTTGTGACATTCAGGACTTTAATTAATGGCTCTGACTTCGTATCACCCAGCACTTAGATTCTTAACATTTAATTCTAAAGCAACTTTCTGTACAATGCTTTCAGGTAATAGGTGAACTCTAAAAGAACATTAAATAGGTACTTAATTCAAGTAAAATGAATAGAAAATATAAGTAAATCAAGTTTAATATTAGTATTAGAAATATCTTTAAAGAAATGGTTACTTACCATCCAGATTTAATTAAAACTATAGTTTTAATGAAGATTTAAATGATATTACAATATCCCTTAAAGATATGCTGTTATTTGAGTAAAGGGAAACAACTGCTATACACCCAGAAAACCTAATCTGCTTAGCCCAGCAAGCCCTCCATTAGCAATGGTGAGGAAATATTTCAGATGTCAGTGGTACAGGTTTTTTGCCCCTTCATTAGTATTTGGCATACACAAATTTACACATATACATGAGCATTACTGTCACTAATTATTTCTTAAGTGTCAATTGATCTTTTATAGAATTATTTCTTAAATGTAAGGTCAGATTATGTTTTGCAGTTTAACTCTGCTATCCTTGAGAAAATTAATATACTTTGCTGTCTTTGTTTAATAAAACTGAGAAAATTAGTGTTTTCTTTCTACTATAACAAACATGATTATTAGTACCTTTTATCACTATTTAAACTAATCTCTTAGTCTTAGCAAACTCAGTTTTATTTGTTAAAAGTAAAATAGTCTGGAGGAGGGAAATATGAAGAAAATATGGAAAAATATTCCCTTGGTCAAATCTGAGAGATGAATACATGAGTACTGGTTATTACTACTATCTTATGTTAGAACTGTATTATAATTTAAAAGATGAGTCCTAAAAAGAATGCAAATTTAGTTTCCATCTGAATTTAGGATTCAGAATCATGTTGCTTTGTTTCCCAGAACTAAACTAACACATCTACATATGCAATCTTCTGCTGGTCATCTCAGACAAATCCCAACTTGTGATCTCAGCATCCTCTATTTTTCATGCTTTTGCACAAGGTTCCAATCTCATGAGAACCTTCCTTTGATTATGTATTTGCCTTAAACTGTACAATCACTTCTGATTAGGTAAGAGTGGAAAAAACCGTTAATGAGGAGCTAGAAGTTCTGATTCTGGCCAGTTCTGCCACTTACTGCTCTGTCTTGACTTTAAATGTACCACTTTGGACATAATAGTATCCATCCAGTCTACCTCACAGATTTACTATATAGTAATAAATAGAGACCTAACATGCAACATAAATGAAGTTATAGGTCCTCTGACTATTGTCATACCTGAATCTCTAGAAAGCCCATGATCTTTGACCAGATCCTCAGACATCAGAAGTATGCAAGAAGTATGTAAGAAAATAGAGTCAGAGCAAAGAGGACAGAGAAGGGAAGGACCCAAACAGCAGGCCCACCTGTGCTACTGGATAAGATGACACTTCCAACTTGAGATGCAGTGATTTTGTTAATCTACTAGCCACAGAGTAATAGGTGACCTTGAGCATATTCTTTAAAATATGTTAAATCACACTAAGGATATAGAACAAAATCTCTTGTAATTTATTTCAGCAAATTGGAAATTTTCATGTAGACAATTAATGATTCCACAGTTTTACAAAATGGGAAAAAATACCTAGATAATATGAAAACAACGAATAAGAAAAAAAAATCACTGAAAAGTATGTTTATTTGCTGTCATCAGCTGGTCAAGATTTTAACCACCTACAAAGATAATTAGTTCCATAGTGATGTGAAAGTCACTGATGGTTTGTTTCTCATGGTCCTGTGATAATCTGTAGAGTTGACAAATGTTATGTTAGATTAGCGAAATAGCAAAATTGTATTTGCTAATAATATTCATCATCCATTCACCTGAACCATGTTTTACATGGTGCTGTTTGATGCTTTCCCCATTTACTCCATAGGTCAGCCATTTGGCTCAACCTAATGAAAATATGATCCAGCAAGGCAAGGATCCCAGAACTCTGGGCATTGGGAACCAACAACATACATATTATATAGTATTTCCACACCACAATAATTTTCTGTCTTCTTCCCTGAAGCAAAATGAAAGGACTGATGAGAAATCTATTCAAAATACTTAGTTCAATACTTATTCAATATAATCAAATCCTCTTAGATGTTTGCACAACCAGTTTAGCTTTGTAATCTGTTTCAGAGATTTTGTTAATTTTTTTTTACAAGTAGATTCTACTTTCAATAAATACCTGGGTATTTTTCTTTCTGCACAAGTGATACAAACCACATAACTGAATAACTCCAAAGGGTCTCTGTGTTGATAGGCTGAACCTCCTTGTGAACCATTTTCAAACTTTTACTTTAATCCCTTCTCCTTGGGAGGTTGCTTCCCAGAGCTAGAACAATCCCAGTGCACTCATGGACAGGTCAGTGCTAAAGAAAAAAGAAATTTTAACCAGATCCTATAGTAGAACCTAATAGTAAATGAAACGTTTGATGCTGGAAATGGCTTGTCTTACCATTTGGATCTTTCACATGTTCCCCTTTATTGTTTTTAAGTCCCAATCTATGATTTCTTTCTAGTCATAGATGTTTTTCCAAAATAAAAACTGCTCAGCATACTAAAGTTGTACTTTTCCAGGTTGTTGGTTATGTTTGAGTGATTAACTTCTATCAGTACTACAGCAATACTACTCAACGACAACTAACCTTTTATTAAAAAAAAAAAAACTTAGCTTGTTTTGGGTGTTATCCCAAGTGTTTTATATGCACTGTGGCATTTAATCCTCATAACAATTCTGTCATCTCTACTTTATAGATAGAAAACTGAGGCAAGGGGTAGTTAAGCAACTTGTCAGTAGTTCACATCTAACAAATAGTAGTGTCGGGATTTAAGCTCAGGTGGTCAGAACTTTTTGTTTGTTTTTGTTTTTTTGGTTAATGGGGTTTGAACTCAGGACATTGCCTTCCTAGCCAAGCACTCTAACACTTGAGCCATGCCCAGCCCTTAGAGTTCATACTCTGTGCTATACCACCTCCCAACTAGCTTGTCTTATCAAGCCTGGTAGATATTAGGCTCCTCTCCTCACTTCTCTTATGCCTAGATAAAAAAGTGAAAAGTTATATGCTAGCTATAATTCTTGCCATGTGAAGTCTCTAACTTTCCTTCCTCTCTTGTCAAGTAGTACATTAAGGTGAAGGGCATTCAGCTTCATAATCATGAGTGAGTTGAGAAACACATGCTGTCTTACTGAGATAGCATGTGATTTCAACTTAACAAACACCTGCTGAAGCAAAAGAGGGATTTGTGGGAGGATATAAGGTTATCTCACAAAACCAAGAGCAAGAATCCAGCCGAGCCTCCAGAGGCACTAAAAGCAGGACCTAGAAAATCAGAAGCCAGTATTACTCCCTTTTAAGATATCCCTGTTAATATCCATGAGGGAAAAGGGCAAAAGAAGAATCAGGCAATATAAAAGCAAAGAAGCACCCTTCTCCTCCATTGGTAATAAGTTCTCAGAAAACATGAAAGTGGGCTGACATAAACTCCTCAAAAGCACGGTTTCTGTACTCCATCAATTGATGGGAAATGCCAAGTGCAGATCATTAACTTTATGTGGATTTTAAAGTTAACTCTATATGGATTTAAAGTAGTGACTAAATAGTCCCTTTTGGCTACTCCCTGACATCCTGTCCCTACTCAAGTTCTTCTTTTTTCTTTTGGGAGCACTGAGGCTTCAACTCAGGGTCCCACATTTGCTAGGCAGGGGCTCTACTACTTGAGTCAGCCCTTTTTTTGTTAGGTATTTTTGAGATAGGGTCTCACAACCTATTTACCCAGGCTATCCTCGAACTCCAGTTCTCCTGATCTGTGCCTCCTGAGTAGCTGAGAGATTACAGGCATGAGATACCAGCACCTTCTCAAGCTCTGATGATTGGCCTTTTGTTTAATTCTCATTCAGTCTATACCAAGATAGGCCTTTGCAACCTTTCTAACCTCCAGAGGATGAGGCCCTTGATTTCTTTCTTTCCATCACTTCTCCCAAGGCCTTTTATATGTACCATCAAAGGGCCTGATGACAGTCAGGAATATGCCTAGTTTCAGTCCCTAGTATTGATTCTGTCCTGTTCTGGTTGTTTTTGTTTGTTTGTTTGTTTGGGGTTCTTGTTGTTTTTGTTGTTTTCTTTTGTGTTACTGGGGATTGAACCCAGAGCCTCACACATGCTTGCAAGCACTCTACAACTTGAGTCACACGCCCCGCCCTAATCCTGTCCTTTTACCTTCTCAGAATAATTCATATTCTCTTCCTTTCTTCTGCTTTTTTCTCTACCCTCTCTTTTCCCAATAAATATCTACTGGCTCTTCATCTTTTTAGGGCTCCCATCCATTTCCTATTAGATGAATTCCATGTTCTTAAACTTGAGAGCCCTCCAAAATCATGTCTTGTCCTACCTATTCCAGTCATTTCTAGGCAAGTCCTTCAGTCTAGGTAGGCCAGGCCACACTGATTCAAAAACACCACAGGCTTAACCACTGATCAAACTTTTCCTAGTGCAGATCCTCTTGCCTTTCCCACTCCTTTCCACCTATCAAAATCCAGCCTATTTCTCACTTAAGTCATAAGCTCTACAGAGTCTTATATGACCTTCCCAACACCTAGGGTGACCAACTGTCCTGGTGTGTCTAGGATTTCTGAAGCCATGAGACTTTCAGTACTAAAACTAGGATATTCCTAGGCAAACCAAGACAGGTAAAATATCCTTCAACACCTCCCCTCATTATACTGTGTTGTTAGCCCAAATGAGCCCTATGAAAGCATCAGTTGTCACTATAGCACTGACAAGGTTCTTTTTCAACATTAAGGCCTATTCTGTTGGGCAGAGACCCCCACTAATTCCCACTTCACACAGAATATATTGCTGTACTCGTGTTAATGTCTACTCAGAGGAACAGGTGGTTTAGATTTAAGTTAGTACTATATCTAAAATATTTCCCTTGTGTGTTAATTTATTTGTCTTTATTTTTTCCAGCCCAGATGACTTACTCAATGCCTTGAATGAGGGTATCAGTCGTGCTGATGTCATCATCACATCAGGGGGTGTATCCATGGGGGAGAAGGTATGACAACTTGGGGCGCATGAAGATTTATCTATTCTCATGTCCTTGTGTGTGGTCAGTTGACTGTGTCTATAGGGATCTTATATTCATAACTAGGCCTCCACAAAGCTGAGAACCCTGGGGCTTCAGAAGCTATTGGTCTCTAAAAAGGATGCGGTGTGGGCAGCTTGGGGAACTGAGTTAAAGAATCCCACAATTTGCAGAATGTTCTTTGCTGTGTTCCTGGAGACTTCTGTTTTGTCTTTCACTCAATTTTACTACACTGGGACTTCCTTTTTATATATTTGTGCACAAGGTAAAGCACCAAGAGCCTTCCTTCTTAAACAGTGACCTCCCGTAGCCAACCATATACTCCAAAGCTTACCAAGATCTTTCAACTACCCTTCCCTCAGGGAAGAAAGAGAGGATCAGGCATTCCTTTTGCCCTTCTTTATAAAAGTAAATAATAAAATAATAATAACAATGAAAATATCCACACAGATGCATGATTTTACAGAACAAAGTCTATTTGAGCATGGTGTGTGCTTACTCCTATAAAAACTTCAATTTGAATACTGTAGTATCATTAAGCTTATACATCTTAATGAAATGTGTTTATGATTATTGGGTCTATCAGACAATGTTATTAAGGTAAAATATCCCTTGCTACAATAATCAACCCTATGTTTTTGCTCAAAAATATTTTAAAGTATAAAATGTTATGCCAGCCTATAATCCATTTCCATGTTTTATTTTATCTCATATTAATGAGAATATTAAAACAATATTATTCATGATATCAGTTTTACTAAGATTTCATATTTTCCAAGAAGTTTATTTAAGCTAAATCATTTACCTATATATGATTGTTCTTGGTACCTGCCCTTTCTAGATATAAAATTGCCTAAATTTGTAATCTGATTTTTTGGTCAGTAAACTTTATTGGCTCCAAGAACAAATGTTAGAATTCAGAACCCTGAACAGAGAATTCCTGCCTTCCATTCAGACTTCAGTTTTACAGTGTCTGAGAATAGCACTTAAACTAACAAAAAACATAGAAGGAAAAGAATCTCAAATTACCTCCAGGAGTGATAATGTTGAAATGTGGATAGATATTCTTATAACAGACAGATAGCTAGGTAAGTGCTTTCTGAAAGTCTCCCAGAAGACTTTAGCCCCAGGTAGAGCAAATTGCTACAGACCTCTTGAGATCCAAAGGCTAGGGCTGAGATCTGCACTGTGGTAGAACTATACGAAATAGTTTGCAACAAATCTCTTTTCATTGCCATGAAATTGCTCCCAGAATCACAAGAGCACATCCTGAAATCAAGACTATTCAAATTTAACATTTATTCTTTCTAGGGATTGCTTCATGTAAAACTTAACCTTAGTTCCTAATGAAGTTAATTATGGAATAATATCTACTTGGTAGACTTCTAGAGAGGCAACAAGCTTACAGTACTCAAGGTTGGCAGTTGTGGCTCAGTTGTGGTAAGGAAAGTACATTTCCAAAACTTCTTTATTAGTGCTAACAAAGATGTCAGTTATCTTAGGGGTTTGCTTACAAGTAAACAAGGCCAATATCCTTCAGTATACTGATTTTATTTATCTTACTCTCTGGGTAGAGAGATACTTACACTCTACCTTTAATTTACTAATAAAGAGATTTTAGGATGTGGAGCATCCAAAGCATTCCCTGGGAACCAGTAATTGTCCTTCTTACCTCTGCAGTGGAGTGAGATGATAGAGTAACCAGAAAGAAAGAGGCAGGACTGGGGATATAGCTCAGTGGCAGAGCGTTTGCATGGCATGTGGAAGGCCCAGGATTCAACCCTATCACCATCACCAAAAAAAAAGAGGTAAAACATACAGTAAATTCCTGCCAGCCAGCCAGCCAGTTATAGTCCCCAAAAGAATTTCATATACTTTACAAGCAGAAGGAAGGAAAAGCATGAAAGATAAAATATCTGCTTAAGCCCAGGAGCTAAACCTGAAAAATAGTTATTGAAAAGACAGGAAGATCAAGGAAAGATCCAGAGGCGTTATGCAGCAGACATGAATTTTAAGTGAAAAAACTCAGATATGCCAGAAATTTATCTGACTCAATGTAAGTCATAATCTGAGCACCTGTGCTACAAAACAGTCAGGAAATTTTATTTAAGCCACAGCTGAGGCCTATTCCCTCCAAGTAGTATGCCAAGGAACCTGGAGGGGCTTAAGCAGCACAAAAGCAGCAAGGAGCCACATGTGGTCGCTAGTTTGCACTGGTTATACCCGGAGAATTCTAGTTGCACCATTAGATTTCAGGTCTTTGCTCCTTTGGACCATACGAGCTGCTGGGACTTATGGGGAGGCTGGGAGTGTCTGGGCAGCCAGCTTGCTTCTTTGTATCTCCTGGGAAGTCTGGCCATCTCCACAGTGTATTGCCTGCTAAGCAGAGTGGAAGGAGGGACCCCTGCCACTTGTAGGACCCACAGACCTCTCTCCTCTGCCAAGGATAAATAACTCTTCCACAGTTGTTTATCTAAAGATCTCTCCACACCTCCACTTCTTCCTATCTTTTTCAAAGAATTTTCATCTTAAAAACACTAAAAGTTGTAGTTAAACACCGCATTTTGTCCTGAAAACCAAAGAATCATATGCATTTCTATTAAGTTTTTCACAACCTACAAAATTATAAAATAGTTCAAAGACAATGAAAAGTGCCAATAACATAGAAGGATACACAAAATGGCATAGTAATAGTAGCAATCTTTGCCTATTTCAAAATCTCTTTCATTTTTCATTTTTCCTTTTGCTCATTTTCATATGATGTTTTCTCTACCACTCATATGACCAAAGTTATTGCAGATAGGTTTGTCCTAATCTGAACACAAGAATGTTAATCATGAGCCCTCTTAAATTTGTTTTGCAAATCTAGAGCCATGCAGCCACATGCATATTTACAATAAATCAACAATATCCCAAATAAATAGACACAAAGAAGTTTTCCTTATCATTTCATTCAATCCTATGATATTTTTGTTCTGCTAAATCTTGGGTTAGCACTCTGCTTTCCCCAAACTACCTGCTTCCAAACTAAAGAGTTCTGGAATCCCTGACTCAGTGCACTGGGACAGGATGAAAGTTATCCAAGCTATATCACTGCTGAAGCCATAGGTTACAGTCCTTTTCCCTAGTGCTCTGAACCTGCCTAGTTATTGTTTGTGTTTATACAGAGCCTCAGACAAGCATCAGAGTAGAACATAAACTTTCTATAGATCACAGATTCTTAATGACTGTGTTTAACTTACTACTGTAATATATAATATTATAAGACAGTAAAATTAACAATTGGGATACAGTATGTAACTATTCATAAAAGTTGTGAGGGTTTTATGGGTTTGTTTGTTTTTGCAGTGCTGAGGCTCAAACCCAGAACCTCAGGCAAGCTAAGCAAGCCAAACTTCATAAAAATTTTACTAACCCAGGCAAGGTGGCACATGCTTGTCATCCCAACACTCAGGAGGCTGAGGCAGAAGGATCAGAAGATCAAGGCCTGGTCTATAAAGCAAGACCCTATCTCAAAACAACAGCAAAAGCTAATATCTACTTTATGGAGAAAATTAAGGAGCATAGGTAATTAATAAATCATATGTAATTCTTTTAGCAGACTGGCAAAACTCAAACACAAAATAGGGTTTTGTGCTTGCTAGGCCAGTGTTCTATCACTTGAGCCATGCCCCCAACTCTTTTTGCTTTAATTATTTCCAGATAGGGTCTCACATTTTTTTCCCCACTGGGGTTGAGGTGGTGGTTTCGGACAGAGATCCTCCTATTGATGCATCCTATCTAGCTGGGATTATAGGCATGCATCACCACACCCAGCTTATTTGTTGAGATAGGGGGTCTCCAGCTTTTTGCCCAGGCTAGCCCTGAACCATGATCCTCCTGACCATCATCTCCTGAGTAGCTTGGATTATAAGTGTGTACCACCACTCCCAGCCCTGTTTTTTGTTTTTGTGTAGCCCAAGCTGGCCTCAAATTCACACTCCTCCTGCCCCTGCCTCCCAAGTGCTGGGATTACATGTATGCTTCACCACACCTGGCCATAATACAGCTTTCTATAAACACACACATCCCTTTTACACCATCTTAATATAGCAAAAATAAATAAATACAACCATTAACATAACCCAAAGATAAATCCTCTCTGTAGCATATAAAAATTAGAAGCAAAGCATAATTTTTAAGTTAATATACTTTAGTATATTATTATACTAAAAATTATACTTAGTAATCAATGACCTAATCTATTTTACTTAGAAATTATCTAGGTATCTGATGGTTTCTGATAGTTATTCACTAATTAACTTAAAATCAGTTCAAGATTTTAGCTTACTTCAAGATTTTAGCTTAATAATCTTGAAAATTATTTTCAATGTGGCATACTATAAAATATAATTACTGCTATAGTTAAAAATTCCTCAGAATAATTATTTGATTATATATCTCAGTTTTATATTTTATAATCTTAAATACTATGTAGGAACAGTGTTAGCTTATTTGATAAGTTAACCTTTGTAAGTTTGGAGAGGTAAAGCCCACATGAAATAAAATGTATACTTTTATTATACTTAACACTGAAAAATAAGAGGAAAAAACATGGCTGGGTTTCCTTAATAAATAAAATTATTATGCTAGTCTCACTGGCCAAAAATTTACCTTAACTATATGAACATAGATTCTTAAAATTACAAGAAGAAGGTTTTTCTAATGCTGCTCATTATAATACTGTGAGTGCCAGGCGTGGTGGTGCGTCTGAAGTCTCACATACCCAGGAGGCTGGGGTGGGGTCTGAGACCATAGCAAGGCAGCATAGTGAGACCTCAGCTCTTAAAAATAAATAAATATTATAAGATAAATTTCCTTATTATCTGGGAAATTTAGAAATATTCTGTTTATATAAGCCTTTTTTTTTTAATCTCTCTAAGCCAATCAGAATAGAGCACCTTTAAGACACAAAAAAATTCAGCTCATGAATAAACATTTCACATTCACAAAGCAGTGTGAATTCTTTTCTGGATTTCAGACACATGGATACACACAGACATATAAGGAACCTAATAGCTTCAGTTCTACAACTTCAGCCACTGATGAATTCAACAATCTACTACTAGAGAGCTATTTTCCTTCTAAAGGGAAGGGAAGGGCATTTTGATTTGGCCTCAAAATGTATAATAAGAGAAATAAACAAGAAAGACTAATAAAGCAGAGCCTCTGTCTTGTCTTAAGAATAGGTTTATATATACCAAGTGCAGTGATTCATGCCTGTAATCCCAGCTACTTGAGAGGCAGAGATCTGGGGGATCAAAGTACAAGGCTGACTAGGGCAAAAAGTTAGCAAAACCCCATCTTGACCAAGGGCTGGGCCTGATGGGGCATTTTTGTAGTCCCAGCTACTCCAGAGGTGGTAGGCAGGAGGATATTGATCTGAGGCCAGCCTCAGACAAAATTTTAAGACCCTACCTGAATAAAAACTAAAGCACAAAAGGGCTGAGTGCCCAAGTGGTAGAGCACCTGCCTACCAAGCTTGAGGCCCTGAGTTCAAACTCCTGTACCACCGCCCAAAAAATAATAATTTGTGTCGTCTATTTACAGACTCCAAATGATTAGACCATAAAACTAGATTTCCCAATCATTGATGCCACTAAAGGGAATGAATCCTTTGTCGTGTGCAAAAGCAAAACAACCAAAATCAGCACAGGGGCAAGAATACCAAAAGTTACCAAAATTGCAGTTTTATTGCTACTTGGAATTCACAACAAGAACCAATGAAAGATGTGCCCAGGTTTAAACCACCCATAAAGTACACTTATGGTAATGATGTTTAACTGGCTCAGTCCAATAAATCAGTGTGGCCGCCCAATGAAGCCACATGTATATCATAACCATATAAATGAACATGTATAAAATGTTCTTATTTAACTCACTAATGTGGGAACCAGTAAAATATTAATACAAGTGATTCAAAGGAGAATTCAAAGATCACACACACACAGCTAATCAGGAATGCTGAAATAAATTTGCTAATAGATGAAATACTCATCTATACCTACAGGGAAGTAATCAGTTATATCTCCATCAGACACAATTTGTTGCATTTCTTTGAATAAACATTATATTCACTGTCTTAGCTTGGCTGCTATATCAAAATACCTTAAATTCAGTGATTTAAACAACAAACCTTCCTCACAACTCTGGAGCCTGGGAATTCTGCAGTCATGGTGACAGCATGGACTGGTTCTGGTGAGGCTTCTCCTCCAGGCTGCGCCTCGGATCTTCACATGGCAAAAAGAGATCTAGCTGATTCTCTGGCCTCTTTCTTCTAAGGGCAGTAATCCCATTCAGCAGGGCTCCACACTCGTGATCTAATTACCTGCGGAAAGCCCCACCATCATATGGGGGTCACAGTTTCAACATAGGCATTTGGGAAGAGGTAGGAGACTCCATTGCATTCACTGATAGTTTTCCAAAAGCTTAATTCAGGTAAAACAGCTCAGAGACACAAACAACCCGATGGTTGTATTACAGTGCATACCCAGAAATCTTTCTTGCCTATTTCAAGGTCTTTCATAGTTTTTCTGATAGTGGTATTTGTCCTTAACTCTTTAAGGTCTACTGTATCTCTTCTTTGTATCTGACTCTGAGTTTCTGACTATCAGACAAAGATCTCACAGTTTCAATTGATAGACAAGAGTTTAAGAGCAATGATGATGCTTAGCCTTTATCACTATGTCTGATAGAAGCTTTTCCTGTCACAAGGGACATGAAGCATTTCTTCATGTTCAAAAAGAACTACAATGGGCATTTTTTTTAAACAAATGATTTTTTACAAGAAAAGTAGAATATCTCCATTCATTTAGTTAATACACTGCTTTCCAAATAATGTGTCTGCTTTGCAAACTGTATCATAACCTTTAGGGCCCTGTAGGAAAGGCCTCTGCCTACCTTTGCAGCCTCAGTTTATACCTCCCTCCTGCTCGTTCACTGCCTCTCATTGTGTTTTCACTCCAGACACACTCACTGTGTTAAGAGGTTTCATAAGTACTTACCTCTCTGTGGAGTTCTCTCTCTACACACATATTTTACATGCCTGGATCCTTCTTATCCTTCAGGCCTTAGCTAATACATCACTTCCTTTTCTAAAATGGAGTTTTTTATTCTCTACCCTCCCCCATTATTCTCTATTTCAGTACCTGCCTATTTCTTCAGAGCATATACCAAAAATGGCAATTATCTTATTTGTTGGTTTACTTATTATGGATGGTTTTTCTGTAAAATATAAAAAGACCTAGTTTCAGGGACTATATCTGTCTTGTTTACCATTAAATCCTCAGGACACAGGATTCCTGATACGTTATAAGTACTAAAAAATATTTGTTAAAGCCAGGTGTGGTAGTGCACAGTTGTAATCCCACACTAGGGAGGCTAAGACAGAAAGACCTGGAGTTTGAGGCCAGCTGGGGGTACACAGTGAGATCCTGTCTCAAAAAAAAAAAAAAAGAATTTACTAATTTATAAAGGGAGGAGCAGGGGTCAGGGGTGAATGGGTTGTAATGGTACAAGAGAAGGGCAGGAGGAAGGGGTATAATGGTATAAGAGACCAAGAAGCCAAGCTTAAAACAGTAGCTGGGGAGCTAATAAAATAAGCAGTTTTCATCATTCTTAGGAGTTCAGGCCATGAAGGAGGGGTCCTGGCAGATATGTCACACTTCTGAGTTAAACCATTAAAGGGCTGTGCTCTAGAAAGAAGGACAAATTAGAAATAAGCCAGCCTTTACAAGGACTGAAATCCAGTATCAAATTTCCTCAATCCCTAATTAGAGCAAGGTAACTACCAAAAGAAATTAAGTACTTTCTGTAGGAATAAATCATCATTCAGACCCTCATTGTTTTTTTTTTCATATGCCATATTTAGGCTTAGATTTTAAAATTACCAGATAAAACAAAATGACTAAAAATTAAAAGAAGAAAAATTTATAAAGGCAACCCTAAAAGTGATGCTGATGCATCACATGGACTTTGCATGACTGTTATATACTTAAGAAAAATAACAACATGGAGAAATTTACTAGAAAACTGGAATCTGTTTATAAGAATCAAATGAAAACTTTAGCAACATGATAGAAAATATGGAAAAGAGCATAAAACACATATGGAACATGATGAAAACTCTGTGTAATTGAAGTTCAAGAGGAGAGTGAACAAAAGCCACATTTAAGAAATATTGACCAAGTTTTTCAAAACCAGTGAAAGACAGCAAGCCAGAGATTCAAGGAGCTTTACTGATCTGAAACAGAATGAATACAAAGAAACCACATCTAAATCATGGCAAAACCAAGTACAGAGAAAATCTTACCAGAACATATTACCTTCAAAGGGCAATAATACTAAAAGAAGTGACTTAACATAAAAGAACTCAGAAAATCACAAAACAGCATGTGTGAATACGGAACTGCATATCCACCAAAAATTTCCTTTAAAACTAATACAAAATAAAGACATTTTCACTCAAACAAAAACTGAACATACTTACACTGAAGGGAGATTTTTTAGGCAGCAGGATTCTGGAAACAGAAATGCAGAAAGGACAACAGAACTAAAGAAAGAGTTAGTATGCCAGTAGATGTACATGAGTGTTGATTGCATAAAATAAAAATATCTTGTGAGGTTTAATATATATATGTTAAATATATAAATTACATAGAATATGTAAAATATATCATTATAACATACATACTTAAAACTTATAATACCTAAAAACATACATATATACATGAAGTGTGTAAGATATATATATATGTTTTATATATATAAAATGGCATTAAAAAGTAGAGAGGGATAAATGGAATTAACATGTTTTAAGATCCTTGTATTGCCTGGGAAATGATTTTAAATTACCAAATTATGGTCAGCATATAAAGCAAAGATGCATGTTGTAACCTCCAAAATAACTTCTAAAATAATAAGAATTCATTTAACTAAGAAACTAGTAGAAGGGAAAGAAAACTAACAAATACTTGATGAATCATAAGGAAGGCCTGGAAGGAAAAATAAAAGGAAAAGAAAACTGAAGTGACAAGTAGAAAACAAACCGTGATCATTTTAACTCAGAATATAGCAGTAATCACACTAAATATAAATAGTCTGAATCCTCTGATTAAAAATTGTCATTTTAGATTTTTTTAAAAAGCCAATTATTTCCTGCTCATAAGAAACACCTGAAATATGAGGATACAGACAATAGAAAGTAGGAGATTAGGAAAAAAGTTGTAACAAAAGAAAGCTGGCTCTACTATATCACTATCAGAGAAAATTAGCACATTATCAAGGTTGCTTAAATCTGTGCTTTCCCAGATTGAAGGCCTAATTACCCTAAATAAAATTAACTTTCTGTTGAAAACAAAACAAAAAAAGAGGGCTGGGGGATCATAGTTCAGTAGAGCATTCTTCTAGTATGCTTGAAGCCCTGGGTTTGATCTCCAGCAATGGGGGGAGATTTTTTTTCAGTGCTAGGATTTGAACTCAGGGCTATCACTGAGCTATAGTCCCAGCCCCTATTGTTGTTGTTTCTGTGTTTGAGTTTAGGTTTGTTTGGTTGGTTTTTTTTTTTTGGGGGGGGGGTGGGGATGTTGGGCAGTATCGCAGTTTGGAATCAGAGCCTTGAGCTTGCTAGGTGAGTACTCTACCACTTGAGCCATACCTCTAGCCCTGTTTTCTCCGGTTATTTTGGAAATAGGGTCTCTGTTTTTGGCCAAGGCAGCCTGGACCACTATCCTCTTATTTGAGGCTTTCCACTGTTGCTGAAATAATAGGTGTGCACCCCAGAGCCCAGCTATTGACCACTGCACCCAACTATTAGTTGAGATGGAGTTGCCCAAGGTGGCCTTGAACCGCAAGCCTCCTGATCTCAGCTTCCCAAGTAGCTAGGATTACAGGTGTGAGCCACTGGCACCCCACAGGTTTAGTAAAAAGCCTTATTTTTAAAATATCCTAGTTAAGAATCCTGTGTTTTCTGCCATTTCATAACACCGTCTCCAGTCAACTCTCTTTTTATTTCTCTTCAGACAGAATTCTTGCAGATTATAGTGCTTTTAGTTCCTTAAGTTCTGTTGCTTCAACTCTTTGAAAATATTCTTTCTTCTGCCTAGTAAGTATGAGGCCATGTGTTCAAACCCCAGTACTGTTTAAAAAAAATTGTGTTTTTATGAGCAGAATGTCTGTTTTGGAGTTCAGTTTACCAAGTCTCTCTTCAAGGAAGGTATATTGCTTTAAGTCCGTTAAGCAGAATAGTGTAGGACACATACATGTGGCTTCCCTGACCAGGTACAACATTTTTTTAAATTTATTTATTTAGTTCTTTATTTATTTATTTATTTGCAACAGGATCTGGCTGTGTAGCTCAGGCTACCTCAAACTCATGATCCTCCTGATCTAGGCACAAATTCTTTTTTTTTTTCTTTATTTTTTTTCCTTTTTCTTTTATTATTCATATGTGCATACAAGGCTTGGTTCATTTCTCCCCACTGCCCCCACCCCCTCCCTTACCACCCACTCCACCCCCTCCCTCTCCCCCCACCCCCTCAATACCCAGCAGAAACTATTTTGCCCTTATTTCTAATTTTGTTGTAGAGAGAGTATAAGCAATAATAGGAAGGAACAAGGGTTTTTGCTGGTTGAGATAAGGATAGCTATACAGGGAGTTGACTCACATTGATTTCCTGTGCGTGGGTGTTACCTTCTAGGTTAATTCTTTTTGATCTCACCTTTTCTCTAGTTCCTGTTCCCCTTTTCCTATTGGTCTCAGTTGCTTTAAGGTATCTGCTTTAGTTTCTCTGCGTTGAGGGCAACAAATGCTAGCTAATTTTTTAGGTGTCTTACCTATCCTCACCCCTCCCTTGTGTGCTCTCGCTTTTATCATGTGCTCATAGTCAATCCCCTTGTTGTGTTTGCCCTTGATCTAATGTCCACATATGAGGGAGAACATACGATTTTTGGTCTTTTGGGCCAGGCTAACCTCACTCAGAATGATGTTCTCCAATTCCATCCATTTACCAGTGAATGATAACATTTCGTTCTTCATGGCTGCATAAAATTCCATTGTGTATAGATACCACATTTTCTTAATCCATTCGTCAGTGGTGGGGCATCTTGGCTGTTTCCATAACTTGGCTATTGTGAATAGTAGGCACAAATTCTTTAGACATATTCGTTAACAGTCTTTTTCAGATATAAAATTCTGTCTGAAGAGAAATAAAAACCCATCAAGGAAGGATATTGTACATTAATATAGTTACTTTGCTTATTATCTAACTTCTTCTTCTAGAATGTACTTTCTGTGAGTGCAGAAACATTGTCTCTTTTGTTCAAGGCTATATTCCCCTGCTAACACCTAGATTGGCATACAGCAATATACCAGGTACCAAAAAATAGTTATTAAATAAATAAATGAATGAATAAGCAATGAAGTAATATTTGTGTTAAGCAAATCAACCTCACTAAGATAAGAAAAATGTCTCTTTTTTTATCTTATCGATCTTTAATTTAACATGTTGGAAGTGTGATAGTAAAATGTTTGAAAGTAAAGTGACTATTCTTAATGTTTGCAGGACTATCTCAAGCAGGTGCTGGACATTGATCTTCATGCACAGATCCATTTTGGCAGGGTTTTTATGAAACCAGGGTATGAAAATAACCTTATTTCATATATGGGATTGGTTTGGATTGCTTTAACTAATAAATATTAAATGCTTTCTTTTTACATTTTTCTGTTTGGGTTAACTATTCTAATAAAAGAAAGAATCCTTTGCATAAGTGCAGTTCCTATTTGAAATAAAAATTCATCTTACTTATGAAAAATCAGTGAGTTTGGTGTAAAACAAAGCAAAGCAACTTTCCAACCTTTTTTTTTTTCCTTTTTAATTTCCATGTCTTGTTTCTTCGTCTTCTTTTTTTCTCTCCTTACTACTTTATTCTTGCTTTTAAAAAACAGTTTGGTATAACAATTCTCAAATACACATAAAAGCAGAGGTACCCATTACCCAACTTCAGTAACTATCAACATGTATCTATACTTATTTTCACCATCCCCAACCCCTGCCTCTTTGGGGAGAGTGAAAGCTAGATTGATCTACATCAAATTCCAGATATTGTGTCATTTTGATAAGTAATAAGATACAAAAACACAATTGTGTTGTCTCACCTAACAAAATTAATAATACTTTAATATCATTGAATGGCCCAATCATATTCAAGTTCTCCCAAATATCAAGAAGAAGAATGCCTTTTTGCAATTGTTTTGTTTGACCCAAAAACCAGGCAAGGTCCATTCATCATATTTAGTTGTTACGTCTCTGCTAAATGAGAATATTTACTCTTCCTTACCTCTTTTAAATTTTTTATTTCTTTCTTTATCTTTTTATTTATTTATTATGCCATTGACTTCTTGGAGAAACCGGATCACTTGTCCTGACAAATAGATTTGACTGATTGCTTCCTTGGATTATTTAACATGTTCATTTATCTTCAGTATATTCTGTAAATTAAATATTAGATCTAAAGGCTTAGTTAGGTCCAGACTTAATTTTTTTTCCTTCACAAGTCTACTTCATAAGTAAGGTTTAACACTACTTCTTACTATTTTCTAAGAGGAAAGAAAAATAACCACATACCAAGATTTTGCATATTTCCTAAAAACTAATAACCACTCCTTAAAGAAAGGCTTATGGAGGGAAGTTCTCTAATTAGCTATAAATCCTCAAAGAATGCCATTGGTGTTATTGAATAACCATGTCTCCCAACAGTAATCTGCCTGCTCAAACCCCTACTGCTAAATGAACTTTTGATTCCCTGTTCAAAGACCTCAGTGTATAGGTGGGTGAGCATTCTAGCTCACATCCATGCTGTCAGTAATGATGTTTCAGTCCAGAATTGTACTCTGATGGATGCTCATATGAATGCTAAGAGAGAGTAGAGTGGGGGCTTCCCTGTTGTTATATATAGATCCCCATGAGCTATGGGAAACAGCAACCTGTTTCCCAAAACCTTTTAAGTGTCAAGCCAGCCCTCCTAATGTCCTTGACTTACTGAGCACTTGGTTTCAGGTCTAGTATGGAGATTAGGCTCTACCTCCATAGAGTTAAGATTATCCCAAAAGTTTGCTTCACAATTTGAAAGAATTTGTAATTTTTGGTAGTATATTTCTGTAGTTGCCTGTTGAGTGTGCCCCACTATGGCTTCTCTGACAAGCTCTTTGGTTATTGAAACTATGGGATTTGGATCATTCTATTAAAAATAATATTTTGTCATAAGCAAATAATATTATAATAATCTTTTTTCACTGTTTCTTTGGATAGTACTAACTCAATTAGAAAACAGAGGGCATCCCAAAAGTATGTCAGTATGCTTCCCGCTAATCTCAAACTTAAATTGATTTTTCCTTTTGTGATAGAAAGGAAGCAGTTATTACTTGGTCTGACCTCTATGGAAGAATTACTTGTATAATATCTATTATTTAAAATACAGCACCTATGATGATACTTTTTGGACTCTTTTTCTCTTCAGTTTATTATTTACCACTTCCTTCAATTTTAGTAGTTCTTTAGTTCCTGATGTTTATATTCTTATACCCTAAATTCGTAACACTTTGGTACTTCAGTCACTGTACAAATGCTATTACATTCTGATCTCAAGAGGAGAATTGAACAGCGGGTGTTGAATTCCAAGAAAATGGCTTTCCAGAGCTTAAACAAAAACTTCACAGCCTAGCAGTAGAACATCTGTGATAACGATGCATGCTAACAAAATGTTTTGCTGTAAATAGAATCTTTTAAAGTGAAATCATATTACCTATCTGTAAGATGCAAAAGATGATATAAAGTGATTTTATAATTTATATTAGCTTTAAGTACAGTAAAAGGAAGAAAGTATTATGCATTTAGTCTTCACTCCTATTAACTGTGTGCTAGTTTGCTATAATGAAGCAGTTTAGAAGTTTAAATGGGTTCCTTTAATTGGCCAGAATTTTATACTTGTGTAAAGGTAAGAACTTGGAGGTAATTGCTACTTACTGGTAGAACAAAAGGAAATATAAAAAACTCAAATACAGTTTAGCTATGCTTTACCCACATACAGCATACTCCAAATATAATTACCTCTTTCATTTTATAGTCAAAGATACTTAGAAAAGCATTTGGAGTATTATCAACCAATACTACAATCACTGTTTGTATGGTTCATGTATACTGAGCACCACTGTTAGGAAGAATGTGTCTTAGAAATTATTTTCAATACACAGTAATATTCAATGCCAAATTACCTATCCATAAATTGATAAGACTGTCTAATCTCATTTTTCTAAAACATACCAAAGAATCAGGAAGTAGGAAAAAAGCCTCAGAAGTAACCAAAATAGAGGTTACAAAGTCCAAAAACCAACACTTCATAGACATACCATCCTAAGAGCTTTATCCAACATGAACCATAAAGTTAAGACAACCTTGATTCAAATCTTTGTTTCTCCACTTAGTAGCTGAGTGGTATTCAACCACATTGCTTAATATCTCTGCATTTCAGTTTTCTCACCTATTAAATGGAATGATAATTGTCATCTCTTAGTGTTGTTCTGAGACTTAAATGAAATAATGGATGTAATACAAAGATGTTATTTTTTTAATTGTGATTAATATTGACATTCTAACAACACAGCTATTACTGCTCTCTGATGGCAGGCAGTCTGGCATTAAGGGAAGCCACAAGAAAAAGGAGGGCAGAAAACAATTTGAGAACCTAGGAACGCAGCAACGTGGAGTATGATTTATAGATGAAAACAACACATAGTACCCTTGTGATCTAACATCACTGTATTAAGGCAGAGTCAATTTTATTAATAATGATACTTATAGTTCAAAAATGCCAGTGTCATTATTGCAAGAGGCAATGATTCCATTTTTGAAAGTTCAGCCAGCAAAAATGATAAAAATAAACATAATCAGAGTGCTTAAAAGGATAAATTTTCACCGATATAGAAGTTTCAGCATTCCGTAAGGATTTTGCATACTCAAGTTTCATTAATATGAGACTTATAGCTAAAATTCTACTTCAGAGTAATTAGTAGGAAAAAAATCACCGTTCTCATGCCCACTCCATCCACACCACTCACCCCTCTCACATTCTCTGTGAGAGCTCACGTCACGATCTGATAATATAATACTGTTGTTTTTAACTTTGTTCTCATCATGGTATTTTATTTATTTGGATAGTTCAAATGTTTCTTTGATAGGGTGGAAATTTTATAAATACGGCTGGGTATAGTTTTAAAAGGATAAAAAATACTAATCTCAAACAAGAGGCAGTTAGATGATATTATCAAGAAGTCGTCTGATACTAAGAATGACTGTTGTAAATCTCCAGCAAAAAATATTATAGACATTGTTACATAGTAGAAGGCTGGGAAAACTTGGAAACTCCTGAATTTGGGGTATGCTTCTATAGCACTGGCAAGAGGGAGGGGAAAAGTGAGCTGCACAAGTGATAGAGAATCTGCCTACCAAGCGTGAGGTCCTGAGTTCAAATCCCAGTACCACCAAAACCAAAATTATTTAAATATGTTCCTGAAATACTTCAGAGTATAAAGGTTTAAAGGCAAGTCAACAGAAAAGTGTTTTTATATAATTAGTGATCTGTACGGACAGCCACATAACAAGAAAACTGGAGCACATAATTTACCTGTCATGTTACTTAGCAATCACTAACAAGTAACCTCTATTTTCCTCTAGCTTGCCAACAACATTTGCAACTTTGGACATTGATGGTGTAAGAAAAATTATTTTTGCACTACCAGGTAAGAATCATTGAAACTGCTCTCTGCTTTTTCTGGAAACATCACTCAAAATTTTGAGGGGCTTCTCAGATGTCCAGTCACCAATCAGATCACTTGATTTGGAACCTGAAAGACCTGGACTGAAGTCCCAGCTTTACTAACAAATCACTTAATTCTCTCAGGCTCTTTCTACACCTAGAAAATGGGACTATCTGCTTCATAAAGTAGTGTGGAAGTCAAACTACATGTCCAGAGCACATTCCAAGCCCTAAGATGATAATCAAATGTTAGCAGTTACTAGATAATCTGTCTTTTCCTTAAACAAAATTGGTCACATTCAGCAGTCTAACGATCTCTCACAAGAACTATTGTGCTCCAGGGGCCAGAGGGACTTGAGTCACCTGTGAACATATTAAATTGAAAAATACAGCTGGACATAATGGAAACCATGCAATATAAAGAAATGGGCTCCTCTTCTTAGCTTCATTTTGCCTGAAAGAGACTCTTTGTCTCTTTCAGAAGACATGAATCCATCAGTTATAGTATAGCAAAGAATATTTTTGTGGAAACCTATTTCACCATTTCTAATGAAATGTTAGCCAAAAGACTACAAAATTGAAACCTGTCTTCAAATTGCTACTTTTATTTGAACTTTCTCTGCTTAGCATGAATGAACCAAAAGAGGGCAGCAACAACTCACATGTTCAGATTCTGGGAACAGCCAAGTGGTTTCGTTTACAAGGATTTTCAATTTCTAAACTATTTCTGCTTTCCTTGAAACTTAAAGATTTTCAATAATCTTCACAAAATTTAACCAATAATAGTTTTGTGTACTTACTTGATATGTTTAACTGGTTAAAATTATTATAGTAACATGTTTGCTATAAAAAATTAGAAAAATAAAGTATAAAGAATTGTTATCTATAATCCCCATCACCATCCAAAATAGCAACTATTTACAACTTTTTGGTATTAGTCCTTCAGTTCTTTTTCTTACACAGAGCAATTCATCTTTAAAAGTAATTGTATAAAATAGTGGTATTACAGGAATTTTTGTAATCATTGGTGAGATATTCTGAGACAGGGGAAAAGTAGTTAAGACTAAGAATCTGCTCTTCTATGAGGCATGGTGGTGCACCACTGTAATCCCATCACTCTGAAGGCTGAGGCAGGAGGATCTGAGTTCAAGACTGGCCTGGGCTATATAGCAAGTACCAGCCCAGTCAATAGTGAGACCCAACCTCAAAAAGAAAAAAAGACGAAGATAGAAGAAGAAGGAGAAGGGGAGAGGAGGAAGAGGTGGAGGAGGATGAGGACAAAAATCTGGTATTCTGTTGAACACCTCATCACTTTTTGGTAGAAGAGAATTGAAGGTATAAAGGTATGGTTTTATCTAGTGGGCTGAATTTACAGTTGCCCTTGATTTTGAGGATATAATTAGCTGCACTTGGGAAAAGGGATATGCACACACTCTGATGTCTAAAAAGAATTAACAAAATTAGAATTTTAAAACTAGATGGAATTTGAGAATCAGGTAGCCCCAACCCTTCATTTTGTGGATGAGTAAAGTTAGACATAAAGAGGTTTGGAACTTACCAAAGTTGTATGTCTGGGCTAATTATTTAATAATATCACATAAGCAACAAAGTGTTAATTATAGCCCAGTTTTTTTTCATAGCCCCCTCTCCCTTTGAAGAACATGACATGCCTAGATTTTTTTCTTGGAGAAGTATAATTAAATTTCTCATATTCTTCTTATAACTTTAAAAGTAGTTTGCTCCACCTGCCATAATGATTGGGTAGCCAAAACAACAGAAAATTATTTTCTCACAGTTCTGGAGGCTGAAAGTCCAAAATCAAGGTGCCCACAGCATTGGTCCCTAGTGAGGCCCTCCTTCCTGGCCTGCAGTCAGCCTCCTTCTTCCTGCACATGGCCTTTCCTCTGTGCACACTCACTTCTGGTGTCTCTTCCTCGCTTTATAAGGACACCAGTTCTGTTGGATTAGGGCCCAACCCTAAGTCCTCATTTAACTTTAACTATATTAACCTAATCCAGCCACATTGGAAGTTAAGGCATCGTCATATGAATTCAGTCCACAGCAGTATTCATCTTAAGCCCTTTACATCTTAAGTCATTTGGTGCTATTTTTTTTAATTTAAAGACATTTATGGGTAGAGATGATTATAGATAAATGTCCTTGTGCTATCAATATTTTCTAAATTTTTGGTACCAAGCTCACGTATATATTTTTTTTCTCAGTACTGGGATTTGAACTCAGGCCCCACACTTGCTAGGCAGACACTCTACCACTTGAGCCATAGCCACTATAGTTATTTATCTGGTAGGGTCTTATATTTTTGCCTCAATTGTGATACTCCTACCTGTGGCCTCCCATGTAGCTTGGGTAACAGGTGTATGCCATCACACCCAGCTTTTATTGGTCGAAATAGGATCTCACTAACTTTTTGCCCAGGCTGGTCTCAAACCAGCTGAGAATACAGGCATGAGCCACCACACCTGGCCCAAGCTTATATTTCGATAGTAATTTTGATAGAAAATTAATCGATAAAATAAATAACAAGAAGATACATAAAACATTTAAACTGCTCTAAAACATATCAAGATGGTAGAGTGTGTGCTTCACATGCACAAGGCCCTGGTTCGATTCCCAGCAACACCCCCCCCAAAAAAAAAACTTAATCAAGGTTAGTAATAATTTTCAATGCATTACTCTTGGGAAAGCAGAAATAAATAATGTTGAAGAGCTTCTGAGTATCAGAATTCTCTGTTTCCTGGAAGACCCAAATGTTCAAACCCTTTATGGCATGTGGTTAACCATATCTCTGTACTGTTATCCTATTGAATTCAAGGTGATTCAGAAGAAGAGGACTGGTGGTTAATTACCTCTGTCACAGTCTATGATACCTGAAGATCTAAACAGATGTAATTGTTTGGCAAATTTTTATGTGGTATGATATAAATAACTGCATGGTTGACTTTCAGGGAATCCTGTATCAGCTGTGGTCACCTGCAATCTCTTCGTTGTGCCTGCACTGAGAAAGATGCAGGGCATCTTGGATCCTCGGCCAACCATCATCAAAGCCAGGGTAATGTTTTCTAATGACCAGAAACCAAAATGGAAGCCTGCTAACAATTAAGAAGATCTGGATGGGAAAGGGAATCTACAAATTCAACAGGGACCAAAATTCACCTTACCTGTCCTTTTATATCCTATCAGTCAATTTCTTCCATTCCTTACTGCAGTCTTCCAAATAATTACCATTCTCCTCAAGTCCCTCTCCCATCCAGATCTCCTGAGGTTTGTGCCAAATAAGCTTGTGTTTGAATGATGGCTTCAACAGTTAAAAGTATTGTAATTTTCAGCATACTTAATGATTTCTATTCTAATCTGTGTCTCTTAAATCCCTTTTATGTCCAACTCTGCTCAATCATCTATTTCCAGTTAAAACCCTTCATTGCCTCCCACAATGCCATGGTCAAATCCAAACTCCTCAAAGGAGGAAGGAGGCCCTCCATCCCAAGGCCTCAGTTTTCCTCTCCAGTTTTTTTTTTCCATTCTGCACTCTGACCATACCAAGCTATTTGCAGCTTCCAGAATGAACAAGAGGTTCCCTCCCTGTAGCTGTGATTCTTCTCCTTCCTGGAAGGTTCTCTCTTCACTACCACCATCTCCTTTCTTGTCTTGGCAAATCCATACTTGTCAGATAATAGCATCACATCCCCTGAGAAGCCTTTCTCAAAGCCACTTTGAGATCACTTCTCTTTAAAATAAGCCAAGCAAAGAGAAAAGATAGAATATTCTCCCTTCTTTATTAACTTTAGTTTTAGAGTACTTTTAGCAAAATTGAGCAGGAAGAATAGAAAATTCCACCTATCCTCCCTCTCCACCCACACACCCAACCTCCCCTTCTATCAATATCTGGCACTAGTCTGGTACATTTGTTACAGTTGATTAATCTAAATTGACTACCACTATCACCCAGAGTCAAAAATTTACATTAGTGTTCATTCTTGGTATACGTTATATAAATTTTGACAAATATATAATGGTTTGTATCCCCATTACAATATCATACAGAATAGTTTCACTATTCTGTATTCACTTTGTGCTCTGCCTACACATCCTTCCCTCTCCCAAACCCTGTCAACCATTGATCATTCTTTTGTCTCCATAGTTTTGTTTTTTCCAGAATGTCATATAGTTGGAACCATACAGCATGTAGCCTTTTCAGATTGATTTCTTTCACTCAGCAATATGCATTTAAATTTCCCCCATGTCTTTTCATGGCTTCATAACTCATTTCCTTTTAGTGCTGAATAATATATCATTGTCTGGCTGTGTCATAGTTTATTTATCCATTCACTTACTGATGGACATCTTGGTTACTTCCAAGTTTTGGCAATTTTGAGGAAAGCTGTTATAAACATCCATGTGGAGACTTTTCTGTCGACACAGTTCTCACTTCATTTGTGTAAATACCAAGTAGTATAATTGCTGGATCATATGGTAAGAAGATGCTTATTTTTGTAAGACACACCACACAGTCCTCCAAAGTGACTCTGCCATTTTGCATTTCCACGAGATATGAATGCACGTTCGTCTTTCTGCACATCCTTGTCTGCATTTGGTGTTATCAGTACTTTCGATGTTGGCCATTCTAATAGATGTGTGTTGGTATGTCATTGTTGTATTAATGTACAATCCCATAATGACATGACATTGGGCATATTTTCATATGCTTACTTCTGTATATTTGACATCTGTATCTCTTCTTTGGCAAAGTATCTATTCAGGTCTTTTGCCCAATATTTGAAATTGAATTATTCATTTTCTTATTGTTGAATTTTAAAAGTTCTCTATTTATCTTAAATAACAGTTCTTTATCAGATGTTTCCTGGGCAAAATTTTTCTCTCAGTCTATGACTTGTCTTCTCATCTCTAGACCTTTATGTAACTTCTCTCTCTTTCACATTTATATGTACTATTTCATATAATACTGTAGCAAGCAATACATTTTTTATCTCAAGTGATTAGCATATGCCAGGAAATATTCAAAGAAGCCAGAAGTAACATTCCTAGAATTCACAGTCTACTGCCTAGTTTTTTTTTTTCATTTTTCTTTTATTATTCATATGTGCATACAAGGCTTGGTTCATTTCTCCCCCCTGCCCCCACCTTACCACCCACTCCGCCCCCTCCTTCTCCCCCCCCCAATACCCAGCAGAAACTATTTTGCCCTTATCTCTAATTTTGTCATAGAGAGAGTATAAGCAATAATAGGAAGGAACAAGGGTTTTTGCTGGTTGAGATAAGGATAGCTATACAGGGCATTGACTCACATTGATGTCCTGTGCGTGGGTGTTACCTTCTAGGTTAATTCTTTTTGATCTTACCTTTTCTCTAGTACCTGTTCCCCTTTTCCTATTGGCCTCAGTTGCTTTAAGGTATCTGCTTTAGTTTCTCTGCGTTAAGGGCAACAAATGCTAGCTAGTTTTTTAGGTGTCTTACCTATCCTCACCCCTCCCTTGTGTGCTCTTGCTTTTATCATGTGCTCAAAGTCCAATCCCCTTGTTGTGATTGCCCTTGATCTAATGTCCACATATGAGGGAGAACATACGATTTTTGGTCTTTTGGGCCAGGCTAACCTCACTCAGAATGATGTTCTCCAATTCCATCCATTTACCAGCGAATGATAACATTTCGTTCTTCTTCATGTACTGCCTAGTTTTTAATGACTAAAAGAAAACATCAGTGTGAAACATCAACCATTTACAATGCTTTATTCACCAAAAAGTGCATTCAAGTTCATAGTAAGCAAGTGCTTACTTAAATTGAGTGGTATAATACCTCACAACAATAATGTCACTACAAGTAAGTATATTAGCTAATAAAATATTCTGCATTTCAGTAAATTACCCCCAAAAAGTCCAGTCAGTTTCATTTGTAATTGCAAAAGGCTATGAAAAAAATTCATTGACTTAAATTTGATACATTTGTTTCTTACATTTACATAACTATTTTCCTTTAAAACAAGATAAATTCACATTTTTAGGTTGGCTGAAACGTAACAGTTCAAAAACATTAGGACCATAAAGTTTAAAGATAATTTAACTGTTATATTGCAACTGTTGTACTGCATTTTATGGATGAACAAGCAGGTATAGGAAAGCAAAATAACTTAGCTAATATAGATCTCCAGTTAACAATAAAGCTGGGAGAAGAACCTAGGTGTCTGATGTCATCCCGTTCCAGAGCTTGTTTCACTATACTACCGTCAACTCTTTTTTTTTTAATAATTTATCTTTATTAGTTGATTCTTGAATACCTATTTGCCTTCAGATTATCTATACCCTCTGGATCTATTCTTGGAACTATTAAAATTTGCTACTGGTTGAAAACATCAGTAACACTCTGAGCATTGAAATGATCTTGTTTACACTAATATTTTTATGAAAGTTATTTCTTAATAGAGCTATCTGGATCTGTATTCATCTTTTTTTTCTCTTTATTAATATATTCATATATACATACACTGTTTGGATCATTTCTCCCCTCTACCCCTCACCCCCTCCCTCTTCCCCCACCCCCCTTGCTTCCAGGCAGAATCTGTTTTGTCCTTTTCTCCAATTTTGTTGAAAAGAAGACATAAGCAATAATAAGAAAGACAAAGCGTTTTTGCTAGTTGAGATAAGGATAGCTATACAGAGAGAGTCCTAGCATCACTTCCATGCACAAGTGTATTACAACCCAAATTGATTCATCTCTACTAGACCTCTTCACTACTTCCTGGTCACCTTCCTATATTGAACTGTCATTTTAAGGTTTCTGTATTAGCCCCTCTGCAGTGGGGACATCAAACACTTTCAAGTTTTGGGTTTCCTACCTATCCCCATTCCTCCCGTATGTACTCTCCCCTTAGCGTGTGACCCAAGTCCGACAACATTACTGCCTTTGCCCTAGATCTAAAGTCTGCATATGAGAGAGAACGTACGATTTTTGGTCTTCTGAGCCTGGCTAACCTCGCTCAGGATGATGTTCTCCAGTTCCATCCGCTTACTTGTGAATGATAACATTTCATTCGTCTTCATGGCTGAGTAAAATTCCATTGTGTACAAGTACCACATTTTCTTAATCCATTCATTGGTAGTGGGGCATCTTGGCTGTTTCCATAACTTGGCTACTGTGAATAGCGCTGCAGTAAACATGGGTGTGCAGGTGCCTCTGGAGTAACCTGTGTCACATTCCTTTGGGTATATCCCTAGGAGTGGGATTGCTGGATCATATGACAGATCTATGTTTAGTTTTTTAAGAAGCCTCCATATTGTTTTCCAGAGTGGTTGTACTAGTTTGCATCCCCACAAGCAGTGTACGAGGGTTCCTTTTTCCCCACATCCTCGCCAACACCTGTTGGTGGTGGTGTTTTTGATGGTGGCTATTCTAACAGGTGTGAGGTGGAATCTTAGTGTGGCTTTGATTTGCATTTCCTTTATGGCCAGAGATGGTGAACATTTTTTCATGTGTTTTTTTGGCCATTTGAATTTCTTCTTTTGAAAAAGTTCTCTTTAGTTCAGTTGCCCATTTCTTTATTGGTTCATTGATTTTGGGAGAGTTTAGTTTTTTTAAGTTACCTGTATATTCTGGTTATCAGTCCTTTGTCTGATGTATAGCTGGCAAATATTTTCTCCCACTCTGTGGGTGTTCTCTTCAGTTTCTTTTGTTGTGCAGAAGCTTTTTAATTTCATGTAGTCCCATTTGTCCATCCTTTCTCTTAGTTGCTGGGCTGCTGGGGCTCTATTGAGGAACTCCTTGCCTATACCTATTGCTTCCAGAGTATTCCCTGGTCTTTCCTGTACTAACTTTAGAGTTTCGGGTCAGATATTAAGGTCCTTAACCCATTTTGAGTTGACACTAGTACAGGGTGATAAACATGGATCTAGTTTCAGTTTTCTGCAGGCAGATAACCACTTTTCCCAGCAACATTTGTTGAAGAGGCTGTCTTTTCTCCATCATATATCTTTGGTGCCTTTGTCAAAAATAAGGTGTGTAGCTGTGTGGGTTCATATCCTGGTCCTCTGTTTTGTTCCACTAGTCTTCATATCTGTTTTTGTGCCAGTACCATGCTGTTTTTATTGCTATGGCTTTGTACTATAGTTTAAAGTTAGGTATTGTGATACCTCCAGGATTGCTCTTTTTGCTGAGTATCGCCTTGGCTATTCGCAGTCCTTTTGTGTTTCCAAATGAACTTTAAGGTAGATTTTTCAATCTCTGTGATCAAAGTCATTGGGATTTTGATGGGAATTTCACTGAACATGTAGATTACTTTTGGTAGTGTAGCCATTTTTACTACGTTGTTTCTAGCAATCCATGAGCATGGAAGATCTTTCCATCTTCTGTAATCTTCCTCAATCTCCTTCTTCAGGGGTTTGTAGTTCTCCTTGTAGAGATCATTCACATCCTTTGTTAAGTTTACTCCTAGGTATTTGATTTTTTTTGAGGCTATTGTAATGGAATTGTTTCCATATATTCTTTCTCAATTCATTCATTGTTTGTGTATAGAGAAGCTAATAATTTTTGTAAGTTGATTTTGTAGCCTGTCTTCTTCCTGTAGCTGTTTATGTTGTCTAGGAGTTTTTGGGTAGAGTTTTTTGGGTCTTTAAGATATAGGATCATGTCATCTGCAAATAGGGATATTTTGACAGTTTCTTTACCTATTTGTATTCCTTTTATTTCTTCTTCTTGGCTAATTGCTCTGGCTAGGAATTCCAGGACTATGTTGAATAGGAGTGGAGATAGTGGGCACCTTTGTCTCGATCCTGATATTAGGGGAAATGGTTTCAGTTTTTCTCCATTAAGTATGAGGTTTGATATAGGTTTGTCATATGAAGCCTTTACAATGTTAAGGTCCATTCCTTCTATTCCTAGTTTTCTTAGAGTTTTTATCATGAAATGGTGTTGGATCTTACCAAAGGCTTTTTCTGTATCTACTGAGATGATCAAATGGTTTTTGACTTTGCTTCTATTGATGTGCTATATTACATTTATTGATTTGCATATGTTGAACCACCCCTGCATCCCTGGGTTGAAGCTGACTTGGTCATGGTGAATGATCTTTCTGATATGTTGTTGGATTTTGTTTGCCATTATTCTGATGAGGATTTTTACGTCGACATTCATTAAGGAAATTGGCCTATAGTTCTCCTTTTTTGGATGTGTCTTTTGTCTGGTTTTGGGATGAGTGTAATGCTGGCTTCATAAAATGAGTTAGGCAGCATTCCTGCCCTTTCTGTTTCGTGGAAAAATTTTACCATCAACTCTTTTTTTTTTTCCATTTTTTTTTATTTTATTATTCATATGTGCATACAAGGCTTGGGTCATTTCTCCCCCCTGCCCCCACCCCCTCCCCCTCCCTTTCCACCTACTCCGCCCCCTCCCTCTCCCCCCATCCCCTCAATACCCGGCAGAAACTATTTTGCCCTTAACTCTAATTTTGTTGAAGAGAGAGTATAAGCAATAATAGGAAGGAACAAAGGTTTTTGCTAGTTGAGATAAGGATAGCTATACAGGGAGTTGACTCACATTAATTTCCTGTGCGTGTGTGTTACCTTCTAGGTTAATTCTTTTTGATCTCACCTTTTCTCCAGTTCCTGGTCCCCTTTTCCTATTGGCCTCAGTTGCTTTTAAGGTATCTGCTTTAGTTTCTCTGCATTAAGGGCAACAAATGCTATCTAGTTTTTTAGGTGTCTTACCTATCCTCACCCCTCCCTTGTGTGCTAAAGCTTTTATCATGTGCTCATAGTCCAATCCCTTTGTTGTGTTTGCCCTTGATCTAATGTCCACATATGAGGAAGAACATACGATTTTTGGTCTTTTGGGCCAGGCTAACCTCACTCAGAATGATGTTCTCCAATTCCATCCATTTACCAGCGAATGATAACATTTTGTTCTTCTTCATGGCTGCATAGAATTCCATTGTATATAGATACCACATTTTCTTAATCCATTCGTCAGTGGTGGGGCATCTTGGCTGTTTCCATAACTTGGCTATTGTGAATAGTGCTGCAATAAATATGGGTGTGCAGGTGAACCATCAACTCTTAAGTGTCATTGCTAGGGGAAAAATCTTACTGAAACACAGCAAATAAAACAACCACATGAGGGCTGGAGGTGTAACTCAGTGGTAGAACACTTGCCTGGCACGCGTGAGGCCCCAAATTTGATCTCTAGCTCTGAAAAACAACATAAACACCAGCCAGGTGAGCAGCTCTCGTAGTTTACTCCTGGAGAACATACACAGAGACATTGAGAGAGAAGCACAAAATGACTTAGGCATAATAGCAGGTTACCCTATCAGCAAATATAAACATAAGCATCGAGAGAGAGAGAAAAAAGAACGAACCCATCTTGTCATGTTGAAAGGAGTTCTATAAATGCGTAGCTGAATAGTGCCTAGCACATATTAGGTCCTCACTATTTCCTGGATGGGCTGATAATTGAAAACTGAATTTGTTTATATCTACCTTCACTTTTTAATATTAAAGTAACTGCATTGATTTCTCATTTCATAGGTCAAGGGTCTCTCTCTTCACAACCCATAAAAATAGACTTCAGAAATAGACCTTAACTTTTTCACCTGTCCTTTTCCCCACCATGAACATGGCTTCTTAGCCTCGCTTTCTCTCCTCACCAGAGCAATTCAGCCCGTGGACATCCTGCACTAAAAACAAGAAGGGAGTGATGGGAACAGTAGAATGCCGATAATATTTACGTGCCCATTATTCTCTGCACAATCTTCACTACCCTGTAATTTTGAGAAATGATCAGGTGACCAAATTTGCTTTCTTTTCCTGTCTGTTCCACAGTTATCATGCGATGTGAAACTAGACCCTCGCCCAGAATACCATCGGTGTATATTGACATGGCATCACCAAGAACCACTGCCTTGGGCACAGAGTACAGGTCAGTCATTCACACCTCCAGGTGTCCCTGTGCAATCATTCTTTTGAAACATAAAGTTAAAAGCTGGGTGTGGTGAGATATGCATATAATCCCAGCTATATGGGAGGTAGGAGAATCTCCATTCAAGTCCAATCTGGGCAAAAAAAGTTAGCAAGCCCCTGTCTCAACAAACAAGCCAGTCATAGTGTTACATATCTGTAATCCCAGCTATGCGAGAGGTAGAAGTAGGAGGATCATGGTAGGCTGGCTCCAGGCAAAAAAGTATGAGACCCTATCTAAAAAATAACTAAAGCAAAAAAAAAAAAAAAGGGAAAGGCAAGTTCAAACCCCAGTACCCACCAAAAAAAAAAAAAAACCTACAATGTTCTGTAAAGTCTTCTTCCTAGAATTAAAGATTTTGATCTGTTAGTTCAAGCAACATTCTGAGTATAACTTTTGAGTATTTCCTTTTAAGAAAAGGAAGGCACTGTGAATATGTCACCCTGAAATGTGAGACAAACACCCAATTTATAGTGTGATCTATGTAGACTCTACTGCCTTAGGTTCTTGTTAGGCGCAGAGGAACCATAGTGATAATTCAGTGACTAAGACATAGGCTTTGTTATCAAAGAGTCCTGTGTTCAAACTGCCACCAACTTAGTTACCAGGACCTTGGGCAGGTTGCCTAAGACCTTTTTGAATCTTGTGAAAGTCAAATAAAAGAGTTAGGTACCTAGTACCATTTCTGACACTTAGTTTAAAAAAAGTGGTAGCTGCTGCTATTATCTTTGTTATTTTAATAAATTGTTAAAGCTTCTCTTTTCAGACACAACATTCAAGCCTAAATTGAGAAATTCTGTTGAAATTCTGGGAAGTTTGATCATCTCTCTTCCTCTCGAAGCCCTGTGTTTTTGCTTTAATAAAGTCTACAAGAGAGTGGACGAAGCATGGTGGCTCACACCTGTAACCCCAGCTATTGAGAGGTGGAGATTGGGAGGATCATGGTTTGAGGCTAACCCCAGGCAAAAAGATAGCAAGGCCCCACCTCAGTGAATAAGCTGGGCTTACTGGTGCACACCTGCCATCCCTGCTCCACAGGAAGTTTAAGTAGGAAGATCACAGTCCAGAACAGCCAAGGCAAAAAATGTGAGACCCAGCCTGGAAAATAATTAAAGCAAAAAGGGCTGGGGACAGGGCTCAAGTGGTAGAGCACCTGCCCAGAAAATGCAAGATCATGAGTTCAAATCCAGTGCCACAAAAAAAAAAAGAAAAGAAAAAGGGAAAAGTCCACAGGGCTACAAATGTGCCCCATGCTGCTTTGGCTGCCGTAACGAGAGTCTCTTCCCAGGTAACCAAATGAGCAGCCGTCTGATGAGCATGCGCAGCGCCAATGGGTTACTGATGCTACCTCCAAAGACAGAGCAGTACGTGGAGCTCCACAAGGGCGAGGTGGTGGATGTCATGGTTATTGGACGGCTATGATGGTCACCAGCAGAGAAAGCTTTGATGCATGTCCACATATCATTGACTGTATCCTGTAATATGCAATGGCACAGCTAGTTTTTCTGATTTGGAAAAAAGTTGATCTGTATAGTCAACATCTTGAACTATATTTCAAATGAATTTAAATACCTTTTAAAGAAAAAAACACCTAAGAATAAATCTTAACAGACAACTCTATTCTGATTATATCAAAGCAAATTTTTCCTTTCTTGCAAATTGCTTTGTGTGTTCAATGCTAGGTCTGATAGCGATAGCTTTTAGTAGACAGCAGTAGGTGCCTGCAGAACTTGTGTTTTTCTCATCTTTAAAATACAACTACTTATGCTCTTAAATCAAGGCTGTCTGCTTATTTATACTAGCGTAGACAACACTTGGATTTCCCTTCTTAGTATGCTTCATAATCGCTTTACAGAGAGCTTTTGCTTGTTCCTTATCATGTATCTCGTGTTTATGTGCACTGTGCCAAAAGAAGAGTGACTGGGTGGAGGCCCTGCCCTGCCTTGAGAACCATCCCTGCAGAGCGTCGGGACCTTTCTCACCCTAGCAGCCTCATGGCACAGTACTCTTGGGCAGTAACTGGATACCTTTTATTTGAACAAACAAACTGGGGGAAAAATGCTTCCTTAAGTACTGGTACTGACGGCCTTTTTAACCAACACATTTAAAATTGTACAGAACAAAAAAAAATAAATCAAAGACTGATCTTGTACAGATATTAGTGTTACCAGCATTCATGTGGAAATCAAGAGCAAAGACAAAATAATGTTAAACTCTGTACCATAACATTTTCTGTAATGATACTGAAACTTAATGAATAAAAAAATCCTTGATCATTATTTAAAATCCTATTGTGTTGGCCTTTTTATTAAAAAAGAGAAGATTGTCATGCTAGTTTGGTGCAGGAGATTTAAAATGTGGTTTGGTCCATATCTGCCCTGCCATGGTGTTTGGGAAAGTGACATCAGGTTCTACAGCACTGCAAAGAGACAAACCAGAAAATAAGAACCTCCAGTTAGTCTGCTGTCTCCAGTGCTAGTTGGAGAATAGTAAGTACATTTAGCTACTTGATTATTTAGTTAATTAAAAGGTTAATTCTTATTTTAGATGTCATAAAAGCAAATTTCAAATATCTTCAGTTCTCTGAAATAAAGAAAAAATAAATAATAAACCAGAAAATTGCAATTGAGTACCTGGAAGGTTGTTTTTTTTTAAATCATGTTTGAAAGAAAACTTGTGCTGACCATAGAAAATACAGCAAATAAGATACACTTCATCCACATTGGCTCTTTTAATAAAAAACGAGGAGCACTTTTCACATTGTGGTAACGGGGAGACATGTATGCTGTAAGTGTACTTAGTAAACCAAACTAAAAAAAGTGGCCTACGAGGAAGCAAGATGCCAAATGACAGTGACAAAGGCAAGTAGTAAACAAGAAATATTTTTACCAATATCAGACATTTCCAGAGTTGAAAATAAAATGTTCTTTTAAATTTTATTTGTATAACTGAAGAAAAGATTAGTTAATGGAGGTCAAATGAAAGTACATACTGTGTTCTTTACCTACATTTATTCAAGAAATACTCATTAAGCATCTACCATGTGCTTGAACAAAGTACATTATGCTACTACCTATAGAAATAAATAAGACACAGTAGCAATATTGCACTCCACCCAGGAGATAACAAAAATGAACAAGTACCCATAATATCTCATATGCCTTGTAATACATAATAGAGTATATAAAATATAACAAGTACCATAATTAACTGAAAGGAAAAGTTTAAATGAGAGTTTCCTTTAGAGTAAGGTTTCAAAGGGGAAGATGGTATTCTAGTAGGTCTTGAAGGAGGGGTAGGATTTTGAAGGTCGTGATGCAGGAAAAAGGATATTACAAAAGCAGAATTATGGACTATCAGTTATTTTGTTTTGGTGCTGGGAATTGAAAGCAGGGCCTCATGCTTGCTAGGCAAGCATTCTACCACTGAGCTAAGTATCCAGTCCCAATAATTATTATTACAGAAAGTAAGCTCCACAAAGGCAGGGGTTCATTGATATTGCCCCAAGTCCCTAGAAAAGTTCCTGGCATATGTACAAATAGGTAGGCATTAGTAAACATTTGTCTAATAAAACACGTTATGTGGTACTTACTATATGCCAGGCACTTTCCATGTTCAATTTTCACAACACTGCTGTGATTATTACAGATAAGGAAACTGGAACAGTGGGATTAAGAAGCTTGTCCAGTCATACTGCTAGTCTAGGGAAGGAGCAAGTATTCAAGTTTAGCAATCTGGATGGAGTACGTACCCTTAAAATACTAAACCATAGAAACAGAAAGTTAATATGTCTTTAGTCTTGACTGATTGAGAAAATGTTAAATCACTAATAAAGTCGGAAAAGTAGATTTTGTGGAGGAGAATTTGACAGTTCAGGTTAGGAGTTCACAAAAAGATATTGACTGGATACCTTGGGGTTCATTCACATAAATTATCTGTAAGGCTGAGAGAACAAGATTATCAAGGAAACTCTTGCCGAGAGAGGAGGACAGAGCCTTCATGTGTTGGAAGAAGAAACTGTAAGTGGAACTAGGGGAAGAAAGACAGGAGAGAAGAAATGGGAGCGTACATCCCACAAACCAAGGAGGAGAGACTCAAAAGAAATACCAAAAAGGATGAAGCCTCAAGAATATCTATTAATTGTGCAATCATTTGTGAGCTGAGAGACTAGTGGATTGCTAACAAAAGCCAGATTGCAAAATAAAAACTGAATATAAACTCTTTGGAATTTCTACATGAGAAAAGAAAGATACAAGATGGTGTCTCAAACTGTTAATGAGGTAAAAGGAAGATTTTTGTTTGTGGGTTTTGAAAAAGGATGAAACAAATGTAACAGTAGTGTCCTAAATGGAGAAAGAAAAGGAAAGAAGGGCCGAATTTAAGGACCCAAGTAGCCCAATAAATCTAGGAAAGAGAAGAACATTTTTCCTTCTCAGTTAGAAAAAAGACATTCAAGGTGGATATAAAGGAAATGTAAAGTTAGGTATTGATGAAATGATTCTACTTGGCACAGTGAACATCAGTATCATTTTACATAGTCACATTTATTTGACAAAAATTTTATTTAAGAATTAAGCATATATGACATATTACAAATATTCTCTGTCTTAATAGCTCATATTTGAAAACTATAGAAAATGTTTTCAGATTCTTACTTATAGCTGTACAGAAGGTAACCAGATTTTTGGGCTCATTGTTTTGGTTGTTTCAAACCATGTCACACAATGAAAAAAAAGACAAAACAGATTATGTTTACCAAGTAAATGTTAAGTGATGTTCCTTGCTACAGCAAGTGGATTCTTTGGATGGCTTTTATTTATTTTTATTTTTATTTTTTAATTTTTTCTTTTATTCATATGTGCATACAATGTTTGGGTCATTTCTCCCCCCTTCCCCCACCCCCTCCCTAACCTTCCCCACCCCTTCCCTCTCCCCCCTTACACCCTCGCTACCAGGAAGAAACTATTTTGCCCTTATCTCTAATTTTGTTGAAGAGAGAGTATAAGCAATAATAGGAAGGAACAAGGGTTTTTGCTGGTTGAGATAAGGATAGCTATACAGGGCATTGACTCACATTGATTTCCTGTGCATGTGTGTTACCTTCTAGGTTAATTCTTCTTGATCTAACCTTTTGTCTAGTTCCTGGTCCCCTTCTCCTATTGTACTCAGTTGCTTTAAAGTAGCTGCATTAGTTTCTCTATACTGAGGGCAACAAATGCTATCTGGTTTTTTGTGTGTCCTACCTATCCTCATACTTCCCTTTGCTGTCGCTTTATCATGTGATCAAAGTCCAATCCCCTTGTTGTGTTTGCCCTTGATCTAATGTCTGCATATGAGGGAGAACATACGATTTTTGGTCTTTTGGCCCAGGCTAACCTCACTCAGAATGATGTTCTCCAGTTCCATCCATTTACTTGCGAATGATAAAATTTCAGTCTTCTTCATGACTGCATAAAATTCCATTGTGTATAAATACCACATTTGCTTAATCCATTCATCAGTAGTGGGGCATCTTGGCTGTTTCCATAACTTGGCTATTGTGAATAGTGCTGCAATAAACATGGGTGTGCAAGTGCCTCTGGAGTAACCTGAGTCACATTCTTTTGGGAATATCCCCAAGAGTGGTATTGCTGGATCAAATGGTAAATCAATGTTTGTTTAGATTTTTAAGTAGCCTCCAAATTGTTTTCCAGAGTGGTTGTACTAGTCTACATTCCCACCAACAGTGTAAGAGGGTTCCTTTTTCCCCCGCATCCTCGCCAACACCTGTTGTTAGTGGTGTTACTAATGATGGCTATTCTAACGGGTGAGGTGGAATCTCAGTGTGGTTTTAATTTGTATTTCCTTTATGGCTAGAGATGGTGAGCATTTTTTCATGTGTTTTTTGGCCATTTGAATTTCTTCTTTTGAGAAAGTTCTGTTTAGTTCACTTGCCCATTTCTTTATTGGTTCATTAATTTTGGGAGAATTTAATTTTTTGAGTTCCCTATTTATTCTGGTTATAGTTCTTTGTCTGATGTGTAGCTGGCAAGTATTTTCTCCCACTCTGTGGGTGTTCTCTTCAATTTAGAGACCATTTCTTTTGTTGAGCAGAAGCTTTTTAGTTCTATGATGTCCCACTTATCTATGCTACCTCTTAGTTGCTGAGCTGCTGGGGTTCCATTGAGGAAGTCCTTGCCTATACCTATTAGTTCCAGAGTATTTCCTACTCTTTCCTGTACAAACTTTAGAGTTTGTGGTCTGATATTAAGATCCTTGATCCATTTAGAGTTAATTTTGGTATAGGGTGATAAGCATGGATCTAGTTTCAGTTTTTTGCAGACTGCTAGCCAGTTTTCCCGGCATTTTTTGTTGAAGAGGCTGCTATTTCTCCATCGTATATTTTTAGCTCCTTTGTCAAAGACAAGTTGGTTATAGTTGTGTGGCTTCATATCTGGGTCCTCTATTCTGTTCCACTGGTCTTCATGTCTGTTTTTGTGCCAGTACCATGCTGTTTTTATTGTTATTGCTTTGTAATATAGTTTGAAGTCAGGTATCGTGATACCTCCAGCATTGTTCTTTTGACTGAGTATTGCCTTGGCTATTCGTGGCCTCTTGTGTTTCCATATAAATTTCACGGTAGATTTTTTCAATCTCTTTAATGAATGTCATTGGAATTCTGATGGGAATTGCATTAAACATGTTGATTACTTTTGGGAGTATAGACATTTTTACTATGTTGATTCTACCAATCCATGAGCATGGCAGATCTCTCCACTTTCTATAGTCTTCCTCAATCTCTTTCTTCAGAAGTTTGTAGTTTTCCTTGTAGAGGTCATTCACATCTTTTGTTAGGTTTACACCTAGGTATTTGATTTTTTTTGAGGCTATTGTAAATGGAATTGTTTTCATATATTCTTTCTCAGTTTGTTCATTTTTAGTGTATAGAAATGCTAATGATTTTTCTATGTTGATTTTATATCCTGCTACCTTGCTATAGCTATTGATGATGTCTAGAAGCTTCTGAGTAGAGTTTTTTGGGTCTTTAAGGTATAGGATCATGTCGTCTGCAAATAGGGATATTTTGACAGTTTCTTTATCTATTTGTATTCCTTTTATTCCTTCTTCTTGCCTAATTGCTCTGGCTAGGAATTCCAGTGCTATGTTGAATAGGAGTGGAGATAGTGGGCATCCTTGTCTGGTTCCTGATTTTAGAGGGAATGGTTTCAGTTTTTCTCCATTAAGTATAATGCTGGCTGTGGGTTTGTCATATATAGCTTTTATAATGTTGAGGTACTTTCCTTCTATTCCTAGTTTTCTTAGAGCTTTTATCATGAAATGATGTTGGATCTTATCAAAGGCTTTTTCTGCATCTATTGAGATGATCAAGTGGTTTTTGTCTTTGCTTCTGTTAATGTGGTTTATTACGTTTATTGATTTTCGTATGTTGAACCACCCCTGCATTCCTGGGATGAAGCTGACTTGGTCGTCATGAATGATCTTTTTAATGTGTTGTTGAATTCAGTTTGCCATTATTTTGTTGAGGATTTTTGCATCAATGTTCATTAAGGAGATTGGCCTATAGTTCTCCTTTTTGGAGGTGTCTTTGCCTGGTTTTGGGATAAGTGTAATACTGGCTTCATAAAATGTGTTCAGCAGTTTTCCTTCCCTTTCTATTTCGTGGAACAGTTTAAGGAGGGTTGGTATCAGTTCTTCTTTAAAGGTCTGGTAGAATTCAGCAGAGAATCCATCAGGTCCTGGACTTTTCTTTTTGGGGAGACTCTTGATTGCTGCTTCAATTTCATTTTGTGTTATAGATCTATTCAGGTGATTAATGTCCTCTTGGTTCAGTTTTAGATGATCATAATATCTAGAAATCTGTCCATTTCTTCAAGATTTTCAAATTTAGTTGAATATAAGTTCTCGAAGTAGTCTCTGATGATTTCCTGGACATCCATGCTGTTTGTTGTTATCTCTCCTTTTGCATTCCTGATGTTACTGATTTGGGTTTTTTCTCACCTCATTTTAGTCAGGTTTGCCAGAGTCTATCGATCTTGTTTATTTTTTCAAAGAACCAACTTTTTGTTTCATTAATTCTTTGTATGGTTTTTTTGGTTTCTATTTCATTGATTTCAGCTCTTATTTTTATTATTTTCTCCTTCTATTTGTTTTGGGACTTGCTTGTTCTTGTTTTTCTAGGAGTTTGAGATGTACCATTAGGTCATTGATTTGAGATCTTTCAGTCTTTTTGATATATGCACTCATGGCTATAAACTTTCCTCTCAGGACTGCCTTTACTGTGTCCCATAGGTTCCGGTAGGTTATGTTTTCATTTTCATTGACTTCCAGGAACCTTTTAATTTCCTCTTTTATTTCATCAATGACCCATTGTTCATTAAGCAATGAGTTATTCAGTTTCCAGCTGTTTGCATGTTTTTTGTCTTTATTTTTGTTGTTGAGTTCTAGTTTTATTGCATTGTGATCAGATAGTATGCACGGTATAATTTCTACTTTCTCATATTTGCTGAGATTTGCTTTGTGCCCTAGGATATGATCTATTTTGGAGAAGGTTCCATGGGCTGCTGAGAAGAATGTATATTGTGTAGAAGTTGGATGAAATGTTCTATGGACATCAACTAGGTCCATTTGATCTATTGTATATTTTAGATCTAGGATTTCTTTATTGATTTTTTGTTTGGATAACCTATCTATTGATGATAATGGGGTGTTAAAGTCTCCCACGACCACTGTGTTGGAGTTAATATATGCTTTTAGGTCCTTCAGAGTATGTTTGATGATATTGGGTGCGTTGACATTGGGTGCATATAGGTTGATATTTGTTATTTCCTTTTGGTCTATTTCCCCTTTATTCGTATGGAATGTCCTTTATGTCATTTAATCAGTGTGGGTTTGAAGTCTACTTTGTCTGAGATTAAGTATTGCTACTCCTGCATGTTTTCGGGGCCATTGGCTTGGTAAATCTTCCAGCCTTTCATCCTAAGCCTATGCTTATTTCTATCAATTAGATGGGTCTCCTGTAAGCAACTGGCTTTTATTTTTTAAATTAATTATTAACAAACAAAACTTTGTAGCCATAACTAATTAATTAATTGTTGATCTTCATGAAACCCTTACAAGGTAAGTCGTTATCATTCCCAAATATAGAAAATGGGTTGTGTAAGTACAGAATTCAAAGCAAGTAAACTATGTATCTTATTGTTCCAATAACAGTGGGTCAAGAGTAAGTAATGAATTTTATTCTAACATGCTTATAAGAAGGATTTGCTTGATTTGCTAAGAGAATTACATTGTTACAGAGTTCATTGATAACATGGTCTAAAAACCAAAAGGTTAAAGAATTGCTTGATTCTGACCATTGTTTGTTTTTTTGGGAAGTAATCAATATTTCTCATTTAGTCTGTTACAATAAATCAACCTAATTAACAAATATTAAGTTAGTACAGTATGCCAGACTAGGTAGTAGGCAGTGAGGGATACATTAGTGAGGCTACATTTCTGATTTCCAAGTGGAAGAGCTAGATTATGAGAAAAAAAATTTTAATATACACTAAGAAAACTCTGTATTGTTAGAGAGTGACTGAGTAGTCCTAAATTAGATTCTGTGGTGGTGTCAGAGCACAGACATTTTTTAAAGGTAGAAATCGCAAGTAATCCAATAAAGAGTTGTTGATGTAGGAAGAGGTTAAACAGATGTTGGAGGCCTGGAAAAGAACAAAGAAAACACAGATATGAGAGAGAATACATAGCAAGAGAAATCAACTATTACAATTGGGGCTGGGGCTTGGGAGGGAGAGGTTAAGATGACCAGACCTAGAACCTCAGAGGTCAGACCCTTGGAGCCAGGGCTCATCCCTCTGAGGAGTGAGATGCCCAACTGCAGATTGGGAGAATGCAAAAAAAAAAAAAAAAAGCAGGCTAAAGTCAGTTGCTGTTGCCAAGTGACACTGACAGAAACAACAAGCCATCCAGAAGGAACATAAATCCCTCCCCACCTCCTACCCTTTTCTGAGCTCTCTGTAGTCTAATGCATCCTACTGAATCTAGCAGAGAGCCAAGAGGCTCAGCACTCCAGCCACAGCATCAGAATGCAGTGTCATGGTGGGTTTGGAGCTAAGAGATCATTTGTCAAGTCTGGATGGAGAAAGGGACAACCACACAGGTGACATTCAAGCTCGGTTCTGGAAAATGAATACAAGCTCCACATGTCTTTACATGTTGGAAAAGGAGCAGACAGAGGAGAGGCTAAAGAAGATAACCTCAGGAAGGAGACAAGTGTGTGACGTCTGAGAGAGGGAGGAAGTGGACTGAACGCTGTTGGATGGAACTGGCCACACCAGTGTGAGGCTTTGGAGTGCAATGCCAAACACCCACACCACATGGTATGTGTCTGTCACAAAGTCTGTGAGCACTGGGAAGCCAGTGAAGAGCTAAGACAGAAGTCAGTTATTTAGTAAACACCAGTGGAATGCAAGGTGCCCTACTAAACAAGGTTTTCAGCAACAAGCAACTCATTCTCTGCCTCCCACACTTGTTCCTTTGCCTAGATTTTGTTTCCTGGTAAATGGCACCATCATGCATCCATTTCTGCAAAACAGAAATCTCTGAGTCATCCTACTTCTCACCCACCACCTCCAGTGAGTCACCAATTCTGACTCTACTAACAGTTCCCAAATTAACCCCTTCCTTTCCTCTCCTGCTGCCATCACCTTAGTCATTGCATCCAGAATCACTCTCCCCAGATCTACCCTTTACACTGCTAAAACTCTACTAGAAAACATCTGCCACAGGTAAGATCCCAGTGCCCAGTTATTGCTTTCAAAGCCCTCCATGATCTAGTATCTCCCTCCTCCAACTTCATCTTTTCTCCTCTCCCAACTTTATGTAAGACCAGACCATTTGTCACACTCACTCAAACCCTGTCATCTGATGCCTCTATCTTTGCTCAAGCTGACTGATCTTTCAAGATTTTGCTGAGGGGATAGGAGTGTAGTTCAGTGGTAGAGTGCTTGCCTAGCAGGCTCAAAGCTCCTGAGTTTGTTCTCCAGCACCACACAAAAAAAATAAGTTTAGGCATTACCTCCTCTAGGAAGTCTCCCTAAATCCCCAAATTGGACAAAATGCCCTTCATCCTTGCTCTCAAGGGTCCCGTGGGCACCCCTCTCTCCTATCACTGCATCACACTAAAATAATCTGTTCACATGCTCCCTCCCCTTCTTGATGGTAAATTACTTGCTAGCAGGGACAGACTGTTCATCTGTGTAGCCAGCATGGTATGGTGCCAGTAAGTAAGCAGCAGGCACTCACTATTGAACTGACCAACAGAACTGAGCTCACATAGCACTCACCAGAGAGCCAGAAACAGCATGAAAAGAAACCTCTGTACCCAAGCTTAGAACATAGAACCCACAGCTGAGAGGACCCCACACAGACCTGAACAGCAGGCCCATGTCAAGAGGGGCCAGGGTAGAAGACTAGTTGGTCATGGGACTCATTTTGGCAAAGTCCTTCAAATTCACACTTATTATCTCCAAATGAAGCAGTAAATATGGTTTTATATTTTATACATGTTAAAGTGCGTTAATTTTTAAAGGTATAAATATTGAAGATATACCATAACTTTTATGTTCCTCTCTTTCTATTTTTTCACTAATGTATCAGTAGCCTCAAAAACGGAAGTAATACCAAAGTATTTCGTTGAGCAACTTCAAAATTAAATTAATGTCATCAACAATGAAGAAATGAAATCATATTCATGTAAAAACATTTCCTAGCCCTGGGGCAGGAAGAACAGGACCCTAGCAAGTAGCAATCATGCAGTAAGTATGCTGATGAAGACATGAATGACTAGAAATCCACTCAGTGGTACCAGAGGTATGAACACAGGAAGAAATGGTCCATCTGAAAGATGATGCAGAGCATAAAATATGGGAAACTGAGCATCTGAGGCAAAAATAGCAGGGGCCCCTCAGGCCTACACAGGGAAAGGCTGCCTTTGTCTGAAGACAACCAGTTATATGTGTGGAGCTGTTACCAGAGCCTGTGCCATTAAATACTCAAGCTATACATCCTCCTCGATTCTGCCTCCAGGGAAGTTTCCTGATTCAGATCTTATAAGAGTAGATGCCCTTGGCCCCTGTCATCCACACCTGGTCCTAAATGGCAGTTACAATTCTTGTCATAGGAGCACCATCACTTGGATAGTTCATGTTTATTCTGAGAAACCAAACACTCTCTGGGCCCTGTCAAAAGCACTTGAATCTAGAACCCAGTGACCCAAGTGAAGTGAATTCACCAAGGAAATGCCCCCTCTCAGGCCTGGGGTCACCCAGAGGTAGCTAGACAGCGGAACAGCTGTGGCACTTCACTAAAACAAAAAAGTGACAAATGATTAGGACAGGGAGAATCTCCTAACACATACAGCAAGGACAACCTAAATCTTGTCAAGAGGGGATGCCTTCAGAAGACGATGCTGTTGGGTCTGGGGACCTAAAGGATAGATGAGTGAGTCAGTACCCCATACCCCATGGAGAGCACTATGGGCCCTGCACCCTAACGAGCTCATAAATCTGCATTCCTGCACTCCGAGGAGGAGATGCAGGGTCTCATACACCTGCCACAGGGCTGACAGATAGGATGCTCTCAAGGTTGTTCCCCACTCCCCATAAGGGGCAAACAGACCAGCTCATCTAAGAGAGACTGCATGCACAAATCCACGGCCAACAGAAAAATCCCACCTAACCCTTACCCTAACCCAGAATGAAAGCATCCATAAAAGCCCCAGACTTCACATGAGCAGCGAGCTACCGGCTTCCAGGCTCCACTGCACTGCTCTAGCTGCAGCCTTTCCTTTCTCTCTAATAAACCCTACTTTGTGTTCCGGCCTTGGCTCACAAGTCAGTCAGCTGCCTCATGAGCCAGTTCTCTGGGCTGTGAAGGTAAGAAACCTCAGCCGGCCTGCAGTGTTTCACACCAGCACGTAACAATACCGTGTGTTTATTTATATTCTTTCATTCATCCAAAAAACGACTACTGAGTCCAGACTACTGCGTCCAGAATACAGTAAATGAAGACACAAAGCTAATATTGTCAAGCTGTATACATCTGGCCCTTGGCTGTTTCTCAGCAGAGTTTCCCTTTAAGAATGGAACATTCTTTTGAAGCTTTTCTTCACATATTTAATGCCTTAAATCTGCTTGTCACTGACAATGAAGATACAGGGAGACTGAGAGCTACATCACCATTTGAATAGTAAAGAAGAGTTTCAACTTTCCTTTAACAGATCCTTTCCCGTCATACTTTTGCTAGGTTGTCTTTTCTCCCCCAGGAAATCCTGGAAACATCACATGCCACCAGAACTCCTGTCGGCCAGCGGCCTGGGTCCACAGGAATGCTGCAATGACCACCCTGGGGATCGCTCTTCAGGCAGCCCCTTCCCGGTGCTTTTCTCTTACTTCAGGGCTATGTCAGCATATTATGATGCAAGTGCAATTAGAACAATGCTAGGCAGCCTGCCCTGTGCTCCTTTTGCCAAGTGGTTAGTTGCCTGTCCAGTAGACAAAACCATCTTCTGCCAAAGAAATGTGAAAAGAGTGGAAACATGCTGTCTGAAGATTGTTCTCCCAGGCAACATCCAGAAGGTTTCCAGAGACTTGTTTCAGCAACACCTCTGTGCAAGTGAGAGCTGGGTTACTGCAGCCTGTGGATGAGACTAAGGGAGAAGGGAGTGGGTACTTGGATTAATGCCAGTCATTTGAGGGCAGAGGGTCTACTTTCCTTCTTCCTCTTTTCTTTCTCATTTTATTTTTTGTATCTCAACCTGAACCATCAGGAAACTCAGAGACTTGATACCTAGTGACTGGATTTTGTTTTCTTAAAAATAATTTCACTGACAGTTTGAGTTTGAAATGATAGCATGCTTTCTGGATGACTTTTAATTTTTGAGTTTTCAAACTATTACCATAATTTTCTTCCATCAGTGACTGAGAATTGAATAAATTAGTTGAAAGACCATCATTTTTAATTACTCAAATGGAAGAAAAGGTCTATAACACAGGGCCTGCTGTTCAAAGCTGAAAGGTTGGAGTGGGGGGGGGGCACCATTGTGAAAAGAGATAAGGCCACAGTTAGATCTTCTCCAAGACACAACCAGAATTGCTACCTAGAATTGTGATGGACCAGTCATAAAAATATGCTTATTAGTGTGTTAAAAATCTTAGAAATAATGGGGGTGTAACTCAAGTGGTAGAGTGCTTGCCTACCAAGCACAAAGCCATGGGTTCAATCCCAGTACTGCAAAAAAAAGAAGAAGAAAATAAGGCAGGAAGGAACGAAGGATAAAAGGTTAGCAAAACCAGGTGTGGTGCCATATGCCTATAATCTCAGCCACCTAAGAGGCTGAGGTAGGAAAATAGAGAGTTCAAGGCCACCCTAAGCAACATAGTGAGACCTGACTAAATTTTAAAAACAAAAGAATCTTATGCAAAAATCCTCCAGATAAATACTAAGTTCCAAAATGCTGTGAAGAATTAACCTCAAACACCAAGAATTACCAAGAACAGGGAAACACCATCATTTAAAAGCTATCATATAATTACAGACCAGAAATAGCACACTAAATAGAAGCCCACATGAGAACTGAAGTGGTAGGGTATGGGTGTTCACTGTAGACTTCTTTCAACTACTCTGTCATAAGTTTGAAAATTATAATAAAATATTGGAGGGTAAAGACCCCGGGGGAATGGCCAACAGCACACATTTACATATAGCACCCATCTGAGGGCACATACAGACAGCCCTTTGAATTGGGCAGTCAGAAAGCCAACTGAGATACTTCCATGGCTCCTAGGGTCCAAATTCTCTCCTTTTCCCAATTTCCATTAACATTCAAGCTGTCACATTTCCAAATGTTCCAGATGATTGCATTTATTCCTAGAAAAATGCCCAAACACAGCGTGAACACACCCATCTTCACACTGTCCTGAGGGCAACATGGGGGAGACTGCCGCACTCCACCTGATGGTACCCAGCACGCTGCTTCTCTGTGCTTGGTTTCCCAGTTGTATGAGTGACAGTAATTTCTGGATCATAATCAGATTTAAAATGGAATTTCTCTGCCTCTTCTTTTAGAAGTAGCCAACAATACGGCTTTTTCAGATGAAAATGATACTGTAATTCTGCAAAAAAGTACAGCCTGATACAACTTTCTGCTGAATTAATGCCCATTCAATTGGTACCGAAAGAACAGAGAAAATGTCTGAGGGGAGGAAAAGCTGATGAAAAGAAAACAAAGGCTGTAAAGGGTCTGCTTGTGATAGGACAAGGGAAGGCCATCTCAAATAGGACCAGAGTTCTTCCTGCTTCCTTACACTACATTGAAAGCTGTTACGTCCACCATTTTTCTGCATCTTGCCTGCTCAACCTAATGTATAGGCACTGGATGGCCCTAGTGAACCGCATAAATTATTGGAAAAAGATAAGCTAAGACTCGGCAAATTAATACATAATCCTGATAGAACAAATTATAACAAAAAATTCTGTGCATTCATGAAGGGAAATGGATGGTATATTATTTCTCCACAAAGCTATTTTTAAAACTGGGCACCAATCTCATACCTATAATCCTAGTGACTTGGGAGGCTGAAGTCAGGAAGATTTTTCTGGTTTGAGGCCATCTCCAATAGCTAGAGCATAATTAGTTAGAGGTGTGGCTCAAGTGGTAGAGTGCCTGCTTTGCAAGTGCAAAGCCTTGAGTTCAAATGCCAGTCCCACAAAAAAAACACCTGATCTAAGCTGAGCACAGTAGTCTCCCTCGTAGTTCCAGCACTCAGAAGACTGAAGTAGGAGAATCTATTGTAAAACTGGAAAAAAACAAAATCTTAATTCTGTCTCCAGGTATTGAACCTGGTAAAAAGTTAATTTCATGGTTTAATTCTGAACCATTGACAAAGTGTGTAGTGGTATGGGGAGGAGGATTTGTTTTAGAGCCATTCATCTGTCTTAAAAATAGTGCAGTTTCAGCCAGGCACAGTGGCTCATGCTTGTAATCCTAGCTACTTGGGAGACAGAGATCAGGATTGTGATTTGAGGCCAGCCTGGGCAAAAAGTTTGTGAGACTCCATCTCAACCAATAAAGCTGGACGTGGTGGCAGGCACCTGTCATCCCAGCTACTTGGGAAGCATAAATAGGAGAATCTCAGTCCAGACCAGCCTGGACATAAAAGTGAGCCCCTATTTGAAAAAGAACTAAAGCAAAAAGGGTGAGGGGTGTGGCTCAGGTGGTAGAGCTCCTGGCTAGCAAGCACAAGTCCCTAAATTCAAACCCTAGTACTGCCAAAAGCAGAAAAAGTGTACTCCACCACCCACCTCTGATATAACATTACCTTATGAATCCCTAAGAGAGAAAAATGCTAATTGTGTAACTCAATGCCCTCTCATTACTTAGACTTTTCCCACACAACAGCTACTTGTTCCTCTATGCTGACATTTTCTGCACATTTCTCATGGAGTATTCAGGACTTTCTTTCAACCCTCTGACATGCATTCTGCTAGTTTTTACTGGGACTTTTCTTAATCATAACAAAAGATGTCAACAAAAAGCTCCAGGTAACTGCAGAAGCACATTTGAAATGGCAGTACAACCCATATTACTTCCTTTGCCACATTATCACACATCTTCCTTGGCCACAGGAGCACAGGATTTCACTGTCTGGCTGTTTCAGGCTTGTTAGCTATGGACTCGTGACTCTGGCTCAGCTCACAGATGACCATAATGAGACTTGTCAACAGTGGCTGGGCTCCAATGTTGACAGCAATCCCATCCCCCATGCTTCACTCACTGTATTAGTTTTTCATCACTGTGACAAAATACCTGACATAACTAACTTAAAAGGAGGAAAGATCTATTTGGGCTCACAGTTTAAGAGGTTTCATTCCCTGGTCATTTGGCTCTGTGTTTTGGGGCCTGCAGTAAGACGCAGCATTATAATGGAAGGCAGCAGCGGAGCAGAGTGACTCACAATTTGGTGGCTGGGAAGCCATAATGGAAGGGGCCTGGGACAAGACATAGCCCCCAGAACCCACCTCCAGTGACCTACTTCCTCCTACTAAACCTCCCCCCCCAAATGTTTCCACCATCTCTCAATAATGCAATTAAATTATGAGTAATTGGGAAGAAGAAGGGGAGCAGAGAAAGGGGAAGAGGGATAAGAAGGGTAATGGGGGGAATGTGATCCAAAGCACACTATATACACATATAAAAATGTCCAAAGGAAACCCATTAAAATACATACACAAAAATAGTGAGTCCATCAGTGGATTAATCCATTGATTGATCATGAGCCAATGACCACTCAGTGATTGGATCCAAGAGCTGGGGACCAAGCCTTCAACAGATGAACACTTTTGGGGAAACTATAACACCCACCTATGATAAGACACTAAGGCATGGAGACCTTGAAACAGAACAAAGGGTTCTAAAATTAGCTTCCTTTGTGTCATACTTTATTTTCTGTTTTCATTGCTCACACAAAAGGTTTCATCATGAAAAGGAGGAAGCTCAAACTGAAGTGAATTACAAACTTCATTTCCAACAGAGGACTGTGGCTGGTGCCTGAGCTGAGCCATGGTCTAAAAGATGAGACCATGTGCAAGGCATAGCCACACACTCTGCTGAACTCTCCTCCTCCCTTCCTCTTCTACTTCCTTCACATGCCTAGCTCTCTTTCTCTCTCCTGAGGATTCAGTGTACTAAAGATGCTGCCTACAGTGAGCAACTTTTCTAGACTCCTAGAGGAAACCTGTGAGCTGATGTGACAGTCTGAGCTGAGAGGCACACAAGGGTAAAGGGATGGAGATGGTTGCGTCTTTCTTGAGTTCTGAGCCGCAGCTTCCCACTTCTCCCAGTGCAGATTCCCAACAGTGCAGATTCCCACTTCTCTCTGTCCTACCAACGCATTCTGGGCTAAAGCGAGAAGGAGGAAGGGCATTTTCTGTATTATTTCGCTCCTCTCCTTTTTCTTTTTTCCCACCATCACTGACCTATCCTGATGCCTCCCACCCTTGCCAGCCCTCTCACTCGTCTTTCCAAGCATGTGACAAAGGACTGAACCTTGGCCAACAAACCTCAGCTTCTCTAGTGAGCTGTAAGATTGAATCCTGGCTTGGTGACTCGGGAGCTGAGTAACCTTAGAAAAGTTACTTTCCCCTATCTAAACCTCATTCGCCTCAGTCTGTCTTACTAGTGTTGCTTCACAGTGTGAGCCAAGTTGAATAAGAAAGGGTGCGTAAAGCCTGACGCATAACAAGCACTAATTAGATTTCATTATTATTTCCATTCTGTCTTAGGTGTTGGTAATTAGCTTCGTTTTATTTTACTTTATTTTTTTTGGTAGTATTGGAGTTTGAACCCCATGCCTTGCACATGCTGGGCAAGCACTACCACTTGAGCCACCTTAGTCTTTTTGGCTTTACTTATTTTTCAGAGAGGGTCTCACACTTTTTTGCCCAGGGCTAGACTCACACCACAGTCCTCCTACCTATACCTCCCATGTACCTGGGATTACAAGTGTGAACCATCACACCAGCTTCTTTGTCAAGATGGGATCTTGCTAACTTTTTGCCCAGGCACTGAACCTCGATCCTCCCAAGCTCCATCTCAAGAATAGGTGATGTCACTGCACCCAGTCCTGAATGCAATTTTTTAAAATCTTATTCTTCCCACATTTTAGCTTCTGTGAACTATTCCAATTTCTTTTGTTCTTATTCTTCCTGACTCATTTTACTTTCCCTGTGTACATGCATAAAATGGCATTAAGGAAACCATTGAGTTGGCACCAGTGAAAGGTCTGATGGGGATAACTGTGCTCAGAGTTGGAATTCCCACAGCTTGTTGTGGCCATAGCATGTCAGGTAGGGGGTATCTGCATCCCACAGCCATGGCTGGAAATGCAACAGGACATGCTCACTGCTCACCCTTTTGCTTGGCTTGGGTCTCCTAGGAAGGACTAAGGAGGAGATGTACACACAAGACCTACTTCTGCCAGTTCAGTGCCTTTCCTCTAACTGGTGTGCAGATTGTGAGGAGAGAAAGAAAATGTTTTTCCAATTATTTTTATTGCGGTAAAATACACATACCCTAAAATTTACCATCTCAACCATTTCAAGCACATAGTTAAGTGATAATAAATACACTCATACTGCCATTCATTTCCAGAACTTTTTCATCTTGTAAAACAAACTCTGTACCCATTAAACACTAACTCCACATTCTTCCATCAACTTAGCCCCTGGAAAAGACCATTCTGCTTTGCCTCTGTGAATGCACTACTCCACATACCTTACGAGTGGGATCATAGAGTACTTGTCTTTTTTGTGAATAGCTTATTTCACTTAGTATAATGCCCTCAAGATTCTGTCAGAATTTCCTTCCTTTTTAAGGCTAAATAATATTCCATTATATGTGTATACCACATTTTGTTTATATAGTCATCTATCAATGAACATTAAGGTTGTTCCACATTTTAGCTACTCTGAATAATGTTGCTACAATTGTGGGGGTACAAATAGCTCTTCAGGACTCTGCTTTTAATTCTTTTGAGTATATATCCAGAAGTGGAATTGCTATGTCATATGACATTTCTCTGTTTAATTTTTTGAGAGACCACCATACTGTTTTCCATATGTACCAACTGACACTCTGACCAACAAGAGCACACAAGAATTCAAATTTCTCTACATCCTTGCCAACGCTTATTATCTTCTATAAAAACAGTAGCCATCCTATGGGTGTCAGATGATCCCTGCAGCTGTGATTGGCAATTCCCTAATTATTAGTGATATTTAGCATCTTTCGTGTGGCTATTGTCCATTTGTACATATTCTTTGGTGAAATATCTAAGTAGAAAGGGTAATCTTTTGAATGCATGAACACACTACATTTAGGGGTTTTGTTTCCTTCTTACAACTGGCATTTCTAAAGACTATACTTTCAGAGATTATTTCTATAGTTCATTAGTAGAGAAGTTTCTCTGATTATGTAGAGTACCAGAAACCATGAGGAAGAGGCACAGGTTCTCTCCTGAGTTGTGAAGACAGCTCTTAGTGTTGCTTCACTGAAACTGCTACTTGCTATTGAGGATCATTCTTACTCTTTCAGAAAAGTAAGAAGGAGAGAGCACAGTCTGAGTGGTTTTCTTCTTCCTCAAAAAAAAAAAAAAGAATCATCATTTCTGACAGATAAAAGATGAAAACCAAGGACATAGAGTCATTGTCGTCTGTTGAAGCTGTCTTTAGAAAGAGAGCCAGAGTTGGACAGCCGGAGATGAACTATCTATTATCTTCCAATCAAGAGCTAAGGCTCAGTCATGGTGAATAGTGTGGAAGAAGTGTTCTCAGTTTAGCATAGTTCTGATATCCCACTTACACAAAAGGATTTGAGACCTGCATTATATAAAGGGTGGTGGTATCATTAATTAGGAAGATAGAAAATAACGGTCTGGGGAGAGGGCATGTATTAAGAAGTCTCCTGTAGAGGTCTATCTATCCTAACTGTCCTAGTAAGTGTTGCCAGTCACACACCCCAGTCGCTTTTTTTATTATGGCATCTGTTTTAGTGTCATAGTCCCTATTATCCAACATTTTTTGTTGCTTGCTGACCCTATAGAGTGTAAGGTGCATGAGGACAGGGTCTTACCAGTCCTGTTTAGATATATCTGCTTGGTGTTGATAAAAGTTGTCAAATTAATGAATAAATGAGGCAACTTAGTTGTGATATTCTCCCTGTATTCATTAATTATACTTCTATTCCCTCAATTTTCTGATGTCTGTACCTAGCACGATGAAGAAGAAGAGCCAGAAGTCAATAAATAAGCAAGTTGCCCTCTGCGGTCCACAGTCTCACAGATCAGAAGATCTTACAATGTTGGATGGAGGAGAGTATGCCCCTTTTGTTTCTCTTCCCGTGCTAGAGAGCAATTTTATTCAGGTAAATAATACTAGAGGCCTGAATTAAGTTCAATATTTAACTTTCTCAAAGACAACTGAAAAGGCTGGGAAGAGAGTTGTTTTAAATGTGATAAGTGACATTTAAATGATCTCTGTGTGAGCTCATTAAGAAGAACAATTTTGGAACATTATACAACCCAAAATAATTGCAATGTTAAAGGGACATTTATTTCAAATGTTCCAAAAAATATTAGGTAGGAATTCTGCCTCATTCTAACAAAACCTTCCCAAAAGCTACACAAGTGATTTTAAAACACCCTGACACAGGAAAGCATTCTTTGACCTAGAAGACATTTTAAAGAAAAACATCTAGGGCTGGATGTATAGCTAAGTGGTAGATCACCTGCCTACCCCAGTACCACAGGAAAGGAAGGAAGGAAGGAGGGAAGGAGGGAGGGAAAGAGGGAGGAAGGGAGGAAGGAGGGCATTCATGACAAACTAGAGGTTAAAATGAATCTTAGCTCTTAGTTCTGAGGGAAAAACCTAACTGTCAGACAGCATCGGGGAGAATAGCTTCCTTCTCATAAGAATGTACCTACAAATACAAGGATGAGCACTGAAAGCTGTTGAAAAATGGAGGGTGAGAGGTAAAGGGGTAAGAGAGAAATGGAAGGGGTTGAATGGACTAAAGTAAAGTACACCCACAGTGGACATACACTGAGACACCCTTTTGAACATCAACTTAAAAATTAATAATGAAAACCAGGACTGTGAAATAGGTACAGTGTGTATGTATGGTGGGGAGTACTAGTGGGAGGGGGAGGGTGAAGGAAGGAGATTAAGGTAAGTGTATATGGTTGATGGACTCCATATACCTATACGAAAAAGAACTAAGAAATCTCTTACAATTGCTTTAAGTGGGGTGGGGAGGAGGTTGAGGGGGAGACACGATGAGGGCAATGTAAATAATGTGCAATATAAGTCTAATCAAAATTGTCACTACGAATCCCTCCCAAATAATGAATGTATCCTAATTTTTAAAATTTATATGTATATATATATATATATATAAATATATATAATACATATATACATATATATATATAAGAAAACCCACACAATAAACGTTAAAAGGAAAAAAAAAAGAATGTACCTACATTATAAATGAAACCATTTCAGCACATCTAGAAACAGTACTCACTTCCCTTTAAACATTCAACATTAGAATATTCAGGCAAAGATCAGAAGGCAGAGTTTAGGAGGATCATGGTTCAAGGCCAATCTGGGCAAAAAGTTAACAAAACTCCATCTCAACAAACATTTCAGGTGTAATGGCTCATGTCTGTGATCCCAGCTATAAGGTAGGGGGTTTATGATCTGAGGTTAATCCTGGGCAAAATGAGACACCCTACCTGAAAAATAAAGCAAAAAAAGAGCTAGGGATATAGCACATGAGGTAGAGCACCTGCTTAGCCAGTGTGAAGCCCTGAATTCAAAGCCCAAGTCTTTGAATATTTAGACAAAGAAATGGGGGAATGTCATTAGTATGGGCCGTACCTGTCACTTCACAGAAACACCACAGCAGTGTCTAGCACTGAATACCGAGTCATTGCCTCTAACTCCCACATTCAAGCAGCTCCTTGGCTGATTCCACAGAGAATGTCAGGGAGGGTAACGGGAAAGCAGACACTTCTTAAAAGGTAAGGACACTCGTCCTTCACAAACACGTTCTGACTAATATCCGAGCGCCAGCATGACCGCCAGAGCACCATAGGCAGGAAGGGACGCCTCAGGAAACACCTGCTTCGGTAATGACCAAAACATATGACAAGTCCTAATTCATGTTCTTTGCCTTCCAAATACTTCTTTCCTGCTAGTAATCTTAATTTTCACTGTTTTTCCTGTGTCCTTCTCAAATTATCTTTTTGTACACACTGGGAAGGTAGTTTGTTAACAGTCTACAGATCATACAAAGCCCTATAGCGTAATTGATAAGTCATCCCCTTCAAGATGTACAGCCTTTCCTGGTTAGTCTTTGGTAGCAACCTACAAATATTCCTGACTCAACAGTTTCAAATGAGAAAGAAAAACTTAAATGGAGTGAGAGAGCCCTCCAGGTACCAACTCACTCCCAGGGACTTAGGTTCTCTCTTTTTGCTCTGTCACCCTTGAGCAGGACATAACATCAGAACAGGACACCAACAACTGCTAGCAATACAAGAAAAATATCTGATCAATACTGTGGACCACATCCTCTTTTGAATATATTTGCTTTTAAGTGGTGGGTTTTTTACGGAGGAGTGGGGATAGTGCTAGGACTTTGCACATGCTAGGCAAGCTCTTTCCCATTGAGCTATGCTCCTAACCCCTTAGGTGGCTTATGTTTTTAAATTGAACCAGTTATTATACAACTGAGAAACCAAAGTAGAGCGCTGGTCTGATTTCCTTCACATCTGTCTACTCATTTTCCAGTGTCTTCTTTTGCCAACTAGTAGAGACTGTATTGCCTGAGTTTCTTGGACTTTGGGGGTTTTATTTGTGTGTTCATATGCACAGAAACCTGTCTTCCACCCAGCCAGTTTTATCTCCCACTTTGTTCAGGTCTCAGCTAAGGGTCCCTTCCTCCAGGAGACTTCCCTGACTCCACATTCAGGGATGGGCTATTAGTTAGCAGGCCTATTGGCAAGTGTTCAGGAAGCTTGAAAGTTGGTTGTGAAACACAGCCATTATTCTTATTCTTATTCTTATTTTAGAAACAAGGGCTCACTCTGTTGTGCCCAAGCTTGCCACAAACTCCTGGGCTCAAGCAATCATCCTGCCTCAGACTCTTGAGTAGCTGGGACTACAGGCATATACTACCACACCAAGCTTAACACAGCCATTGCTTAAAATTAAATTATATTGCCAGGGATGTAGCTCAGTGGTACAGTGTATGCTTTGCACACACAAGGCTCTGGGTTCAATCCCCAGTACAACAATAACTAATAATAATAATATAAGCTTACAATTAAGATTATATCTAAAACAAAGCAATAAATATTCAAACCTCAAAATCCCTATTTTTAACTATACTATTATCTATGGAATGTATCATAAGTGAAATGTAAGCTAAAGAATACTGAATGTTGTATGTAAATTGTATGCTACTCATCTTTTTTATCAATAAGCATTCTGTTTTGGCAGTACTGGGGTTTGAACTCAGGACCTCACACTTGCTAGGCAGGCCTCTTGCTGCTTGAGCCACTCCTCCAGCCCTGTATCAGTAAATATTTTGAATAAACTTATGTGTAAAAGTATCGTCCAAGAGCTGGCTGTCAAATGTTTACTGCACATCACTGACTGTAGCCCCACCCTAAACTAGGTCAAGTACCCTGTTATGGTCCTATAGCATCCTGAACTTGGACTTGGTAACACTATACAAGAGTAATTAGATACTTTAGTCATTTAATGTTTGCCCTCTGAGGTGGAGCCCTATAAGTCAGGGACTGTGATATGTTCAAACCCTGACATGAACAAGCAACACAGTTCATTTCCCCTTTATATCCTGACCTCCCTTACACTGCTCTGGGGCCACACCTTTTATCAAAAACTCCCCTTCCTGCTCTGCCTTCAGGTCAACAGGAGAGGTGAATCCATTTACCTTCATAACCGAGCCAACTGGGTGACCGTCGGCATGTGTTCTTCCAGTCCCACTCACAAGATCCCCAATGTGATGCTGCTGGCATACCTAACGCCTGCTGCTCAAAAAGGTTCAGGAGCCCTCTTTAAAAGCCTGCTGGAATCTCCCTCTACAGAGAAGCTGGTGCTCACCAGGTGAGTCACAAAGAGGTTAAGAGTCTCTCAGAAAATATCTTTATCCCTGGGGAGCCGATCATGGAAATACTGATGAACACTGCTCTAAAGGGGTATCCTGCTTGCAAATTCTCAAGTGGTGTCCTTACAGTCCAGGAAAATGGTTTAGGACAAACCCAGTCAAACAGGAGCTGAAGGCTCCTAACAGACCGCTTCTAGGAGCATGCCTTCTCTCCCCCCACATCCTCACTTCCACAAGAATTAGCTCTGTTCTTGCCCCAGCCACCAGCTTGCTCTATGGTCTTGAGCAAATCACTCCACTTCTCTAAGCCTCAACTTGTTAGGGCAATTTCTATGTCTTTTTGGGACATCAGAGTCTTGGACAAATAGCTATGATGAGATGGCTGCCAGAAGCCCCTTCCCAGACCTACCTGGGACACAAACAAGCCTGTTGTCCTGAGTCTCATTCTTCAAGCTGCTATAAACTGTAAAAGAGAAGGTGTTTTTAATAATCTCAACCAGGTTGCCGGATGATATTACATTTGGTTTGTTTGCAGGTTTCTCCCTCTTCAGTTTGTGACTCTTTCTGTGCACGATGCTAAGAAAATGTGCCTCAAAGTAAAGCTAGTAAGTGGCCGGGTCTACTACTTACAGCTCTGCGCCCCTGCCTATAAACAGGATGCCTTATTTTCCCAATGGCTGGACCTCATCTCCCTCTTGAGTCAGGAGAAAGCCAAGGTGTCCGAAGTGTCAGAGATCTCAAGCCTGTCAGAAATCACAGGCTCCAGGGACATCATGGATATTACAGGGCTCACAGCTCTACAGACCCTGCACAGGTACACATACGCAGACAACATACATGTCATGGAAAGCATAGACTTCTCAGAAATCACAGATGTCACCGATATCACTGATGTCACAGATGTTCCAGAAAATGAGGTCCCAGAAGTCCCAGATGTAAGAATTGTCACAGAAGTCACAGAAGTCATAGAAGCAACAGAAGTCTCAGATAACTCTGATGCCACAAACTTCTCAGGGGTCACAGTGGTATTTGAAAATGATGACATAATAAGGGCCAAGCAAGAGGAACAGGTATGTGACACGGAAGACTTTCATTCTTTAATAATGTAGCCCTGGGGCCATAACCAAGGTTATGGTTCTCAGTTAGCTGATGCTGATTATCAAAACGCTATGGAATCTGAGGTACCTAATATTAGCAATGAGATCCAGGCCCTGATCCCTGGTGCAAAGGAGTTGTAAGACATCTCCTGACAGGGCTGGCAGAGTGGCCTACATGGTAGAGCACCGGCCTAGCAAGCATTAGTCCCTGAGTTTAATCCCCAGCACTGCCAATAATAATAATAATAATAACAATGTCTAGTGAAATAGGCAGGGACCATCCTTACCATCAAGCTTAACCCAGTATCAGAAAGCTATGATGTGCTGGGCCCCAGTGGCTCACGCCTGTAATCCCAGCTACTCAGGAGGCAGAGATCAGGAGGATCACGATTCAAAGTCAGTTCCAGGCAAATAGTTTGAGAGACTCTATCTCAAAAAAAAAACAAAACAAAACCCATCACAAAAAAGGCTGGTAGAGTGCCTCAAGTGATAGAGCACCTGGGGGCCAAATTAAGAAGCAGGCACTTCACTCTTTGGGCAAACCTTAGCAACTAAGGGATCCTGTATAAGGGGACGAAGGAGCTGGGTTGTTTTAATGATTAATCTGATGACAAGATGAATTATAAAACAGAGATCAGTTTGAAGACAATTGTTGAAAAATCTCCACTAGGTCCACCATAGAGGATAGGCATTTCACAGAAGAAACCTGTAATAAATAATATTAGGAACATTTAAAATCCTTTTATGTATTTTTAAATCTATGGTCACTGCATTGTGCAATACAGCACCGGAACACGCTCCTCCCGTCTAGCTGTTGACATATCTCCCTCTTCTCCACCTACCACAGCCCCCCAAAAAAGGTGATACGTGTATCTGTTAAATAGAGTAAAACCAGTCAAGGCTAGTGAAAGTGCAGTCAAAAGTTCATAGTGTAGACAAGAACTTGAAATTATTAGAATCAAGAACCGTAACATTTATGCCCTTTCACAGGAAGAAAGATCTAGCTCAGGGGTGGAGCATGTGCTTAGCACTCAGGAGGCCCTAGGTTCAATCCCCAGCACCACACACACATAAAAGATGTCAATCATGCCATATCTGTAGCAGTCCTACCATAAGGAAATAATGAAAGCAACCAAAATATCCACCAAAAATGGCTAAACAAATTTAGACCTATGAAGGGCAGGAGCCCCTTAATTTGTTTAGGTGCTGCCGTAGTATTTGGTGAGCACAGAGTAAAACTTTGCTAAATAACTTACTATTTTGTAGTTATTAAAATTGTTGAAATGTGTTTCTTGGCCTGGAAAAATGTTCATGATATAAATTTGAGTGAAACATGAATACGATCCCTAGATGTAAAAGTACATTTTCATACATACACTAAAAGAAAATATCCACGTTGTGAGTAGCTTATTTCTAGATAGTAGGATTATGGGCAATTTGTGTCTTATGTACCCTTTTTGAATTCTGTTTCATATGAAAAAGTCATTTTTAATTTGGAAACATTCAAGTAGTTTTACACACTATTTAATGATGAGAGGAAAATGCTTATTTATTACAAAATGCTAGGTAAAAAATGTAGGTGATAACTTCAAAATGATCTCAAAACAGATATATACAAATGGTATAAATGAAAAAAAGATGGAACTTAAATGTGCTCAGTTGCTTCTGGGCAGTGGCGAGAGTAGTTTCTACATTTCACTTCTTTATTTTTTAGAGAATTTTGTAAATATTCTATGTAAATATGAATTAATATCATTGTCAAAAAAATGAAATTTGTAGCTGGGTGCCAGTGGATCACACCTATAATCCTAGCTACTCAGGAGGCAGAGATCAGGAGGATCACGGTTTGAGGCCAGCCCAGGCAAATAGTTTGTGAGACCCTATCTGGGAAATACCGATCACAAAAAAAGGGCTGGTAGAGTGGATCAAGGTGTAGGCCCTGAATTCAAACCCTAGTACAGCAAAAAAAAAAAAAAAAATTAAATTAAATTTGGTGCTAGGGTATGGCTCAAGTTGCAGAGCATTTGCATGGCAAGTATGAGGCCCTAAGTTCAAATCCCTATATTGCCAAAAAAATTTAAAATGGAGGTTTATCTTAAAAGAACTAGTCAATTGTATTGTTTTCAAGGAAATGTGACAGGAGTAACGGGCTCGGCAGTGAGTGTCAGGAGGAAGGCACAGATGTGAGGTGTTAGAAGCTCAGGCTTTGGGTCTCACTGACTGACTGCTCCAGGCTGAGGTGTTCTGATGAGTGAGTGACTGGGAGAAGTGGTCCACCGACAGATACTAGGAAGTTAGGAGACAGGGCTAGATTTTAGGGGGTTACACTTTAGGTAATTTTGAAAAACAAACTCTTTCATATTATTTTGAGCCCACGCCACATTAGGTACTCTTACTGAGGAGCAACCTTAGGCTGGACTGCAGGTGTGAGGCATTTCTAGGAAGACTCAGAGACAAGAAGTGTTGGCTGTAATCAGTGCCAGTTGTCTTGTTGCTGTGACATTGATCTATGTGACAAGGCAATCTTGTGAATGAATGTGGTGTCAGTCCTTGGTTCCCACACTGCTGCCTCCAAGGCCAGCCTGCGCTGTTCCCCAAGACCACGCAGCACCGTGCCTGGCTCCCCAGTACTCACAGACACTCAGTGAATATGAGTGATACCCTTCTGTGTGGTGCTTTCTAACACCTGGTTTGCTGCTGCTTTTGTTACCTTCAAAGGAAAATGTTCTGAAGCACGGGTGTCTACAGGATACAAAAATGAAGAATGAGATCAAAGATTCCCCAAAATGTCTCACCATCTCAAATGTAACACTGACTTTCCAAGGTGAAAGATGCTTTCAGACTACGTTGACTCCTGTGAAAAGTGAGGAAAACTTATCCAAAGAGAAGTCTGATAAAAACTGTGAAGAAAAGACGACTGATTTTAAAAACACTGCTCTCAAGGCTACAGAACCCAGGTACGTGAGGCAGGAAAGCGTGTGGGCATTCCTAGTGTGCAGAAATGAAACAGGCAGGTGCTTCGAAGTCCTGGGACTTGGGCATTTGTCCCCAAAGATAATGCAGACAACTCCTAATTATGCACATTCGGCTCACCCTTGGTCAGCTTTCATTTCCACACCAGATTATTCCACACCTCAGTGTTCGGCTGTGGGCCTGTGCTGATTTTGCGCACTTTAGAAAATATAACAGAATCACAGTGCTTGTATTTTAGAGTTGGCGCACTGAGATCTAGAGTGATTGTGGGCACTTTCCCTTTATTTTTACACTTCTCTATATTTTCTCATTTCCATACCCTTTATAGATCCCTTATACGTCTCTATATTGCCAATAATCTGAAAAAACTACTTTCACAATTTTAATAGCTTCATTGCAAATTTGATTGCAAACTGAATGTGAGTATGGTAGTGTAATAAAGATAAAAGTCAATCAGATCACTCTGGAGTAACACCTAAATAGAAACCATATCTAAATGCTTACTATTCAGCTGAGTGTTTGGTGCATACCTGTAGTCTCAGTTACACTGGAAGCAAAGGCAGGAGCATCCCTTGAGCCTGAGAATTCCAGACCAGCCTGGGAAACAGAGCAAGACCCCATGTTTACAATATTAGCAAGAATTAAAATAAGGAATGTAATTATGTCTACTTTTTCAAAATATATTTTAAAAAGAAAGGCTGGCAATATAGCTCAGGGGTAAGCACTTGCCTAGCATGCATAAGGCCCTGTGTTCCATCCTCAGCACTTCCTAAAAACAGTGTGTGCACATGTGTGTATGTGTACACATGCATGTGTGTGCATGTGTGTGCACAGGTACATGTGTGTGCATACCATGTGCATGTGTATGTGTGCTTGTGTGTGTGTGAGTATGTAAGAACAGGGGAAACTGGAAAAATTAATCTAAAAATGAAATTAACTTGAAAATCGTTAAATAACTTGAAGTGCTAAGACCTTGGCTGATTCTTCAAAAAAAGAACAACAAACTGGCAAACTATTGGGATGGCTATTTTTTTTTAAAGAGTAAAATTGAAAACTTAAAAGATACATCAATGAATAGAAAGAATAGTAAACTTATTGAGAAATGATATATTCAATTTTGCTTTAAAAACTTAAAAACTCGAAGTAAATGACTTAAATTAAAAAAATAAAGCAAAATGGCAAAACTGTCACAATTAGAACTTAAAGAACTTAAAAAAGAAACAGAGCTCCCCTTAAAGACTCAGATACAGTCTGTTTCTTGGACAGTATTTTAGACGCTCCAAGAATTGTCTCTATTTTGTATGTCTCATTTGAAATTTAGAAAAATATTATGTTTTATTTTCTCTTTTGTTTGCTTTTCATAAAGACAAAAAAATCAATATAAGAAAGAAAATTTCAAAATAATCCTACTTATGACTATAAAGGCTAATTTCTTAGAATCTCAGCAGGCAAAATGTTGCAAGTTCAGTATAAAATTAGGGAAACTGTTCATTTAATCATACAAATATAGAAGAACAGAAAATTCACTACGCTTTTGACACTTTTGAAGATTTTCTATTCCTGATCACAGGAAAGACTCTTGTGGTAGTGAGTCTCCCTCTATCACAATAAAGAATAGTCACTGCAAACCAGAGCAAGATGTTTTTCTGGCAGTACTGGGTTTGAATTCAGGGTTTCATGCTTGCCAGATGGAAGCTCTACCATTTGAGTCACTTGCCTAGCCCTTTTTGCTCTGGTTATTTTGAAGATTGGGTCTCACTTTTTGCCCAGGCTGGCATGGAGTGCAATTTTCCTATTTTACACTTTTCACTGTACCTGGGATGACAGGAATGCACTACTGCACAGTTTTTTCAATTGAAATGAAGTCTTATGAACTTTTTGCCAGGACTGGCCTTGAACCATGAGTCTCCTGATCTCAGCTTGCCAAGTATCTAGTATTATAGGTGTGAGCACCAGTGTCTGGCTTGTTTCTTGTTTTTTGAGGCAGGGTCTCACTCCATAGCCTAGACTTAAACTCTAAATACTCCTTGCCTAAGCCTCCCAAGTGCCGGGATTACAGACATATACCACAAACATGGCAGTATTTTTTGTTGTTGTTTTCTTTATTCTTTCCTTTTTTGGCAATATTATTTTTAATACATTCTAGAAATATTTTATTTAAAACTTAGAACAAACTAAGAATGTTCCAAGTAACATTCCTATGTAATATAATTTAACAAGTTCTAGCAATTATAATAGATAAGTAAATAAAAAAATAAAATAAAATTTTAAAAATACTCTTGGAAAATGGCAATTTGTGATTAAAAAATGTGAGAATCAACAAAATGTTATTTGTAAACAAGTTTAGGAAAGATAAATTCACAAAATTTTTTAAAAAACCAAAAGTATACTGGGCAAAAGATATTTTTATATAAATACATTTTTAACAGCAACAGAATCAATTATTTAGTGAGGATGATAAGAGACATATACAAATAGAATTACAAAGCTTAATGGTTGGCTGTAGCTCAGTAGCAGAGTGCAAGCTTAGCATCTGCAAGGCCCCAGGTTTGACCCCAATATACCCCGAAAATGCAAAGTTTACAATATAGAAATAAAGAAGCAAAAGTGTATTAAAACTGATATCAGTTCAAAAGAGGCACAGAAAAAGTAGAAAGAAAATGTTAGTCAAACTTTATGTTGTACCAACAAAAATTAATGTCAGATGGGAAAAGAATAAGTTATTTTAAAAACTAAAATAAGCTAGAAGAAAACAGAATGGGGTCATTGTCTCAGTTACAGAGAAAGTTCATTTCTTGTCCACTGAAGCAACAAACACAATTTTCTTTACTTATTTTTTGGTACTGGGGTTTCAACTTAGGGCCTTGCACTTGGCACTCTACTTGAGCCACCCACCCCCCCCAGCCCTTCTACACTTTAGTTATATTTCTGATAGGATCTCATGTTTTGGGCTGGAGCCAGCCTGAAGATATTCCTGCCTATATCTTCTACATAGCTGGGATCACAGGCACTTCTCACCATGCCCAGTTTGTTGGTTGTCATGGATCTCACTAACTTTTTGCCTAGGCTGGCCTTGAACCTTGATCCTCCTGATCTCCACCTCCTAAATAGCTGGGATTACAGGTATATACCACCATGCCTAGCACAAAAAACATAATTTTCCACAGCCAAGTTTGATTTATTCACTCAGTAATATTTACCAAGCATGGCACTAAGGATATAGCCATACAAGTAACCAAGTCCCTATCTGTTGAAGTCTTCTATTTTCTGATGGAGAAGATAGATCATTAACAAAACATATTATGCCTATCAAAATGTACTGTGATAAAAACTGAGAGAGACAGAAACAGAAAGAGATAAAGATATTTTACATGGGGGGTCAAGACACTCTCTGAGAAAGGGCCATTTGAGCAGAGAACTGAGAATGTATGACGTTCTAGAGGAATAGATTTCCAAGCTGTTACAAACATTTGCTAAATAAGTGATTTTAATGCACACATGCATGCATGCACAACAACAGAATGGGAAAAGAAGAAGATTCAGCTTTAAGTCATTGGTGGGAATTTGTAAAAGATCCAGTTAAAAAATGGTTTAAGACAAGAATAGCAAATTTATTCCACAGACAAATAGTTGAAGAGGGAGTGACCTCACTAATAATAAAGAAGTACAAGTTAATCAATTACACTTGGCTTTCCACTGGATGTCCATAACATTCATGATGTCACTGTACCTGGTGGCAAGTTTTCTATGGGGTGACTTGGGGTTCATATTATAAATGGTATTCCCCTGAGCTTGTAGAAATGCATGTCAGAGTGATAACACAAAGGGGGAGGTAACTTGTTTGAGCATAGTGCTGCATAGTTAAAACCCGCAAGTAATCTAAATGACCCCTGGAGGAAGAGTAGCATTGATACTGGAGACTGTTCTCAGAAACAGCAATGTGCAGAATTTCAATGACAAGGTCTATGTGACCAATAAGGACTAGAAGAGGAAAGTTCCAAATATGTGTATGTGATGATATTCTGTTTCTACAATAGGATGCTAAGAACCAGTTTGAGCATAGTTGATTAAAGGAATTGATATTTGTTGCAACTATTGATAGATGTTTCTATTAAACTTTTATTACACAACAGATTACATATAAAATTTTGATGTTAGGATGCATTAACCGGGGGAGAGTTTCACATAGCAACTACAGGATGAGCTTTGCAGTTAGATCCCTGGGTTCAAATCCTGGCTCCTCTACTAGCTCTTTGATCTTATTCAAGTTACTTCTGCAGGTCTCAGTTTCCTCATTTTTAAAATGGGAATAATCCCAGTCATTTGAGTTATCATAGAGATTAAATAGCTCACAACTGTCATATACATATACGGTGAGAAGAAGGGAAGGAAGGAAGGGACAGAGGGACAGAGGCAGGGAGGGAAGGAAGGAAGGTAGGTTCAGATTCTACATTTGATTCACACTGAATACAGTACAAAGATGGTTCTATATCATGCAGGACTGCTAAAGTAATCTTTCCACTATACCACCCAGTAAACTGAAGCTAGAGAAGAACTGGGGGAAGAACAAAACTTATTATTTTAATTTAATAAAAAATTGGAATGAGCCAGGCACTGGTGGCTCATGTCTGTAATCCTAGCTACTCAGGAGACAGAGATCAGAAGGATTGTAGTTTGAGGCCAGCCCAGGCAAACAGCTCAAGAGAGAGACCCTATCTCGAAAATGTCCAATACAAAAAAGGCCAGGTGGAGTGGCTGAAGTGATAAAAGCGCCTGCCTGGCAAGCATGAGGCCCTGAAAAAATCTTTCTTAAAAACATCTTAACCAAATGAAGATTAATTACTCCAATCTGGGTTTATTTATTTATTTTTTTTGAAGTGCAGAAAAAGGTTTATTTCACAGTATAGGCATAGTGTAGGAAGAGACAAAGTGAGCCCTGGGTTTATTTTCAATCTTCTTTCCTAGCAAAGTAGGGGTCAAGGAAAGCAAAGGAACATAAGTGATCCTTAGGAGAGCCAGGGACTTGAAATCAGAGGAATGTTGGTTTTAGCTGGTAGGCACACACTTCTCCCAATTCCAGAGGCTCCAGGTCTAAGTGCCAACACGGTCAAGGTGTGGGAGCTTGAATGTCTGCTCAGGAGAAACACTGTTTGCTATCAAGGGTTCTCACAACTAGCTAGCATTTGTTGCCCTTAACTCAGAGAAACTAAAGCAGATACCTTAAAGCAACTGAGGCCAATAGGAAAAGGGGAACAGGTACTAGAGAAAAGGTTAGATCAAAAAGAATTAACCTAGAAGGTAACACCCACGCACAGGAAATCAATGTGAGTCAATGCCCTGTATAGCTATCCTTATCTCAACCAGCAAAAACCCTTGTTCCTTCCTATTATTGCTTATACTCTCTCTACAACAAAATTAGAAATAAGGGCAAAATAGTTTCTGCTGGGTATTGGGGGGGGAGAGGGAGGGGGGGAGAGGGTGGTAAGGGAGGGGGTGGGGGCAGGGGGGAGAAATGAACCAAGCCTTGTATGCACATATGAATAATAAAAGAAAAATGAAAAAAAAAAAAGGGTTCTCACACCAGTGGTTCTCCAAGTGGGGCTGCTGGACCAGCTTCAGTAGTAGCAGCAGTTGGGAACTTGGCAGAGAAGTAAATTCACTCACTAGCTATGGGAACAAAAATGGGTGGATAGACAGACAGATAGATAGATAAATACATGTAAGTGCTCGGGCCCCACCCCATCTTACTGAATCATAAACTCTGAAGACAGAGCATAGTGTTGTGTGTTAATAGACAGCCAAGTGATTCTACTGCATGCCCAAATTCGAGAACCATTGCTTTATTGAGAAGCCAGTCCAATGTACAGAACAGAGTCAAAATAAGGATTCCCCTTTATAACCCTAAGAAGAATCACCACATCAGCTCACACTCCAGGGAGCCTTCTGGAATTTCCCTTATGACTAGGAATCTGCATACATACACGCCACACACTGACATGCACACACATAAACTCATACCTACACACGGCTCGATGTGGGAATTGCTGTTATCACCCACAGAAAATTTCCTGTATTGAAGGCACAGAAGTAGCTGAAATAGGTAAATTTCCCCCAGCCCACTGATACTTCTTTCTTTGACATACTGAAAATCAAATGAATCCCCTAGTGCCTGCTAGGCAAGTATGTTACTACTGAGCTACATTCTCCAGCCCTTTTTATTTTTTATTTTGAGATAAGGTCTCACTATGTTGCCCACATTGCCTCAAACATGCAGTCCTCCTGCCTCAGCCTCCCAAGTGCTGGAATTACAGCTGTGCACCGCCATGCCCAGTGCAATGATCTATTATTTCTCAATGGTAATCACTGAATTCTTTCAGTGGAATGAATGACCTGGAGGGCTACTGGTAAGTCTGATGTGTTAGAGAAAAAAGGACAAAGATCTTTCAAAATGAGAGCAAATAAGTTAGAAATGAAAATCAGCTGGGCACCGATGGCTCCAACCTATAATCCTATCTACTTGGGAAACTGAGATTGGGAGGATCTTGGTTCAAGGCCAGTTCCAGCAAATAGTTCTGAAGCCTCCATCTCCAAAATAACCAGAGCAAAATGAACTGGAGGTGTGGCTCAAGTAATAGAGCAAAGCCCTGAGTTCAAAGCCCAGTCCCATCCTACCCCACCCCCCAGAAAATGAGAATCCCTATGTAAATAGCAAAAATCTTAGAATTTTAAAGATATAAAGGATCTTGTAGCTTAGCAAATCTCAAATTTCTAAGACTCTATCTCTTAGATTCCTGTGTCATTGATCTACTGGCTGCTGGGACAAACAGATGATGAAAAACAAAAGAAAACCAATTTCGTTCTATTAGTAATCTACTTAAGCTCAATTGAATGGGTACCTTTTTGTTGCCTATTTGCCTTAGGAAGATAATTACAAGCTAGAATCCAATTTGAGAATGCGGCTGGATTCTAAGAACAGAGTGGAATTCACTACTGCTTTATTCCAGGGACAGCTATAGGATTTAGCCAGGATAATGAATAAGTTCTAGATACTATTTTTCTTCTTCAAGACTATATATTTCAGTGTCACTTTATAACTGTGTACTTTGGAACACAGAAAAAAAATGAAACAATGACCTCGTTAAATATTCTGCCCTCAGATTCACTAGTCTTTAAAATGTAAAGTAAGCAATTTCAATCCAGAGGAGATGAAGGTACTTAACTTTTCTCTACTGTCACTTTAGGTCTTTTAGAAATGAAAGATTAGGTCTACAACACATTTATATTCCTTCTCCTACTCTGACTACAGTGCTACCATGACTCTTCCCTTGGTTTTAAAGAGGATAAAAGCAAGCTTTATTGTAATTTGCAACTATCTTTTAAAGTGCATTTACTTTCAATTACTCAGTCTCTTGAAAAAGGTTATCACTAATCTTAGCCTTCATTTAAATCACCAGACTTATTTGGCACAGGCTCAATGAACACTTCTTTACAAACTCTCTAGAAAACTGCTATTTTAAATTTGCTTCCTGAAAGATCAATTGTAGAACTTGAACTAAATGTACTTTGCCTGACTCTTTAGTATGTCTTTGCACAATCACCTGGGAAGATAATGTCCAAGGACAATTATTCTTCCCACACTATTTTACTCAAACAGCAATATGTCAAAAGTATTTATGGAAAAAGTGGCCAAGAAACAAGGATCTGGTGAAAATTAAATGACTTAGGTTTACACTTTAGCATACCAATAAGGTTAAGAAAGTAAGTATTTTGGATTGAAGTTGTGGCTCAAGTGGTAGAGCACCTGCTTTGCAAGCTTGAAGCCCTGAGTTCAAACCCCAGTCCCACTTCTTAAATAGATAATATTTTAATTATCATTGTTAATTTTAAAAAAATTAGTACTGAAAGCTTTTTTCCAAAGACATTTCTTCAGGTTAAATTACCTGAAAAACTGACTGCTAGTCTCTTGTTTTATCCAATAAGTCACAGAAATGTTAATAGAAGTCAGTGAGGTATGATCTTTGCCTATAAAATTACCACAGGTGTGGTGTGCCAGCTCACACCTGCAATCCTAGCTACTTGGGAGGCTGAGATCTGGAAGATCAGGGCTTGAGGTCACCCAGGCAAAAAGTGTGCCGGGAAGAAAAAAGCTGGGCACGGTGGCATGTTCCTGTCACCTCAGCTACAGTGGGAAGCATTAAATAGGAGGACCATAGTCCAGGTAGGCCTGGCCATAAATGTGAGACCCTATTAAAAAAATAATTAAACCCAAAAAGGCTGGGGTTTTGGCACAAGTGGTAGAGTGTCTGCCCCTCAAGTGTGAAGCCCTGAGTTCAAAACCCAGCACCACCAAAAAAAGAACCTATCTCAAGTGGAGTTACCCCTACAAGGCCATAGAGATGGTGGTAAAGGTTGGTGACTTTTCCTAATCCACCCATTCCAGAATTTATTCAGTCTCCATGAGCGCTATATTCTCAACACAATTAACCTCATTTGCTTAAGCCCTGAGCAGCAGCAGTCAGCTTCTCTCCCTCCCCACCTAGAGGGAAGGGCTGAGATGCAGAAGGGTTGGGGATGCTAGAGAGCCTCATTGAGTAACTGGTGAAAAATACAATAAAAATAGATTATGTGTTATTACCTACACTTCACTTGTATGGTTTTACAGATTAGATGCCTGCAAACAGTTTCTAATATTGTAGACAGCAACAGCCGAGGCTTGATAAACATGATTCTTTACTGCCCACAAAGCATTTAGAGAATGACTACTTACCTCATACCTAGTAACTCTTCTAAATATTTGTGGTCACAGTGGTAATTCTTTGAAATGCACTGTTTATTTTTACAGGAACATGAAAACCCATGCAGATACTTCAGGTATGGCACAAATTCCACTGCATGTTGTATTGTGATCCTTGGTGTCCAGGAGTCACCTCTGGTTCTTGGAGTGGTAGAGCAGCTAAGAGCAAAGGGATCCAGCTAGACTTTCTTGAGTTTGCTGTGCTCTGAGGGTCCTAACTTGGGAAATTCTCCCTCGAAGCCCATCCTCACACTCTCTTTCAGGTGGCAAGCATTACTTCACGTTTCCTTCTCTGCACCTGTAGCGTTTGGTTTCCCAGTTCTCTAGATCTAACTCATCAGGCATGGAGCACTCCATGTGGATTCATCCTGCCCGCAGGCAGAATCCAAACTACAACAATAATAGGACCTCCTCCGCATCCTTGAGGGTTTGTCCACAACGAAAAGTTTAGTAAATCTAAAATAATTTAGCTCCTCTTTTCTTCCTGCTTACATCTTTAGCCTCTTACTCACTGACAGGTGACACTATTTAATGTTTGGGAGGGAGGAACAGTTTTTTCTTTACATATTCTCATGTGTAAAAATCTTTAGCTTTATCTGACACAGAGGTTGTCTTTACAGACACATGTGGAGAAGCCTCCCTTGACTGGCTGCTGACTCATCTCTAAGTTACTTTCTAACCTAGTAGATAGAATAGGCCCAGTTATACTCATGCACATAAAAGTATTATGAAAAAGACACAGGGGACATTTAACTTGTCTTAAGAGAAGAGAAAAAAATACTACTTCAAAAAGCAAGGATACTTGAAGGCATTTATAGTCACATTTATAAAAGTCAATCTACAAAAAAAACACAAAACAATGTTTAGAAGATAAGTTTTTACACAGATGGGATTTGTCTTTAGACTTTCCCATTGGGCATTACTGTCCAAAAGTGCCAGCTGAGCTTCACCGTAATGTGGTAGTTATATCCCAACCTAGAGCATCAAACCTGAGAACACTGTTGGGAAATGCTATTATCGCTTATAAGAAAAATGCAAAATCTCATTTGCATTCACCCCAAGTAGATGATATTCAACACAGACAAATATTTTTTTCTGGTTTGCTAAAAGAAAGGATAAATCCATTAGCAGCCTTATTATTAATGTTGTCTATAATTATGACATCATACATTCTGAGGCATTCATTCAGTAATGGAAATGGGAAATTAGGACACTGATACTGTTGTCTTTAATCCTATATGTGGCTAATTCTTTCCCTGTCTTCTGGGAAATTGTTCTCAATTGAACAAGCATTTGGTGCCTGTGTATTATACATGAGGCACTTTGGCGGGCTCTGGAAGAGATATATGAAAAAAAAAGGAAGCCAGGTACAGTAGCTTATGCCTGCAATCCTAGCTACTCAAGAGGAAGAGGTTGGGAGGATCTTGGTCCAAGGCCAGCCCAGGCAAAAAGTTCAGGAGACCCTCATCTCAACTAATAAAAAGCTGGGCACTGAAGCACATGCCTGTCATCCCAGCTATGAAGGAGGCATAGAAAGGAGGACTGCAGTCCTGGGGATAACTGCAAGACCCTCTTCAAAGAATAACTAAAGTGAAAAGGGCTGGGGGTGTGGCTCAGGTTGAGTGCCTGCCTACCAAGCAAGAGGCCCTTAGTTCAAGATAAAAAAAATAAAATAAAATGTGTTACCTGGCCTTAAGACATGTACACAAATAACACAAATCAGAATATTGTATATACTTTAAGAGAAAAGTAAAGGGTATATTTACCTCAGGACAGTAAATCACAGAAGATTCTGCGAAGGAGGCAATTGTCAAAGGAAAGTAGAAATGAGGGTCTCCCTGATATAGGGAATGGTGTGAGTTACACAGGAAAGTACTGGTCACTTTGATTTAGGAGTAGTGAGATGCAGCTGGACAGCAAGGCAGGAGCCAGCTACAGAAAACTTAGATCATGCTAAGTTTGGCTACAGCTCTTAGGTACTAAAACAGGAATTGCTGGAAGAAAGACATATGACAGGATTAATATCATGTTGTAGGATGACACCATGATGTTTTGTCTAAGAGAAGCTACAGGAGGCTAAGAAGTAGAGAGACAAATTAGAAAGCTATTATCATAGTTCAGGTGGAGGGTGCCAAAGTCTTCAACCAGGTAAGAAGCAGTAAGAATGGAAACAAAGACATGAATAAACAGTCAACAAGAGTTAGTGACATATTTTGCATAATCAATGTACATTGTTAATTTTAAAAAGAATTATTGATAGCCTACCTGTGGGAACAAAGGAAAAAACCTGGGGATAACAGCTGGGGAGGCAACATGACTGAGGTATAAGTCCATGAAATGAGCTGGGAAAAGGAACTAAAAAAAAAAGATGAAAAAGTCAGCTATTAAACACAGAAGTTAGAATCAAAAACCCTGGGTTTGAGTTCTAACTGTATTTCCTCTGTTACATTAATTAATATGTCATTTAATTTCTCTGGACTTCAATTTCCTCAGCTGTAAAACATGTGTGCATGGGGCTGGGATGAGGAGGACATGGTGAACTGTCTCAAGGCCTTTGGGGCAGTTATGATTCTACAAGCTGATATTTTTATGCTCCTGGCAACCCATCTTTGGAAATCTAGCAGGCAGTATAAAATGGGGCTTTGGAAATCAGGAGCTAAGATGCAGCCACTGAGTAGCAAAATTCTACTGCAAGCTTGTTAAATTACAAGGATGGTACAATATACAAATTGGCATGCAGTTTTCCATCAAGTATTAACTACTTTCCCTGTTTTTTTTTCACGTGTTTTCTCATTTCTTTCCACTACTCTCTCCCGTGTCTTCCCCTGTTTTCTTACTTAGCCTTATATAGTTTTTCAGTTTTCCCCCTGATCAGCATTTCTATCCCCCCTTTCAAGCTCCTCTAAATCATTTTCCCCTTTTACACACTCTTACCCTTAACTCCTCACCCTTAGAAAAGCAAAGACTAGCCAAATCTTAATACTTCAGTCTAAGCATAGACTAAAAATGTGTCTGTAATTCCAATTTCTAGTCTACATAAACCAGAAAATAACCACTCCCCAAAGTACTAAAACAAATTGCTGGCACTATTAAGCGTGTCTGATTCGTATTCACCCAGCTCCTGGGTAATGCCAGCTGGAGATCAAGATCTCTAAATTCATCTTTTACACCTCTCCACAGTTTGAGAGAGTAACTTTTTCTCCCCTCTGCATAGGTAAGTTTTGGGTAAAGTGGCACTGCTTGAAATGCACTATTTTTATGACAAGGCTATGTACCTATGTGGCAGAACACAGACTAAACTTCTCTTTTTGGATCTGAAGCTATCTCTTTCTTTTCTTGACCTTTAATTTCTTACATTTTTAGGCTTTATTCCCATGAAATTTTCTGATTTCTTTACAGTGAGCCCAAATGATAGGCTTATTTGTGATCCAAAGGTATTTTTCCAAGAGGGAAGGAATGAGACAAGAGATAAAGATTTGAGAAGAGGAAAATTACTTAGAAATATTTAGTTTCCATCCCACACCCACCTGTTTTTTTTTCCCCACTTTCCTCTAAAATATTACAAATCAAATTCTTTGGAATCCTAAGTAGCCAGATTAATTCCCTGTTTGTGAAACACATGCTTAAAAAAATAAAATAAAAATAAAAAGAGGATGGCTCCTTTCTAAAGCGTACGGTTTGTGAAATCTACCAATGAGTTTCACTGGAGAAAATACAGACATTCTGACCAGGTGGTTAGAACATAATTTTAAGACCCAAATTAAGATCTTTCTCCTTCTGTGCCTTTTTCTCTCCTGCTTTTGGCTTGCTTTCTTTCTCTCTTTCTTTCTGTCTTACTTCCTCTCTTTCTAATAGTCTCTCTTCCATTTTTTCCCACTCTTTCCTTTTCTCCTCTGGTTCTTTCCCTCTCATCGAATTCTGTTCTAACTTCCTCAACCTTGTGCTCCCCCTTTCTCAGGGGAACGTATGTTGGGAAAGGAAAAGTAAAACAAAAAAACAAAATTGATGGAAAAACATGTAAGATCACCTAAAGGTAAGTAACTTTATAAAAGTATATGTCTCTATAAACTTAAATGATAGCTGATGCTGTGATTGTGGCATGTGTGTGCTCAAACATTGAGTTCACAGAATTGAAGGAGAGACTAGTGAACCAGGGATGGCCTTGGCAGGAACTACTTGCACATCTTGTCATGATTTCACTGATGGAATTAAGGTGCCCATCCTTCTGTCTACCCTTGTCACTTAGTGACCAAAGTAAGCCTAGCACTTGAGCCCTTATTACTAGGTCCCTACCAAGGTGTCCCTACCAAGATACACGCCACAGCTAAAAGGTAAAATGTGGTCAAAAAACACCAAATGCTCACATGCAATAATCCCTTGGCCTCCAGATATACTCCTTTGTCTGTGCCTGTTCTTTTGTCACTTCTTTTCCCCCTTAAGAACATTCTTAAGATTCCGTGTAGCTTGTTTGGTGGTGGCAGATGGGGTGGCATACAGGGTCAAGTATATCAACTCCCATGTCCATCTATGACCTGCCATCTCTCAGTATAGTTCAGAATTTTGGGAGAAGGGGTTGGGTACTGGGGTTTGAACTCAGGGCTTTGTGCTTGCTAGGCAGATGGTGCTCTACCACTTGAGCCACACCTCCAGCTCAATAGTTTAGAATTAGGAGAGAGAAATTTTCAAGAGATCAGAGATAACTCAGTATTTTACAATGATTTTGTCCTATGATTGGTATATTCTGTAACAATGAAAGTTCATGTAGTAGGGTCTTATCAAAAGAAATTGACGAATATAAATACAAACAAAATGATGATTTACATGTCATACTTAAATCTTGACTTCTGAAGTTGAAAAGGTACTTCCAATACTTAAACTATTGTACAAGGCCCTGGGTTCAGTCCCCAGAATTGAAAAAAAAATCCCAATACTTAAACTGTGAATTGCTAATATATGGGGCAAGAAAAAATTTTTAATTATGTAAAAAAGTTTGCTATTGATAAATACGTCCTATTATTACAGATGAAATAATATGAAAACCATCAGATTATTATGACCCAAATAATGTGAAAGTTATTTGATCAAATTATAGAATCAGTAAGTCTCATGATCAAATTTTAGGACTCACAGATTAAGAATTTTGCAGCTAGAAGCCTGTCCTGGTGGTGCACACTGTAATTCTAGAACTCAGAAGGCTGAGACAGGGCCACCTTAGGCCACACAGTAAGACCTTGGCTCAAAAAAAAAAAAAAAAAAAAAAATGTACAAATAATTCAGTGACATTTGTGTAATAAAAACCTACTATCTTTTTTTTTCCAAAAAAAATCTATAATCTTAGTATATTAAGTGGTAAGGTGTGGGGTTTTTTGTTTTGGCTTTGAGACACTGTGTGGTTATATAGCCCAGGTTGGCCTCAAATTCACAATCCTCCTGCCTCAGCCTCCTGAGTGCTAGGATTACAGGCATACAAAATCATGCGCAAACTGGTCATGAGTAAAAATAGTTTTTAGTGTGGCATCGTGGCTGAGGCAGAAGGATGACTTGAGCCTAGGAGTTTGAGGCCAGCCTGGGCCACATAGCAAGACCCCATAGCAAAAGCAAAACTAAACCAACCCCCCCCCCCAAAAAAATCTAAAAAAATTTTAAGAAATTAAGATGGATTTTGTGTTATTATTTTGTTTTTTAAGACAGTTTCACTATGTAGCTCAGGCTGACTTCAAACTCAAGATCTGCCTGCTTCCACCTCTCATGTCCTGAGATTACAGGCACCCCACCCCTCCATTTTAGAGGTTTTTAATATTGCTTCAACCTCCAAATTTAAAAAATGAAGCCTGAATATGTAGCTCAGTGGTAAAGCACCTGCTTAGCACTCATGAGCAGCACGATAAATAAATACATAAAAGTACATAAATAAATAAATCCAATCTGGCCAAAGGATCTTTATTTTTATATTATAAAGAAAAATTGTATTGTAAATCCAATTGCTTTGACTTTTTTTTCCTTAGCAGTATTGGGACTCAAACCTAGGGCCTTGCTCATGCTAGGCAAGTACTCTATCACTGAGCTATATCCCTGGTTCATGAATTTTTTTTTAATCACTTATTTTACTTGTATGTTTTTAGTCTTATACTTAAAAGCAATAACTTTAAAATATTCCATATTTAAAAAAATATATTCTGTATTTCAGATCTTTGAATTAAATGGAATGACTTCATCTTCTTTTCTTTTTTGTCAGATTAATACAAACTACTACGCTAAAAAACAAGCACCACTCAGGAAAGACAATTGATGCAGGAGGAAAGCAGAGCAGTGTCTTCCACTTGGCAGAAATAAAGGCTAATAATCATTAAGAATTCAAATCCATGTCAACCTAAAATTTCTTAAATCTTAACTGTTTTAAGTACAGATATTTATTTTAAAGGAAGCTAGAGAACTATGCAAAACTGAAGGATATTCAATTCATAAACTCAGTATTTATGAGGTATCTTTGATTTGGGGTTGTTAGAAAAACTTGCTCTTCTGTTTAGTTTTATTTTTCTCATTTGAACATTAGTCCAACACTGTGTTCTTTCCAACACTGGGTGCTGTGGAGACTGTGTTGTTTACATCTTTGCATACTTAGCTGAGCACCTGCTGGTAAGGGATAATATTTATTAAGTAATGAGTATCATTTTCAAACAGGTTTTTTATTATTATTTTTTAATGTAATTTTAAAAATACATGGAATTTAAAAAACACTCCATGTATTTTTTAAAGATATAAAGGAAACTATGGGACTGGGCATATAGCTCAGTGGTAAGGCAGTTGTGTATCATGTGCAAAGCCACGGGTTCAATCCCCAGCACTGTAAGAACAAAGAAGAAAAGCAAAAAACTACACACAGTTGTTCTAGTTTACAGTACCAGGGATTGAACCCAGGGCCTGGAGTTCTACCACTTGAGCCACACACCCAACACAGTGGTTTGTATTTTTTAAAGCCAACCACTAATTTTCTAAAAGCTGCTGGTCATTCCACCTGCTTTGCATGCACTATCTCTTGATTTCCACGGTAATCCAAAGAGTACTATTATTTTCTCTGGTTTATAAATGGTAAGCGTGAATCTTAGATGGTATTTCTTCAAGATCATACAGCTACAAAATGGACATGGCATTTGAACCCAAGCCCTAGAGCCAAGCTAAAAGCAAATATGCAATTCTCATTAGAACTCAAGCAGACAGAGAGGAGGGTACATACAATCTTAAAAGGCTATAGAAATCAATTTAACTTACATTTCACAGAAATAACATTGGTACTTAGTTGTAAGTCCCATTTGCCCTTTTCTGTAAGGCAACCTTCTAGAACTGTGCCGTCCAATATGGTAGCCATTAGCTGAGCACTTGAAATGTGGCTAGTATGACGAGAAACTGAATTTTAGAATCTGTTTAATTCAAATTCAAACTTAAAAACTGAAGAACTGTAGAATATTTCTCACTTCAACTACAACTTTATTGTTTTGGTAGAGCTAGTTTTGTTTTGTTTTGTTTTTCTTTCCATGTTGGGAATGGAACCGAGGGCCTCATGCATGGTAGGTAAGCACTGTACCACTGAGCTGTACCCCCATCCTAGTAGGGCTGTACTTTTTCATGTCACCTGTTGATATGGTAAGCCTGCCTTATATGTGGATTTATTCCATGTGTTTTTGACCAACTACGGTCAAAAAAAAAAAAAAACTATTCCCAATATCCACACACATTTCTCAGTTGTGCTTTGAAGCTCTCAGTCAGTCCCACATTATCAACTATTGTGTGCTGTTTCCCTGCCCTTCATTTGGTGAAAATCTGCCTGCAAAAAGCAAATGGTGACCAAAAAAGCAGGTCAAATTTATGGTAATCCTCTCAAGCCAAAATGGGCACGTACTTAATGTGCTTAATTTAAGTGATAAAGTGAAAATTTTAGATTTGTTGAAAAGCAGCATGTTTTTAGCAGAAGTTGGGTGGTGTTTTGGAAAAATGAATCAAGCATATTGAATATTCATCATTTTTCTTCAAAGGCAGTATCCATAGAACCAGATCTACTACAATTTAGTGTCCAATTTAAGATATACTAAATACAAAATATACATCAGGTTTTTGAAATCGTTGTATGAAAATATGTACGTTATACCTCACTAATAAGCTTTGTATTATTTATTTAAATATTTTCCATATATTTGGCTAAATAAAATAAAGATTTAATGTCATTTGTTTCTTTTTTACTTTTAAAATGAGGCTATTAAACAATTTGTTACAAAATACCTATGTGAATAACTATATGTGATTCATAGTATATTTCCATTGTACAGCACTGCTTTAGAGAAAAATCTACTCATTTTCTTGGCTCACAGCCCAGGGAGATCCTCCTCCTCCTTTCCCTGATGCGTCAAAGTTGGAAAGAATTTCTTTTCCACCTCCGCAATCAGGAGTGTAAAAAGATTCCCATGAAACCAACAACAGACCTCTATTGGGAACGTGTTAAAATCAGGAATATACATAAACCAACAGTTTGTAATTTGAAGAGAGTTGTTCCCTTCCAGAAATTCTCTTGATACAGATTATCTGTAAAAAAAAAATTTGATTCTTTGGGGAAAAAGTCATAATTACGAGTATTATTATTTAGAAAGATCTCTGCAGGTAGTTGGTATGCAGCACTTTGAAAAATAGTTTGGAAGATTCTTACAAAGTTAAGATATTCTTTGGGGTGTAGCTCAGGGTTAGAGCATTTGACTGCAAAGTTAAGACATTCTTATAAGATGACCAAACAGTTCTACTCCCACATATTTACCCAAGAAAAAAGAAAACATGTTCATATCAAGACATATGTTCAAAACAAGCCTCATACACAAATGCTCATAGGGGTTTTATTCATAATAGCAAAAATCTGGAAACAACCCAAATGTCCATCAACAGATGAGTAGTTAAACAAATTGTGGTATGTTCATACAACAATACTACTTAGCAACAAAAAGAAATCACTAATAAATGCTGCAACACATAGTTGAATCTTATAAACATGTTGAGTGAAAGAAGCTAGATAGAAAAAATAGTTGGTAAATGATTTGTATGAATATAAAGACAAAATTAATTTATAGATAGATAAATGGCTGTCTGGAGTAGAATTAAGTGCGAGGGTATTGATTGCCAAATGGTAGAGACAGAAACATTCTATCTCTTGATTGGGGTGGTGGTTACATTGGTATACACATTTACCAAACTAAATACTTAAAATGGGTATATTTTATTACATATAAATTATACCTCAATAAATATTTAAAAGAAAATATATTTATGGATAGTACCTTGAAATTCTATAGTTTGGATCTTGAGTGTTCAAAGGTTCCAACCTTGAAGGCTTGGTCCCAACCTGTAGGTTGTAGAACATTTACATGGTGGGGCCTTGTAGAAGGAAATTAGGTTATTGGGGGTGTGCTCTTGAAGGGGATATCAGGACCCTAGCTCCATCTTCCTCTCTCTCTTTGCTTCATGGCTATTATGAGGTGAACAATACCTTTGCCTCATGCTCTCTCACGATGTACTGTACATCACATATCCAGAGCAACAGAGCCAAGCAACCATGGACTGAAACTTCTGAAACCATGAGACAAAATAAACCTTTACCTTTATTAATTGGTTGTTCTCAGGTATTTTGTCATGCCAGAAGGCTAACATAATTTTATTAGGTTTAAAAAATGAGCTGGGTGCCAGTGGCCCACATCTGTAATCCTAGTTACTCAGGAGGTAGTGATCAGGAGGATGGCAGTTACGAAATCAGCCCCCATGCAAATAGTTCCCAAAACCTTACTTAAAAAAAAAAAAAGCTAGTAGAGTGGCTCAAGTGGTAGAGGGCTTTTCTAGCAACTGTGAGGCCCTGAGTTCAAACCCCAATGCTGCAAAAAAAAAAAAAAAAAAGGTATACAGATACATGCCAAACCTGACTGCTCTTAATGATGTGCTGAGTTTTTTGTCTTTTTTGTGGTACTAGCGTTTGAACTCAAAGACTCATGTTTGCTAGGCAAGCGCTCTATCACTTGAGCCAAGCCTCCAGCCCTTGGATTTTTTTTTTAAATAAGCTTTATGATAAAAGAAAACATAAATCCTTTATAACTAGGTTGTTTTGACTTCTTGCAATATTCATAATTCTTTATAACTGAATTGCACAGAACAGGTTTATTGCATTTTCCATTTAAGTTTACCTAAACCTTTACAGCTTGTACCAGTACTCCTTTATGTTATTTTCCACATCAGCCTGTTGTAAAAACAACCCATAGGCTAGCATATCGATTTCTTGGAAGCATGCTATCCAACAGAGTGCATATGCTTAGGAATGTGCTCAATATCTGTGCAGTCCAATAGGAAACCGTAGCTTTAGAATGTAATCCTTTGGACACACTATAATGAAAATATATTCATTACTTATTCTACTTTAAACCAAAAATCCAATCTACATATTGGAAATCTCTCAATAAAATGAAGATGCTTTTCCATGTGAATCTATAACACATGGTACATACAAATAAATGCCAGACATTAATGTTGAGTGTAGCTGGCTATCAAATTACATGGAATGGTCTGACTAAAATCAGTACTATAGAAAAATTCAACTAAAGACCAATAAACTGTTCCAAATGGGTGCAAAGTACTATCTTCTTAGGAAATAGAAGGTCTCCATGACTTGCATATAGTCAGTCCCCAGCTGTAAAAGAAGAGTGCTGAGATGTAAACGACTAACACATTACAGCGCACTCTTCTTTCAGCCCTGCTACTGTTACGGGAGCTGTGATGCAGAGGCTGTGCTAACCTACCACACTGCTGGAAATGTGGCTGCCAGTGCTGCATCGGAACAGGAAGGAAGGGACCAATTCCCATTGTGAGCATTCAACTTGGTTACATATTTTCCAATGGACTGTTAGTGAAGTATTATAGGAGCTATCATACAGATCAAATACATCTTTGGCTTTTTCTTTCTTTCTTTATTATTTATTTTGGAACTGGTTATAAGAATATCACCTTTAGGCTGGGTGCTATGATGCACATCTGTAGTCCTAGCACTTGGGAGACTGAGGCAGGAGTATCACTTGAGTCCAGGAGTTCACGACCAGCCTGAGGAATGTAATAAGACACTGTTTCAAAACAAAAGGAAAAAAAAGCAAAGCAAACAACATTGAGATTCCATCTCATCCCAGTGAGAGTGTCAATCATTAAGGATGGTTGGGGGACCCTCACATGTTGTTGGCGGGAATGTAAATTAGTGTGACCACTACAAAAGTCAGTATGGAGGTTCATCAAAAAATTACTTTATCACTCTGCTATACCACTCTTGGGCATATATACAAAAGACAGCATGCAAGAGAGATACCTTTGAATAGCAGCATTATTTACAATAGCAAAACTATGAAATCAATCTAGGTGTCCATTAGCCAATGAATGGATGAAGAAAATGTGGAATACATACACAATGGAGTATTATTCAGTCATGAAGGATAAAATTATGTCATTTGCAGGAAAATGAGTAGAACTGGAAATCATCCTGTTATATGAAATAAGCCTGACTGAGAAAGACAAATATCACATATTGTCCACATATGTGAAAACTAGACCTAAAAAAATGAATGACACGAATATAAAATGGGGAGATGGTTTGGGGGTAGGAACCAGAAGGAGGGAAGAGGGCAAAGGAGAGGGTAAAGGGGGTTGAATATGATCAAACTACTTCATACGTGTGGAAATTGAATAATAAAACCCATAAAAAAGAATTTTGCCATAAATCATCACTTGTTTGGGGGCTCTTGTACCCTTAAACACATCAAGCAGATTTAGAATTTGAAGGGCAGAGTTTCTACTGCTTTCTAGAGGAAAAGCAACACAACTTCTGAAAGGAAAACTCAGGCTACTGGGATCTATCAGTTTGTTGAGGACTAAGTCTGGAGATAATGGCAATTGTAGAGAAATTCAGATTATGAATTTTTTGGAACTCTTGGCACCTTTTGACAGTGTTGTATGTTTTGCTATGGAAGAAAACCCCAGGTGGGAGTGTGGCATTTTCTACACCACCCATAAGAAAGAAATGGGTAAGGATTTTCTGCAAGAACTGAAGTAGGCAGTTGGGTGGGGTTCAGAGGGCTTGGAAGGGAAGTTTATAATATAGCTATTAGTGTGAATGTGGAAAAAGACAACAAATCGTGACAATAATTTGGATTATTTGATCTTATCTATCTAGTCCCAGTGGTCATTTGCTTGGAGGGGAATAAAAAACTCCAAGGTCACAGATAAAATAATATTCCTCAGTGATGGGGGTATAGCTTAGTGGTAAAAGTACTGGTCCTGAGTTTAATCTCTAGCATTGTAAACAAAAACACCAAAAACAATCCTAACACACACACACACACACACACACACACACACACACACACACACACAAATACTTGCTATTTCTCCCTTCAAATTGTAGAGTCCATCCCTTTCCTTGACTGTGCACTAGATTTATCGATTTGCTTCTAAAGTGGCAGTGCTGATGTGTGGCTTTAGGGATTAAATCATAAAAAGACCCTATAGTTTCTGTCTTGGTTACTCTCTTGGATCCTTTGCTCTAGGGTAAGTCAGCTGCCTTATCCTACAAAGAGGTAAAACAAGGACATGAAGCCTCTGGTTAACAGTCCTGTGAGTGAGCTTGCCCCAAAGCCAAATTCCCAGGAAGCCGAGCCTCCAGTTCCAGATAGCCACGGGCCCAGCTGACATCCTCATGTTTTGTTTTTGGTGGTACTGGGGTTTGAAGTCAGGGCCCTAATGCATAACCTTGAGAGAAACCCTAAGCCAGAGCCACCTGCTTTTCTTGACCCACAGAAATGATGAGTTTACATTTGCATACAGTCATGGATCACAAAGTCTCATTTATCCTAATTCTAATAGAATAGCATGTCAGCTGCTTTTTTTTGGCTGTCCTGGGGTTTGAACTCGGGGTAAGCACTCTACCACTTGAGCCATATGCACAGCCTTTTTTCCTTTTTAGGTTATATTTCAGATAGGGTCTTATATCTTTTCCCCCTGGGGCCAGCCCAGGACTGTGATCCTCCTACCTGTGCTTCCTGTGTAGCTGAGATTACAGGCATGAACCACCACAACCAGCTTGCTTTTTGAGATGGGCTAAATTTTGCCTTGGCTTGCCTTAAACCATATTCCTCCTTATCTCTGCCTCCCAAGTAGCTGGGATTACAGACATGAGCCACCACAACCAACCTCAACTGCTTTATAAATTAATATTAACTGAAGTTTTGGACACCCTTTGAAGCCACTTTGTTTCCTCATTAAAGCAAATTCACTCATTTCACCAAGATCCTAGGTATACGCATTTCCAATATCCATCCTAAATATAAAAGGGAAAAAAAATCAATACATTTTTATTCCTGTTGCCAAGTTGTTTTGGGCCCTCCTGCACCCTGGACAGAGATTTAAAAGTTTGGGAGACTCACTCGTTGGTCAGCCTTCCTGCATTGGCTTGGAATATTACTCAGCGATCAAGAGGCCTGAAAGTGTTAGTAAATATGTGGTTAGTCAGGCCCTGGCACCAATTATGCATTGTTTACATTTACTTGATTTAAAGCAGTTTATGGTCCCAAATATGATTTGAAACATTCTTCTAAAAATTACTCTAGAAAAAGGAAAAGAAAGCAAACTTTTTAGCTCAATGACTCTAAAGGGATGCACTTCGATGCTCTAGATCTCCCACTCCACCAACACACTAAAAACCTGGCAGAGGGCCAATCCTATCCAGCTCTGTTGGAGTCTCTCACTCCATGATAGACCTTTCCAAGGACGGCTTCTATAAATTCCTAGTTAGAACTACTTCTTGTTCATGATCTGTAACTTCCATCTGAAATTCCCACTCTCGGGCTGGCTTGCCCCAGTCTGCCTCTTGTCAAGGACCAGTAAACATTCACATGTTCATATACGTAAGCCTTTAAGTCTGTTACATGTTAGAGACGAAATATCTCAGCTTATCAGAAATTTGTGTAAGTTCAAGAGTAAAAGTTAAGTGCACATAACTGATAATATCTGTTTTGTTTTTTGAGGGGACTTTTTGCTTTTTAGTTCTTGGCTGTATCAAATTGATAAGGAACTATCATAGTAGCTAGAGTGACGCCTGAAGCACAGGAGGGAGGTTTTTGGGCATTTGTTTCTTCCATCTCCTTCCTGCCACACAGAAGCAGAGGGCAGTCTGCACAGTTGTCCCAACCTGAATGCAGCCAGTTTTGCTTGATCTTGGAAACTAATCAGGGTAACTCCTGGTTAGTATTGAACAAGAGAAGCAAGGGGGAAAGGAGGAAGGAAGGAAACCATCCTTAGGCAGAATTTTTCCTGAAGTGAGATAGTCATGGGCCAAACATTTGACAATACTTAAGTTTGTCTTTGACCTTTCATCATCCCTGTTCCACCTACTCATGTCTATCTCATTCATTCATTCAACAAATATTTGTTGAGTAATACCTAGGTTTCAAGTACTGTGTCAGATGCTGAGGAATCTAAAAATAAATAGTGGTGAATAAAATAGACAAAGTCTTTGTGTTTATGGAGCTTACATTCTAGTTTGGGGAGATAGATAATAAACACATAGTAATCAGTCGGTCACTATGTGCAATGAAAAATAACACTCAGCAGTAGGCATGAGAGTGCTGGAAGGCAGAGTGTGGGAGATATTATTTATCTAGAGTGGGACAGGCCTCAGCATAATGTTTGAAATGAGATCTAAAGAAAGTGAGGTAGCCATGTGGAGCTGGGCACAGTGGCTCATGCTTGTAATTCCAACTATTTAGGATACAGAGTTTGGGAGAACTGTGGTTCTGGGCCAGCCCAGGTCAAAAAAAAAAAAATTACTGAGACTCCCATGTCAACAAACAAATCAGGTATGGTGGCTCATGCCTGTAGTCCCAGCTATACAGGAGGCATAGGAAGGAGGATGAAAGCCTGAGGCTAGCCCTGGCAAAATGCATGAGAGTCTATCTTAATAACCTAAGGCTTAGAGTAATTCTTGCTTAGCAAGTGCAAGGCCCGGAGCTAAAAAAAAAAATCCCAGTGTTGCTTTAAAAAAAAAAAAGGTATTTCAGGCATAAGAAATAGCAAGTGCAAAGGCTTTTTGCAGAAGCTGTTAGAACATGTAATAGCAAGGGGTATAGTGGTGGTGTATTTGAAATGAAAGGAGCAATGAAAACAGTGGTAAGAGCTGAGGTCAGGGAAATCAAGATCTTCTGGGCCATGGACTACTGAGTAGAGGAGTGACAATCTCATTCTTGTCTAGGAGAACCATTCTGGCTGCTATATCAGGAAGAGAAAGTAGAAGTGGAAAGGAGGTTGTTGCAGCAATCCAGAAAAAAGATGATGTAGCACTGGGGTTGGGAGAAGAGATAAGTATTTGGGAATCAGGATTTTTTTTTTCAGTACTAGAGTGCTAACTCGGGGCTTCTGTTTGCTAGGCAAGTGCTCTTCCCTTGAGCCACACCTCCATCTCTTTATGCTTTAGATAGGGTCTTGCATTTTTCCTTGGGGCCAGCCCGGACTGTGATCCTCCGTCCTCTGGTTTCCTGCATAGCTGGGGTTACAGAAGGAACTCACCACACCTGGTTTATTGGTTGAGATGAGGTCTCGCTAACTTTTTACAGGGGCTGTCCCCAAGCTATTATCTTCCTGACCTTCACTTCCTGTGTAGCTGGGATTACAGACTTAAACTCAGCAATGTACAGGTGGAATTTGAAGCCATGAGATCAGATGAAATCATTGAGGAAGTGAGTGATAAGGAATGCTATGATAGGGCTGGGCATATATAGCTTAGTGGTATAGCCTATGCACAGGCTCTGTTATTTCACACTAGCAGTGATCCTAATTTTATTAGAATGTGATCCTACAACAGGGGAATCTAAGCACCTAGGGAAGCAAGGGTAGGCACCTGGGGGGTCCATTTGGTTGAAGGTGTTTTGGAAAACTGCTTGGACGAGGCTATTGGAAAGTATGATAAAGAGATACTCTCTAAAGAGACCACTTCTTTGAACAGCTGTAGTAGCGATCCATAATTGGAGGAGATTTTTGCCCCTCAGAGACAATATTTGGAGATATTTTTGATTGTCATAATTGGAAAGGGAGGTCTAACTGGCATCTGGTGGGCAGAAGCTGAGTGTGCTACCAAGCATCCTACAATGCACAGGACAGTCCCCACAGCAAGAATTATCTAGTCTAAATGGCAATAGGCCCAAGGTTGAGGAGCTAAGCTAGAGGCAGAAAAAATTGTTGGGAGCTTGAGGAAGCTTCTTGACTTATTACTTTGAAATTAAGGGTTTAGAAAATGAAGTCACACACTAACCTTTTGTTCCTTTTTGTGTTTGGCTAACAGTTTCTTTTACTTGCAGTTCACAAATTTTCATGGCATCTTTATGGAGGAATGTGGGCCATGAAGACAGTTTGGTTATGTAGATCTGGTTGGAACTGGTTGTCCTTCTGTACTCCAAGTCTACAGAGGAATATTTGACAACAGGATTAAAGTCTCTATGGCATGGGGCAGAGTTCTGTTCTTGGCTCTCTTACTAAACACTTACAAAGAACTTGAATAAAGACCTGGATAGAATGCTGATCAGATTTGCAGGTGACGATCCAGGAAGGGTAAGTATCCCAAAAGATACTGACCACCTGCAACAATGTGATTCAGAGCACCACAGTTCACCAGGAACACTAACAACCCATATGGTGTCCAGAGGAGAGGAGGGAAAGAATGTGAAAAAACTGGAAAGGACAGACCTGGAGGATACTGGGAAGGACAATTAAAAAAACCTCAGAAACAAAGCTCACAGTGGGAGGAAATAAAGACATGACACCAGAAGGCTTTGAGAGGGAGGCCTGTCTATGCAGAGTGCACTCTAGGGGAAACTCAACAGTAGACTTTGGCTCAATAAAGAGGGGATGATTAACCAACATTAGAGCTATTCAAAGACAGGCCAGGAAGCCTCAGGAAGTAAAGTTCTTGCTTTCTGTTCAAACAGACCTCGCCGTCCCGGTGGGCTCTGTCTTCAGACGGTGGTCTCGCGTGGGTGTGGGGGGCGCAGGTACGGTTGGCCTCCGTGACGCTATCCCCACTCTGCAGGGTTTAGAGAAACAGCTGTGGCCCTTGGCATCCTGCCTTGGTAGCTTTTTGGAGTCATCTGTGGAATCAGGGAGTTGTGTGGCACACGACCCACTCCAGGTGTTTGCGTCATAGTTGTTTTTAAACAAGACTGCGTCACGTGCCTAACCAGACACGAGGAGTCTCTTCAAGGGGAGTAGGATTTTCCTCAGGAGATGACAGTCATCCAGAGGTAGAAGGGCCCAAGAGCCATAGAGCTCGCTTTTGACTCTGCCTCAGGGAAACATACCGTCCCTACATCAAGAACCCGGCGGGCTCGGCCCCCAAAGAGATCCCACCTTACTGGTGAGTACAAGGTTCGCATTTTATAGTGAGAGGCGCGCGAGCGCGCGCGCCCGACGGCCCGGAGGTACAGAGCCGACCAATGAGCGGGCACTCTCTTCGCGCGGGCTCCGGATTGGACGAGCCGCGCCAGCCTCTCAGCCTGGCAGTGGGCGGGGCGCGCCGGGGAGGGACTGGAGTAGGCGCGTCCGCTGCGCCAGAGTCCCGGGGGCGCGTGCGCGGTCTCGCGGCGGCCGCGGGGGCTGGTCTCGCGCGGTCTCGAGGTGGAGTTGCTGGCGGCGGCGGCGGCGGCGGCGGCGGCGGCGGCGGCGGCGGCGGCGGCGGTGGCTGCGGCGGCGACGGCGGCGACGGAGGAGGCTGGCGGTGGGGAGGGGGCGGAGACTAAAGATTCTGAGGTGGGGAATCGGGAGTTTCTGGATTCTTTATCCGGTATTTTGAGGGCCGCCGGCTATTTCTTTTGCAGTGTTGAGGAAGCTGCTGGGGCGGGGGACCCCGGATTGGCGGCCGTCGTGGCGTGGAGGTAAGAGACGGACCGGTGGCGGCTGGGTTGTGGAGATCTTAATCAACAGGTCCAGGGGAGCGCGGCGGGGGAGGGGCGGCAGGGGGCGTCCCCTCCCCCACACGCCGCGCGCGGGGCCGCGGCGGGACCCCGGGCTCTCCGCGGGCTGTCCCCAGCAGCTGGATCGGTGGCCCGGCGGGTTGCGAGCCCAACCTTTGTCCCTTGAAGGAGCGTTGTGTGCGCTGTGCCCGCTCCCCGCGCCTTGGCCAGGCACGCATCTCGGCGCGGGTTCCTGCGGGCCCGGTCTGAGTCGTGGGGGGCGCGGCAGGGCGTTCGCGACTTCGGGGACTCCCTGTTGGCGGGGTCGCAAAATCTGCGGTGGGGAGAAATACTTTCCTTTAGAAGACGGAATGCGGTCGGGGCTCCTGCGCCTGAGTCACCTCCTCGAATTCTGCTACTTCGCGTTCCAGGGAAGCAGTTCTTGCTTCCTTGTGACTACTTGTAACGAAAAAGTCTTATTTCGCTGGTGATTTTTTCTGATCGTTTGCTCCGAGTTTGCCAGTTGAACTTTGAAGCCTGTAAATTGTCGTGAGCTACAGTGAAAAGCGCTTTCAACGATCTTTGTTGTAAATTATGTAACTTCATAGTGGTAACTCACCTTCTGTTTAACTGATTGACACATCGTAATGTGAATGGAGATTAAGTTTCAGTCGGAGGTTTTTTTCAAGGCAGTTTACGCTAAAATTAAAATCTGATAGCTAAGAGGTTTTTAGTAGTATAAATAGTGTGTGTTTTGTCTGCGTACTCCTTGAGAACTTTTAAGAATTTAGATTTGGAAAGCCTGTATAACAACTTTTGGAGTTTTGATTTGCCTGACAAGGTGACAGGTGTTCATATTTCTGAGTTTAAAAAAAGTATCATGTTTTAATGACAGCGTTTTAATTATGCTTTTGAAGTTAATAACCTATTAAATCCTGCAAAAGGAACAAATGACGTGATGGTTATTGGTGTCTTTGAAGTATAAGTATTGGTGGTAATGAAAATTATTAAATAAGCTTTCTTGAATATGAGCTGATTTTTTTTTTTATGAGCCCTGTGGACATAACATATTGCAAGTTTTAAAAGGCCATCTAAGAGCTGGGCGCTGGTGGCTCACGCCTGTAATCTTAGCTATTCTGGAGTCAGAGATCAGGAGGAAAGGGGTTGGAGGCCAGCCCAGGCAACTAGTTCATTCTCAAAATAACCAGAGCAAAAATGGACTGGAGGTGTGGCTCAAGTGGTAGAGTACTTCCTTTACAAACATAAAACCCTGAGTTCAAATCCTAGCCCCACCAAAAATAGTCTATCTAAACTGTCGTAGCAGGCTGACATTATTAAAATGTAAGAGCTTTGTAAATGAAATAGGCAAAACTATGAACAGCGATTCATTATTTTATCTGTTTAAAACAAGTAGATCTTAACCGTGAATTATTTACTTGAAAGACTTCTGGCTAGACAGCCTTGACTAAGTAAAGGTGGACTCATAATATTAACTTGTTTTAGAATGTTAAAATGGGAGAGTTTAGATAAATTCTACCTTAGGGCGGCTAAACTCAGAACAGTGGTTGTTTGTATGGTCTTCCTGAATTATAATCTTGATTAAAAATCTTATCACAACCCACATTATTAAGGATAACTTCTTTTACTTAAAGTCAGTTGACCATAGATGTTAATCACATCCACAAAATAAACTCATGTTTGACCAAACTGGGCACCATAGTCTTGCCAAATTAATACATCACAATAATCAGACTTAAATATTTAAGATAATATTTCTATACTACAGCTGCATATTGAATTCATAACTAGTGATTAGGTTGTCTTCTGTAATTTGTCCTCAAGTAAAATTCAGTTCTATCTTAATGTACACTAGTGGAAATGGTACAATAAGTATGTTGAAACTTTCTGGGAGGAAAAAAAAAACTCGTCACAGACATTCCAAGAAATTTGGTCTGTTATGCGTATCAGTCCACTAAGATGTCCTTGTTCTCTGATTTCAGGGCACCTAGAAGAAATTATATACTGATGTATGTGCTTTAGAGTATAACTTTTTACTATATACTTATTGAATCATTGAGTTAGACGTCATCTTAGTAGTTTAACCTGTACCCTTTATAGGAAAAAAGAAAGTGAACGTCATAAACGTGGAGTGGACCATAGTGGAACACCATCACTATCTAGCAGTCAGACTATGAGCCACTTAACATCTCTAAACCTCATTTTTTCCTGGCAAATGAAGAAGTTAGACTATGTAAGATTACTTACTTATAAAAGCTAAAAAGCTTTTCTCATTATAATTTTAGTGATCTTCTCATTGTATCTCTACTTTTTTTTTTTTTTTTTCCTTAACTCAGGGTCTTCATGTGTACATGCCCAAGCTGACCTTAAACTTGCTATGTAGTCCAGACTGGCCTCAAACTTCCTATCCTCCTGCTTTAGCCTCTAGAGTGCTGAGATTACAGATGTGTACCACCAGGCCCAGGCTTCTCACTATCTTGTTGTTAAACCACTAAGTTACTTTCTCCAAATCATATAAGTAACTGGCAGGGTATTTTTCTTTTTTTTTTACACATTTTTCCCTATTTTATGGTAACAACTAACCTCAGTTACTCCTCTACCGAAGGGTAGTTTCCAGTTTTTCAATTTTGCAAACAATGCTTAATAAATATCTTTGTGCTTGTCTTCTTGAACACATGTGGTTTCCTAGAATGCATACCACCTGTTTGGGGAATTTGCTGATAATAGGTTGATACGTGTTTTCAGCTTACCATCTATAGCCAAATTATCCTCTACAGGTGAATGAATGGCAATAGTTTCATCTTTGCCACAGTTGACATTGTCAGATTTTAAAATTTCTGCCAGTTTGGATGAGAAATTATATTTCCTGTCTTCGAAAAAGTTTTTAACTTTGTATACTACCACAGTCAAGATACAGAACAGTTTTATCACTTAAAATTCCCTTGTACTGACCTTTTTTAGTTAGCCTTCCCTCACCTGTCACCCCTGGCAACCAGTGATCTGTTGTCCCTCCAGTAATTTGTCTTTTCTTGAATACCACTTAAATAGAATTATATATTATTTAGCATTTTGTGTCTGTGAAGTTTTTTTACAGTTTGTTAATCCTATGGTAAAAAATTCACATAAACACTACAGATAAAAGTATTGCAGAATCTTTACTCCTTTTTTGCCAGCACCAGCATTGGCCTTTGCAGTCCTCTTGACTTTCTGTACTCCATTCTTGCCTTCCTTTCACTGTTTTATTGAGGTCTTAAATGTGGAATGTTTCATGAGTTTGCATGTCATCTTTGCCATGCTAATTTCTGTATCATTCCAATTTTAGTGTATATGCTATTGAAGTGTCTGCTTTTTTTCATTTAGCATGCTATGTTTGAGGTTCATCCATGTTGAATATGCCCACAGTTCTTGGATCTTATTGCTGAATATAGTATTCTTTTGTATCTAACCACCAGTTGAAGGACACTTGGGTTGTTTCAGGTGTTTTTATGACTATAATAAAGCTGCTATAAATCTGTATGAATAGTTTTTTGTGTGAACATGTCTTCATTTCTCTTGTAGGTGGGATTGCTGGGTCATATGGGCCAAGTGTATGATTAATTTTATTTAAAAAAGAAACCTATTTGTGGTAGGCAGAATAATCACTCTCAAAGAGATACTAATAACTAGAATCTGTGAATATATTTAGCTATGTGGCAAAATTTAATTAAAGTTGTTAATCAGCTGGCTTTAAAATAGACTATCCTACGTATCTAGGTAGACACAGGTATCACAGAGTCTTTAAAAAGGAAAGAGAAAAGGCAGAAGAATAGAGTCAGAAAAAAAGATGCAGCAATGGAAGCAGGATCAGAAAGATTCATGGAGGGATGGTGGCTTTGAAGATAGAGGAGAGGAAGCCCCAAGCCAAGGAATGTCGGTGGTCTCTAGAAGGTGGAAGTGGTAGAAAATGGATTAATCTTTAGCACCTGCAGAAAAGAAAGCAGCCCTGCCAACACCTTGATTTTAGTCCAGAGAGATCTGTGTCAGACTTCTAACTTCCAGATTTGTAAACTCATAAATCTGTATTGTTTTAAGCTATTAAGTTGGTGGTAATTTGTTATAGCAGCGTAGGAAACTAATACAGTATCAAACTGTTTTGACGATGACTGAATGACTTTGCATTCCCACCAAGAATGTCTGAGAGTTCTAATAGTTTTACATCCTTATCAGCGCTTATTAGCCATTCTGATAGGCATATAATAGTATCACATTGTGGATTTTAATTGCAGTTCCCTTATGACTAATAATGTTGAGAATTTTTTCATGTGCTTCTGTCACCTTATGTCATTTTTGTGAAGTGTCCAAGTCTTTGGCCCATAATTTATTTAGAGACAGTTTCTTACTGTGTTGCCTAGTAGTTTGGCCTTAAATTCCTGTGCTTAAATGATCCTCCTGCCTCACTTTCAGAAGTCCATATGCATGCACCAGCTCACTTGGCTTAGATTGTTTTCTTCTTACTGAGTTTTGAGAGATTTGTGTGTGTGTGTGTGTGTGTGTGTGTGTGTGCACACGTGTGTGCATGAGTGTAGGAATTTAATCAGGACCTTGTGCATGCTAGACAGGCACTCTGACACTAAGTTATATCCCCAGCCTAATTTTTGAGAGTTCTTTATAGTCCTTTGTCTTTTGCCAAATAAGTGGTTTGCCAAGTCTGTGACTTACCTTTTTATATTCATAACAATGTCTTTTAGCCAGCTGCCAATGGCTCACACCTATAATCCTAGTTACTTGGGAGACTGAGATTGGGAGGGTGTGGTTCAAGGCCAGCCCAGGCAAAAAGCAAAACCTTATTTCCAAGATAATGAGAGCAAACAGGGCTGGAGTCATAGGTCACGTGTGGCACACATGCCTAGCAGGCTTAAAGTCCTGAGTTCAAATCCAAGTACTGCCAAAATAAAATGAAGAAGCAACAGAGCTGAGGATGTAGTTCAGTGATAGAGTGTTTGCCTAGTATGTGTGACGCCCTGCGTTCAACCCACAGCACTGACCCCTCCCCCCCAAAAAAAAGTGCGGAAACTAAATATAAGGTTCTGCCTAAAGTACTTTATAAAAATCAGAAGAGTCAAGATATTCATTCATATCTTGACTTAAATTTTCTTGACGTAATACTAGAGGTTGAAGATCAAAGGACTGTTGTTTAAAATTACCAAATGACGTAGCTCAAGTGATAGAGCACCTGAGTGCTCTAGCAAGCGTGAGGCCCTGAGTTCAAACCCCATACCACCAAAAAAATCACTAAATGAGTAAAGAAAATGTTAATTGTATTGCTGTAATCAAACATTCCTCAGACTGGGTTTATAGACAAGTTTAAATGGATTTGGATAATGAATTTTTTTGTTTGCTTTTTATTTTTACACAAATGTTCATAGAAGCCCCATTCATAATAATAAACAAATCCTATATATCTTTCAATGGACAAATGGTTAAACTGGTGTATCCATTCCATGAAATAATACAGAGCAATAAAAAGAAACAAATTATTGATACATGCCATAACCTGGGTGAATCTCCAGAGATAATATTGAGTGAGAAATAATAATCTCAAATGGTCTCTGTGATTCCATTTACATACATTTTGTTGTAACAAAATTATAGAGGTGATGATCAGATAAGTTGTTGCCAGCGGTTATGGAAGTAGCAGAGGAGGGGGAAGTGGGTGTGAGTATAAAATATCTATGTGAGGAGTCATTATGATGATGGAGATCTTCTTTTATCTTTACTATCACTGTCAGCTTCCTTGTAATCTCTTAATTTTCAAGTTAATATCATAACTTGTAAATGATAACTGGGATCTCTATTATTTGTTACAACTACGTGTGAATTTAAAATTATCTCAAAAAAGTTTAATTTAGAAAAAATAACAAAGTTACTTAAAGACAGAATAATGGTTTATTAGATTTATCTTGGAGATGGAGGATCTGGTGACATGTCTTGGAAGGAATTGTGTTCCCTATAAGGGATGAGGCCTTGAGAGAAGAATTTTAGGTGAATTTGCACCTGAGAATTTCTGGAGATACTGCAGACTTTTATTTCTCCCACTCGTCACACTACAATCCAGTCAGTATATAAATAGTCCCACATACATGTTGCCTCTTCTGTCTGAAAGAGACCTCAGACTGAGAAAGTGGGGACCAATTAAATCAGCTGATACTTTTTTTTTTTTTTAACAGTTTTCCCTGCCCTCATCATAGGTCAGAAGTGTTGAAATCATCCAAAAGAAGAGAATACATGGAACAAAAGTGTAACCGAATATTAAGTGCTCTGATAGACTTTTATGTGATTGGAAAGCAAATGGACCTGACCTAGGATGATACGGAGAAAAGTTTCTTGTAAGAAATTCAATTGAGATCTGAAAGCTGAGTAAAAATTCATGGAGTGAACCTAATCTCCATAGGATGATAGTTTGTGCAAAAGTATAGAGAGACCAAATGTGCATTTGAAGAATTGAAAGACCAGTGCGGCTGCAGTGCAGAGACATAAAATTTGAGAAGGATTGGTGTGGAAATCTTAATTCAGTCTGTGGGTAAGGATGAGATTCTCTAAAGACCAAGTACAGAATGAAGAGCTGTCTTTGTGTGTGTGTGTATGTGATGGTACTCAGGGCCTCACGCTTACTAGGCAGGTGCTCTACCACTTGAGCCACTACACCAGCCCTGAGCGCTCCATTTAAATAGTGATTTATTTATTTTTGAGACAGTATCCCAAGCTGTCCTGGAATTTACTGTCTTCATTCCTCAGTCTTTTCCCTCATGCCACCAAGCCTGGCTTGTGAATTGTATTTTGAATGAAGAGAAAATTATTTAATCTGGAGGTTTTTATTTAGAAAGAACATTTATAGAAGTTTTTTTTTTTTTTTTTTTTAAAGCAAAAACCAAACTCCTTCCATACCAGGAAATCAACTGTAGACCCTTGATTGCATAAATGTTTGACTTGGTCAGAATGCAACGATTTCCAGTGACAGCATCAAATTAGAATTCATGAAGTAAAATATAAAATAAAGTGCCTATTAGAAAAGGCCAAGCTCTGTTTTATTTTGAATTGAATATCATCATGAAAAATGTGAGTGCATGGTAAAAATATGCATCCTGATTAAGGTATATTAAGAATTGTGAGGTTTTTCCTCCATCAGATTATTTGTGAAGAATAAGGTTTCAGTAACTTCATGACCAAGCTATTTAATTTTATAATTTTTGTAAGTTTGAGCTTATCAAATAATTTAGCATTGTAAGAATTCTATTGTTTGGCCTTTTGTTTCATAATTTTACAATTAATTTTTAATTTTTTTTCAATTGTCTCAAAATCCTCAACATTAAAGTTTTGAGGTCTCTTAGGTTCTTGGCTTTTTGGTCTTTTAAGACAGTAGTTGACTACTTTCTGTATTTTAAGCCTTGTAGACCGTATCTTCTCTGTTGCAAGTGCTCAGTTCTGCGGTTAGAGTGCAAAGCTAGCTACACAAATGAACATGGTTGTGTCCCAATAAAACTTCACAGTCATGTGTCATTTAATGACAGATATGTTCTGAGAAATGTGATAAATCTTTAGGATGATTTTTGTCACTGTGTGAACATTATAGTGTGCTTACACGAACCTAGATGGCATAGGTCAATCACTGGATGGTGGCCTCTTGAAAGTCAAGAGATGCAGAAAATGTGAGGCATATGCTGCTGTTTAACACAGCACACTGTTTCATAGTAAACTTTTTTTTTTAATAAGGAGTATACTCTAAAATAATGATAAAACTGTAGTACAGGATAGTGAATACATAAACTGGTCGTATCATTTGTTGTCATTACCAAGTATTAAGTACTGTACACAGTTGTATGCCCATATATTTTTATATGTAGTAGGTTTTATTTACGTCAGTATCACCATAAATGTGATCTAGTAGATTCTTGTGGGCTCACTGTCTCCTCGACTGAAATGTCCTTATGCACTGCATTTCTGTACTTATAAAAATAGGGTGTGCCTAATTTGACCTTTGGGCTTAGTTTGCTTACCTCTGTTTTAAGGCAAAAATCAATAGGGAAATGACAATATTATAGTAAGGTATAGAAGTTTAACTTTTGATGAAGTCTAATTTTGTTAATTTTATGTTTGGTATTACATCTAAGAACTATTTGCCTAACCCAAGGTCATAAAGTGTTTCTCTTACACTTTCTCTTGTAAGTTTCGTAGTTTTATATTTTATATTTGATTTAATGACCCATTTTGAGCAAATTTTTGCATAATGTTTGAGGTATGGGTTTGGTTTCATTCCATTTGTCCAGTTCCATAATCATTTGTTGAAGAGACTGTCTTTTCTTCACTGAATTGCCCTTGTCTCTTTATCAGAAATCATTAACTGTTTGAGTCCCCTGATCTACTGTGTTCCACTGATCTGTGTGTCTGTTCTTTTGTCAATACTGCAAGTCTTGGCTACTGGAGCTAAGTAAGTCTTACAATTAGGTATCGAGTTCTCCAGCCTTATTCTGTAAAAAATATTTTTTGACTATTTTAGTCTAAATTTTAGAATAAGACTGATCTCTATAAAATTCTGTATAAATAGGAATTATACAAACTCATAATATTTAAAGGTAACAAATATATAATAAAACTGATTCTCAAAGGATTGTAGAAAGAAGATGAACTAAAATAAATAAGAATGTATTGTTGGTTTCTACTATTTTACAGTCCACAGTGTTGCATAATGAATACTTAAGTACATAAGATAGAAAGCAACCTTTTTTTGTGTGTGTTTTGATCATGGTTTTGTTAAGTTAAACACTATTCAAAAGCCCAGTGGTAGCTTCAAAGCCTTGGTCTAACACCTGGGCACTTAGAGAACTATGCCCTACCAGGTCACCATCTCTTTGGTTGCTTGTTTATCAGACCATTTGTGCAGTCCTGTTAATCTACTTGTTCTTTTCATGTGCAGTAATTCTTTGGTATCCACAGGGAATTGGTGTCCACAATCTGTAGGTTCTCAGGTCTTTTATGTAAAATGGTGTAGTATTTGCATATAACCTATGCCCATTTTCTTTTGTGCTTTAAATTACTTCTAAATTACTTTTGATACCTAGTACTATTCACATGCAGTATAAATAGTTGTCATACTGCATTGTTTAGGAGATAATGAAAAGGAAAAAGTCTGTACATGTTCAGTAAAGACAGAATATTTTTCTTTCGAATGTTTCCTATTCACAGTTGATTTAATCCATGGATGTGAACCCATGATTATGGAAAGCTGACCGTAATTGTTTCTTCGTCTCAGACTTTGTGTCATGTCCTTTACATAAAATTTTGGTATGCCAACTCTTTTGACTAGACTCCATTGCAAGAAGTACACTTTACACTGGGAACCAATACATTTATATGTTTTTGCATTAAAGTTTCTCGAAGCAGCATCTTTTGTTATACATGGTACACTATGATTTTGTATTCTATTTTTTTTTTTAAAGTTGGTTGAGATCCTTTTAAGTCCATTTCATGGCTCACAAATGAGTTGTATCCTGCAACTTAAAAACTATACTAGAGAAACCCTTCTCCAAGGATCTATGATCATCATTTGACTTAAAATTCAGCTTGTAGCTGGTGATGTGGCTTTGTGGTATAGTGCTTGCCTGGCATGCATGAGACCCTGGGTTCAATCTCCAGCATCCCAAAAAAGAGAGAGGGAGAGGGAGGAGGGGGGAGGGAGAGGGAGAGAGAGAAAGAAAGAAGTAAATTCAGCTTGTCCATTCTGCAGAAATTTCCATACCCCTGTCATTGGCAGATCTTTCCAATACATTTTAATTCTTAATATGTTACCCTAGAAAAGTATGCATTAACTATTTATATATTTTTTCATCATAGCTAGTTTATAAGGTATTAAGAGCTGTTCGTGTTCATTTAACTGAGCTCTGAATTATCAGGCACAATGTCTCCTGACCAAAAAATATAAAAAAAAGTAAGTTAAGCATTAAACAATAGTTCTATTATCATAGTATTAGAAATTGTCTTACATTGAAAAACTATATAAATTCCACTGTAATATATATACTGGACATAAACATTTAACTGTTCAGCATTAAATAAAAGATTCTAATATTGTGAACCTGATGGTCCTTTGGCCCTTTCCTCTGAAACACATGCTGTTCTGTAGATACTGTCAGGAGGATTTATGGAAATTAGCTAATGATCCTTTGATCTAGATATTCATCTATGAACTATACGGGTGACCTACAAATGTTTTACAAAATGATTCACTTAAGGGTAATCAGTAGATACTTAACAGTTAATGAAAGGAAATTTGGTAGGGTTTTTTTTTTTTTTGTAGGCATCGTAAAAGGAATCTTTGTAATACTTTATAATTTTATATCATTTAGAGCAAGATTGATAGTTATTTGACTAAATCAAGATACCTTTTGCTTTCCCCTAACTCTTACACAGAATTATACCTCTTGCCCTATCTCTTAATGTGTTATGTAATGTTGCCAACTATATTACAAAGTCTTTATCAGTATTCTCCCTTTTACAAATGAGGAAATTGAGACTCAAAGAAATTATTTTATCCAGAGTCCTATTGTAAGTGATATCAAGGATTGGAATTCAGTTTATTTGACTCTCAAGCCTTGGTCTTTCTACTTTGTCTTTATTATAGCCAGCCTTAATAAAGACTTATTTTGTTCAACATTTTCTTTTTGGTAAGACTAGAATCGTTTTGAGGAAAATCATCCTCACCTTTACTTAAGTGTTTAAATATACTTTAATCAAAGTGAAGAATCTTGAGCAGATAGGTTGTGAATTAGCTCCTTGAGGATAGGAGTTATATCTTAGTATCTCAGAGCTTAATATGGCTGTGATGCAATATGAAATATATATTTGGTCTTTGTCCACTGTTTCTGACAGAGCTTTAAATTCCCTTGGAATTTCCTTAGTGATAGGAATGATAAGGGTGTCTTTTGTTGCAATGAGGCGTTTCTTGCTTGGGTCCCTAGATAGCTTCAGATTAAGGACTGGTCACCAGAAAAATCAAGGCATGATTTAGAAGCTAGAACTTTCAGTTCCATCTCTTACTTCTGTTTTGGACAGGTAAAAAAAGGCTAGAGATAGTCACCAATGGCCAGTGATTTAATTAATCATGCCTGTGAAATGAAGCTTCCATAAAGACCTTAAATGACGATGCTGATGCTTAGAGATCTGGGTTGGTATAAATATTAAAGTGTGGGGAGGGTGGTGAACCTAGAGAAGGCATGGAAGCTCCAACCTCAGTCCCCCATGCTTTGTCCTATGTATCTCCTCCATTTGGTTGTTCTTTTTTTTGGCAGTAATGGAGCTTGAACACAGGGCCTTCACCTTGAGCCACTCCTCCAGCCTTTTTTGTGAAGGGTTTTTCAAGATAGGGTCTTGCGGAACTATTTGTCTGGGCTGACTTCAAACCACAATCCTCCTGATCTCTGCCTCTTGAATAGCTAGTATTACAGGAGTGAGCCACCAGTGCCTGACTTTGGATGTTCTTGAGTTGTACCCTTTCTAATAGGCCAGTAATATTAAGTAAAGTGCCTTCCTTAGTTCCTGAGCCATTCTAGCAAATTATTGAACATGAGAAGGCGGTCATGGAAACCCCTGATTAATAGTGTTGGTTGGAAGTATTAGAGGCCAAGGACTTGTGATTGGTATTTGAGGGGGGTTGGCAGTCTTGTGAGATCTGAGGCAAACTCCAGGTACATGGTGTCAGAATTGAGATGAATTGTATAGGCTACTCAGTTGCTGTCTGGAGAATTGGAGATTCTCCAGGAATCTTCTGCAGGTGTGGGGAAGACGTACACATTTGGTGTCAGATGTATTGAATGAAAATCAACTCAGTATGGCACATACTAGATGCTTGGTTCCAATTTGTACTTTTATAATATATTTGTTTAAACTTTATGTTGATCATGAACTTAATATCAGAGACTGTTATATCTTAGTTACCTCTGATAAGTTGAAAATTGGAGATTTAAAATGCAATTCTGTTTATTTTAGGTTGGTCATAAATAGAATTGGGAGGAAATCTAACTTTTGTATGTTCTTGATAAACTTCTGTACAAAGACATAAACTTACACAGATGTATTTGCTAATGGCTTTATCTTTTCCATGGGCACACACTAGGAGGTGTCATAGTGCAGCACAGTCAGTGTTTACACTGACTTACTATACTTTTATAGACTGTCAAGTCAGACTTTGTTGAAATACTTTAGACTTCTCTGTGGCTCTGGGCCAGTTAATTTATCTGGACTCCTTATCTATAGTATGGGAATAGTATCAGTGCCTAATTCAGTGGGTTTTATTTTGAGACTGGAAATAGTGCATCAGGAATGAAGGCGTGATGGCTCCATAATGTTAACTACAAGGTAAATAAATAGAAACCTGAGTTGTGCCATTGAAGTAGGTAATGATGAATTATTTAGATATATATTATTATTATTTTGTTTTTTGGGGTTTTTTTTTTTTTTTAGAGCCAGGGTCTTACTACGTAGCTCAGGATAGTCTTGAATTCATGGTTTTTCTGCCTTTACCTCCCAAGTGCCGAAATTTCAGCTGCATGCCACCACACCCAGTGTGAATTTAAGTATATTTTTAATAGAGCATATGATTGTCAATAATTTGGAATTTTATAGGTGTGTGTGAATTGGTTGTCATAGTCTGAGTCAGGGATGAATAATTGTAATTGTATATTGAGGTCAACTTTTTCATTTTTGCAATAATAGTGAAAGTCAGTGGGGGAAAATAAGTTTGTTGCCCTACTTTAAATAGCTTATGTAGTGAGATCAAATTATTCAGCTTTACTAGTTTCTCAAGCATTATTCTGAGTTTTCACTATATTGTTTCTAACTATGATTTTCCTTTTTTTTTTTTTTTTTTTTTTGCAGTGCTGGGAATTGATCCTAGGGCCTTGTGCATGCTAACCAAGTTCTATATCGCTGAGCTACATCCCAGCACACCTCTGGCCCCACCCCCGGCCTGGGAATTGAACTGAGGGTCTTGAGATTGCTGTGCAAGTGCTACCCTTGAGCCATGATCTCAGCTCTTTTGCTGTTTTGTTTTTCATGTAGGTCTCATGCTAACTTTGCCCAGGTTGGTCTTGAACCCTGATCCTCCTACCTCCACTTTCTGAATCAGTGGGACTATAAGCATATACCACCTTGCTCAGCTTGTTTCTTGAAATGGGGCTTGCTAACTTTTGCCCAGGCTGGCTTCTGACTGTAGTCTTCCTGTTTCCATCTCCCCAGTAGCTGGGATTACGTTGTGTGTGTAATGCCTTGCCCCACCCTACACATTTTTAAATGATTTTTAAAAATGGCTAGTTTCCAGAGTTGAGTTTCATTATGGTGATTAAAGTCATATGTTTGGATTAAACATTTGTTTAATTTTATCAATGTTAATGTGTTTGTGTTAATTCTTTACTTTTTTCCTTTTGTGTATTGGATAGTTTTCATTCTATTTTGGACCTTGTATTTTTCCCTTTATGTAAATTCTCTTAGGATGCTCTTCCTCTACAGTTAACTCTCAGCGCGTTCTACAGTACTGGTATAGCACTTACCAAATAGCTTTGTATTGTCATGACACATTTTTTCTTAAGGATAAGGAAGGACTTAGCAACCTTTTCGCTGACTGTCCAAGTATTTTGTTTCACATGAGAACTTACACTGTTGAAGAAAAATATAGTTTAGTTAACCCTTCTTAACTGTAGGGTTTGCCATATAGTAGCCCACATTGACCTTTTATTCTAATCCGTTGTTATTTAGAATCTCCCCATATGTTTTCCTCCCCTTTAAGACTGGTCAAATTTGAATGTTATTCATACCCTTAGCAATATCACAATACTAAAAGTTCATTGGATTCTAAATTAGGTGACATTTATATTCTCATCAGTCTTTGTTGTCAGATTATTTTCCTTTCCTGTTCTAGTGACATTGAACAGGAAAATATTGAAAATACCCAGGGCTGGTGGAGTGGCTCAACTGATAGAGCTTAGCAAGCATGAGGCCCTCAATTCAAACTCCAATACCGCCAAAAAAATATTGTATGGCTACTTCAGTCTAATTTACAGGTAACTCCAGATATGTCTTTATTGGTTTTAATTTTGATTAATATTCCTGTTCTGATAATTCTATAAAGTGCTTATTTGGTATTTTTTAAGTGACAAAGCAATATCCTCTCTCCCCCAGTGTTTTTGATTTGCATACCAATAAGCCATCTAGGTAGAGATAATCATCTGCTAATTTGCTGATCTTTGGATCTTGTCTTTTCCTATAGTAAACTGTGGGTCTGAAGCTGGAATATCTTTAGATGCTTGAAACTTCAGACGTGTATTGAGGAAAATAATTGATTAGAGGGGATGGAGAAAATCTATGTGGGATATAGTGAAAGCAAAGCAATGGCTGTCTGAGTTTGGTAGTTAGCATTTTTTTTTTTTTTGAGTATTTGTCATTGTGAGTTATTAACATGGTAAAAGAATTAAGGCCATCAGAATTATGAACCTGACTTTTTTTTTTTTTTTGCAGTGCTAAGGATCAAACCCAAGGCCTCACACATATTAGGCCATCACTCTGCCACTGAACCATGTCCCCAGCCCTGGCATTGTATTTTAAAGTGTTGGTGCCCTCCCTGGTATTTTAAGTTTCTATGTTGCTTTTGGTATCTTTGTGGTTCCTTCCCTCTCAAAAATATTATAAAGGCAACACATTTTATTTTTTGTGGGGGGGGTGAATATTTTGTAAGGTATCCAGACAGTACAGAAGTTACAAGGTAAGAACTGTGAGATCTGTTATCCTCACTTTTCAGAAATAGTAATTGAAAACAATATTGTGTATATTCTTTGTTAATAACTTTATAAACATATATTTTATGTCTCTTTATAAGAGTAGGCAATATTCAAGTACTCATCCTAAACTTGCTCTTTAACTTGTCTTTGTTTCATAGCAGCTCATACAGAGCTTCATACCCACATTAAAATAAAAGGCTAGTGGTGCAAGCCTGTACGCTTAGGTACTCAGAGGCAGAGATCAGGAGGATCGTGGTTTTAGGCCAGTCCTGGCCAGAAGTTAGTGAGACCCCATACTCAAATAAGCATGTACCTATGATCCTAGCAACTGGGGAAGCAAGGGTAGGAGGATTGTGGTCCGAGGCTGGTTCCATCAAAAAGCAAGACCCTATCTGAAACACAAGTACAGCAAAAAAGAGCTAGTAACGTGGCTCAAGTAGTAGAGTCACTGCCTAGTAAGTGCAAGGCCTTGAGTTCAAACCTCTGTGCCACCAAAAAAAAAAAAAGAGAAAGGGCTGGAGGAGTAGCTTAGTAGTAGAGCATGTGTTACATGCTTAGCATGTATGAGGCCTTGGGTTTGGACTCTAGTGTTAGAAACAAAATTAACTTTAGTAGTATATATTACTTGTATCAAAATTATAATTTCCTATCATAATGTCTAACTTCATATTATATTACAGAGCTATAGTAACTGAAAGCAAGGTACTGGCACAAACACAGATGTGTAGACCCATGGATTAAAATAGAGGATCAATATCTATACACAATGGAATTTTATGCAGCCATGAAGAAGAACGAAATGTTATCATTCGCTGGTAAATGGATGGAATTGGAGAACATCATTCTGAGTGAGGTTAGCCTGGCCCAAAAGACCAAAAATCATATGTTCTCCCTCATATGCGGACATTAGATAAAGGGCAAACACAACAAGGGGATTGGACTTTGAGCACATGATAAAAGCGAGAGCACACAAGGGAGATATGAGGATAGGTAAAACACCTAAAAAAAATAGATAGCATTTGTTGTCCTCAACGCAGAGAAACTAAAGCAGATACCTTAAAAGCAACTGAGGCCAATAGGAGAAGGGAACCAGGAACTAGAGAAAAGGTTAGATCAAGAAGAATTAACCTAGAAGGTAATACACATGCACAGGAAATTAATGTGAGTCAATGCCCTGTATAGCTATCCTTATCTCAACTAGCAAAAACCCTTGTTCCTTCCTGTTATTGCTTAGACTCTCTCTTCAACAAAATTAGAGATAAGGACAAAATAATTTCTGCCAGATATCGTGGGGGTAAGCGGGGAGAGGGAGGGGGCAGGGGGTGGTGGTAAGGGAGGGGATGGGGGGGAGGGGGGAGAAATGACCCAAGCATTGTACGCACATATGAATAAAAAAAAAAAGTAGAGCCTCAAGAAATAACCCACGCAGCTTTAGCAGTCTGAATCTTGACAAAGGTGCCAAAAACATACTTTGGGGAAAAGACAACCTCTTTAAAAAATGGTATGGGGAAAACTGGGCATCCATCTTTAGAAGACTGAAACTAGATCCCTAATTCTCACCCTGTACCAAAATCAGTTCAAAATGGACCAAAGATCTTAATTTAAGACTTGAATCTTTGAAACTACTAGGGGAAAACACTTTAAGGTATAGGTGTAGCCAACGACTTGAATAGGACTCTTAATAGCTCATGAAATAATGACAAGAAATAACAAGATTTGATCAGATTAAAAGGCTTTTGCATAGCAAAGGAAGCAAAGTGAAGAGTCAAGGAGTTAATATCCAGAATATATAAAGAACTCAGAAAATTAAACACAAAGAACAAATAATCCAATCAATAGAGGGGCAAATGAATTGAACAGATGGTTTTCAAAAGAAGTACAAATGGCCAATAAATACCTTTTTAAAATCTCCAGCATCCTTAGCCATAAATAGAATGTAAATCAAAATGACATTGAGGGCTGAAGGCATGACACAAATGACATAGTGCCTGCCTAACAAACATGAAGCCCTGAGTTCAAACCCCAGTACCGCCAAACAAAATAAAACATGACACTGAGATTTCATCTTACTCCAGTCAGAGTGGCTATCATCGGGAAAACAACAAATGCTGTCAAGGATTCAGGGAAAAGGAAACCCATATACACTATTGACAGGAATGTAAATTAGTCTAGCTGTAAAAGAAATCAGTATGGAGGATCCTCAAAAAACTAAAAATGAAACTGCCATATTATTCAGCTATACCACTGTTGGATGTCTACCCAAAGGAACGTAAGTCAGCATATTGCACACCCATATTTATTGCAGCACTATTTACAATAGCCAAGTCATGGAATCAGCCTAGGTGCTCATCAACAGATGAATGGATAAAGAAAATATTGTATATATACACAATGAAGATTTTTTAGCAGTAAAGAACAAAATTATGTCATTTATAGGAAAATAAATTAGAGATCATCATGTTAAGTGAAACAAGCCAAAATAAGACAAGCATATGTTTTTCTCTCATATTTGGAATCCAGATTACAAAATAAAAATAAAAAAATCAGAAAGGAACTGTTGGGAAGGGGAGGTTGAGAGGATAATGGAGGAGTAAATATGATTGAAATACATAGTATGAAGTATGAAAATCCCATAATGAAACATTATTTTGTGTGATTAATAAAGATTATGACCATTTGATGTCTATTAAATATAAAAAATAATTGAGATATTTTAAATCTTTTTGTAGTGAGTTTCACATCCAGTGCATATTTTACACTGATACACATCTCAATTAGAATAATAAATTTTCATTAGAAATAATTCATTCACTGTGTAACAATGTCTTGGTCAATTTGATAGTTGTCTCAGAAGATTATAATGATAGAGCTGAAAAATTCCTATTACTTAGTGATATTATGAAGTATAGCAATACAATTATGTGAAGTGCAAATTCCTTTATTTGCTGTGAGCTATACTGTACTTTTAGAATTATTTGTGTGTACTTTCACTTGTTAAAAAAAAGTGTACTATAAAACAGTATGCCATTTTATACCAGCAGCAGCCTCATACATCTCATATTTACTGCATATCTTGGTTTCATGAGAAGACCTCATTCAACTAACCTGTATCATCTGAATTTGTGTGTACATTCTTCACATGACAGAACTGCCTAATGATGCATTTTTCTGAACCTATCCCCCTCATTGAGGCATGGCTGTGATTGATCTGTATTTAGATTTTATTAGATTTACAGTTGAAAAAATAGATTCACATAACCAGATTGTTCCAAAAATATCTAAATGTTTTCTGATAATTAAATCAAGTATCTGTTATTAAATTAAAATTATTCTAAATAAAATTTCAAACTTAGTTCTTCAGTTATTATAGGTGTATTTTTCTTTTCTTTTTTTAATTTACTTACATGTGTATACATTGTTTGTGCCACCTCCTCCCTCACCCCTTCAATCCCCAGCTTCCAGGCAGAACCTGTTCTGCTCTCTTCTTCCCCAATTTATTGAAGAGAAAACATAAGAGATAATAAGAAAGACATCATTTTTGCTAGTTTGGGATAAAGATAGCTATACAGAGAGATTCCTGGCATTGCTTCCATGCACATGTGTATTACAACCCACACTGGTTCATTTCTACCAGACCTCTTTGGTACTTCCTGGTCCCCTTCCCATAGTGGCCTCTGCCGATTTAAGATTACTTTATTCCCTCCTCAACAGGGAGCACATCAAGTACATTCAAGGTTTAGGTTTCCTTTCCTTTCCCTATTTCTCCCATGTGTGTTCTCCCCTTAGTGTGTGACCCATGACCAATAATACTACTGCATTTATTTTGGGCCTATAATCTGCATATGAAGGAGAACATGCGATTTTTGGCCTTATGAGTTTGGCTAACTTTGCTTAAGATGATATTCTCTAGTTCCATCCATTTACTTGCGAATGACAAAATTTTATTCTTTGGCGGAATAAAATTCCATTGTGTATAAATACATTTTCTTGATCCATTCGTCAGTTGTGGAGCATCTTGGCTGTTTCCATAGCTTGGCTATTGTGAATAGTGCTGCAATAAACATGGGTGTGCGGGTGCTTTTGTAATAACTTGAGTCGCATTCCTTCAGGTATATCCCTAGGAGTGGTATAGCTGGATCATATGGCAGATCTGTGTTTAGAGTCTCCATAATGTTTTCCAAAGTGGTTGTACTAGCTTACATTGCCACCAGCAGCATATGAAGGTTCCTTTATCTCCTGCATCCTTTCCAACATATGTTCATGGCGGTGTGCTTGATGATAGCTATTCTAACAGGGGTGAGGTGGACTCTTAATGTGGTTTTGATTTGCATTTCCTTTATGGCCAGGGATGGTGAGCATTTTTTCATGTGTTTTTTGGCCATTTGGATTTCTTCCTTAGAAAAAGTTCTGTTTAGTTCAGTTGCCCACTTCTTTATTGATTCATTGATTTTTGGGGAGTGTAGGTTTTTGAGCTCTCTGTATATTCTAGTTATCAGTCCTTTTCTCTGATGTATAGCTAGCAAATATTTTCCCACTCTGTGGGTGGTCTCTTCAATTTAGAAACCATTTCTTCTGTTGTGCAGAAGCTTTTTAATTTCATATAGTTCCATTTGTCCATCCTTTCTCTTAGTTGCTGGGCTGATGGAGTTCTACTGAGGAAGTCCTTGCCTATATCTATTGTTTCTAGGGTATTCCCTGCTCTTTTGTGTACCAGCTGCAAAGTTTTGGGTCTGATATTGAGGTCCTTAATCCACTTTGAGTTGATACGAGTGCAGGGTGACAGGCATGGATCTACTTTCAGTTTTCTGCATGCAGATAGCCACTTTGCCCAGCAACATTTGTTGAAGACACTCTCTTTTCTCCATAGTATGTTTTTGGCACCTTTGTCAAAAAAAGATGGGCATAGCTGTGTGGATTCATATCCTGCTTCTCTGTTCTGTTCCACTGGTCTTCATATCTGTTTTTGTGCCAGTACCATGCTGTTTTTATTGCTATAGCTCTGTAGTATAGTTTGAAGTCAGGTATTGTGATACCTCCAGCATTATTCTTTGCTCAGTATTGCCTTGGCTATTTGCAGTCTTTTGTGTTTCCAAATGAACTTTAGGGTAGATGTTTCAATCTGTGATGAATGTCATTGGAATTTTGATGGGTATTGCATTGAATATGTAGATTGCTTTTGGTAGTATAGCCATTTTTACTATGTTGATTCTACCAATCCATGAGCATAGGAGATCTTTCTATCTTCTGCAGTCTTCCTTGATCTCTTTCTTCAGTGATTTGTAGTTCTCCTTGAAGAGGTCACTCGTGTCCTTCATTAAGTTTACTCCTAAGTATTTAATTTTTTTAAGGCTATTGTAAATGGAATTGTTTTCTTGTATTCTTTCTCAATTTGTTCATTATCGATATATAGAAAGGCTACTGATTTTTGTAAGTTGATTTTTGTATTCTGCTACATTGCTGAAGCTGTTTATGATGTCTAGAAGTTTTTGGGTGGAGTGTTTTGGATTTTTGAGGTATAGAACAATGTCGTCTACAAATAGGGATATTTTGACTGTTTCTTTACCTATTTGTATTCCTTTTATTTCTTCTTCTTGCCTTATTGCTTTGGCTAGGAATTCCAGGACTATGTTGAATAGGAGTGGGGAGAGTGGGCACCCTTGTCTCGTTCCTGAGTAAAGGGGGAATGGTTTCAATTTTTCCCCATTAAGTATGATGTTGGCTGTAGGTTTGTCCTATATAGCCTTTATATTGTTGAAGTACATTCCTTCTAGTCCGAGTTTTCTTAGAGCTTTAATCATGAGCTGGTGTTGAATCTTACCAAAATATAGCCATATTTCTTGTACTAAGTATCCACATGTAGCTAGAAACTACCATGTTTGACAGTGTAGCTTTAATAGCCTCACGGTATTCTATTATATGGATTTCCTATAATTTATTCAATTTCCTATTAATGGACACTTAGATACCCCTCCCATCTGTTGCAAATAATTCTACAATGACTTAACTTCTAGAAATGCGTCATATTAGGTAGATTTCTAGAAGAGAAATTAATAAACCCATTATTTGGTTTAAAATTTTGGTAGCTATTACAAAATTGTCCCCCCAAAACATTGTATTGTTCTATAGAATCAGCAACACATAAAGTCTGTACAGTTCCCAACACTGGACATTATTGGTTACTCATACAGATACACAAAAGACTTATACCAAAGTAACTATTTTTACATATCAGTACCACACTTTTTGCTTCTATTGTAGTCATTCTCACCGTATTTCCTTGAGAACAAGATGGCCAGAAGTCATTAGAAGCTGTGAGATGGGACTGGGAATATAGCTTGGTGGTGGAGTGTTTGCCTAGCATTTGTGAGGTATAGTGGTGAAGAAGCTAGGAGAAGGTTGGGGGCAGGGAAGGAAAAGAGCATCTCCAGGATGTGATCTGTTTTAGTATCAAGTAAGTCAAGATTTCAAAAAATTTGCCCCCACGTACCCTTCCTTAGAAACTATTGGACAAGACGGGAGTAGATCTGAGGCAAATTTCCTGGGATAAGGATGAAGAGATGATACACTTAGAGAAGGAATTTAAATTAGAGCATGGTTCTGTTAGGTTCCATGCAGGAAATGGAGGACAAAACCCCAGTAATGACAGAGTTTAATGGAAGTTTACAAAGCTATGGGCCAAGATAAGGGAATTAGCAAGGGATGATGAAACAGCCTAAGCTTAGCAACAGCAGGATGCCTATTATGCCTAAGCCTGAAGGAGAGGGAGAACTAGTTCCTGGAATTTACCTAGAAGTAGTAGAAGTGGGGCCACCTGATGGGAACTGTGCCTTAGAGGATTATAAACCCTTGCCAGTCCACATGAGGTAGCTGGGAGAATAAAGAACCCAACCACTCTTTGTTTCTTTCCACTGGGTACTTCCGACTGTCTACACCCTCTGGAAGATAAGAGGACAAGAGAACATAGGTAATGAAGTTTGTAAAGTCAGTCTTGTAGAAACCTGGAGCAGATGGAAGGGTGAAAGGTGAGTCTAGGCAGAAAGGAAAGACCTTTCCTGCAAAGAGCAGGAGGATAAATAGCTCTGGAAGCTAGCGCTCTCTTGCTCTCTCTCTCTTTCTCCATCCCTTCCACTCCCTTCTTTCTTCCCTTCATTTCCCTCTCTATCCACACACACAAGAAAATGACAGGTAGATTTGTTTGTGTTCATTTATAAGAAAGATTGATTCTTCTACCAGGGAATGTAGGGATGTATTTGCAGTGATTTAATTAAAAGTTGAAATACAACATGGGTAGAGGGAATTGTAATATGAGTTAATTCTCATTTTCTATAGATGGCCAGCAGATATCTATGACTAAAAAACACCCAAGAAGTAGCATGTATGTATACATATAAAATGTATGTGAATTACCTGAAGTGTACATATAGCCTGTTTCTATACATGTTACTACAAATAAGGTAAATTCAAAATGAAACAGGTGAAAGACAAAAAGTGGTTGTTTCTAGGTAGAACTTAGGTAGAGTGGGGAGGCATTGAATTCTTTGCAGTAAGTTTTATGGAATCTTATTACTGTATTCAGATGCATATGTAGTATAATACAACTATGCAAACACCACTTACACAACACAAAAGTTGTGTATCAAGGGCCCAAGATACAAAGTAATTGTAAAACATTGCTGTCATTATGATAGTGTTTATTTGCATCACTTAACTAGTTCCTTATAATTGTCATTAAATTATTTGGGAGATCTTCTCTCCTTGGGTTTTAAATATTTTTTTGTAATAAGTTAATAATGTTTTTTCTCTTTCCCTTATATTTACTATTTAATTGCTCATTCAAACTTAAGGCAGCAGGTATTAAGTTTCTAATATGAGCATACGTGGCACTGTGCAGGGGTGAGAAGAGTTGCTATCAATAGATTGGAGTTCCTACAGAGTATTTGCAGCCTAATTGGGAAAGTACTCAGACATAAAAAATTAATAGTAGATGACAGTGCCAGGCAGGACAGATTAATGCTAAAATAAGTAATACAGAAAAGTGCTTTAAGACTGGTTTGTAATGGAGATGTGAATATGATAAAAAACATACACATGTATGAAAATGTCATAATGAAATCTGTTCTGTAAAATTAATATGCGCTGATAAAAAAAAGAAAAGATGATTATTAAGTCTGAGGTATCACTGGGTCCTTCTGGATTGAGCTGTATATAACAGTATGGAAAAGATTTTGATGAGGATAAGTAGGCCCAGACCCATATATAAATTTGCGTGATTTCAGATTACTGGCTTGATATTGTTAATTCTTTAATAACAAAGTAGTAGATCATATTAAATTATTTTGTTTTAAATCATTTACTTTAATGATTCTTTCCTTTGGTAAGTAATGAGTTTGGGTGTTTTAACTTTTAACACTGTCATAAATAGTATGCTAGGTGTTCTCTGTATATATAATGTATGTGTATATTTTTACCCTATTTCTTTTTTTTTTTCTTTTCTTTGCCATTGAGCTACCCCCCTAGCCATACACCTTATACCTATGCATATACTCTTTCTGTTTGCTATAGTCTTAGTTTTATTTTAGCCCAAGGTAAATAATAATGACTTTTTAAAGAGGGGTGTGGACTACTCGAGTCCTAATATACTCCATTAAATGATCTTCTAATTCACATCAATTTAGAAGTATCTGTATTTTGTAAACATTTTTGGACCTTAAGGTTCCTATTTTATTTCATGTCTTCATTCTTCCAGAATTTATAGTTCTTCCTCCCTTGGGAACATTGTCCCTAGGAGAGGTATTTAAACACTTACTCCTCCTCATTACTTTACTTTTGTGGTGATGAGGATCACTCTGCATGACTTTAAAGGAAAGTGTATACTTGATGGAAGAATGGCCATAACCCAGCCTCCTATGTGTATCTCTGACAAATGGCATTCTGTCCTTACAATGAATTTTAGGTTTAATGGCCATTTTTACCGTTCCCCAGCAAATTCATATTTATTTAACTGTATTTGTAAAATTGTGAGTATATTCATAGTAGAAATGAGTAGTTCTTTAAGCAAAAAGATTGTCTTTAAAAAAAATAATAATTGAATGTATGTGTATAGTTCCCCTTTCTGTGTCTCCCAGTGGATGCTTAAAACTGTGGATAGTACCAAGCCTATGGTTTTTCCTGTATATACATACATACTTGTGATGAAGTTTAGTTTATAAATTGAGGCACAGGAGGAGATTAATATTAACTGATAAAGTAAATATGACAGTATACTGTAATAAAAGTTGGATGAATGTTCTCTTTATATATATATATACACATTTTAATCCTGAACTCATCCTTTTTGACATTGGGTAGCTGAAACAGTAGAAAGTGAAACTGGCTAAGGGAGGACTATTGTACAGGGTATGAGCTTATCAGATATGAATTAGATATTAATTCTGCCTCAGAGGGCTTGCAGTTAACTTGGATGAATAAGACTAATAAACATTTTGATTTCAAAGTAGAAAAATGGTGCGTTAGGTCATCCAAACAAAAAATCAATAAGAAATTCTAGATCTAAAATATACTATAGATCAAATGGACCTAGTTGATGTCTACAGAACATTTCATCCAACTTCTACACAATAGACATTCTTCTCAGCAGCCCATGGAACCTTCTCCAAAATAGATCATATCCTAGGGCACAAAGCAAGCCTCAGCAAATAAAAGAAAATAGAAATTATACCATGCATTCTGTCTGATCACAATGCGGTAAAACTACAACTCAACAACAAAAATAAAGACAAAAAACATGCAAACAGCTGGAAACTGAATAACTCATTACTTAATGAACAATGGATCATCGATGAAATAAAAGAGGAAATTAAACATTTCTTCACCCACAGAGTGGGGGAAAATATTTGCCAACTATACATCAGATAAAGGACTGATAACCAGAATATACAGGGAACTTAAAAAACTAAATTCTCCCAAAACTAATGAACCAATAAAGAAATGGGCACGTGAACTAAACAGAACTTTCTCAAAAGAAGAAATTCAAATGGCCAGAAAACACATGAAAAAATGCTCACCATCTCTAGCAATAAAGGAAATGCAAATTAAAACCACGCTAAGATTCCACCTCACCCCTGTTAGAATAGCCATCATCAGCAACACCACCAACAACAGGTGTTGGCGAGGATGCGGGGAAAAAGGAACCCTCTTACACTGTTGGTGGGAATGTAGACTAGTACAACCACTCTGGAAATAAATTTGGAGGCTACTTAAAAAGCTAGACATCGATCTACCATTTGATCCAGCAATACCACTCTTGGGGATATACCCAAAAGACTGTTACTCCAGAGGCACCTGCACATCCATGTTTATTGCGGCACTATTCACAATAGTCAAGTTATGGAAACAGCCAAGATGCCCCAGCACTGATGAATGGATTAAGAAAATGTGGTATCTATACACAATGAAATTTTATGCAGCCATGAAGAAGAACGAAATGTTATCATTCGCTGGTAAATGGATGGAATTGGAGAACATCATTCTGAGTGAGGTTAGCCTGGCCCAAAAGACCAAAAATCGTATGTTCTCCCTCATATGTGGACATGAGATCAAGGGCAAACACAACAAGGGGATTGGACTTTGAGTACATGATAAAAGATTTAGCACACAAGGGAGGGATGAGGATAGGTAAGACACCTAAAAAATTAGCTAGCATTTGTTGCCCTTAACGCAGAGAAACTAAAGCAGTTATCTTAAAAGCAACTGAGGCCAATAGGAAAAGGGGACCAGGAACTAGAGAAAAGGTTAGATCAAAAAGAATTAACCCATCCAGAGGCACCTGCACATCCATGTTTATTGCGGCACTATTCACAATAGCCAAGTTATGGAAACAGCCAAAATGCCCCACCACTGACGAATGGATTAAGAAAATGTGGTATCTATACACAATGGAATTTTATACAGCCATGAAGAAGAACGAAATGTTATCATTCGCTGGTAAATGGATGGAATTGGAGAACATCATTCTGAGTGAGGTTAGCCTGGCTCAAAAAACCAAAAATCATATGTTCTCCCTCATATGTGGACATTAGATCAAGGGCAAACACAACAAGGGGATTGGACTATGAGCACATGATAAAAGCGAGAGCACACAAGGGAGGGGTGAGAATAGGTAAGACACCTAAAAAACTAGCTAGCATTTGTTGCCCTTAACACAGAGAAACTAAAGCAGATACCTTAAAGCAACTGAGGCCAATAGGAAAAGGGGAACAGGTACTAGAGAAAAGGTTAGATCAAAAAGAATTAATCTAGAAGGTAACACCCACGCACAGGAAATCAATGTGAGTCAATGCCCTGTATAGCTATCCTTATCTCAACCAGCAAAAACCCTTGTTCCTTCCTATTATTGCTTATACTTTCTCTACAACAAAATTAGAAATAAGGGCAAAATAGTTTCTGCTGGTTATTGGGGGGGGGAGAGGGAGGGGGTGGGGGCAGGGGGGAGAAATGAACCAAGCCTTGTATGCACATATGAATAATAAAAGAAAAATGAAAAAAAAAAAAAGAAATTAAACAGTTCTTGGAAGTCAATGAAAATGAAAACACAACCTATTGGAATCTGTGGGACACAGCAAAGGCAGTTCTGAGAGGAAAGTTTATAGCCATGAGTACATATATTAAAAAGACTGAAAGATGCCAAATCAATGAACTAATGATATATCTCAAACTCCTAGAAAAACAAGAACAAGCAAATCCCAAAACAAATAGGAGAGAAATAATAAAAATAAAAGCTGAAATCAATGAAATAGAAACCAAAAAACCCGTACAAAGAATTAATGAAACAAAAAGTTGTTTCTTTAAAAAAATAAGATCGACAGACTCCTGGCAAACCTGACTAAAATGAGGAGAGAAAAAACTCAAATTAGTAAAATCAGGAATGCAAAAGGGGAGATAACAAACACCATGGAAGTCCAGAAAATCATCAGAGACTACTTCGAGAACCTATATTCAAATACCACTCTTGGGATATACCCAAAAGAATGTGACTCAGGTTACTCCAGAGGCACCTGCACACCCATGTTTATTGCAGCACTGTTCACAATAGCCATGTTATGGAAACAGCCAAGATGCCCCACTACTGACGAATGGATTAAGAAAATGTGGTATCTATACACAATGGAATTTTATGCAGCCATGAAGAAGAACGAAATGTTATCATTCTCAGGTAAATGGATGGAATTGGAGAACATCATTCTGAGTGAGGTTAGCCTGGCCCAAAAGACCAAAAATCGTATGTTCTCCCTCATATGCGGGCATTAGATCAAGGGCAAACACAACAAGGGGATTGAACTTTGATCACAAGATAAAAGCGAGAGCACACAAGGGAGGTATGAGGATAGTTAAGACACCCAAAAAACTAGCTAGCATTTGTTGCCCTCAACGCAGAGAAACTAAAGCAGATACCTTAAAAGCTACTGAGTCCAATAGGAGAAGGGGACCAGGAACTAGAGAAAAGGTTAGTTCAAGAAGAATTAAATTAGAAGGTAACCCACATGCACAGGAAATCAATGCGAGTCAACTCCCTGTATAGCTATCCTTATCTCAACTAGCAAAAACCGTTGCTCCTTCCTATTATTGCTTATACTCTCTCTTCAACGAAATTAGAGATAAGGGCAAAATAGTTTCTGCCAGGTAGCGAGGGGTAAGGGGGGGTAAGGGAGGGAGTGGAGGTGGGGGTAAGGGAGTGGGCGGGTGGAAGGGGGGAGAAATGACCCAAACATTGTATGCTCATATGAATAAAATAAAAGTTTAAAAAAATTTATATCCATAATTTAAAAAAACAAAAAAGAAAAATGGTGCATAAGAAGCATAGGTTAAGTACCATCGCAGGGTAGGTTGTGGAAGCAGACAGGTTTAAAGAAGATTTTATAAGATACTCAATGGAAGAGGAAAATTTAACAGATTAAAAAATTGAGCAGAAAGGATTTTTTTTTTCTGGGTACAAGAAACAATAAATCAAGGTACAATAGTGAGAAATTGCAGATCTTGTATGAGAAAAAGCAAGTAGTATGATTCAGGAGATCAGAAAGGGAGAATAAAGTGGGAAAAGTATTCTAAGACTAAGTTACAGGGAACCATAGGTATATCAGGCTAAGGAATTTGTAATGTGTCCTACAGAATGTTAAAGTGCCCAGGTGTCAACCAGGCTCCAGGCCCAGTGTTGTCTTTGATATGGAACAAATTTTGTACCTTGCTAAGTAAGATACTTAAAATTAAACAAGGAGACTGTTGTGAGGGTTAAATGAGATAATGCATGCCCAGTATATGGATGCTGCATAGTAAACCCTCAGCTTTAAAAAGGAGAAAGGAACAAAGACTTCTAAAAGGACATTGTCATGGTAATGGGTGCGTGAGGAAAGTTAATCTGACAGTACTGTATAAAATAATCTGCAAAGAGACATGCTGAGGTTGGAGAGCCCAATTAAGCAGCTCATAGGAAAACCCATGCAAGAGATGATGTACATAAGACTTAAGATAGTGGTGTGAGAAGAGAGAAGCCGGAGTGTGAGATTTCATGGGATAAAATTAATGGGAATTGATATAATTAGTTGTAAATATATTTAGGGATATTGCAGAGATAATTTTCAAACTACATAAATTTTACCACAGGAAGATAGCTAATATATTCAACAGGGACTGGTCTGTTATACTTTTAGGGTGTACTTTTTCCAGCTGTCAGTATTTTATTTGTTAAAAACAGTTTGCCCAGTTAAGACATGTAGCTCACTTTGGCAACACATACTGAAATTGGAGCAATACAGAATAGAGAATAATATAATTTATATAATATCACTAGGAAACTGGAATGTTTGTCGCTTGGTTTCATTTTTCATATGTAATAGGAAAGTTCACACACATGTCTGACATTTCTCCACTTGACTGTCTTTCCTGCTTAGTTTAACTCAGTTTTTAGGAACTTGGAGCAATAGGTGTGCTGCAATCAAGTGATAAAATAAACTTGTAGTCCATTAACATATATGATGTGAAACAGTTGAGCGGAAAATGCTGATTTTCTCTGATCACATTTTAAAAGCAACAGAATGATGTAATTGTGTGACTTTTTAAGGAAGCATGGAGTCACCATGGTATCATGTTATAGAAATGTAGCATAGCACTATTGGATCCACCTACCTAGATTTTTGTTTCTGTCCTATTACCACTAGCTATGCGACTTAGCTTTTTATGCCTTTATATTTGGAAAATGGAAATATTTGACCTGCCTACCTTCCTGGGAAATTGCGGAGCTCAAACTAGGAAATATACTTGAAAAATCTGCTGTAGAGACCAAAACACTTTACAAATATAAGATAGGAATATGTTAATTACTTGGAAACAATCATTTCTAGTCCATCCTCTTAGTGTTCTGTCTAGCAACTTACAGTCTGAGAAAACTCTAACTTTAAATACAGTACTTTAAAAATGACATTTTTTATCTCCTTTCTAATACTTATCCCCACCTTACTCTTCCCAGGGATGGGTATAGGGGAACCCTGATTCTCTGGGTTTTCCTATTTTAAGATTATATAATTCTCTCAGGTTCAATTATTAGTCAGTACTTTAGAATTAAATTTACCTTATTGTCTCCAGTCCTCTCATATCATTCTTTGTAATAACCATTCTTTGAAATTAGGCCTTTTCATTCCTTCTGCTACTTCCTTTATCTTCCCATGTATAAAGTATCACAACATTATTTTTATTGACTACTCTACTTACATTTTTCTGCTAGTCAACTTTGGTTACAGTATAGATTTAGCTTTCTAAAAAGCTGTTTTGTTTTGTTTTGTTTTCTCAGAAACCTATCTTCTCATGGCTTACAGGAAAAAAATTCAAGCAATTTAACTTAGCAGTCAGAGTCAACTCTGGCTTTATCTTCTATCTCTTACATTGGTTCTGTTCCTTATCTTAACTGTTCTTATTCTCCAAACATGCCTTGTATGCTCTTGATTGCTAGCTATATACAGAAAGGCCACATTCCAAGGGAGTTTAAACTACATGTTTGAATTGTTTCTAGACAGTTTGAAAATGGTATAAATTACCTTTTCTCCTAGTTCCTTTTTCAAAAATGTAACTAACCTTTTGGATACATTTAATCTTTTATTACTAAGGAGTTTAAGGTGATAATGGGGCAGTTCAAGTAACCAACCATTTGATACCTTCAATACCATTTGGCTCTTAACCAATTCCTTCCATGAGTATGTGGTCTTAAGTATCTCCAAAGACTTTGAACTTTGTGTTTAATATGAGCAAATAGATTAAATGATTAAAAACATTAAAAACTTCAGTATATATGTGTGTGTGTGTGTGTGTGTGTATGAGGACCCTAATTATTTGGTTAAAAAAAGTTATGAGGGCCAGGATGTAGCTCAGTGGTGTAAGGCTTGCTTTAGTATGCAAGGGGCTCTGTATTCAATCTCCAGCACTAGAAGAAAAGAAAAGAATCATGATCTTTTATTCCCTCACATCTTTAAATTGAGTGACTGCTGTAACAGAGGGATATCTACATTTGCAAAGAATATGATGAGGGATGATCCTATATGCAGCCCCAATTTTTCTCTGGAAACACTTAAGACCAAAGCTAAATCTTAGGCTTAAAAAAGCAAGAAAACGCTATTAGAAAACGCTATTAGGTATTTTGTTACAGAATTTTGTTTAAAAGAGAGAATGTCTGTGGACAAGTAAAAGAAAATCTTAGGAAGATACCCAAAACACTAAACTCTGAGAATTAATCTTAATGATGAAGTTTTTCTTTCTTTTCTTGCAGCATTGAATAAGACTAACAAAAAGTGGCAAAAGTTCAGAACCTTTATTTTGAACTCATACAGACTTGACACGAGTCTTGGCTCTGCCACTTAGAATTCTAAACTTGAGAAGCACCTTAACCTCTCTCTACTTGTTTTCCTCATCTGTAATCTCAGGCTCACTTTGAGGAGTTAAAAGGATTTAAATGAGAGAATAGATAATTCTTGGCACTGTGCCTGGTAAGTAGTGCTACTGCTTTTACTTTTCCTACTACCACTGCCTCCATCACTGCTTAAGTTATTTAAATAATTTCCCTGCTTTTTTTGGTCTAGAAAATAAGTATAAAAATTCCTTTTAAATTAGCATACAACAAGGATTGTGAGGGTTAGATGATATAACGGACTACATGTATATATATATATATATATATATATTTACACACACACACAACATAGGAGTACCTGTTAAAATTGTTGAATGTTTATTTTTTTATTTTTTGTTTTTTGGTGGTACTGGCGCTTGAACTCATGGCCTTGTACTTGGCTATGCAAGTGCTTTACCACTTGAGCCACACTCCCTTTTTGCTTTAGGTTGTATCTCTGTGTGTGTGTGTGTGTGTGTGTGAGAGAGAGAGAGAGAGAGAGAGAGAGAGAGAGAGGGAGGGTGGGAGGGAGAGAGAGAGAGAGAGAGAGAGAGAGAGAGAGAGAGAGAGAGAGAGAGACTGAGACTGGGCTTTAAACTCAGGGCTTCACACTTGCAAAGCCGGCACTCTACTACTTGAGCCACACCTCCAGTTCATTTTGCTGTGGGTAGTTTGGAGATGGGGGAGTCTCCCAAACTATTTGCCTAGGCAAATGACATGAATCATGATCATTCTGATCTCAGCCTCTCAAGTTACTAGGATTACAGCTGTGACTCACCAGTGCCTGGCTAGATTGTTTTTCAGATAGGGTCTTGCTGACTTTTTTGCCTGGACTGTCTTTAGACCATGATCCTCCTCTCTCTGCCTTCCAAATAGCTGGGGCTGCAGGAATGAAGCATCACACCTGGCTTGAATGTTTATTTTGAGGTGTTTTTTAAACTTGTTTCCTTATTTGTCATTGAGGATAGCAGTAGACTTAAACTTTTAGTTTTGTTTGAGGATTGATTAACTGCATTTAAAGTATATAGCACAGTGCAGTGTTCATCACACAAAGAGTGTCTATAAATTCTGATGCTGACCATTGACTATTTAATCTGTATCTGTTTTTTTAGCTTTTCTTTGTTTGGACCTTTTTTTTTTTTTTTTTAAATTGAGAGTATGCAGCCCAGACTGGCCTGGAACTTACTATGTAGCCCAGGCCAGCCTCAAACTTGTGATCCTACTGCCTCAGCCTCTCAAGTGCTGGGATTATAGACATGCACTACCATGCCTGGCTTCCATGATTTTTTTTTTTTTTTTTTTTTTGCAGAACTGGGGTTTGAACCCAGGTTCTACACCCTGAGCCACTTCCCAGTCCTTTTTTGTGAACGGTTTTTTTAAGATAAGATCTGGCAAACTGTTTGCTTGGGCTGGCTTCAAACCACCATCCTCCTGATCTCTGCCTCCTGAGTGGCTAGGATAATAGGCATGAGCCACCAGCGCCCTGCTTTCTATGATTTTTTTAGTGTAAGCACTTGTAGCTATGAGCTTCCATCTTAAAACTGCCTTTGCTGTATCCCACAGACTCTGATATGTCATGTTTCCATTCTCATTTGATTCTAGGAATTTTTTTTATTTCCTCCTGATTCCTTCAGTGAGTCACACTGATCAGTCAAAAGTGTATTGTCCATTCTTTATGTTTGTATAGTTTCTGCAGTTTCTCTTGTTGTTGATTTCTGTTTTCAACTCTATTATGATCTGATTAGATGTAACTTAATTATTTCAGTTTTTTTTTATATTTATTAAGAGTTGCCTTATGTTCTAAAGTATCTATTTTAGAGAAAGATTTTCCATGAACTACTGAAAAGAATGTGTATTCTGTAGTGGTTATATGGAACATTCTATAGATGTATGTAAGAGCATAGTTTAATTTGAAGTTTCTTTGTTTTTTGGGGGTGTGGATGATCCATCTTTTGGTAAGAATGGGGTAGGTATTAAAGTCATCCAGTATAACTGCATCAGGGCCTGTCTCTCACTTTATGTTTAGTAGTGTTTGTTTTATGAAATTGAGTGTACCAACATTCGTTCATACAGTTATTATTGTATCTTCTTGATGTATTATTTTCTTTACAAGTATGTAATAACTGGTCTTCCTCTCTTCTGACTAATTTGGCTTGACATCTGATTTATCAGATAGGAATATAACTACTCCTGTTTACTTTCAGAATCACTTGCTTGGAATATCATTTTCCATCCTTTCACTTTCAGTCTGTGTATGTCTTTGCCAGTTTGGTGTGTTTCCTGAAGACAGCACACAATCAGATCTTGTTTTTTTTAATACAATTGACCATTCAATGTCTTTTTTAATTGGAGAATTAAGACTATTTACATTCAGGTTTATAATAGTTATAAATGACCAAAATGACTAATTCCTGTCATTTTGTTGTTTTTGTAATGTTTGATTTTTTTTCTAGGATCTTATTTGTTTATCTACTCTTCTGGTGAGATTTATTCTTCCTTGTGCTCTTGTGGTTTATTGTCCTCTTCCCTGTGTTTCCTGCAGTGCTGGCTGAGTGGTCATAAGTGTAGGATTCCTTCAACTATCTTCTGCAAAGCTGACTTAATAGATGTGAAGTGCATTAGTTTACACTAACTTTTTTAGACTTTTTAAAAATGTTTTTATTATTATATATTAATTGTACTAGGGGTTTTGTTGTGATAGTTCCATATATGCATATGCTTATCTTGAAAGGTCTTCATTTCCTCCTTCAATTCTGAAGGATAACTTCACTGGATATGGTAATTTAGGTTGGCAGTTATTTTCTTTCAGAGCATAAAATACATCATCCTACGATTTCCTGGCTGTAAGAAGTCTAATGAGTTTGCCTTTATAAGTGAGTTGGTACTTCTTTCTCAAAACTTTTGATATTCTTTTTTGTTCTTTACTTTTGGCATTTTAACTGTAATATGGCATGAGTGGTTATTTTCTTGTCATGTCTGTTTGGTGTTCTAAATGCCTCTTGTACTTGGATGATCATATCTTTCACAAGACTTGGGAAATTTTCTTTTATTATTTCACTGAATAGGTTTTCTATGCCTTACACTATACCTTTGTACTTTCTTATATGCCAAAAATAATGTAGGTTTGATCTTTTACTCACATCTCAGAAATCTTGCATGTTCTGTTCAGAATTTTACTCTTTTTTTCTTTATTACTGTCTGATTGTTCTAGTTCATCAAACTTATCTTCAAACCCTTAGATTTTCTCTTCTGCTTGATCTAGTCTATTGGTGAGGCTTTCCATTGAGCTTTTTATTTGAACTTACTGAATTTTTTGTTTCCAAGATTCCTGTTAGGTTTTTTCAAAATTTGAGCTACTCATTCATATTTTGTCCAATTGTTTTTCTATATTTTCTTGGAATTTTGTCTTCCTTAATTTGTCCAATTGTTTTTCTATATTTTCTTGGAATTCATTGATCTTTTTTAAAAACACTTTTTGATTTATTTACCCAGCATTTCATCCATTTTATTATCTTTGCAGTCACTTGCTAGAGAATTACTAATCTTTGGGGAAATCATGTTGCCTTTGTTTTTTTTTCATATTTATTGTATTTCTCTGTTGAGATTTGCACATCTTTTGGAATGGATATCTCTTCCACTTTTATGTGAGAGCCCTTTTAGGGAGCAGCCTTCTGTTAATGATGTGTTCTAAGGTATTAGATTGTTGTGAAGTGTTGTATTTTGTAGTATAGTTTCCCTGTGGGGGTTTTGACACAGTGCATATTGTGTTGAAACCTAAAGGTCCTGCTTTCTTTTTAGATTTCACAAGAATGGGGTACTTCAAGGTGATCAGGCAGAGTATATAGGGTACGCCCTTTGTGTTTACTCCTCTAGTCTTAGCAACAGTTTACAGTCTGAAAGGATATGGGAACCCCCTATGTTATGATCCCTTGTAATTGTGGTGCCCATAGTCTTCTTGTTTCTCTCCACTATTGCTATAGGAACAGGTATTTAGAACACACACACCCTGCCTTCCAACCCCTTAGCTCTGCTTACGTGGAGCCTGGTCATCATCTTTGGGCTTTTATCTCCCTATTCTTTGAATTAAAAAAATTGGCCGAAGTTTGAGCAGGGGTAGATTATGTGTAGAACAACATGTTGCTGATTCTTAGCTGGACTTGGAGTAGAGTTCAGTAGCACAGCATCTACACAGTGTGCTTGAAGTGTCCTGCTTGATCCCAGCACTGCATAGTAAGGGGAAAACAAATAACTGTTAACAGCAACAAATAGTAGTGAGCTATATATGGAAATAAAGTAAAACCAAGTACCAACTCCAGCATCCACCACTCCAACAACAACAGGAATGGTGGTGTTGTATAAACCAAAAAGTTTTAAAATGTAATAAAGAAAAATAATAAATAAAAGAGAAGAAAATGAGGAGTGGAAAGCAAAAGAAAAGTTAGAATATTCAAAATGTGAAGAGGAAGAAAGCAAAAAGATGGTGGAAAATGAAGGCCATAATTAGAATGAATAAAGTAATTGTACTATTAGAAGGAAATGAAGAGAAAGGATAACAAAAAAACAGAATAATAAAAACATATATACATATTAAAACATATATAAAATAGATTAAATTTATGTAAAATAAATATATAATTTATAATATAGTAAATACTACATAAATAAAATTAAAATGTAGATAAAATATATATAAATGTACATGAAATATATGCATGTGTGTATGTGTATATATATGTGTGTGTGTGTTTGTATATATACACACACATACACTAGTCAACCAGTCAGCAAATATGAAAGAAAAAAGAAAGATCATTTTTTGGTGGGATGGGAGCAGGGCCTTGCTATTAATGTACCTCAGGCTGGCCTTCAACTTACTGTGTGGCCCAGGTTGACCTTAAAAGCTCAGTCATCCTATTTCAGCTTCCTTAGTGCTGAATTTACACGTGTACACGATCACACCCAGTGTAGAAGGATCTTAATGTTAAAAAAAAAAAATACAGATCACACTTGTAATCCTACCTACTCAGGAGGCAGAAATCAGGAGGATCGTAGTTCGAAGCCAGCCTGGGCAAATATTTCACGAGACCCTGTCTTGAAAATGTCCAACACATACACACACACACACACACACACACACACAAAAACCAGGGCTGGTGGAGTGGCTCAAGCCATAGAGTGCCTGCCTAGCAAGTATGAAGCCCTGAGTTCAAAGCCCAGTACTACAAGAGAAAAAAAAAGGTATTGAGTATTGTCTCTGCTGAAATGTTTATGCAGGCAAGAATTAATGTATACTACCTCTGCCAATCTGCATTTTTTTCTGTGTCTTCTTAGGCTTTGCACCCCTTGGAGAGAGCAGAGATGGAGGGATATTCGCTCCTTTTTGTTTGTTTGTTTATTTTGCTCACCAGTTGGTCAGTAGCCATGGTTTGGGTCTTAAGCTGGTTGGAATGGCTTTCAGTTTTCCTTGCTCACTAGTTCAAGGTAGCACAGAACCAAAGTTCCCCCAGCTGGAGTTTACTTCTGACAGATTAACTTGATTTACTGGCCAAGGCCAGCCTGACATTGAGCTCCACTACACTTCAAGATCTCAGGCCCCTGTGAGCCCACACAGAAGGCAAGTTGACAAATTGTGCAAGGTGGAGGGGTTACAGTAGGTCCTGTGCTTTTCACCACTACCCATGACTATGGTTTTCTGAGGCCTAATCCCTGGCCACAGTCACTTATGCCTGCTCAATCTCTGGACCCTCTTTAGGCAGCCACCCAAGCCACCAGTTCCAAAAGGGAAAGCAAGCCCAGCTTGCTCCATTCTGTGTCACTGATGAATCCTATTGCATATATTTTTCAATGCGCTTGCATCAGTGTTGGTCCACTAGGGCCACACTGGGCCACTAGATAGATGCTGGCAGGGACAGCATGGCAGTGCTTGCTGTGAGTTCCAAGAAAAGGGAAAACAATGTAAGGACTTAAGTTTGCCATAGCAGCAACCTTGGGCACAACCTTTTCACCATGACTCCCCATTCCAGCAGCGTGCTTTTACATAGGGAACTGCAGAGCATCTCTCAAGTGCCAGCATGCTGTGCAGCTCCCAGATCAGCTAAGCTCAGACTGCCTTTCTGTTTTCCCATGTGTTTTGCTGCTAGTTTTCCCGCACTAGTTCTCTTCCTCTTTCCCTTTGTTTCTCCCCTCTGCCATGCCCTTGGACTGCAGTGAGCTCAGGGCTGATAACCAGAGTACCTATGTCTCTGTCAACTTCAGTGTGTTCTCTGAGTAACACACTCACAGAGAAGCTGAAAGACACTGCTTACTTCCAATCCGCCATCTGTCCACTCAGCTCTCTGATCACATGGTCCTGGGAATAAAATTTTTTAAAGGCACTAAATACTCTTTGTTTTAAAATGTAAATTGACAGTTTATAATTGTGTATCTGGGGTACAAAAGGATGTTATGATATATAAATACAATGTAGGATAATTAAATCAAGCTAATTAACATATCTATCACCTCAAAGAGTTAACATTTTTTCATTTTCCTTTTTTTGTTTTATTTTGGCATGGTGCTGGGGATCCAACCTAGGTCCTTGCACATGCTAGGCAAGTACTCTGCTGCTAAGCTAACCCCTGAGTGCTTAACATTTTTTGTGGTGAAAACATTTGACATTTATTTTCTAAGCAATTGTTTGCAATGTATGATACTCTATTATTAGCTTTATTTGCCATGCTGTACAGAATTCCTCTCCTACTCATCCTGTCTAAGATTTTGACCATCATTTCCCACCTACCCTCTAGGTTCTATCATTCTGCACTCTGCCACATCTAGGTGAGAACATGTGATACTCTTCTTTCTGTGCCTGGCTTATTTCAGCATAATATTCTCTAATTCTATCCATGTTTATAAAAGTGAGAATGTCTTTCTTTTTAAAGGTCAAATGATATTCTGTTGTGTATATATACTGTATTTTCTTTACAGATTTATCTCTTGTTGGACACTAGGATTGATTCTATAACTTTTGTGAATAGTCCTAGGATGAATATATGACAGTGCAGACATCTGTGACAAACTGATACTAAATCTTTTGGGTAAATACACAGAAATAGGAATACTGGATCATATGGTAATTCTATTTTAAGTTTTTGAGGTGTCTCCACAGAGACACCATAATGGCTATAGTAATTTATATTCCCACCAACAGTATACAAGAGCTCCTTTTATCCCACATCCTTACCAACACTTAGTATATTTCCTTGTTCTGAGAAGTCATTCTGACAGATAGGAAATAATATCTCAATGTAATTTTAATGTGCATTTCCCCAGTGATTAGCAGTGTTGAGCTTTTTTTTTTTTTTTTCAATGTATCTGTTGCCCCTTTGTGTGTCTTCTTTTGAGAAATGTCTGTCTATTCAGGTCCCTTAGCCATTTTTTGAGTTTTATGTTTTCTCACTGTCTAGTCAGTTAAACTCCTTATTTATTTTGGATATTAACTCCTTATCAATGTGTGGCTTGCAAATTTTTTTTTCAACCCTTAGGTTGTCTCTGTACACTTTTGTTTCCTTTTGCTATGTCAAGCTTTTTTGTTTGATGTAATCCCACTTGTCTATTTTTGCTTTTGTTGTCTGTGCTTTTGGGATCAAATCCAAAAAAAAATGCCTATACTAATGTATGGTTTTCTCCCTATGTTTTCTACTACTGGTTTACAGTTTCTGGTCTTACAGTTAAATTGTTAATTCATTTTGCATTGAATTTTGTATATAGTTTGAGATGAGTCCACTTTCATTCCTCATATGAATAGCCATTTTGGAAATAAATCTTTGATATAATTTGGTAAATTATATCAAACCAGTACATAGCTGGTTAACAATCTGTAAACGTAGCAGTATTCTGTCAATATTATCTTATTTTTAATTTTGTCTCAAGGCAGTTGTGTGGCCTGGAATCATAGGATGAGAATAGGAACTTGTAAACTAAATCTTTCTGTTGTAGATGTGTTTTATATATAATTTTTCTCCAGGAATGCAGCAAGTGCTAAGTCTATGAGAGTTTACATCTGAGAAAGATAAGTCTTACACTAATGATATTCCTTTTTTTGTTTTTTTAATACTGTTTTTTTGGCAGTGCTGGAATTTCAACTCAGGGCCTCGTGCTTGCTAGGCAGGCACGCTACCATTTGAGCCACTCTACCAGGCCTATGACATTGCTGTATTGATATCCAACTGATTGTCATGAATCTTACCATTTATTTCTGTCCATGAGGACAGCTGATTTATGTGACATTAAGTTATATGTTAACCTTGGTCCTCTTTAACATCTTTAGTTACTGAATTCTTACTTAGAATTTTTTTTCTTTTTGGTGAGCACAAGGTCTTGCTCCAGGTTGGCCCCGAACTCTTTATCCTCCTGCTTGTGTCTTCCGAGTGCTGTAACTATTGGCATGCGCTACCACACCCAGCCAGATGTTTTTTTAATTAAGGTGGTTTTTGCTTCCCCTCTACTAATTTATCTGGCATTGTTTATTTTAAATACAGTTAGTTTAAAGCTATGTGAAAAGCAGTGGCTGCTTTGGAAATGCAGTTATCTGGATGATAAAACTTAAACCAACTGTGTGGAGTTTTAGAAATGCTCTTAATAGTACTTGTGAGGGCGTTCCACTCAAAAGTAAACTCAGGACATTTGCACTGGTCCTTTAATTTATATCGTACCTTTTGAGTTAAACAAGTTCAACTGACTTAAAGTTTATGGCTTTTAATTTTAAAAATAATTCTTTTGGGAAGGGGCAGTACTGAGTTTTGAACTCCAGGCTGTACTTTATAGGCAAGTGCCTACTGCTTGAGCCCTGCCTCCAGCCCTTTCCTCCCTATCTCAGCCTCCCACATGGCTGGGATGACAGGTGCTCACCACTGTGTCCAGGTATTGGTTGAGATAGAGTTGCTGGAACTTTTTGCCTGGGCTAGGCGAACTGCGATTCTTCCAATCTCAGCCTCCCATGTAGTGAGGTGTTAGCTACTGGCACTGGACTTAAAATAAATCTTTAAGAAAGTTTTCTTAGTTCTACAATTTAAGGACCTAGTTTTTCAGTTAAATCTTGTTTTTTTTGGCAGTACTAGGCGTTGAACTCAGGGCTTTAAACTTGCTGAACAGGTATTCTACCACTTAAGCCACTCCGCCAGGCCTTTTTATATTGGTCATTTTTGAGTTAGGGTCTTACTCTATGCCAGTGCTGGCCTGGACACCAGTTCTCCTATTTGTGCTTCCCCAAGTAGCTGGGATAACTGGTATATGCCACAGTGCCCAGCCAGTGGTTGAAATGGGGTTTCTTGAACTTTTTGCCCAGGTTGACTTGAACCTTGATCCTCCTGATCTCTACCCCCAAGGAGTAGGATTGCAGGTATGAGCCTCCATGCCCTACATTAAGGAGTCTTATTTTTGTTTAAAATTTTTTTTTTTACTGAGTAGTAATTTCTGGCTTAATGTCTTACATGACTAGCCCAACTATATTTCAATTTCAACCTGTATTTACTTTGTTTTGGATATGATTAGTTCCTTCTGTGATCTTTGGGTCACTTCTATTGAATGGAAATTTATATTTTCTTCTTTATGAAACTGAAATTTATGCATTAATTGAATGTTGAGTAAATTGGGTACATACACATGTGGGTATGTTTAGGAGTGAACCCCAAGGCTTGTGTATGCTAAGTACATGCTGGGTTACACCTCCAGCAAGCAAATAGTGTCTTTTATATGATGTCAGTATATAGTCTTACTTTTGGAATATGCAGTAGTCTTTTAAATTTTTTTCTGTGAGTTATGAGTTACATGTAACAAGATGTCATTAAGTTTATAATTTGAAGTTATATTTTCTTTTAAAATCAGATGAATTGTGAATTGGTATAATATCTATTAAAATTCACTAATTTTTCAGTATTCAATTTAATGAGTTTTAAAAACAGCCTTATTGAAGTGTAGTTCATATTCCATAAAATTCACATATTTCAGGGGTACACTTTGAGTTTTAGTAAATTTATATCGAATCCAGTTTTAGAACTGTTCTTTGACCTATCTGTCCTTTTGCAGTCTTTGCTACCATCGTAGCCTAGGAAACCACCACATTTATTTCTGTAAAAGCCTCAGTTTTGCCTTTTCTAGAAATTTTTATAAATGGAATCCTACAATATGTGCTCAGGAATCTGGCATTAGGTTTTTGAGCCCATCCATGTTGCATGTCAGCAGTTCCTTCTTTTTTATTAATAGAAAATCACATTTTGTTTTTCTGTTCACCAGTAGACCATATTGTGTCCAGTTTTAAGCTGCTGGTAATGATGATGCACATTCTTATGAATCTTTGTGATTTTTTTGCAAGTAAAATATTTTTATTTCTCTTATGTGGAATCACTGGGTCATACATTAAGTGCGTATTTAATATTTTAAGAAACCACCAAAAAGGCTCTACCATTTTATATTCTTGAGGGGATAGTGGTACTGGGATTTGAACCAATATTGTATGGGGGTGCCAGTTTCTTCATAGCTTCTTCATTGCTTAGTATTGTCAGCCTTTTAATTTTAACCATTTTATTGTTTTTTTTTTAAAAAAGCTTTAGTGTGGTATAATTCATATGCCATCCACATGTATAATTCAATGGCTTTAGTATATGCAGAATTATGTGAACATCACCACAGTGAATTTGTGTCATCTCCCAAAGAAACCTGTGCACCTTAGTCATAATTCTGCTGCCCACCCACCTACCCCCAGCCCTAAGCAAGCACTAATCTACCTTTTATCTCTACAGATTTGTCTATTCTAGATATTTCATATGCAAAATCTATGGACATTTTTGCCCAGTATTTGTGTGTGTCTGTGTTTTAATTTCTCTTGGTATGTACCTAAGAGTGGAATTGCTGGCACATACAATTTCTCTGTTTAACCTTTTGAGGACCTGCCAGACTGTTTTTAATGCGACTGAACCATTTGACTTTTCCAACAGCATTAATACGCAACAGTATTGATTTTAATTGGTATTCATTAGAGAATGAGTTGATGGTGGTGCATTTTTACAACTTTGTACTAAGAAGTCCTAGCTATCTGCAAAAAAGTATTGGATATCATATTAAAGTAACCTTTCTCTCCTTCCCACCTTCCTAAAAAACACTAGACTTTTTACACTTGATTAATCATCATCTTATTTTTCTATTTTGCAGAGTAAGAAAGTTAGCTTGAATTTTGTGAAAAACCAGACAAGAGAAACTAAGGATAGAAGACAAGGTTTTTCCAGTTTGCATAATGTAAGTTCTTTTCACTATTCTTGGCCTGAATCCTGTGTTAGCTGACAAAGCTGTTTCTATGGAAACAAATAGTTCAACCTCTTAGAATGTCAGAGGAATGCTGATTACTTAAATTGAGACTTCCCAGCTGCTGGTCAAAGGGCATTACTTGCTGGAGAAAGGGAGGAAGGATGAATTGAAAAAAATTTTAGAATTCTGGACACTAGTGTAGACTATAAACATGTTTATGCTATGAAGTATGTATCTATTGTCTCCCTCTGCCTAAAACTTAGGATACACATTACATAGGAAATTGTTTTCCTGCTAACCTGTCTTGTTTCTCAACTCTTAACATAAATGGTTCTGTTTCTTGGTACTGTTTTCAGTGGGCCTATACCTGAAAGGTTATTTCAGTTTCCCCAGTCTCATTCAATTGCACTTGTTGAAGTTTATTTAGCTTCTTTTTACCTGCTTCCCGTAGCCAATTCACATAAGCAAAGTCATTGCTTCCCCTTTTGTTTGAGGTTAGCATTGAAACAACTTTGGCCTGACAACTGAAAATTTATTTTCTTGCTTTGTGAATGATGTAAAGATTTTAACATTTTTATTATTTTTGCTTTCTGGAAGAAATAGGAGCAGGCATTCTGATGAGAAGGTATAACTCATGTACCATCCACATGTAAAATTATTGTTAGGATATACTAGACTATTCGGATATTGGCTGCTTAAAAATTATGATGAACTTAATGCTGAAATGATGGGACACAGCATAATGTAAATGTAATTTTTATTCTGGAAGAACTTTAAGAACTTTCATGGTCCTTATGTATTAACTTGTGAACATGATAGAGTCCTTTGGATTGTTCTGTAGTGAGTTGTTATTTAATCAAGGACATCTGGAAAGATTTGAAGGAGCTAGAGACACTGGGGTTTGAATTCAGGACTTTGAGTTTCCTAGACAAGTGCTCTACCACTTGATCCATGCTCCCAGCCCTTTTTGCTTTTGGTATTTTCAGATATGGTCTTGCATTTCTCCTTGGGCCAGCCTGGACTATGATCTTCCTACCTATGCCTCCTCTGTAACTGGGATGACAGGCATGAACCATCATGCCCAGCCTATTGGTTGAGATGAGGGCTCACTAACTTTATGCCCAGGCTGGCCTCAAACCATGATCCTCCTGATCACTGCCTCCTTAGTAGCTGGGATTAGAGGTGTGAACCTCCATGTGTTGCTCCTTGACGTAGGTCTTGAAGGCAGAAGGAGGGATAGTTCATAAGTATTTGGGCAGGAAGGAAAAAGAGATTGGTAAGTACAAATAAGGAGGTTAAATGAAAAGGCTCATGCAGGAGAGTAGTAGAAGACAGAAAAGTTGGATTCACTATGTGAGACTGGACTTTTTTCTCTAGATAGTATTGAAAACCATCAGAGGTTCTGAAAAGAGGAATGCTTTGCTTATCTACTTAAAGTATTAAGTAGATGCTTAACAAGTAATACTTGTTAAAGTATTTATCCCTTACTAGGTGTCATGGCTATACAGATGAACAACACAGACCCCTGTCAGTTAGATTGATTACCTGTGTGATCTTTAGTCACCTTGAAGTTAACATGTCTGAAACTAAAATTAATATTTCCCTTTCATTTCTCTTCCTTTCTGTCTGATTCTCTTTATGTTTTTCCAACATAGTTAATAATATTGGCATCTACCTAGTGACCCAAGCAAGGGTAATGGTCAAGAGTTATGGAACTGGGGTTACATTGCCTGGGTTCATATTCTGAAGCCTAGTGTTTCCTTGGTCCAGTACTGTGCAAGTCATGGATCTAGAGATGAGTCAGCTTGGTTCCTGACCTCAAGGAGCTTCTAGACTGATAGAACAGAAAGTCAAAGATAGTTGCAATCTGTTTAACCCAAGAATGTGATGTGGATTATAGGATTCCACACTAGGATATAGTTGAGCTAAGACTTAAAAGGAGAGCAGGCAAAGACTAGATCCTAGGAATCTCAATCTGGAAGCTGTTTACCTAAGCATTATACTATCCTGAGTAACTGGATGGGTATAGTGACATCAATTAGAATTGGAAATGAAGACGATCAAAGAGAGAGTGGGGTAAAGGGAAGCACGGGTTTAATTTTGGACATGTTAATTTCTAAATCCCTGATGGAAATTTTGATAGATACCATAATGGGCAGGGATCTTGCCTCTAGAACCCTAGCAAGGGTAAATGTTCAATTAAATTTATGTATAAATCAGTCCTCATTGCTAAACTTTTAATGGTTCTCTTCCTGCCTTCAGAATTAAGGATTTATATTTAAGACATTTCATAAGCTGGACCCAGTCATACTTTCTAGTTATATCTTCCACTAGTCTTCTACCTGTTTTCGTTAACTAGCCTTATTTGTATTTTTCTCCTTGTCTTTTATCTTCCTGCCTTGGTTCAAATGGCCCTGCTTTATTCTTCCATCTTGTCTTCAAGGCTTACTTCAATTCCTATTCCTCATTTACAAAATGGGCAGTACTTTGACCTATGTTTAGAGTTGTCAGCAGCATTAGATGAGTGAACATTGTGTGAAGTGCTTTCAGTACAATAGTCTCTGCTTATCCCTGGGGATCCATTCTCCAACCCCACAGTGGATGCCTGAAACCAAGGATGGTATCAAAGCCCATATGTGCTGTTTTTTTCCCTATATCTACTAGTGGTAATGGCGAGTGGTGTACATAGAGTATGAATACGCTGAACAAAAGTATGACTTACATTCTAGGCAAAATAGAGCAAGTTGGCACAAGATTTCATCATACTACTCAGACTAGCATTCCATTTAAAATTTATGTATTATTTCTGTAATTTTCCCTTTGATATATTCAGGCTGCAGGTAACAAAAACAAAAAGTGAAACTGCAGAAAGCAAAGCTGAATAAGGAGAGGACTACTGTATTGTCTGGCACATAAAGCAGTCCTTTACCTCTTTTCTACTCTTCTCTTTTTGCCCTAATATATGAAACAGACACCAAGTTCCACTGATCCTACATATTTACTTTTTAAATGTACATTAATTTTTATTTATTTTAAAAGCATTTTTTTGGCAATCATGGGGATTGAACTCAGGGCCTTGGCAGGCACTCTTACCACTTGAGCCACCCTGCCAGCAGTAACCTACCAAGTTCCTTGAGGATAACTTTTCTTCATTCTCACTGTCTTAGTTCAGGACTCCCTTTCTTACAAGTGCTTTCAAATTGGTCTCATTGCCATCATTTAGTCGATCCTCTATACTTCTACGGAAGTAATATTTCTATAAAACTGAATGTGATTGCTATCGTCCCTGCTTAAAGTCCTTTTATGAGTCTTACTACTTTCTGGGTGAAGTTCTTTGGAAACTCTTCTCAGTCTAGCCTCCTGTTGCCTTCCCAGTTCTGTGGTTATTTGTGTAGGACATGTTCTCATTGTCCCATCCAGCTTTGCTGCATTATATTGTTTTCTGAAGGTGCCATTCTCTCAGACTATTCCTTCCTATTGATCATGTGATTCCATCTGTCTAAAACAGACCCATCTTCTATGAGGCTGGTTTTTCGTTGCCCTTTGAAATGCAGAACAGAAAAATACATCCTTGTTTTCAGTGTTTTCTGTCACTTTTTACTACAGACTAAGTTCTAGACATCTGTGTATCATCTTTGAATATGTAATAGTCCAAGTTTAATTGAACAGATATTTCTCGGGTATTTTCTATATGATATGTATTGTGCTAAGTACTGAGAGTATAAAAATAAGACATGACCTATGTCACTAACACATTTGAAATCTGATGAGGAGAGATCAGCTAGAGAAGAAGAATCATTTACTTTCTTTACTTTCTCCTCCACTAGACCTAACACTCCAAGGGAGATAACCAACATGGAATTTTAAGTGGATTAATACAGGTTGCAGAGGGTAAAAGACTGGATCCAGATAGATAGATAAGCATGATGACAGTAGCCCAAGCATGAGAGTTCTGACCCAGTCTCACATGCATGATATATAATTTTCTCTCATAGTTTAGTATAGTAATATGCACACATTCTTAAATGTTTTTAAGCTATTTTAATTTCCAGTCCTAATTTTTGTAGACTAGCATATGTATTAAGTTTTAAAATAATTAGTCTTTATTAAATTTGATTTTTTAGTATCTAATAATTGTAAATAAAGAAGATTGAGAGTTAATTTTTTCAAAATACGTACTTTCCTAGATTTTAACACTACAGTAACTCCTACACAAATTTCTGCTTACTTGTAATGAAAACATTAAATAAGCTGGATTTGCATTTGTTTATAATCAACATATAAAGCTTAATCACTTAACATAAATCTAATAGCTCTCATTTTAATGAAAAAAAGGCAAACTACTGGTAAGTAAGGTACTTATGTAGGTTATGTGGTTATAAATGAACTAAAATTTGGGTAGAAGACAGTCTCCCAGAATTCTTGTGAAAATATAATTTTTTACAGGTTTTAAAAAGGGTTGAACAAGGATTTCATGCTTGCCAGGCAGGTACTTTACCACTTGAGCCACTCCCAGCCCTTATTGCATTGATTATTTTTGAGATAGGGTACTTCATATGCCCAGGCTGGCCTGCACTGCAATCCTCCTATTTGTGCCTCCCCGCTAGCTGGGATAATAGGTGTGCACCACCAGGCCATTGGTTAAGATGAGGTCTTGAAAACTCCTCCCTAATTGCCTCAAACTATGATCCTCTCAGTCTCTGTCTCCCGAGTAGCTAGGATTATATGTTGATCTGCAACACCTGGCCATGAAAACAGTTTATATCTATTGTTCTGATTGTTGTATTTAGTGATTTTCCTGTTAGCCTACATAGGTTTGTATTTAGTATGAAGCATTTGTCTTCTGTCCCCATTTTGACTGTGAGTTTACATTTGAAAGATTGGCATTGGGATTTTGCTTAGTCAGCATTGTGCTCTAACTACCTTATTTACTTAATGGTGCTCAACTCAAGGAGGTAATAAGTTTATTATTGTAAATATTTTTAAAGCATGAGTAGAAGAAGACTAATTAGATTTAGTGTGTGGGTTTGCAAATGTAAACAATCTGCCCATTTATGCCTAAGAAATAGCTTGAAGAAAAGCCAGAGCCATCCAGGAAAATATTTTTCTAAAAAAATGTGGAGGATTTTTAAGAGAATCAAATTAATACTAAAAATTAGTAAGTACATATATATTCACTTTATAACTTGCATACATTATTTTACTTAAAATGCAGAACAACCCTAGTAATAAATTTTCTAAGTGAATCTGAGGTTCAGAAAGAGAAACAGGTCTTAAATGATAAAGCTAAGGGAAGTAGCAGAGCCAAAATGAAATTTCAGATTTCTTGTCTCCATGTTTGTTTGTTTTTGTCAGCCAGGACAAATAGTTTGCAAGACCCTATCTTGAATAAACCCATCATAAAAAAGGGCTGGTGGAGTGGCTCAAGGTTGTAGGCCCTGATTTCAAGCCCTAGTGCCACATTTTGTCAGTATCATTTTGTCACAATGAATCCTTATAAAGAATACATCTTAATTATTTAAATAGATGATACCAATTACAAAGACTGATAATCTACATATTGCTTTTCATATGTAGTTTTATCCTTAGATGTTTTCCTGATAAAGTTTTTTGTTCTTTGGGTATCTTACTCATCTCAAAGCCTCCTAAAGATAAATTAATTTTCCCTTAAAATACTTCCTGTATTTCAAAGTCAGCGGCCAGCATGGCTTGCTATGTACCAGATGGATGCCATCAATTGCTCTGTCAGTTTTAAAGAGCTAATTTAAGCACCTGTTTTCCATAAATTAGAACCCCAAACTTTTTACTTTCCCACTTGGCTAAACTTTCTAATGTATCACTTTTCTTAGCTATAAAATTGAATAGTATGCCTAAAATTCTTGAGAGGGGACTTTCGGGTTTTTGTTTTTGAAATACCTTGATTTTCTCAGCATTATCTATAAAATGAAAGACATATACTTAATCTGCATAGCAAAATTATCGGATATACTTATTAGATATTTTCTGTATTGTGTGGAGATTAGAAGTGGGCTATGGAAAGTGCATTTATGTTGTAATTCTTATATTTTTTTCCCCCCATTTTTCCCCTTAGATTTCCCTCATGGATACTTTTTCATAGCATTTTATGTGATATGAGAAGTTGTTTTTTTTTTTTTTTGAAGTAACATGGATTTTATACTACAGAATCAAGAGAATTGGCTTTATAGGAAAAATTGATTTATATAAAGTGGTACAGGTTTTTGTAGATAACCATGACAACATCCCATATGAATGGGCATGTTACAGAGGAGTCAGACATCGAAGTAAAAAATGTTGATCTTGCATCACCAGAGGAACATCAGAAGCACCGAGAGATGGCTGTTGACTGCCCTGGAGATTTGGGCACCAGGATGATGCCAGTGCGACGAAGTGCGCAGTTGGAGCGTATTCGACAGCAACAGGAGGATATGAGACGTAGGCGAGAAGAAGAAGGGAAAAAGCAAGAACTTGACCTTAATTCTTCCATGAGACTTAAGAAACTAGCCCAAATTCCTCCAAAGACTGGAATAGATAACCCTATATTTGATACAGAAGAAGGAATTGTCTTAGAAAGTCCTCATTATGCTGTGAAAATACTAGGTAAGTAAAAATGGAATAAAAAAGGCTTATCTTTATTTTTTGTATGCCTTAATATAAATGTGTATGGAAAGGACCATATAAGTAGAAGCAACTCAAATTCCAAACCAAGACCAGTTCTTTTCTTGGAAAGGCCAAATAACTATCATTGTTTACTTTTAAGTCAGGAAGAATGAAAACATGTGGCTTCATTGTTCAGTTACTACAAAATGTTTTTAAAGTATAGAAAGTTTTATATGTGGCCTAACATTGAAAGTTTTGAAATTCATCTTTATATCAAATTTGAAAAATTTTATAACAAAATTAATTGAAAATAATTGTCAGATTTTGAATTTCTAATTTTCTTTTTTTTTTTTTTTTTTTTTCATTTTTCTTTTATTATTCATATAGGCATACAAGGATTGGTTCATTTCTCCCCCCTGCCCCCACCCCCTCCCTTACCACCCACTCCACCCCCTCCCGCTCCCCCCCTCAATACCCAGCAGAAACTATTTTGCCCTTATCTCTAATTTTGTTGTAGAGAGAGTATAAGCAATAATAGGAAGGAACAAGGGGTTTTGCTGGTTGAGATAAGGATAGCTATACAGGGCATTGACTCACATTGATTTCCTGTGTGTGGGTGTTACCTTCTAGGTTAATTCTTTTTGATCTAACCTTTTCTCTAGTTTCTGGTCCCCTTTTCCTATTGGCCTCAGTTGCTTTAAGGTATCTGCTTTAGTTTCTCTGCGTTAAGGGCAACAAATGCTAGCTAGTTTTTTAGGTGTCTTACCTATCCTCACCCCTCCCTTGTGTGCTCTCGCTTTTATCATGTGCTCATAGTCCAATCCCCTTGTTGTGTTTGCCCTTGATCTAATGTCCACATATGAGGGAGAACATACGATTTTTGGTCTTTTGAGCCAGGCTAACCTCACTCAGAATGATGTTCTCCAATTCCATCCATTTACCAGCGAATGATAACATTTCGTTCTTCTTCATGGCTGCATAAAATTCCATTGTGTATAGATACCACATTTTCTTAATCCATTCGTCAGTGCTGGGACATCTTGGCTGTTTCCATAACTTGGCTATTGTGAATAGTGCCGCAATAAACATGGATGTGCAGGTGCCTCTGGAGTAACAGTCTTTTGGGTATATCCCCAAGAGTGGTATTGCTGGATCAAATGGTAGATCGATGTCCATCTTTTTAAGTAGCCTCCAAATTTTTTTCCAGAGTGGTTGTACTAGTTCTAATTTTCTTAAGGTTTGTAAAATAGTAGTGAAATTATTAACTTCATCTTAAAATCTGTTTCTTTAATAACCATCATTAAGATAAATAGGTGCTGCCCCACATTTCAAATGTTTTAAGAAACTATAGATAATGTGCTCAAGGGTAGTAAAGTCTGCCAGATGCCTGCAAGTGTTCTAATTACAGTAAAAACCAAAAGATGACAGATTTAATACATTTATATGAGGAAACTTTAATGCACTTTTTTCCTCAGGGTTTTATTAGAGTAGAAATACTTTGTTCCCAATTGGTTCATACTACCTCTTCATTTTCTACCACTCTTTCCTTCCTTTTTTTCCTTTCCACCCTATAATATTCTGTAAATATTCTTTAAGAAAGTTTGTATTATAATATATCCAGCCTGGATTAATTCTTCTGTTTTTCTGTTTAAATTTCTTAAGATTAATGTATTTGTCTACTTGTATTATTTAGAACCAGGCATAAATGTTTACCTAATAGTTATTATTTATATAACCTAGTTAAAAAAATACAGCTTTAGCTTAGAGGAAATATTGTTTTATTTATTTATTTATTTATTTATTTGGTTTTGGTTTAGTTTTACTGGAGCACCATAAACAAGATCATTCATTCATTCATTTGCTTTTCCTATTTATTTTTAAATTTTCCTTTTTTTTGATACAGGGTTTCACTATGTTGCCCAAGCTGGGTTAGAACTAACAATCTTTTTGCCTCAGCTCCCTGAGTGCTGGGATTCCAGGTGTATACCACCATATCCAGCTTTTTAAAAAAATTTTTGAACCAGGTTTTTATTGTGTTGCCCAGACTAATCTCGAATTCCTTCTTGAGCTCAAGTGATCTTTCTACCCCAGCCTTTCTAGTGAGCTCCTAGGTTCTGCTGCTTTTCCTCTTTCCCTTTTTCTTCTTCCTTTTCTTCTTCCTCTTCCTCCACTACCTCCTCTTCTTCCTCTTTCTCCTTCTTTGTGCTGGGGATAGAAAGCCAGGGCTTCACACAGGCTAGGCAAATACTCTGCCACTAAACTACATTCCCAGGTCCCACTGTTTTCTCTTCTGTTTGTCTGTTGCTGACTTTTCTGCAAGTTTAAAGGACAGCTGTATTTTCTTCCAAGTTGTAATCCACTGTGGTTTTCCTAAGTTTTTTTTTTGGTGGAACTGGGACTTGAACTCAGGACCTACACCTTGAGCCACTCCACCAGCCCTTGTTTGTGAAGGATTTTTCCAGATAGGGTCTCCCGAACCATTTGCCAGGGCCGGCTTTGAACCATGATCCTCCTGATCTCTGCCTCCTGAGTAGCTAGGATTACAGGTGAGCCATTGGCACCTGGCTCATATTTTTGTGTGGTCCTTGAACATAAGATTGTTTTACATATTTTAGAGTAATTTGAAATGTAGTACCAGGTATCTGAAATTCATTTCTTGGAGAGAAATAAGTGAAAGATTTAGTGTTAATGCATTCAGTGCAAGTGTCTGTTAATGATAGGAAACATGAGAAACTAGCATGAGTTGTAAATTGTCATTTATAGCCTGTTTTTAGATGCAGTTTTAAGTTTTCATTTAAAATAAAGTGTAACAGCTTCTACCAAACATTTTTTCCTATTCATAATCTGCTAACACATCAAACTACAATAGTACTCCCTTAAAATTGTAGTGTCTCCTTGCCAGTATTTTTATTAACACACATGACCAGGAGACAGCCTCTCAGCCTTTTTCATAGCCAGCAGCAACAACTGCTGCTGGCTTTAAGTGATGGAAAGATGGGACAACTGATTTATTTCTTTGAGAGGGAGCCTTCAGTTTCTAAATGATACATCATTTATCTGTGAGTAAAGCATTCTAAGAATTTAAACTGTGACTGAAAAGATTAGATACTTTGTGTGTGGTTTTTAATGAAAGTATTTGTAAATTTTTTTATCTGTGAGTAAAGCACTCTAAGAATTTAAACTGTGACTGAAAAGATTAGATACTTTAACTGTGTGTGGTTTTTAATGAAAGTATTTGTAAATTTGTCTATTATTATATGTATTGTAAAAGCACAAAACTGGAATTGATAGAAAATACTTAGGGTAAACTGAATTTTGTTTAAAAGCAGTTAGAATCTTATCAAATATTAGAAAGTAGTGATTTGAGAACTTAATTTCAAATGAATACTAATTATAAATTACAGAAATTTTAATATGTTAAGGAGACTTCCTTAAAATTGGCATTGGTTTTAAACCTTGCTTTATTACAAATAAAGTATTGTCTTTATTCTCTTTCATACTTAAAGCAAACTACTTTGTAAAAGAAATCCTGAAAAAAGAAAAATGCAGATTAAAGTGGGATGAAAAGATAGGGTAATTTTCAGGTTTTAGATTTCACTGTTTTTGTCTCATAGGTAAGCATTTGGGGACAGGGACATGGACAAGTAAATATAATAAACAGGATGTTTATAGGGAATAAGCTAAGGAGGACTGCTGTCCATTTTATGTATGTGATTATATAATGTTATGCTTTTAAAGAGACATCTAGAAAGGATATACACACCCATGGTTAGCTGTTTTATGTTTAATAAGGAAACTCTTGAAATTTGTGATTAGGGGCTTCTAATTTACACCAGATACTTTATTGTGAAAAAAATAAGACACACAAATGGGAAGAAAACTAGGCTGAATAAAAAGAATGAAACATTTCCATAATATTAATAATAGCATGTTTTGATGTTAATTAGTGTCTTTGTATTTTGCCAAATGTCTCTGAATATTCAAACTATTAACTCAAAAGAGTATTGACAATTAAAATTGAAACATCTCTTGCACATTTCTTTCTGACATTAACTGACTTTTGATTGTCCATGGGATGTACAGGAATTTTCTCTGATTGTGATACTTTGTGTGTGTGTGTGTGTAACTAGGGTTTGAACTCAGGGCCTTGTGCTTGCTAGGCAGGTGCTATACTGCTTGAGCCCTTTTTGCTTTTAGTTATTTTTCCAATAGGGTCTTGTGTTTATGCCTGGGTTGGCCTGGGCTATCATCCTCCTATTTCCCACATAGCTGAGATGACAGACTCGAGGCACCATACCCTCTTTTATTGGTTGAGATGGGGTCTTGACTAACTTTTTGCCAGGGGCTGGCTTTGAACCGAGACCTTCCTCATCACCTCCTGAGTAGCTGAGATTAGAGGTGTAAGCCACTGCATTCATATAAATTTTTTTAATAAAGAAAATGTATTTAAAGCCAACAAATAAAATTCCAAGGCCAGTAAATCTTGACAGTCATTTTAGCCTACTTCTGGGAAAATTATTTTCACTATCAAATTTCTGCTTAACTGATATAGTTAGATCTAAACAGACTTTATTAGCCATTATTTCAGCCATTATTTTTTTTTTCTTGGAAGTAAAATGATTAAACCTGTTGGTACTAGGTTGATGTTTAAAGTTTTGGGGCCATTTGAGAATTTTCTGATTTAGTCAAATTGCTAAAAATCAGAGCTAACCTAAAGCAAATATTAAAAAGTGCATTGGAATATGTGTGTAGTCATGTACATTTTTGTTGTTAAATATATATAGACACTGCTACATCATTCATTCTTTGACACAATATATCAAAACTTCATTCCACTAATAAAGTAATTATAAGTAATAATAATTTTAAGTAATAATAATTTTTAACTTTTTCCCTCTAGCAAAGGCTTGCTTCATTATTTTATGGCATGTTAAAAATACTTGACATAATTGCATATTCGCAATTGCAGTAATATAAGAGACAGAACTGTGTTTAAATATATACTTAATCATCACTTAATAACCACTGACCTTGGGCATATTGCTTAATTTTTCTGATTTTCAGGATTTTCTTGAGGATTAGATGAAAAAAAAAATATGTAAGCAAGTGACAGACTGCAAGTTTAAATAAAATTAACTTATTTTGGGGTACTAGGGATCAAACCTAGGGCCTTGTGCAGGCTAGATAAGTGCTCTACCGCTGAGCTAAACCCCAGGCCTAAAATTTAATGTTTATAAAATCCAGAAGCTATCAGAGATCATTTAATAAAATTAACTTATGGATCTTAGCCAGTAATTTTTGTTTCATTTTTAAATAACTTATTTATTAAGATATAATTTATTAAGATATAAGTCACATACCATAAAATTCACTCTTTTAAATTTAATAATTCATTAGTTTTTAGTATATCCACAAGATTGTGTAATCATCACCACTATATAATTATAAAATGTTTTCATCACCCTAAAAGAAATCCTGTACCCATTCCTTACCCCTTATTCTCCCTCCTAGCCACTGATAATCACTAATATACTTTCTGTCTCTCTGGATTCATTTGTTGTGGACATTTCATAGGAATGGAATCACACAATACATACCCTTTTGTAACTTAGCATCATGTTTTCAGGATTCATCCATGTTATAGTATCAGTACTTACTCCTTTTTTATGGCTGAATAATATCCCATTATATAGATATATCATATTCATTTTTCAGTTCATCTGTTGATAAAAACATTTAGGTTATTTCCTTGTTTGGCTGTTATAGATAGTACTGTTAGGAATGTGTGTGTACAATTTTTTGTTTGAAGATCCGTTTTAAATTCTTTGGGATATATATCTAGGAGTGTATTGCTGTCTTGTAATTCTATGTTTAATTTACTGAGGAACTGCCATACTGTTTTCCACAGTGGCTGTACTGTTTGACATTCACACAGTATGCTTGCCACCACTTCTTGTTGCCATTTTAATTTTAGCCATCCTATAACCAGTAATCTTTATAAAGTAAAAAATACTAAATATGTTGCATATAAGTACACATAAATATTTTCCAGTGCTGGGGAATGAACCCAGGGCCTTGTGTATGCTGGGCAAGTGTTCTACCACTGAGCTATACTCCAGCTCCTTCCTAATTGTTTTACTTCAAAGGATAATGTATATATTGGGTTGAGAAATAAAGTGTATCTCTTTAATGAGTCACCAACAAATATTTGAGAAATACCATTCTAGTCAAACTCGGTCATTTTATAGAAAGTTCAGAGACTTGAGGTGGGTTATGTTATAATGACACATAATATACCTAAAGAATAATCAAGACATTTTTGAGACTCAGGAATTCTGATGCCAGATTTAGAGCATTTCTCTTTTTCAGCCTGTATTTTTAGTTGTGTCCAAGAGAAAAAAACCATGAAGCTTTTGTATTCTTTTGAAAATAGAAGTCATTTCAAGATAGTGTTCCATTGTCTTACTACATTTTGTAGTTAGATTTTTGCTCTGTTATCTCTCAACTATCCTTACTTGTATACTTTGTCTAGTATTAGTTGAGACTTTTTTCTGTGTGTGATGCTGGGAATCAAATCCAAGGCCTTTGCTTACTAGGCAAGCACCATTATTCCTGCGCTAAAACCTCCAGCCTTAGTATTTGTTTTTAATTTTTTTTATAATTTGTTTTATTTATTTGGTTTTTGAGACATGGTCTTCCTATGTAGCCCAACTGATCTTGTACTCAGTCCTCCCACACTAGCTTGTCCTTCCCCAAGTGCCCACTCTACCCCTTTGAGGTGTATTGTCCCCATTTAGGCAGTCGACTCTCACTCAACTGCCTACCTCAAGGTGCACTTACATTTTGCTAATTAAATTACCATTTACTATCTTTCTACTTTTCGTGGGTCTTTCACTGTATTGTTCTGTTATGCACCTGGAGCAGTGTCCTAATCTTCATCCTAATCTTAGGCACTGAATCCAAGGACCAAGGGACATCTGAAACTCTCCAAAGTACTAGTAACATTTCATAATCTCAAATGCTGAAATCACAGATGCGTGCTACCACTCCTGGCTTTTGTTTGCTATTTGTTAACTCAGCTTGTTAATGAGTAATTAGAGTTTAGGATCTTTCATGAGCCTTTGATTACTTTTAACAAATTCATACTGATCTAGTGCACTACAAACAAAAGTTCAAGGATCTGAATTTTATGTTCTTAAATTTAAAAAGAGAAAAAAAGGGACTGGAGATGTAGCTCAGTGGTAGAGTGCCTACTTAGCATGCACAGGGCCTTAGGTTCACGCCCCATAAATATTAATGCTGGAATAAATCTAGAAACTGTCTTTTTATGGAGTAAATTAAACCAATAGGTGAAAGTAAAGCTAATTCCAAGCAGAAGACTGTTTACATTACATCAAACCATCACTAGAGATGGAGCTTCTTTAGCTTCTTAGGTAATTTTAGTGTTTACCTTACATACAAAAAAATTCTCCCACATCCTTGTCCAGAGTCTTACATATTTGAAAATACTTTTCAGATAACACAGTCTTGGTGACTGTTCCCTGTTGCCAATTTTAGAGTCTTCACTCATATTTTAGATTCTTGGGAGAGGGCCAAGGTTAAAGAAAAGTTCAGGGGGGTGGATTTTGGGGGCCTTTATGTATGTTTGTATTTATCTAATTTGGAGGCTTGTGTGTGCATTTGTATTTATCTAATTAATCATATCCCAAAGCCAACATAATTGATTTTTTTCTTTAAGATCATATATCCTGTCTTTTAATATAATCAAGATTTAAGTGTTGTATGAAATGGTAGAGATGATGATGATGAGAACTTGAAACAATTTCTAATGAAAATCAAGTAAGAAGAAATATATCAAACTGCAGGGCAAGGATTTTGACCTAGACATAAAGAACTTCCTTGTAAGAAAGTATCTGCAGACTGGAATTTATTTATTACAAAAACCAGATTTGCTTTGCCTGCTCTGCTTCCCCTTTACAGAATATCCCCACCCTGCCATACTCTGGGTATCTCTGCCTCAGTACTCCCCTTCTTTACCCACTCCCTAGAATTTATGTCAGTCTTTCTCACTAGCCCTATCTTCTCCCTTCATGTATTTCTCTGTACATGTGGTTCTTTCTCCTTTTGTCAGTTGTCTGTGTATAGGATACAGAAGGGAATCTATTCTTTTGGTAGTCCATCTCTGTTGTCTCTGTGTCTTTTTTTTTTTTTTTTGGTGTTGGGGATTGAACCCATATAAACATATTCTAGGCAAGTGCTACATCCCCAGCCCCTTGTCTTCTTTATTGCAGAAGAAATGGATATTTAACAGGACTGATTTAGTTTCATCTGATTAGTTTTTTTTTAATTCTCTGGAATTGTGTGGAATGTTGAAGAACTTAGGTGGATTTTTTTTTTTTTTAGTAAAGCAGGGCAAAGCAGGGAGAAATAGAAAGGGAGAGAGAAGAACTCCCTGCATACAGGAGGTGGGAGTAGAGAGATGCCTTAAGTAAATTTGTGTTTTAAGTTACAGATACAGCAGTCAGAGAATGGAACACTTCTTTGAGTGGGTGGAAAATTAATTGCTCTGTCTTGAAGAGTATGTATTTGTGAAGTACTTTTCAAGATGTACCATTTAGGAGCAAAGTTTTTAAAAATCTTTAACAAAATATTCTAGCCTTTGAAATTAAGGTTTTTATATGAAGTCAAAATATGAGTGAGAATGGATCAAAACAAGAATCCCTGAGTGATGTTGTCAACAGTTATTCATTATGGCATTATTCCTAGCATCAGAGAATAAACCCTTTGTCAAAATTTAATAATGAATAATTGAGAAAAGACAGTGATTATCATAACCAGTATTTCAAGACTAATGCCATAGGGATTTATTACTTTCCATGTGACCATGAACTATTATGAGCAGAAGCAGCAGCATTTTTAATGTTCTTTAAGTTGATAAACTTATTTGTAAGTACATACTAATTGCATTAGAGGCATACTAATTCCATTAAGAGGGCTTCTGTCATTTGGATAGTTTAGATTTTCTTAAGTTTTTATGTGTTTCAGCTAAATGTGATTTAATATCATATCATATCTTGTGAGCTGTGTATATTTCATGAAATTTTGAAAACTTCTGAGTGTTTGGTCTATTCTACTTGCTCATTAAGCATTTTTAATGGAGACTTTTGAGCCTAAAAATGAGAGTACTTTGGGCAGCTTTCCTTCCTATCTGGAAACTTTCCCAGTTAAACTGGTAATGAAAGAAGCTGTGGAATTTATCTGAAAACTTCATTTAAACCATAGTTGTCAATTTTTCTGTACAACTCAGCTACCTGGGCTTGTGCAACAGTATTAGAACTCCTTCACCACATTTCTTAAAATGGTGCATAGTTTCTATGATCACAGAAATTGCAGCTTTGGTTTATGTTGCTGAGTTTCTCCATTGTATTACCTAGCATACTATTGTGATGTTAGAGATAAAATATTCTGCGAAAGTATTTAAAGATAAGTCTTGGTGAAAATATAAGAAGCAAAATGCAAACATATTATAAAATAGAACTTGGAGGAAGGTACATTAAAACAGAAGTCTGTGTATTATATTGTGATTGTGCACAAACATGCTCACGTGTTTTTGTGGCACCTCATGCATGCTAGGCAAGTGCTTTACTACTGAGCTACATTCCATTAGTTTTTCAGTATTGGTTGGTGATACCTAATTATAAAGCTGGGCTTAAGTACAAGTGGTCTCAATTTAGTATGGCAGAATTAACATAATGCACCTGGAGTTTTAGTAAAAACAGTTTTTACTAATTAAAGAACAAAAACATGAATGGAACTTTATGGAGGTGAGCATTGATACTTGGAACAAGTTTAAATTGGTTTTAATGCTTACCTAAAAAACTTGAGCCTTATTCCCCCTTTAAACTTGTTGGTATTTGTAGAATTGACATGGTTCTCAAGTTCTCCCACTACCATTAGTTAGTTTTATTCCTGAATGTGGGGAGGTACCAAATCATCAGCTTCACTGGGACTCAGTGTATTGTTACTCTGCTTTGATATCCTATTCCTGTGGATCTTGTCTTGCTCCCAGACCTCATGTGTGAAAGACAGCTCCAGTTTGACACTTTTTCCTCTTAAATTTTAAACTGGCCTAGATGGTTTTTATAGCTTTAGAACTCCTCAGTATTAACACATATTGACCAGATTTCATCTTTCTCTGGAACCTGTACTCTTTACCTTAAGTCTTATCAAAAAAAGGAGTGTACTTATTTCTTAGAACTTTAAAGCTATCATTCCTTTTGAACTAACCACCCAATTTCCTGTTTCCTATCTGAGCAATATCTCAACTCTTAGCTAATCTCCTGAACTAAGCTTGATCTCTAGCTTTATCTCTCAATAAAAATTCCTACTTTAGGTTATCCTATCTCACTTTCCCCAGTTCTTCTTGTTGGCTTATGATTAACAAGCATCTGGTTTATACTTAAAGTGTCTCTTAAATTTTCTGTGACTTCTCATAAATACCTTTGATTAAAAGTCATCCTAATATAACAAGAAAAAATGAAATTATATTTGATATGTTCTGCTTAAGTCTGCAGTAATATCTGTCTAATAAGTATAATTCCAGTTATTAAGGATAAACAAAGTAACTGAAAGAAGAAATACAAATGACTATGTTCAGTGCCCCCACAAAAAAAAAAAGAAAAAGGAAAAAATAAATGTTCAGCCTCACCAGAACACTAAAAAATTAAGATTGATATTCCTTAATTTAATCTGTTTGAAAACAGGCACTCTAAGGGGGGGGGTAGGGGGGAGAAATGACTCAAGCCTTATATGCACATATGAATAATTAAAAAAAAAAAGAAAAAGAAAACAGGCACTCACATTTATTCCTGGTAAGAGTATGAGTTGGTACAAATCTGGAAGGCAGTCTGGCAATATGTATCAAAGTTTAAAATGTTTTTATTACCTGATGAGCAATCTTATCCTGGGAATTTATTCTAGAAAGTAATTGGAAAGTATTAGATTGCAGAATAAAACTTACAGTGTGGTTAGACCAGCATTTTAAAAGTCTGAAAGGCAGGAGCCAGGCTAGAGGTAGATGTCTATAATCCCAGCTACCCAGAAGGTGGAGAGAGAAGGATCCCAGTTTGAGGGTAGCCTGGACAAAACGTTTTCGAGACCCTGTTTCGAGAACAAGCTGGACATGGTGAGTCACATCTGTAATCCCTCCCAGCTACTTGGGAAGTTGAGGTAGGAGGATTGCGGTCCCAGGAGTACTGGGGGCATGAGATACAAGCATAAAAGAATAAGAATCAACAGCTTTTCTGCAGAATTTTTTTTCTTTTCTATTTCTGATTATTTTTAAAATTTTACTTTTTTTACATTTACTCACATGTGTATGTATTGTTTGGGCCACCTCCGCCTCTCTCCCTCTGCAGAATTTATATGAAAAAAACCTAACAAAAAGACTTCAATAAGGAGACTTTTTTCCTATGTGACTATGTATATGACAGGTAGTATCCACTCTTAAGTTTTTCCCAGACTAATTGATAGGTTTTAATTTCAGTCAGAATCACAATAGGATTTTTCTTTTTGGAAGAATGGGTAAAAAGGAATAGAATGTAGGTCTCCTCCCCCCAAAATTGTAACTAATTATAGAAGTCAGGAAATTTCTTAAAAAATGATGACTTTTTGTAATGTCTTTTAATGCTCTTCCACACAACCCTCTTAGGAGCAGGGAAGAGACAACCAATGATTCTTTATCATTTTGGAATAACGGTTTCCCATAATAAAGCATGTGCTGTGTATGCACGCTGTTAGGCACAGTACACGTACACATGCCCAGAACTTTCAGTGCGTTGTTAGGAGCCACACCTAATCATTAGCATTTTAAGGATCACAGAAGAAGCGCTCAGAAAACATCAAAATCACAGACAAACTTATGTACAGCAATGATTATTACATACTGAAGTATTTGTTATTTATGGTAATAAAAAATAGAAGCAATCTAAATGTCCAACTTTAGTGCAATGATGTTACAAGTTATGGCCTAGTCATGTAAAATACCATGGAGCCATTATGTACAATGTTTTAAAAGACTAGTGATGTGGGAAAACAACTACAATATACTGTTAATAAAAAAAAAAAAAAAAGAAAAGAAATACCCCGAAATGGTAAGGGAAGAAAAATGTTTCTAGGTAATGGGATTATTGGTGGTTTTAATTTTATTTCTGTATTCTTCTCCTCGTTTGTTTTTATAGTATGTATTCATTTTATAATTAAGATTTTTTTTTAAAAAGGCAAGTTATTGGTCTAGAGGCATCTGTTTGCCTGGCAAGCACAAGGCCCTAGTATAGCCAAAAAGAAAAACCAAGTTATTCTGTTCTATAATTTTTAGAGTTTTACTTAAATATCAGTAAAACAGCATGGATTGGCATTCAAAAAATATATGCAGAGGTGGGTGCTAGTGGTTCACATCTGTACTCCTAGTTCTTGGGAGGCTTAGGATCAGGAGGATCACATTTCCAGGCAGCCCAGGCAAATAGTTCTTGAAACTCATCTCCAAAATAACCAGAACAAAATGAACTGAGATGTGGCTCAAGCTATAGGGTGCCCTGCTTTGCAAGCTCAAAGCCCTAAATTGAAACCCCAGTCTTACCAAAAAAATTACATATATATATATATATATATATATATATATATATATATATACACACGCAGGTTTGTTTTTTTTCCTAAAATTGTAAATTGTTACTGGTTCGAGAAATTTGATCTTAAGATACATGTTGAATTAAGACACAAGCAATTAATTTTCGGTATCTTTTCTTCTCCTACCAGAAGTTGAAGACTTGTTTTCTTCACTTAAACATATCCAACATACTTTGGTAGATTCTCAGAGCCAGGAGGATATTTCATTGCTTTTACAACTTGTACAAAATAAAGATTTCCAGAATGCATTTAAGATACACAATGCTGTCACGGTACACATGAACAAGGCCAGTCCTCCGTTTCCTCTTACTGCCAATGCACAAGATCTTGCACAAGAGGTAGGTGTTCTGAATATCTTGTTGACATCTACAAGGTAATTATTAGTGGTAATTAGGCAGTGTTATTGGAAAATACCAATGTGACTATAAGGCTTGTTTGAATTAATTACTAGTAATCACATTAATAATTTATTATAATAGAAAAAATTTGCTGAAAAAATATATACTTACTCCAGTCAGTTCTGTTTCACAAAGAGAGTTAACTTTGCATATAAACTATATGTTGGGATAGCAAAAAATATTTCAGTTGCCAGAGGGAAAAATTTTTAGTTGTTTAATACGGTTTTATTTAAGTGAATTATACATTGTAAACTCAGATAAATTAGTACTGATGAGATAAACTTATGACCTAATCAGGGACCATAAATATGTAACCCTAAGACTTATTATTTCTATCTGTTTTGAAGTTTTTTCCCTATAAAAACTGTGTAGATGTTCCAGATTACTTTTAATGTACTGTGAAAGTTTTTTCTGTTAACCTGGTAACTTTAAAGTTCTTGGTTCTGATGTTACTTGATGTTCAGTATTTAATGTGTCTGAGAACACTTTTTAAATTGAAGATTTAAAAAGGTTATGGGTTGCACATTCTGTCATTATTGTAAGATTTTTAGTTATTTTAATTTATTTGAAAATAATAATCCTGGAAATCTATCAAATGAATGTATTTCATTGAATCCACACGTGAGACAAAAAAATCGGCTGGAGGTTGGGCAGAACTTGAGAGCTACAGGCTCCTAAATTAGTTTTGGAGATACTTTTCTGATTAGCACAGAGTGATTCCAAAGGGAAATATTTGCCAAAGTTGGATGGCAAAGACCCTACCTGGGAGAGTATTTAAACATTTAGATTTACTCAGGATTACTTAAATAGTTTTTCTGAAAAGTACAGTTTTTTAACAGATAAAAAAAATACCAACATTATTTCGATCTTATATTACAAACCTAGTGTAATTTTTATTTCATGGGTTTGGGAGGAATACCAAATAAATCATTGTCATCATTCATTCCCTTGCCCCCAGGTAGCAGGAAGAAGGTTTGTCTAGTTACTGGACCTTTTTTTGTTGAGTAGAACAATGGTTAGAGAAGAGAATGAGAAAAGAGAGTTTATAATAGCTATTTGAGAAAAGCTAACAGAGAGCAGGGAAAATAATTGAAAATTGTATTGTGGTGGTGGTGGTGTGAGTGATAGGGTCATTGGGTTGAAACTCGTCTTAAAATGAATGCAAAATGACTATCCTCATCAGAGCTGCAGTAAAAGGTTGTACTTCAGTTTTAATGGTTTCCTTGGAGTTGTGTAGCTCATGGCTATGAGGTAGCCCAGACTTTCAATACGCTACACTTGTGAGAGAAGCACATAATCAGAGCTCATCAAAGAGAAGGGTTAAGTTTAATAACAACATTCTAAATGTTAAATAGACCCATCGCCTTTATTTTACTGGGAGAAAAATCTTAGCCATAATGTAATCTAATCCCTCTGTTTATATTTTTGAATATTAAAGTCAAATGAGGTTTTGTGACCAACAAGATAAACTAGGCTGTTCAAATGTCCATGTTCTACTTTTTTACCCTTCATAATTCCAGCAAATTTAATAAGCAGTATTTAAAAGAAGAAACCTATGGGGTATGGTGGCATATACCTGTAGTCCTAGCACACAGGTGGACTGAGAGTGAGTTTGAGACAAAGGCTGGTCTACATAGCTAGCCTCGAACAAGCTACGTAGTGAGACCCTGTCTCAAAAACAACCAAAAATAGGGCTGGGGACATGGTTCAAGTGGTAGAGTTGCCTGTCTAGCAAATGCAAGGACCTGAGTTCAAATGGCAGTACCACCAAAAATATATATCTATGTATCTCAATCAAATAAAAAGCATAAATTACATAACAGAAGAAATTACATCATGCTTCAGTTATATCATTTTTAAATAGAAAAATTTAAATTTGAAGGAATTTAGTGAAACATTAGAAAGCATTCTTTGTTTTCTAATTTTTAAAATACCAGTTAAGGTCTGAGGGTAGCACTCAATACTAGGGTTCTTTTTTTTTTTTCATTTTGCTTTTATTATTCATATGTGCATACAAGGCTTGGTTCATTTCTCCCCCCTGCCCCCACCCCCTCCCTTACCACCCACTCCGCCCCCTCCCTCTCCCCCCTCAATACCCAGCAGAAACTATTTTGCCCTTATTTCTAATTTTGTTGTAGAGAGAGTATAAGCAATAATAGGAAGGAACAAGGGTTTTTGCTGGTTGAGATAAGGATAGCTATACAGGGCATTGACTCACATTGATTTCCTGTGCGTGGGTGTTACTAGGGTTCTTGCTTAGTATTTATGAGGCCCTGGGTCCAATCCTCAAAGCTGCTGAAAGGAAGGAAAAAAGGAGGGAAGGAGGATCAGTTAAATATTAAGTATTATATAGTAGATAATAAAACCTGTGAAAATTCAAATATTAAGATTCACATTAAATCTTTGATCTAGAATCTTTATTAATAAGCACAATTTATGATTAGTGTAGTGCTTTTTTTAAATAAAGTTTGGGAATTTGAACTTTTAAGCAAACTTTTTCTTACCCAAAACACCTTTTTCTTTTTGCTGGTACTGGAGTTTACACACACCCCAAAAAACATCTTTAAGAGAGTAAAATACAATGTAACACACCAGGAAATAATATTTAATTTCAGATATTGAGCTAAATGTATAAGCATACATATGACAAAAATTTTTGCCAAGGATATATTTTAAAATTTGCAAATTAATAAGACTATTAAACTTTAAAAAATTGACAAAGAACAGACACTTTACAAAAAAAACGAAATCCAAATGCCCAAAAAATATGAAAAAATGTTCAGCATCATTAGCCAATAGAGAGATGCAAATTAAAACAAAATGAGGTAACCACTGCTTAGACACAAGGATGACTATAAAAACACCAATAATATTAAATGTTGGTGAACTCATGGAGCAATAGAAACTCTCATACATTGCAGGTGGAGTATAAATTAGTACTACCACTTTGGAAAGACATGTGACAATATCTGTTAAAGCTAATGTACCTATACAGTAAGTCCACTAAGTCTATACTCAAGAGAAATGAAAACACAGCTACACAAAATGCTTAAGAGCAAATGTTCACAGCAATCAAGGTAACAGAAAGTGGCTACAGCCCAGGCATCCTTCAATTTGTGAAAGTTGAATTAGACTGTCACTGTGGAGGAACAATGAACGAGTAAACCATTACAATATAAAGTGCTGTGGTGGTTGTGTGGGAAAGGTGCCAAAAGCATAATGTGATGTGGGAGGGGTGGGGAGGAGGCTGACAGAAAAGAAGAAACATAGAAGGAAATTTAATTTGCTGAGTTTTATAAGATAATTGAGTATTTACCATGAAGCATAAGAAAGAGAAGAAGACATTCTGTTGTCAAAGTGTACACAGGTGATAGTGACTCAGAAAGCCTGGCATATTTCTTGAGCAATGAGTAAAGGGTAGGATGTGATCTTTAAAAATAAACACTAGAGCTAGTGGAGTGGCTCAAGTGATGAGAATGCCTGAGTTCAAACTCTAGAGCCTCCAATCAATCAATCAATCAATCAATAAATAAATCTCTACAGCCTAAAGACCAATTGTTGAATTAATAATTTTTAATTTATCTTATGATGGATCCACTTTGGTAATGGTTTTAAAATTAACTTCCATAAATAGATGAAAGGAGAAAACAATTTGCAGAAAAGGCATCTGAAAAAATTCAGCACCTCTGTCTTGGTGATGAAAATTCTTGGAAAGTTAGGCAGATTTTGTTAACTTGACCAAAAAAATAATACCAGAAAACAATAATGTCTTATTGCGTGGTGAAACAGCCAACACATTACCATTTAAGGCTGTAATAAGATAGGCTCCAGATTATCACCACTAGTATTCAGCATTTGTCTGGAGAGGAATAGGGAAAGTATAAGTTAGTCCCAATTTGAATGAGTTGAATTTGTCACTTTGAAAACAAAACAAAACAAAATTTGATTAATTTTTATATTTAACCTGTTGCCTCCTAAATAATTTGTACACATGCACATACATACCCTCTTCAAACATGATATAACAAGGCTATATATGAGTGGTGGGTGAATAGGTAATTTTCTTTTCCTATTTAGATTTTTATATGTTTCTTCAGTAGGACAAAGTCACTCTAAAAGGTTAAAAGCAGTAAATTTATATGTGATTGCAGACCTATTGAAAAATTTTAAACGAGTTTGATAGTAACAAACTTCTGACTTAAAATATTATTCTGGTAACATTATAGAAGATGTGTGAGGTCAAGAGTAGAGGCATAGAGTAATATGAAGCTATTGTAGTTTTTCAGATACAAGATTTCAAGTAGCATTTGGATATGAAAAAGACATATGTAAGTGGAAAATTAATAGGACATACTGTCCTGATGTGGAGAATAAAGGTAAAGGCGACATTAAGGATGACTTCCTGTTCGTGTGGCATTGTGTCCACAGACTGATACAAAGCTGAATAATTTACCATTTCATCTTCAGTGAATTCCGTCTACTGACAACACAGTCCTCGATTTTATTTTTATTTATTTTTCATTATTGTGCTGGGGGTACATTGTGATACTTAAAAAAGTTCTCACAATATATCATATTGCTCTCCACAATTTTAAATGTGTTCAGTCTAATGAGTACATGTTATGTAGGCAAATAGAATAAGGCAATTAAGGTAGCTGAGACAGCTACAGAGGAGAGACAGTGTGGCATATAGAAGGAACAACAAAAGAAAAGAGCAAGAATCAGGTGATGAAGGACCCTGAATGCTAAGGGCTTAGACTTGATCTGTAAGTGACAGTGAGCCCCTGAGAGCTAGAATGGCCATAGTTCTGTCTTAGAATTGAAAATATTTAATGACATAGAAAACAGTTTAATTTGCATTTTCACAGTTATTACTGATTTTAATCATTTGTTCATATGTTTATTGGCCTTTTCTCTGTCTTTTGTGAAATATCTGATCAGATCTTTCTTCATGGTAAAAATTAGATTGTTAGACTTAATGTGTTGTAAGAGTTCTTTTTTTTTAATTATGTGCTCAAAGTCCAGTCCCCTTGTTGTGTTTGCCCTTGATCTAATGTCCGCATATGAGGGAGAACATATGATTTTTGGTCTTTTGGGCCAGGCTAACCTCACTCAGAATGATGTTCTCCAATTCCATCCATTGTAAGAGTTCTTAATATATTTCTATTACAAGTCCTTTATCAGAAACATATCCAGGGTGAAAATACAGGAAGGCTATATGCCAAGTTGATTTTAGGTATAGTAAAAATCTTTACTTTTATTTCTTTTGATTTCTGTTTTTTGATTTTTCACATTTAATATGTACCATTTCTGTAATTTAAAATGTTATGTTGGGCTGGCAGAGTGGCTCAAGTGGCAGAACGCCTACCTAGCAAGCATGAGGCCCTGAGTTCAAACCCCAGTACCGCAAAAAAAAAAAAAATTTTTATGAAAATAAATAAATAAAATGTTATGTAATCACAGCACTTGAGAGGCTGATGCAGAATTCCAAGTTCAAAGGGCTAGACTATGTAATGAGACCCTATCTCAAAAAAAAAAAAATAACAAATACACTCTCTCTTTCTCTCTCTCTCTCTCTCTCTCTCTCTCTCTCTCTCTCTCTCTTTCTCTCTTTCTCTCTCTCTCTCTCTTTCTCCCACCCCTCCTCCTGGAAACAAAAATATATAATATATATTTTTTGTTTTGTTTTTATTATTTTTTCAGACAGGGTCTTACTGTGTAGCTTAGCCCTTTGAACTTGGGATCCTCCTGCCTCAGCTTTCCACATGCTGGGATTACAGATGTGCACCACAATGAATATCTATATACCTATATTTTTTTTGAATAGAGGGAGCTTGCCTCTGAAGGAAAACATAGTATAGCTAGAGAAGAGTACAGTGTTAGGAAAGAGTATTTTTAAAGTGATTAGAACATTTTTATAGGCCAGTGGAAAGAGCCAATAGCATGTGAAAGTAAGTCTTTTAATTCCTTAGGCCTTTGTAAAAGTAGCTGGTGTGTGTTGACACTAGAATAGATAACACCTAGGCTAGTAGGAAAATAGAGTAAATACTTACAGGAATTCTAAATTCCTTTAGAAGATCTTAGAGATGTTTAAGAGCTAACTTAACAGTAGAAATATAAAAATTGCCTAATCCAGAAAATTAATATTGAGTTACTTGTGGTTGTTATATACCCTTTGTACTTTTGGGGGGGTTGTCAGTATTAGGATATGAACTCAGGCCGTGCACTTATTAGGCAGGTGCTCTACCACTTGACCCACATACCTTTGCTTCAGTTATCTTTCCGAATAGGGTTTCACATTCATGGCCAGGCAGACTTGATTCAAATCCTCTTATTTATGCTTCCTCTGTTATTGGGATGACAGGCAAGCCCACACCACCGTGCCAAGCTTTTGGTTGAAATGGGAGTCTCTCTAAAGTTTTTGCCCAGGGCTGGTGGGATGACTGAAGTGTTAGAGCTTCTGCCTAGCAAGTGTGAAGCAAGTTCAAACCCCGGTACTACTTAAAAAAAAAAAAAAAAGTTTCTGCCTGTCTGGCCTCAAACCATGATCTCCTGATTCCAACTCCAGAGTAGTTTAGGATTACAGACATGAACCATTACACCTGGCTCCCCTTTGTATATTTTTTAATCCAAAATTGTCTTTCCCCCTCATAGTTGCTTTTTCCAACAATCAAAAGTCCAGGGGTTGGCAGAGTGGCTCAAACAGTAGAGCTCCTACCTAGAAGACCTGAGTTCAAATCCCAGTACCACCAAAAAGTTGTATAGTCAGGGACTATAGATTTCATTTTATATTTCATTTTAAATTAATACAGATTTGATAAATTTTAAAAAGGAAAACACAATATTCTAAAAACTCAGCTTTCAGTTACCCTTAGTTTCAAATCACAGCTCTTGGCCATTAATAAGGTTTTAGGGGAGTTAAGAAGATAACATTTGTGGTGCCATCCTATTTATACGTATAGATCTCCACTGTTCAAAACCAGGGAAAGGATTGGTTTTGATACCATCATTGCTTTGATATACTTGAGGCAAATTAATCCCAAAATGATTATTTCTTAGGTTTGATTGGGGAATTACTAATAAAGTAGCCATAAGGGTATAGAATTACTAGGTTCCTATTTTAATCATTTATTCTTTAAAAAAATCTGTATGTGGATTTACTTTAGTATAATTTCATCAAAAGTGATTTTTTTGTTGTTGTTATCCACAATATTGCAAAGTACAATTGGGTTTGGGGATTAAAAAGGAGAAAAAAAAACAGATATGATGGTAAGAGCACACAGATCAGCCTTGGGAAAAGTAGTGTGCAGAGAAAAATTGTAGTTTTGAACATTTATGGGAGCTGAAAAGATTGCCAATTGATGAACTGAATTTACAGCTTAAGTAATTAGAAACTGAAAAGGGACTAAAGTAGAATAGAGGAATTAAATTACTTAAATGGAAAGAACAATATATTTCTTACATTAGAAGCTGATTCTTTGAAGAGAACAAAAAAGTAGACAAAACCTTTGACAAATTAGATGAATATAAAAAATTTAAAGAAAACAATTGCACTAGGAAAGATTAGGAAGAGCTGGAATGCAAACCCAGATTGAGGTTATCTCAATTTTACCAGTCTTTGAAAAGCCTTAAATGGTAGGGGCCATCCTACAGATAAGGAAACAGAGGCCAAAAAAATTCATCATAATTGTGGGAGTTTATCCTAGGAATACAAAGAGTTTCCAACATCAGGAAAACATGTTAGTGCAATTCACTACATTATGGTGACCCTTATAAAATTACCTTGTTAGTCTGTAACTCTTAAAGGTGTCATCTTGGTTTTAAATGCAATTATGTAAACATGGGATTAGAAAACTATACAATAACAAAGTAACTATTAGAACAGTTTTTTTCCCTTATGTAGTCATTATTACTATATTTTATGCTCTGTTGGGAGAAACTTTCAAGATGGAAGTAATTCATTCATAGGCATAAATAACAAAATCTTATCTAGTGTTTTTGGTTTTAAATTTAGAAATACTGTTCTTGCCTATGATAACAAGTTTGAAAATTATGGGGGAAGTACTAATTTTTTTCTCATAATTTTCTTCAGTAGTTTTCTTTCTTACAAGTATTTTTTTTTTTTTTTGCTGTAATCTCCACCTGCATAGGAGCATAGGTACTAATGATATTCCCAATTTCAGAAAGCATGATCTTTGTTTTTACTTCTTAGGTGCAAACTGTTTTGAAGTCATTCCATCAGAAGGAAGGACAAGAACTAACTGCCTTGCTAAATGCTCCACATATTCAGGTAGAAAATGAATAGTGGAAAAAAAAAATGGACAGTGGTTTATATATGTAGTTTTCTGAGCATTTATCTTTCCTTTTTTTTCCCCATTAAATCAAGGTCTTCCAGAGTTGTAAGAGACCTCAAACATTATCTAGCTAGTCTTGATGTTCACAATCCCCTCTGCAAGATAATTATTATTGTTGGATTATAAATTCACATATCTAAATTATACAAATTATTTTTTAAACAATTTCCTTTTCTTTTAAAACTAGACACAAATTCCTTGCTTCTTTGGTTATTTGTTTTCTGTAAATTTTAATTATCTAGGATGTTTAGTCCTTCAATCTGTTTTTCTTTTTATAAAGTTTAGTAAACATTCAGATTTAATAACATTTAAGATTATACATTGATAAACTTAGCATATCTTTAGTTATCAATAGTTCCAAAAGATACAGGATAGCAACTGTACTTGAGTTAGTAAATAAATCATGCTTTTAATTAAAATGCTATGGGTTTCTTTGAAACAGGCACTTTTACTGGCCCATGATAAAGTGGCTGAGCAGGAAATGCAGCTAGAGCCCATTACAGATGAAAGAGTTTATGAAAGCATTGGCCAGTATGGAGGAGAAACTGTAAAGATAGTTCGCATAGAAAAGGCTCGTGATATTCCATTGGTAAGTGTCCCAATCTCTGATCTGAGGTTCCTTCTACACAAAGATTTCATGTGTGACAGATAGTTGAAGAACCCATTACATCTTAGTAGCTTTTCTCTTTTGAGGTTAATTTGTTGGGAGTTTTTCTGTGGCCTTGTTCCTACCACTTAGTTGAGAAAAATTTGTTCTTTACCTTCTCTCACCCATAATTTGATGAAAATAATAGCTTGTGAAATATTTGTTGAGAATCAAAGAAAGGATAAGTAATATATTTCCCTATTCTCCCAACTTAAAAAAAAAACTAGAAATTCTGATATTCTAATTCAGTTTAATTTATTGAAGTGTAATTACTTCAGTACTTGAGATATGCTTGAAAGGGTATATATTTCTTATTTATAGTTTTTATATGTAAAGCTTTTCTAATCTCTTTTTTTCTCAGTCTTCCATTGACTTAAGTTTCTTTCCTTTATTTTCAGAGAAATAGTCTTAATATATATTCTTTGTGTCCCAGATCATATCTTGTCTAATATGGCACACGGAATAAAGAATGTGTTTCATAGGCAGTTTTGTAACTAATTCCCCTCATGAAAAAAAATAGAAATTGAGAAATCTGTGACAAAATGTTAAGTAAAGCCTTCAAAAAATAAGATTTCTTCTGTATTTTACATTTCTAGCTTCTGACCATACATTTTTTCATTGTGTTTTCAATTTGTACAATAAATATTAGCATTTCATACATTTTAGTATGAATTGGATGCAGCTATAATATTTAACATTTAAATAACCAGCCATATTGGTATTCATCCCTTCATCATATTCTGAATTTTAAAAAGTTCTTTATAGTTAAAAGCCATGTTCAGTAATCATGCCTAAATATAGTTGTAGCCATTTGAATAGGATCTAGCATATAGAAAACAAATTTGATTATAGGTCTTCACACATTGTTTTTCAGTAAGTACAGTTTTCAGCTGTTGTATGTTTCAAAAGTTTGCTTGACTTCAGAAGACAAATGGATAGAGTGATTCTAAAGCAGAAAACATGAGGAAAATGGTCATCTTTCAGATCTAATTATAGTTCTTACTCCAGCTGTGTAAGCAAATTCTTTCTCAAGGTAGTTGAAGGCTAGTATTGTTGAATGGAAAAAATAAGAATTTAAAAATGAAGAATTGCTTGACAAAAATACAACATTTTATGTATAAATTAGATGCTGGTTTTTTTTGTTTCATTTGTTTTGTTTTTAGGGTGCTACAGTTCGTAATGAAATGGAGTCTGTCATCATTAGCCGGATAGTAAAAGGAGGTGCTGCAGAGAAAAGTGGTCTCTTACATGAAGGAGATGAAGTTCTGGAGATTAATGGTATTGAAATTCGGGGGAAAGATGTCAATGAGGTTTTTGACATATTGGTAAGTTGACATAGGTAGAAGAATAATCAATACCTTTTTAAAAACTTTTGTTAGTAAATGCGGAATAAAATGTTTTTAAAACATTTTGAATAACTATTAACATAAGACAATTTCTAGCCTAATTTTCCTATAATATAATTGCTCCATAGTATTTGTTAGTAGAGTTTTATTTGGGAGTGGGTACCACTGGTTTTATTACTTTGAACTTTATTACTACCAATTTTTCTTTTTAAGTTAGAGACAGAGTTTCACTATGTAGCCCAGACTTGACTGTATGATCCTCTTGCCTCAGCTATCTGAGTGCACCACCACACCCAGCTTCCCAAGTATATTTTATGTGTCTCTGAAATAAGTGGCTATATGCTAGCCACTGGGGAACAGTAATAAAACGAAGTTCGTGTCCTCATGATTTTATATTCTTTGTGTTTTCTTATCTATAATTGATTATTTCCTTAATATAAGATAGTAGGAGTGCCACTAGCTACATGCAGCTCTTTTTATTTAAATTAATTTTAAAATTTATTTCCTCATTCACACTAGCTTTAAGTGCTAAATTTAAGCAATTCAATATGTAGCTAATGACTACCATATTAAGATGTAGATATAGCATATTTCTATTATAGAACAGTCCTATTGGATATTGCTAATATAATCAAGAAGTCCCTTGTAGTTATCTTTTGAAGGCATTTTATGATCATTTTGTACATACCCGCAAACCAAGATTTATATTCTTCATTATTTAGTATCTGTTGCTACAGTAGAATCTCTCCTATCTGCTGATGTCCACTGTAAAATCTAGAAAACACCTTCATATCCCTATATCTATTCAACCCCGGTTCATTGCTTTGGTAGACCAAAGTACCATTGATTATAAATTTTAGCTCATTTTATTGGCTGCTGTCTTTAAGTTGAACACTCCTCCCTGTTGTACCAGGGAGGATAATGATTACTGTTTAGGCTGGAGGTATCTGACTGAAGCAAACAGTGGTGTACTGGACAATAATAGTGAACCTGGCAGTAAGACTATATATAGTTAAAAAAAAATTGAGCCAGCATCAGCGGCTCATACCTGTAATCCTAGTTATTTGGGAGGCAGACACCCCCATCTCCAAAATAACCAGAGCAAATTGGACTGAAGGTGTGGCTCAAGCAATAGAGCACCTGCTTTGCAAGCAGGAAGCTCTGAGTTCAAACCCCAGTACCACCAAAATATACTCACACACACTTCCACACATAGACTGGATGGCAAAGATAATGCATCTGGGAACTGAGAATATTTGCATACAAGACTATAGAGGAGTTTTGGAATAGTCCAGTTTTTGGAATACTGATCATAGAACCATGGAATTATTTTTGTAAATACAGATTTAAAAAATAACTTTTATCTTTCTATTACAGTCTGATATGCATGGTACTTTGACATTTGTTCTGATTCCAAGTCAACAAATTAAGCCTCCTCCTGCCAAGGAAACAGTAGTAAGTGATTTTTTTGATGTTCATTATTTATTGTTCCATTATTACTATGTACTTACCTGTATCAGACACGTCACTGTAAATATTTCTTGAACTCAGGTAAAAAGAAATAAACTCATCATTTTTATTTACACAAATATAAAATATCAACATTTCAAGTTTAGCAAACTCTGAACCTTAAAAAGGAAATACTTCAGTTTCAGAATCTTTGTGACTTCTGAAATTGTACCTAGTCTTTTGCTATAGTTATAGGTGGGTTTATTTAATTTAGACATACTTAGTATACAAGAAAAGTTGCTTTTACAAAGTCTGTGCAACTTTTACTTTACAGTATATTGCTGTATGTTAAACATTTACGCAGCTCTATTAAAAGATAGCCTGGATTACTAGCAATTCCTCTCTTAGGTATATATCCAAGAGAATTGAAAACATACATTCACAGAAGAGCTGGTACATGAATGTTCATAGCCAAATAGCAGAAACAACCCAAATAGCCACCAGCTAATAAATGGAAAACATACAATGAGATATTATTTGATAATAAAAAGAACTGATGCATGTCTATATGCAACATGGATGAATTTGACAACATTATGCTAAATAAAAGAGAGCAGTCAAAAGGCTGTATGTTGGCTCATTTATGAAATATTCAGAATAGGTAAATACATAGAAACAGGAAATAGACTACTGGTTCCTTAGATGTGGGGGTCGGAAGTTAGGAGAGAATGGGAATAGTTGTTAATCAGTACCAGGTCTTTTTGTGGGGTGGAAAAAATGTTCTAAAATTGTTTGTGATGATAGTTGTGTAACTGTGAATATACTGAATAGCGTCCAGTTGTGTACATGGATAAACTGCCTAGCATTTGAACTATATCTCAAACTGTTAAAAAAATGATAGACTTTAAAGTGCTGGATTAACATGGAAGCCTCATTTTATTACATATACTATTATTCTTTTATCAAACCACAACAGTTTTATTTTCCTCAATATTTCATCACAGGTATGCTTTATATTTTGTCTGTCACTCCATGTTTTCCTGTTATTGTTTATGGAACATATTGACGTTGATGTTGCATCTCTAGCCTTCCTTCTGTTTCTAATTCTTTGCAGAAAGAGAAATGAGGAAACAGACTTGGTCTCTGAATTCAACAAGCCTGATTCTCTGTGCACTGTGCTTTCTCATTTATCTTTCCTATGGAAAAGCTCTGAGCTTCAAAAGCAGCTCTGCAAACTAAGGAGACACATGAGAAGGGCTGGAATATATTCTTATTTAAATGTTTATAATAATCCAGCCCTTCTGAGTAAATGACTTTTGTCTTTTGAGAATGAGAGCCTGACATTAAGAAATACAGATCAACATTTTTCCTGTTATCCTGTAGAGTCTAGAATTCTTTTTTATTAAAAAATGTTGATACTTGCTGCTTCTCAATGTATGTAAAATCATAATATTGAAGTAATGTAGAACACATCATCATGATTTGAAGCCAGCCCAGGCAAATAGTTCTCTCAAGACCCTGTCTCGAAAAAAACCTTCACAAAAAAAGGGCTGCTGGTAGAGTAGCTTAAGGTGTAGGCCCTGAGTTCAAGCCCCAGTACTGAAAGAAAAAAAAAAAAAAGAATTGGTCAGTGGAATACATAGATAAGTTACATAGAACATTTTAAGGCAGTACACAGACTTTAGCTCATTCATGTGGTTAATCTGTTATGAATTTTGCTTAAGAAAAATTAAGAACTTTTAAAGTACATTTTAAATAGGACTAGATGAACTTGGTACATAAGCAAAGCATGTCCCTGTATTCATCTTCCCAGCTTACTCACAGCAGTACCCCATATCACAAGCCATTTAAATCAGTATAGTGGAATGAGAACTGCCTAGGTAAGAGTAAATGGAAAAGCATCTCTGGGTGATTTTGTTGGCCTTTGGCAAAGATCATAACCTAGACACTCCCTCCTCACTTGTTTTAATTTCTCTCAGGGAAATAGTTCTCCAAGATCTCTTTACCTAGCAACTACACAAGGAATATGATTAAAATACAGAGTTTGCAAGTCTGAGGTGTGGCATAAGAATTCAGCATTTTAATAAACATTAGGCAGCTGATGTAGTTAAACACTTTGAAAAACATTTGGGAATTGCTTCCAGAAAGCAATTTGATAAAACCATTAGTTGGGCAGACAAGTAGTTCAATTTGATCTCTGAAAAGCCTGATAAAAATTATTTCTCCACTACTTCGAGACTTTTAAAATTCGATTTTTAGATTTCCAAGGTGTTGTGGCAAAAAAGTAACAATTTAAAACAGGTTTTGAAGTATTAGTAATTGACAGGGATAGTACTCAAGCTTAGTTTTTTTAAAAGCATACTTTTAGATCACCCTACAAATTACTTTTCTCTTACAAAGATCATAAATTTTTATTTCTAATCTTTTTAGCCAGTCTCCCAACTGTGTTTTGATTCATTCCTATCCCATATAACTTACTAAAATTCAGTTTTGATAGTAAGTATTCAAGATTTTAATTAAAACTGTTTGCACATCAAGACTAAGGCTTCCAGCCAGCCCCAGTGGCTCACACCTATAATCCTAGCCACTTGGGAGGCTAAGATCAGGAGGATAGTGGTTAGAAGCCAGCCCAGGCCAATAATTCTCAAGACCCTATCTCCAAAATAATCAGAGCATAATAGACTGGGGGTGTGGCTCCAACAGTAGAGCACCTGCTTTACAAGCACAAAGCCCTAATTGCAAATCCCAGTCCCACCAAAAAAAGTAAGAATAAAACTTTCTAGAGCACTGTCTAGTTAGATGCATTAAAACACTGTCAAATTGGGCAAATTTTTTTTTTAAACTGGGACTTGAAGTCAGGGCCTTGCACTTGATAGGTGGGCATTCTACCACTTGAGCCACTCTACCAGCGCTTTTTATATTGGGTATTTTTTAGATACGGTCTTGTTTTATGCCTGTTTTGTGTTTCTCCACATAGCTGAAATAGGCTCTCATGAACTTTTTACCAAGGTTGGTCTCAACCATAATCATTCCAGTCTCTGCCTCCCACATAGCTAGGATTACAGACTTGAGCCACCATGCCTGGCTGAGCAAAGTATCTTAACCATATTTGATTCAAAACTATATGTAATTCTATTTATATGAAGTAAAATATAAAGGAAGCAGTTTTTCTAGAAATCATAATGGTGTCTACCCATGGAGGGAATGAGATGAATAGTAACTGAAAGAGACATGGGGTGGGGTTTCTGAGATGCTGATGATATACTGGTTCTTGAATTGGGTGCTAGTTACACAGGTGTGTTCAGTTTGTGAAAATTCATTGTGCTACGTATTTAGGATCATGTGTATTTTTTGTACTTGTATAAACACATCAATGAACATTACTTCCCAAGAGAAGACTAACATTTGAGTCCTACTTAGCTGTTTTTACATCTTTAACTGAATCACTTTTACAGCTTCAGTGTTACTATTAGTATATAGAGAGTTTAATATTCTTTAAGCCAGGAATGGTGTTGTGTTCTTGTAATCCCAGCATTGGGGAGGTAAAGGCAGGAGGAGCATGAATTTGAGGCCAACCTGGGATATGTAGTGAGATCCTGTCTCAAAAAAATTTTAAATGTTGTTAGCCAGGAGCGAGGGGCTCAAATCTGTCTGTAATCCTACTGAGATCAGAAAGATCACAGTTTGAGGCCAGACCAGGGAAATAGCTTGAGACCCCATCTCCCAAAATAACCAGAACAAAATGGACCTGAGGGGCGGCTCAAGCAAGTTCAAAGCCCTATATTCAAACCCCAGTCCCATACACACAAACACACACACACACACACACACACACACACACAGAGAGAGAGAGAAAAATTTCTGAAAGGTTATTTTGCTATCATCAAGAATGGGGCTATGTGAAAATACATCTAATAATCTTTTGTGGGCCTTTTTCCTGGAACTGGAGTTTGAACTCAGGGATTCATACTTGCAAAGCTCTACAACTTGAGCCACACCTCCAGTCCATTTTGCTCTGGTGAGTTTGGAAATGGGGTCTCACAGTTTGCCCAAGCTGGTTTTACAACTCCATCCTCCCAATCTCAACCTCCCAAGTAGCTACAATACAGTTGTGGGCTACTGGCACTTGGCTTCTAATAGTCTTTATCAGAAAGTGCTTTGTTAAACTTCATTTAAGACTGAGAATGCCTGTAATCCTAGTACCTGGGAGGTTAAAGCAAAAGGATTGCATGTTTGCCAGCCTCAAACTTGGACTACATAATGAGGCCCTGTCTCCAAAGGGCTACCCTGTAGCCCAATAGCAGATCACTTGCAAAAAGATACTGTCTTCTCTAAAGTGATTTTTAAAGCAGACCATTATTATCTTTATAATACATATCTGCAACTATGGTGACAATAAAAGACAAGAAAAGCCAGATAGCATTTGGTAGAAATGGACTCAAAATTATAAAATTCTTAGGCTGTTAATCTGTTGCTAGGTTCATTGAATCTGCACTTGCAATTTAACTTCTGTGGGGCAGAAATACTCATTGTATATAGATGTTGGGTTTCATTAAATGAAGGTAGGTTTCTTGCAGACTTGGGAAATGCTACATGTCTAGGTTCAATAAAAATTAAAGAGAATATTAATCCCTTCCTACCCTCTTAGAAGTAAGAATTCTTTGTTGTATTTTACAGAGGCATATTGGAACCGCATAGGAAATAACTTAGATTTCTACAAAGTTCATGTGAGCTCTTAACTACCTTTAATACTACATAGCATGGCACATTCTTTTATTCTCAAATGCAAAAACACATTGTTTAAAAAAGTATGATAACTTGTACTACTAATAATATTTCAAAACCTACTTTTTTTAAAGTGTATTCTCATTGGTTAATATAGATTGTTTTTTATTATTGTACTGGGGGTACATTGTGACATTTACAAACTTTCTTACTATTTATCATAGTTGAATTCATCCCCTCCCATTCCTGGAATAGTTTCAACAGGTCTCATTTTTCCATTTACATACATGTGTACACAATATTGGCACCATAAACACCCTCCTACACGTTTTCCCCACCTCCTCTCTGCTCCCACTTGTACCATGCCCCCAGATGGGACCTTTTATGCCCTTCTGTTCTCTGTTTTTGTGGGGGAAAAATGATATTTTTGTTTGTTTAGGATATCTATACAGGGAGTTTCCTTTTAGACATTTCCATGTATACATATGTATTATAACCCAAATTGATTCATCCCTCTATTTTTCTCCTTTCTACCTTAGTCCCTTTCTTGTGGTGATTAAGCCTACTTACTTTATAAATAGGAATAGATTAATAGTCTTAAAGCTTAGCAGTTTGGGTGTGCTTATTTCATGAATGTTAGAATAAACACCATAGCTGGAATTAATTTTTTTTTGAAGTACTGGGGTTTGAACTCAGGACCTCAGACTTGCTAGGTAGGCGATCTACCAATTGAGCCATTCCACCCATCCAACTGCGTTGACCATCCAGCTGTGTTGGATTGACAGTGGGGTCAAGAGTGGGGAACTGACACCCACTTACATGATAAGGTTTTAGAGGCTACCTTTTCTGGTAGCAGTGGTTTAAAACTCACATACCTTATTGCATGTGGAGTCATTGTTTTCATGAGTCAGACAGTTTCTGTTACCTTTCTTCTGCTTCTCAAGCCTTTGAAACACCTTTGCAACCCAGCTTGTTAGCTGTTAATAATAACTTAGTTTGGATACTTTCATACATGTTTGCAGTCAACAGAGAGAAGACAACAAACAGATGAGCTTGAGTATATACTGCCCCAAATACTGTTATTTAACTACTTTCAACTCATTTCTTGGCAGTGATGAAAAATTTAAAGCATTTAAATTATATTCATGCCAAATATTTTGTACTAGCATTTTATTATTGTTGCTCCTTTTTTTTACCCTTTTTATGTTTTAGATCCATGTGAAAGCCCATTTTGACTATGACCCATCAGATGACCCTTATGTTCCATGTCGAGAGTTAGGTCTGTCTTTTCAAAAAGGGGATATACTTCATGTGATCAGTCAAGAAGATCCAAACTGGTGGCAGGCCTACAGGGAGGGGGACGAAGATAACCAGCCTCTAGCTGGGCTTGTTCCAGGTAAGAGACAATACACTAGAATATATATAACATTAAAAGAATATTTAGGGAGCTGGGGACATAGCTTAGTGGTAGAGCATATACTTAGCATATGCAAGGTCCTGGAATCTATCCCTAGCGCGTGCACACACACACACACACACGCACACACACACACATACATACACACACACAAATTTAATTTAAAATAGAGATCTAAAAAGAAGATGATGATCAGTTACCTTGAACACCTCTAATATGAAAATGTTAATGTTGCAAGGAAAACCATCTTTCCAATTTATTTGTATCATCAGTAACTTTAAGATGGAAATCAAAAGTCATTAGCATATATACATACATGCAAACAAAAGGAGGGATTGCAAATAATAATTGTAAGGGAATATGTTGAATGGTGTCTGATAGTTGAAAAATGATCAGTGCCCATATATTACTTTGAAAAGTAATGCCTAGAATTGATATGCTTGATTTGAGATAATTCTCAGTGACCAGAACTAGTATAGTACTTTCAACATAGTTAAGTACTCAATAAAAACTTTTTAAAAGTTGAGTTATTATATTTTCTAATACTGGTTTACGATCTATCCTTTTATAATGATGTATAGTTTGGTAAGACATATGATAGGATTGAGCAGGGTTGAAGTTTAATACTTAAAACATTTGGAAACTGATGTATCATAGCTGACGTTACTCTTGTGGTGGCAGAACTTGGAAGACAAATATATATGAAGAATTACTTCTAGTGTTTCCCCTTTGATTTAAAAATGTTTTATCCTTTTATCTTAAATATTATACCTCCCTTTTTCTTTCTGCTATTAAGGGAAAAGCTTTCAGCAGCAAAGAGAAGCCATGAAGCAAACCATAGAAGAAGACAAGGAGCCAGAAAAATCAGGTTAGACACTTACTTTTGACATTAATAGGATGTTTCTTGGGTTTTCATCTGGAACCATGTTAAATTTGCAAATCAGTTAGAATACTATATATATTTATGGAAAGATAAAAAGGCAAAACTGATTATCTTAGAATAGTAAAGAAAGATTAAAATATTAAGGATTATCTGTCTATACTATATAATTGGAAAATTATAAATACTTCACTGAAAAATAGTTCTATGAATGATGTAATAAGTATTTATAAATTTAAATTAAAAACAATTTGAAGTGAGTTTGAGGCCAGCTTGGGATATACACAGTAAGACCCTGTCTCAAAAGACAAACAAAACAAAATAAAAACAATTTACATTCTTCAATTCAAACTATGTAGCTTTGTTCAAGGAAACAAATACCACATTTATAGTTATTTTTGATTGCTCAACAGGAAAACTTTGGTGTGCAAAGAAGAATAAAAAGAAGAGGAAAAAGGTGTTATATAATGCCAGTAAAAATGATGGTAAGCTCTACTCTCAGGTATAGCTGGAGTTATTTCTAAAAGCTGTGTAAGTCTGTTGCTAGGTAGAAATTGAACTAGTATTTTCAGGGAGCTTTATTTCTAGTCATGTTTTGACTAGACATACAACATAATTGTGCTTCAGAAAGTAACTTATTAGAAATTACTTTCTTTTGCATTCCTATGAGTAATACAGTGTTTGAAATTCTGGGAAAAACTAGAATAAAATATAAAGTACTATTTATCATAGATAGTGTTAGATTGATGATTTCTTCTAATTTTTCTATTTAAATTCTTTGCAAAATTATTACTTGCTTCCAGTGCATTCTTACAAATCAGATGTGTTTGAAGTAAAAAATGAATAGTTCATCTACAGTATCTCATGTCATAGAGGCAAACTTATTCCACAGAGCTTGGTACTTTCTGGCTAAGGATTTGTTTTATTTTGATTGGTTGGTTGATTGATTGATTGCTAAAATTAACAGTTTTAAAGTACACAGGTCCTGTTAGGATCAATAACATTGGGTTTGTATTCCCAAGTGGCAACAGTCTGCTAGGCCTGAATGATGACTGTTACCCCTTTTTTGGGGAGGGATAACCTGCTGTCTAATTCAGTGGTCTACACCACTCCTGGTTTTTAATAAACCCCACCTGATTTTCTGATTTCATTATCTTCTTAATATGTCTTCATGGGCATTTGAATTTGCTAACTCTGCTTTGGTTCATATTAAAAACAAGTCAAATAATAAATCAGAGGCTCTCATTCTTATATAACTTATAGGGATTATTATCTAAGAATAACAGTCCAAATTAAACTAATGAAAGTAAAACATAGATTACTGAAATATTCCATATCTGAAATTCCAGATCTGAAATTCAACTAACTTTAATCATTTTTCTGTAAAATAAATATCCTTTAATGCTAATTGACAGATTATATAACTAATATTTATTGACTTCTTTATCTTATTCTTTATGGTTGTGATTAATATCTGTTTCATTTCTTGAAACAGACTAAAATTAACTGGTCCAAGTCTTAAAATTATATACTATAAAAAACTTGGCTGGGCATGGTGGCTAACACCTGTAATTCCACCTACTCCAGGAGGTGGAGATTGGGAGGATTGGGGTTTAAGGTCAGCCCATCTAAACCAGTAAAGTGAGTATGGTGGCTCATACCTGTGATCCCAGCTATGTGGTAGGCCATAGGTAGAAGGATCATGGTCTGAGGCCAGCCCTGGGCAAATCATAAAATCCTACCTGAAAAACAACTAAAGCAAAAAAAGGACTGGGAGTGCCTGCCTACCAAGCTCTGAGTTCAAACCTCAGTACTGGGGGGTGTGTGTGTGTGTGTGTGTGTGTGTGTGTGTGTGTGTGTGTGTGTGTGAGAGAGAGAGAGAGAGAAGAAAACTTGACAAATCTGAACTCTATAAACATATAAAATAATAGGTCTGTAAATCAAAATGCCACCAGTCTGGTTGTATGTGTTAGAAGGAACTCAGAATAGAGACAACTATTTTGAGAAAGGAAGGAATTATAATTGTTATTCATAATGGTATCATTAACATTTTGTAATACCATTTATAATACCTATTCTGTTCCATGGCAGTAGCTATATGCTTCATTCATGCAATAAGTTCCCTGAGGTTGAATTAATAGGTTCAAGTTCTTCTATTAAAGTGATGTGCTTAAGTTATCACAGCTAATAAACAGTTAAGCTAGAATTCAAACAAATGTAATTTGAGCTTCTACTCTGTGTCAGGCTCTCTGCTGAGCACTGGCAAGACTAAGATGGTCCCCTGCCATCATGGAACTTAATAGCTGAGAGAGTGTAACTACACCCCCTGTACCCCTTCCCAGTCAGGTGAAATATGAGAGGACATTGCAGGCTGCTAGTTATCTATTTTTGTTCTTACCACTTGACTTCTGCTTTCATCTGGATTATGGGCTTTAGGAATGTTATCCCACCCATCATAATTTATACTTCATCCCGAGTCATGACTCGGGTTAGTGCCCCAGAATAAAGTAAACATAAATGCAGAAAGTATGGCTAGCACAAGTACAACTTGTTTTCAAATTATATAACTACAGGAACATATTCCAGCAGTCTTTGATTCCACTAGTTTTATAGCCACTATATGTAATTGTTTACCTGCTTTTGTGCTAAGCCTATGCATTATGTTTGATCCTTAAAACAAACTTCTTAAGTAGAATATAAAAATGACAGATATTCCCATAAGTTTATCTTCTGGAAACCCCACCTGTTGTCATAGTATTTACTGCAAATGAGCTGTTTTATATAAGAAGCAATATAATTGTATTATATTAGATAAACAGGATGAAACAAAATAAGCAGTAAAAATCCCTTGAAGGATTACTTATTTTTGTTGTCTTATTCATTTCATAGTACCCTGGCAAGGATATAATGACATACGAAAATGCTTATGGTTAATAATACCCACTTATTTCTACCTTGATGCAAAAAAGTTAAGCATTTTAATGATTATGGATAGCATAATAGATTATGCTTCTTTTCATTTTTTGGAAAAGTCTATGAAAATATCTTTGTGAAATGGCATGCTGTCTGATGGTATTAACTTTTTTCTTTCCAAAAGATTATGACAATGAGGAGATCTTAACTTATGAGGAAATGTCACTTTATCATCAACCAGCAAATAGGAAAAGACCTATCATCTTGATCGGTCCACAGAACTGTGGCCAGAATGAATTGCGTCAGAGGCTTATGAACAAAGAAAAAGACCGCTTTGCATCTGCAGTTCCTCGTAAGTTTGGACACATTCCCATTTTCCCATGCTCTTGAATTTACCACTCAGCACCTAATTATGTGGGGAAATTTTTCATCCATTTCATCGAAACAGTGTTGTCAATGAAAGACAACTTTGGTTAGCCAAATATTTTGACAATTTTTTATTAAAAGTAGTTCTTTGAAACTTAAATTTTTCCTAGTAGTATGGTACTAATTATTTCCTAAATACTTTTCAGTTTGAGCCCTTTATAATTCTGTGTTCCATAGGGAATCATCTATCTCCTGGTTCTTTAAACTGATGCTGAAGATAGAAATTTAGATCTAATCTCTAAAAAACAAATTCTGTTTATATAGTTCCTAATCTTATGGAGATAAACTTTAGGAAAAGATGAATGGTAGTGCTTTAAATGCAAGATGAAGTAATTTAGAGTTTGAATGTAAAATGGATTAAGGAAATGAAATGTAACTATAAAGTTTCTATAAGGAAGTTTTGTTGTTGTTTTTGGCAGTATAGGGGTTTGAAGTCAGGGTTTCACGCTTGCAAGGCAGTTGCTCTACCACTTGGGCCACTCCCCTAGTCCAAGAATTATTTTTTGGTCCTGAGTCAACCTAGAAATCAGAACAGTGTTAAACACATGGGCCCTTAACATTTCCTCAATTTATTACTTCATAATCTGTGTTACAAAATAAAAATTCTTCCCTTTTTTGGGGGAGGTGGGGGGCGGTACTGGGGTTTGACCTCAGGGCCTCACATTTGCTAGGCAGCTCTACCATTTGAGTCACTCTGCCAGCCCTAAAATTTCTTTCTGACTAGATGAATTATCCTCCCCTCCCTACTCTCATCCATGCTCATTATTTTTCTGATTTTTTTTGCCTAGATACAACTCGGAGTAGACGAGACCACGAAGTAGCTGGCAGAGATTACCACTTTGTTTCACGGCAAGCATTTGAGGCAGATATAGCAGCTGGAAAGTTCATTGAGCATGGTGAATTTGAGAAAAATTTGTATGGAACCAGCATAGATTCTGTACGGCAAGTGATCAACTCTGGCAAGATATGTCTTTTAAGTCTTCGTACACAGGTAAAGCTAGGATTTTGGTTTAGGATGTTGAACTTTGAGTGCATGTTTTGAAAAGTATGTTCTCCCTCATATGTGGACATTAGATCAAGGGCAAACACAACAAGGGGATTGGACTATGAGCACATGATAAAAGCGAGAGCACACAAGGGAGGGGTAAGGATAGGTAAGACACCTAAAAAACTAGCTAGCATTTGTTGCCCTAACGCAGAGAAACTAAAGCAGATACCTTAAAGCAACTGAGGCCAATAGGAAAAGGGGACCAGGAACTAGAGAAAAGGTTAGATCAAAAAGAATTAACCTAGAAGGTAACACCCACGCACAGGAAATCAATGTGAGTCAATGCCCTGTATAGCTATCCTTATCTCAACCAGCAAAACCCCTTGTTCCTTCCTATTATTGCTTATACTCTCTCTACAACAAAATTAGAGATAAGGGCAAAATAGTTTCTGCTGGGTATTGAGGGGGTGGGGGGGAGAGGGAGGGGGCTGGAGTGGGTGGTAAGGGAGGGGGTGGGGGCAGGGGGGAGAAATGAACCAAGCCTTGTATGCACATATGAATAATAAAAGAAAAAAAAAGAAAAGTAATCTGGTGAAAACTGTATTTTGGTTCAAGAATGGCAAAACCTAATAAAGTTCTCAATTTTCCCACTTAACTCACAATGTAAGCTAACAGGTTGCTTAATCTCTTTCACTTTTCACATGTATATGTTTTCTGAAACTTAAAATACAGTAACTATGGTATTGATAATTCATTAAGTATTTTAGAGACTATAAAAGTTCCCCTTGTCTGATTCCAACTGAGAAAAATTAGAAAATCTAAAGATCATTCTTAGGGTTTTAAATGCCATTGCTCCAATTATTAACAAGATGTCACAAGTGAATGCTTGATTTTATGTAAATAATAAAACCTCTGTCAGTTTCACTTATTTGGCAGGCTAAAAATATTTAAAATTACAACTCAATGCCTCTTAGATTTCTATTTAAAAACAAAAAGTGATTTTGGAAATTTGGGGTTTTAAAGATTGTATTTATGGTAGAAAACTTTTTCTAGACTATTCAGCTTCAGAGAACTTTCTTTTTTTGTTGGTGGGACTGGGATTTGAACTCAGATCTTTGGGTTTGCAAATCAGGCACTCAATTGCTTGAGCCACACTTCCAGTCAATATTTCTCTGGTTATTTTGGAGGTGGAATCTAAAGAACTATTTGTCCGGCTGGCTTTGAATCTTGATCCTTCCAATCTCCAAGTAGCTAGGATTTAAGAGTCTTTAAAGTGGTGGTATTGAACTCAGGCCACATAATCAGTGGTCATTAAAGAATGTACATAGAAGAAAACTGACTCTCAAGTGACTTCCTAAAATCATAGTTAGGAGTTTTTTTTGTTTGTTTGTTCGTTTGTCTTTTTTAGTAGATAAGACTGTACTGTTTCAGTTCTGAACATTTGATTTAAGAAAAGTGTAGATGTTTTTACTAAATTCTTTCAAAATTCTTTATATTTAGGCTAACAGATTTTATCAAAGAACTCAGGAGTAAAGTAATTGAGCATATTATTTTAACATTTTTAGATAGAAAAGTACATGTCCTATAGTTTCCAGTTTGGTAGAGCAATTCAGTTTGAGGATATTTACTAATGGCAGTGATAAAGACAGTGTGAAAACTATAATCTCTTTATTCAGTCTGCTTTTTCTTGGATGTGTACAGAATTTTCTTTGGCATGTGTAGGTGAAATGTTTCTCTCTGAATTTTTCATAAGGCTCTAATAATCTGTATGCAGTCTTAGCAGGGTATTTTGGCATCACATAGTTGTGATCCTTTAAGTGGCTTTCATTTATATTTCATTATATAAAAGAGCAAGGTAACATAATTACATGAATTTGTAGCTACATTCTTAAGAGTGAATAATATGATCTTAAATTATTGTGAATTTGTTATGAAGATGTTTGGAAGCATTTATAGACAGTGACACCATTATATTCCATGTATATTATTGAGAAGTAGTTCAGTGATTGAAATTATTTTTGAAGTCCATATACCTTTTCTTTACAGTCTTTGAAGACCCTCCGGAATTCAGATTTGAAACCATATATTATATTCATTGCACCCCCTTCCCAAGAAAGGCTGCGGGCATTATTGGCCAAAGAGGGCAAGAATCCAAAGGTAAAGTTACTGTATTATTGTACTACTATTGAAAAACATGACAGCATCCTGACTTAATCTATCAGTGCTGCAGAGCTACATTAGCTTCAGTTTTCTTATGTTGTATTTCTTTTGGCAGTGCTGGGTTTGAACGAGCTTCAGTTTTCAAACTATTCTTTCTATTATATCACTTGCCCAAAAATCTCCATAGTTGCCACTGGTTGGACTGTGGCAGCTCTCCAAAGCAAATGGCTGTTCCCCCCAAACATTTCATACTATTAATCCCAAGTATACAATAACAACTGGGTTTCTTAAAACTCCTTCAATCTTCTTCACATAGGCCTGGTAACATTTCCAAGGGGATTGCATGGACCACTCTCCCCTCAACCCCACCCCATCTCCTGCACCTTGCCCCAAAATTTTCAGCAAAACTCTTAGGGGTTACCCACTTTTTTCTTTAGCTGTTTCACATGTTCAGGGTGCCAAAGATGAGAATCTTGGTTTTTTGGGTTTTTTATTAAAACTTTATTCTATTTTTCTTCTCCTCCTTTTGGTCTTCTTACATGGTCTGGAACAGAAAAAAAAAATTTTTTTTTTAATTATTTTAGATTTCGGCACAGGTTGTGGCTTGGGTGATAGAGTACCTGCCTAGTAAAACACAGTGCCCTAAATTCAAAACCCAAATACCACCCAAAAAAACATTATTTCCAGGTGCAGTGGTTCATGCCTGTAATCCCAGGTACTTTTTTAAGGTTACTGGGGTTTGAACACAGGGCCCTATGCTTATTAGGCAAGCATTGTACCATTTGAGCCATGCCCCCAGCTCTTTTTGCTTTAGCTATTTTTTGAATAAGGTATTGATTTTATACCAAGCTGGCCTAGACCTCAATTCTTCTATTTATGCTTCATGAATAGGCAGGATGGCTGGCATGTACCACCACACCCAGCTTTTTATTGGTTGAAATTGCAGTCTTGAAAACTTTTTTTTTTTGCCTTGGGCTGGCCTTAAACCATGATCCTCTCCATTTCTACCTCCTTAGTAGCTGGGATGATAGGCACAAGCCACTGCACCTGGCACAAGGTAGTATTCTTCTATGTCTTAAACTATAAACATCTTAGGTGTTCCCATACTTCATATTAAGCATAATTCTGGTTGCTTTGTCTAGGCTAAGTGTTCTACCTTAGTAGTGCTCTAGCACAAAGTAGTGCTTCACCACTTTTTCACCTTTGTAGCCTACTTAGAAATTTCAGTAGCAGGTGTCAGGATATCTGTTGTCCTTTGTACTTAGGGTGATGCAAAAAAAAGATTCAAGACATGATTACTGGCTCTTTTAAAGGAGGATCGCTGCGTAGTAAAGGAAACAAGCTTAATACTGTATAAAACTCAGTGCCCAGTAACTACTTAGGTAGACCAGAAACATCATGGCTGCCCAAGGAAAAGGATGTCCACCAGGGTGGACTCCATTGTGCTTGTTCAGCCTCATTTTTAGAATAAGCATTTTTGTTACGGCTGTTTTTTTCCAGCAAGGATTCACTGTCATACCAAGGGCCTTTCACTTCCAAAACATGTTAACCAATTTTTTTTAATTGGTCTCTGGCAGTATTCCATGTGAAAGTGGTATCTTTTTTATATTGAATTTGTTATCCTGAATTGAGCAAGATCTAGAAAGATGCTGGTTATACATGTTTTTAAAGCAAAAACTTAATACCAAAGTACTTCAACAATATATAGTATATTTGATTTTCTAATTAGAACTTCTTGTTTCTTCTTTAGCTTCATTGTCCTAACGTTTTTATCTCAATATGTATGCATTTAATTTTATAACTTGCTTACTTATTCAGTGCATTTTGGCAAAATGTATACCTGTATAACCACCACACCAATCAAGATTTAGAACATTTTTTTACTTTAGAAAGTTCTGTTTGCCCCTTTGCAGTTAATGCTCCTTAATCCTTCCCTGAGCAGTCACTAGTCCACTTCTTGTCCCTACCAATTTTTTCTGTTCTAGACGTTTATAAAAATGGAACCATATTGTATACTTAAGTTTGTATCTGGCTTTTGATCAACACACAATTTAAGATTCATCTATATTGCATCTAACAGTAGTTCATTCCTTCTTGATGCTGTGTAATATATAATATGATATACATATACCCAAATTTATGAAGGGCTGGTGATGTAGCTCATGATAGAGTACTTCCCTAGCATATGCAAGGCTCAGCACCACAAATTAAACAGATAGATAGATAGATAGATAAAAAATCCAGTCACCTGTAAATAAATGAACAAACTCAAAATTGTTTATCCAGTAAGAACTTTTCCAAATGTCACAGTGTAGCCCCAGTACAACAATTACAAAAAATCAGTTTAACAAAAAATGTAAGCTAAAAAGAATGAGGCAGGAAGATCTTGAGTTTGAGGCCAGCTGGGCTACATAGCGAGACCTAACTTTAAAAAAAAAAAAAAAAAAACCAAAAACTCTCAACTCTTATGAAAGACTTGCCATTTTATGCTCCCCACACACAATGTGTGATGTTTCCAGCTGATCCATCTCCTTACCAATTTACTGTTGTCTCTTTGTAACTTGTAGTGGTTTCTAATAGATATGAAGTGTTGAGGTGGGGAAGTAATAAGAGCACTTGCCTAATAGATGTGACGTGTTATTATGGTTTTCACTTTTTTCTTTTTTTGGCAGTTCTGGGGTTTGAACTCAGGGCCTCACGCTTCATTATGGTTTTCATAGTGATGACTAATCATAATCTTTTCATGTGGCTACTTGGGCATATTCTTTTGTTAAATGCATTTTTTAAAAATTGGGTTGATTTTAATATTTAGTTGTAAGAGTTTTTTTAATGTATTCTAGATATAAGTCCCTTACTAGATTTACATATTATAATTATTTTCTCCAAGTCTTTATATCTTCTCTTTTATTAAAAACAGTATCCTATGAAGATCACAAGTGTTTACTTTTTTCTTTTTTTTTTTGAAAGCTTAGGCTGGCATTAAAGGCATACACTACTGCTTATAGCAGAAATGTTTGATTTTAATAAATTTTGCTTTTTACTTTTCATATGGTTAATGATTTTGTGCCTGTCTAAAAAAATTTACCTCCAAGATTGTAAAGATTTTATCTTATGTTTTCTTCTTAAAGCTGTCCAGTTTTAGCTTTTATGTTTTGGCCTATGATCTATCACAAACTTAGTCTAACTATGAGGTAATGAAGTAACAGGAGAGGTGTTTTTTTGTTGTTTAATTGTTTTTGTGGTACTGGGGTTTGAACTCAGGGCCTACACCTTGAACCACTCCACCAGCCCTTTTTTGTGAAGGGTTTTTTTATAGGGTCTTACAAACTATTTGCTCGCTTTGAACCACAATCCTCCTGATCTCTGCCTCGTTTTGTTTTTAATCAATTTTAAAAACAGATCTTACTGATTTATAACTCCATTATGATCAGAGAATAGACCCTGACAGATGATGTTAATCTTTTAAAATTTCTTCAGCCTTATTTTATGGCCTGTCATCTGTTCTGGGTGAATATTCCATCCATACCTGTAAAAATGTATATTCTACAGTTGTTGGTATATCTTTTTCCATCCACTTATGTTTTTACCTCCATTAGCTTCTAATACATAATTACTCACATATAAGAAGTGAGTAAATACAAATCTTTAACTCTGGAATTGTGTTAAAAAAAGTGATGGTGTTACTCACTGGATGAAAAAGTAACCACTCACTTAACTAATTGTTCTACAAATTTCTGAATCTGTTTTGCTAGTATGGGGGCTTGAGAGTGCTTAGCTGAGAGTATGAAGTAATAGTTTTGCCTGTAAGCTAATTTTTTCAGTTCAAAATATTTGGAGCCAAAACATTTTGTTTCATCCTAGTCATGAATTATAATTTGAACAAGAAAATCAGACACAAAGTACTAGTTAAGTAATATAAAATGAAATGTCATGAAATTAATTTTTAAAAGACCTAATCTGAAGCTGTGAATGGACATAAGTTTTAACAAAACATGTCACACTGTGTTGGGTTACAATGAAGTAGAGCCCCTGCTGGGAACAAAGGATTCTGTGTACCATATTCAGATGCACAGCATTCCAGAATAAAATTAGATAGCTATACAAGAAGCTGCTTCAGGAAAGGCCACAGTGGATATATTTTTAATGTGTTTTCTTCCTGTTAGAAATTCAGCTAAATAATATAAATTGCTTTGTGGGTCCAGTATAGTGCTGTGTGACTTTTATATTTGAGATACTTAGTCTTAGGTTTTATTACTTATTTTCATTGACTAGGTGTTTTGGGGGCAGTTTCTTTTTATTGAACATGTGTGCCTAATAATGAGGGGTGTGGATAAGCTCTGGATAAATTTTGCACATGGCCTCGCCATCTGCTTGTCTGTGTGAAAACAATCCTTTACTCAGTATTTTAAAGTCACCTGCTCTCTATACTTTCCCAAACTGTTAAGATAATTGTTTGCATCTTTAAAGTGTCCTTTGTTGGACCAGGCATGGTAGCCTGTGACTGGAATCCCAGCAGGTGGGAGGCTGAGGCAGGAGGATCCTGAGTTTAAGGCCAGCTTGGGCTATATACATAGCAAAACCCTGTCTAAAAAATAAGAAATCCTTTGAAAACAGCAGTAATTTAAAGTATTAAACTGCATGTTTCCCCCAGAAATATATATTAGGTTGTTAGACCTTGGGTTGACCCAAGATTTTCTTAGAAAAAGATAACCCTTTCTATAACCACTTTTCCTTTCCCACAATGTGTATTCTACCTAGTACTGTCGCACATACAAAGAGCAAGTGGACTTCACTAGAGCTGAGAGCAGAAGCACTGAGTCCCTACTCTGACTAAAAAGCTGCTTCCACCTTACATAAGACGTTATTTTCAGCAAGAGGCTATGCTGGAAAACAATGTAAGGAATTCAGAGTAACAGTTTGCACTTTGAAGCCTATAGTCTTGATAAGACAGAAATACATGAAAACCTAAATAGTGGTATAAAACAGGACATATTGAGTCTCAAATGATTTCTAAGTCCTAACGTGCCACAGAAAACCATAGTGGGGTAGAAAAGCAGCTCTTGTGCTTCTCTTGAGGTTGAGAGATAGAAAGTGATGTAAGGGCATCTTGGGCATCTGATTCAATCTGTAGTTTGATAGGATAGGAATTACCTCATGGTTTTTATCTTTTCTTTGCAGCCTGAAGAATTAAGAGAAATCATTGAGAAGACTAGAGAGATGGAGCAGAACAATGGCCACTACTTTGACACAGCAATTGTGAATTCAGATCTTGATAAAGCCTATCAGGAATTACTTAGGTTAATTAACAAACTTGATACGGAACCTCAGTGGGTGCCCTCCACTTGGCTGAGGTGAAGGAAACATCCATTCTGTGGCATGATTAGACTTGATCTGGTAAATTGCCAATAGGAAGATGGCCCCAATACTTCAGCAAGGTTGAAGAGAAAGTGGAAGGTAGCAGAGTAAACTACAGACCTATTCTTAGACCCCTCAAACCAGTGAGAAGAAAGCCACTTAGGCAATTTGTGCACTACGTTCTTTATTCTGTACACATGGCTTTAGGGATTTTTGCCTCATTTGGAGATTTTAAATGGAAACAGAACTGTTTCCTGTATCCTGTTAAAACGTTTCGTTTTCACCTACCTAAATCTTTCCTGCTTGGTCATATTTCTATGAAAAACATGTCTGTGTACACAGTACTCCATGCCTCACGCAATTATAAATGCTAACATTTAACACGCACAGATTTTGTGGGAATATTTGGGGGAAATGCTGCTTCTGTGCACTGGGCAAAACAGTATTTTGCTCAGGAGACTGGCTTAGTCATCAGAAAAACTTTCCTAAAAAAGAAAAAGAAAAAAAATGGGGCCACTTTGGTTTGAAACAACTTGTGTATCTTTTAATTTTAAAAAACATTCCATTAGAAGCACCAGTTTTTTAGCTCAAACTTTATAGATCAGATTGCACAGTCAGCAGACTTATGTAGTTAAAAGTAAGCAAAATATGCTAATCTTTTTAAAGCTGTAATAATTTTCTGATTTTTTCCTAAGTTGTCTCAAGTGATTTGATAGCCGTGCTTCCTTTCTCTGATCTTCATAGTACAGTAGAATGTGTAAGTTTTATTTTTTTGAATGGCAAGCACTCAGACAACTGTGTTGACTGTTAAAAAGTTTCTTCATGATGCACATAGTTTTTTATATACATGGAAGGACATAGCACATTTGATGGTTTTTGCGTTTTTATACATGAGCACAGTATTAAGTCTATGATTGTGCCATGTAGGTAACAAACTGGAATTCTATTGAAATAGCTGCTGTACTGTATACTAATATTTAATAGATCAACAAATGGTCATTGATAACATTTGTCCAGCATTGGAATAAAAATATATATACTAGGGGAATACTACGACATTTGACTTTGAGATCAGAAGAAAGACCTGAATGAAAGTCATTTGAACATTTTAGGAAAAGAACAATGGAGGAAAAGTATTAAGCATATACAAACAGGTTTTTATCCTACAAGGACCACCTCATGACCAGAATGCAACAGTTTGCTAAATCGTAAAAGAAATGTTTAAGCTGATGGGATTTTGTACTGTCTCTATAGCTGTAGCTTTAAAATTCAATGTCTGTAATTGGCATGAAAAGTTAATTTGTAGTCTTTTCAAGCTTTTAAGGAATAGTGTGATGCGTGACAAACAACCTCAAATGTGAATGCTTTTTTATTTTTATGACTTTAGCTACAGCATTTTGTGCTCCCAGAGCTGAACACTGGAATCATACTGACTTTCACTTAATTTAACACAAGTAGTTGTTACTAATGAGAGTTTGTGTCATGTATATATTTGACTTCTCTTCTACATAATTTTATTTGAACAAATGTGGACAGTTTGTGTTGCCTCCTTCTGTTCAATTTTGCATGGCCTCTTTAGTTGGCTGAGGTGTGTCTCGTGGAAACATTTTCAAGGTAATGTTCCTTAGGAAGAAAGTAACATTACTGGGGTTGGAGGAAGGAATGCTATATTTACTGTTTCCTCAGGTCTGAAACACTCCAGCTCACAGCAGGAAAATGCAAAGGCCACATCCATTTTTAGCATTGAAAACCAAGGAATATGCTTAGCACGTAACCTCAGTTTTCCACAGTTTACTTTCTCCTCAGGAAAGAAAGGTAGTTTACAGTCAGTGGAGCTTTGTGATCTGAGTATTGATTGAAAACACTGACAGTCGGGCACAGTAGTGCCTGCCTATACTCCTAGCACTAGGGAGGCTAAGACAGGAGGATTGCCAGTTTGAAGCCAGCTTGGGCTACATAACAAGACTCTTGTCTCAAAAAAAGAAAATACTGTTTGAGATTTTAGGTAGTGTCTATGAGTGGCTATTGTGCCACTATCAGTAAGCCACGTACTATCAAAGCTCAGACCCATGACTTTCATAGGCAGACGCCATACTCTTAGGAACTCTTGATACTTTGAGGGTCAGTGAGGTCTTATAGTTCTTTCCTTCCTCATCAGCAATAGTAGAGGAATATGTCCTGGTCTTTTCTAAATCCTAGTGCTATAAATGTACTGATATTCAACATAGTTCCTTAACAAAGTGAAAATGGAGTTGTGCTGGTTTCCTCAAAAGAATATGGGGAAAGCTTTGCTCTACCTGTAGTTGCACAGCCACTCTGGCCAGTTCCATTTCCTGTCCCTCTGTGGAAATTGCAGTGTCAGGGAGGTCTTAACCACTTACAGAAATGATACCAATGGCTAATGAAATGTACTTAGGAAATCCAAGCAAGGAGATCTCTTCATTTCCTAAATTTTCTTAAGTTGGAACAAATGGAAGGACCTTAGTATTTAGACTAATCCAGATTTGCTTTCTATGAAATCTAATGTCTGGATTTTTTCCTTTTCTTGTAGCCTAAGGAGTAAGTACTGATAATGATTTGAATGTAATTTTGTGAATGTGTGTGGAATATAAACCAGGGATTTAGCCTTAGTAAAGGTAACCTTTCTGATGTCTGTTGTTAATCCCCCTTTGTACTCTTTGTACTCTTATCCTGTATCTGCACTCTATTATTTGAGATGTCATACTGCACACTGTATTGTAAAAATAAAAACTTAAAATTATGTTTAACAAATTTAACAACCCACTGAATATTTCCTCTTGCTGTGTTTGTATCCATTGCCATTCAGGGTTTCCACACATATAAAGACCACTGCCCTCTTCCAAGTGTATGACAGAAGCAAGACCACTGGAAGCCCTGGGTGGAACACAAATTACTTTTGTTGTATGCGGTGGAAGAGCCTCACTCGTTAGCACAGATATAAGTGTTTCTGTTTCCTTTTTTGTTGAAACAGACAAGTAACTATTAAAGATGGACAGATTAAGGCTGTGAACTGAAACTTTGGTAGAAGCAGGTATGTAATACCCAGGCAAATTTACCATAAGTGTAGCTGGGCACTGATGGCTCACGCCTATAATCCTGGCTACTCAGGAGGCAAAGATCAGGTGGATCATGGTTTGATGCCAGCATGGGCAAAACAGTTCTTTTGACCCTATCTTAAAAATACCCAACACAGAAAAGGGCTGGTGGAATGGCTCAAGTGGTAGTGTCTATCTAGCAAGCTAGAGGCCCTGAGTTCAAACCCTAGTACCACAAAAAAAAATTTTTTTTTCCTTAAGTGCAGCTTGGAATTTGAGAACACTAAGGGTAGTATCCAAGTTGTCCACAAATATGTAACATACCTAAGTTCCTTTGTCTACTAGAACACCCTGTGTCTCCGAAAAGGCACAATTCATATACATACCTGCTTTGTATCCCTACTCCTGATCCATCCCCTTTGGATCAGATCACTCCAACTCCACCCAACAAACTAGTCATTATTTTTTCTTTAACAAATACTAAACCATAAAATTACCTGCAGTTTTACAAGTTTAAACAAGGCAGCTTAAACAAGGCCAATAAATACGAGAGCTTGAATCCACATGAGAAAGCTAAGTTCCTTTGTTGATGCTTTATGGTGGAATTGAATTTACCCAAATGAAAATTCACTAAATAATATGGCTTCCTTCTCCCATCTTTGAACTAGTTTTTGCCTCCTAGAAAAGTGGTACATAGTACTTAAACACCACATCAAGCCAAGATTTACTTGGGTTGCATTCCAGCTATGCTGTTTCACCTATCTAAGCCTCCGTTTCCCCATCTGCAAAATAGCTAGGTAGAATTTACACCTTACCAGGTGTTGAACAGTTCAGTGTTACATACTTTTAAAAGACTTGTAAACTCAGTTGTTAGTTTTCCAATCATGACTGAATGTACACTGAACCTGAAATTTTTTCTTTTAGCAACAACAGGTTTCCTACAAATCAGCTTCTCTAGGATAGGCTCTATATCTTACCTTTAAATATCTGATGTTGTTAAATATAGGGAAGCAGAAAGAGTGCTACGATGTAGTTAAAGGTATAAAAACTATAAAGGCAGACTACTTGAATTTAAGACCAAAATTAGTCAGGCTCCCTGTGGCTCAAATTTTTCCTACATGAGATAGGCAAAAATACATACTTTTAGACTGGGGATGTAGCTTAGTGGTAGAGCACTTGCCTAGCATGCATGAGGTCCTGGGTTCAATCCCAGGCACCACCAAAAAGAGCAAAAAAACTTTTATATTTATTGTGATGATATAAATAAAACAGTAACACATAATAACCACGGTCTATTATATTTTAGCAAGTGTTCAATGTTTGCAAAATCATTTAGTATTTTAAAATCCTAGACTGTGATTTCAACTGATTATGATACAGTCATGCTAGTGTCATAGTTTCCTAACTAAGAACTATTCCATGGCCAGTCATGAGGATGCCTGGAATTGGTTGCAAGAAAAACTGAATAATTGTGGATAATCAATTCACCAAGTCAAGCACTACTGAAACCCTCAGCCACCACCTGATATGTCCATTCAAGTGTCTCATCTTCACACATGAAAGCAAGCTGTTATTACTTATGAACTAGTAAAAAGTTACCTATTACTCCAAAATGGGAATTAGTATTTTTCTTAGATTAGGTGAGAATAATTACAAAGTCCGCTTAGCTCTTGGCAATCATTTATTAGTAGCCAAAAACGCAGTAACTGTCTCAAAGCAAGCCTTTTGGTAAAACACTAATATAGAGAGGGGATTTTAAAAAAAGGGGGCTGTTTCCTACAGGTCTACAATATGGGTTACTGATCTGAGCATAAGAACATAACTCTTCTTAGCAGTTAATTAAAAATAGAAATGACTCATTTTTTAAATCATTTTACTGTTTATAACATAGTTACAATTAAATTGGCAGAACTGTTCCCATGACAGACAGACCTGTCATGCAAGGAAAAATAGGTGAAGGGTTTCATAAAGCTTGAGGAGAGAAGTACCATGGTAACACAGGATGGCTGCAGCAGTCTCAAACAACAGTGCCAAGGCCTGCAGGTGGGTAGGAATGAAGGCTGCTCCACAGTAGTTGGCCTGACACCTCTGATGTCTCCTAAGGGGCATTTCCTAAAATGCTTTTAAACAGATCATGTGAAACAGCTATAAATGGAATAGTGTGACACTTCTGCAGAATAAATTCTGTAAATTACTGGACAGGTTTTACAAATCTCATTCAACTGTGATAAATGGTTTCTGAACTATAATTCTGCAAAAGTAATCCCACAGGACATCCAGGTAAATTTTACAGCCAGTGAAATTCTTAGGCCAAAAAAATAAATAGCCACACATACCAAATCTACAAATTGAGTTAAATGGAGCCAGTGTTGGGGGTTTCCAAAGAAGCACAACAGGCGAGATTATTCAAACAGAAGATCCTCATCCTTCTCTTCAGCCAGAAGGTTTGCAGGCTCCGTCACCTCTCCAGCTGCTCTCCGCTGCTCCAAGTCCTTCTCAGACTTTTCCTTTAAAATCTTTTTCTTCTCCTGTATTTTCTTTAACCTGCAAGATAAGAGGAGAAATCTTCTGAATGCTATTTCAGCACTAACTAAATTTGATTTCTTCTAGTTTTGTAGCAAGGACAATCAACATGGAAAACTAGAAAATTTGATACTATTAATTTCAACTTCAGTAATAACCCTTCAAAAAATATTTGAGGTACAATGTATTAGTTTAAGTTAATAACTAATTTCAGAAGTCCTATCCCAGGTTAAATAAAATTTGAAATCCATTCCCTAATGGAATAGATTTTAAGCATTCAGACATTAAAATTTTAGGTGATCATATCCCTGAGTGTCAATGAAGGACAGAAACTGTGTGATTTAATAATGGAGATTATACATCCTACTCGTGCTATTCAAGGTCTAAGACCAGTAGGTCTACTCAAAACATTCCTGCTCTCACCTAGCCCTTCACTTCTCTGAACCCAATTTAGTATTCCTACTGACTCTACATCTTCATAACCAACTCATGGACATGCATTTCTCTCCATGCTGCTAATTCTCTGATGGTGTGATTTATACTATTTGGTAATACCCCAAGAATTTTATACCATCTCCTGTACTTATTCAACATGCAATACCTATAACTACTTGCTGACTGATTAATTCCAGTTTCTTATCTCAAATTTTATACAGGAAACACCCAATCTGAATCAGTTTCATTGTAACCAATGAAGTCTCAATAGTTTCTCTAAAAGGCCTAAATTTTTGAAGGTGCCATGTTTTAGATATATCCAAACATCTCCACAGCCTTTGGCAATATAGTAGTCCCGATACCCACAGGATATATCATTCCAAGACCTGCAGATGTCTAAAATCACAGATAGTATTAAAACCTTTGAATACTGTTTTTTCTAAACAGTCACCCTTTTGTATCTGAGTTTCACATCTGTGTCTGCATTACACCAACTGTGAATTAATATACATACATACCTTTGATAAAGTTTAACTTGCAAATTAGGTACCTTAAGAAATTAAAAAACAATTTTTTGTCCTATCAAGTCAATAGGAGTTTCCCTTAAAGGAAATGGTTTCTGTTTGACATGTCTGAACTGCCAGCATCTCTATACTTAATGCTTTGGGGCATTAAATAAAGTGAGCCATTTGTGAACACAGCACTGCAGTACTATGACAGTGAACTGAAATGGACACTATGTGACTGCCAACCCGGTAGCATATACAGTGTGGATATGCTGGACAGAAGGATGATTCACCTGACGGAGTGGGACAGTGAGATCTTATTATGCTACTCAGAACAGCATGAGATTGAGAACCTAAAATTTCTGGAATTTTCCATTTAATATTTTTGTGGAGTACAGCTGATCACAGGTAATGGAAACTAGAGAAAGCAAAACCACAGGTAAGAAGGGACTACTGTATTGACAAAGGCTGTAAAGATGTTTTGCATATAGCTAAAACATGGCATCTCCAAAACAATTTAAATTTTTTTTTTTTGACACAGGGTTTTGCTTTGTAGCCTCAAACTCATGATCCACTTACTCAGCCTCCTGAGTGCTGGGATTACTTAACAGTTGTAGCCACTATGCCTGGTGTATTTTATTTCTTATCAGAAAAAATACAAGCTGGGCTAATCCTGAAGAATATAAGCCAACTAGTCACTCAGCAAATTGTGCCTTTGGAATATGCAAAACAAAACAAAAAAATCAGTAACTGCCAATTTCAACAAACCTGTAGAACTCTTCTCGCTCTCTTTCATCCAGCTCTGTGATGATGTAAGCAAGGGTACGTTCAATCCGCGGAATGATGACTAGAGTTTAAAAAAATACATACATGAGAATTTCAAAGCCCCTTTTTAAAAAATTACCAGTGTTCATTTGTATAATAGTTAATTTTTTTCTAATTTTAGAATTGATGTACATTAAATGCAGAGAACTTAGAAAATAAAGACACATAAAAAATTGAAACAGTATAATCCAACCACCCAAAGATAATTACGATATTTTGGTATGTATTCTGTTGGCATTATAAACACTGAATATAATGAATATAAATGAATAACACGGAACCACAAATGATATTTTAAAATAAAATAGATTCCCACAGTTAAAAGAATGAGCAGAGAGAATGCTGTATTTTGCTTTACATGGGATCTGCCTATTCTGCTTCAAGAATGTGAACTGTCTGTAGTTCTATGAACAAGACCTGACACTAGCAAGCAGTCAAGAAATGTGTTTCTGGATTGTGGATGTAGCTCTGTGGTAGACTGCTTGCCTAGTATATGCAAGGCCCTGGATTTGATCCCCAGCATGGCAAAACAAAAGGTGTTCATGAATTTTTTTTTAAAACGAGGTAACTTTCTTTCCTAATAGAGTCCCAACCAAAGATATTTCTTTGCTTCAAATTTTTCTCCTTTCTTCCTCTAAAATTGAGTAGATTTTGGGGGTGGGAGGGTGGAGCAGTACTGGGGTTTGAACTCAGGGCCTCATATTTGCTAAGCAGGTGCTCTACTGCTTGAGCCACTATACCAGCCCTATTTTGTGTTGGGTATTTTTGAGATAGGGGCTCATGAACTATTTGCCCAGGATGGGTTTGAACCACGATCCTCCTGAGTAGCTAGGATTATGGGCGTGAGCCAGCAGCACCCAGCAAATCATGTAATGGAAACTACGTTTCTTAAGCAAAAAGTATTGTGAACACCACGTTAACACTATGTAGTAATGTTTTTAAAATAATGAAATAAGAAAGATGTAAAATAAATGTATCAAATGCAAAATTTTACTTTTAGAAAATGGCTTAATGGAGATAGAGTATTTAGTGTATTCAAAAAGATATATAATTCAACAGAGTACTTAACGTATTCAAAAAGATGTGTCGTTCAACCATTAGAATGAACTAAAGAAAACACTAAGGGTCTTGGGAAATAGTTTCTACTCTTTCATGAATGACCAGAAATGAACTTGACATTCCATAATCTTTAACTCACCACTGTCTTTTGTAACTCCCCAAGTCACACACGTGTCACTTCTTTACACTTTTTAAACTACTAGCACGTCTCTCATCACACTAGGCAGGGGCAATGTCTTACTCAGTGCCTGAGTCTTAGCAGTTGCCTAACAAGTGGGGAGGACAGACAAGCAAATGAACAAAGTGCCTCACCGCAGCTGTGACTCACCATGTTCAATGGCATTTACACGCCTGTTGGTTATCTTAATAGCTTCATCCAGAGTAACAAAGGAAGTCTAAACAGGAGGACAAATGAATAACGTAAGCACAAAGCCTTCCTGATCATTCCTTGTTTGCATGGCTCCACACACACCGCAGAAATGTTGTAGAGAACATTTGGGAAACTAAAAGACGTCTTCATATCAGCACTTAAAACACAAAATCTGTATGAGATTTCCATACAGCTTTGTGCTATTATGATTTGCTTACTTCGGACTCAGAGAATCATTCACTAATAACCTAGATATATATTAACTCGCTAAAAATGGCTTTCATGCACAAACCATGTTATATTTGCATTTAAAACTAGCCTAGCAAAGAATAAAACTGACTACACATACATTTTGTTAATAATAAAAAGTAGGGACAACTGTGCAGAAGTCACCATTTCAGAAATCAGAATATAAGGTTTCACACAAAAGCAGAATTGAAGTGCAGCATGCGCTAAACGCCTCCCTTTGACTCTTAGAAACTGCTAAAGTGTAGCAGTGCTTAGCGCTCCTGCTACTTACCTGCAGCGAAGCTAGTTCCACCAGTAGTTCCACTGCTTTAGCGTAATTCCTCTTTAATTTAGCCAACTGTTCTCCACCTCTGGCTAAACCAGTCAGTTCATAACCTGAAAGAACCAGTTAGACAACATTTGTAGTTAGAGTAAATAATCTTCTGTGGATTTCCCAAAAGGAAGGTAATTCAGAAAAATACCAAGCATGGAAAGAGAAATTCACTAACTCCTATTAAATGCAAACAAAAGTGTCCATTTCACTTCCCAGTCACTGTAGGAGTGTGCTGCTAAATAAAGTTTTCCACAAGGATACTAGTCTAACTATAACTAGAGGAGAAGCCTTTTGTTTGTTTGTTTGTTGCAGTGCTGGGGATGGAACCTCTAACGCATGCCCTATAGGCAAGCTTCTATCACTGAGCTACATCCCCAGCCCTTTCAGCCAGCCTTCACTTCACTAGCTTGCTGGACTAGCTATTGCCCCGACTCCCTCAGGAAACTATACTGCCTGGTGCCTATTAATACAGTAATACTCTCTGTTTAGAGATGACCTTCTAGAATATTCTATTTCTTCATATGAGCCACACTTAATAGTCTAAGTGATTTAATTAACTATTACATGAACCAGTTGGATGTGAGTGCCAAAAGAAAGAATACTGTTTCTATGAGAAAAGTTCATTACTTTGAGAAGACTAATAAACAGGTGTTACTATCTTTAAAATGCTGCCAAATTAGAGATGGAATGAATGAAACAACTACAAAATTTGGGAATGCATTATAAAAATCTAAAACTGTTCGGCATTCAAATTGTATCATCACATGTAATATCATTCTACTTGAAAAAGACAAAACTGAAATTCTTTTTTATAAACTGGAAATTGTAAACAATGCATTGTGAGTTTAGTGTAGGCAAAAAGACAACACAGCAATCTAATCCATAAATTCATAATCAAAGAAAAGGCCTCATATTTTTAAAATGGCTAATGACTATACAATGATATGTTTCTAAGTTAAAGTATTTTAAGATCAGCACAGTGTTTTAGGACTTCCTGACAATGGATCTTTTTTTTCCTTTGGTGGGGCTGAGGTTCAAACTCAGGGCTTCATACTTGCAAAGCAGTACTGCTTTGAGCCATGCCTGCAGTTCATTTGCTCTGTTATTTTGGAGATGAGGGGGTCTCGAGAATTATTTGCCAGGGCTGGCCTTGAACCATGATTCCCCCCCACCATCTCAGCTCCCAAGTAGCTAGGATTACTGGCGTGATCCACCGGCACCTGGCTACAAAGGATCTTTTTGATTAACTGATCAAGTATTGAGGCCTCTGAACTCTAAGGTCTGACAAGCACGATTTTCCAGAACAAGGTTTTTAAACAGGAAACAAGATCCCAGAAACACACGCTAACATGAGAAGTTTCATACTTACTGTCAGTTCCTTCATGGTAATGTTCAAATACTGGCAAGGTAACACCTGTTAAATGAAGATGCATACATGGATTCACAAACCTGGACTTGATACACCTTTTTTTGTTTGTTTTTTTAGATTTTTTTGAGATGGCTTGGCTATTCAGACCAGGCTATCCAGGAACTCACTGTGTAGCCCAGGCTGGCCTTGAACTTGAAATCCTCCTGCCTATGTGTCCCCAGTGCTGTTATTAAAGGCATGCACCACCATACCCCACCAAAGTACTATTTCTTAATTAGTGTTTCCTAAGTTTCTTTTTTTCAGCAAATATTCAAAAGTCAAGAGATTAAGTCTGGCATTATAAATGGTTTCAATTAATGAATTAAAGAACCTGCCTTCTGAAGTGTTCATTGCTATTCAAAACTCAAATTATCCTGAATAATAAGGACCTGGTTGTTAATGGTTTTAACATGCAAAGTCAATCAAGTTGTTGTAAGTAGAAGAGAGAAACCATGACATCAAGACACCATTGTATAAATAATGTCTTATAAGTGGTCAATTTTAAAATGTCTTCTTTTCTCCTCCACCATTCTAAAGGGTTGGTAAGTTACCTGCTACATTATCTTTCTTCGCTCGAATCTTCACTTGGGCTTTATTTACATTTTGGATAATTGTGGTGCTGCAGGGGAAAAAAAGCTTTTATTTAGTTGTCCTTTTAGAAATAAACCTATAGGGACCACTGGATAGTTTCAACATCAAATTAGACCAAAAGTAAGGTATCGTAACTAAGTATGTTTTGGTAATTGTCCTTTTTTCAGAAAAGGAGAAAAATCATTGCTGCCAGAGGAGGGCCTCACAGAGCAGCAAATGAACATGGGCCTTAAGAAAACACGTTTTTGTTCTTGTTTTTTATTGTTGTGAACAACAATGATTTTAAAGTCCATGGATTTCTTGTGTTTTCAGTCAGTGCATGGATGTGACTTTAGGGGTTCTTATTTGGCTACTGTAAATATGGAGGAAACTTTACTTCCTTCTAAGTTTACTATGCAGTTGGTTAAGCTGGTGTTCAAATTCCTTTACCCTAACTTCCTTCTGGCTTCATCTGACTACCCATAAAATTTACTTTACTATAAAATAAAGTATTTTCCCCATAACCACCCTAAAACACACTCAAATACCACTTAAACACTACTGATTTCCTCCCTCTGCTAGAAAAGTCAAAGCAAGCCATTATCCTATCAGCACTGGCAAAACCTAATGTTCACCATTTCAGCTGGCCTCATGGCCCTCCTGCTTGAAGGCCTCCCATCAGGGAAAATTCCTACAATAAGGAAGCCTCATGGCTTTGATTTTTAATCTAGAAAACTAGATCAAAAATCAAAAATCCTGAAAACTACTCCCACTTCTGTTCCTAACTAGCCAGGTGACTTCAGGGACACATCTCACTTAAACAGAGTTAACAATGCTTTTCTACCTCACAGGATTATTTGGAGAATCACTAGTGAATAAATTGACACAGCCTATCTGCTAACCATGTGTGTGCTTTGTAAGGCGTATACTGATACAGAAGCCATAAAGCTTCTGCCCGTTAAATCATGGATTCCATTCTCAAAATTTCAACGGAAACAAAAATATATGTATGAATGAAGATGTTCATTCCCTAATAGTCCAAAAACCTGAAAATCAACCCCAAGATTTAGCATTAGGAGAAAAGGTTACTAGTACATCTTGAGAAAGATTACACAACCATGTGAAACAAAGCAAAGTGTTTAGGAAATAAAGTTAAATGAAAATGGATTTTTAAAACCTGCGCCTGCAACTATGTGGATGTTAATAAGACAGTGGTGTTCAAGTAATAGGATTAAATGTTCTTCTTATTACTATGTCATTTGTCTTTAATGCTTATATATTTTGTAATTAAAACACTTTTATGTGGGTTTGTTTATGTTTTTTCAGTTTGGTTTTTTTTTTGGGCAGTGCTGGGGTTTAAACTCAGGGCCTCAAGCTTGCGAGTCAAGTGCTCTACCACTTAAGCCATATCCCCAGCCCAATTAAAATGGTTTTTAATGAAATTATGAACTTAAAAGCAGTTTTTTAAAAACACATTACCTGAAGTCCCCTGCTGTGAACTTGGCCTCAGCTAGTGAAAAGGCAGCTTCTCTCATCACTTCACCCATCAACATTTTAGTCTGCAAAAGCATAAACCAACCAAGATTTTTATAGGGAAAATCATATGACAATTCAAGTCCTTTAATAACCATCAGTATTTTATGCTTGCTGTGTAGTATCCATTTTAATGATAAACCTAAAAGTTCCAAAATAAAAACAAAAACATGTTAACTTTCTGCCTATTGATTAAATACAGCCAGACATTACTTAAAACAGCGGAAACAGATTTCATTCAGTAACCAGACAGTAGGAGAAAGAACTGAGCTCCATTCTGATTTGTACAGGGGTAACTAGGCATTTTAAAAGAACGAATGAGGGTGTGGGCCTCAAGTAGCCAAGAAGTAAAAATGTGCAAATGTGCTTATGTCAGGCCTGTCTGCTAGCTGGCAATTATGAAAGAACTCTATCTTTTCACACTGGGAATTAGATATCCTATCCTTCCTGATGATTACATTTCAAAGAAAGGTTCTCAGGTCCTTAAAGTAGTAATTACAACACTGAATCTTTAATGAGGAGCCTATCTTATTCCTATATGAGTACAAGCTAATTGCTCAAATTAATCTCTTAAATTCATTGCAGTTACAGTCAAACTCTGAATGACATACTAATTCTAAAGCGCAGTCAGAAAATATAATGCTTGAGAATATCCAGTAAAAGAAGAAAAACTGGGTTGGGTTGGTAAGGAATTGACTTACCAGGTATTAAAAATTTAATGCCACAATAAGGGAATATGTTTGGTATTAGGCAGATAAGTAATACAGGATTCAGAAATAAGCCCAGGTCTATATGGGCATTTAGTACAATCAAGAGACCATTTAACTATGCATCCACTTACCTTACATCATTCTCCCCCACCCCCCAAAAAAAATCCAGACATATTCAAGGGAAAGTTTTTTAAAAAACAAACTATAAACCAGGTGTGATAGCATGCACCTATAGTCCCAATTACTAAGAAGGCTGAAAAAGGAGCCCAGGAGCTCAAGGCCAGCCTGGGTAACACAGCGAGATTCTATTTCCAAAACCTTTTTGTTTTAATTAAAAAAAAACAAAACAAACTAACAAAAACCCTATAAAGTTACAAAATAAAATAGAATCTTTTCCTAATCTATTTAGGCCTCATATATAACTCAGAAGCTATGTAAAGAAAAAGACTAGCTAGGCATGGTCCCAGCTACCTGGGAAGCAGACACAAGAGGATCAAGAGTTTGAGGCCAAATAGTTCAAAAGACTCTATCTTGAAAATACACATCACAAAAAGGGCTGTCAGAGTGGCTCAAGGTGAAGGCCCTGAGTTCACGCCCCAGTACTGCAAAAAGAAAAATAGTTCAAGGCCAGCAGCCATGGCAAAGAGAGACATACAAAAGGGCTGGGGGCATGGTTCAAGTGGTAAAGCACCTGCCTAGCTTGCATAAGGCACTGAGTTCAATTCCTAGGAGAGAGAGGGAGGGAGAGACAGACAGATAGACAGACCCTGAGCCAGCACAGTGGGTACATGCCTGTAATCCCAGCACTTGGGAGACTAAGGCAGAAGGATCTCAAGTTCAAGGCCAGCCTGGGCTACAAAAATGAGACTGTCTCAAAATACCCAAGGGAGGGAAAGAGAGAGGAAGGAAAAAATTTAAAGGCCAAGAGTCATACTGAATTTTCCTTCGATATTTATAAAATAAATACTGTCATAAGCAAAGTTCATTCTACCTCTATTATCTTCTTTAGGATTTGTCGAAATCGAAGAGTTAAGGCATCGGACTTTTTCTTCAGGAGGTTTCGACCTGTCTGTGCTCCTTTTAAACGAGCCTTCATGATGGTCTGTGCCCTATATAAACAAAGACACATATTGGTCACTGTTTAAAAGACACAAAAATACAATAAATTACCCTTTTATTCTTTTTTTTTTTCCCCCATGGAACTAGAGTTTGAACTCAGGGCTGGCTTCGTGCTTGTAAAGCAAGCACTGTAGTATGTGGGTCACACCTCCAGTCCATTTTTGCTATAGTTATATTTTGGAGATGGGGGATCTCAAAAACTATTTGCCTGTGCTGGCCTTGAACTGCGATCCTCCTGATCTCAGCCTCCCAAGTAACTAGAATTACAGGCGTGAGCCCTAGCGCAGGTTTGTCTTTGGTTTTCTTAAGACATAGTTTCACTTGTAGCCCAGGCTGATCTCAAACTTGCAATCCTCCTGTGTCTGTTTCCTGAGTGCTTTAGACTTTTGATGTAGAATGAGAAAATACAGCATTTGTAACTGACAAGTTTGGCCATTTTCTCAATACTACAGATTTCTACTATCAGTGTTCCATAAATGAGAAGTTTACTTACAAAAGAAACAATTCTGTAATCAATATATAGGATAAGTATTTATTAAGTCATAATAAACATTATCAGGAGCCTTATTTTAAGATGCCAAAATAATTGACAAAAAAAATGCCAAAATAATTTAATATTTGATTTGTAAGTTGAAATAATATTTAATAATGGTTCAGTTTCCATTAAAAATATAAGGAAAAAAACCTATCTACTAATACATGATCAAAATTTGGGGGCTGAGGGTTTAGCTCTATAGTAGAGTGCTTGGTTAGCATTTGCGAAGCCCTGGGTTCAATCTCCAGCACCACAACCAAACAAACAAAATTTTGGGATGCAATTGCCTTCAAGTCCAGAAATTCCACTTCAAGGAGTATATCCTACAAACTTATTGCCACCTGTATATAAAACATGTACGAGGTAAGGATGAGTACTCCAGCCTTATTTGTAATAGCAAAAGGGAGGAAACAAGTCAAATGTTAAGCAAATCATGGTTCACCACACAGCCATGTATGTGGTATATATGTCTTTATATATATGTATATGTTATCTTATTTATGTAAAGTAAGGAATTAATGTGCTTCTACAGATGCAGCAAATAGTTCTACAAAGGATCCACAAAAACTGCTAACAGTTTCCTTTGGGCTGGGTGAAAAATATGAACTTGCTTTTTCACTAATTATTTTTTACATTTTATATCATTAACCATTTATTATGTTTTATATTAGCAGTGTGCCATTAAAGTATTTTGGTGTCAATCAAAGCCCTAATATCAGTGCATTAACTAGTAAATGACTGCAGGTAACAAATATCATATATTAGACTCCTAAATGACAAGCTTAAATTTGTAATGAATTCACCTCATTTCAATTTTTCCCCAATCAGAAGCCCTAGTACCAAACTTAAATAAGCAATAGCAGAAACTGACATTTCTGTTCTCACTGCCACATATCAGATAAAATTTATTAATGAAAAAAGTGATTAAGTAATATAATTCAACAATAGTTTATACAACCTGGACACTTAACAGCAATTTGTTTAAGTGGATATACTTTCATATGATGGTATTATAATCAATTGCAAAATAGCACATATGAATGAACCATTTGATCAAACTCTTAAAGATATATACTGAAATCTTTTACCATTGGGCTGAGTGACTGAGACAATACTTCAGAAAGAAGAGATTTTAGACATTAACTTAAAGATTAGTAAAATGGGTCCCAGAAAAGCAAAACCACTTTCTCACAGTCACTCAGTGAAGAAAAGGTGATGGCAGGACTTAAACCAGATTTCTGATTCCAGTGACCTGCCTGACAAATCTAGGCCCACTGTACCCTAGCCATATGTCACACTTCCTCCCCTTCAAGATGTTATAGCAGATGAACAGTTCTCTCTTTGAAAAGTGGTTAGCAGTGGCTGACTTTTCACTGACTGGCCTCACCAGAGGCCTAATCCAGTGAAGCTGGTTCAGTTTCCTGCCTGAGCAGGAGCTATCCACCCCAATGTGTACATTTAACATTCTGTATTGTTGACACTAAATATCCTAATTGGAGCTCAAAGACTTGGATCAAATTTAGGTAAAATCCTAAATTTGCAGATTGCAGCAAGTATATGGGAAAACTGATTGTTAAAACTGAATTTACCATGCTAATGTAAATTTCCTCCTCCTAAATGATGGCACTTCTATGGAATGGGAAAATTTCAGTTATTGAGATTCTTAAGAGTGACCTGCCCAAGCACTTGCAGTTATTGTATAGAAGGAACCTGGATTTATCTAATTTCTGTTAACTCCAATCTTTCATGTCTCCTTCCACTCTAAACTTGTTTTCTCTGAAACAAAAATAAGTGAAAGCAACATTTCACAGGACTATAGGTGAAACCAAAGTCACTACTGCATTTTCTAACCCAGGACTTTTAAAACTTGTTCTTTTATATGTATCGGAGCTACTCAGCCCTACAGAAAAAGTTTGACCTTCATCTAGGGCAATGGCTTCCTTTCTACTGAATCAAAGACATCTGACTACATGACAAAGAACCTGCTGTCAGGCTTTGGGGAAAATATTTACTTCCTGCACCTGATTTTCCTCCCAAACACGCTAAGCACTCTCAAAGAGCAGTTTTAACCTTCACAAATCTAGCATTTTTCTTGCTAAGCCCAAACAAGACCATTTTCACCTGTGTCTCAAACTAAAAGTTCCAAAATAAAAACAAAAACATGTTAACTTTCTGCCTACTGATTAAATACAGCCAGATGTTAGTTAAAACAGCGGAAACAGATTTTACTCAGTAACCACTGACAGTAGGGAAAAGAGCTGAGCTCCTGATTTGTACAGAGGTGACTAGGCATTTTAAAGAGAGCATAAGGGAGTGGGCCTCAAGTAATAAAGAAGTGAAAAATGACAAAAAGTTGGTCAGTGTGAATGTGATTATGTCAGGTGTGTCTGCTAGCCAACAATTATGGAAGTTAGGATTCTTTCCTTCCACACCAACTGGGAAACAGAGACCCTAACCTTCCTGATTACATTTCAAAGAAAGGCTCTCAGGTCCTTGAGGCAATTCTGGCTCTCAGGTCCTTGAGGCAATTCTGAGTTTTAAGAGATACATATGCAGAATTGTAGACCCTTTTTAGTAAATGCTCTGAGAAAGGGCTCAATCAGGTGTCAGCAAAAACAAATACTGAATTCTAGCAGCTTTGAGCTTTTTCGGGCAGGCATTTTATGTTATTTTATCTTTGTGGTACTGGGGATTGAACTCAGGGCCTTACACATGTTAGCCAAGAGCTCTGCCACTGAGCTACACCCTCCTGGGCAATTTAATGGTAAGCTGGGGGAATTTAATGGTAAGCTACTAGAAGCCATATTGGAATCTGGTGTCTATCTCTCAATGCAGAGGTTTGGGGAAGTCATTACATATGGGGAATGTTGCAGTTATCCCAGGGTAGTTCTGATCTTTATCTATTTCACAAGCATTGCCTTTCTCCACAACTAGCTTGCTTCTTGCCTAGAACCATGAGAAAATCAGCAGGGTGAAAGTAAAAACAAATGTTAAAAACTCTTTCATTAAGAGCTACAGAGTCAGGTTTGTCGTCCAGCCTGACATTAATTAATGTTTTACATTAATTGTCCTTAGATTCTGTGAGAAAAAAGAACAGGATGAGGAAAAAACAACACATCACCTCCACAAAAACTGGACCACAATGAAAAGATCTACATGCCCAACTGAAAACTGATTTTCTGCTTCTTCACTGCCAAAATACAAAAGAAGATAAGGAAGAGAGTACAAATCATCTTTATTCTCCACAAGTTACATACATGTGAGAAAACTTCAAAATTTTCTTTGCAAACTGGCCAAACACCTATATGGTGCTGAATTATTTCTCCTGACAAAAATGTCAAGCCAAAAAGAAAAAAGTATCCCTCAACTGAGAAGATTCCAAGAGATGGATTCAAAGAAAAATTTTTATGGCCCTTCTACAGATTAAAAACCAAGACGTTCCCTCATCCTGGTGAGAGCCCACAGACTGGCAGGAGAGAACGCTATGTAGTAACCAAAACATCCACTTTCCAGTGATGAGTGGTATTATTAGAGGTCTGAAAAAAGTGCAAATTGTAATAGTGCAAAACGAGTGGCTCCAAAACGCAGGGATAGGACTGGAGGTGTGGCTCAAGGGGTAGAGCGGCTGCTTTGCAGGCGCAAAGTCCTGAGTTCAAACCCCAGTCCCACCAGAAAAGAAGAAAATCGTTAGAAACTCAGGGATATCATCCCACAGCAGGTGCCAATTGACGGGATCGTGGAAGATGAGTAAAGGAGTCTAAGGCTAAATCCGATGTCCATGCTAGGGCAACTGTTCCCACTTTGACTTAGACCCCTTCTGTATGCTTGCCATGACAGTAAATTCCCTTCTCTGAGCAGTTAGCAAACCTCCATGGCGTTTCCGTCTTGCCACTGAACAGTGAGCTCTGTGGGGGCAGATGGCGACTGCTGAGTTACGTAAACCCGTCGCGGCTCACCAAGGGAGTGTGGAATGAATGACTCCATCCTTTAAATGAGTAAAGACAGCGGACCTCCCCAAAGTCAGCGGGCAGGCGCCTTTTCCTTATGGCTGGGCCCGCTGTCTCCATCTGGTTCCTCAGAACGTGTAAGGGGGCAGAAAGAAACCTCGCCCTGGACGCACAAAAAAACCCAGGGGAGAGCTCAGAAATATCGCTGCTGGTCCAGGGTGTGCAGTGATCGCGCTCCAGAGAGACGTTCCTGAACCTACACGCGCCACTCGTCCCATTCTTGTACTTACATTCGCGAGGGGAAGATTTCAATCCGGTCTTTGCCCGACATTCTGACGATGATTGTTCGGCTCGGGTCCCCGGCCGGGCAATCGCGGCTGCAACAGCTCCAGTACTGTACGCCACAGTGCCTTCCTTTACCTTAGTCAGCTGATTGTGTCACCTGACCCCTGATGTTTCTAAGAGGCAGCAAGGATACCCATTTTTTACTTCCGCTTCCTGTTATGACAGAGGCGGGAGGAGGGCTGGACAACAGCGATGCCCGGATGTTAATACACGCGCACGCGAAATTCCGGTTTGCTTCCCAGCTCCGCCCCCCACATCCTCCCCCGCCAGTCCCCGCCCGGTCGGGCTTCCAGTGTGCGCAGGTCGCTGTACGCGCTGGATGAGAGGAGAAAGGGTTGCACTCCTTCTCCTCCGCTTTTCGTCTTCAGTCACAGCGCCACCTCATGGTTGAGTAAAGCTTTGAGAGAGGACTCATTCTTCAGGGATAAGGAATGAGTCCTACCACTTTCCGTGCCATGAAGATTACTTAGCAAAATCAAGAGCGAGAATATCTCCTTTTTAGGTCCTGCTATGGCCCAGGCGGCCTAGTTCTCGGAGGACCCAGACTCTATGATCAGTGATGAAGACGGGCCTTTTCCGTCGGCGCTTGCGCAGTGCGAGGTGGTTCCGCATGCGCGGTGGGGTTGGGCGCAGCGCACGCTGAGGAGGCTCGGCAGCCGGCGCGGGTGTATCAAGTCTGATCGCTTGGATTAAAGAGCACGGCGTGGGACCCTAGTGCGGGATTCACATACATACCTCAGGTGACTGATCCCGCAGCTCGGTTTTCCCAAGAACTCACTTTAGTTCGTGTCCAGTAACAGGAGTGGTCGAAAGAGGGTAGGCCCGGGCTAGCACTCCCTCCCTTTCCCGTCCCTGCGCGGGAAGTGTCTGGACACCACCGCCACCTCCCGCTGGCTCCGTCCCGGGCCTTCTCGCCGGCTCGGTGTCGCTGTGTGTCCGAACCATCGTTGTGCCAGCGGAGGAATCTCGTGAAGGAAAGTGGGCCAGGCGGATTTTCAGCGCCCTCGATATGTTTAAAGAGGAAGGCTTGCGGGGGGCGGTTTCGGGAGGACGCCCTGACACCCCATTCCTGCCCCAGGATCTGAGCTCTTTGCTTTTGCCGGGAATTTATTTTTCCTTCCGCCCCAACAGTACTACCAAGAATTTCCTTTGGTTCTCAGTGAAAACCAGACCGGACTCTTCTCCAAGAAACCAGTAGGAGGGCCACCATATTGGAAAGAGCTGGGTCCAAAGAATAGTTCATTAATATGATCATTAAAATTGATGCTCGCGTCGCGCATTTCTGTAGAATGAGAATGAGCCACCCCTTGAAACTAAGTCATGCTGCTGAGGTTTTTACTGCAGTTAGTGTCAGTTTGTCTTATTTTGCCACTAGTGAGAATAAAACTGGGGTCTTGTAATTATCAAGAACTAAAAGACTGAGATTAAGGAATACTTAATGCGTGTTAAATAGTTATATGCGTGTGTAGATTCTGAGGCCTCTTTATCTCCAAACTTTAGACTGCTACTGTAATTATCATTAAAGAAAAAAAACTTTGCTTCTTGAAGAAAGGAAGGAGCCAGAGAGGTCTTGGGTTTTTTTCCCCCGATTGAGTTGTTACTAAGGAAAAAACTTTTTCAAAACTTTGTTACTTATGTAGAAGTTTACTTTTCTCAGTTCGTGTAGTGCCAGTGACAGTCGCTGATTCTCAAAAGATGTAGCTGGTACACAGTAATGTTTGTAGAGATTTGGCAGTACTTCCTATTTCAACTACAGTGAAATTGTTTAAAAGCTTTGAGTGGCACCCTCTAGGCCAAGAACAACGAGCATTACAGAAAGCAGTGGAGCAGGATAAGAGTTTTCCCAACGCTAATACTTTATTTTGGAAAGGAATGTGAACTTTATCCATTATGGTGACTTGACCATGTACTGACTTTAAAAAAAAAGCCTTACTTACCATTGGTAGTGGCAAAATTACTGACAGTACAAAGAATCTGAGATTATCTTGGAGTTTGGTTGAGAGGTGGATGATTTTTTTTTTTTTAACATCGGAACACGTAACAGCCAGGTGCAGCAATGTGTACTTGTAACCTCAGCTACTCCAGAGACTGGGGCAGGAGAAAACCGAATTTGAGGTCTGAGCAACATAGCAAGACCCTGACTCCAAAAAAAGGAAGAACAAAAACACATAAAAGTATTGTACTTTGACATAATGAGGCTTCGTGGGTGAAGGACACTCAACTTTAGTGTCAACAGACTTGGGTTTAACTCCTGCTTTAGTATGTATTAAGCATTTGCCCTCGAAAGTCATTTAATATTTCTGTTCCTTGATTCTCTGTTAATTTATTCCTTTACTGTGTTCCTTTCATAATGTTCCTATTGTAATTATTTTCTCACTAGTTTGTTTCCCACACTAAACTTTCTAGGTAAGAATCCTTATTGTTCCAATAGTGTTTTACTACATAGTAGACCTGTACAAAAAAAGTTTAACAAATTAAGTTATAAAATGAAAATAATGCTTCCTTTGTCTCTTAATGTCTATGTTTGCATAGACATTACATTTTTCAAAATGTATTTTTATGTATTTTATTTTATTTGATACCCTCAGCAAACCTATGAGGTACATAGCACAGATGAAAAAATAGAGTTCTAAGGGATGCCTTTCCCAAGTAACCACAGCTAACTAGGAGAGCAAGGACTGAAACCCAGGTATAGGACTGTTCACAAGGCTTCTTGCCTGGCTTGACACTTGAAAATGATAGAGGCTGAGTAGATGCCCGCTGTGATTTCTGCTTTCCTGACTGAGAAAAAATTTGTTTTGGTGGGACTGGGATTTGAACTCAGGGCTTCACACTTTCAAACAAGGTGCTCTACCACTTGAGCTACACTTGCAGTCCATTTTGTTCTGGTTATTTTGGAGATGGGGTGTCTCCAGAACTAGTTCCCTGGGATGGCCTCAAACTTTGATCCTCCTGATCTTAGCCTCCCAAGTACCTAGGATTATAGGCTTGAGCCACCAGATCCTGGCTGGTTGGTTGGTTTATTTAAAAAACATTACTAGCATTCCATAAGGTAACATGTTCAAAAATCTTAACACCCAATATGCAGGTTCCTTGTGGTATGGACTCTGGTAGTTACTGGCTACTTTCTATCTTTACAGTGATTAACATGCCATCGCAGTATTCCTTTATTTACTCTATATGTTACAAGGAGACTTGTGCCTTAAGTAGTATTAGCTGGCAGAGTGGCTCAAGTTCAAACCCCAGAATCACCACCACCAAAAAAAAAAAGGCAAACAAAGAAGTAGTACCAATATCTCCCTTCTGGATTCTCGTACTCTATTGCCTATGTTTTTTTAACCATCTAATTAATCCCCAAAAGCATCACCTTCAGTGTTTGAAGAAACTTGGTAAGTAAATGTGGCTAACGTGTTAAATCTCTAAAACTGCTCCACACATGTCCATGACATCATTTATTCTTCATATCCATTTTGAAAGTCTTTTTTTAGTTTTCAAGCACAAGTACTTTATATACAGATATTTGAAAACAGTTGCTGCCCTCCCCCATAAATCCTGTTTAAAATGAAACAGCCAGCTCAGCTATTTCTTAATGGGTAATTCTGGCCATTGAGAGTCTACTTCCCTTTGTTTCCTAAGTCCCTATTTTGTCAAGCTGGGGGAGAAATACATCTCTGCTAAGTATGTTGCACTTTGTTGCTAAACAGAATAGATTAGCACTAATAGTTTGCACTGATTTGTAGCATATGCCCCCAGCACTGAATATAATATTTTGTGTAAGCTGTTTGTAACTATAACAGCAATAATATTGAGGGAAAACATATCCTTATTTTATAAGAGCACAGGTTTGAACCCAAACTTCATAAGTTCAAAACATGACTCTTACCACCTATCAGAACATGAAAGAACAAGTTCTTCATCTACAAAATGGAGAGAACCAGGAAGAGAGTGGTAATAGGCATTGGCCAAATTATATAGAACCCTGTAGGTAATGGAAAGATGTGTAAGTCCCTCATATATCTTCCCAGTGGGAGGTGGAATAACTGGGTGCCAGGCAGTCATTCTCATACTGCACTGAAGCAGAGCTTCTGTGTTTGATATGGTGAATGTAAATGGTCTACTTCCAAGGTCAAGTATTGGTGCCTTATTTCCTAATTAACAGAAAAAATAAGTTATTAAATGAATTTTCACCTTTTTTTGGTGGTATTGGGGTTTGAACTTAGGGCCTTGGATTTGCTAGGCCAGTGCTGTATCATTTGAGCTACACCTCCATCCCTAAGGTTTTCCTTTTTTAAATATACTTCTGTCTGTGCTACGATTTCCAGCTCTGGTCATGAAAGGGTTGGTACTGATTATAGGTTGGATGACTTAAAGGGAATAATAAATATCTTTCATGCATAGAGATTAAGAGAAACTTAAATTCTATAGAAATGGAAGTTTGTATTCTCAAAATTAAGTATACCTATCCAACAAAATAAAAAATAGAGGGACTAGGGGTATAGCACAAAGGTAGAGTTCTTCCCCAGTATGTGTGAGGCCCTGGGTTCATTCCCTAGCACTGATAAATAAATATTGGTGAATAATGGGAATGATAGAAGCTGGAAATTATGGGAATGAGGAATATTTAAGCCTCATATTTTGTGATTAGTAAGTTTTTATTCCCTTGACATGGGGTACTATAATTTTGGCTATAATAGGTGATAATGTGCTAGGGATGTAGCTCAGTGGTAGAGTACTTGCCTTGTTTGTACTCTAAATCCCCAGCAACTAAAAAAAAGAAAGAAAATAAAGATTGGGCTTATCAGTTGGTACATAATTTAAGGTTTATGTTCAGAAGGCTCTTCCCCTTACACACTGAGTAGTAGCATTTGCAGTTTGAGCTGACATGGAGAAAGAGTGGCTTAGTTTTGCTGATAGGTAATACTACGATACTATTACAATAGCGGTGATGCTACCCATTATTTGATATTCCTTAAAATGGTGGTTTGTGGAGGTGGTTTTGTCTTGTCTTGAGACAGCGTCTCACTATGTAGCTCAGGCTGACCTTTAAACTGGCAATCCTCTTGCCTCAGCCTCTACAATGTTGGGATTACAGGAATACATCACCACACCCTGTTTAAAGTGATGGTATTACAGTAGTATTTACTCTCGAGGTATTCCTTTAATCCTTAGATCTCGCAGTAATTTATAGATGTTCATTATTTTTTTACGATTCCTCTGTACCTGATGGCAGAGGATTACCTAAGCCTTATAAAAAAGTGGAGCAAAATAAAAATTAAAGCTTGGTTTCTTAATGTTTTCCAGTGCCATTTAAGAAGTTTAGGAGCCAGGCACTAGTGGCTCACACCTATAATCCTAGCTACTCAGGAGGATGGAAGTTTGAGGTCAGCCCAGGCAAATAGTTTGAGAGATCCTGTCTTGAAAAAAGTCAACACAAAAAAAGGCAGAGTGGCTCAAGTGGTGAGCACTTGCCTAGCAAAGGTGAGGCCTTGACCTCAAGCCCCAGTGCTGCCAAAAAAAAAAACAGAGAAGTTGAAAGAGATAAGAAAACTAGTAACTATCTTTTCTTTTCTTTCAGGAGCAAATTATAAAAAATTGGCATTTCTTTATTTCAACCTTAACCAGACACTCAATTCTTTTGTTTAAATTGCAGAATGCCGGGTCTAAGTTGTAGATTTTATCAACACAAATTTCCTGAGGTGGAAGATGTAGTGATGGTGAATGTAAGGTCCATTGCTGAAATGGGGGCTTATGTCAGCTTGCTGGAATACAACAACATTGAAGGCATGATTCTTCTTAGTGAATTATCTAGAAGACGTATTCGTTCTATAAATAAACTCATCCGAATTGGCAGGAATGAATGTGTAGTAGTTATTAGAGTGGACAAAGAAAAAGGTAAGTGAAAAGTAAAAATTATTACATAATTATAAAACTAATTATAAAAATGTAAGTTTTTCAGACTTAATGGTTTAAAGTAAAAATTGTCTACTGCACTTAAAAAACCTTTTATACTTAAATTCTTTTGCAGGGCTAGGGATGCAGCTCAAGTAGTAGTCCACCCATCTAGTAAGGGTGAAGCTCTTGAGTTCAAACTCCAGGACCTCGGCCCCCAAAATTCTTTTATATACAACGTTGTTCCAACAGGTACACCTATTTACACTTCCCATCTAGCTGAGGTGACAAGTGTGCATTGACACAGCTTTTATTAGTTGAGAATGGGGGGAAGGTTTTGGGTTTTTTTGTTTGTTGGTTGGTTGGTTTTATTTTGAGAATGAGGTCTTATGAACTTTTTTGCCTGGACTGGCCTTGAACCTTGATCCGCCTGATCTCCACCTCTGGAGAGGCTAGTTACAGCCTTGAGTCGCCATACCCAGCGCAGGGTTAGTAAAGAACTTGAACCTTTTTCTCCAGTGTCTATGAGGATCTTGGTAATTGACTCATGATAACCAAACCCAGAAAAGACAAATATGTAAACTAGAGTACTAACTCATTCATCCATGTTGGTCATCTTATTTGATTCATTTGGATGTTAGATAATTTTTTAATTGAAGCTAAATTAGAAGTCATATTATTGGTCTAACAAGGAAACGAGGCAAAAGTAAATGGATTTTAGGAGTATTTTATATAAGTTTAAAGAAGTAACATGCTTTGTGTGCATGCATCTGAAATCCAATATTATGTCTGTCTGATAATTAGGATGTTTGTGTCTCCACAAACATTGTAAGGTCTTTTCAGACAGTGCTGAATGAGTATTCATTTTTTGCTTACTGGGTGTCTTTCCTGGACCCCAGTAAACCATCACCGTTGTGAACACATTTTTTTCCTAAACAGTATTGGATACTATTCAATAGATTTTGGTTTCAGTAATCTCACTGTAATTTATTAGGTGTTAGTTTCAGGAAACTAATTATTGTTCTGCTTGAATAACTGCATTATCAGTGACCTTGATTGGGCTTGTTTTTCTAAATCTCCTCAACCATCCAGTTTACTGCTACTTCTGCAAGTGACCAATTTTATACATGCTGACATTTTCATTTTTTCTAATTATAGTCTTACATGATTCACTTAAACATCTTACGTTATCCTTTAGGTAGTGACTACCATTTAGCATATTGATTATAACAGATGTTTTGATATAACTTACTTGTAGCCTACCCAAAAGAGTAAGGCTGTCCCATAAATTAATATAAGCCACTACATCACTGTCCCAGTAGGACCTCGAATTGTGTCTTACCTTTTCTTTTTATACGATATAAAGGATATATACGAAAGGAGTCATATCTTCAGCTGCAATCAAAAAATAAGATGGAAAGATATATTTTTGATAAGTACAATAAAAAGATGTATTAAAATATTTCTATAGCAGAATTTGTACAGGATTAAATAAAAATAGTAATTAAAATGAATCTGCATTTTTAAATAGCATGAGATCTGAATACTCTGATATGGAAAGATCTCCAGGGTGGGATAAGGAAAAAACAAAGTACAAAAGAGCCTGTAGAGAGGATCCATTTCTGGTACAAAAAGATTCAGTCTTTCTTAGCCATAACAACTGCAAATCATGAACACACATGAAAAACAACTACCTAAAGACAATGAGAAGCAATCAAAACTGAAGGCAAGTAGACACTTGGAAGAAAGGAACTGCTTTTTGCCTAAGTACATGCTGAAAACAGGATCAAGCAGGGCAGCTGGGATTCTAGTGGAAAATCTGCAGTATTACTGGCTTAAGAACCAGAGACAACAGTTCTCAACAGCTGGGTACAGTGGCTCCTGCTTTTAATCCTAGCTACTCAGAGGTAGAAAACGGGAAGATCGTGGCTCAAGGCCTGCTAGGGTAAGACATTCTCGAGACCCCATCTCAGTTAAAAAAAAAAAACTGAGTGCTGTGGTGTGCACCTGTCACTCCAAGTTGACGGGAAGCATAAATAAGAAGATGGCAGTCCAGGCTGACCTGGGCATAAGTGTTGAGACCCTATTCAAAAAGTACCCACAGTAGAAAGGGCTGGGCATATGGCTCAAGTTGTGGAACACCTGCCTGGCAAGCACAAGGCCCTGAGTTCAAACTCTAGTACCACAACAAAAAAATAAAAACTAGACAGCCACAGCAGTTGGAAAGTTGGGAAGTGACAGTAGTTACTGGGATTAGAAAGAGCCACAAAGGGAGAATGTCTGTATTTGTTTATAGGTTCTGCCCAAACTTTTTTGAGTCCCTGAACTGCTAATACACAGTTTGGCCACCAAGCAGCCCAAAAAGACAAAATTTTGAAGATTTCAGTTGCTTCCCACTTGGAGAGTCTTTGAGACAGCTAATTGCATCAGCATTCATAAGAGGGACATACAGGAATATAAATATTATTCATAATGGTCAGGATACATCCAAAATTGCTAAACTTTTTTTTTAATTGACCTATACAGAAAGGAGGAAGGTAGTCACTGCAGATGACTAACAACAGGTTAAAGATGACAGATGGCTCAGTGAAGGTAACTCACTGAAAAGTAACCAATTCGAAGGATAGAAAATATGGGTGAAAAATATTCAATATCAAACGTTCTATTCCAATAGAGGGCAGAAGAACAGAAATAGCCAAAAGCTTCCTGTATTTGTTGAAAGGAAAAAATCCATAAATTCGTAAGTAGCCCCATAACCTTGGTGCAGGATAAATGCTATTAAAATTGCCTCTCGAACTGGCTACCAGCAGTATAATGGCTTCCTGGAATTCCCTTTCTCCTCAAGAATATGAAAGTGATAACTCTTACAAAGTGTTCGATTTAACTTGAGTGTTCAAGAAGACACCACTGGTAGAATCAAGTGTTTGGCCACATTTCAGGACTTGTGGTAGAAAAGTACTTTTCAGCCACCCAGATTATAGTGAGTGGCAAAACTGACTGGTGTGGAATATTTATTCTGAAAGTTGGAAAATTTGTAGCAACTGCAATAGATGGTGGCTGTCTTCTTCAGGTCACTAGTCACAGTGCCTATGTGCATACTAGATTGGAGGAGAGTTGAAAAGATGGAAACAAAGCAAAAAGAGAGGTTAAGAAATGAGCAATCCAGCAGCACCTGAAACCAATATAATTGATGAGAGAGTTTATTAAACCAAACATTGTGATATCCAGTGGATTTGTGGGAGGCTTTTTTTTTTTTTTGCCGTGTCAGCGGGAGGGGGGACTGGGATTTGAATTCAAGGCCTTGTATTTGCAAAGCAGGCACTCGCTGTGCTGCTTGAGCCACACCTCCAGTCCATTTTGGTCTAGTATTTTTTGGAGATAGGATCTCGTGCTATTTGCCCAGGCAACCTGAACCATTACTCTCTCAAATCTCAGCCTCCCAAGTAGTTAGGACTAAAGTCATGAGCCACTGGCATCCGGCTAGGCCTTGTATCTTGAGGACATGTGTGTTCCACCCTAGTAGATTCAACTGTGGGGGAAAACAAATAGGGGTGACAGGGTGATCATAACAACACATGCTACCAGAGTCCCCAGAGCAAAAAGAACCATCTAACTGAACAGTACCAAATTCACAACTTAGTATTTTGCCATCTGAAGCTTGGCAAACTAGTATCTGCTGTAAAACAGCAGGTGTGTGAACAATAGCATTCTAATATGTTTGCATGAACTGAAGAACTTCAGTGCCCTTTTGTTGAAGGTTTTTAAAATAATAGAATTAAGGGTTGGCGAAGCAGCTCAAGTGATAGAGCACCTGCCTAGCAAGTGTCAGGCCCTGAGTTCAAGCCCTAGTTTAAAAAAAAAAAGGTTTTTTAAATAGGATTAATTAAATAAACTCTACTGATTACTATAATACCAGTCTTTAGGTTGGTTTTTCCTGTATTTCTTACCTTGCTTATATAAGTATACATTTCAAAGAAAGCTCTTCTGAAGAAATACAACATATCTGAAGGTCTTTTTTTCGGTGGGGAAGGGGGCAGTATTGGCATTTGAACTTAAGACTTCATCTTGCTAGACAGGTGCTCTACCACTTCAGCCACTCCTTTTCCTTTTTCGATGTCTGTAGTTTTTAAAATACCTTCCTGTATGTTAGCTTCTAATTTTTTTAAATTCATTTGTTTATCCTGGCAGCCTGGGAAGAGGTAATTATTTAGGGACCACACAGAGTTGGGTCATTGATTCATTTTATTAACCTCAAATGCACATCATTTTTCATTTCTAAAAATCCTGATTATTAGGCTGGGAATGTGGCTCAAGCTGTAAAACCCCCACCTAGCAAGCTCAAGATCCTGAGTTCAAACCCCAGTACTGCAAAACCAGCTAAACAAAAATTCCTAATTACTATTTTGACTCCTTCACCAAAAGTTAAAAATTGTCTTAAAATACTTAGCATGAATTTGCTGTCAGAAGAACTATGATTTTATATGTAATCTTGAAATTGTAGCTTAAAGAGAATTGTGTCCTTGACCAAATCTTAGCTGTGAGTATTTAGGCTTGCAAGCTTTGATATCATTATGTTGGTTGGACATTAGACCAGCGTACTTGTTTCTCAAGGCCAGTGTCGCAATCCCTCTTAGCCTTATTTGCCCCCAAAACTTCCCTTATTATTAGTTTTGTTCATAGAATTCTAGTTGCAATTGGGGAAAATAGCAGAACAACGTAGATTAGGGTCTTCAGATTTGAAAGATTGCACCTTTTGTTAGGAACTCCCCATAGTATATTTTCTGTATTGTAAATATGACATTTCATACTTTCAAAATTTGTTTTCATTATTATGAGACTTCTTAAAATTGAATACAGAATTGATCTTTAATTTCTTCCTTTATTCTCATTAGTGCCTCAGATACAATGCAAAATAAAACTTACTGTGAAAAAAAGAAAACTAGATCTAGGGACACCACATTACTGAGGGAAAAACAAAATCTTGAAAGTAGCTAGAGGAAACCAACGTGTTACATACAGGAGAATGGTGATACCGATTACTATGGTGTTCTTATTGGAAATAATAGAGGCCAGAGCATTGAACTAAACTTTCAAGCCACTGAAAGGAAAAAAAAGTCAGATGAGAATTGTGTTTCCAAAGGTAATATTGAACAATGAAAGTCAAAATGAACACATTTTCCGATAAATAAAAAGTAAGAATGTATTGCCAAATACATTCTTGAGTAATGACAAACCAATGCCATAGCAGGAGGATTTTTATTACATTTCTCATGTCGGGGAGGAGCTAGGGGGAAGAGCTTTTATTAGGGTTTCTTCAGGAAAAGTGAGGGAGGTCAGGATAAACAACTTAGAATTGGCCATTCTGAATGACTTTGGCAAGCATTGGGACACAAGGACTGCTAATAATTGGTACCTTCTGGGTTAATTTAGGGCAGGAGAAACATTGGCTTATGCTGAGAATATATGAGCTCCACACACACAACATTGCTTAACTCCTGTTAAGAAATGGCAGGCCCTTGGAGGGGCATTCTCACTCCAGTCATTGAGGCCACAAATGCCAGAGCATGAAAAATACAGAAAATAGGGCTGGGGGTATAGCACAAGTGGTAGAATGCCTATTTAGCAAGCACAAGGCCCTGAGTTCAAACACCAGTACCACCCCCCCCAAAAAAAAAAGCTGAAAATAGGCTAGGTACAGTGGCACATGCCTACATTCAGGAGGCTAAGACAGGAGGATTATTTGAGCCCAGGAGTCATAGCAAGACCCTGTCTCAGAAGAAAAAAAAAATCATAGGTTGCAGCTCTAGCTCAGTGGTAGAACACTTTAATCATAGTTATTAATGTGTAGGAAAGACATACACGGTCATGCATCACTTAAGAAGGGGTACAGCAAGGTGGTGTACCCCTGTAATCCCAGCACTCAGGACTGAGGCAGGAGGATTGTGAGTTCCAGGACAGATTTGGCTCCATAGTGAGACCTTGTTTCTAAAAAATGTGTTGCTAGGCAATTTCTTTGTCCTAAGTTACAGTCTTAATGGACCACCTACATATATGCAGTCTGTTGGTGACCAAGATGTCATCATGTGGGACATGATTCTGTACTATCCACAGTTTTAAGCATCACGGTTAAGTCTTGAAACATATCCCCTGAGAATAAGGGGGAACTGTTGCTCTCTGGTGAATGGATGCCAAAAAGACAAATGCAGAATCTAAGAAAACAGAACAGTGTTTAAGGCAAACATAATACATTTGACAACTAAAACACAAAGGGCAGGAAATGGTAAATCTATATATTTTACATGCAGTGGAATAATATTAACTCTTAACTGAAAAGTGGAATACCAGTTTGATTTAACTCTCAAAATTGTATGTGCATGCTCACTTAGGCAGTTGATTATCAACGAAGATACAGAATTAACTGAATGGAGAAAGAATTGTCTTTTTAAAAGTGATGCTGTGACAGTTGGATGTCCATATGCAAAAAAAAAAAAATACTTCATAAATCTGACCTTATAGAAACATCAATTTAACATTAAGCATAGACCTAAGTGTAAAATCTGAAACTATAATACTTCTAAGAAGAAAGCATAGGAATAAGTCTTTGTGGTCTTTGGTTGGGTAATAGTTTCTTAGATACAACACCAAAAGAATAATCTATGAAGAGAAAAATATTAAATTGAATTTCATCAAGTATTAAAAACTTAGGTTCTTTGGAAAGGACTAATAGAATAAAAGGACAAACCAGAATATCTGAAAAACTACTTATTTTAAAAAGAGCCAAAGATTTGAATAGTTCACCAAAGAAAATGGATAGCAAATAAACAGAAAGATGTTGAACATAATTGGTTAGTAGGAAATTGCAAGTTAGTAACAGTGACCCCAGCTGTGGGGGAAAAAAGCTAGACAGGCAGTGTGTGCACTTGTGTAATCCCAGCTGCTCCAGAGGCTGATGTAGGAGAATTTCTTGAGCATAGGAGTTTGAAGCCAGTCTGGGAAACGTAGTCAGACCTCATCTCGAAAAATTAAAAAAACCAACATGAACAGTTTCACATTACCCAAGAAAATGTAACATATTACATGTTTTGAAAACAATTTGGCTGTACAATCCCAGCAATCCCATTTCTAGTATTGACCCAAGTGAAAGGGAAATTTGCGTTCACAAAGAAGCCTAAGATTGGAGGTGTAGCTCAAGTGGTAGAGAGCCTGCTTAGCAAGTCTGGAGCCGTGAGTTCAGAGAACTCCAGTACAGCCAAAATTACAATAAAACAAACAAATAGGCCTATGCAGGTTTTATAGTAGTTTTTTTTTTTTAATGAAAGAAATGCTTAGAATGTGAAAGTCAATGTTTATTAACAATATGAGAGAAAACTATACTTAAGCAAAATAAATTTGACAAAACTCAATACCCATTCATAATTTAAAAAGGAAAAAAGTTCAGCAATGTAGAAATAGACAGGAATTTCCTTAATCTAATGAATGATGTCTAGGAAAAGGCAACATTTTCCTCCAATATGAAGAAGAAGGCAAAAATACTCTTACCACTGCTGCTTAGCATTGTGCTGAAGTCCTAATCATGCATAGGTTTGTGGGTTTCTGCTATGTTCTGGATGCTTGACACTTTCTAAGTTTCTTAACCTTTCTTGGGTCTTAGTTTCTTCAGATTAAAAGGCTAAAGCATCTGGGAAAGAGGATCTACCCTACAGGATTGTTCTGAGGGTTCAGTGACACGCTTAAGCACTGTCATCATCACTCAGAGATGGTACTCATTCAGTGGATGTCACTTTTAATGTTTTCCTTTTTTGTGTGACCTCTGACTCTTAAACTGAATCAAGTCATAGTAAATTCTCATTCTGCAGAAGCTCAGAGAAGGACAAAGTAGAGAAAGGAAAGATTTAGCTTTCAATTAGATAATTCAAAAATTAATTTCCCTCCTCCAAGGTATTGGGGAGTTTATAATTACCTGATAATAAAAACACATTTGGGAAGACAAATCTCTTGTCTTTTATTTCTTATGGAAGTATTTTGTTCATATGGTAGTGGGGAATAAATGTAAGCTTGCCAAACACAGTAATATCCTGGCACCTGAATATAGGTAATTTCCTTTCAAAATTTTCTCATACAGGATATATTGACTTATCAAAAAGAAGAGTCTCTCCAGAGGAAGCAATCAAATGTGAAGACAAATTCACAAAATCCAAAACTGTAAGTTAATGTTTTAGTTGAATAAAAGTTTTTCCCCAGATTAGCTTTTTTTTTTTTTTCTTTTTTTTGGGGGGCAGTACTGGGATTTAAACTCAGGGCTTCACGCTTGCTAGGCAGATCTTCTACCCCTTGAGCCACTTCACCAACCTTTTTTTGTTGTGTTGGATATTCTCGAGATAGGGCCTCCAAATACTTGCCCGGGCTGGCCCCAAACCTCAGTCCTCCTGATGTCTGCCTTCTGAGTAGCTAGGATTACAAGTGTGAGCCAGCAGCACCTGGGTAGTCCACTATTTGTGTGTTTATTAAGTAATCAGTATGTGTTGTTCCAACTCAGCACTATAAGTTTGCGTTTTAACTAGCTTTTTGAGTTAAATTAACTGTGATTTCAGCCAGCTTAAATTTCTTTTTTTTTATTTGGTTGATTAATTGGCATGCTAGGCAAGTCCTCTATCACCTAGCTATCTCCTCAGCCTTATCTTCTTTACCTTTTTGAAATGGGGTTTCACTATTGTTGCCCAAATAAATCTTAAACTTGTAGAATCAGGTGATCCTCCTGCTTCATCCTTTCAAGTAGCTGGGATTACAGACCTGTGTCACCACACCCAGCAACTTAGTTTGTTTCCGATTGGGATGGTGTTGTGTTCCAACAAGATGGCTCTTGTCTTCCAACTCTTCTCTGGGATAAGGGTAACAAAGAAGAGAAACTGTTTGTTGAAAATGAGTAAGGGTTTGTAAAATGTCTGGGAGTCCAGGGACCTGTCACTAGTACGGTATTTTTGTTTATGCTTTTTTGTGTGCTAATGTTTGGGATTGAGTCTAGTGCCTTGCATATGCTAAATTCTACTACCAAGCTACAACACATACACACACTTCCAGATCCTCTTTTTTTTTTTTTTTTTTTTAAAAACCTTTTTCACTACTGGGGCTTGGTGCTTGCTAGTTAGGTGCTCTATCAGTATGCCATGCCCTACCTAGCCCAGCCCTCAGTTCTTAATGGTGTCATCTCTGGTTTCTCTTCCTTTCACTGATGTATTTTATTCTTTTCTGCTATGTATGTTCTTGTCCTCAAGATAAAATGCCAAGTAAATATGTTTGAGAAAAAGAAAAAAAATTTTAATCTTGGTTAACCCCAGTAAAAGAGGTAGACTAGAGATCTAAGGTCCATCAAATTGTAATTCAGATTTCTCCATTTGTTTTATGTGTTTGTTTACACATAAGTAAAATGTAGTGTGGTTTAGACATATGAAAACCATTTTTAATATGACCTTAACGTTCAGAATGCAGTCTTTGGATAGGAGCATTGGTATTACCTGATTGCATATTAGAAATGTCGAATCTCAAGTCCCACCAAGTTTGAAAAGCACTGCTTTAGGAAACTTCCTCTTTTTTTGTTTTTGTTTTTTTTTTTTTTGGTCTCCCTAGGACATTGTTTAATGACTTTTTGCCTGGCACAGTGGCATGAACCCATAGTCTCACTATTTGGGAGACTGAAAAGTGAGGATTACATGTGTATACACTGTTTGTGCCCCCTCACCCCACAAGATTTTTTGGTGGGGTGGAGGAAGGGGCAGGACTGGGGTTTGAACTCAGGGCTTAACACTTGCAAAGCAGGCACTCTACCACTTGAGCCACACCTCTAGTCCTCAATTTTCATGTGTAACATGAAAACCTTGTAAGATGCTTTTTCTCTTCTCTAAACCCTATATTATTTTTATGGTGTTAAAAATAGTTTGACAGGTAGGTAAAATTGTAAGATAATTATGTGATAACAGAGCAAAAGGAATATTAAAATTTTAATTAGTTCTATGCTATCATGGAGTAATAGCATACATTTATGTAACAATTTTCTATTTATAATGTGTTTATATGTATTTGTGCCTACACAAAAGCTCTTTGCAGTAGAGAGAGACACTGACTCCCTTTCACAAATGACAAAACAAATTCAGAATGTTAATTTGTCCCATTGTCAAGACTTGATCCAGATCTCAGGACCCTAAATTGTGTACTATTTCTACTTGTTATACCCATTTGAGTTAATTATTGTGAGGAAGTAAATGTTTCTCTATAAGAAAGAACTTGGAGAGCTTTTGTTATCAAAAAAATAACTATAATCAAATCACACTGTCTACTAAAATGTAAAAATAGCTATTTTTTTATAGATCTCTTAGTTCAGAGTGGTTAAGCTCTTCATTCTGTTTCTAGGTTTATAGCATTCTCCGCCATGTTGCTGAGGTGTTAGAATACACCAAGGATGAGCAGCTAGAAAGCCTGTTTCAGAGGACTGCCTGGGTCTTTGATGACAAGTACAAGAGACCTGGATATGGTGCCTATGATGCATTTAAGCATGCTGTCTCGTAAGGACACCTTGATTCTGCCTTAATATTAGCTGCTGGGTCCAGCACAGAGGTTGATATTCGGACATTCAATCACATATTAAGTCCTCACCAAATTTAGGTTAAAATATTTCGGTATAAAAGACCCATGATGTGAGCCAATACTGTCTGGTCAAGTTTTATACTTTTATATATCATAACGATACAGCTTCATAACTCGTGGCTTCATCTCACATTCCTTACACATTTTCATTTCCTAGTTTTGTTATTGTCGTTGATGACTTCAGGACCAATGTGGATGTCTCATCTAAAACTACAGCCTCTTGTTTTCTTTACCTCAATTCCTTTGAACTTCAGCCCATGCCACTTTAGTCTTCCATGTGGCCCCACTCTGGGCCTATTGCCAGGGTTTGCTCTGCCTCTAAAATCTTTAATTCACACATTCTATTCTTTTACCACAACCTCCTATCCTTCTACCTCCCTCATAGTTGGTCCTACTGTATATCTTCTTAAATTCTTAGGAATTAGGCCCTGGTTCCAAACCTGGTTTTCTCTCTTGTCTTTTCACCCTTTCCTGACTTTCTCATCCAACATAGACACACCATGAGCCATCATTTCAACAACTTTCTTGCCAATGTCATGAGCTTTTGCCCTGTTTTTCCTTCTGTTACATCCAGCCATGGATCGATGTTCCTGCCTTCTCTGCACTTATAGACTGCTGGGTGCTGCTAGGAAAAATCAGTCCTACAGGTTGGTGCCACGGCATATTCATGGTCGCCAATCTCAGCTGGGCCTTCACTGCTGTCCCACATTCTCTCTGCTCCTGGTCAGTTCTTCCTTTTTTTTTTTTTGTTTTGTTTTTTTTTTGTTTTGTTTTGTTTGTTTTGGTGGGACTGGGGTTTGAACTCAGGATTTCATGCTTGCAAAGCAGTCACTCTGCTTGAGCCACACCTCAGTCCATTTTGCTCTGGTTATTTTGGAGATGGGGGTCTCACGAACTGTTTGCCTGGGCTGGCCTCAAGCTGTGATCCTGATCTCACCTTCCCAAGTAGGTAGGATTACAGGCTTAAGCCACCAGTGCCCGACCCTTCCTCTCATTTTCATAGTGTCTGTTTAGCGCTTCACCATGCTTTTCCTCAGAAAACCCACTCTGCCATCTTCCTCATTCTTAACTGATGTGCCCCGTACCTGTTTTATTTTACAAAGAAAATAGAAGTCATCACACAAGAACTCCTCTATTTCCTTCAACTATCCAAACATACTTATCTGTCTCACCTGTTTCCTCCTGTGCTCCTGGAATTCATATCCTTCCTGCTCTCAAACTAATCTTGCCACCTGTGCCCACCTTCTCAAGTATCTCTATCAGTTACTTCCTTTCTTGGGTCAAGTTCTCTGTAGTTTATTGTCTATCTTTCTGTTCTGAATTCTTCAGTCAATACTTTCTACTATTTTTTTTTTTTTGGTTGGTTGGTTGTGTTGTTGTTTGTTTTGGGTTTTATAGTGTTAGGATAGAGCCTAGGGCCATATGCATTCCAGGGAGTTACTATAGCCCTGAGCTTACACCCCAGCTCAGTCTCTATTTCTTTTTTTGTGTTTGTTTTGTTTTTGTTTTGTTTTAAGTGGTACTGAGGTTTGAACTCAGGACTTAGCACTTGTTAAGTAGGTGCTCTACTGCTTGAGCCGTGCCTTTAGCCTTTTTCCTCTGCTTATTTTGGAGATTGAGTCTCGCTTTTTGCCCAAGCTAGCCTTGGTCACAATATTTTATGCTTCCTGACATAGCTGGGGTGACAAGTGTGCAACACTGCACCCAGCTGTTGATTGACAGGAAATCTTGTGAACTCCCTGCCCAGGCTGGCCTCAGACCACAGTCCTCCTCATCTTAGCATCCCAAATAGTTAAGATACCTAACTCAGCACCTGACTCAGTCAGTATTTCTTAACTTGGCTTAGTGTCATCACCTAGCCCCAGTTTACCTCTTTAGCTTTTGTTACCAGCTCCCCTCCATTATCACAAAGCCTTGGCATATTTGATTCCTTTTCCCTTAATGCTCTTTTTGCTTCATCACGCCAAAAAAAAAAAAAATTACCCTTAAGATGTGTGTATAAAATATATGTGAAACATAAATGAATTTCAGGTTTAGACTTGGATCCCCTCTCCAGTACACCTCATTCTATACATGAAAACATTCCAAAATCTGAAAAAATCCAAAATATTTCTGGTTCCAAGCAATTCATGCAACCTGTAAATCCATAAAGTACTTGTAGAATAATTTGTGTATTTAAATTTTAATCCATTGTTGTATCTTTCCATAGCTTGTACTTTGCCTTATGAGGCTATTACTAAGCAGGTTTTACCAAATTGATAAATGTGTTTCTAATTCATTCATCTTAACTTCTGTATAGCATTTCATCCTGAGAGTATGTTTTATTCATTCCCCTTATTAAGAAATATTTAATTTTCCCTTTTGTCCCACTTTTCAAACAATGTTCTGATTAATAACGTGTATGTCTCGTGTATACGTTTGAAAGTTTCTAAGATATGTTCCTAGGAATGGAATTGTTGGATCATAGGATTATTTTTTATTATTGTTATTATATAATACATATTTTTGTACCTATAAAATAACTATCTTATATTCAGTTGATTTGCTGAATTGCTCTCCAAACTGATGCTATAATTTATATTCCCTGTAGCAACTGTGTAAGTATTCCTTTTCCCCTCATCCTCATCAACATTTGGTATATAGCTCAGATTTTTTTTCCTTTTGCTGCTATCTTGATTGCATGCTTTTAGCTATTGGTGAGGTTAACAACTTTTCGTGTTTGTTAATTGTATTTCTTTTCTGAAACATCTGTTTTTCTCTCTTGTCCATTTTCTATATATTCAACTTTGTAGACCTTTCTTTTGGTTTGTCTTACCTAAGTGAAAATTACTGCACCCAAATTCTGGTCCTTAACCAGACTTCATGTTATTTAAGACTGATGCTGGCTTACACCATTTTTTTTTTTCTCTTTCTTTGGTGTTTTGTTTTGTTTCCTTTTGTTTTGTTTTTTTTTATCATAACTTTCTTGCAGTAGTTCACATTGCTTATTATGATGCTACCATTCCTTTAATCATTCTTTTTTTTTTTTTCCTTTGCTCAACTAATATGCCAGTGGCTAAGACCCTCCCTGATCCCTATCCTGTAGCATTTACAAGGGTCAGATGAAATGCTACTCTCTTCATGAAGCCCTTCCTGGCACCACTAACTTGGCAGTAATACCTCCTTCTCCTGGCACCCGTGGATGTACTTTTAGTTTCACACATTTTGCCATATTTTGTTCTTTTCATGCTAGATTGTAAGTTCTTTAAAGCAGGAACTGCTAATGGAAATGCTTAATTATGGTACCGTGTCATATGTATTAGGAGGTATTAAATTGTTTATTTTAGCCAGATTGCTAAAATCTTCTGGTAATCGGTTGAGTGTTTTGTTTGTCATGTACTGCTAGGAGTATTATTTGCATTATCTCATTTAATATAGTAATCTTGTGAGCATCAGTATTTTCATCCTCATTTTACACATTTTGGAAAAAGGTTTGGAAAGGGCCAAAGACACATAGTTAAAATTTTGTGCAAACTAAAAACTGTGCTTTACTGTTACATGCATTATTCTGTGGTGTAGTGTATGTATTTTCAATTATCAGTAATATAACCCTGACCTTTTGTGTTTGTTTTGTTTTTATTAAATTAGAGACCCATCTATTTTGGATAGTTTAGATTTGAATGAAAAAGAACGGGAAGTACTCATTAGCAATATTAATAGGCGTTTGACTCCACAGGCTGTCAAAATTCGAGCAGGTAAATGACTTTTTAAATGATTTTTTAAATAATTTGCATGTTCCAAAAAAGCTGTTAAATGATGAGACTTTCCAAAACATATGTTGCTGCATCAACAACTGTAAATTTTTCTAAATATTTGTATTTCATAGCAAGAAACATTTCAGGGGTTGCTTTTGGTTTGTTGTTGGTTGGTTGGTTCTTGGTATTGAACCAGGGCCTCACATATGCTGGGCAAGCACTATACCACAAAGCTACACCTTCAGCCAAGGAATTATTCTTCTACAGAGGCCTCATAAGATGTATATATTGACACAAATGAAAATAGTCATATGACTTCAACTAACCTTAAGTTAGCCCTCACACCTGTAGGCTCATTTCTGTAATCCTATCTGCTCAGGAGGCAGAGATAAGAAGGATTGAGTTTCGAGGCCAGCTGTGCCAAATAGTTTGTAAGGCCCTCTCGAAAACAGTCAACACAAAAAAAGGTTGTTGTCTTGCAAGTGTGAGGCCTTGATTTTAAACCTTAGTCCTCCCAAAATAAATAAACTTATTTATTTTTAACTGCATGTTTTAATATATTTCAACAAGACATTGATCTCCTTCCATGCCCCTGGATTAAGCACTTGTTTTAGCTTGCGGTATTTTCTTTCAGGCATTTTTCCTCTACATATACTATACAAAAAACATGCTAGGGGCTGGAGGTATAGCTCAGTGATAAGGCACTCATAAAGCCCGAGGTTCAGTCCCCAGCACCAAAAAATAAAATACTGTTTACAATCACATATAAAAAAAATTTAATTGTGAAAATGAATAGCTGGGATTCATTTCTAATTGATAGGTCAATGAGCACTTTCCTGAGTATTTGAATGCTACATCTGCAATCACTCTGGTTCTTTTAATCCTTTAAGTATTTTTATATTTCTTGGTGTCAGCCTTTGAACTCTTCTGTTTTAGATATTGAAGTGGCTTGCTATGGTTATGAAGGCATCGATGCTGTCAAAGAAGCCCTGAGAGCAGGTTTGAACTGTTCTACAGAAACCATGCCCATCAAGGTGAGTCATCAGTTTTCTCCAGCCCTGCTGAAGTAACCCCCTAAACAAGTCATCACTTGTTTTGATGTTTTTTTCTTTTGTGCTAGGAATTGAAGCCAGAGCCACAGGGCTACCCTCCTAGCCTTTCTTTTTTTTTTTGGTGGTGGTGGTGGTAATTGAGGTTTAAACTTGGGGCCTCTTAACTTGCTCTGCAGGCACTCTATCACTTGAACCATTCCACCAACCCTTCTTTTTTTTTTTTTCCTAAATCATACTGGGTTGTGAGTATAGCACAGTTGTAGAGTGTTCACCTATGTTCAAGGCCCAGTACCAAAAAAAAAATGTATATACATCCTATTTCATAACAAAAGTGGTTTTTGCTATTAGAATTGAGCTGTGGTTCTTCGTGATATTTCTGGAGGATGTTTGTAACTATCTAGTGGGTTTCTTGTTGCTACTGCTATATCACAGTAGATGGGGATTCCTAAAGTGAGTGGGTCAGCAGTACTAAACCTCCTTTTCATTAAAGAAAAAAAAATGCTTATAGTTACCTTGAGATGGGTAACATACTCTCACAACTGCCCACACACAACTTTTATGGGTTAGAGCTGCATCTTTCATTAGCAATAAAATAAACTGGATGAATATTACTCAGAATCTCTTGAAAGAATTTCTTCCATTAGTCTAGAGATAATGATCCATTATGCTAGTGACAGCTGTAGTTAGTTTAGCCACTAAAGACACTCTAAAGATTGTAATTCTTCTAATTCAGTATTGCAATAGGCTGTAGTACTGGATTAGATCATTACATCAATTAGATTTTACTATGTACAAAAAAACCTGGTCCCAAATTGCCAACCTAAAGAATTGGAAAATGAGTTTTGGGGTGATTTGTTAATACAGCAGTTTAATAACAACCTAGTCGTTGTGTTCTATAGATACAGTTATAATTGAATTTTTCTCTTTTAGATAAATCTAATAGCTCCTCCAAGGTATGTGATGACTACGACAACCCTGGAGAGAACAGAAGGCCTCTCTGTCCTCAATCAGGCTATGGCTGTTATCAAAGAAAAGATTGAGGAAAAGAGGGGAGTGTTCAATGTTCAAATGGAGGTAAGATTAGTGCCTTTATTTTTACTTTGTTCTTAAAGTTTTTAAGAAACAAATCATTTGTGCTCTAACATACCTGATCACTGCCTTTTAACATATCAGATACATTTAGGATTACAAATGAACTAAGTATAAAATAATCAGAGGATTCCTAAAAGGGGAAAGCTATCAACACTGGATGTTGGCTATTCTAGCCTACAGTCCCTGGTGGCATTAAGTTATTTTTACCTCAGGGAGAAAAATAGACAATAAAAATGATAAATTTGCCAGCCATTGTGTTATACTCTAGTAATGCCAGCACTCAGGAGGCTGAGGTAGGAAAATTGCAAGTTTGAGGCCAGCCTAGGGTACATAGTGAGATACTGTCTCAAAAAAACAAGGGAAAAAAAAAAAAAACTAATCTCCTGTCTTTCCCTCATCTCAAGAAGAACAAAACTTAATTTCTATATGTATCTCTGTGTATATAACAATTTCCTTTTCTGAAAAGGAATAGCAAGTGATTTATTTTGAGCCCAGAAGGTGCATGTTTTTGCAGGTAGTTGTGGCCTTGAAAGATATATTCACTGTGATTATTTCACATATTCTATTTATTAGTTAATAGAATTTATTAGTGATAAGTCAGTACTCAAAGGTGATCAGGTATGACAGTTAGAAAGTATTTCTTTAAGAGTTAAAATTAAAATACTAGGTAGTAATACAAAATGAAAATGAATCTGTATTCTACTTAACAACTTCACATTGAAATTATACCTCTACTTCCACAGCCCAAAGTGGTCACAGATACAGATGAGACTGAACTTGCGAGGCAGCTGGAAAGGCTTGAGAGAGAAAATGCAGAAGTGGATGGAGATGATGATGCAGAAGAAATGGAGGCCAAAGCTGAAGATTAACTTTGTGGGAAACAGTCCAATTTAAGGAACACGAAGCAGCCCTTCCTGGCTGTAAACCTTAGACTTGAAAGTTTTCCAGTATTGAAAACTTCAAAGCCGATTATTTTTTATTTCTAAGTATTTAAATGTTCCAACAGACCAGAACATGAAATGCCCTCCTAAATGTCAGCTGCTTTCACACAATGACTCCAAAACACTGAGCATTTTTTTAAGGGAGTGGCTTGATTTTACTAGAGCAAATCTTTAAGAACAGTCCTAAAATTGGATTTGTGCTTTCCATTTCTGATGTGTCCCAATTGGCACTCTTTGAGATTTACCAGCAACACCCAACCCAAACAATAGCAGTCCTAATCTTCCATATAAAATGTATTCAAGCAAACATCAAATAAATTTCTGGGATATTTAACTATAGACTTCTTCCTTCTTGTCACCAGTGCAAAAGCCTTCTGTATGCTAGGACCCTAATTGAATTACCTTTGTAGTCTAGATGTAGAAATATAAGGGCAAGTGAGCAAGGGATCTGTACAACAGACCCTTTCAAATGGAGAATTTAGAGAATGTAATTTTACTTTAACCCAGTGAAATTGACCGTTACTGGGGAAAAGCCTTAATTGCAATTAAAAGAATTATATTATGTGCCTATACCTAGTTGAGGCCTGTAACAACTTGTGGTATGAGAGAATTGATCACACTGGGTCCTTGGTATGCTAAACTTGCTTTGAATTTATAGTTCAAGGTGGGTAAAGTGTTTTTTTAAAAGAAGATGCTGCTTTGATTTCGTTATTTTGAGTCATCCAACTTTTGGGGGACTTTTTCCCTTTATCTGCTAGATCTTCTCTTTATATAGAACAGGGATCTGCTTGAGCACAGTTGAAGCAGGTTTTTTGTTTTTTTTTTTTTAATGTTTCCATTATTTTTATCTTGAAGAACTAGTTATTTTAAAAGTGTATGTGCACAATTTTCACAGATTACACACTGAAGTTCCAGCTACAGTAGGTAGGTGTAGAAACTCTTGAATTATTTTGGCATGCTTGTCTTCATAGATTTAATCTTTTAGGATACTTGAGGTACAAGTTATTTATTTTTATCTGTAGGCTTAGCTATTAAAATATATAGAATATTAAATTTAACCCGCCTTACTCAGTTCAGAACTAGAATTAGCTTGATGTTAAAGGTGCAGCAGCCAGGTGCAGTGGCCTGGGACTTGTAGGTCCAACTTCTTGGGATCTGAGGCAAGATCACTTAGCCCAGAATTCCAAGGTGAGCCTGGGCAACAAATTAAAGGAACTAGAAAATAGAAGAGTGTGTTGAGGAGATAGTTTGTGCCATTGTAAAGGTTTTTATTTTTTAAATCCAAAGGTCTAACTTCAGATGGTCTGTTTCTAAAAGGGAGCCATGATTGTCACCCAGCATGCTACATTGGGAATATTTAGATTATTTGATATACTCAAGATTGGGACATAATTTTCACTTCTGTCTTTGAGACATCAAAAACAAGTTTATAAAACTTGCAGCATCCAGATATTATCAAAGCTGAACTTAGTGGTTCACATCTGTAATCCCGTCTACTCAGGAGGTTAAGGTAGGAGAATCACAAGTTCGAGGCCAGCCTAGACGACTTAGTGAGATCCTGTCTTGAAAATGAAAAGGGTTGGGGACTTAGCTCAGTGGTAGAGTGCTTACCTTGCATGCTTGAGTCTCTGGGAATTTAATCTTTTCCTTTGGTTTACTGAAAAATTTTGTACCTTAAAAGCCATAACTGTCTAAAAATATTGGTGGTCTATCATCTCATGGGTGATTTTTAGTCCCAGATCAGCTTTTTGCTCAGTTCCACAACAGTTTTGTAAATTGGTGGTCCTAGCCTAGAGGACCATGCTTCACTAATATGAAGAAAACTAAGTTTAAAGCATAAGTAAACCTAGCTCTGAATGACTTGAACAGAATTGACAATTGAGCAGCTTATCCAAAACTCATTCTTGCACCAAAGCCTTTTCATTAATAGTCACAATTCCATATCCCCTCTCCTCTGCCTTTAAGTGATTATAAACTCATAAGATAAAATTGGCAGTAGTTTGGGTCTCATGCATAAATGAACTGAAAATAATGAATGAAGAAAGAATGACTAGAAGAAAATGTGAACACTCGAGCCATTTTTATTTCAAAACAGGCCAGTTCTTATGTGAGTAATGTTTAAGCACTTAATGGGAACTACAGAGATATGCTAATCCCTGTCATGCTAAGCAGAAGTTACTACTCAGCTGTCAGTCCAGCCATTCATTACCTAGCTACTTTTACACTAACAGCAATTAAAATGGTTAGGTGGGGTTTTTTGGGTTTTTTTAAGTTTAGGTACTAGTACCTTGCCAACTTGACTAATTTGTGTACTTTCCAACCCTTGGAAATCCTGATGCGTATATAGTGAGGCACAGCTGTGCCACTTTGGAGGCAGGACACTATCAAACCAAATGTAGTTTAATTCAGATAAGCACCTGTCAATATTCAAAAAGCAATAAAATTCAAGGGGCATTAGGCCTTGCCAAAGCACCAAATGGAAAGTGGTGTTTTTAAAAGGCAAGCTCTTTACAACATAAGGAATAGAGGAAAAGACATTAGCTTGGAATTCCTGAAGGTTCGGGGTCAGGTATTCTAGTCAACATCATCTAAGAGAACAAATTTCTACTTAAGCACTGTGGACTGATCCACTCCCCGTAAATGTAAGTGATGTATTTTGTCTTTTCATTAAAGTCCAAGCACTTGTACTTGGCAAGAATGCTGGCAATAGCTTGTGCCAGATCACTGTATAACCTGGAAAATAATAAAAATGTTTTTCGAAAATACTGTATGATACAGACTTTTCACTACTTTAGGTTAACCTCACAATTTGGGAGTTTCCTTGGTGCCTATTTCTTTCAGTTAATGTTCATTTTAAACCTAGAAATTCATGCCTTGGTTTAACTCCTCCGGTTTACATTTGTCCTTCAGAGAGCTCTTGCTCTACATCTCTTTCTAAATGCCCATTTTTCTTGGGAAAGCTGTAATTTTACTATTTATTTATTTTGCAGTACTGGGGCCTAAACTCAGGGCCTACACGTCAAGCCACTCCACCAGTCCTGTGATGGGTTTTTCGAGATAGGGTCTCATGAACTATTTGCCTGGGCTGATTTCGAACCGCAGTCCTCCTGATCTCTGCCTCCTGAGTAGCTAGGATTATAGCCATGAGCCACCAGTGCCTGGCAATTGTACTTTTTTATTTTTGTATGTATAACAAGTTTCTCCAAGTAAGTCCGTGACTTCTTTCTACAAAGTATAATACTTAATCAGGCTTATTTTACAAAGCAAAACAGTATCTGAATGTTTAGTTTTGCCAACAGCCTTTTTTTTTTTTTTTTTTTTTGGGTGATGCTATTGGAGTTTGAACTCTAACTGGAGCTTTGCAAGTGCTCTACCACTTTAGCCACACTCCCAGCCCCACTTTTAAAGTGTGCCTTGGTAACAGATCACTTGAAATAGTTCCATAATGAACTTACTTAATACATAAGCCTTAGAAGTAGGAAATCTTTGGAAAGCACAAAACTACAAGAGTTATAACTGCCAGAAACAAATGTTGATTTTTATTAATTCCATAGGAGATAGGAGTTGAGATCATTTAAGAGACAGCTGCCTTGAGGCTAGAGTTTTATTTCATATGCAGTGTGGCCAGTGTTAGTGTTCCAACAAAGGGGTACTGCTTTAGTGCCTAAATACACAGCTGTCCTGGTGGGCAAGAGTCGATGCTGACACCCAATGGCTGTTCCAGCTTTCCAAGTGGTAACAGGGAGATGGGGAAGGAAATAGCACCACTTCTGTTTGTGATCCAAGGAACTTAAGTCTTCAGCAGTTTCACTCCAAACAGTGCAAAATATACAACGTTACAGTCTTCTATGTTGCTGGGAATCGAACCCAGAGACAAAGGCCTGACAGGCAGTCTATCACAGAGCCACATCCACTGCCTGACTGGTAGAAGAAAGGAATCCTGGTCCTGCTTTCTCAGATTCTTGTCATGTTAGCTTTTTGATAGCTTCAATCCACTCTGCTCGTTCAGCCTTGCTGCTGGCCTGGATATAATAATGGGTGTCATCCTTGGTAATCACTTTAAAGAGATTTCCCTGGACATTCCCTTTTACCCCTAGGCAGAAGGAAAAAAAATCTGGTTGAATATCCTTGTCTACTTTCAGCTTAAAGCAGCTGAAAGGCAGCTGAGACCTGGACAAAAACATCTAATGAAGTATTTCTTACATACAGATGTAAGTGGTTAGGGGATCCCACCTGATGCATGACTTCCCCCTTTCCTCCCTGCCCTCCCTTAAGGCCTGTCACTAGTTAGTCTGGACATTGCTGAAAGCCCTCTTGCTTGCCCCTGTGCTAGCTCCTAGACTTTACAATTTTAGTCACATCAAAGAATCCAGTATGTTTATGTCAAATGCAGGCACAAAGTTTGGTGTTTGAGCCCCAATTTCCACATTTGTAGATGGGAATAATACTACCTTTCTCTACCATGGCTGGCTATTACAAAATTAGTGATAACATGAGAACATGTTATTAATGCTACAGCACCATGTAAGCCTGAGTGGTTACCCTCAGGTGGAAGCTTGTAGGCCATCTGCATAGAAACTGAAGGGGACCATTAAAGATAAGGTTTACTTAGTTGTATTCTTTTGGGGAGAGTTGTATTGGGTTTTGGAGGTTTGATTTTGATTTGGGTTTGTTTTGGTTTTTCGGTGGGACTGGGATTTGAACTCAGGGCTTTGTGCTTGCAAAGCAAGCACTCTACTGCTCGAGCCACACCTCCAGTCCATTTTGCTCTGGTTATTTTGGAGATCAGGTCTCACAAACTTTTGCCTGAGCTAGCTTCAACCAATGAACCTCCTGATCTCAGCCTCCCAGGTAGCCAGGATTACAAGTGTGAACCACCAGTGCCTGGTTCAGTCATATTCTTAAAACACTATCAACACCCAATGTGCCCTTCCCTCTATTTCTGAAACTGGCTTCAAAACTTACATCATTCATTATCTCACTGAGAAAAGCCCTACTTGGCAACCAAAGCTTGCTTCGTGTGGGCATTATTGAGATGCAGAAGGGAGGCCCTCAAGCCCTTCAGGCCAGTGTCGAAATTGTGCCTTACCAGTGGGAACACCATTATCCTCCAGAGCTGACACGAGTGAACCACGAAGAGAAAACCCACCCACTGGCCTGTTCTCTTCCTGGAGAGTAAAGGAGACATAATTAGCAATTTCGTGAAAGCACAAAGGGAAGAGGCACACTCCTATGACCGTCCTCAGCCAGACTTGTTGAAGAAGTCATTTCAAGTCATTTGTAATAGAAGATGAAGCTGAACCTGGGCATCATGTGTACCAGGAAGAAGTTTGGGCCTCTTTGTTTCAGTAGCAGTGCCACCAACCTTGCTGTTACCAGGCATGGTGGAGCTGAATATCAATCTGCTCTTGATTCTTGGAGCTGTCTCAAACAGCCTCAGATCCAACATTCTACCAAGAGAAACATGCACTGGCTTCCTTAACCCTTGTGTGCATCTTACCACCTAATCAAAAAATCAACATGTATTTATAGTTACCATTTCTACAAAACTGATAGATATTCCTACACACTGGACACCATTATACAAGATTCTAGTATGTACGCAGCATGAAACTTTGCATTAAACGAAGCTGTTTCATGGGCCCTTTGGTCCCTTCAATTAGTAATCTACTGAGTAGTGGTCCCAGCAAGAGGTAGAGCAAAAACAAAGTGGCTAAATAACAATGCTAGAGATGTTGACACTGAGATGCCAAGGGAAGAAGAGCTCCACCCCTGGAGGGGCCAGGGAGGAGACTTGAATTGGCCCTCTGAAGTAAGCCCTTGGCACAGGGGTAGACATTGAGCCCCAACAGGAGGAGGGGTGAGGGTAAAGCCAGGAACCAAATTAACAACAAAATGTCTTTCAGATAGTGCCTGGGCTGAGGCCTTGGACTCATCAAGGTCACAAAGCAGCTTGGGCTGGAGTGAGAATGCAATGCAAAACTAAAATGTTTATTCATTTGTTATACTCCTTGCTTCAAAAAGGGTTTGAGGTAGCCATGAAGGAGACTGGTCTCTATTCTATGGCCAGGCCACCATGACCATGGGAAAGATAAATGGGTGCTTTATGGAGGCCCAAGTGGCTGGAGTCCCTCAGGCAGCTCTCCGCCATGCCCCTCCCTGGGCTTTGGCCCTCCTGGTAGGAGTTCCTGACTGAAAACTCAGTAAGAAAGGAACTGCCTACTCTTCACTATTTCAAACATTAATGAAAATCATACATGTATCAACACAAAGCTGAATACCCCAACTGAAAGTCCAGTTTTCTTCTCTTTTGATTGGAATTAGGGTAACTCAGCATGAGGTAGTACTTATCTGAAACTCAGAACATCAATTCTTGGTTCAATTTTAAAAATAAGTAAATTATATCTTAACTATTAGTATATAATATAAATATGTGATAAAAAGGAACTTTACAAATAGAGTAAGAGTTGAGAAAGGCAAATTTCATGCAGTTTTTTTTGTTTTGTTTTGTTTTTGGTGTTACTGGAGTTTGAACTCAGGGCTTTGCACTCACAGAGCAGGCATTCTACCACTTGAGCCATGCCTCCAGTCCATTTTGCTCTAATTATTTTGAGAACTATTTGTTCAGGCTAGCCTCAAAACACGACCTTCCCTATCTCAGTCTCCCAAGTAGCTAGTGTGATTACAGGTGTGAGCCACTGGTGCCTGGCTTCTTGGGATCATTTGAAAAGAGAAGAGGCTGGGAAGGGCCGCTTAGGAGTCTCATCAGCCCTCCTCCCCCTCTTTACCCACAAAGAGGTTTTGGGGAAAGATGCTTTTCCTCTCAAAATAATGAAGATCCTTGCCCACAGGAAATGGGGCTGGGCACAAAAGAATCCACTCACTGAGCAGACAACCCTGTGACAAAAAGGAGCTTGGTCTGCAGGAGGAAAGGGACGTGAAACAGGAAGGCAGCATGGCAGCTCGCTGCTTTGTTGGAAGGTGTCTGGGAGCAGCACAGCCTCCCCCTCAGTCTCCCTCCAACCAGGGTAGTGTATACTACTCACTTTGGAAGGGTCATAGTAATGCAGGAAAGCCGGGTCCTTCCTTAGAACAAAGCGACGTACCTTCCAGTTTTTCCTTTTGTGTCCCTTCGGCAAAGAAAGGATCAAAGGTTCATTAGTGACAGCTCTATATCCCCTCCCAGTTTCCATGAATCTACCTATTGCCAACCCCCCAACAAGCCAGCCTGCTCCAATGGGACTACATTCTAAAGACAGTCTAGAGAAAACCCAAGACTTCCATGGCAGGTCATGGACTTCCCCTGACATGATCCTCTGCTCAGTGACACATTAGCAAAAATACCCTTCACATTTAGTTGACAGAGCTAAGAAGAGTTAGCACTGAAGGAAACGGGCCTCACCACCCTCACTGCTACACTGGGCATAAAGGACAGGGAGGGGCTGGGCGAGGTATAGAGCGTTTGCCTGATATGTGCAGGGAGGGCCCTGGGTTTAATCCAGGGAGGGAGCAGGTGTCAGCTGGACTGGGAGCTGAAAGGCCAACCTGAACCCAAGGGCACCAAACTTTTAAGGGTCAACTTAGTCCAAAAACAAACTACCTACAACTGCATGTGTATTTGTGCATGTGACATGTGTGCACACATATACTATAAAATCTCTACATGGGAAAAAGAAATGACCAATTACAGTATGATAAAAATCTAAGTGTGTGTGTGTGTGTGTGTGTGTGTGTGTGTGTGTGTGTGTGTGTGGTGTGAGAGAGAGAGAGATCTTCTCTGCCCTCATATCCGAGAACACACGTCTTCCTTAGTTTCTAGTCTATAGTACTCAGAGTCTCTCCCATCCCCTCTCCCAACAGCTCTGGGGGCCTCATTTCTTCCCGTGGTAAGGATCCCATCAGGCCTAGAAGAAGAAGAACCCTTAGGGTAGACAGGCAGCTATGTAGCTGATAAATAAGAGCAGATGTCAATCCTGACATAGAAGAAGGAGATGACAATATGTGAAACTGGGAAGTTACAGAGAAGTCGCTTTTTTAATGTGATAATTACATGTGGGTATGTTTTCCAGAGCAACCCTGGTGTCTAGGACATGGGTGTGAGTGAGCACGTGCATCTTTGACTTGCTTCCTTTGGATCCTGCTGGCAATGAGTACACGCCAGCTTTCTCAGCCCCTGCCCCTCTCTAGGCTCTTTTCTGCCTCTCCCGAGTGTAACGACTGTCCATCCTCTTTGCTCAAGGGCAGCCATACCTGCTTGGCCAGATAGCCTTGTTTGACCACTGCGCCACTTAACTCCATAGTACTGAGACTCATCTCTTCCTTGGGACTTTTCTTCTTCTTGTAGCTCTCAGCCTAATGGGAAGGGGAGAGGTTATGGGGGCTGCAAGGGAAGAGGGAATTCCTTAACACACACAGGATACCCTTCCCTCTTGGAATGAAGCTGTGGAATCACCCCTCACCCTACCCCATCCCCAAGCTTTCATTCTTGCTGTTTCCTTCCCTCTGGCCTAGTGGCAAGAAGAGCCCATTCCCTAACTCACAAAAGTGTACAGGGCTGTGGAGTCATCCAGGAACTGCTCAGCCAGATCCCCGGAGCGAATGGCTCCCATGCTCCGTACACCGACTGGCCTGAGGAAGTTCTCCTCCATGAGCACAGAGGCTAAGGTCACAGCCTCCAGACGGCTGGCTGCGAAGCTGTTGGAGATGAGCCAGTCCACCAGGGAAGAGCCTGTGCCAGGGCAAGGGAGGCAGGCACCTGTCAGACATAGGCTATATCCCAGGCTCCCTAGGGTATCTGGTTAATGACCTCATTGACCCTGACCTCCTGGGCAGTCTCAGGGCTTCACCCAAGAGCAGACTGAAGGCCACACCTGCTGCACAGACAGCCACAGCCATACCCACACGTGGCCATCTTAGGCTAGCCCACTGCTTAGCAGGCATCTCTTGTCTCACTATGGGCTGGTCAAGAACCCCAGTCACTGTGTCCCAGGTCTCTACAGCCTCGCCTGACTCTGGAACAGGAAGACTCACCCAAGAAGGTCTTTTTGTAGGTGCTTCCCTGCTCCATGTTGGGGCTCGGCCGGATTCCACTGCTGCTGTCATGCATCTTGTCCACGATGAGACTACATGGAAGAAAGGCAAAGAAGAGGGACCACTGCCACCCTGGCAGCTACAAGGGAATCTCCAAGAGTTACTGCTAAGGATACAAAGCAAGTGGCAAGCTGGGTGCTGGTGGCTCACACCTGTAAGCCTCACTACTCAGGTGGCAGAGATCAGAAGGATCATGGTGGGAAGTCAGCCTGGGCAAATAGTTCGTAAGACCCTATTTCAAAAAAACCCATCACAGTAGACAGACGAGTAGTAGTAGCAGTAATCCTAGCTACTCGAAGACATCAGGAGGATTGCAGTTTGAAGCCAGCCTGGGCAAATAGTTCGCAAGACCCTATCTTGAAAACACCCATCACAAAAATGGCTAGCGGAGTGGCTCAAGGAGAAGGCCCTGAGTTCCAGCCCCAGAACCACACCAAAAAAAAAAAAAAAAAAAAAAAATCACACACACACAAAAAAGAGCTGATGGAGTGGATCAAGGTATAGGCCCTGAGTTCAAACCCCAGTACCACAATAAGTAAATAAAATAAAGCAAGTGGCAAACGGCATGACACATACCACAAACAGAGTGGCTTTCTGTTATACATCAGAGATTTGAGAGGCCAGATTTTCTTTCATTGTTTTTGGCAGTACTGGGGTTTGCACTCAAGGCCTCACATTCTACCACTTAAACCACTCTACCAGCCCAAGAGAGACAGGATTTTCAGACATTTGTCTTCTAAGTCATCTGAATATTCTAATACTTCCTACTAGACAAGTATATCTACTGAAGTAAGACTCAAAAACTGTGGCTATTTAAAACCAAGAATGGTTCCCTATAGCCTGCTGCATTCAGTCTAAACTCCAGCTGCTTCTCCACGTCACCCCTCTGGGAACTCATCTGCTTCACACCCTTTGCTGCTCTTCCCCACACTCACCATAGCTCAGCAGCACCCTAGACCCATAGAAAGTGCCAAGACTTCAGTGCCTGGTGTGGAGTTTTATGCACCCAGGAATGACCCATTTCACATATTTGATGGGTGTTAACTGCTCAGCTACCAGAGAGGTTAGGGGTATCTTCATGATGGGAACTCCTTTCACATGTCCCTGTGTTACAGTGTCACCTCCACCACTGACTGGCCTTCCCTCTGCTCTCTGAGACAACTGCTGCCACCAACCAAAGATCTTTTCTCATTTTCTATACATATACTTGGGCCAGAAGATCTTGTTTATTCCTATTTGTACCTGCTGAGCAAGGGTCAGTGCAGTGGCTTAAGCGGTATAGCACCTGACTGGCAAGCACGAGGCCCAAAGTTCAAACCCCAGAGTCACTGAAAAAAAAAAAAAAATCTCTGTGTATATGCTGAGTACCTAGCACAGTGTGCAGTATGCAGAAGACACTCAGTAACTATCTCTTTTCTCATTTTTTTAAATTGATCCATAATTGCACCTAGTTATAGGGTATTCAATAGATATTTCTTGGATAAATGAATGAATGGATGAGGAACCCCACTCAGCAAGAAGACCACTACTACCAGAACCATCATTTTTGCCACCAGACTACAAATAAGAGCAATGGTTTGATCGATGGAGATTCCTGGGGAGTTGTGCTGTAGCCCTGAGCACCCTGCCTGAAACAGAAGGGAGTTCTCTAACTCATTCACAGAGGTGGGCAGAAGTGGCAGAGGCTCCAAGAGGTTACATAGGAGCGTGTGGTTAGGTAAGGCCAGTCCCAAGCAGGCCAGGCACAGCTGACAACCTTGAAGCACACTGGGGGCACCAGGCAGGCCTGTGTAACACCATGGGACGGACACACACACACACACACACACACACACACACACTCACTGCAGGCTGATGTGAGGGGGCAGCTTGAAGGAGTTTTTCAGTATATGGAGTTGCTGGACCTTCCCTGGCTGCCCGGCATGGATCGCACCGGTTATCTCAAAGGCCCAGGCGTCCCTCTCCTCTCGAGAACACGCCTCCAGGAAGTACTCGGTGGAAGTTTGGGTCTTCAGCTTAATGAGGAGCTGTGGAAAGAGAGCCAGTCAGACCAGTACTCAGAGGCAGAACAGGCAAGAGAATGCTAGAAATGATAGACAGGGTCACAATGTATCCAGGATTCACTAACCACCCAATTCCCTGGCTCCTTGCCCACCCCCCAGCAGGTGGTCTTTTTTGTTTTTTGCTTTTTTTGTGGACTGGGGTTTAGACTCAGGGCTTTGTGCTTGCAAAGCAGGCCCTCTACTGCTTGAGTCACTCCTCCAGTCCATTTTGCTCTGGTTATTTTGGAGATGGGGTCTCTTAAACTATGTGCCCAAGCTGGCCTCAAACTGCAACACTCCTGATCTCTGCCTCCAGAGTAGCTAGAACTACAATATGAGCCTCTGGTGTCCTGAAGACCCACTCTTCTTAAATAAGCTTCATGACAGTTACTACGACAGTTACTTTGTAAACTCATCCTGAAAATGTTTATAACCTTTCTTCCCCCCCCACTTTGAGAAAAATGTAAGTTGTTGTAAAAATAATGCAGACAAATATAAATCAATCTACTGTAAATCTTTGAAATATGACCAACTCTCCCTTATCCCATATTCAAAGTTAAAATGAAAAAAAAAAAAAGATGGTTGTTTAAGAATAGAACTCATTCCTGATTTCAATCAAGTTATTTCCCTAATTTGTTTTTAGTTTGTTTATTTGTTTGCTTTGGATGTTGTTGTTTGAGACAGGATCTCACTATGGGGGCTCAGGTCAGACTTGAACTCATGATTCTCCTGCCTCTGGAGTTCTAGGATTATAGACATGCACCATCACGCCCAGCTTGTTCGTATTTTTGAGACAGGATCTCGCCATGTTGCCCAGGCTGGCCTTGAACTCCTGGGTGAGCCCAAATGATCCTCCCAACTCAGCCTTCCAAGTAGCTGGGGTTACACAATGCCACCACACTTAATTTTAGTTTTTGGTTTTGGTTTTGTGGTACTGGAGATGCAGGCTAGGCAAACACTAAACCACTACATCTCTAAACTACATCTCTAGCCCCTGCCACCACACTTAGATCTTCCCCACTTTTTATGTCCTCAAAACCACCCTTAATCTCCAGCCAAAATCTTGTTTGTGGGAAAAAGAGTAACTCTCTTGGGGGAGTAATTCTGTCCCTCCCACCTCAAGCTCAGCGCAGGCAGTGTTCACCTCCTTCTGCACCCTCCACCCCTCATTCAGTGTGTGGAGTTCTCCGTTTAGAGAAAGGTCTGTGGGCAGAAGGAGTACATTCTCTTCTCCCCCGCGTTTCTGCCTCCGTTTCTCTTGCTCCCAAGCCAAGTGACCAGAATGCACTCTGTCCCCACGGAATAACATTTGGTGCCTCCCTGTCCCCTGCTCTCAACATCCAGCCCATCACCAACCCTATGGATATTTCGATCATAAAACTTTCTCCTAGTCATCCCTTCTTTTGCTTCATTTCTTTGTTTCAATAGCTTTTTTTTTTTTTTGAGGCAAGTCTTACTGTGTAACCCAGGCTTCCTTTTATTTTATTTGAGGAAAGATTTTAATTACAGAAGAGGACTGAGGTTAACATAACGAATGCCAGTGAGCACTCCATCCAGAATTCACTGTCATTGAGAAGCTTCCTTAATTGACTTTGTTGCCTCTGGTCTCGTCCCTGCACACTGCAGGCACTGAAGAAAATCACAGAAAGGGAAAATGACAAGACTCCCTCTTTATGGACCTAGACTCTTTATTAATAACTGAGCTGAGTTCCGCATGTTAGCCTAAGAGAACTCCCACTCCACCAACTCTTTTATGTGATGGGTTTTTCGAGATAGGGTCTCGCAAACTCTTTGCCAGGGTTGGCTTCAAACCATGATCCTCCTGATCTCTGCCTTCTGAGTAGCTAGGATTACAGGTGTGAGCCGCTGCACCCAGCTCCATGAACACTCTTCTCCTTGCTTTTACTCAAGACATTCTACCTGCCCAAGTGTCCACCTCTTTCCCTCTTTGCCTCAGTCTCTATTCCTGAAGCTGTACTTGACTCAGACAGTCCATAATGACGTCTTCCTCCTCCTCAACAGTGTTCTCCGCAGTGCATAATGGTTACACCATCATTTAGAGCTCCAAATGTTTTTCAATTAACCATTTGCTTTCCCAATAAGATTTTTCAGTGCTGGGGATGGAACCCAATGCCTTCCTGCACAGTAGGCAAGTGCTCGACCACTGAGCTACACCTACACCCCAGCCCCTGATATATCTTTTTTATTTTGAGACAGGATCTCACTAGGTAGTCCAGGCTGGCCTTGAACTCAAGATCCTCCAGCCTCAGCCTCCTAAGTGCTAGGATTACAGTCTTGCACCACCATGTCCAACTTCCCAATACACTTTTTTTTTTTTTATTGTAAGGTCAAAGCTGCCCCTCACTTCTAGAACATGCACCCCTCACGGAATGAAAGCCATCCTGCTGATGCCCAAGACGGCAGTAATTGCTCACATTTGTGGGTGCCTGCCTCCCAGCCTACGAAGTCTTCTAACAGACCGTTACCTTCATGATTCTCATCACAACCATGGGAGATATTCAGGTGCAATTATTTTATCTCATTTTACAGATAAAAAATGAAGGCTCAAAGAAGTTTAACTATTTGCCCAAGGTCACATACCACCTACGTGGTTCATGGTAGAGCCAGGATTTGAACCTAATTCACTGGATTATAAAGTTGAGCTCTTTCCGTTATGCACCTCCTGGAAGAGGCGGGGGTGGTGGAGGGAGGCTGGAGCAGGGAGCGGGCAGGGGCCATCACTTACAGGTCGGTTTTCATACTCCAGACAGGGGCAGGTGATGGTGCAGCCATCCAGGAGGATCCGGCCCTTGGGAGGAGTCCCTCTCCGACCACCCTCAAGTTTGTAGTACAGCAGTGTGTTCTGCCGAAGGATGAACCACCTCGCCTTCCAGCTGTGGACAATGTGGCCCTTGGGACAGACAGGAAAGCCCTGAGGTCAGTATTGCACTCAGGAAGAGGAATCTCAGAACTCAGGTGACCAGACTATGCCGGAAACACTAGTCCAACCGTATACTCCCCTGGCTCTGGATCTACGTTGGTCTACATTGAGTATGTAGCAAAGACCTCTGACACCAACCTTCTACTTTCCCCATCCCAGATACTATAAACTTTTTTTTGGTGGTAGTTATGATGTTGGGGGTCAAACCTAGTGCCTCTTGCATGCTAGGCAAGCGCTTTACCTCTGAGCTATTCCTCCCGGCCCTGGTCATAAATCATGAAAAGAAGTGAAAATTATAAGGGAAAGTCACCCATGATCCTGCTACTAGGAGACAGTCATCAGTAACATTTGGTATTTCCTTCTTGTCCTGTTTCCCAGATGAGTACAGTGTAGGGTTAGCTTCTAACGCAGACAGAGAGGCTTTCTATGAATCAAAGACTCTTTCCTTAATTCACTCATTTCCTTACCTAGCATTTATTAATATTGAAGGCCCCTTCCAGCGTCACATCTGTGGTGCTATGCTCCATTCCATGCTCAGCACATACTAAGAGCTGTCAGGGAATCAAAAAGTTGTAGAAGGAATTGTTGCCCCCAGACTTAACATGTGCTTAAGACTGTACCTACAACCGGGCAGTGACTAAGGAAGCTAAGCCAACAAGACTCACTTCCTTCCTCACTTAGAATCTACATGGAGCCTGAGGGTTCACAGTTTTCCTGACACACACAGACAAGTTTAAAGAAACAAAAAAGATTTGACTCTGATTCCTCAGCTACTAAGTGCTCTCTATTGATCTCCATATGGCCCATCTCAGGTCCCCATTTCCTGTCTCAGGTTCCCCATTCTACCAAGGGTCTTAGGTCTACCTGGGGGGTCTGAGTGCTGAAGAATTCAAGGCAGTAAATTGCTGGCACACAAAACTATGGCTTGGGTCTCCAATATGTCTTGCAACTCCTCAATCAAGACAGTTAACATATCTATTGCCCCTAAGGGTTTCTTCATGCCTTTTTGTGACCAAATCATCTCCCTTCATTATCTGTAAGCAATCATTGGGCTACTCCATGTCACTATGGGTGAGTTTGCGTTTCATAAAATTTTCTATAGATGAAAGAAAAAAAAAAAAAAAAAGCTGTGACTTGGTGTCAGGAGAGGAAAACGCAATCTAAGCTGATGGCGCCAGAGCTGGTATGAAATGGAGAGAGGGGAAAAAAGTCATCGTAAGACCTCAAACGTAGGTGTTTTGGGATGAACTGTGTGATACCTCCAAATTCCTATGTTGAAGCTTTAACCCAAATTCTGCTCAGAAATAGGCCCTTTAAGGAGGTGATTAAGTTAAAACAGGGCCATTAGGTTGGGCCCTAATCCTGACTGGTGTCCTTGTAGGAGGAGTTGGAAACACAGAGGAAGGACGGTGTTAGGCCACAGCAAAGAGGCCATCTGCAAGCCAAGGGAAAAAATGTCAGGAGTTAACTGGACAACACCCTGATCTTGGACTTCTGGCCTCCAGAATGCTAAGAAAAAAAGTCACCCAGTCTGTGAAGTTTCATTATGGCAGCCCCTAGCAAACTAATACCATAGGGAGAAGAGGAAGAGAGCTGGAGGTGCAAGGGAAAAATATAATCAGCAGATGCTGAGCAGAAAAGGCACATACATAACATTTCTTGGACAAAATGTTATGCTTTCGGGAACTCCTTGCACTTAGGAGAACAAGGAGGTGACTAAATTCTGGGCATAGAGCACTGATGCATGCTTGACAGCGTGGAGAAACGGGAACTCTTGGTTAGGACCACAGTAGAAGTATAGTTTCGTCTGTCACCCAGGCCTTAGAGTTATTAAGGACAAGTGTCAAACAGTGTCAGCAGTGATTTTCTAGCAGAAACAGCTTCCAATAGAAATGACACCTACTTTGGAGCCATTGGGCATTTTTTTTTTTTTTTGTGATACTGGGGTTTGAACTCAGGGCCTACACTTTGAGCCACTCCACCAGCCCTTTTTTGTGAAGGGCTTTTTTGAGATAGGGTCTCATGAACTATTTGCCTGACCTGGCTTCGAACTGTGATCCTCCTGATCTCTGCCTCCTGAGTAGCTAGGATTACAGGCGTGAGCCACCAGGGCCTTTTTTGTCTGACTGCACCATCCCTGGCTGCATAGATTCCAGCCTGATTTGCTGGTCTCCCAAATATTCCCGAGTTATTGAAAATCCTCCATGAATCCTTTCTGTCCCAACTAGTCAGAGTAGAATGCGTTGTGAGCAACTAAGAATTCTGACTGGAAGCAAAGAAATCTGAGGAAAAAGGCCAATGAGAAAGGATGTACCAGGAGGGAGAAAATTCAAAGAAGCTGTGAACCTCATGCAAATGTTCAAATCCTTTGACCCAATAATTCTACCTTGGTATCTGTGCTATGTAAATAACCTAAAATATGGAAAAGGTTTCATGCACTGAGGCACTTACAGGAACACTGCTGATAACAGTGAAAAAAGGAATGTAATCTTAACATTTAATAATACAGTGCCTGGTGTTTAATAATACTGGGAGTTGCAGTAGCAGGATTCCAACCCTAAGTGACAACAGACCACTGGTGAAGCCCACAAGGTCAGACTCCACAATGTCAACCACCAAGAATCAGTGACAAGATAGTCTTATTTTTTTGGTGGTTCTGGTGTTTTGAACTCAGGGCCGTGCACTTGCTAAGCAAATGCTCTACCACTTGAGCCACACCCCCCGCCCCAGTTTTAGTAATTTTTTTTGATAGGGTCTAACACTTTTTTTTTGGCCTGGCCTGACCTCACACTGAAATCTTCCCATCTCCTCCTCTCAGGTAGTTGAGATTGGAGGCATGAGCAACCATATTTGGCTCAGCAGTGGTCTTTTTTTGAGGTACTGGGGTTTGAACTCAGGGCTTTGTTCTTGCAAAGCAGGCACTCTACTGCCTGAGCCACACCTTCACTCCATTTTACTCGGGTTATTTTGGAGATGGGATCTTTCAAACTATTTGCCTGAGCTGACCTTCAACCTTGATCCTCCTGATCTCAGCCTCCATGTGGCTAGGATTACAGGAGTGAGCCACCAGCACCCAGCCAATGGCCAAAGCACTTTTATTTACATTACTTCATATGATACCTAAAATAACTACAGTAGTATGTTAGAAAATATTTTTTAAATATTTAGTATCTAAGTATTTCTACGGTGCAAGTATTTCTAGTATTTTAGAAATTTTCTGGAATGTTCCAGAAATGTTAAAAGTATTCATCTCTAGAGAGTAAGTAAGACTGGATACACAGAGATAAGAATAGAAATTTATTTTCCATTCTACACCCTTTATACTACTATTCTACTTTGGGCTTTTGTTTTTTTTCCAGTTGGTTGGTTTTGGAAGTTTTGGGGTTTTTTGTTTGTTTGTTTGTTTGTCTTGGTTATACTGGGGTTTGAACTCAGGAATTTACTATACAGGCACTCTACCACTTGAGCTACGCCCCCTGCCCCAGACCTTCTTTTGCTCTGTTATTTTATTTGGTGGTACTGGGGGGTTTGAATTCAGGGTCTTGCACTTTTTAGGCAGGTGCTCTACCACTTGAGCCATTCCACCAGCCCTGCTCTGCTTATTTTTGAAGTAGTATCTTGCTTTATGATTGAGCCTGCTTGGACCAGAAATCCTCCTATTTACACCTCCTGTTAGGATAACAGGCATGCACAACCAAATACAGCTTTTATTATTTGAGATAGAGTCTCTTGATTTTCTTGCCTGGGCAGACCTCAAACCTCAATCCTCCCCATCTCTGCCTCTAAATAGCTAAGATTATAGGCATGAGTCACCATGCTCAGCCTTTTTTGGGGGGAAGGCAGTGCTGGGGCTTGAACTCAGGGCCTCATGTGTACTTGGCAGGTGTTCTACCACTTGAGTCACTCCAGCAGCCCTAGCATGCTTTTGCTTTTAATTCTTATTTATTTAGTTTTGGCAGCACTGGGGTTTGAACTCAAGGTTTCACACTTGCTAGGCAGGCACTCTTACTGCTTGAGCCACTCTGCCAGCCTGTGTTTGTTTTTAATAATATGATTGTTTGGTTTTTGTTGTGCTGGAGATTGAACCCAGGGCCTTGTGCATACTACACAAGCCCTCTACCACTGAATTATAACTCCAACCCTTAGAATGCATTGGTGTTTTTATTTTTGTTTGAGACAGGGTCTCACCTGCCCGGCTGGCCTTGAACTTTCAGTCCTCCTGCCTCAGCCTCCAAAGTGCTGGCATTACAGGCACGAAACACTGTAGTACTTGGCTTAGAATGTACTCTGTGTTTGTGTGTGTGTGTGTGTGTGTGTGTGTGTGTGTGTGTGTGTGTGTGTGTGTGTTACTGGGGTCTGAATGCAGGGCCTCATACTTGCTCACACTCTGCCATTTGAGCCACACCTCCAACCCAAGAATGTATTATTTTTACAATGGAAAAATAAATAAATTTAATATCAAACAAAAATCTTGATGAGATGATTAGGAAAATTATTCCTTCGTTCATCTTTTCATTCAATGATCAATGACTAAAATACCACTGCACAAGACAAAGATGGGAAAACTCTGCCCAAGCCAGTAGGGGAGATAGAAAACTCCCCATTCAAGCTGGGTGTAATCCTAGCACTAGAGAGGCTGAGGCAAGAGGGGCTCAAGTTTAAGGCCAGCCGAGGCTACACAGCAAGATCCTCAAAAAGGGGGAAAGGCTGGGGTGTGGCTCAAGTGGTAAAACAATGGCCCTGAGTTTAAACCCCAGTACCTCCAAACACAAATGCACACACATGTGCACACGCATACATACCACGCACACACATACACACACACAACTACATTTTACAAGGGCTGGTCTGTGTGGCCAACAAAATATAACCCAGTGATGTGTCAATTCTGACATTAAGTTATAAAAGTCTCTCTCTTTCTCTCTCTCTCTCTCTCTCTCACTCTCATCATTCATTCTGGGGGAAATCTAACTGCCATGTCACAAGCAGTCCTATAGAAAGGTGAGAAACAGAGGCCTCCAGCCACAGTATGGAAGCGAGCTTGGAAATGAGCCCATCAGCCAGTGCCACCTTCAGGTGACTGCCACAGCAGGTAGTGACAACTTCATTAGAGACCCTGAGCCAGACTTCCTGGCTACCTGCCTCTCAGAAACTGTGTGAGATAATAAACATCTGTTGTTTTAAGATGCTGAATTTGGGGGTAATTCTACATAATTATAGATAAATAATACAGGACATGACTCCAACCCCAAGGAGGAGTCCAGGTCGGGGAGGAAGGTCAGAAGAGGGTGGACTGGGGTTAGGCACATTCCCTGGAGGAGCCGATTCTGGGGCTGAGCCTATAGGTGTGAGGCCGTGGCAAGGTAAGGAAGGCTGGCAAGGATGAGCATGAAACCTCTCCAGTGCTGGGGGTGTAGTTTAGCAACAACACACTTGCCTAGCATGCACGAGGCCCGGGGTTTCCGTCCCAGCACTGAAAACATTGCAAATATTTCTACTTTTGGGAAATTCCTCTAGTTCTATATGACTTGAGCTCAGAGACCCAAAGGGGAGGGGAAGTAATAGGGACCAAGTAGGCAATGGTGTCAATTGCTGTGTTGCAGTTTGATCTTTATGCTGTAGCTCAAGGGGAGTCCTTGCAGAATTTCTAACAGAAGCATAACAAGTTCAAGGTTCTCATGTTTAAAAGATCACTCTGGCCAGATGTGGTGGTGAATACCTGTAATTCCAGCACTTGGAAGACTGAGGCAGGAGGATCTCAAGTTTCAGGCTAGCCTAAGATATATAGTGAGACCCTATCTCAAAAGAAAGCATGACAAAAATGAAAAGATCAGTTGAATGAAGAAGGTGAGACTGCAGAGGGGAACTCACCTGGAAGCTACTGGAATAATCCATGAAACTGATAGGAAAGCCCCAGTCTCCCTGCTTGGCAGATAAGCCACATGTGAACAGGGGTTGTGAGTGACTGGTCCAAGTCACCGGGCAAAGCAGGCCAGGGGCCAAAAAACTGTGGAGCAAGCAGAAAAAGAACTAGGGCTGCCCTCTCCCACTGCACTTGGTCCCAGACCTAGAGAAGGTTCCCTCTCCAGGCACCTGTGTGTAAGCAACTGTCTGGAGCAGTGAAAGACTTAGAGTTTCAGGAGCTCCTTTAGGGGAAAGGAGGGGGCACACAAGCTGGGATGGCCCCTCAGAGCTGGGTTTAGGAGGCACAGATGTCACAGCTGGAGAGACCCTAGGAAAAGGCCTACTCTACTTTCTAATTTTAAAGAGGAAGAACAGGGGCCCAGGAAAGTCTTGTCCAAGATCCTACAATCCCCCATCTCCTAAAAAAGCAGAGACAGTACTTAGTACTTATTATGGGATGAATTTCATCTCCCAAAAGATATGTTGAAGTCCTAACCTCTGGTACCTGTGAAAGTGATCTAACTTGGAAATAAGGCTCTTGTAGATGTAATCAAATTAGGATGAGGTCACGCCAGACTAGGGTGGGCATAATCTAATGTTATGTGCCTACCAGACAGAGATTGCAGGAATGCATCTGTTAAGTCAAGGAATGTCACACATTGCCAGCAAGCACCAGAACAGACAGGCAGGCAAGGATTCTCCCCAGAGGTTAGTTTGGCCCTGCCAACACCTTGATTTTGGACTTGCAGCCTCCAGAACTCCTTCTAGTCTTTTTTTTTTTTTCTTTTATGTCTATATTTTTTCGTCACACATACTTGCATACTTTTACTCTGGGGTTTGAACTCAGGGTCTCCAACTTGCTAGGTAGGTGTTCTACCACTTGAGCCACACCCCTAGCTCTCTTTTGACTCTTTGGATTTTAGTATTGTAAGCATCTTTAACGTTTGCTAACAATAATTTAATTAGTCATTGGTTTATTCAGGGGGACATGTAGGAAATTTCCAGATACATGAATAAGAGTTTGTTCAAAAAGCTTTTGCAGTATTTCCTTAGGATGAATTCCTACCAGTGAAATTCCCAGGCCAAAGCCTGCTAGCATTGCAGTGTTTGTTTAAGCTCAGAGGCCAGCAGCTTGGCAGAGTGGGTTCGTGTTCGTGGGCTGCTTCCTGCCTTCTGCCTCTCCCTCCCGAGACAGCCAGGCCCAGAGAGCTCCCTGCATTTTGCCTGCAGCTTGGTTTTTTTCTTGCCTAGGCAGGATTAGGAGACAAATCCTTCGTGCCTCTGCCTGCCTGTCTCCAGCGTGGCCCTCCCAGAGATGACTGTTTGCTCTCTGGCTTCCAGCTCGGGCCTGCCCCACTCCGGGCTATAAACCCTCCTAAAGCTTCAGATCCCCAGTACCACAGCCCAGAAACTTCTCCAGCAGACACAGGGGCTGCTGTTCTGAGGAAGGAAAGGGGATATGGAGTGGTGACTGGGATCTATCAGCAGGTGGTGGTCACAGTAGGGGCACTGGGGTCAACTCTCTCTCTTGGGGCAGGAAGAGATGTGACTTCCACACATGCCTCAAGGGAAGACCCCAAATCCCAGTCCATGTTCAGCTGGAATGAGAGATAGGTGTTGCAGCCCAGCCCTGTCCTTTCTGTGAGCTTTGGGGCCAGACCTGCTGCCTCTCCTTCCTAAACCCAGCCATCCTTCTCCCCACATAGCCATGCTCTGTGGCTCTCTGACTTTGTGTGATGAAGGTAACTTTGCATGGTATAGGTAACTCCTGGGAGGAGGAGGCGGCCCACGGAGGCTCATTTGACGGGTCTGGCCTCGAATTAACTCCACCTAGCTCAGTGACCAACAACCCAACCAAAACTCACACTGTCACCTCATGAGCTGCAGTACAGAGGAAGGCAGCAGAAGGCCCTCACAGGTTGTCACTCTGAGGTCCAGCCACCTCCACAGATGCTAAGGGACCAGACTATCATTTTAGTCCCAATGACACAAAGTAGGCCTGGAATTCTGAACTGCTGGTATCTAATCTGACCCTTGATCTGGCCTCCGCCTCTTACCCTCGTTGTTCATACCTTTGAGCAAACAACACACCGCCTCTGAATCAAATACTGCGCAACATAGTACAGACCTGCTGTAAGCTGAAATATGAAAGTGACTTGAGCCTTCAGCCCTGGTGGGGCCACCAGGTGAGGGAATGAGAGGGAGAGCCCCTTGGTCTCTGGTTACACCCTCCCCAAGCTGTAAACTCATGAGCCATATATCCACATGCTATGCTGTTGCATTAGCATAAATGTTTAGTGTTAGTGTCAATGTTAATTTTTTTTAGTTGCTAGGGATCAAATCTAGCATCTCATGCACACTAAGCAAGCACTTACCTCTGAGCTACAAACCCAGCCCTAAAATAACTTTAAAATGTCAAACTTCCTCCCTTTCATTTGTTTTCTACCTTGATCCCCGGCATTCATTCTGCTTCGATTTGGACTCTTGCTTACTGTGGATCACATGGGGTGATGGGGAAGGACTGAGGGAGGACAGGGTTCTCGACCCATCTAATACTGGCTGTGGACCAGTCACTTCATCTTTCCGGTCCTCAGTTTCCTCATCTGTAACAGTGATAACCATACAACCATGCTTGGTCTCAGCGGCACAGGAAACTGCTCTGAGCTTCTTTTGCCCTGTAGGACTACTGGGAGTCTTAAACAAGACAATGTCCAGGACACACAAACAGGTAAGTGCTGAAGAAACACTGCATGGTAACTACAGGGCACATCCATGCTGCTTTCATTAATTGTATTTAAATATTACACTATTCGTAATTTTTTTCTCTTTTTTCTTAGTGCATATTAATTGTACACAGGGGTTTCTTGGTGACATTTCCACGCATGCCTACAATCAAATTCACCCCTTTGATCAAATTCACTCCTTCTGTTTCTTTCTTATCCTACCTCCCCCCTTTTAAAAACAATTTTTAATGGGTAACTTTTTCCGTTTTTAAATCAACACATATTAACGGGGAACTGTGTGACGTTTCGATCCATGTACACAATGTGCAATGGTCAGATCTAGCACCTCAAACAGTGAAGATGTCTTTGGGTTGGGAACATTCAAAATCCTCTTGCCTAAGATTTTGACATATATAATTATTGTCCGCCACAGTAATCCTCCTACCCATGCTACAAAATATTAGAAGTTATCCTTTCTTCCCTGTACCTGTTAACCATCCCCTCTCCTTCTCCGCCACCCCTTACTCAGTCTAATTTACTAAGGTTCTCCTTTGGGTTTTGCCTTTGTTTTAAGATCGCGTGTGCACAGTGGGCTGGGGTCTGCACCTAGGACCTCGTGCGCGCTACACGCGCCAGGAGCTGCCACCCGCTGCATCCCCAACCCCAATAAGCCGTTTTAAGACACCCACTTGGCGCCCGCCGCCCCGACCCCAAAGCACACGAGCCGAGAGGGATTCTCACCCTCCCCGGTGCGGGTGCCGCCGTGCGGGCCCCAGCTTGTTTCAGAAAGCTGTGTCCCGCCTCGGTGCCGATGTCGCATTACCGCCCGCTCCTCTGTCCCCACGGACGTGTGCGCAGCGGGGCCCCGAGCACACAGATCCCGCCAAAGGAGCTGGGGTGTGGATCGGGGCATGCGGGTCGCCCCCCACCGCGCACCCCATCCTCGGCCAGGTGAGACGCGCCCTGGCCACTGTGGCGAGGCTCGGGCGCACACTCACCCTCTTCACCAGAAAGCCCTCCTTCAGCACGCCGTCCTCCATGTCGCGACCCAGGTGCGCTGCCCGCGCCCAGGAAGCCGCTCCGCCTGGGCCGGCGACGCCTCCCTGGCGCGGATCCAGAGCCGGAGACTGCGGGCCTCGGGGCAGGAAGTGGGCCTGGCGGGATGTCGACACCTGCAGGCTAGCCGGGCCCGCGGTCGGCGCGCAAGGACACAGTGCCGACCTCCCCAGCGCGCTGCCGTCCCGCTGTGCCCCATCAGGTGACCCCCGGCGCCAGCCTCTTCAGCTCCCTCCAAGCAGTCCAAAGCTGGTGCTGGCCTGCCACTTAGCATGGTGCCCTGGGTTAACACTTAGCACTGAAGGGGTTTCAAGGATTTGGAGCCACCCCAAGCCGGTGGAAAGGGATGTGGGAAGTGAGTGGATAGAGTGGAACTGACTGGGAACTTTGCCCTAGCCTTTGGGGACAGCAGAGAAGATAGCTCCTTAACAGGAAAGTCACAGGTTTATAACGGCTGGCCCTCCCCTACTCCCACCGCCCAAAAAATAATCCAGAGCCAGAGATGTTGGCATTAGGGGTAAACTTTTAGGGTGCCTAGGAATTCAATAATCTAGATAAATAATACTTGAACGCAATTTCTTCTTTGATGGAACTGGAGTTTGAACTCAGGACTTCACGCTTGTAAAAGCAGGTGCTCTACCAGTCGAGCCACACCTGCAGTCCATTTTACTCTGGTTATTTTGGAGATGGGTTCGGGTTCCACAGCTGGCCTCAAATCCAATTTCTGCCTCCCAAATAGCTATGATTACAGGTGTGAGTCACCAGTGCCTCACTCAAACAATGCAATATTTTCAAAAATCAAATTTAATACCCAAAATATCCATGATGAACAAACTATCAAGACAGAATAAAGTATAATATATAATATGTATACATACATTTATGTGTATATATACTATGGAATATTACTCAGTCATAAAGAAAGTAGAATTGTGTCTGCTGGAAAGTGAATGGAACTGGAGCTCATCATGCTGAGTGAGATAAGCCATGTCCCCAAAGTCAAATATCGCATGTTCTCACTCATTTGTGGAACCTGGACCTAAAATGATGATGATGGATGGGACATGAATGTGAAAGGGAGATGATCTGAGGGGGAGATAAATGGGAGAGGGAGGGTGAAAAGAAAGAATACTGAGGGGGAAGGGAAGAGGGCTGGAATAGACTATATGTATGTTTGAAGACAGCATAATGAAACCCTCTGAACACTGTACAAAAAAGGGGAAGAAGAGAGGAGGGAGTGGGAATATAATGGAGAGAGTGAACTTGTTCAAAGTACACTGTATGCATGTATGGAATTACCACAGTGAAACACCCTTGTATTGTTAATGTATACTGAGTATATATATACATATGTGTATATATTATATTAGTATACTAAAGTATACTAGACATACGGATATGCATTACACATTATATATATTTATATATGTATATATATATACATACATACATAGAGAGCTAGTGAGAGAGACAGACAGACAACACAATGTCCTCCCAGGCCATATTGGCACCTGAAACAAAAGGAAACATCAGTCGTGCTGGTTCTCCTAGGACCAGTCACCCTTATTGATTATTTGGACCTAAGAGTCAGGCACTTCGCCAGGCAAGGAAAAGCACTCAGGTGCCAAGAAGGGAAGAGAAGTCTCTAGAGTTGAAGAAGGGGCTCCAGGCTGTGGAAAGGAAGAGATGTCTTCCAAAACTAGCCCCAAGCCTGGCATGGTGGCTCGTGCCTGTAATCCTAGCTACTCGGGCAGGGATTGCTGTTTGAGGTCAGCCCTGGAAAAAAGTTTGTGAGACCCCCATCTCAACAAATAAAAGATGGGTATGGTGGCACATGCCTTTCAGCCAGGCTGGCCTGGACATAAGCAAGACCCTATTCCAAAAATAACCAAAGCAAAAAAGGGTAGGAGGTATGGCTCTAATGGTCTAATGTTGCATAAGCCCCCCCCCCAAAAAAAACCCCAAACAACAAAACCAACTTCAAGGTGACTCCCAAACCTCACCTGGCATCCCTATCCTGGATGCCAGCACTGCAACCCTGCAGGCCTGTCACTGACATTTAGCCCCCCACCCTCAGTCCCAGAGGTCTGGCAGGATCCAAGGTGCTGTGCTGCCAGTGTATGGCCTCAACCAGTCCAAAAGCAGTGAGTTTCCCTTCCCTTTCCAGTAGGAGGCGCTAGATTATTTCCTGCCTAGCAATCCCATGAGATGAGTTCCTAAGGTCACATGACTCCAGGGAATTGCTTTCTAAGGACCCAATTGGGCTCAAACCCAAGATCCAGCTCTGAAACCCAATTGGGCTCAAACCCAGGACCAAGAGATTGGGAAGATCTGCTCTTGTCAAGCTGGGCTGGCTCCTCCCTCACGGAGGCACCTAGGCTCTAGTTTTCAAGGCTTAGAAAGGGTGGCATTTTCTTTGGCAAGAGGGGTTCCCAAGTGAGCTCACAAAAGTCAGAGATCAGTCCTCTTTCCCACCAGTCTCCAGGAGGGACAGTTAAGGCAACAGCACACCTGCAACCTGCCTCTTCTGAGGGAAGACCCTGGTCCAGCCCATCCTGTCTGACTCACTGGATCTGGGGAGTGAGTCACACACCTTCCATCCCAGGGCAAGACGGGCTGTGGTGGCTATGCCACAAGGCTACCAGGGAACTTCCTCAGATGCCAGGGAACCACACTGACATAAACCCAACTCAACCACAGGGAAGAGACAGCAGTGGACAGCTGAGACTGAGAAGGGAAAGGACCTTCAGACCCAGGAATATGTCTTGCTTTTCTAGGCAGACACCTCTCCCTCTCAGGGCTGGGGGCTGGTACACAAAGGTCACTGACCCTCTTGACCCTCCTTCCGCTTTTGTCATGAAGGGACAGATAATGCCAAGCATATGTTAGCAGTGTGCAGAAAGCCGTGTTTGTGTGAAGGTGACTAAACAGCTTGATATGAAATTCTCCCATTAGAGAGTCATTCCTTTAGCTTTAGTTAAAGTCGTCTGTTTAAGATCCATACAGTGGAGAAGGGTAAATCATGGAACCCTATTCACAATGAGCTTATCAGAATCACAATCACAATCTAACCCCAAAAGATCATTCCATCCAGACTCTTAATTTTATAAATGAGGACCCCGCCCCCCAAGGCCCAAGAAATACAGTGATGTGTCCGAGGTCTTCTTCCAGTTAGTGGCAAAGTGGAGACCAGAATACAATTTAAGCTGTGTACTTGAGGCTGGCTCCAGGCAAACGCTGGGACAACTTCCCCTAGGAGTGACCAACACCAGCGTGCCCTGCAGTGAGAGGATGGCCAGGCCAGTCAGGAAGGGCTCTACTGAAGAATTGGGAAAGACTTCAAAAAAAGTTTCTGGTCTAACCTTGAACCATGATCCTTCCTGTCTCTGCCTCCTGAGTAGCTGGGGTTACAGGCATGAGCCATCACAGCCAGCATTATATTTTTATATGCACATTTTTATTAAACTTTCTTTAAAAAAATTGAACCTTCACTCTTTCACTTGTTAGTAAGCATTTTAGTAAGTCTTTAAAGTAATTCAAAACATACTTTTAATGATTGCATAAAATTTCATCATGACTGTATCATAATGTATTTAATCATTTTATTTTGACTGAGTTTCCCTTTGTTTTAAATTTCTGCTATGTAGCCCAGGCTGGCCTTGAACTCAAGATCCTCCTGCCTCAGCCTCCTAAATTCTGGGTATTATAGTCATGTTCAGCTCTAATGTACAGTTTTAGGTTCAAGAGTACATATATTAACTTTCTATTTTATTTTATTCTCAAACTCTTGATACTTATCACCAAGCTGCTGTCTAGAAATGTATCACGATAACCACCAGCGGTGTGTGCTCACAGTGTCCACATCAGCATCCCGTAGTATATTTTAGAAAACTGCTGATTTTACGAGAACCAACAGGGACTATCCCCAGTGGCAGGCTCTGAGTTATCTCTGTGAGGGTGAACCCCGGCTCCCTGGAGATAACCAGCTGGAAGAGCACCCCTGGAAGACTCAGAAGTAGGAGTCTGGGGAAGAGCAATGGTTGTTCCACACCAGAGCACATCCACAGAAAAGGGGACATGCAATAAGCACCCGGAAGACACTTAAAAGAGTGAGCAAGGGTTGGGGTTGTAGCTCGGGAATAGAATGCATGTGTGAGGCTCTGGGTTCAATTCTCAGCAAAAAAGCTTGAGCTGAGGCAAAACAGGGAGAGGAGCTGGAAGTACAAGCAGGTAAAGACAAACAGAAATCTTGCCTAACTTATAACTTTGCCCAAGGCCATCTATTATGTTGTCCTGTTGCACTAAAAATAGAAACAGCCAGTCCTCAACTTACAAGGGTTCAGTTTATTCAACTTTTTTTTTCTTTTTTTTAGTACTGGTGATTGAATTCAAGGTGTTATTACTTGTTAGGCAAGGGCTCTACTGACTGAGCTATACCTGGTTATTTTGGAGATGGAGTCTTGTAAATTATTTGCGAAGGCTGGCCTTCAACCACAATCCTCCCAATCTTAGCCTCCCAAGTAGCTAGGATTACAGATGTGAATGACTGGCACCTGGCTTTATCCAACTTTTTAACGTGCAAAAGCAGTACACATTCAATAGGAACTAATTTCAGACTTTTAATTTTTTGAGACAGGGTCTCGCTAGATAGCCAGGCTATGAATTCATGATCCCCCTGCCTCAAACTCTTGAGTACTGGGACTACCAAAGCAGGGCAGTGCAGCCAGCTCTGCCAGCTCTGCCAGCTCTGCTGTCATGAGGGGAAACATCAGATACTCTGCAGCTTTGCTGAGCTGATGTTCCGTAAGTCAGGGTTTTAGATGCATTTTTCAATTTTAGATACTTTCAATTTACAGTGGCTTTATTGAGACATAACTCATCATAAATCAAGGAGCATCTGTACTCATTCATCCACTCATTCAGCAGAGGAGTCTTGCATTGAGTCTGTCTTAAGTACAAAGCACAAAGTGCCGAGGGACAATACACAGACCTGTCCTTGTCACGCACCGTGTAAACAGTGTGGCTCAGTGGAAGCAGGTGATACATTTCCCTTTCCAGCCCACCTTGAAGCTACAGGGAAATGGCAGAAGGAATGCTGAGCTTGGAACGTCAGCACCCTAAAATCCACCTTCCTGTTCTACAGAAAAAGCTTGAACATCTTGAGAAGGCTGTTACCCTCTCCTGGGTGGGATCAGAGCCTTGGACCAGTTCCTGCTTCTCCACCTTGCCATGGACCCTGCCCCCCAACCCTCACCCCCAGAACCCAGCCTGGAAGGACACAGGACGGCAGGGTGGAGCAGGATGCCGGATGATTCAGCCCGGTGAGCTAATGGGCAGGGCTCAACCTGTTGCAGATAGATAAGGGCCCCTCCTTTCCATACCCCCCTTTCCTTCCCTGAACGTTGTTACTGGAAATTAGACTTTCCTTTTGTGTGGGTAAAACAGAAAGGGGCAGAACCTCGGTCTGGGGATGTCTGAGGAGCCCCAAGGTGGGGAGGAGGTGGCCCTGGTGTCCTGTGCTGACCACTGTGTAGAACTCTGAGCACACCTGCTCTCCAGGCCTCCGAGATGCCCACCTGACTAAGCATCAGACCCACCTGCAGGGCTCTTAACAATTTCCACCCAGGCGCACGCCTTACAACACCGCAGGTCATTTACTGAGGCGAGGGAGGGCATTTACTCAGGTGCCAGGGCAAAGGGCCAAGTGCAGTCCACGTTCTACAGCGCAAGGCAGCTCCGCACAGGGCTGCCTTCCCAAAGCCAAGGGGGTTCCTCCTAAGCTACAGGCTCTGCGCATTTGCGCAGCACTCCACTCCCAGCAGGACTGCACTCTGCGAGGAAAGGTAGCAGAGATCACATCCATTCTCAGAAAAATTTTGATTCCTGGGGTTGGGGAATCCTCATTTTATGAAATCTCTCTACCAACCTAGATGGAAACTATTCAGGAAAAGAAAAGTCTCTCCAGGCGGTTCTGAAGGTGAGCTGGCTGTGGGTGCCCTGGGAAAACCCTCCCAAGCTTCTCAGTCCCTAGCAAGCTGAAGATCATCCCCTCCTGCTGTGGAGGAGCCCTGCCGAAGGCGGGAGGAGTCTGCCTCTCCCGCCCAGGTGCTGTGATGGGGGAAAATGGGGAGCCGCGATCAGGTGAACAGCCAGCCCAGCCCCGCCTCCCACCTGCACGAGGCTGGCGGAGAAGCCTCTGGGTGCGCGCCCCACGCAGCCGGCTCCACCCATGGGCGGGCCTGCCTGTTGCTAGGCGCAGCCGTTGGGGGGCGGTTAAAAAGGGGCGGGGCGAAGGCAGCCCCAGCGATCCCCGACTCAGAACCGTGCACTGAGAGGCACATGGAGGGATAAGAGGTGGCTGCTGACTTCTTGGGGTTAAAAATGGGAAGAGACAGCAGGAAAACTGAATTCTGATTCTGAGCACCCCTAATCAGGAATGACCTAGACGAACCTGAGGCTCCTAAGGACCGGGAGTGGGAGAACGGCGTGGGCGGGCTGGCGCCCTGCAGCTGATCCCAGGAGATAATAATTGAGCCTCCCACAGGATCCCCGCCCACGGGCGGAAAATGGAGGCGGCTCGCTTCTCGGAGTCGTGCTTGTACACAGGCCCTGCGAGTGCCTGCTTCCTTAAATTTTCCACCCGCCCTCCTTGTTTGCCCCGCCCAGGTGTGAGTGGGATGACTTAATTAGCTTAGGCTTCTAATGCTGGAAAAGGGGGGAGGGGGACGTCTGTCTACGCCGATCTGCAACTCGGGGCCCTTAGAAACCCACCTTCTGTAATTAGGGGAAAGGGGTCTTTCCTGTGCAGTTAAGTATAATTCCAGTAAGTGAAGAAAGGGAAGAAAACAGCAAACAGTGACTCAAAGTGCAGGCATCCGACCTGATCTTGGTGAGGTGCAAATCCACTCTGGAGGTCTGTGCTGGGCCTGGGACTTTGCACTTCTGTAGGTGTTGCTTATGCCGCCCACCAGGGACCACACCGTGAGTGGTAGCGTTAGATAACTTTGGGCAAGTTATTCAGCTCTTCTAAAAGGAGACTCTTGAACTCTGGACCTGCTGCATAATTTGCAGGGCCTGGGCAAACTAAAAGTGCATTCCCTGGTTCAAAATTACTAAGAATTTCAAGAGATTAACAGCCGAGCATTAAAACAAGTACGGGCTGGATGTAGTGGCGCTCGGGAGAAATGAGGCCAGAGGACCAGGTGTTCATGGATGGCCTGAGCTTCGCAGGGAGACCTAGGTCCTCAAAACCAAACCAAATCACAAAAACAAACACCAAGCAAACAAAGAAGGTGCAGCCTGTTGATGAGAAGGGGATCCTGTGCAACTGTCTGAGCCTCATCCGGTTGTTGAAAGGACTTAAGAAAGTCAGCCATGCAAAGCACTAAGCACCAAATGCATGTTAAGTCCAGGAAAATGTTTGTGGTCATCGCTGTCCAGTCCCAAACACGTGGGTCAGCACTTCATTTTCCAAAGGGGGAAACTGAGCTAAGGCTCATGTACTCTGAAGATGGCTGAAGATGGCTGCATGTTTACTTTGCCTCTTCCCAGGGGCGTCCCAAGCCATGGAACAAATCTCCTTTCTCTGCCCTTCACCATGTCTCTAGCTGGCATATAGGGGCAAGTGGGCAGACCTGACGTGGAAGCCCAGGAGTCTGGGCCCGGGATCCAAAACTCCAGTTTCAGTAGGCGCTAAATCAACGCTGGGCAAATGGAGCTACCTATTGATGTCATCGTCAGAATTCCAGACAGGTTTGGAGGGCTTATTTTTCTAGGCTGTCTCTTCAAAAGGCAAAAAGAAAAGGCAGTGACTGTAAGGTAACATGGACTCTCTCAGCAATGTCTGGAACAGCAGAAGTCTGCCTAGATGATAGACATGATTGGCTCTTGGGGGGGACATTTGTTACCACAGGGTCACTCACCTAGTGGACTTCTGAGCCCTTGGTAAGCACATGAGATTACCCAAGAACTGCAGGAATGTCCTCAAACACTTGACCTGTGAAACGGACCCAGGGTGTTGTACTTTGTGGGTTGTTAGTGTGCTTTTCAATAGCTTTTCTGTGTCTTCCCTTGTTGCCAGTTTCTACTTTGCTGTGAGAGTGGCCACCTCCAGCAGCTATTCTGAATTGCTTACCATCAGATAGACTCAAGCAAATAACCCAGATTATTAGAACAGGGCTTAAAATAAGGGTAAGTGGCATGTAACTGAAAATGTGGGAGGCTATGCAGTCAGTGCACGCTTTTTATTTTCTGTATAGTATAATGGTTTGCCATCTTAGGAAACGTAGCTAGAAACCTGGGGCATAGCACAGTGGTAAAGCCCTTGCTGGCATACAAGAGGTCCTGGGTTGGGGAGAGACTTCCTCTTGGGGTTAGCCAATTCTTAGAAATAGCAAGAACATATATCTTTGATATGCAAACTAATCCAGAGCCATCCCTCTACTATCTGGTCTGTCCACCCCAGGAAATAATACTCCTCTGCCTTAATCACCCCTTAACCACCCAGGGCCAGGTCTCAGGCAACTAGGGACCACCCCTATAATTTAGAACCCCTTGGAATTATTCGGACTGTTCAAGCTAACTGCCTGACCTTTCTCTTGAGATCTACATAAAGGCAGTGTCCCAAGTCTAATGCCTCCTAACCGTCCCTATGATCCTCTGTGGCACAGAGTGCAGTAGACCTGTGGGTATAATGAGCTTTGTTTGCCTGTCTCTCCTGTGCCTCCTCTTAAAAACCACACCTGACTGACCATCTGACCATCGCATAAAAGAACACAAAGCACAGTTTCTCTAGACTTTTTTTTTTTTTTTTTTTTGGCAGTACTGGGGCTTGAACTCAGGGCCTACATGTTGAGTTATTCTTCCAGCCTTTTTTTGTGAAGGATTTTTTTTTGAGGTAGGTTCTGGAGGAACTATTTGTCCTGGCTGGCTTCAAACTGCAATCCTCCTGATTTCTGCCTCTTAGTAGCTAGGATTACAGGCATGAGCCACCAGTGCTGGATCCAGGATTTTTCTTGTTTGTCTGATGTCTGTTTTTTGTTTTGTTTTATTATTTTTGTGGTACTGGTGTTGAACTTGGGGCCTAATGCTTGCTAGGCAGGCACTCTTTCACTTGAGCCACTCCTTTTTTTTCTGATGGGTTTTTTGGGATTAGGGTCTCCTGAACTATTTGCCTGGGGCGGCTTCTAACAGCTATCCTTCTGAGCTCTGCCTCCTGAGTAGCCAGGATTACAAGTGTGAGCCACTGACGCCTGGCTTGTTTGCCTGATTTCTAATCTGTGATCCTGATTCTGGATGATTAAGTTATCTCTGAAGCATATTAGGAAATTGATAGCAGAAAAATTGCAGATTTTAAAAATTATTTAAAAATTTAAAATTTTATTTTTACCATTTTAATTGTTACTAGAATCTCTGAGGTACACCTGCATGGTAGAACCTAACCTATGAAGTTGATTGCCAAGGAGCACGCTCACACACACACTCACATAAACACATACTCATGTGCACACGCTCACATGCACATGCGCTCACAAATGCACACGCGCTCATAGGTGCACAGGCCAACCTTCCAGTGTTTCCCCAACTGCCAGACTGTGTCTTGGTTCAGGAGAGGGATGACCAGTGAAACAAACAGAAAAATGCATGTTGTCTTGTTTTTTCTCTCAATCAGTGCCATCCAACCAAATGCTCTTTACTGATGGAGATGTTCTATGTCTGCTCTGCCCAATACCACTAATGGCTATTGAGTGTTGAAATACAGCTAGCATGAGGAACTGAGGTACACAGTTCACCTCATCTCGTTTTAATTAGAGTTTAGCTGCACATGGCCGGCAGCTGGCATATTGTGTGATGCAGATCTAGACCAACAGGGATACCATGCATCCCAAATTGAAAATCGGGACCCAAAGGCCAATGAATGGCAGTGGAAATGTATTTGAAATTGGGTCTGGATTGATCATTCCTACAAGTGAGATCTGTGTATAAGTCTAATCAGAATTGTCACTACAAATCCTCCCTGTATAATGAATATATCCTAATAAAAAAAATGAAAATACCCAGGATGGAAGTTTGAGAGTGTGTGTGCGTGTTTGTGTGCTTATGTGTATCTTGGTGTGTGTTAGGAGGAGGGCAGCTAGGGTTCTGAGTCCACGCATCATCCTCGATAAGCAATTGCATGTATCTCCTCTTGACAAACAATTTCTGTCATTGGGGGAAAAAATGAGTGAGATCTGTGTTTGAGCACTACCTCAGGTTTAAAAACTGCATCTTGAGAGCCAAGGTCCACTGAGCACATCCTCCCTTAGTGCTATGGGTTTGTAAGGAATGCTGCTGTATTGGTGCCTCTCAGCGCACTGACTTCTCTGCAGATGGCTGAGGGCTCCTCCACTTTGGGCATCCTTTGCGATGGTGAATGGCAGTGTCATCAGGAGGGTAATCTGGAAAAAAGATTTCTGCAATAGAAAAGGGGAACTCTCAATTTTCCAAACCCACAGAGACTCCCCAGGAACTTGGAATAACAATAAAGTGAATTTCGAAGTAATCTACAAAGGAGGCATACAAAGTAGCAGGCCAGCAGAGATTTCTTTAGCATAGAAAAACAAAGCAGGTGCAAGGAAAGAGGAATAGGCCAGCGGTACCACCAGCTGTCAGATGGTGGGAGCAGAGCACTCAATGAGCAGTCTTCATCACAGTGTATTTATGTCCTCTAACTGGGCTGGGGGCTTCCAGTTCAGGACTGGTCACCTGAATGTATGGTTACCTAGCCAAGTTAACCTTACAAAGGGGAGGACATGTGGTCCTCCTCTTCCTCCTCCTCTTCCTCCTCTTCCTCCTCCTCTTCCTCCTCCACCACCACCTCCTCTTCCTCCTCCCACCCATCCTCCTTCTCCTTCTATAGTATTGGGATTTGAGCTCAGGGCCTTGAGTTTGCTAGGCAGGCAACTCTACCACTACACCCCAGCCCTGTTTTGCTTTTTAGTTATTTTTCTAGTAGAGTCTCATGTTTTTGCCTGGACCACGGTCCTCCTATTTGTGCTTCCCGTGGAGTTAAGATGACAGGTGTGCACTATCATGCTCAGCTATTGGTTGAAAAGGGGTCTTGCAAACTTTTTGCCTAGGGTTGGCCTCAAACAGTGATCCTCTCCATCCCTGCCTCCTGAGTAGATGGGATTACAGAGGTGAGTGACCTCGCCCAGCACGGGTGTCTGTTCTTTATGGTCCTTCTTTTTTTTTTTTCTTTTGGTAAGACTGGGGTTTGAACTCGGCTTTGCACTTGCAAAGCAGGCTCTCTACTGCTTGAGCCACGCCTCTAGTTCATTTTGCTCTGGTTATTTTGGAGATGGAGGGGTCTCACCAATTATTTTCACTGGGCTGGCCTTGAACTGCAATCTTCCTGATCTCAGCCTCCCAAGTAGCTAGGATTATAGCTGTAAACCACCAGCGCCTGGCTTTATAGTCCTTTTTAAGATACTCTTCCTGGTCACAGATTTACAAAAACCAGACATTTTCTACTCCTGGACCTAGTTACTCTTCTAGGGGCAGTGTGCCTCATTTGACATCTAAAAGAGAAGGGCAGGTGATGGAAAGAAAGTACATTCTTGAACAGTTGATCTACTTTCTTGCTGTTCTAGTGATTTTTCAGCCTTAATTTCTGGTTCTGTCTCAGCTCCTGAACCTGTCTTTGTTATGTATTTTCTAATTTTCCTGCCTCCTTATTTACACCAGCTGTCCTGCCTCTGCAGCAGTGCTAGTCATCCCTCTTTTTTCAGCCTGAATTTAATTTGACTAATTGATTAATTGATCTTTAGGACAGGATATTACTTTGCAGCCTGGACTGGTCTTGAACTCCCAATCTTCCTACCTCAATCTCCCAAGGTGCTGGTCTCATGGGCCTGAGCCAACATGCCAGTCTTCAGACTGAATTTTAATAGGAATGCTTCTTTTATTTACTGCTGAAAATAGTTGTTGAAGTTTTTTGATAGTATTGAAGTTTGAATTCAGAGCTTTGTGCTTGCTAGGCAGGTGCTCTACCACTTGAGTTGTTCTGCACCCCCTCAACCATTTTTTACTTTAGTTATTTTTCAGATAGGGTTTCTAGTTTTTTCCTCAGACTTCAATCTAGTCCTCCCATGTAAGGCCTCCCAAATAGCTGGGACCACAGGCACTCGCCACCACCCCTGGCACAGCTTATTAATTGAGATGGGGGTTTCAATAAAGAAACCCAAGATCTAAAATATACAATAGATCAAATGGACCTACTTGATGTCTACAGAACATTTCATCCAACTTCTACACAATATACATTCTTCTCAGCAGCCCATGGAACCTTCTCCAAAATAGATCATATCCTAGGGCACAAAGCAAGCCTCAGCAAATATAAGAAAATAGATATTATACCATGCATTCTATCTGATCACAATGCAGTAAAAGTAGAACTCAACAACAAAAGTAAAGACAAAAAACATGCAAACAGCTGGAAACTAAATAACTCACTACTTAATGAACAATGGATCATCAATGAAATAAAAGAGGAAATTAAAAAGTCCCTGGAAGTCAATGAAAATGAAAACACAACCTACCGGAACCTATGGGACACAGCAAAGGCAGTCCTGAGAGGAAAGTTTATAGCCATGAGTGCATATATTAAAAAGACTGAAAGATCCCAAATCAATGACCTAATGATACATCTCAAACTCCTAGAAAAACAAGAACAAGCAAATCCCAAAACAAATAGGAGAGAAATAATAAAAATAAGAGCTGAAATCAACAAAATAGAAATGAAAAAAAAAATACAAAGAATTAATGAAACAAAAAGTTGGTTCTTTGAAAAAATAAACAAGATCGATAGGCCCCTGGCAAACCTGACTAAATAAATGAGGAGAGAAAAAACCCAAGTTAGTAGAATCAGGAATGCAAAAGGGGAGATAACAACAAACACCATGAAGTCCAGGAAATCATTAGAGACTACTTTGAGAATCTATATTCAAATAAATTTGAAAATCTTAATGAAATGGACAGATTTCTAGATACATATGATCATCCAAAACTGAACCAAGAGGAAATTAATCACCTGAATAGATCTATAACACAAAATGAAATTGAAGCAGCAATCAAGAGTCTCCCCAAAAAGAAAAGTCCAGGACCTGATGGGTTCTCTGCTGAATTCCATCAGACCTTTAAAGAACTAATACCAACCCTCCTTAAACTGTTCCATGAAATAGAAAGGGAAGGAAAACTGCCTAACACCTTTTATGAAGCCAGTATTACACTTATCCCAAAACCAGGCAAAGACACCTCCAAAAAAGAGAACTATAGGCCAATCTCCTTAATGAACATTGATGCAAAAATCCTCAACAAAATAATGGCAAACCGAATTCAACAACACATCAAAAAGATTATTCACCATGACCAACTAGGCTTCATCCCAGGGATACAGGAGTGGTTCAACATATGAAAATCAATAAATGTAATAAACTACATTAACAGAAGCAAAGACAAAAACCACTTGATCATCTCAATAGATGCAGAAAAAGCCTTTGATAAGAGCCAACACCATTTCATGATAAAACTCTAAGAAAACTAGGAATAGAAGGAAAGTACCTCAACATTATAAAAGCTATATATGACAAACCTACAGCCAGCATTATACTTAACGGAGAAAAACTGAAACCATTCCCTCTAAAATCAGGAACCAGACAAGGGTGACCACTATCTCCACTCCTATTCAACATAGTACTAGAATTCCTAGCCAGAGCAATTAGGCAAGAAGAAGGAATAAAAGGAATACAAATAGGTAAAGAAACTGTCAAAATATCCCTAATTGCAGACGACATGATCCTATACCTTAAAGACCCAAAAAACTCTACTCAGAAGCTTCTAGACATCATCAATAGCTACAGCAAGGTAGGATATAAAATAAACAGAAAAATCATTAGCATTTCTATACACTAATAATGAACAAACTGAGAAAGAATATATGAAAATAATTGCATTTACAATAGCCTCAAAAAAAATCAAATACCTAGGTGTAAACCTAACAAAAGATGTGAAAGACCTCTACAAGGAAAACTACAAACTTCTGAAGAAAGAGATTGAGGAAGACTATAGAAAGTGGAGAGATCTCCCATGCTCATGGATTGCTAGAGTCAACATAGTAAAAATGTCTATACTCCCAAAAGTAATCTATATGTTTAATGCAATTCCCATCAAAATTCCAATGACATTCATTAAAGAGATTAAAAAATCTACCGTGAAATTTATAGGAAACACCGGAAGCCACGAATAGCCAAGGCAATACTCAGTCAAAAGAACAATGCAGGAGGTATCACGATACCTGACTTCAAACTATATTACAAAGCAATAACAATAAAAACAGCATGGTACTGGCACAAAAACAGACATGAAGACCAGTGAAACAGAATGGAGAACCCAGATATGAAGCCACACAACTATAACCAACTTGTCTTTGACAAAGGAGCTAAAAATATACAATGGAGAAATAGCAGCCTCTTCAACAAAAACTGCTGGGAAAACTGGTTAGCAGCCTGCCAAAAACTGAAACTAGATCCATGTATATCACCCTATATCAACATTAAATCAAAATGGATCAAGGATCTTAATATCAGACCCCAAACTCTTAAGTTGATACAGGAAAGAGTAGGAAATACTCTGGAGTTAGTAGGTATAGGTAAGAACTTTATCAATGGAACCCCAGCAGCACAGCAACTAAGAGATAGCATAGATAAATGGGACCTCATAAAGCTAAAAAGCTTCTGTTCATCAAAAGAAATGGTCTCTAAACTGAAGAGAACGCCCACAGAGTGGGAGAAAATATTTGCCAGCTACACATCAGACAAAGGACTGATAACCAGAATATATAGGGAACTTAAAAAAACTAAATTCTCCCAAAACTAATGAACCAATAAAGAAATGGGCAAGTGAACTAAACAGAATTTTCTCAAAAGAAGAAATTCAAATGGCCAAAAAACACATGAAAAAATGCTCACCATCTCTAGCAATAAAGGAAATGCAAATTAAAACCACACTAAGATTCCACCTCACCCCTGTTAGAATAGCCATCATCAGCAACACCACCAACAACAGGTGTTGGCGAGGATGCGGGGAAAAAGGAACCCTCTTACACTGCTGGTGGGAATGTAAACTAGTACAACCACTCTGGAAAAAAATTTGGAGGCTACTTAAAAAGCTAGACATTGATCTACCATTTGATCCAGCAATACCACTCTTGGGGATATACCCAAAAGACTGTGACACAGGTTACTCCAGAGGCACCTGCACACTCATGTTTATTGCAGCACTATTCACAATAGCCAAGTTATGGAAATAGCCAAGATGCCCCAGCACTGACGAATGGATTAAGAAAATGTGGTATCTATACACAATGGAATTTTATGCAGCCATGAAGAAGAACGAAATGTTATCATTCGCCGGTAAATGGATGGAATTGGAGAACATCATTCTGAGTGAGGTTAGCCTGGCCCAAAAGACCAAAAATCGTATGTTCTCCCTCATATGTGGACATTAGATCAAGGGCAATCACAACAATGGGATTGGACTTTGAGCACATGATAAAAGCGAGAGCACACAAGGCAGGGGTGAGGATAGGTAAGACACCTAAAAAACTAGCTAGCATTTGTTGCCCTTAACATAGAGAAACTAAAGCAGATACCTTAAAAGCAACTGAGGCCAATAGGAAAAGGGGACCAGGAACTAGAGAAAAGGTGAGATCAAAAAGAATTAACCTAGAAGGTAACACCCACGCACAGGAAATTAATGTGAGTCAACTCCCTGTATAGCTATCCTTATCTCAACCAGCAAAAACCCTTGTTCCTTCCTATTATTGCTTATACTCTCTCTTCAACAAAATTAGAAATAAGGGCACAATAGTTTCTGCTGGGTATTGAGGGGGTGGGGGGAGAGGGAGGGGGCAGAGTGGGTGGTAAGGGAGGGGGTGGGGGCAGGGGGGGGAAATGAACCAAGCCTTGTATGCACATATGAATAATAAAACAATAAAAAAAATTTTTTAAAAGAGATGGGGGTTTCACTAACTTTTTGCTTGGATTGGCCTCTAACCATAATCCTCTTGATCTCTGCCTCCCAAGGAGCTGGGATTACAAACATGAACCGCCACACTCAACCCCAAATTTTCTTGATTAAAAGAATTATTTGACATTTTTAATATTTTAAATTATATTTTAAGAGTTAAATTATTCAGGTCTAAAGATGTGATTTAACTTCTTAATTATTTTGTATGAAAGTAATAGATTTTCTTTTTTTTTTTGAAAACATAAGAGATAATAAGAAATATCATTTTTGCTAGTTTGAGATATGACAGCTATACAGAAAGGTTCCTAGCAATAAACTACACTAACCAAAAAACAAAGAATCTACCTTCGTTCACTCATTCTCTCTCTCTCTCTCTCTCTCTCTCTCACTCTCTCTCTTTCTTTTCTCTCTTTTTAGGCAGGACTGGAGATCAAATACAGAACTTCCTGTATGCTAGGCATGTGCTCTACCACTAAGGTGCAATTCCCCCCATCTCCCCCCATACACACACACACACACACACACACACTCTCTCCTCTCTCTCTCTCTCTCTCTCTCTCTCTCTCTCTCTCTCTCTCTCTCTCTCTCTCTCCCCGACCTTTAAAAGTGAGCTCATGGAGGGTGGTCCAGCTCTTGCACAAAGCCTGGGGTACTGCTGCTGGGAGGAACCGGGTTAGACCTCTGGGGAAGTTAGGTGTACTGGGAAGAACGGAAGTGGCAGTCCATGCACAGAGCCCACCTGCCCCAGACACCTCCCCCACACAGCCACAGGCCACAGGGAGGCTGCTGTGTCCAGGGCGCTCTTGCCTCAAATTTTTTGCTTGCTGTCTGAATCTTACTAATTACAGGGTGGTTTTGCTCTACTTTAACAATGCAGTTCTCTGGAACCTCTGAGGAAAAGGAAGAAAGTGGAATAGAGGGAAAGACAGGCCTTGAAGAAATCCCACAGGGGATTTCTTTAATGTACAAGGACCCAGGGTTCCTGGGACAGGGTAGTATGTGATGCGCGAATAAGCAGTGGAGTGGGAAACAGTGGGAGCCCAGATTTTGCAGAGGCACTAAATATAATCGGTTTCAACTCTAGTCTCTCTGCTTCTCCAGCAGGCTTAGTTTCCACTACCCCAGGGCTTTGCATATACCGCTCCTTCCTCTACTACCGGGTCTTTCTCCCTTCTACTTGATTTATCCTTCTTCCTCTTCCTCTTTCAGCTCTCAGCTTAAAGGCCACCTTCTTAGGGGGTGCCTTTCTGGCTCCCAGCCCTTATATTTTATATATATCTCTATCCCTTGGGTATTCATGAGGGACTAGTTTCAGGACCTCACTTTGAGACCAAAATCCACAGATGCTCACGTCCCTTATATAAAATTATGTATTTGCGTATAACTCATGTATACCTTCCCATGGATTTTAAATCATCTCTAGATTATTTGTAAGGCCTAGAACCACGTATATGAAATGTAAATAGTTGTTATTCTGTATTGTGTTTGCAGAATAATGACAAGGAAAGTGTCTGTACGTGTTCAGTGTGGATGTAATTTTTTCCACCAGAATGTTTTAGATCTGTGGTTGGTTGACTCTGAGGATGGGGAACCCATAGATGTGGCGGGCCAACTGTGGTGTATGTTCTCAGAGCATCTGTTCCTTTCCTCCCTTTGCCTAGCTCAACTAAGCAATACGTGTTGAATTACTATTTAATTCATGTCTTGCTCCCACCTTGGACTCTTTCAGCCCCCTGAGAACTGGAATCATATGTGGTTTACTCTTGATTGTAGCCACTCACCATGATGCCTGGCACACAGGTACAGTTGCATGTCAGCTGTGTAAGTTAAATGAATAAAGCCGAAGTGGGCTCCCCGCACCACCACCACAGGACTTTCTTCCCCTTTCCACAAAGAGGTCTGCCTGGACCTTTGATTTACGCATCTTCTATATGACTTTAACTTCTCTCCTATGTGGAAGAAAATGAGTATCCGTTAGAATGCTTTGGACTGCAGGTAATGGAAAAGTCAACCCACAGTGGCTTAAACTCATGAGAGAAGATGTTGTTTACTTAACAAGAGGTCTAAGGTTGGTGGAGTGGCTCAAGTGATAGAGCACCTGCCTAGCAAGTGTGAGGCCCTGAGTTCAAACCCCAGTCCTGCCAAAACAAAACAGTGAATCATTTGGACTGGATGTGTCTCAAGTGGCAGAATGCCTGCTTTGCAAGCATGAAGCCCTGAGTTCAAACCGCAGTCTCAAAAGAAGAAGTCTAGAGGAAGATGGTTCCAGAGTTGATTCTCTGGTCCTATGCTATTCTCAAAACCCAGGTTTTAACACTCTCATCATTTGTGTATTGTTTCCATGGCAACAAACATCACACTGGTTCCAAGCAGAAGGAAAAGGACCTTTGGAGAAGGGCCTTTGCTTGCAAGGTTGAATTTAAGTTACCGTCTGTACAGACTCCTAGGATGGTACTTAAAACATGGCTTTGTAATTATTTCTTGACTTATTCCCCCACCACACACACACACACATCCTGCCTCCCCTGACACCTTCTTCACAACAGAGCCTGTGTTTCAGGACTGAATCAGCAGCTCCTACCACAGTGCAGGAACCCATGAGGCTGGCAGAAGAGGGAGGACTGAAGGGGATCAAGAGTGGAAGGTGGGGAGGGGCCAGAGGCAGGGGAAGGGCTGTGCCCATGGCCAGAACTGGGAGACTTGGAAGAAAAGTGAGCTTGTGGTACCCGGTAGTACAGGAAAGAAGAAGTGGTAGCTCTGGGAAGAGATGGGAGAGAGTTGTGGAGAGAGATGTTGCTAAAGGCAGGCGGGAGCTGCAGAGCAGAAGGGAAGGGTGTGTGAACTCCACCGTTTGCACCCACACAGTCTCCTTTAGACCTGAGATGTTTCTTCCATCTCAGTGGTTGTTATTCCCTCCCAGTGAGGGTGAGGGCAAGTGAGAGCTGTTACTCACCCAGAAGCATCCAAGGGCAAGAGAGCCCTGGAGTGGAGAGTGCTGATGTGTCCTGCAATTGTTGGAGAAAGGGATGGATCTCAAATCCAGGTACCTCTTCCCACCTACATGGACTGAGAAATGAATGCAACACCTGGCACCATTCTAAAAAAGCAGGGGGGTGGGGAAGCTAAAATATTGGAGATAGTAAAGAAAGAAGTGGACCTAACCTCCTGATATCCCGTCATCCAATCTTGGTGTCTAGCATTCTCCCTAGTCTTGGGTCATGACCTGCTTGAGCAAGGTCCCTGCTGAGGCTTCCATGGGGGAAATTTCCCAGGCTGGGCTGGCTCTCAGGGCCCCATTGGAACAGCAAGGATGTGCCTACTGCTGTGATTCTCCTGTGGACCCTAGCCCAGCTCCCCTCCATTCCCTCATCCTTGAGGCTTCCTCTCATGGTCTTCATTCTCTCCAAGTCCCACTTGGAAAAAAAGGACATCATCTCAGTGACCAGACTGCTCTGTCTTGCCCAGGAAGACTAAGTTTAACACTAGGAAAGAGAATATTTTGATGGCTGTCTTCTGTGCCTGAAATAAAGCATCTCTAAGTGGTTTACCAAAATACACCTTAAAAAACCAAAACACACTCACTATCTAACATTTGAAATATTCAACATGACTCTCAGATTGCCTTTTATGGACAAAAAATCAGAACAACAGTGTCTAGGAGATGTTCCACACAAGAGAGACTATGGAAGGGTCTGACCTGATCTCTGGCTGGCTGCTGAAGAGGGGAAGGATATCATTGGGGCTTCCCATGATAATCTCAGAAGGGAATTGAGAATCAAAGCCAGCGACCATGGCTTTGAGAACTCTGAGAGCATGAGAACTCTGGACTTTACCTGTTGGGGGATAGTGTGGATAAGATCTGATTTTAGGAGAGAATGAAAGTCCACCGAGTCCTGGGGCTTGTAGGCGGGGATGGGGGTGGGGGGTATATGCAACTTGTAGGCAGCCTAGATCACAGAGTGTGAAGGAAGAGGTGAGAGGGTGAGTGGGCTGGGTAGAAGTGCTCTGGCTACACCTTCCTGTCCTCTCTCTGAGCAAGAATCAAGATCTAGAGAAATGAGAACCCATCCTGTCTCTCTTAGGCTTCTCCAGGCCCTGGGACCCTTTCCCTGACCATTTGGAGAAACTAGATAAGCCAAGGGGGTCAGAAAGACAGGTGCAAGTTATTGTGCTTGGGATAATGTTCAAGGTGACTGATGACTATGGGGAGGTGGGTGGCTTACTCCAGAAAAGCTATACGGTAATATTTGTGATAGTCTCTTATTGTAAACCACTGTCCAAATGCTATTATAAAATCACTGTGAGAGCTGGCGATATAGCTCAATCATAGAGCTCCTGCCTTACATATACAGAGCCCTGGGTCTTATCCCCTATAGGAACAAAAAGTAAAGAAAAGAAAAAGAAAGTACCTCATAAAATCATCGTGTTCTTGCCACCAATTTTAAGAGAACTGCCTAGTGGCCAATAGGGGGCAGCAGAGCCCCATATGGTTAAGCTGTTCACTGGCAGGTAAGGTCCTTGGTCTGCAAGAGGCAGCCCTGGAAGGCAGTGGCTGGTACAAATGCTGCCAGTAACAGCCTGAGTTCCAAGGAGAAGTTGAAGTAGGGTGTCTTTGATCTCTGCTTCTCTCTTTGCTCTCCAGAATCCCCACAATACAACCCCAAAGACACTCAGAACTTCCTGTCTGCTGTCCAGTGTCGCATGAGAGCTCAGGTTCTAGAACTTCTCGTCATCATCCATTTTTGGTTCTAATTCCCTCTGGTTCTACTAAAACATTGGTTAATCTGATAAACTCAGTTACACTGAAGAGCTAGTGGCAGATGATTTAGCTCTTCTAGGGATACTCAGCCTTGAGGGAGTTCGAGCCCTAAGAATGAAGGTGTAGACTTAGTTTCCTCCCATCTCTGCATTGCTGTCTCACAGTAACTGCAACATGGTATTTCCTGCCCCTGTTGTAGGACCATCCTAAAAGTCTCTTGCACACATTCCCAGGTTTCCCATGATTTGTCTCAGGGGCTCAGGAATGCCTTTCCAGTCTCCAGTTGGGCCCCAGACATTCCCAGGATGGGTGCCTCTGACCACCTACTCTTACACACCAGGCATCCTCGGTGCACTAAAGCCCACATGCCTGGCACTTTCCTAAGTACGTATATACGTTTAATCTTCCCACCAACTCACTAGGGGGAGAACTATTGGGGTGATCCTATTTCACAGTTGAGGCGTTTGAGGCCCAGAGAGGTGAAGTAGTTTGACCAACATCACACAGTTGGTAAGTGGAAGAGCCAAGTTTCAAATTCAGGAAGTCTAATTCCTTGCCTGGCTTCACATCACTTTATCCACACAACCTTTTCAGAAAACTAGGGAAACTGCCTTTCAGTCTGTGTCACAACCTCGGCTCTCACCAGGACTCAGTCAGGGGGAGATACTTGCTTTACTCAGCCCTGCCCCTTCCTCCCACCCTCTGACTTGTGGCCTGTTTCTCCTTCCTTTGGTATTAGTTATCTGCCAGGCTACTCCTGCAGCAGCCCTGCCACTGTCACCTGGGGATGAAGGCCTCAGAGCTTGCTGGAGAGAGGCTCTTAACCAAGGCACAGGCTTTGGTTGGAGGAATTAGGTGAATATTTGTCAACTCCTATCACGCCCTGTGGGTGCCAGCTACCTCATCTACTAGTTATTTTGTTTTATTTATTATTTATTTTGAAATAGGGTCATACTATGTAGCCCAGGTCTCAAACTCTTGCTCCTGCCTCAGTTTCCTGAGTGCTGGGATTACAGTTGTGTAAAAGGCCTGGCTTCATCTGATGGGCTAAATGTTGGTCCCCATGGCAAGTGGAATTACCACATTGGGGCCAAAGGGGTTGTAGGGTCATCGAGTTGGAAGGCATGTGAAGGCTCAAGACCCATCCTCTCATTTTATATAAAATAAGAGCCCACAGAGAAGAAATAACTTGCTCAAACTCACAGCTTGCTTCAGCCATGCTAAAAATGGACACTAACAATAGCATTGATGCTCTCTAACACTACGTGTACATGACAGGTATCAACAATAAATCCTTTATATTGCCTTATCTTTTAATAGCCCTGTAACTTGGAACCAGGGAGTACAGTTTTATTTATTTTCCCTCCTTGCTGCACATTAAAATATTTTAAATGCTTTTACCATATTATTTCACTAAAGACATAGAGCTGACACATGAAACAAAGAAATATGTGTCCCACCCTTTCATCCTGTCCCTCCTGCTCCAGGGACAACCACTATTGATTGGTAACAGCTACCCAGTGCTTTGTAGTTTAGACAATGTTTTTCTCACTGGATCCCAGCAACAACTCCCTAAGATATGTTGGTGATGGATGATTATTGCCTCCATTTACAGATCAATCTGTAAGGGACCTGCACAGAGTGAGACATCTAAAAAATGGTGGAGCCTGGTCTGCAACCTTTGAATCATGCCCCACTACCTTCCTTGGAAAAAGAGCCCTGGGTGCTTAGAACCTGGAATGTGCCATAAATAGTTCTCCTTCTGCAAAGGGAGACTTGCAGTTGGTCAGGAAACAGGAAAAATCTCATGGTTTCTTGAGTGTTTACATTTCAGAGTGAGCTGCTCATTCTGTGCCCAGGGGCAGGTTTATAAGGACACCTCCCCTCTGTGTCTCAGCTGATCTAAGGAAGGAAAGCCAATAGGGGAAAAGCCCTCAGGGTAGAGCTGGAGGCTGGGGATCTGAGTGGACTAGAGCCCAAGAACGTCCATAACAAACTATAAACTGGGTGGCTTACATCTACAGAAGTGTGTTCTCTTACAGTTCAGGAAGCCTGAAGTTTGAACTCAAGTTGTCAGCAGGATTGGCTCCTGCCCATGCCCCTCAGCTAGCTTCTGGGGGATGCTGGCAATCCTTGAAGTGCCGTGGTTTGTAGACACATCACTTCAATCTCCGTGGCTTCTCTGTGTGTTTTCTTTTTATGACACCAGTCATTGGACTTGGGGCCCACCCTAAGTATGACCTCATTTTAGCTGATTTCATCTGCAAAGACCCTATTTCAAAATAAGGTCACATTCTGATACTCTGGGTGAACACGAATGCTGAGGAAACACTTTAACCTAGTACACTGTGGCTTCCCCATTTATTCAAAAAATAGGAAAGGCACTTCTAGAATCTTATGAGACTTCATTGATGAGTAACATTCTAGCCCAAGAAGGTGGTGCCAGGACAATTCTGCCCATCTTACAGGGAGGGAAAGGAAAAGAGAAGAAGATGGTGGAAGGTATCCTCAGAGCAGCTCACAGACTGCTTCTGGCTGGTGCCAAGAAACTCCATCCACTGGGTCAGGAGGGCGGAAGTCCATTGTTTTAGCTGCATGGCTTCTGGGTCAAATGCTTTTATTTTAATAACCATGAGATTAAGAATGGCACAGAGGGAAAGGAGAAGGAACAGAGGAAACTGGCTTATTCATAAGAATGACCCCAAAATTAAAAAGTAATAGTTGTGATTTAATTTAACTTGGAATAAATGATCTTTTTCAAATAAATCTGGAAGGAGTAAGGGAAAGATAAGTGAAGAGCTATATCTTGTTTCTGATTATGAAATCCAAATGGACAAAATGAGATGCATCATATAATTTAACAAATAAATGGAACAAGAATGGTGAAAATACCCAAAAAATGTTTTTTCTTTTGCTTGTTCGTTGTTGTTTTGTTTTGTTTTTTTGAGACAGGGTCGGGTTATGTAGCCTAGCTGGCTTGAACTCTCAATCCTCCTTCCTCAGCCTCTGAGTGTTGGGATTACAGTGAGTACCACCATGCCTGGCTTGAGGAAAAGCAAAAAGAAACTTGCTGGTGAACTTAAAAAAAATCATTCACTACATTTTTTTATCAAGGTAGAGAAAAGAAAAGTTAGGAGACAGACTCTATAAAAACAGATTCAAGTTTCTTAAGGACTTAATATAAGATAAATAAGGCCCAGCACCAGTGGCTCATGCCTGTAATCCTAGTTACTCAGGAGACTGAGATCTGGAAGATCACAATTTCAAGGCCAGCCCTGGCAAAAAGTGCATGAGACCCCATCTCAACCAATAAAATTAGGCCTGGTGGTACCTGCTTGTCATCCCATCTACAAAAGGAAACAAAGGCAATAGGATTGCACTCCAGGCCAGCCTGGGCAAAAAGCAAGACCCTATCTCCAAAATAACCAGAGGAAAACAAAAACAAAGGTTGGAGGTGTGGCTCAAGTGATGGATCACCTGCCTAGCAAGTACCAGTTCAAACCCCAGTACCACCAAAAGAAAGGAAAGGTAAATACACAACGCAATGCTACAAGAGGTTTGAAGCCAGCCCGGGGGAAATAGGGTCAAGAGACCCTATTTTGAAAAAAACAAACACAAAATAGGCTCAAGTGGCTCAAGTGGTAGAGTGCCAGCCTAGCGAGCGTGAGACCCTGAGTTCAAACCCCAGTACCACCAAAAAAAAAGGAAGTCACTTATTCAACAAATACCATCTAAAGGGCGAGACATCAGCATGGGTCAGAATTAGCTTCTACCCACGTTTTCACACCACGAACCACAACACACTTCAAATGGGTGATAAAAAGCCAGAGAAGGAGATGGAAAAGCAAATGAGTTTCAACTGTGATGAGGAGAAAGCATTTTGACTGTTGATGTAATAGCTATCAGGCAGGAGGGATGGATCCAAATCTGTTTTTAAAGGCTTTTGTGCCACTGAATGTAATAAACCAAACGCAAAAATGAAAACCACAGAGGGGTAATGGACGAGGCAAACAAAGCTTTCTATCCAAAATAACAAAGAACTGATCCAAGTACAAGAAGCCAATATTCTCCTTTTTGGAGGCACTGGAGTTTGAACTCAGGGCTTCACATTTGTGAGCTAAGCTCTCTACTACTTGAGCTATCCTGTTCCCTTTTGATAAGGAACTTAAGGGAGAGTTAACACATATAACTTTATATAGAAAAATGAGCATCCCCACGATGAATCAATTTTTTTTTTTGGCGGTACAGAGGTTTGAACCCCACATTTGACAGGCAGGCACTCTACACCACTTAAGCCACTCCACCAGCCCTTTTCTTTCTTTCTTTCTTTCTTTTCTTTCTCTCTTTCTCTCTCAACTAAGCAAACTTTTGTTGAAGCTTACATTGTGGTACAGAAATACATTTCAAATGATTAAAGTCCAACAGGGGACAAGTGATCGGCCCAAGGTTATCTAGAGTCACCGCCGCCCCCCCCACTCCTCAAAGAGTGCTGAGGGGTCGGTGCCCATTAGCATGGCTCTAGAATTACCACAGTTATCTAAGTAGGAGTACTGGGTATTTTTGAGATAGGTCTCACAGACTATTTGCCAGGTTGGCTTTGAACCATCATCCTCCTGATCTTTGCTTCCCGAGTAGCTAGGATTACAGGTATGAGCCACTGGTGCCTGCCCCACTATGAATCTTGAACTTGCAGCTTAAACAACCTTTATGTTGTTATACAAATCAATTTAAATGGCAAAACTTAACACTTGACAGATTAAACAAAACCTATAAAACAGCTTCTATCTTTTGATTCCATGATCCTACTTCTAATGATAAATGGAAAATATAAAAGGGAAAAGAGTCATTTCTAAAGTGTTCATCATAGTATTATTTACACAGGAAAAAATACAAACTAACCACTTGCACAATGATTTCTGACTCAGCGTTTCTCAAAATCGGGTTGAAAGCCTCCATATCTGAGAACACAGGGAGGCTGATGGAAACAAAGATTTGGGGCCACAGTTCAAACCTCATAGACTAGAATCTCAGAAGGGGGCTTGGAACAGTCACTTTATCAGCAGTCAGATGATTGATCACCACTCTCAAGTTTCAGAACCACTAGATTCTCAGCAAACCACAGACCATGAAAGCATTTGGAGGACTAAGGAGTGATTCAAGTGACAGATCCTTGCCGTGCACAGAAATGAGAAGAGGGTAATGAGGGTGCAGAGAGGACCCTAAACCCTGGCGGCAGTGACTGTGCTCTTGTGAGATGGCCATAGGGCAGTGGACACAGCAGAATAGAGTAGCTAAAGTGATTGGATGTTCTTTACATTGTTTTAAAAATGCATCGTGATTATAATGAGTTTTTTTCTAATTTGTCAGACACCCAGGGAGAGTTAATAGAACACCAAAAAGAGTCTGTAGGGACTGGAGGCATGGCTGAAGTAGCAGAGCACCTGCTTTGCAAGCACAAAGCCCTGAGTTCAAATCCGATCTAAATAAATAAATATAAATAAATAAATAAAATACAGTCTCTGGGATTCTGACTTCTAGCCATCCCTGTTTGGATATCACCCCTTTTTCTCCCATGGGTCCCCAGTCCCCAGGTAACTAAAAGGTTCTTTCTACCTTGGATTCTGTCCAAGGCTTTGAATCTTGTGTCACTGTGACCTTGGCCAGTTCCAGTGGAGGCATCACTGGGTGAGGATGCTGTCCTTTCATCAGGACAGTTAACTGACCAAATATTTTTACACCAAATAAGGGGAAACAAACAAACAAAATATTAAATTAAATAATTAAATAAAATTAATTTTAAAGGATTTAGCAGACAGCTTCCTGGAGACTGTTGAGCATTACCTTTTCAGGATCGGGAGGGAGACAGGTCTATGGGGAGTGTTGCTCATGCAGGTTTTCTTTTTTTTACTTCTTTTATTCATATGTGCATACAATGTTTGGGTCATTTCTCCCCCCTTCTCCCCTTCCTCCCTTCCCCTCCCTCTGCCCCCTACCCCCTCGATACCAGGCAGAAACTATTTTGCCCTTATCTCTAATTTTTTGAAGAGAGAGTATAAGCAATAATAGGAAGGAACAAGGGGTTTTGCTGGTTGAGATAAGGATAGCTATACAGGGTATTGACTCACATTGATTTCCTGTGCGTGTGTGTTACCTTCTAGGTTAATTCTTTTTGATCTAACCTTTTCTCTAGTTCCTGGTCCCCTTCTCCTATTGGCCTCTGTTGCTTTAAAGTTTCTGCATTAGTTTCTCTGCATTGAGGACATCAAATGCTATCTAGTTTTGTTTTTTGTTTTTTGTTTTTTTAGTTTCTTGCCTATCCTCATACCTCCCTTGTGTGCTCTGGCCTCATCATCTGATCAAAGTCCAATTCCAGTATTAGCTCATGCAGTTTTGAGCTTCTCTGGCTCCCAGAGGGCTTACTTCCCTGAGTGCCGATCCCTGGGGCACAGACAGGCTGCCCCAGCTCCATTTCCCACAGAAGCCTCTTTCCTGGAACCTATACATCCACTCCTGCCCAGAGCCTTGGGGCTTCTCTCCAGGACCTGTGATGTCACAAGGTTAGCCAACTTCCCTCAAGAAGGCTGAGCCAATGTCCAGGATGCCAGGCCACTACGAACTTGAGAGTCCACTTTCTACCAGGGAGTCACCGGGAGAGGTCAGGCCTAGCCCAGAAATATGCCCAAGATTTATTCTTGGTGCTCTGTGGCCCTGGGGGAGAGGATACACGCCTCCTTTCCAACTGTTCTCTGTCCCTGGGATAGCCCCACCCTTCTTCACGCTCTCACAGCTGCTCCCGGGGTGGTCCACAGTCTTGGCAGCCTTGCCTGATCTAGTAGAGGGAGTCTCTTTTCAAGGGAGACCAGGCTCAGGAGCATGCCTTTAGATACTAGAGTGGACACTTGGAAACTGTCATTTTGTTCCCAGCCTCCATCCAGCAGCCAGCATTACTCACTGCCACCTTTAGCCCTTTTGCAAGTCCTTCTGACAGGGTCAGAAACCAGCCCAGAGAACAAATCCAACCGTTCCCACCACCTTATCCCGTGAACTTCTCTCTGAAGGAGAAAGCCGAGGAGAGAATCATGGAGAAGACAACCAGTGTGGGGTTCTGAGTGATTTGCATAATAGACCTTTTATCCTTCATCCAAAAGTATTTCTTGCAGGGAGCTGGTGGTTCTCACACCGGTAATCCTAGCTACTCAGGAGGCAAAGATCAGGAGGATTGTGGTTCGAAGCCAGTTCAGGCAAATAGTTTGTGAGACCCTATCTCGAAAATATCCAACACAAAACAGGGTTGGCAGAGTGGCTGCCTAGCAAGTGTGAGGCCCTGAGTTCAAACCCGGTACCACCAAAAAAAACACAGATGGTCAGCAAAGGCCTATGGAACTGAGTCTGGATGGTAGAGAACTGTTGACAAGGAGGAGCATTAGGCTGAAGGAACAGCAAATAAAAAGATCCAGGGGTGGAAAAAACTTGGTGTGTTTAAGGAACCTCAAGTTCATTGGGATTGGATTTCAGGAAGTGACAGGTAAGGCCTGTGACATGAGATGGTGATGGGCCAGATCAGGGGGACCAAATAAGGGATTTTTTTTTTTTAGATTAGGTCTCACTATGTAGCCTAGCCTGGCCTTGAACTTTCGATCCTCCTGCCTCTGATTCCTACATGCTGGGATTACATGCATGTACTACCATGCCCAGTGGGATTTTGATTTCTGCCTGAGTAAAATGGAAAGTTTTGGAGGGTTTAAACAAGTGACATGGTCTAAAGTAAATTTTCAGGCATCACTGTGGTGGCAGGTCTGAGAATAGAACAAGGGGGAAAAAAGCACAAGGCAGCCCTGCAGTGTCCAGGTGAGAGAGGATATGGGCTTGGACCTGCTGGTGGAGTAGAGAACACAGGGAGACTTGAGACATATTTGGGAGGTCATATGTAGAGAACTTCCTGATGGGCTGGAGTGAGGAAGAGGGAGGAATCAAGGCTAAACCCCTGATTTTCACTTGGGTAACCCCATGATAGGTGGTGACATTTATCAAATGGAGACTGGCAAGAGAGCTGCACAAGGGTGGGAGATGGGAACATGTTTTGCCTGTCTTCAGGCTCATCTTGATTCCACAGTCAAGGAATTCATTATCTTATGTTCTTTCCCAGCCAGCCTATAAAATCTGACTTTTATAAGCTGAGAAAACCGTGGCTGAGCTCAGCGAGTCCAGAGTCAGGGCTAGGAGATAATAACAAGGAGCCAGTTTGCCATGTAGGGCTTTCTGCTCCCAGGGCAGAGGCTCTGAGTCTAGCACTCTCCCTTGTGGCCCAGCTTTCAAACTCCCAAACATCTCACCAAGCCCCTTCTACCATCTTGGCAACAGCTCCCAGGATAGGATGCTCCGGCCCCAAGATGTTTTGTCTCATCCCTAATCTCCCTGGAGCCTCCCTCCTTTTCTCAAAGTGCCCAGTGCTCTCTCCTGCGTCAACTAGGATGGTGATGGCTGGGACAGAACCTAGGAAGCAGGGAATTTGGACCAGATGTTGGAATCAGATTTGGGGACTGCCTTTTTCTGACTGCAAAATAACACACAATCCCTCCTTTCTTTACAGAGTTAGGAAGAGGGGCTTTAGAGTCAAGAAGACCTCACTTTAAACGCCAGCCACTGTGTGATCACCTGCAAAATAGAAATAATAATCACCTTTCCTATGGGCCTCTTGTGAGGACAAAGTAAGGTTAAGATTTTGAAGGTGAAGTGCATCACACCCAGGGCAAGACAAGTGATAGCAGTGGTATTGCTGCTGTGGAACTCTTAAGGCCATCCCCAAGGAGGGAGGTGACAGACGTCAGTCCCTACCGCAGGTGAGAAATCACCGCATCCTGGATAATGAGGCTCACTCTGCATGCCCCAAACCTTATACCCACACTTACACTTTTTGCTGGCCTCTGTAGAGTTAGCAAAGTCCAAGGCAAGCTAGATCTTGCTTTATGGCTTATTTTGTATCTCTGCCTCAGTGCTCCCATCTATAAACTGGGGATAATTATTGTGCCTACCTCATGGGATTGTGGCAAGGCTTAAATGAATTAGCTCTTTTGTGTGTGTGAGTATGTGTGTATGTGTGTGGTCCTAGGGTTTGAACTCAGGACCTCATGCTTACTGGACAAGTGCTCTACCACTTGAACCATATCCCCATGAATTAGCTTTTAAGTACCAAATCCTATTTAGTATAGTGTCAGGACTGGCTGGCCATTGTGGGAGGCAGAAGCAGGAGAATCACAAGTTCAAGGCCAGGGTGGGCTACATAGCAAGACTATATCTCAAAATCCCTTTACTTAACCCCCCTGATCTGGCCTTTCACACACCTCCACCCCTCTCATGTTATAGGCCTTGCCTCTCACTCCCTGAACTCCAACCCCCATGAACTTGAGGTTCTCTGAAACTATCAAGCTCTTTCTGTCCTCAAGGTCTTTTGTTTTGCCAAAAACCAAACAAAAATGGAAAAATGGGGAGGGAGGAGATTTTCAAAAAGGAGAAATAGATTCTTGGTGGGAAAAAACATTGGATGACCACAAAACCTCTGGAAACAGACCTCTGTAGGACCAGTTTCCCCTCTGTGGTTCCAAACCCACAGAAACTAAAGCTTCCCTATCTCTTCCTTATTCCTCCCACTACCACAACACACGTGCACGAACATTCACACAGGCACACTCACACTCATTCTGAGTAGGCCCTTAGGATCCATTTTCTGCCTCATTCCACAGTAACTCAAGTTACTGGCAGGATGCACCTGCCAGGAGTGTCTAAACAATCAGCCCCAACCCATCTCTGCTGCTCCTCAGGGGAGGAGCATTCTCCCCAGTAGAGATCATTAGAACACACTGTCCCCAGCAGTCTCTCAACCATAATTTATTAGCTGGATAATTACAGGAAGCATCTGCATTTTCTTTATTGTGTTGCTGATGATCAACACATATCCAAAGAGCTAAAAATAAATGTCAGGAGGTCTGTCTTATTTGAAGTTGGGTAAATGTGTATTTTCTCAAAGATCAAACCTTGATATGGATGGAGAGTCGCATGAAGTGTGCCCAATGTCCATGGACTGAGATCTGTGATTCAAATATACAGGTACATTGGACTTACACTGAAAATCAGCTGTGAAATACTACCCACTCACTTGCCCCACTACTGGATCGTGCTAGGGGAGAGAAGGTGCCAGTTTGCCCTAGTGCTGCCCTGATTCTGTTCCACTCCCCCATCCTGCCTGACACACTAAGCAAATGGGCTCCCTTCCCAACGCCCTACTTTCTCCATCTGGCCAATGGGCAGGAGGAAAAAAGGCAGGGGAAGAAGACTATTGAGCCTAACAGTTGCAATGTCTGTAGTGCCTCCCAAACAGCCGCAGAGTCTGCCTGTTGTGGAATCCACTTCTCTTCAACTAGAGGGTCAACACTAAGAATACTAGAACCACAGGAGGAAAACAAACTTTTATTTAAGTACTTTGTGGGGGGAATAAAATAAACATAATATGGAGTAAATGCAAAATTTAGATGAACATTTTAATTAATTAATTACTTAATTGCTTTAGTTTTTTTTAGGTTTTAAGAGACAGAGTCTTGCTATGATGTTCAGGCTGGCCAGAGCTTCTGGGCTCAAGTGATTCTCCTGCCTCAGCCTCTTGAGCATCTGGGACTGCAAGCATCTACCACCATGCTCAGCTCAGGATGAACATTTTTAAATAAAAAAGCACTGAAAAGAAATTTCTCAGTTGTGGCTGTTGCTATAGGTCAGTCTAACAGACCCGGGGCCCAAGTTCATGCTCTTCTGGTTTGGAGAAAGCTTTGCTCCTCTAGTCCTGCCAGATGAACTTCATCTCCTGATGGCTCAGCAGAGGCCAGAGGTATCTGGCAAAGAGTGGAGATGGTTTGTGAAGAGGGCAGATGAAAAGTCAGTCTTCCTTTCCTGTTTCTCCCCACTGCAGATTAAAATGCGCTGGGTACCAGCTTCTGAGCTCAGGCCCCTTCTCAGTGAGCCCAGATATGTTGGTCAGCTTTCCATAACTGCAACAAATGCCTGAGATAACCAACCCAAAAAGAAAAGGGTTATTCTGGTTCATAGTTTGGGAGGTTTCAGTCCATGATGGGGTATCCCCGTGGCTTTTGGCCTGCGGGGACGCAATACAACATGGCGGAATACATGGGAGATCAATGGTGAATCATGGTGCTCACCTCATGGCCAGGAAGAGAAGGGCCTGAGGAGGGGTAGTTCCCTGGTAGAGTGCTTGCCTAGCATGCATGAAGCCTTGGGTTTGATCCCCAGCACTGAAGGGGAAAAAAAAAAAAAGGAAGAGACTGCAGTCCTACAATCCCTTTCAAGGGCATGTCCTCAGTGACCTAGTTACCTTCTGCTAGGACCCACTTTTAAAGGTTCCAACACCTCCCAACAGTGCCACTCTGGGGACCAATCCTCTAACACATGAGACTCTAGGGAACACTCCACACCCAAGCTATAGCACTAGGGACCACTGTGTATTCAGTCATCTTTCCTGTGGCTTCCACTTACAAAGAGGTAACTCCAAGGAAACGACTCTATGTAATGTACTCCCTGATACTCAAGGTCAACTTCTACCACAGGCTTAACAGACACAGCGCCCAGGGCTCTTTGATGACTAGTGACTCCCTTATGTGGTTAAACATTACCTTGGGTATCTGCTGAGTAAAACACATTTTCCTCCACTGTGTGGGTAGGTCTTATCTAATCTATTGGAAGCCCAAAAAGAACAGAAAAAGTGGAGTAAGAGAGACTCAGACTCTCTCCGCCCAACTCTTTTTGAGCTGGGACATGGACTCAGAGTGGAACTTACACCATTGACCCTCCTGGGTCACCAGCTTGTCATGGGACTTCCGTACAGATACGCATAGGTTATATTCCTCCATCTATTGGTTCTGTGTCTCTGGAGAACACAGCTTCCTATAGTCCTTCTACTTTAAGGACTCCATGAAAATGTTTTAATTTTAATTCCCTTAAAAATTATTAGGAGACAATGGTGATAATAGCAATGAATAAATATATAAAAAAGAGTAAAATTTGAATTATTTGTCTTCATACCAATGTAGTCATAAAATATAATCTTAAACATATTTTTATGGAGGAATGGGCCACAATGTAAGTGTCTGAGATCCAGGCAAGCCATAATGTCACCTGCTGACACTTTGTAGCACCCTCATCCTTGAGAGCTAGGAGTTCTTGTTCCGGGAAGCCAATGTCCACCCCCTGGTTCAGTGGGCTGACTAGGATGGTGTTTCCTTGACTTTCCACTGATCTTGAAGAAGTTATTTTGGGAGCTGTCATCTTGAGTTTTATCTATTAATAGAAGCATGCAAGTGTGCAGGGGTGGGGTGGTATAGCTGTCCAGAAAGCAGAGTAACCAGGAGTCAGGTGTGGGATAAGAGTGACTGTCCACACTTCCTCTTCCATTCTTTCTCTGTGTCCTGTCCTGGTTCTTGTCTAATTAGGTTGACCTCTGTCTCCTGTAGACCATCACCAAATACTTAGTGAACATATATGACGTGTCAGACACTATTCAAGGCAAAGATAGACAACTGGATGCTTTCGGCCTTCTCAGGCAAACAATCTCGTCAATGAGCCGTTAGAGCCCAGCTCGTGGTGCTGTGGTTTGGTCTGGACGAATGCGAAGGCCATCTGCAGAGGTAGCCTGTGAGCAGGGCTAGGGAGGATGAATATGAATTTTGCTTCAAGGGAAAGGGGAGAGGGGACAGGCAGGTATCTTTCTAACCTTCAGAGGGAAGAATTTGTGTCGGAAATGTGATGACACCAAGAAAAGTCACATTTAATGGGAAGCCCAAAATTATCCACCTATTCTTTCTGTGATAGCATAAAGTTATTCCAACTAAAGAAATACAAACGAATGCACAGGAGAGAATACTCTGTCATAAAAGACCTACCACTACCATTAAAGTAACCTTTTTAGTCACCTGAAACTTTGACAGGAAAAGGAGGGGAACACAACAGGAGCTCTTTTGAAATTTTTCTCCCTCCTCATCCCTTCTGCTCCTCCCTAGTCTTTTGGTTGAAGAAAAGCCCCACCTAGAAGGTGGCGAATCTTTTTTTGATTCACAGAACCCAGACCGGAGAAAAAGAAAGACACACCTCTGGAGGAGGAAAACCCCACTCAGCATGCAGGTGCCCTGCACTTCTCCTCTGTTCCACCCTATAAAAGCACTTTGCTCCCAGCTATGAAGCCACACAACTATAACCAACTTGTCTTTGACAAAGGAGCTAAAAATATACGCTGGAGAAAAAGCAGGCTCTTCAACAAAAACTGCTGGGAAAACTGGTTAGCAGTCTGCAAAAAAGTGAAACTAGATCCATGTATATCACCCTATACCAATATTAACTCAAAATAGATCAAGGATCTTAATATCAGACCACAAACTCTTAAGTTGATACAGGAAAGAGTAGGAAATACTCTGGAATTAATAGGTAGAGTTAAGAACTTTCTCAACAGAACCCCAGCAGCACAGCAACTAAGAGATAGCATAGATAAATGGGACCTCATAAAACTAAAAAGCTTCTGCTCAACAAAAGAAATGATCTCTAAACTGAAGAGAACACCCACAGAGTGGGAGAAAATATTTGCCAGCTACACATCAGACAAAGGACTGATAACCAGAATATATAGGGAACTTAAAAAACTAAATTCTCCCAAAATTAATGAACCAATAAAGAAATGGGCAAGTGAACTAAACAGAACTTTCTCAAAAAAAGAAATTCAAATGGCCAAAAAACACATGAAAAAATGCTCACCATCTCTAGCAATAAAGGAAATGCAAATTAAAACCACACTAAGATTCCACCTCACCCTTGTTAGAATAGCCATCATCAGCAACACCACCAACAACAGGTGTTGGCGAGGATGCGGGGGAAAAAGGAACCCTCATACACTGTTGGTGGGAATGTAAACTAGTACAACCACTCTGGAAAAAATTTGGAGGCTACTTAAAAAGCTAGACATTGATCTACCATTTGATTCAGCAATACCACTCTTGGGGATATACCCAAAAGACTGTGACACAGGTTACTGCAGAGGCACCTGCACATCCATGTTTATTGCGGCACTATTCACAATATCCAAGTTATGGAAACAGCCAAGATGCCCCACCACTGACGAATGGATTAAGAAAATGTGGTATCTATACACAATGGAATTTTATGCAGCCATGAAGAAGAACAAAACGTTATCATTCGCCGGTAAATGGATGGAATTGGAGAACATCATTTTGAGTGAGGTTAGTCTGGCCCAAAAGACCAAAAATCATATGTTCTTCCTCATATGTGGACATTAGATCAAGGGCAAACACAACAATGGGATTGGACTTTGATCACATGATAAAGTGAGAGCACACAAGGGAGGGGTGAAGATAGGTAAGACACCTAAAAAACTAGATAGCATTTGTTGCCCTCAACGCAGAGAAACTAAAGCAGATACCTTAAAAGCAACTGAGGCCAATAGGAGAAGGGGATCAGGAACTAGAGAAAAGGTTAGATCGAAAAGAATTAACCTAGAAGGAAACACACATGCACAGGAAATTAATGTGAGTCAACTCCCTGTATAGCTATCTTTATCTCAACTAGCAAAAACCCTTGTTCCTTCCTATTATTGCTTATACTCTCTCTACAACAAAATTAGAGATAAGAGGAAAATAGTTTCTGCCAGGTAGAGAGGGGGTGGGGTAAGGGAAAGGGTGGGGGTGGGGGAAGGGGGGAGAAATGACCCAAACATGGTATGCACATATGAATAAAAAATAATAATAAAATAAATTTTAAAAAAAAGCACTTTGCTCTCCTGAGTCCGCTAAGGTGGAGCTTTGAGGAACTACCCAGCCCCTCCATCTTCTTCAGCAGCACTTTGGATAAACCAAACTTTTGGATAAACCCACCACCTTTCATCTTCCTAACTGTGGTCTCTTTAAGTGGTGGGCAGCCTGGACTTTAATTCTGGTAACAGGAAGGGGGCATTCCAAGCAGATGTCATGTCACAGGCAAAGGCAAGAGGACCATTGTTCTGAGAATGGTAGGTAGTTCGGTACAGTCAGGAAGAGGGAAGTGCCAGATAAGGCACTTATCCTGAATAAAGAAACAGTTACTAGGCTAGCAAGTGAGAAGTTCTGAGTTCAAATCCAGTACCACTAAAAAAAGAAAGAAAGCCGGGCACTGGAGTCTCACGCCTGTAATCATAGCTACTCAGGAGGCAGAGATCAGGAGGACTGCAGTTCAAAGCCAGTCCAGGCAAACAGTTCTGTAAGACCCTATCTAGAAAAAACTGTTCACAAGAAAGGACTGGTGGAGTAGCTCAAGGTGTAGGCCCTGAGTTCAAGCCTCAGTGGAAGGAAGGAAGGAAGAAAGGAAGAGAGGGAGGGATGGAGGGAAAGGAAAGAAAGAAAGGAAAAGAGAGAGAGAGAGAGAGAAAGAAAGACTAAAAAAAAAGTAACATCCTTGCCCTTCACCCTTGTTGGTGAGTGTGATTGTAACAGGGTTTTAGAGGCTGCTTTTGCTAAAGGCACTGACCCTTCACTCAGACCTGCAGATGTTTAATGGTAACCAAAAGCAGACTAAAAGGTTGGCATCTCTACCTTCATTTTGCAACTGTCTCCTTTGCTATTGTAAACTCTGGGCAGAATTCCTGCTCATTTCTGTGCATAGACACGATAATCACTTAAGGAGTGTTCATCTACAAGTGGTAATCCTCCGCCTTCAAGGCTAACAGCATAACCAACAGGTTACCAACCACCAGCTTTTGCAACAGCCTGTTCCGAACCACCTGAATGATACCTAGAAGCCTTCATTCATTTCCCTAAGCCTAGCTAACTCCATTTTGATTTTGCCTTTCTTTCTTTTCTTTTTTTTTTTTTTTTTGGTCTTTTTGAAACAGTGTCTCACTGTGTAGCCTGGGCTGGTCTCAAACTTGGAAACCCCAATTCCAAAGCCTTTCTGACTTGTTCTTTCTCTGAGTCATTTTCTCCTACAGTCATCTCAGGTTCCAGAAACACCAGGTATCACAAAACATCTTGTGACAAGAGTCAAAACTATCCCCAGGCATCAGAGACTTTTTTTTTTTTTTTAAATCTCTGACAAGGCTCCTGTGAAGATCCTGAAATACTGAATAAACTCCTTTCCTACTTCTCCACCACTGTTTCCATTGGTCTTTTGGGGTGAGTGTTTGAGCCTGGTCTATTTGGAGGAGCCCCATAGTTGAGCCTCTGACCTAGGACCCAGGAAACATAATAGAGTGGGTTTTTAAAAAAAAACTTTCCCTATAAGCTATAAATACCCAAGCTTCTTTGGAAACTGCATAGTTTAGTGTAATGTAAAACAAATAGACATTTGCTCTTTGATGTTGGTACCTGGCACAGAACTCTTAAGACCCCAGGAATTTCCTGAGTGATAGGAGTATCTTTTGTGGTTTTTAACAAGTTCCTTTTTGGACACAGCTGAGTCTATGCTAACGCCGTGAGACTTCTAGATTGCTTTAGGGCGGGGGCTGGTCACCTGGAAGACCAACACAGGACTAGAGGTTGGGAACTTTCAGCTTCACCTCCTGACCTCCAGGGTGGGAGAGGGACTGTTATAAAAACTCTTCAACCACAAGACCCAGAAAGGTTCCCAGTTGGTGAGCACACACCTTGCCCTACTCATCTTCTCCCTTTGGAAATTCTAAGTGGACACTGAGTTCTGTTCTAGTGAACGATCAAATCTGACAGGCTGGGGGAAGAGGAGAAGGCATTGGAATTACCTATTTTATGGTCAGTCAGGCAGAAGTGTGGGTCATCTGGAGACCCCATTCATGGCCGGCATCTGAAGTGGGGGCAGTCTGTAGGGCCAAACCTTTTGGCTAAGTTGAATTGAATTGTTGGATATCCAGTTTGTGTGGGAAAATTGGAGAACTAGTGTGAAAAACCAACCCATATGTGGTATCACCCCACACACACACACACATTTGGTTTGGAAGTGGTATCAGAAAAAAACATACACGTAGAAATGGCATCTCAGAAGGTGAAATCATCAACCTGACTTGGGGAGGTAATTCACAAAGTAGTTCATATACTTCACAGTTTGCTTATAGCTAATGTAAAGTCTTTTTGGCTTTGGAGTCAAACCTCCAACCAATAGTCTGAAAAACAAGCTTCCCAGGTGTCTTAGTCTGTTTTGGGCTTCTATAACAGACTCCCTGCAGATTCCATGTGTGGTGAGACTGGGTAATGTATAAAGAACAGAAAATTCTCACAGTTCTGAAGATTGGGAAGGCCAAGGCCAAGGCATTGGTAGATTTCATGCATTGTGAGGGCCTGGTCCCTACTTCCACCAAGGTGCCTTGCACATTGCATCCTCTGAAGGAGAAGAACACTGCTCCTCACATAGAAGAAGAGTGGAAGAGGCCAGCTGTGATGGCTCACAACTGTAATCCCAGCTACTCAGAAGGCAAAGATAGGGAGGATTTATAAACTGGGTGTGGAGATGTTCAGCTTCCAGCTACTCAGGAGGCACAGGTAGGAGGATTTCAGTCCGAGGCCAGCCCTGGGCAAAAACATGAGACCCTACCTGAGGAAATAACTAAAGCAGAAAGGGGTGAGGTTATTAATCAAGTGATAGAGTGTCTGTCTAGGAAGTAAATGGCCTTGAGTTCAAACCCCAGTACTGTCAAAAAAAAAAAAAAAAAGAGTGGTCAAGCACAGAAAGAGAATCCACTCCTGAAAACTCTTTAAATTCAGGCTGGAGGTGTGGCTCAAGTGATAGAGCACCTGCCTAGTATGCATGAAGCCCTGAGTTCAAAAGCCCAGTACTACAAAATACAAGCAAACAAAAAACTCTTATAAGTTGTAAAATGAATTTGGAAGGGACAAATATTCAAACATAATACTAGGAAAAATTAGATCTTTTGTTCATTTTAATGGCAAGTAATGACAAGGTGGGTAACTCAGATAGAAGCTTGAGAATATACAAGTTCCCCAGCTTTCTGTTCTTTCTACCACCAGAGCGGTAGCTGTTGGGCTTCATGACCCAGAAGTCCACGGAGGCAAGTAGTCCTCTGGGAGTATGTGAATAAGAGGCAGGACTCTGGTTCCGGCCTGGCTCTTCCACCCCTGTACCCTTTGGGCAAATTGCTCCCCTCTTTGGGCTTCAGTTTTCTCGTCTGTAAAATTGGGTGTACTGGACTTGATGATTGCTAAGGCCCACTCAGCCCTAAGAGCAGGATTCCGAGGCTCTAAACTCAGAGAGGGTGCCACCAGAGATTGCTGCAAGACACAGTAAAACGGCCAGACACCAGGCTCATCACATCGAATTACAATGAGTGCTAGGTAAAGGAACTCTTCAGGAAAGCAAACAGCCTTTAAATTACTTCTGCCCCACTCCTAAGCCAGATGTTTTCCATGAAGCTGAAATCCGAACTGCAGAGAGACGGATCCAGGTCCACGGAGGCTATACTCTGAGTGATTAGAAGAGCGTCCTGGAGAGGACACTAGTGGCACACGCCTGGAATTCTAGCACTCAGGAGGCTAAGGCAGGAAGATGGTGAATTTGAGGTCAGCCTAGGCTGTATAGCATGTTCAAGGCCAGAATGGGCTAGAAAATGAGACCGCCTCAAAATACAACAGAAGACACGGAAGCTCGCTCATTCAATGTCACATGACCAGTTGCTATGCTGGGCGGTTAAATCAGTGTTAAAATAGGCTGCTGACTTGAAAGGTGGGCTGAAGTTAATAGGATTATGTTTGAAAGGAAGAAATGAGGATCCAAGCTCAGATCCCAAAAGACCAAGTAGACCAGGGGTTTGCCAAATCTAGCCTTCTACCTATATTTTGTTTGCTTTGTTTGTTTTTGTTTTGTTTTGTGTTGTTGGGAATCAAATCCAGGACCTTGCACACACTAAGCATGTGCTCTCTCCCTGAGCTATATCCCTAGTCCCTTCTGCCTGTTTTTGTAAAATAAAGTTTTACTGAAGCACAGCCACGTTCTTTTGCTTCTATATTACCTATGACTTCTCTCATGCTGTAACAACAGAGTTGTGACAAGTTGAAACTACCCCCAGGCAACTTTCTTATCTCCAAGGCTCCTGTGAAAGATCCTGACATACTGAATAAATTCCTGTCCTTGTCAAACAGGGACAAAGTCTAAAATATTCACTATCTGGCCAAGCCATAATCTGAACAAGGAAGACCAGATGGGGTGTATTTTAGTCTGTTCAGGCTGTGATACAAAAATACCATAGACTGGGTGACTCATAAATACAATAGAAATTCATTTCTCACAGTTCTATACACTAGGAAGTTTAAGGTCCCAGCAGATTCCATGTGTGGTAAATTCCCACTTCCTGATTCCAAAGACCACACCTCAGTGGAAGGGGCCGGGAAATCTCTGTCAGATCTCCATTATAGGGCCACTAATACTATCGAATGAGCTTCACACTCATTACCCAATCCTCTCAGAAAGACCCTACCTCCTAATACCCCACCTTAGGAGTCAGGATTTCAACATATGAATTTGGGGAGATTTGACTTTATAGCAATTCGAGTAAAAAAGGTTAAAAAAGGAGTATAATTATTTAGTATATATTATTAGTAGCATTGTAATACTAAGACAAAGATCATACTAGATAGATTGCTCTCTTTTGGATGGAAGTGGCCAAACCAAATACAAAATTAGCACAGGTGGAATACTTTAGAAGGATGCCTTGGAGAAGGCAGGTGAGCCCTGGGAACAGTCTAACCAGGACCTTTCTTCCCGTCTTTTACCTCTTCTGCCTATGGCCATGCCTCTCTTAGTACAGATTGACTTTCTGTGAGTGGCAAAATCATGGTTATAGCAAGATTCCCATCACTTTTTGGTTTTTTTCTTCCTCAATACATAGAAAGATGGCATCTCCCAGGGCAGCTAAGTGAGGGTAAGGGTTGACATTTGACTGGTGAACATGAGTGGAAGTGGCCTGTGTCACTTTCAGGCAGAGGCCCTCCAGAGCTGGTGGGCCTTCTCCATTTCCCACCCCCCCACACCTCCATTTCTTCCAACGTTTTCTTTGCATCTAAAAGTAAAAGACTCAAGATGATGGAGACTCAGAATAGCAGGTCCCTGAATCACCACTTGGAACAGAGTTTCCCAAAACTGCACAAACCTATCAAACTTTGCATGAGAAAGAAATACGTTTTTGCTGGATTAAACCACCAACATTTCAGGATTAGTTCATTTTCAAGTATAGTATATTCCATCTTATTCACATGGCTGCCAAAGGATGCTGAGTTTTATATATTATCATTTCAGTTACCAGAGAAGTACTCGAGTTCAAAATCCCAGGAAATGAATTGGTTGGACCAGCTTAAATTGAGTGCCAATCTCTTAGCCAATCAACTGGCTTGGGAGCAGAGTCACAGGTGAACCTGGCAGCCCCTCCTAGTACCACAGGAGTAAAGTTTAATGGGGAGGGTGCAGCTTTCAGAAAGAGCCTGTAGAGTTGGAAGGAGGAGAGGGGGATGGAAAGGATGACAAAGGGAGGGAACAGACAGGTATATAGGCCTCCTAAGCATGGGACTGGTGTATCATTGTCTTGCATAGTGTTGGGAAAGGGATCCTGAGTCAGGATTCCTGACAAATGCATTGGAACATGCTGAGAGCAGAAGGAGTGGGGCAGTGAGAAAGAAGCCTTAAAGATCCTTGACCTAAGAGGTAGAACATAAAGAAATGGGGATTTTTAATCTAGAAAATGGAAGACTTGGCAGGAAAACCATGATTCTCTTTAAGGATATGAAAAGCTGTCCCATGAGAGGAGCAGTGTGTGTAGCTCTGCAAAAGGCCAGACTAGGCCCACAAGGTGGCCCTGACAAAACAGGCAGACAGCAATCCAGCTTTAGAAAGAACGTCTAACCATTTCAGCCAACAAGGAAGTGCTGACTCTGAGAAGGGGATGAGCTAGCAACCATGGGCCACACCAACCAACTCTGGCAGGAGTGCTGAGGACAGGGATGGCTGCATCCTGCCCTGTTTGCCTTTTCTGCACATTCCCCTTCAATACAGAGTGTCAGAGTTATCTTAAATTAGTCACCCATTTTGGCCAAGAGGATTCAGAAGAGGCTAACTGCAGCCCCAATCCAAGTAAACTCCACTGTGAAAGAGGGGACAATCTGCATTGGATATGAACCACATTGTCTAGAAGTTGGCCTTTGAAGCCCTATAGCTGCAGAAAAGGGGTGTGTGGGAGGTGCTCAGAGACCCTGGGAAAGATGCTCTATCCCTGTGCTCATGTGACTGATCCTTGAATACAGCCAAGAAGCAGGGCCTGGCGACAGGAGGGGAGTGAGGAGGAAAGAGTTTTCCAAAATGTCCTGAGCACCTTGTAGACAGATGGACAGACAGTGCACTCAGAATCAAGTTGGAGGCTACGATAATGCATCAGAACCTTTTCCCGTCACCTCATAGCTAAGGCACAGGTGGCCATGTGTCTTAAGTTACTGGTAGGACCCCAGTTCTGCTCTTCCAGGTTTTGTAGGAAGCAGGGGTAGTGGTAAGAGCACAGACAGAGACTGGCCTTCTAGATTTGAATCCTGACTCTGCTATTTGCCAGCTGTGTGACCATGAAGAAGTTTCTTTATCTTTCCATGGTTCCATTTCTTTCCTTTTTTTTCCCCCCTGTGGTATGAGGGGTTGAATTCAGGGCCTAGTGCTTGCTAGGCAGGTGTGCTACCACTTGAGCCACTCTGCCAGCCCCCCTTCCCCACCCTCCTTTATTTTCTCCCATTTATTGATTATAAGTAGAGACTAGAGCTATCACCTACCTCAAAGGGCTATTGGATTAGCCATTGTTTTCAAGTCTGAGAGATGATAATTTGTCTAAGATCACATATACAAGAACAGCAAAGCTAGAATTTGGACCCAAATCTACCTGATTCTGAGACCCAACCTTCTCCTGCCCCTCACCAAACTGTCTCCCATAGCCCACAGCCCAGTCTGCAAATAGAAATCGTTCTTGTTACCTCAGGAAGATTTCTTTAGCCAAGCTTTTGCATTCTAGAGCCTGAGCGCCTCTGTCCTCACACAGGAAGACTGAGGCAAAGTACATTCATAGTGACACATCACCCCCAGGATGGGGTACTGAACCTGTGCCAGATGTCCTTTCGAGTCAGGTGTTTGAGGTGAAAATAACTCAACAGTGAGCTCAAGAGCAGCTCCAGTGACCTCCTAGGATCAGCGTGGCCCCAGGGCTCTGTGTCAAGTAGGCTGGGTTCGTTAGTCAAATTGTCCCTTGCTTGTGGGGAGTGGTGGCATGCCTGTCAGCCTCAGCACTCAGGAAGATGAGGTGTGAGGACCAATTGAACACAGCCTGGGCAATATAGAAAGACTACATCTCAAATAAATAAATAAATAAATAAATAAATAAAGTAAACAAAGCTGTCCCTTTGTTTTCAGGTGCCTCCCGAGCCTGTCAGCCCTTGTGGAAGGAAGCCCTGGAGCGAAGGGCATCCTGTGTCACACAGGGACAGAGAGTCCCCCTGAGGTACATGGCCTGCCCATCTGGGATGTCTCACATCAGCCCACTCCGGAGCCCAGGATGCTGACTCGCTGAGCTCTTGAACAACCTTCCCTTAGCTTGGGCTGTCGCCCTCCTGCCCATCAGGGATGTATAAATAGATTTTAGCTGCACCTGTGTTTCCCCAAAATTTGCTGATGGTCTGAGCTGTTCCTCGTCCTGTGCCAGGTCGGGGTGCTGTCCCTGTCTCCATTATGGGAGGGTAGAGGTTCCCAGCTGGGATGGGAGGCTGGGGGCTGGAGGGCGGGCTGCTGAGTCAGAAATGTGCAGGAGCGGGACCATCTGCTAGGCCTTGCTGAGTTTCCGAAGCTGCACAGGGAGGAGGCAACCTAGGCCTACAGCTCAGCCACAAGCTTCTGGAAGACACAGGAGACAGCAGGGGTGGCTGACAGATCCTGGTTCTGCTGCTAGCTAAACTTCCACAACCCTTCGAGCCTTAGCCTTCTCATCTGCAAAATGGGGGAGAACTGTACCTCATTCCCTAAAATGGACCTTCAAAAGAGTATCTAGTCCTTAGCACCAGCAGCAGGGCAAGGGCTGCCTGGAGGTCAGCACAGGGTGAAGGTAAGCACCTGGCTCCCAGAGCCAAACTGCTGAGGTTCAAAACCTGGCTCTGTCACTTACAGCACATGCCCTGGGGCTGGGGCAAGAGTTATGTGTGTACTTAACTTCTCTGCTCCTTGATTTCCTCATCTGTAACATAGATATAGTAACAGTCAAATGCTTTGTGCAATTGCTGTGAGAATTTAAATGGCGTAATACTTGCAGCGCACTTAGAACAACGCTTGACACATAATTCATGGGCATCTGCTGAATGCACAGCGGACATTCTTTTTTTTTTTTTTTTTTTTTTTCATTTTTCTTTTATTATTCATATGTGCATACAAGGCTTGGTTCATTTCTCCCCCCTGCCCCCACCCCCTCCCATACCACCCACTCCCCCCCCTCCCGCTCCCCCCCCTCAATACCCAGCAGAAACTATTTTGCCCTTATCTCTAATTTTGTTGTAGAGAGAGTATAAGCAATAATAGGAAGGAACAAGGGGTTTTGCTGGTTGAGATAAGGATAGCTATACAGGGCATTGACTCACATTGATTTCCTGTGTGTGGGTGTTACCTTCTAGGTTAATTCTTTTTGATCTAACCTTTTCTCTAGTTCCTGGTCCCCTTTTCCTATTGGCCTCAGTTGCTTTAAGGTATCTGCTTTAGTTTCTCTGCGTTAAGGGCAACAAATGCTAGCTAGTTTTTTAGGTGTCTTACCTATCCTCACCCCTCCCTTGTGTGCTCTCGCTTTTACCATGTGCTCATAGTCCAATCCCCTTGTTGTGTTTGCCCTTGATCTAATGTACACAGCGGACATTCTTGTTCACCCCTATAGACCCATGCAGTGTTGCCTGTTGAAATTCTTTCCAGCATCTGGTAAACAAATCCTCCTGGAAACTGTCATCCTTTCTTCTAAGAATGGTGCCTTTGAATCCTTTTTTCCATCTTATGGCACTGAATTCACAGTATCTCTGACTTTTTTTTGTTCAGCTTTCTAGCTCCTTCTACTAATGTCACTGGAAACCCATGTCCACCCTCCTTTGATTTCAGCCCAGGACTCAGGGGGGCTTACTGAGTGTGTAGAATTCCAAACCCCATCCAATGTACTCTAATAGGTACTGTTGTGCCCCAGTACTGCATTAGGCACTGTGGCATAGGATGAATACCTAAGGCTTCTGCCTTCAAGGAGCTCACAAATCACGAGGCAGGGGAACCAGAAAGCAAGAAAACAGATCACCAAATAGACTTTAGTAAATTACATTGTAAGGGAAGGGCTGGGGTCTACCTTGGTGGTACAGTGCTTGCTTAGAGAGAGAGAAAATCAGATGCGTACAAAATCACAGACCCCTAGCAGTGGGACGGACCTTCAGAGTTTGTCCTGCCCTCCAGGGGCTCACAATGAGAAGGTGACATTGGCTCAAGAAAACAGGAAATCTCTTTGGCAAAGTCCAGCCAGTGGGCCTGGGACCCTGGCACCTTTGACATGGAGCCCTAGCACAGGGCAAGCAGTATCCTATTGGTACCAAAAGCTTAGGGGCAGCAGATTGGCTAGGCTAAGAGACAACAGGACACCTGAGAGCCTGCCTGGCAATGGATAAAGACATGGCGGCTGTCTGGTTTACTGCTGTTGCCTAAGGACCCCTGGGGCCTGACATTCTTGCCTCAGCAGCCAGGAGCAGGAAATGAAGGGGGAACTGGCCAGCCTGTGGTGGCAGCCATCCCTCCTGCCTGTGAAATCCGAGGAGATGGGCTGAGGACAGCACTTGCTTCTGCTCCCCTGTCCTGGGATGAGCTTTTGGCTTTAGATCTTTGCTGCACTGAATGAACGACCTGTTACAGTAGAGACAGGATGACAGGGTCAGGATGGGGACAGCCCTGGAGAGGATGGGTTTCTGCAGTGGAGCTGGAGTAGGAATGAGGAGCCTCCTCCTCAGATTTAATTAAGTGATGTGGGGTGCATTGTCCTTTATGGACTCATCGAACATCTGTCAACTCCCTGGTTCTCTTGATAAACATTTATCAAATGCCCACCGTGCTGGGTGCTCAGGACATGGGAGTGAAGGAGCTGTGGTCCTCAACCTCTCATAGACCATTTGGGCAACATTTTGTTCTTTCTAAACCATGTATCAGAATCTCAGCCAATACTTGCTACAATCCTGGGAGTCCTTACTGTGACAGTATAAAGGCAGAGGAACCTTTAGAAGTGGGGCCTAATGCAATGCAACTAGGTCACAGAGAATAGATTGATGCTGGAGTGAATTAGTTCTCAAAAGAGCAAGCCCACCCCATACATACTGGCTCCCTTTCCACTTTTTTTGACATATTGTGATACAATCAGAGGGTCCTTGCCAGAACACCAGCACCATGTGAGCCAAGTAAATTTTTTCACTTTATAAGCTACCCAGCCTCAGGTATTTTATTACAGCAAGACCAAATGGACTAAGACAGTGTTGTTCCCATTTGATAGATGAAGTAGGGAGACAAGAGAGAAGTTAGGTAATTTGAGGGTTTTTCCAGTTCTTTCAATAGTTCCTCACCAAGGGGAGTCAGGGTACTGGTATTTTAACTTATTTTTCCTTTACACATATATTACATATATTATTATATATAAAACATATATACATATATATTATTTTTAAAACTTTTTTTCTGTGGTACTGGGGTTTGAACTCAGGGTCTCACACTTTCTAAAGAGGTTCTCTATCAATTGAACCACTCCATCTGTCCCTTTTTTTGTGAAGGGTTTTTCAAGATAGGGTCTCACAAACTATTTGCCTGGGCTAGCTTCAAACCACAATCCTCCTGACCTCTGCCTCCTGAGTAGCTAGGATTACAGGTGTGAGCCACCAGCTTAAATCCACTTTTAACTGACTCCCTTTCCTGTTGTGAAGGGAATTTGGTGTCTCTGTGGGGAGAAGATCACCAGAGGATCTCACTCAGCCCCCTTCCTATATTGATTTGTGTGTGTGTGTGTGTGTGTGTGTGTGTGTCACAAGGTCTTGCTATGTAGCCCAAGCTAGTCTTGAATTCATGATTCTCCTGCTTCAGCCTCCTGAGTGCTGGGATTGTAGGTGTGTCTATATTGATTCTTAATGGTTCACCCAACTGTCATCATCTATTAGCAACGTGTGATGGGTTAGGGAAGGCTTCAAAGAACTCCTCAGCTTATTTTCTCTATTCACTATTTCACTTTTAGAACTTTCTTGTTGCATGGAAACAAAACCCTGGACAAAGGATAGATCAGAGGCCTATTTAAAGTTCTTGCTTTCCAAGCCTCAGCAAATATAAGAAAATAGAAATTATACCATGCATACTATCTGATCACAATGCAGTAAAAGTAGAACTCAACAACAAAAGTAAAGACAAAAAACATGCAAACAGCTGGAAATTAAATAACTCACTACTTAATGAACAATGGATCATCGATGAAATAAAAGAGGAAATTAAAAAGTTCCTGGAAGTCAATGAAAATGAAAACACAACCTACCGGAACCTATAGGACACAGCAAAGGCAATTTATAGCCATGAGTGCATATATTAAAAAGACTGAAAGATCCCAACTCCTAGAAAAACAAGAACAAGCAAATCCCAAAACAAATAGAAGGAGAGAAATAATAAAAATAAGAGCTGAAATCAACAAAATAGAAACCAAAAAAACCATACAAAGAATTAATGAAACAAAAAGTTGGTTCTTTGAAAAAATAAACAAGATCGATAGACCCCTGGCAAACCTGACTAAAATGAGGAGAGAAAAAACCCAAATTAGTAGAATCAGGAATGCAAAAGGAGAGATAACAACAAACACCATGGAAGTCCAGGAAATCATCAGAGACTACTTCGAGAATCTATATTCAAATAAATTTGAAAATCTTAATGAAATGGACAGATTTCTAGATTCATATGATCATCCAAAACTGAACCAAGAGGAAATTAATCACCTGAATAGATCTATAAACACAAAATGAAATTGAAGCAGCAATCAAGAGTCTCCCCAAAAAGAAAAGTCCAGGACCTGATGGATTCTCTGCTGAATTCTATCAGACCTTTAAAGAAGAACTGATACCAACCCTCCTTAAACTGTTCCATGAAATAGAAAGGGAAGGAAAACTGCCAAACACCTTTTATGAAGCCAGTATCACACTTATCCCAAAACCAGGCAAAGACACCTCCAAAAAGGAGAACTATAGGCCAATCTCCTTAATGAACATTGATGCAAAAATCCTCAACAAAATAATGGCAAACCGAATTCAACAACACATCAAAAAGATCATTCACCACGACCAAGTAGGCTTCATCCCAGGGATGCAGGGGTGGTTCAACATATGAAAATCAATAAACGTAATAAACCACATTAACAGAAGCAAAGACAAAAACCACTTGATCATCTCAATAGATGCAGAAAAAGCCTTTGATAAGATCCAACACCATTTCATGATAAAAGCTCTAAGAAAACTAGAAATAGAAGGAAAGAACCTCAACATTATAGAAGCTGTATATGACAAACCTACAGCCAGCATTATACTTAACGGAGAAAAACTGAAACCATTCCCTCTAAAATCAGAAAGCAGACAAGGATGTCCACTATCTCCACTCCTATTCAACATAGTACTGGAATTCCTAGCCAGAGCAATTAGGGAAGAAGAAGGAATAAAAGGAATACAAATAGGTAAAGAAACTGTCAAAATATCCCTATTTGCAGGCAACATGATCCTATACCTTAAAGACCCAAAAAACTGTACTCAGAAGCTTCTAGACATCATCAATAGCTACAGCAAGGTAGCAGGACATAAAATCAACATAGAAAAATCATTAGCATTTCTACACACTAACAATGAGCAAACTGAAAAAGAATGTATGAAAACAATTCCATTTACAATGGCCTCAAAAAAAAAATCAAATACCTAGGTGTAAACCTAATAAAAGATGTGAAAGACCTCTACAAGGAAAACTATACACTTCTGAAGAAAGAAATTGAGGAAGACTATAGAAAGTGGAGAGATCTCCCCTGCTCACGGATTTGTAGAATCAACATAGTAAAAATGTCTATACTCCCAAAAGTAATCTACATGTTTAATGCAATTCCCATCAAAATTCCAATGACATTCATTAAAGAGATCGAAAAATCTACCGTGAAATTTATATGGAAACACAAGAGGCCTCGAATAGCCAAGGCAATACTCAGTCAAAAGAACAATGCAGGAGGTATCACAATACCTGACTTCAAACTATATTACAAAGCAATAACAATAAAAACAGCATGGTACTGGCACAAAAACAGACATGAAGACCAGTGGAACAGAATAGAGAACCCAGATATGAAGCCACACAACTATAACCAACTTGTCTTTGACAAAGGAGCTAAAAATATACAATGGAGAAATAGCAGCCTCTTCAACAAAAACTGCTGGGAAAACTGGTTAGCAGTCTGCAAAAAACTGAAACTAGATCCATGTATATCACCCTATACAAATATTAACTCAAAATGGACCAAGGATCTTAATATCAGACCCCAAACTCTAAAGTTGATACAGGAAAGAGTAGGAACTACTCTGGAATTAGTAGGTATAGGTAAGAACTTTCTCAACGAAACCCCAGCAGCACAGCAACTAAGAGATAGCATAGATAAATGGGACCTCATAAAACTAAAAAGCTTCTGTTCATCAAAAGAAATGGTCTCTAAACTGAAGAGAACACCCACAGAGTGGGAGAAAATATTTGCCAGCTACACATCAGACAAAGGACTGATAACCAGAATATATAGGGAACTTAAAAAACTAAATTCTCCTAAAACTAATGAACCAATAAAGAAATGGGCAAGTGAACTAAACAGAACTTTCTCAAAAGAAGAAATTCAAATGGCCAGAAAACACATGAAAAAATGCTCACCATCTCTAGCAATAAAGGAAATGCAAATTAAAACCACACTAAGATTCCACCTCACCCCTGTTAGAATAGCCATCATTAGCAACACCACCAACAACAGGTGTTGGCGAGGATGCGGGGAAAAAGGAACCCTCTTACACTGTTGGTGGGAATGTAGAGTAGTACAACCACTCTGGAAAAAAATTTGGAGGCTACTTAAAAAGCTGGACATCGATCTACCATTTGATCCAGCAATACCACTCTTGGGGATATACCCAAAAGACTGTTACTCCAGAGGCACCTGCACATCCATGTTTATTGCGGCACTATTCACAATAGCCAAGTTATGGAAACAGCCAAGATGCCCCAGCACAGACGAATGGATTAAGAAAATGTGGTATCTATACACAATGGAATTCTATGCAGCCATGAAGAAGAACGAAATGTTGTCATTCGCTGGTAAATGAATGGAACTGGAGAACATCATTCTGAGTGAGGTTAGCCTGGCCCAAAAGACCAAAAATCGCATGTTCTCCCTCATATGTGGACATTAGATCAAGGGCAAACACAACAAGGGGATTGGACTATGAGCACATGATAAAAGTGAGAGCACACAAGGGAGGGGTGAGGATAGGTAAGACACCTAAAAAACTAGCTAGCATTTGTTGCCCTTAATGCAGAGAAACTAAAGCAGATACCTTAAAGCAACTGAGGCCAATAGGAAAAGGGGAACAGGTACTAGAGAAAAGGTTAGATCAAAAAGAATTAACCTAGAAGGTAACACCCATGCACAGGAAATCAATGTGAGTCAATGCTCTGTATAGCTATCCTTATCTCAACCAGTAAAACCCCTTGTTCCTTCCTATTATTGCTTATACTCTCTCTACAACAAAATTAGAGATAAGGGCAAAATAGTTTCTGCTGGGTATTGAGGGGGGGAGCGGGAGGGGGTGGAGTGGGTGGTAAGGGAGGGGGTGGGGGCAGGGGGGAGAAATGAACCAAGCCTTGTATGCACATATGAATAATAAAAGAAAAATGAATAAATAAATAAATAAATAAATAAATAAATAAATAAAAATAAAATAAAAAAAAAAAAAACAAAACTAAATTCTCCTAAAACTAATGAACCAATAAAGAAATGGGCAAGTGAACTAAACAGAACTTTCTCAAAAGAAGAAATTCAAATGGCCAAAAAACACATGAAAAAATGCTCACCATCTCTAGCAATAAAGGAAATGCAAATTAAAACCACACTAAGATTCCACCTCACCCCTGTTAGAATAGCCATCATCAGCAACACCACCAACAACAGGTGTTGGCGAGGATGCGGGGGAAAAAACCCTCTTACACTGTTGGTGGGAATGTAAACTAGTACAACCACTCTAAAAAATTTGGAGGCTACTTAAAAAGCTAGACATTGATCTACCATTTGATCCAGCAATACCACTCTTGGGGATATACCCAAAAGACTGTGACACAGGTTACTGCAGAGGCACCTGCACACCCATGTTTATTGCAGCACTATTCACAATAGCCAAGTTATGGAAACAGCCAAGATGCCCCAGCACTGACGAATGGATTAAGAAAATGTGGTATCTATACACAATGGAATTCTATGCAGCCATGAAGAAGAACGAAATGTTATCATTCGCCGGTAAATGGATGGAATTGGAGAACATCATTCTGAGTGAGGTTAGCCTGGCCCAAAAGACCAAAAATCGTATGTTCTCCCTCATATGTGGACATTAGATCAAGGGCAAACACAACAAGGGGATTGGACTTTGAGCACATGATAAAAGCGAGTGCACACAAGGGAGGGGTGAGGATAGATAAGACACCTAAAAAATTAGCTAGCATTTGTTGCCCTTAACGCAGAGAAACTAAAGCAGATATTAAAAGCAACTGAGGCCAATAGGAAAAGGGGACCAGGAACTAGAGAAAAGGTTAGATCAAAAAGAATTAACCTAGAAGATAACACACACGCACAGGAAATCAATGTGAGTCAACTCCCTGTATAGCTATCCTTATCTCAACCAGCAAAAACCCTTGTTCCTTCCTATTATTGCTTATACTCTCTCTACAACGAAATTAGAGATAAGGGCAAAATAGTTTCTGCTAGGTATTGAGGTGGGGGGAGTGGGAGGAGGCGGAGTGGGTGGTAAGGGAGGGGGTGGGGGCAGGGGGGAGAAATGACCCAAGCCTTGTATGCACATATGAATAATAAAACAATAAAAAAAAAAAAAGAAAGTTCTTGCTTTCACCACGCATGTTACACTCTGACGCCCATCTTGACAAGCTCTGCTTGGAGGGTCTTACTGGTTAGAAGCAAACATAGCTTGATTTGAAGCTGAAAGGCCTCCCTGGTTAACATAAGCTCTTTGGGGACCAGAGACGCAGCTTATGGTTCTGTGTCTCCAAGCACCAAACAGCACACTGTTCTCCACTTAGGCGCTCAATAAACCCTAATTGATTAGTTGATTGGGAACAACAACTATGTAAGTTGCTTGAAAAGCAATCTCCTACAGGCTGACAGCCAACAGGGGAGGGGTGGGGGACATTCGGGGGATAGGAGATTTCAAATCAATGTGTTTGCTCAGTTCCAAGGCAAAGTTTAAAGTGAATGACTGAAGCATTATTTTAGAACCGTACAAAATTGCAAAAATGCAAACACCCAGCCATGGAGGAATAGATATATGAACTGGGTATCTTAAGGTTCTAGAAAACTCTATTATTTAAAAAGCAAACATGTTGTCTATTTCAAAACAGAGACAGTCATACCAGATACCAAAATGGGAAAAGCAGAATCTGAAAGGATGTAGAAATATATTCACATACACTTAGACAAGGGAAAAGCTTGACTATGTGCAGCTGCTTTTTCTTTGGTAAGTTCATGAAGCAAAGGGAATGGATATAACAGAATTGTATCAGTCACATTGTGTGGTGTCGTGGGAGAAGTCCTAGGGTCAGATAACCCAGGGATCCTTGACCAACCCATCCTCCTGCTCCTGTTTGCTACCCATGGAATGGGAATTATAATACGTGTCTGCCTGTCTCACTAGGCAAGCGTTAAGGCAATTTATTTACAGCATGTAGTGTGATATTCATAGATATGGAAATAATAATGCCTTTGACTATGGGATGATGATTCACACATGGCTCAGGCATTACAAAATATACAGCGTATAAATGTTATTACCTTTCTGGAATCCAAAGTCTTACAAAATCCAATGGGTTTTAGGTAAGAGATCATGGGCCTGTAGTGAGCCTACTAGATATGTTCTTTTATTTAATTTACCTTTTCACAATAATTTTAGAGTAGGGTTTTTCATGCCCCTTTTACAGATGAGAAGGGGTTGGGGATTTAGCTCAGTGAAAGAGAGCTTGCCTGGCAAGTGCAAGGCCCTGAGTTCGGTCCCCAGCACCGGAAAAAAAAAAAAAGCAAATACAGATGAGAAAAGTTGTCCATATAGAGGCTCAGTAATTTGCCTTCCTGTTAATAATAAGCAGTCTGGGCCAGCTCGGGAACATTCCAAAGTGCATGACTGTGGCCACCATGATCATACCAGCTAGAAGCCAGAAGTGCTTGTAGGAATGGCATCTGCTTGCATTTTTCTTGTGAAACTAATAGGAGATTTTTTTTTTTTTTGAGACAGACTCATATATTGCCCAGGCTGGCCTTGAACTTGTGATGTTCTTGCCTCAGCCTCCCAAGTAGCTGGAATTGTAATTACTCACCACTACATCTAGCTCTGAAACTAACGAAGGAGAATGTTTCTTCTAATATCTGACAGTGATTGCATGCTGGGTACTTGACAACAGGTTGTACTAATATAGTTCTGATTTCAGATGATGCTTCATGAGGTTACATAACACTCCCCAGTGAGTTGAGGGACATGGGATTCAAACTCAGACCTAATGACTCTAAAGCCTGAGATGGCAAATATTTTGTTGGGCAATCAGGAAGTTCCTAGGAGTATAAGCAGTGCAGATGACCAAAGACTGAGAAAAAGGCTGATTGAAAACACTTATGAATCTGGCTCTTTCCATTTCTTGGTCCTTCCCCCTTCCCACCCTCCTCTGTTAGCCCATCCTCCCACCTTCTTAACAACAAAATCAGCTGGCATCTCCAGGAAATGAAATGTAAGCCAGGATTAGGACAAGTGCCTTGAGCAGAGTCATAAAAAGAAAAAATATGCAAATAACTAGAAGCGATGCACAGGTACATCAGTCAGAAGACTAAGCTGAGTTGTTTCTTAGGATGCTCAGGCGCATGCAGGTAAGCAATGAGCTATTCCTGCAAAAGCTACCATCTAAGCTCACGCCTGCAGTGCTAGCTATTCTGGAGGCTGAGATTGGTAGGATTGAGGTTTGAATTCAGCCAAGGCAAAAAGTTCTCAAGACCCCATCTCAACCAGTAGCTGGACGTGGTGGTGTACTTGTCATCCCTGCTATGAAGGGTAGTGTAAAATAGAAGGAATGTGGTCCAGGCTGGCCTGGGCAAAAACTGAGACCCTAGCTCCAAAATAACCACAGAAAAAAAGGGCTGGAGGTGTGGCTTCAAGCCTGTCTAGCAAGTGGGAAGCTCTACTATTTCACAGCCCTCACCCAAAAAAAGATGCCATCAGGTCCTGCTTATCAACAGTACTGAGATCTTGGAGGAATAGATTGAGTGAATGTCAGCAAAATAACACCTATTGTCATTTTATTTTTTCCTTCTAAAGGGATCCAGAGGAAAGGCTTGGCCCTTAGGTATTGAAGAGATCCAAACTTCTGCCTCCTGCCTTGACCCTTGGCTTTGGGTCAGCAGGTCAAACTGTTACAGAAGCTGGCATCAGGAAAGGCAGGAGGTGTTGGGCACTGATTAACCTTGACTGTCTGCCTGCAAAGAATTCCTGGAGACCCTACTACAGAAAGAACACAACTAAATCAGATTAATCCCACTGGATCTGGTCTGCATCCTGGAGTATATATAAAACTTGAAACTCGTCATGGTGGTGGTGCACACCTACAACCCCAGCACTTCGAGGACTGAGGCAGGAGGATGGAGAGTTCAAGGCCAGAATGGGCTACGTAATGAGACCCTCTCTCAAAAAAAGTTTGAAAGCCCTAGTTGAAAGCCTTTTTATAGTTTATAAAAAGAAACACTAACTTTGGGACACTCCCATGTTGGTGCTTCTTCTAACTCAGCAGAGTTGATCCAAGACTCGGGAATAGGTGATGCTGGTGCCAAGCACAGAGTAAAACAGGACTGCTGTCCTGGAGGAGCAGTGGGGATTAGGTACAAGAGAGTAGCTCAAGGCAGGAGCAGCATCTCATGGAGAGTGGAAGGGAAAGTTTAAGGACCAAAGATATAATCACAGGAGATGGTCAGATGTTTAAAAAGAAGAGAGAGGGCTGGGTTTGGTAGCTCAAACCTGTAATCTCAGTTACTTGGAGTGGGAGATAGGAAGGATCAAGGTTCAAGGTCAGCCTGGACAAAAGAAAAAAAAAGTCCCTATCTTAACCAATAAGCTGGGCATGGTGGCATCTATCATCCTAGTTACACTAGAGGTCACAGGTAGGAGGATCTTAGTCTGAGACCACCCCAGGCAAAAACTCAAGAACCTACCTGAAAAATAACTAAAGTACTTGGGCACTGATGGCTCACACCTGAAATCCTAGCTACTTGGGAGACTGAAATAAAGAGGATTGTGGTTCAAGGCCAGCCCAGGCAAGTAGTGTCTCAACATCCTATTTCCAAATAACCAGAGCAAAATGGACTGGTGGTGTGGCTCAAGTGCTAGAGTGCCTGCTTTGCAAGCATGAATCCCTGAGTTCAAACCCCCGCTCCCCACCCCCCCACACACAAAAACTAAATTTAAAAAGGGGGACTGGGGACATGGCTCAAATGGTAGAGCACCTTCTGGCAAGCAAAAGGCCCTGAGTTCAAACCCAGTACCCCCAAGTAAACAAATAAAAAGAAGTAGGTGTGTGGCAGGGATCTGTAGAAAATTTTCACTGTTACAGAGAGTGGGGAGGTGGGCTGGTGGCGAGTAAGAGAATCAACTAACATAAACCAAAAAGCAATTTATTAGAAAGCCATGAGGGGTTACCCTCAGAGCCAAAGGAAAGGCTGAAGAACTATCTGAGAAGACAACGAGAACCCAAACACCTCTAAGGATTCAGGTAGCAGGCTTCATTGGATAGTCTATTTAGGTATCTTGTTGAAGTTCAAGTGAAACAAAGAGGTCAGTTATTCTGATTTGGGTCAAGAATCTATCCTTGGCCTAGGGAAAGGGCCCACCAAGACTAAGTCCAATGGCAACAGGTCATTCTACAAAGCTGGAACTACACTGCCTTGCAACTAGTAAGGGTGTTTTAAGCTTCCACTGACAAGGGCCACTAATTTGTCCTGTTTTTCCCAGTTTGGCCATTAAAAGTCTAATGTCCCAGGAAACCCTTAGTCTCAAGCAAACTGGGACAGCTGATCACTCTATAAGCAACAGAGTGGCGGGCCAGAGTTGGGCAGTGGAAAATTGTTGAAAGGCATTACCTACAAGTCCTTTAATGGCATGGATGTCTACATTCCATTTAAAAATGTCACTTGTGCTAAGCTGGGCTCTATTACCCCTTCTGGTTGCTCTAAAACTCTACTCAGCTTCAGGGGAGGCCAGAATGTGCTCCCAGTAGAGTAAACTGAACTGACTAAATTTGAATGAAATGTACTGAATGGGGTGTCACAGGGGCTCAGTAGCTTGTCAGGTGTCATACAGATGATAAGTGGCAGAGGCAGGGGTTAGAACTAAAATCTGTCTGATTATAACTGTGCTGTCACCCTTGCCCTGCTCTGGGATGGCCTAACACTGCTAAGACTCCTGATACGCCAAGGGTCTGCAGCTGGATTTGGGGCCTGAACTCCCAGAGAGCTTCAGGAGGGCCTCAGCAGGCCCATCTTACAAAGGTTAAGGTTATGAAGTGAGGTGGGGTGTATTTGTGTGTCTGCAGCTCTCAGAACCCAGCCAGGTGCACTCTGTCCCAGGGCAGGCATGCTTCTTCAACAGTAGACAGATTTGCAGAAGCCAGAAGGACCTACCTTTCAGTTCTGCTGACCCCAATCCATGAGCTGGGAGGAAGGACAAGACAGGTGTAAAAGGTATGAGGAACCCAAGGATCTGCCTGCAATTTTCCCTTCCTTTGTCCCATTCCTCAGGAAGGGTTCCCTGGAAGGGGCTGGGTAAGGCTGTACTATCACTCCTTAAGAGTTTGCTATGGTTTAGATAAGTGTCTCTGAAAGGTCCGTGTGCTAAAGTCTCATTCTAAGAGAAGGAACTAGGATCAAGGAGAAAAAGACCCAGGACAAAAATAAGGCTGTGTGGGGAAGGTATGGAGGGAGGTTGTCAAAGCTAAATTCAGAATTATCAGAGGTCAAAAATGTCACAACCCTCCTCCACTAGGAGGGATCTTTGTGCCAGTTGTCTTAAGTTTGGCTAAGATGGCATTCCTTATAGCCCCCTGCTTCCACCACCCTCCCACATCCAAATATTTCAGCTCTGCAAATACCATTCACATGAATGGACTCTAAAAGCATCTAAAGCTGGGTGTGGTGATGGTGCTCACCTATAATCTCAGCACGAGAGGCACAGGCAGAAAAATCCAAAGGTCTAGGCCAGCCTGGGCTACATAGCAAGATGCTATCAAAAAAAACAAAACAGAAGAAAAAGGCATCCAGAACCTCATCAAGTGTAAGGGGGCACCTGACTGGCCACAGACGCTTCCCAAAAGGTCCTCTGCTTGAATTGAAACAAGAGTGATTTGCAAAACTTGGCACCATGGTACCCAGTGACTCAGGAGGCTGAGGTAGGAGCCACCCTGTAAAAAAAAAAAAAAGTGATTTGCAGAGAAATGTGATAAATCCAAGGGTGCAGGCTAGTTGCCAACAGTCCTCTGTAAAACAGGGGCATAAGGGCACCCATCTGAAATGGGAGAAAATGAGAGCATGCCACATGGACAATCAGTGCAGTACTAGTAGAAAAAGCCACAGCTGTGATTAAAATAAGGCCCAACACCTCTAAGCTTAGGTTAGTGGCTGCCTTTTCCTGTTTCTGTTTCTCTGCTCACCAAAGACAATCCACCTGACCCTTGGTTGTACTTGAGTGCAGTGTAGATAATGTACCCTTCTGAGATATCCATCCCAGGAAGTCAAGGTTACGGTCATGTCTTCAGGCCTTTGTGAAGGCTGGGAAGATTTCAGAAGATACAGACCCTTGCCATTTGCTCTCCTGGGACATTTCTGTCAATGCATCTTCCTTAAAAGGTCACTTTGGATTGAGTGAGAAAAGAGCAGGGAAGGGGAGGAAGGAAAGCATCAAGAAAGAAAGACATCCATTGAGCTGGATAATTAGGACATCTTGGGTCCCCTCATCTGGGCCTTGCCTCTTGTCTCTTTTCTGAAGCTTCATAAAGTAGATTGATTCATTAGGTTTACCTCCTATACTATCTTCCCCCAATAGAACCATCTTATAGGTTGTTTACACCAACATGTAAAAGACTGTTGGGGGTTTTGTGTTAGCTCATTTTTATAAGGGGGAAATTCAGCTTCCAAAGAAATTGAGTACTTTAGCTGGGAGCTGGGTGGCTCACACCTGTAATCCTAGCTACTTGGGAAGATCTCAGCCAGCCTGGGCAAATAGATCCCATCTCCAAAATAACCAGAGCAAAAATGGACCAGAGGTGTAACTCAAGCACTAGAGCACCTGCTTTGCAAGCCCCAAATCCTGAGTTCAAAGCCCAGTCCCACCAAAGAGAGGGAGAGACACAGAGACAGAGACAGAGACAGAGATGAGAGAAAGAAGAAGGAGAAGGAAGAAGGAGGAGGAAGAGGAGGAAGAAGAGAAAAAAAGGAGGAAGAAGGATGAGGAGGAGGGAGGAGGGGAAGGAGGGAGGAAGGGAAGGACGGAGAAGGGGGAGGAGGGAGGAAGAAAAAGAAGAAATGAATAAGTTCAAGTGAATAGGAGCAGGAGAGAGCAGAGGGCCTTCCCAGTGGTTTAGAAAGCTCACTGTCAGGTTCCATAGTCTGGCTATGTCAGGGAGTCCAGGCAATTTGGGTTTAGCCAAACACATTGAGTGCCTTCTAAATCCTCCTGGAAGTACCAAAGTTGGCAAGGACATGGTGACAGGGAGGGGGATGGGGGCTGGATAAAACAGAGGTACTTAACGTAGCACATCTCAGGGAAAGCAGAGTTGCCAGGTAAGAGCACAGGGCTCTTTCTTAAAGAGTAACATTTTTTTCTTTCTTTCTTTTTTAAATTTTAATTTATTTATTTTGTGTGCTACTAGGGTTTTAACTCAGGGCCTCACACTTGCTAGGCAGGCGCTATAACACTTGAGTCACTCCACCAGCCCTTTTTTGTGTCGGGTAATTTTGAGATAGGGTCTGGCTTTTTTGCCTGGATTGGCCTCAAACTGCAATCCTCCTTATCTCTACCTCCCAAGTAGCTAGAATTACAGGTGTGAGCCACTGGCACCCTGCAAAGAATAACTTGATTTAATGCAAAGGGGTGTGGCCTTTTAGCTCTTTGGGGTACCCTCCCTCCATCTTTAGGCCTTCCTACCCCATTGGATTTCCCAGGTCATGGCCAATGTGTTCAAGAGGAACTCATCTCATGGACAGCTGCTGCCAACCTGTATCCTGCCTGGGACTCATCTCCTTGTAGCTTGAGATAAAAGGACCAGATCTTGCGCCACAAGGGCTGAGGTATAGTGGGGTGGATCCAGATAACTTGAGAGGGTCAGAGCAGAGATAGTGAGGACTGGCGGGCCATACCTCCTACCTTTGCCCCCCAATAGCCCTCCTGGTTCAGGACAGTTTGATGCAAGGTGGGAAGAAGTTCCATGGTGGAAGAGATGGGTCACAGCCAGTCCCGGAACACAAACACCAGTATATTTTATGTGCACAGATATGAAAAGGAAGAGACAGAGACCAACAGAGACACAGCAGGCAATGGAAGCACAAACCAGTCATGTGCCTTTCTCAAGAGCTGCCCAGTAGGAAGACAGTCCCACCCACTTCAAAGGCCCTTTTGCAAAGTCAGGTCTGAAGCTACTCCTCTGGGCAGCCTCAGGGTGGAAGGCACTCTCCCTGCCTTAGCCAAGGCCAGGCCTCTGGCTCGCCTTGCCCTGTCGTGCATCTGCACAGCCCAGAGCTTCACAAATGAATGTTCTCACATGAGCTAACCCACTCAGCAGCTGTCTCCCCAGGAGACCCATGCAGAGCGAGGGACCAGGACAAAAGGGCTTCATGAGCACTCCCTACATATTATTGCTGTGAATAAGCATAGGCCATTTTGACTCCCTGGCACTGAGGAGGGGACAGGGCACAGGAAGCCTAGCAGACGTCCAAAGCAGCTCAACCATGCAGGGCAGCACGTTTGCGATCTGTAACTTGGAGATGCTGCCATGGCCAGCGAAGAGGCCCTGAACATCAGAGGCTCAAAAACAGCCAGCAGCCTCCCTACCAGCATCCCCACTGCTTGGTAGAACTAGAGTCACACCAAATTGAGCCCTGGGCACTACAGGGGATGGGGCCCAGAAGATACCTATAGTTGCAGTCTTGGCTGCCCCTGGTACATATGAGCCGCAGAACTGGTGGTCAGGCCACAGATTTTAGTCTCCCCTAGCTGAGGGCTCTGTGTCCTATGAGGGACCATAGGACAAATGGGGCACCTAGATGAAGCAGAACCACAATGCTGAATGTTGCCAGGCACGCAGGTTCACCCCAGGAACTCCAGTGCTTGGGATTTATAGGGCCCAGAGAGAAATTGGTGCTGGGGAATGCCTAAATGGCAATATCTGGAATGGTGAGGCCTGGTGGGCCATCCAAGGGCTTTTACTCCTACTGAGAATTAGGGTGGTCTTACACTGGGAGACTTCAGCAGGCCAGCCACTTGATTCAGTTGTATAAGGGGCTTATGAAGGTGGGCAGCCTGGAGGGATGTTAGAGTACAGGAGATGGAGATAACGTGGAACTGGGGAAAGGGACCCAGGGAAAAATTGCCCAGTGGGAATGGGGAATCCTCTCCACCTGTAGATGGAAAGCAATGTATCCCTACTGGAAGCCTGAATTCCTGTAAACCCCCAAACCCTGGAATTGGGTCCACAACAAAATCAAGGGCAGGATTAGCCTCCATTAGAATGCAGCTTGAGATTTTAGAAGCAGGCTAGGAACCACCTTATATCTTGCCCCAGACAGAGAAAACTGCAGAAAAATCCTGCCAAAAGCCTTTCTCCAGGCCCTGGACACCCTGGCTGCCTGCGCTGACCAGTGAGGTCTGCATGGTCCAAGTGGAACAGCTCAGAAGAGATTCTCTCCACAAGTGGTACTGTCACTTTTTAGTGATCTATAAGAAAGGGAAGGCTAATTTTCACCTCAGAGCTCTAGTTTGGCCAAGAGAAGACCACATCCCATGGGATGGTCCACTTTTTGATGGAAGGCTACCCTCAAAGAGTTGGGGATGGAGCCAGAAGGGGCCTGGAGTAAGGATTTTGCCTGTCCACTGCCAGCAATGGACCTGTCATGGGGGGAAATGGAGACAATCAAGATGATGCCATGAGTGTGGCAGGGCTAATACTGTCAGAAGAACAAGCTCAATGGGTCACTCTTGCTAGGAGGGGAGGTGCGAGGGGCAGTCCTGAGGTTCAGCTGCAGAGCTGGGGCCATGGTAGAACTAAAATCTATCCCTCCCCGTGAAGGGGGCTCCAACGAGCTTTCAATGGTCCTCTTTCTCTCCCTCACTCTCCCTAGGTCCAACACTGGATGCCTGCTTCTCCATTCACTAGGCTAGGCCGCCTGATCGGCTTGAAAATAAACCAACCAAGGCAAATAGGACCTAGAGGTCTGCCTTTTCCCTCATGACAATGATTTGCCTCTAGGTCTCCACTAAGGACCCACAGGGCCTCCTCTCAGCACAGTTATGCCCTGGGTCATACCATTCATTTTCAGCAGTCCCTTGCAGACCAAGATTGGAAGGCAGAACTCAGAACCTCCCCAGGCATCAGGCCAGCAAGAGGAGTGGAGGGGAGGCTTCAGGAAAGCAGGAAGAGACTGTGTCAGGGCTCTGTGTTGGCTAGGGAGGTGGGGGCATGGGAAAATACAGTGACTGACCTGGAGAAAAGGGCTGCTAGTGGAAAAGGCCTTGAACATAAGAGAAAAAGGGAAACACCACCGAACACACGGGGATTGAAACCTCCAAAAGCCCAAGGTTGGTGGGAATCCAGCACCACAGGGGGGGCCCCCAGAGGGCCAAAGGAGCAGTGGAGGGGGTAGGGCCCTGGGGGAGCAGAGAGGAACCAGAGGAAGGTTTCCCAGTCCTTGCACACCGGCACTGCCCCCGAGCAGCCTCCTGGCTGCCTGGTCTCTCTTAGGCTGCAGCTAAGAGGCCCCCAGGGAGGTATTGGTTGCAAGCAAGCACCTGAATATTGCCTAATGGAACCAGCCAAAGCCCAGCTAAGTCCAGATGGTAGGTGAAGAGGTGGCTGCAATGGCGGCCAAAGCCTCCTCAGACTTGCCTCCCATCTTGCAGCCCCTGTCTCAAGGTCCCTTAGCTAGGGTAGGCCTGCTGCTTCCAAAGTCATCCATATAGTCCAATCGTTGCTCAATCACAAGCCTCCTGCCACCAGCCCCTGGGCTGGGCTGAGATCCACGGACTCTTCCCAATGTCCTTCTGTTGCCTCCACACCCCGACCCCCAACACCATCCCACCATTGTGGGTGTGAGGCTGTGCTTGCCCTACTAAGCTAAGGCCCAGCTGGAGCACGGGGCTTGTGCTGAACAGAAGGGGCCACCCCCCCAGCTTGGTCTCTTTGTCTATGAGTTCCATGAGAGACCCCCCCCACCGCCTCCAGGCCCTCCCACCAGTCCCCCAACTCAGTCAGTCTTGACATGGCCATTGGCCAGGGCCGGGGGGCCACTAGGCTCTCCGGGCTCCGCGTCCTTGTCAAAGCGCAGGCGGAGGGTGTTGCGGATGATGAACTGCTCCATGATGAGGGCTCCGCAGAACCAGGGCACGGCGTACTCCAGGGTGATGAGGCCCATGAAGTCAAAGTCGAACTGGGAGTAGTCCCAGGGGCAGGCGTTGAACTGGCGCAGGATGAAGCCGGTGGTGAACTCCCACAGGTAGGTCCAGAGCGTGTAGATGAGGCAGCGCACCAGCAGCGGGCAGCGGCCCCGAAGGCGCAGGTACATGCGCTCCACGATGAGGATGGACGTGCCGTAGATGAACAGGGCCCACACGCTAGTGACGCCCGGGAACTTCCAGTTAAAATTCACCACGAACTCCCAGGCCGCAGTGAACATCACTTCGCAGAAGTAGCCGTGGATAGCGTACAGGTACCAGCGGGACAGCGCTGTCAGGGGCTCGGCAGAAGCCATGCTGCCAACTGGGACCTGCTGTTGGGGACACAGGGAGACATGAGGGAAGGGGCCACACTGCTGTTTTCCCCCACCCAGCCCAGGTGTCTGGGTGACTAGGCCACAGATTTCAAACCTGCCTGTGCCCTTCCATCGTCCCAAATGGAAACTCTGCACTAATTCCCCCATTCCTCCCTCCACCAGATCCTGGCAACCATTCTTTCAGTCTCTCAATTTGACCATTCTAGGTACCTGAGGTAGGTGGACTTATACAGTATTTGTTCTTTTGTGACTGGATTATTTCCTGTAGCATAATGTCTTACAGGCACACCCATGTGGTAGCATGCATCTGAATGAATCCCCTTCCTTTTTAAGGCTAAATAAATTCCATCAGCTGGAGCATTTTGCTTATCCACTCATCCATCAGTCCATAGATCCCAGGATTGCTTCCACCTTTTAACTGTTGTGAGTAAGGAGCTGTGAACATGCGTGTACAGGGCTGGCAGGGTGGCTCAAGTGGTAGAGTGCCTGCTTAGCAAACATGAGGCCATGAGTTCAAACTCCTGTGTGTGTGTGTGTACAAACATTGCTTCAAGACCCTGCTTCCAGAACCAGGAACTAGAGAAAAGGTTAGTTTGAGAAGAATTAACTTAGAAGGTAACACACATGTACAGGAAATCAATGCAAGTCAACTCCTGTATAGCTATCCTTCTCTCAACTAGCAAAAACCCTTGTTCCTTCCTATTATTGCTTATACTCTCTCTTCAACAAAACTTGAGATAAGGGCAAAATAAGGGTAGCGAGGGGGTATGGGGGGAGAGGGAGAGGGTGGAGGTGTAAGGGAGGGGTAGGGGAAGGGGGGAGAAATGACCCAAACATTGTATGCACATATTAATTTTTAAAATAAATTAATTAATTAAAAAGACCCTGCTTCCAGTTCTTTGGGGTCTATACTGAGAAGTGGAATCACTGAATTATATGGTAATTCTATCTATAGTTACCTTTTTGAAGAACCACTATCCCAGCAACAATGCACAAGGGTTCCAGTTTCTCCACATCCTTGCCAACATTTGTGTTTTCTGTCTTCTTGATAATGGCTATCCTAATGAAATACTTAAAGCAGTATCTCTTTGTGGTCATATCTGCTTTTAACTTGCTACATCAGATGGCGTTTGGGTGCTCACTTTAAATGTTGAGAGGAGAACAGTGGGGCTGACAGAGTGCTCCATTCCATTCCTCTCTTTCAAACCCTACTAGTCTTCAAGGCCTGGTTCCCATCCCATCCTGCTTCCCTGAAGCCAGGCCTGGCCCACTGGCCTCCAGCTTTCCCCTTATCCACTACCAGAAAGAATCTGGAACACCCATTTGACCCATTATCAGATGCCACCCTGTGTACCCTTTTTTTTTTTTTTTTTGACAGTCTTGCACAGGTTGGCCTTGACCTCAAGATCCTCCCGCCTCAGCTTTGCAAGTGCTGGAATTACAAGCATGTGACACCATACTTATTTTTGGCTATATGAACGCTCATCATCCAACTAACTTGTGACCTCCTTGAGGACACAATTGTTTTACAACCCTGTTTTGCAGCAGTTGGCTCAGACCTCTCCTGAGCAGGACTGTAAATGACACGTCCTGTTTATGTAGAGGGCAATGTGGGAGAGTTCCTTTCCTAATAAACCTTACTATTGTTGAAAAAAAAAAAAATGAGAAGCTAAGCCAGGCCCTGGTGGCTCATACCTGTAATCCTAGCTATTTAGGAGGCTGAGATCAGGAGGATCACAGTTCAAGGCCATCCCCAGAAAATAGTTCTCAAGACTCCATCTCCAGAATAACCAGAGAAACAGACTGGAGGTGTGGCTCAAAAGATAGAGCACCTGCTTTGCAATCATGCAGCCCTGAGTCCAACCTCCAGTCCTACCAAAAAAAAAGAATGAGAAGTGGACAGATGACTTGACGTCTGTCAATCTCCTCTCCAAGGTGAGAAGGGGACAGAGGTTTAACAAGGTGACATCTGTGGTTCATCTACCTGTCTGCCAATCCTGGTATCATCTTTCAGCTAAGGCAGGCTTCGTCACAATGACACCTACCCACCCCTCACCCTTGTGCATTGCTTTGTGGTCTTCCTAGTACTTTAACCACAGGCTTTTCACTGGTTCTTAATTAAGAGCCAAATGAAGGACAGATAGTTTTATTTCTATTTTATAGGTGAGACAGTTGTGGCTCAGAGGGGGTACATCATTTGCTCCATATCCTCAGGCCAGTAAATAGAAGAGCTTAGACTAGAATTGATATCTTTTCTTTTTTCCTTTCCTTTGATTTTTTGAGACAAGGTCTCACCATGTAGCCCAGGCTGGTCTTGAATCGTCAATCCTCCTACCTCAGCTTCCCAAATGCTGGAATTACAGATATGCATCACCACGCCTGGCTCCTTAGAACTAATATCTCTTCATTTCTATACTTCAAAACTCACTCTGCAGTGTATTACTGCCCATCTGCTACACAAGTATACCTAGTGTCACCACCCTCACTCAGAAATATTCAATGGCTGCCTTGTTCCTAATAAAGCAGTATAGCATTCTTGGTCTGATATTTAAGACTTCATGACCTTGCCCCAGTCTGCTTTTTCTGCCTTATTCTCCCTATTTCCCTCCATTCCTTTGTGGACCCTATTTATTCTGTTTGATGTGCCTCTCCTGTCTGTTCACATCCATAAGTACAAACCCAGTACCCAAGTGACCTTCAGAACAAAATCTCTTCTTCCTCCAACCAAAATCCCTTCTTCCTCCTCTGAATTTCCATAGCATCTCCTGTCTCTTTCTCTTTGGTGCAGATTATTGTGTTATGTTGATAACTTCCAGTCTCAAGCCAGACCTCTTTCTTCCCTTCTACACCTATACATCCTGTTCTTTCTTGGATACCTCCATCTAAATGTCTCTTTTTCCCTCTGACTCCATCCTGATTAAAGGCACCACCAAGTGCCCAGTTAGAAGCAGAGGCCTTGAATCCCTCCAGCTTCCTTTGCCATACCCCCACTCTACCCAGGGTTCCTGAGGAGAAGGACTCATCTGTTTGGGTGCACTGCACACAAGTATGCATTCAGTATGGAATGAAAATATTTCCCAAACAAGTAGTAAATGCCACCTAACAAATCATCTCCAAACTCAGTGTCCTAATCACTTACTGTTTGGTATTTCAGCTCAGGTGTCTATGGATTAGAAAATCTTGGTTGGCCTGGATCGTGAGGCTATGAGTCATCTGGGGCTCTATTCTATGCTTGGCTGGGGACGCTTAGCTGGGTGGCTTTGCCCCACCGGTCTTTCATCATCCTTCTGGGCCAGTTGACTGGGCCAGCAAGCCTAACCAACAAGAACTTTTCAAAACTCTGGTCAAGGAGGTGGTGGTGGTTAATGGGTACAGGTGTGCACTGAATGGGAGGAATAACCTCTAATGTTCTACAGTACACCGGATAGTGTACATTTCAAAACAGCTAGTAAAGAGGATTTGGAATGCTCTAGAATGATATTTGTGGTGATGTATATACCAATTGCCCCGAACTGATCATTATACATTGTGTACAAATGACACACTGTGCCACATAAATATGCACAATTACTAAATGTCGATTTAAAACTTTTTTTTTGGAGGTACCAGGGGTTGAACTTGGGGCCTCATGCTTGCCAGGCAGGCACTCTACCACCTGAGTCATTCTGTCAGCCTTTTTTTGTGTGTTGGGTCTTGCTTTTTTGCCCAGGCTGGCCTTGAACTACGATCCTCCTGATCTTTGCCTCCTGAGTAGTTAGGATTACAGGCTGATAGCATATGATTCTTTGTTACTTATTTTTTTTTTCTGTGTACTCTAAATTTGTCAAACAAATGAACCTAAGGAAACCTGAAGTCATATAGAATTAATGCAGGTTCTTCCCTCCTGAGTCGTCCCCAACAGTAAACCATGACTTGGGCCTGAATGTGGAATAGTGTAAGCTCAGGGGCCCCAGATCCTAACTGTCTGAGTCAAAGTCCTGATTGATATTCTCCTTCTAGGAGACAAGTTACATGACTACTCCAAGCCTGAGTTTCCTTACAGGTAAAGTGAGGACAATAAAAGTAACTACCACAGGTTATTGTGAGGCTGAAGGAGCTAGTAGATATGTACTGTTAAACACAACAAGTGCTCCTGAACAGGTATTGTTCTTTCTAGCACAGAGCCAGGCTTCCAGACAGCCCCTCCTGCGACAAGGGCCACCTCCTATCAGGGGCAAAGTCATTGTGCCTCTGCCCTTGCCAGCCACAGGGCAGCCTACCCTGTGAGCAGGTTAGGTCTCTACCCCACCCAGAGCACCAAGCTCATGAGACAAGAAACCCTGTGGAAACAATAGCTCTATATACAACCTAGGAGAGCAAATGTGAGCCTCCCACTTATCTGTGGTTGAATTAAGGAGAAGGGCCAGCCCTGAAGGTTAGGCTTGAAAGAGGCCTCTCAAACCCTCACTTTATCCTGAATTCCCCTTCCCAGATGAGTGAGAACAGATTCAGGCTCCAAGGAAGCACAGGAAAGGCTAACAGTGACCCAAGGCAGGTGGCCTATACACAGCAATGCAGAAATCACTAGGCCTCCTGTTCTGACTCAGGTCCTGCACCTTAGGCCAGTCCACCTGGCCTAACACCAACCCCTGGTCCTCCCCAGGCAAGGGATAGGGGCTGCCTGAATCTTGAGCTGAGGAAAGGGTTTCCCAGTTTGAGACACTCTTCTGAGTAGATCTCCTCACTCCAGCCAGCCCTGTCCTTGCTGCCGACTTTGAACTCTGCTCTCCTTGCCTCTGATCTCATCTTCCTGGAGTAGCCAAAAATGTTTCCCAGCCAGTGAGAAACCACAGGCTCCAGTGTTTCCCAGGTGACTTGGAAGAGCTAGACTGTGCCAGCTGAAGCATGATGAAAGGGATAACCATCAAAGGGAGAGAAGAACCTAGGGTGAAGGAGGGCAAGCTCTGAATAGAGGGAGGATGAGGAAACAACAGGGGGAGGAGCCTGGTTCTTTTTCTGGGCAGCAGGAAGCACTTGGGAGGATAGAGGGGAGCATACCTAGGCAAGGTCAGACCTTGTGCCAGGAAAACACAACTGGTCCACTGAAGACAAATCAAGGCAACTGAAAGACCTGGCTGGGGACAGAAGATGGGGGTTTAGACAAAGGAATAAATGAGACATTGTCACTGGTGGGAGATGCTAAGACCGGAGACAGGGCTCTGGTTGGGTACATGTTCAGAACCCCATTTCTGATAATCATAGGCACTATGCTTGAATTTTGAGCTAGGACAGGCATACCCACCCTCTATTGGACCCCTACTCCCCTGTCCTGGCCTCCCCCCACTTAACTCCCTTTACCCCAAACCTCTTCCAATACCTCCTTGCTCAACCCTGGAATCAGAGCCCTGGGAAAGCCTGCAGCAGGAAGAACCAGCAGCTCGGTGGGTGTTGACTTCTTTCTCCTGGTGACAAATATAACCATTCTGAGGACCATGACACAAAATGGGACAGCCCAGGAAAGAAAATTCAGGGTGGTGTAGGAGAGCATAGACAGGCTTGGAAGCATGAGAAAAGGGGAGAGTAGTGGATGGTTTCACAAGCTGACTTTGAGGAACTAACACTCAATTCCAAGAGCCTCGTGCTTGTTGATGAGGGGCCTGGGAACACAGTGTCCCTGAGAAGGTGACTTGTCAGGGCAAGGAACTACCTTCCAAGGGAACAGGTGGTGGGGAACAGGGAGCTGGCTTTTGGTGTCCTATTCCCTAGGAATACCTCATCTACTGCTCTCAGAGCCTGCTGAACCCTGTCACAGAGCAAGCAGCAAAGATGGGTGGAGAGATAGCCTTAAGACACTAAGGCTGGGGCCTGTGGCTCACATCTGTAATCCTAGCTATTACATCTGTAATCCTCCTCCTCGATCAGGAGGATCGAGGTTTAAAGCTAGCCGGGGCAAACATCACAAAAAGTGCTGGCAGAGTGGCTCAAGGTGAAGGCCCTGAGTTCAAGCCCCAGTACTGCAAAAAAAAAAAAAAAGAGAGAGAGAGAGACTAAGACCAGCTGCAGGCAAAGCAGTTGGAATGACTGCCTTGGTTTTGTTCCAGGAAGCTAAGACGCCATGACACAATGACTGTGAATTTTTGTCCAGAGAGCCATCTTGCTAGAAAATGGAGATCCCCTTCCCTTGCAGCCAGCTGGGCACCCCATTCACTCCCCAAGCTTTACACCAGACACCCAAATCTCTACAGTTCCATGCTCCAGGGTCACACACAGCCCTTCTAGGAGGCCCCTTATGAGGTCTGAAATCATCTTGAGCATTCCTGTAGTCAAGGTAGTGGAGAGGAAAACAGACTTGCTTCAGGACCAGAAGGGAAGCAAGTAGAGGGGAAAACCTGTGGCCACTGGTTGGCTCAGATGGCACGGAGTTCCACTGTGCTTGCTGTGGGCATCCCCTAGTACAGCCCCCTGTGATCAGTGATGTTGAAGGCTTTGATGGGGCCCACTCTCACCTCCAAAGTCAAAATAATAACCAGGAGCACTTTTCAACACTTTCTATTGGGTCAGATAATTCCCAAGTCCATTTTACAGAGGGGGAAAGTAAGGCAGAGAAAGGCTAAATAATTAGCCTGCATTCTTACAGCTCTAAACTGCTGTGCTGGGAATTAAATCCTACAAGTCTGGCTCCAGAGTCTTTACCTCTAATAGCACACTGCAGTGCCCCAAAGGCTGACTGCACACTGCTCTGAGGACACTACCATTCTCTGACTTTCTACTTCTGGAAGGCTGGAATGGATCTGGAGAACAGGAAGCAAGGAGATGAACACGTGCTTCTAGCTGAACCATTGGCAAAGCTCAGAACTGGGTGTCAGAAGTACCAAGGGCTCAGGCCAAGTTTTGGCAGGAGCCACACACAGGTCCTCCAAGGTCAAAGCTGACCCTCACAGGATCTTAGCAGCAGCCAGCCCAGGGCATCAAGGCATGAGCTATTCAAAGACCCCTCACTAAGGCACACAAGACCCAGAGCCTTCTTTATCGCCAGCCCACCCTGATGTGAAAATCTCAAGAGGCTGAGCCTGCTATGGAAATGCCAGCCAAGAACAGTGGCCTGTGTGCAGGCTGCCCAGAGGAACCATCTGCCCAAACAGCAGTGTCAGAAACAACCATTCCACAAAGGTTGTTAGAGGGACTCCACCACTAAGCAAGTCCCAGGTGGGAGCCACAGGGACAAGTGACCTTGAAGAACGGAGTCATTCCTGGCCCTGTGGTCCACAGGGTTATGGTGCAAAGGGCACTCTGAAGGTAGGGCCCACAGGTTGGGCATCCTGTGTGTTGACTAGAATGCTCTTCTCAGACTTTCATGTAGCTGTCTCCCTGCTGTCACTCAGGTCTCAGATTAGCTGTCATCCCTCTGAGGCCTTCTCTGGTTTTCCCAATCCAAAATAGTCTCCCTGTCACTCATACTATCCTATCTCTTGGTTTTTTTTTTTTTTTTTTTTTGAGACTGGGTCCCACTGTGTAGCTCTGGCTGACTTGGAACTCTCAATCATCTCAGCCTCTTGAGTGCTGAAATTACAGGCATGAACTACCATACCTAGACAATCTTATTTTTTCCTAGCATTATCTAATAATTTGCTACTTGTTTATGGTCTTTCTCTAATTAAAATGAAAGCTCCATGAGGGACAGGATTTGTTTTCTTCAATGGGTAACCAGTGTCTAAAAAGGCAATAATACCTAATAATACTGGAATGATAGATGGATATATGGATGGATGGGTTCAAACAGTCCCAAATCCTTAAACACTGATGAGGACAGATTAAACAACTAGCAAACTCAGCCTTTCTCCTTCTGTTCTTGGGAAATAGAGCCTTTAAATTTTTAATTCTAGCACTTAAAATATCTTTATTGTTTTTTCAATTACTAAAATAATGTGCGCTCACAGCTGAAATGTAAACATTATGGAAAGGAATGACTTTGGCAAGCAACCTGCCACCCCCTCCTCTTCCCCCTACCCCCCCCATATCATATCTTAGAGAAGGTCACTAAGGTACATTTTATAGTCACCCAGATTAAATTGTTTTAAAACAAGTCAAAGAAAAAAAGCATTCATAATGACAAATTAATAGCCATTATCATTTCCTCCTTGCAGTCCTTCCCCAAGTGTGCATTTTACAAGTTACTGTAATGTACTTATTCTAAAACCTTCCATTTTCACTTATATCGTAACTGTTTTTGCAAGTTGTAATGGAGCCTATATGCTCATTATTAAAATGGCCATGCAATGTTCCACCAAGTGGAAAACTGTAATTTACTCAACCAAGATGTTCAACAAAGGGACAATTATTTCCCATTTCTGCTATTACAAATGACACCACAGAAATACCTTTTATGCCTATAACAAAAGAATTCACCACTTTTTTCCCTCGGGACAATTTTCTAATGAAAGATTTCTTTTTTCTTTTTTTGGACAGGGCCTCACTATGTAGCTCAGGCTGACCTCAAACTTGCCATCTTTCTGCCTGAGCCTGTTGAGTGCTGAGATTATAGGAGTACACCATCATGTCTGACTCTAATGAAAGATTTCTTAATGAGTAATTCCGGAAATGGAATCACTGGACTAGGGGGTCCAGTAATCTTAAGGATGATGCTATAAATTGCTAGGAGATCTGTATCATATGGGGAAATAGGTCTTGCGTCTGGGTCACTATGTTCCCACGGTGGCCTCCATGGCCTTCCCCCCACTCCCAAACCTCTTTAAGTCTAGGCTCACTCACACCACCCAGGCTACAAATCAGCTCAAGAACACCTTTCTGAAAGACCCATTCGTCACAAACTGATTTTGCAAGGCCAAGCTTTATGGAAAACAGATTCTGGCCGTGAGCTGTGAACTCTCATTTGGGAAGTCAAGAACAACCTAAAAGCTGAGAAATACTTGGTTACTCTTTTCTTTTTTTGGCAGTACTGGGGTTTGAACTCAAAGCTTGTGCTTGCTAGGTAAGCACTCTACCACTTAAGCCATGCCTCCAGCCCTCTGGTTACCCTTTTCCCACTCCTTGCACATTCCTGCATGAATCTAAGGCTTGGGGTTCCCATGAACTAACTCCTAAGGCCATTAGCTCCTAAAAATCCTGTCCAGGTAAGAGTGCCCAAGCGCCAGCTCTACACGCCTTGCCTTGCAGGGAGCTCCCTTCCTGCTGGTCCCTGATCCCACCGTTGGATTGTCTGCTCTGTACAGATGTAACAGCCTTCAGGCCAGATGGGCCTCTGGGGCTTGGGAAGGCAGCCAATTGTCATTTTTTTTAAAGCATCATCAAGGAAAAGCCAGAGACAGAGGCTGGAAAAAAAGGCCAGATGAGGACAACAGGCAAGGCTCCACAGTCAGGGGCCTTTCACCCTAAGTGGGAGGTTGTCTAGACTTAAGACGAAATGCTGCTGAAAGCCACAGGACTTGCCCCTCCTGACCTTTTGGGGGGAGCAAGGAGGATCACCTTTATGGCAGCTAAGTCTCAAACAAATTCTCTCATCTCAAGGCCCTGGATATTTTACCCAAGGCTTCCTGGTCAATGCTATAAGAATTGCTCATGGCACATGGGCAGAATCCAGATTCTAGGTGAGTACGGAATGGATGTAAAGCCAGATGCCCAAGGTGTACTGCAGCCTACTGATAAGAAAGACATGGGACAATGTCCTCCCCCAGGTACTGGTGTCTGGCTTCATTATGTCAGCCTGTCTGGGTCTGGCCCGCTCTGTAGAGGCCATGTAACTATAAGATGACTCCAATAGTGACATGCCTGAAATGCTCAACACTTCTCTCCCATTTCAGAACTGCAGCCATATGACAGATCCTTGGGCAGGAAGTGGGCTCAGAACTGGAACCCCCCTCCAACCCCCCGACCTGTGCCCGTGCTGATGAAGTGCCAGGCACTTCATCACCCAGTGATCCCCTGGGTGCCAGAAATATACTCACTTATCACAGCCTTGAGTGCACGGCTCAGAACAGACATCAGGATCACTGTGCAGGAAAAGTCTCAGCTTAACTTTGCATTGGTGTCGGACTGGGCCTTAGTGCCATTCTCAGCACTGCGGGCAAGCAGCAGCCCCAGGGCTCAGCTGATCCTCCGCTGGTGGACGGACAGCTTCCATGTGTCCCTGGGAATAAAAGGGGAGGCCTTTATTAGCTTAATCTGCTCCCAGATCTGAGCCACCAGGCCAGCCAGAGAAATAGATTCAAGGCCAAGGGCTCATCACCAGGGCACCAAGGCTCTCCTAGAACCTGCTATCTCATCCCCGCTATGCTATCTGGTTAGGGCTGATTAAGCCAGCCATGAAAGCCTGGCATGGTTCCTAGCCAATCTACACACAGGGTTAAGACTTAGGACCTCTTGTGTCATGAGTGAATGAGTGTGTGCACACTTGTAAACCTGTAAGGGGATATAATTTTAGAATCCAGCTCCATTCTCAGCTTTGAATTATACTTACCTTCACCCTGCAGTGGAGACATCTGTCATCAAGGGCAGCTGAGAACCTCATGGAATGCATACAGTGTAGGACATCTGTTTTAGCATTTTGGGAGTCAAGTACAACCACACAAAGAAAAACAGGGAAACAAACAATGTGCTAAAATCCCCTACCCGCAATCCACCCCCCTAATATTTATCACTGTATTGTTTACCATGACTACTGCTGAGGCTCTTCCTATGAACATTAACAACTGGTTACGAGATGATATAAGTCTTTCTTTGCTGCATGTATGTTTTTAGATAATATCCCCAAGACTTGACCATTTGATGGGGACAGTAACATTTTTTTGTTCTATTACATGTGCAAGTGCCTTTACTCCCTCTGGAACTGCTTTGACACAGTGCCTATACAGGCCCAAGGACAGGGTTCTGCCAAGCATGGTGGCTCCTCGGAAATGAGTGCATGGCTGGGAGTGGGAGGTGGTGCCCCCCCCCCCACTATCACCTCACTCCCTCGTCCTTCTCCAGGCTCTGAACAGAAGCAAATCCTCCTCTTTTGTCCCCTAAGCAGATAACTTGTGAAGCAGCAGGGGAGGCTAGAAATGAAAGCGAGAGATTGGGGAGTTGAGCCACACCCTATCAAGTGTGCTTTTGGGGGGCAGCTTCTGGGTCTCCCCTTGGGGAGAGTGAAGAGCAGGTGTGAAGTGCAGTGGGCTGCTGTGCTCAGCCTTGACTGTTCCTGTCAGCTCCCCAGCTCTTCCACAAACAGAAACCTCCATCCCTCCCCCACCTGTTCCTCCTCCTCCCCTCTCCCAGCCTTCCTGATGGGGGCAGAGGCCACCCTGGCACATACCTATCACCTTGAAGAAAGGGCCTTAACAGGGGCATGTCTGATACTCTCACCACTAACACCACCGTGACACATGGCCTGAGGAGTCAGTCTCACCCATGAGCACTTCCCCTTCCCTGAGCCTTAAGCAGACCACAGCAATAGCACAAGTCAGAACAGAAAGAGAAACCAAAGACCACATCCTGCCAGCAGAGCCTGGCGGTGCTGCAGCCAGCCCTGGAAGCTCGCTGCTGGCCGCCGTGCTTGCCCTGACAGATGAGGCCATGGTGGTCAGAGCAGATCTGTCTGGGAGCCAGCTTCTGGCTGAACACCTCCTGCTTCCTGGTCTGCAGGTCTTTCCCCAGGGAGTTGGTAGGGATGGATGAGAGGCTGAGGTAGCAGGGGTCCTGCCTCTTCCACCAACAGCACAAGCTGTCCCTAACTCCCTCTGATACTCTGTGGCCCTTAAGAGCAGACACCAGCAAACACAGCCCATGGAATCCTTTGTGGACTACACGACCCTAACCAGAAGTCTATGGAGCACATGAATATATGAAGAGCCCTTACAGCAATGAACATGTGGATAGAACTTAGGTTTCTAACGTACATCGTCTCTCATGACTCTCTCAGGACTCCTGTGGGAAAGGGAGGGTGGAAATGACAACCCGTTCTAGGGATGAAAACACTGAGGTTCAGGATATTAAGAGATTTGGCCAAGCCCACACATTTGATTCAAACCCTAGTCCCCAGGCTCCAGTCACCCCTCTGGAGTCACATACATAGCACTTCTTCAAACTGCTTCTCTCCTGAACCTTAAGGCTGACCTTAAGGTGCGCTTCTGCGCATGTCTCTCACTCGATGTGATCTACTCAGTTCTCCCTGTGGGCTGCTTATTTTGTAAACATACAGCAGAATTCCCATCTAACTTTTCCATCAACCTGCCCGAGGTGCTGGCTCCTGGGAGCTTGGATCAGGGGCCATACTTCCTGCTCTCCTGTGCAGTCCACCCCCTCCCACTCTTTCCAGACCCGACTGTCACCTTTGTGAAGCCATCCTACAGTCTCCAGGTCATCCCATCCCTGATTCTTCCATAGGACTTTTTCCACTGATGTGTTCTACCATCCGAATTATTTCATATGTGTCTGTTTCACCCAGGAATGATGAATTCCTAAAGACCACAGAGTTTCTGTTGGATGGATGGATAAGCAGAGTGAAGGGTCCAGCTAAATTCTTGGGTGAGAGAGTCATCCAGCATATTAACCAAGCCCAGTAATGTGTTTTGTGTTTGTCTCTGATTTCTAGAGCACCAACATGGAAGGACTCCAAGTAAGCACAAGAAACGTGAGTCTATAATAGTTAAGACTGTCTCTGCAGATGAGGAAAGCAAGTAGGAGACCGCTCCTTTCTCTCAGCTCCAAGTGCCATCACACTGGCTGAAGTGAGGAGAGACAGAGTGGGTGGCTTAAGTTGAGACAGTACAGAAGACCTGTCTGAACTCACACAGGGGAGTCAGAAACAGCATCCCCAGGGACACTGCAGGCTCCTACATGGGTGGGGGTCAGGGAGATTGAGGTCAGAGAGTAGTAACAATGCCTACTCTGTTATTTCTACAGTGCATGTGCACTTGCAAAAGGTATAGCCAGTTTTCACTCATGAGGATTCGTTTCCCAAAGAGGTTTAGCCAGTAGCTGCTGGCAGGAAATTCCTCTGCATCATTTTTTCTATTCTATAACTATTTAGGGTAAGCTGGGCTTGCAGGATTCAGTCTTCCTCTCTGACCAGACTCAAATCCTCCTTTCTCCTCCCTGTTCCATGGCCTGGAACCTAAAACTGGAGCCAGAAAGGGTGCAAGGAAATACCAACCCATTTACCTTCCCATTCTCTTCTTTCTTAACCCTTCCTGATTCTCTCAGGAAAAGATAAAACACTCTCTCACACAGCACAGCTATGTGGGGCTTCCTGAACACCCGCCCCCCCAAGCAGTTCTCCAGCCAACGACACTGCTTATCCCCCAATTCATTGGGACTCTGACACTCTATGCTGAGATAACACCAGATCTCACATTTTGAGGGCTCAATCCCACAAGACTGCTTACCAATCACAATTAGTAGTAAGTTGTCACCTGTACTTCTGATAGGCTGGCTACAAGCCAAGGTTCCCATGAGCCCTCTTTGGGTCTGATTAATGTGCTGGGATGTCTCACAGAACTAATGAAAATAGCCAGGTGCTGGTTGAAATCAGGAGGATTGCTGTTGGAGGCCAGCCTAGGCAAATAGTTCTTGAGACTCTGTCTCAAAAATACCCAGAACAAAAAAGGGCTGGCGGAGTGGCTCAAATGGTAGAGCACCTGCCTAACAAGCTCACATGAGGCTCTGAGTTCAAACTCCAGTACTGAAAAAAAAAAAACAACCTAATGAGAACATACCTTTACCAGGCCAGCCAGATGAAGAGATGGATGTAGCAGGGCATGGGGGTCGGACTTGCATTCCTCTGCCTCGCAGTACCTCTTGGTGTACAGTAACTGAGAGCTCAGCAAATGATGCTCAAGCTTTTATACTCTCAGAGGTGGGTGGACGGCACTAGAAGTTCCAACCCTCTAATCTCACTTGGTCTTTTGGGAATTGGCCCCATCCTGGGGCTAGCTTGGGCTCCACACTACTTACTTCATTGGCAAAAACTCAGGTGTGATCAAAAGGGATCATTATGAATAACAAAAGACACTCTATCACTCAGGAAATTGCAAGGGTTTTGGAGTTCTGTGACAGGAACCTGGACAAAGAACAATTATATACACTCCCCTACCCAGGTGCCCAAAAAGTAGAGAAGATCCCCCCAAAACCCATTAGGGGGCCCTCTGGTTCCTTGAAGCCCCCAGTTCTTTCCACATGACCCAGAGCAACTATTTTTACTTATCCTGTAGTAAAACCAGCCCTAAACAGTAATGGATCTGGCAATTTGCCAAACCACGGAGTGACCATGAACAGCTACAAATGCAATTGGTGCTCCAAATCCCCCGTGGGATAAACTGTCTCTGGCCAGCTTCCCCTGGTAAGAAGGAGCACAAGGAAGTGGTTAAAGATGACAACTGGGCCTCCAGCACACTTGGCCCTGTCCTTCCATTTGGCCCCCTCACTTTAGGATTGGATCTGGATTTCCCTGTCTGCCTCCACCTTCTCTTTTGTTTGGAAGCCACCTTGTCCAGTCATTCTCCTCTCTTCCCTTCTTCTTCCTCATCTAGCTCATTCTACCTTAATATGCCTCTTTCAGTGTCCCTCTCTGAGCAAACACTGAAGGTCCAACTCCTACTCGTGGGAGGGTGGTCTCTGGCTCCCTAGTTCTTTCCTTTTCTTCCTACCCCATGTCCTGGCACCAGGTAGATGCTGCTTCCTTCCTGAAAGGCTGGACAGCTGCTGGGCTCTCTAATTAGCTGTCTGGCCACTGTCCCAGAGTGAGGAATGTGTTACAGTAAAGAGCTTCCTTACCTCCCCTTCATCAATAATCCCCCATGCAGATCTCATCAGGCCACAGCCAGGGGCCCTAGAAACCTCCGCATATGGAACCAGCAAGCTTCCTCCTGTCAGCCAGAAGAGAGTGGCCTCACAGTCTCATCGAGAAAGTGACCAGGAATTTATCTGGGTTCTCCCTACCACTGCCCACATCCTTTGGGCCATACCCCGCCATACTACATGCACCAAGGAGCAATGAGGACCCTACCAGAACAGGCAGAAAAAAGCTCCAGAGGATTTTTTTGGAGGTCAGGAATGCCCTGGGCCAACAGTGTAGCACCAGCGCTCCACTTGTAACAAGCCACCTCAGAGATTTCTGAACAAAACCCCAGGAAGTTAGTCCAATAATCCTGGTTTTCAAGGTGTTGAATTCCAGCAGTGTCTGGAGACCAGATACTATATGATGCACGAATAAGAAAATGTTGCTGCTCCCCCACCCTCAGAACTCACAGGCTAATGGAGACAATGAGTAAGAAATCTAACATATACTAGAATTTCCAAAATTATGCTTCAAAGGAGAAGGGCCCTATGGGAGAGAGGAAGAAATTGGACCCTGGAGGACAAGTTTGTTTTTTTCAGTACTGGGCATTGAAGCTTGCTACTAAGCATTCTACAACTTCTTGAGCCCTTTTTGGTTTTGAGATAGGGTCTGCCCTGGAACTTGCCAGGCCTAGTCCTTTGCCTAGGACTGCCCTGGAACTTGTGATCCTTTCTCCTCTGCCTGTGGAGTAGCTGGGATGACAGATATAAACCACCACATCCAGTTGGAGGACAGATCTTAATTTTCTTTAAGGAGGTAGTATTCAGGCACAGATTGGAAAATGAGCAGAAGCCATGCAAGGAACTTTGGGAAAGCAGGCAGAGGAAACAGTAAGTAAACAGATCCTGAAGTAAGTGAAAGCTAAATCTTGAGAGAAACAGTAAGGCCAAGCACACAAGGGTGTGTGCTTATCATATGTGACAGCCTGGGTTCAATTGGAGGGCGGAGGGGAAGAGAGAGAGAGAAGGGAAAAGAGGGGAGGGGAGGGGAAAGGAGGGGGGAGAGTGAAGGGAGGCTCTAAAGCTTCTGATAGCACATGATAAAAGCGAGAGCACACAAAGGAGGGGTGAGGATAGGTAAGACACCTAAAAAACTAGCTAGCATTTGTTGCCCTTAACGCAGAGAAACTAAAGCAGATACCTTAAAAGCAACTGAGGCCAACAGGAAAAGGGGAACAGGTACTAGAGAAAAGGTTAGATCAAAAAGAATTAACCTAGAAGGTAACACCCACGCATAAGAAATCAATGCGAGTCAACTCCCTGTATAGCTATCCTTATCTCAACTAGCAAAACCCCTTGTTTCTTCCTATTATTGCTTATACTCTCTCTACAACAAAATTAGAAATAAGGGCAAAATAGTTTCTGCTGGGTATTGGGGGGGGGAGAGGGAGGGGGCGGAGTGGGTGGTAAGGGAGGGGTGGGGGCAGGGGGGGAGAAATGAACCAAGCCTTGTATGCACATATGAATAATAAAAGAAAAATGGAAAAAAAAAAATAAAGACCTCAAGGAAAAAGTACTTGAAATGAAAAATAAAATAAAATAAAATAAAGCTTCTGATACCTGCCTGAGGTGAACACCACATCAGCATGGCTCAGTGCTTGGCTCAGGGATGGGTACATGCTCCAGTCAGAGCCAATCCTAGGATTTTTGCTGAAGTAACCAGAAAAGAGTGTTATAGGAGTCTACTGTCAGGAACGAAGCCCTGTACTAGGCCCCAACACACCAGGCTAAAAGTTAAAGACGAGTCACTCACTCTATAAAGGCCCATAACACCAAGCTGAATTAAGGTATTTATCTAAACTTCAGAGAAATCAAGATTAGAGATAGCAGCCAAATTTTGTTTTTGATTTTGTTTTGTTTTGCTGTGTTGAGCAAACCTAGCCAACCTAGGGCTTTACCACCTCCCCCCCCAAAAGAAAACTGGCCAATTTCAACTGGCATGATAATGGAGTTCCCTCCACTTTAATCCTTACCTAAAAGAAGTAACCCAAAGCTGGTAGAGTGGCTCAAGTGGTACCCTGCCCAGAAGTGTGAGGCCAAGAATATTATATCTAACCTGGTGTTTCCACGTTAGATATAGTAAAGTAAACACTCCTTTTTCTTCACGCTAGTTTGATGGGTTTTCTGTCACTTATAATCAAGAAAATCCTAAAACAGGTGATTTCTCCTGTGTGGAACATACAAAGCTGGTTGGCACAAGGATCACATACGTGAACACTACTTGTCTACCTCTGCTGCCATAAAAACCAATGGCTCAACCACTCACAGATAGAAAGGGAAGAACAAAGAGTAAGAGGTCAGATACCAAGCAAGGAGGCTCAATCTGGGCAGGATGGGTCTCACTTCTAGGGCTCCAAATCTCCCTTCTGGTCACTGTCCAGGCTTTGTCACTTCCCTTGATTGGTAGAGAGGATGACTCACCTTGCCTTAGCCAGCATACCTTGACTATCTCCCTCAAACAGGACTCGTGAAGACCAGGGATAGGGCACAAGCCAAGAATAGGTAATGCACAAACAGATTATTTTTTCTACTACCTCTAGAACCTCTCTGTGCAACTGAAAAATCACTAGCCACACATAGCTATTTAAATGTTAAGCCAGGCATGGTGACATGCACCTATAATCTCAACACTCAGGTGACAGAAGCAGGAAATTAAGAATTCAAGGCTAGAACCCGAGGTGTGGCTCAAGCAGAACACCTGCTTTGGAAGTGCAAAGCCCTGAGTTCAAACCCCAGTCCCACCAAAACAACACAAAACAAAAACAAAAAAACAAACCTGGGAATGTGGCATTTCTCCTAGGCAAAGAGGGGAGGGACATAATCCAAAATTTATTTTAGAAAGCTGTCTGGAACATGTGGCCCTTATCTTTGCATCTCTGTGTCCTAGATAGCACTTGACATAGAATATCCATTTGTCAAATTGGAGAGAAAGGCAGGGTGCCAATCTCAAGATTGAGGAGCCTGGTCAAAAGCAGCCTGACTGGCAGGTGCATACTACAGGAATGACAGTTGATCCGGGGGGTGGGGGGGAGTCATGACTGTTGCTGTTTGTTCTCCACCTGGCCCATCCAGACTGTCCCTTTCCTGTAAGTAATGACATACAGGAAAGGTTGGCATACACTTGGCTGAGCCCTGACTCCAGGTACCCTAGGCATTTCCACCATGAGTCTAAGCCCTGGCTTCCCACTCAGCCTCTTGCTGGACACCTTCATCATGAGAAGCACCCAGCCTTGCAATACTCAAACTATGGCTCTAAACAGCAATTAGGCAAGAGTAATTAAAGGGAATGTTATCTCAGTCAGTCTCTCATTATCCACATAATTAGACTGCAGAAAATAATTAACATTCCTTTTGACAAAGGAAACAGAGGACCCATTACATTCATTAGGATAGGCTCAAACCAGCCTGAGGAGAAGAGAACTCATCACCTCCCAGTCTTGCACGTGACACAGCAGCATTGGGTGACTCAGACCAGCCCAGGGCCAGGCTGATAGATGTGACACTTACACCTCGGTGTGTCTATTACAGATAATAATAACACACACAATCACATGGAGACAAATAACTTGGGGGAAATGCTGAACTAGGTCCAGACAGCAGGCCAAGGGCATGCACCTGCCTCCCCCAAAGCACTAGAAATGACAGAAAAGACATTTTCTAGGAAGAATAAATCCCATTACAGCACCAGAAAACTAGAAGGAATAATAAGGGCTCCCTACAGATAGAAGCAGATGGGAATATGGTGAGGAAAAACCATCACCTCCAACAATAAAACCATGAAATAACAGTAATAATAGCACTCATACCACACATCTACACGATAGACACTGTTCTAAGAACTTGCCTCATAGAATCTCATTTAGCTCTCACAAAATCCTTTGCATTAGAGACTATTATTACCCACCACTGTATAAGTAAGATCCAAAGGAGTTACCTGGCCATTCTCAAGGTCACAGTGCTGGTGAGTGCCAGGGCTAGGATCTGAAACCAACTGGTGTGTCTGTGAAGCCTATGTTGCCTCAGAGAAACAGCTCCTAGTCCTCCACATATGGAGCCACCAAATCTGGGCACAGGAGATGACTGAGATGGTAGTTACTGGATTTGGAGCAGCCAGCCAGTTGTTCCTTCCACCACTTCTCCACCATGCTTGTGCTCTAGACATTGGGGTAGAGAGGGAAGAGGGCACCTAGACCCATCCCTGCCACTGGCCAGCAGCTACATCCCACCCTCCTGTCCACAGCCAGTGGTGGGGAGCTACAGTGTGCATGGTCAGCAAACACAGAGAGGTGACCAGAAATCCTAAGGTACAAGGAGTGGAGTACACAGGGTTCGCCCAACACTGAACAAAAACTAGGGCTGTGAAAGAAATACCAAATTTAAAAACAGAAGAAGTTCTAGCCAGAAAGCAAAATTAATAGACAACGGAATGAATTAATAAAAGTATTATTAATCAAAATCCTCTGATGGAGAAGAGGGGTTACCAAAGCAAGCAAGGCTGGTAAATAAAAAGCTAAATATCTTAAATATGAAGTAAACTCCCTATATCGAACAGGTACTATTTCCGTATTAGAAAAGTTATTTTATTTGTTTATTTCTTTATTTTTAGCTGGAGGCCAAGCATAGAAGGAAGTTATTTTTCAAAATGCCTAGCACAAATAGATAAAAGATTTTATCAAACAAACCACACTGTAAAGCAAAAAGCAGTAGAACCTGTCCCCTGTGACAACCTTTGGTCCTACCAAAGGACACCCATACTTGCTATCCCACACACACATTTTCTTGCCTCTCACCTCTGGACCTCTGCTCAGAATTTCCTCTACCTGGAACGCCCAGATGTCTCCTTTCTGTTTATGTACACTTGCCTGTCCTTCAATCCCTACTCAAAGACTACCCTGGATGGAAGGAAGGAAGGAGGAAGAGAGGAAGGAAGGAAGGAAGGAAGGAAGGAAGGAAGGAAGGAAGGAAGGAAGGAAGGCAGGAAGGCAGGAAAGGAGGGAGGAAGGGAGGGAGGGAGGAAGAAGAAAAGCCCCTTCATCTTACTCAATCTACCACAGTCCCTCCTCCCTGAAACTCCTAAGGGCACCCAGTTCTCCAGGATCGTGGGACTGCTCGTGGGGTCACAATATTGACAACTTGTATGCCCTTTACCTTCCAGTGAGTCGGAGTCTTGTCTCCCCAGCTCTACTGCAGGCAGCTAGAACAGAGAGAGGGCCCTCGACTTCTTTTTATACCCCACTGTGCCAATAAACCTGAGCAGCTTTCGCAATAACATTCTTCTATGTCAGCTGCCTGAATGACAAATGAGCTTCTGTTTCTGGTGGGAGTGGGAAGAGGAAATAGTTGTGGAGATGCAGTGACTCAACTCAACAGAGTTGGGTTCAACACAGCCAGGTTCTTCCACATGGGTGGTGCTCCCAAAAATGGACAACCTGGTCCTAGAGAGCTTTCAGCTCCCACTTCTTAGGCTGGTCAGAAATACCTGCAAACCCCAAGTGGATGGTTGGGGTGGGATTGGAATAGACAGGAAGGGCAAATCCAGGGAGAATAACAGTGGTTATCAGATACGTCACTGGACACAAAAAATGTTGCTCATCCCATTCTCTTTCAGGCCATGTTCCCCCCTTCTGAGATCTCACCCGGTGGGATCTCACCCCACTGTTATCCCCACCATCTAATTCCAAAAATAACTCTCCCATCAATACAGGCACTGCCCCACCAATATCAGTTCACTGCCCCAGCTCTGTGTAGCCCCTTTCCTTTTTTTCCCAGTATTGGGGTTTGAACACATCTTCCTGCATACTTTAGCCATGCTCCCAGCCCTTTTCCCTTTAGTTTGTTTTTCAAGTAAGGTCTCTGCTTTTGCTCAGGTTGGTCATGGACTGACATCCTCCTGTCTCTCCTTCCCAAGTAGCTGGGGTTATAGGCTACTTGGCTACTTGGCCTCTGACCACTTTAAATAATATACAGCCAGACAGTTGAGAAGACTTTAAAGAGACTAACTGAAGGCTAATGGAAACTATGTATTGTACCGGCTCACTTATTAACTCTGAAATCCTTATACACATCTTTTACGTGCAGGCCACTCAATGGTAAGTAAATTGACTGAAGCATAACAGTGGGCTGGTTATTTTTAAAACATTGGGAATATAAAATCTTGGGTGGCTGGGGGTGTGACTTTGTGGCAGAAAGCATGCTTAGTATGTGTAAAACCCTGGGTTCAATTCCCAATACTGAAAGAGAGAGAGAGAGAGAGACAGACAGACAGAGACAGAGAGACAAAGACAGAGACAGAGATTGTTGATAAAATCCTGGGACTACTACCATAATATTAAACACTGGAAAATTAATAATAACTTACATTCTCACAGTGCTTTTTACTTCAATTAGCCCTCTCAATTCAACGTATTCTATATGCATTCATTCACACCCTCATTGAACCATTTTGAACTACAGGTACAAGCAAGGACAGGGCTCAGAGTCTCCAGCCAGGCTAAAGGCAGCTGACCCAGTGGTCCTGGATTGACTGCTGGCACACTATACACATGAGTAGGGTACCAGACATGATGGGGCACCAAAGAAAATTAGAGAAGAAAGGGGGCTGAGGTTGTGGCTCAAGTGTAGAGTATCTGCCTATCAAGGGTGAAGTCCTAAGTTAAATCCCCAGTACCACAAAAAGAAGATGACAATGAAGAAGAAGAGGAGGAAGAAGAGAAAAGGACTAGGGGTGTAGCTCAGTGGTAGACCTTTACTTGCCTAGCATGTGGGAGGCACTGGGTCCAATCTCCAACACAGAAAAAAAAAAAAAGAAAGAAAGAAAAGAAAATGAGAATGAATCAAGAAAACACTATTGTGGCTTCAGCATGCATGTTAGTTTTGTTATTTCTAGAAACAGTTTTATACCATAATTTAGAATTATATTAATTTATTTTAAATCACTTATGAACCCCAATGTCAGTGTTCCGAAGGTCTTCATTCAGTCCAAATAGTAAGTTAAGGGTCAAGCAGCCAACACAAATTAGTGAAGACTATTAAGAAACATAACACAAATTAGTGTAAGGCTATTAGGAAAGCATGACTGATAGATTCAATGAGGAGGAGTAAGGAGGAGTGGGGGGGAGTTGAGGATTACACCCATCGCCTTGGGCAATGGTGGTGTCATTCCCTAAGAGAAGATGCTGGAAAAGGGGTGAGTCTGGGAATTCATGATGAGCTGGGTTTCGGATGCTTTAAGTTTGGACAGCCAGCTAGAGGCTGGATGGAGCACCACAGAGGAGGACTGTGCTGGGAAGGCAGCACATGGGCTGACATCCACAGCTGGCAGAGTATGCCATGAAGGGGCCTGAGGAAGGTCAAGGGAAGCAGGAGGACACGCAGGCCCTGGGACACCAAGGAAACAGAGGCAAGAGAGTGCTAGAGTCCAGGGTCAACTGCACAGGCACGTTGCAAGGGGACTGAAAAGACAGCAGCACGGCAGCACTGTGACCTTTCAGAAAGGAAGAGTGGCTGCAAAGGGAGGTCACTGAGGTAGTGTATATGGAGGATTTGAAAAGTCAGCTTCTGATGGAAAGGAAGGAGAAAAGCTGCTGGAGAGGTAGACATGAGAGAGGCATTCTTCTTCCTCTTCCTTTCTTTATTTTTACAGTCTCTCTCTCTTCCCCCTTCTTCTCTTCTCCTCTCCCCTCCCTCCTGCCTCTTCCTTCCCTCCATTCCTTCCTTCCTTTCCTCCCTTCCTCTTTCCTTCCTTCCTTTCCTCCCTCCCTCCTTCCCTCTTTCCTTCCTTATTTCCTTCCTCCCTCCCTCCTTCCCTCTTTCTTTCCTTCCTTCCTTCCTTTCCTTTCCCTTTCTGTCCCTCCTTCTCTTTGAAGATAAGAGTGAGCTAAGGATTTTAAGAGCTAAGAAGAAATCACAGGAAGGGCAGGCTTGTGGATGGGATATACATTATGGGGTGCACACGATGCTGTGTGCTGTTCTGAGGTTGCGAGGTGGGAGAGCACAGTAAGCCACAATCCAAAGGCAGGTAGAACACATTAAATTTTTTAACTAAATTATTTCCCTGATTAATTCAAATTATTATATATCTCAGCATTTTCCAACATAATGACAATAGAAAGATGATCACAAGTCATCTTAGGGACCAGGGAGACAATAAATGGTTCAATGTCTGGAGGCAGAGATGTGTTTAGAAGAAGTCAAACAAATAGGTGCCAGGTTCTGTCTGTAGGATGTCTTCCTAATGGGTGAGAAGATGAGTAAATGGTATGTAAGAGGATGCCTACGGATATTTATGGAAAATGCTATATAGTGAGGAATCATGGGCAGGAATAAGGATAGAGACGTGAGCATCCCAGAGGACCTCCAATAGGCTAAAGTGGCAGAGCCAGAAATATATTTATGGCTCAGACACTGAGGGGTTGGTAATTTAATGATGGGGAAAGGTAGCCTAAAGTCCCATACGCCTGGCCATCACTTCTCAATAGACAAAGGGGAAAGCAAAAAAGACATGTCCTTTGATCAAGAAGAGATAGCTGACTCATGTGTCCTCCAAAATCTGAGGACACATGGGGGCTGGGGACAAAGGATGGGAGCAGCCTGTCTTGTGGAAGGTCTAGAAACAGCTCTCCTACCCTGGCCCACCCACTGACTCTTGCAACTCTGTGTCTCATCATTTCTTGGTTTCCTCATCAAAAAAAAAAAAAAAAAAAAAAAGATTACCTTAGATACCATCATTCTGCATGTGTTGTTTTCATGTTTTTCCATGGTATTTGTATATACTTAATTTTTTAAAATGTCCCATCAAAGCAGCTTAGGGATTAACAAGCACATTCAGACATAGGAAATGCCTCCAGGAACCATCAAGCTTGTCTGCATGAGCTAACTCTGCAAGGGGGAGACAGGAACCCACCATGTCAAACCAAAATGCCACCCTCCAGCAGGTATACCCCTCCCCCTTTTGAGGAAACACCAGTTCATCCCAGAGCTACAGCCTGAGAAGAGGAAAAGCCTTCGTGGTTTAAGAGTCCTACAGGGACTAAGACACAGTCCAAGGCCAGGGTGAGGCAAGAAAGACACTCAAAGCCAGGAGTGGTGGTACATGTCTGTAATCCCAGCACTTGGAAGGCTGAGGCAGGAGGATTGAGAGTTTGAGGCCAATCTGGACTATATATCGTGAAACCCTGATTTTTTTTTTAAGGATACTCACTTCAAGTTCAAAATTTAAGAGGATGCTAAAAAAAAAAATAGGAATCAAGAGAAGTGATATTTTAATGCAGTATTTCAAAAAATCAAGTCAGGAGGCCATAGTCAAGGGCTGTGGCTGTATGGGATAAGAGAGAGGTCTGAGGCAGGGTTCCATGTGAGGTTCTATGTTGTCTGTTGGTGGCACCCTTGGCACCAACAGCAGTTCTGTTAAGAAACATTGTACAGTCCCATAACCCTTACCCCAACCCTGTAGCTTTCAGAGGTTTTTAGATGTTTTACAAAGGTAATATAGAGACATAGTGTAAATTACATAATTCCCATGGCAGGGTCTGGGAGCAGTGTCCCCTAGTTAAACACACTAACATTTCTGTGGTGACATCTATGAATACTCACACAGCAGCGGGTGAATATCAACTGATGGCCTTGTTAGTTTAGGTCAGCTCTTGTTATTGTCAGTTAAAGAAAAGCTCTGGGCTGGGCCAGTGGCTCAAAGCCTGCAATCCCAGCTGCTCAGGAGGCCGAGTGGGAGGATCATGGGTTGAAGCCAGCCCAGGCAAATACTGCGAGAGGCCCTATCTTGAAAAAAAAAAAAAAAATCACAAAAGAGGGCTGGTGGAGTGGCTCAAGTGGTAAGAGCATCTGCCTAGCAGGTGTGAGGCCCTGAGTTCAAATCCCAGTGTCACCAAAAAAAAAGAAAGAAAAAGAAAAGCTTTGGGTTTAAGAATGCTTCAGATTTGGACTTTGCCAAGAAAGGACTGTGGACCCTGGAGCACTTACTAGGCCCTTTAAAGAAAAAGGCAGCAGATTGAAATCGAAATGTTTCCTCTAAACTTATGCTGAAAAGAGGAAGTGCAAAGTCCTTGCTGGTAGTCACCAAAAGAGGGTAATTTCTAAAAGTCAAGTCCAGAGCAGACTTACTGCATGCCGTGTTTCCCTCCAGCCAATCAACGGACATTATTAAATACCTCTGTGTTTAAAACCTTGCACAGACTCCTGAGCCCTCAGGAGCTTTCAGGTTAGTGGGGACAAAAAGGTAAGCAAAATCGTAGAATATTGCAAACTGCAGGGCTGTAATCCATACCTGCATTTTAAAGATGACGAAACCAAGGTTTAGAGAGGCCAGGGCCTTGCATAAGTTATAAGTAGGCAGTTAGTGGTGCCGAGAGATGAGGATCTGTGTTTTCTAACTGCGTGTTCTCCACTCTTTGCATAAAAGCATGTAATAACTGCAACTTGGTAATGACATGACAAGAAGACTTAACTGATCCAGGCAGAAGTGGTTTTGGTCAAATACACCTTTGCAGCAGAGATGAGCTCTGATGTGTAGGTAGCAAGGCAGATGAAGGCCCTCCAGGCAGGGCGACAATGTGAGGCTGGTAGGCGTGTACATAGCAGGTCACCTATGCGGGTGAATCAGACTATGGTAAAGGGCACAGAAGGAGTTGTGGAGCAAGAGGAGATAGGTTTGGAAAAGCAAGTAAAAGCAATGCGTGGAGAACTCAAATGTCAGAGCGAAGAACCCACAATTACCTCCTAGGGCATTTGTGTGCCACTTTCATGAGTTGGCCTGGTAGCCCACAGCCCTTGTGGAAAGCAACACAGTGCACACTCTGAGGTCATGTTCCTTCCATTCAAATCCCAGCTCTGATGCCAACTATGTGATCTTGGACAAACTGCTTCACTTCTCTTTGCCTCAGTTTATTCAATTATAAAATAGAGATATCACAAGTACTTCCCTGATGAGGAATAATGAGAGAGCGTATTTACTGTACCATGGACACAGATGGGCATCCCTCTGTATCCATAGAGGATTGGGTATAAGAACCCCCACAGAACCCAAAATCTACAGCTACTCAAGTCCCTTATATAAAATGCGTATCACCATGGCGCATCTTTCTGAATATTTTGTTTGTTTGTTTATTATTTATTTTTGCTGTACTGGGATTGAACCCAGAGCCTTGTACATGGTTGGCCAGTCCTCCACCACCTGAGCTACACTCCCAACTCTCTCATTTTAAATAATCTCTGGATCACTTCTAATACTTGATACAATGTAAATGCAATGTAACTAGTTGTGATATTATTATTATTATTATTATTATTATTATTGCTTAGGAAATAATGACAAGAAAAAATCTATACATGTTCAGTGCAGACACGAATTTTTTTTCCTGCATAGTTTTGATCTGTGATTGGTTGAATCTAGAGATGCAGAGCCCCAAGATATAGAGGGCTGACCATAAAAGAACTCAATAAATGTTAGTTGTTCTCATCAACCTATTTTGGTCAATTTTTAAGTTAAATATGTATCATAGCCTTATTCTGAGCAATAATATCCATGACATCACAGACTCAATGTGACAGTTGTGGTTTTGATGATACAGTGGACCCTTGGTATCCACAGGTGTATGGCTCCATGTTAGTCCCAAGAACCAAGCAATGACTGGTGCAGTGAACCTGGGATACAGGCTGACCCCAGCTCAGCCATCTCCCTTGCTCCTCCAACAGCTGATGACTAGTCTGTGTCTCACCCTCTGGATGTTTCAGGTTGTGGTCAAGGCACCAGTTCACCCCAGGTTCACTGCACCAGTCACTGCTTGGTTCCTGGGACTAACATGGACCCACATGCAGGTCTTGTCTTAGGGGACTACTCAGACAGACTGAAGGAACTTAGTGGAATGAGGCTGGAGCCAAATCTTTGGGTTTTAGGGGCTGAGGAAGGAGCAATGATCCAAATTACAGGATAATTTTCCCTTTTTCAAGACAATTAAAAGTGAACATTCCAGCAACTTGGAGAGGAGGGATCCCTGAGCATGGCTGCAAGAGAGAGAATCAGAATTAAATACCTGCTGGGCCTGGGAAAATGGGAGACAACAGCACTGGCCACTGAGCTCTTTCCTGTCCCTCCTAGTCCAGTGCCAGTGACAAAGGCACTTGTGTGTAAAGTACTGAATTGAGACCATGTTTGTGACTTAAAGTGACTGCAAGACCTTCTACTCCCTATAAATGACCAGAAAAGTTATGAAACCTGATGGACTTTTCATCCAAGGGTAGAAAAAGTACTAATCTCACTGAATAAACATAAAGGAAGAATGGGACACAAGGTTACGTTGCTTCATGAGTACATGCCAATGAGTCACATTTCTTTATACTCAGAAACTTTTTTTTTTTCCTGTGGTACTGGGGCTTGAGCTCAGGGCCTATACCTTGAGCCACTCTACCAGTCCTTTTTTTGTGAAGGTCTTTTCACGATAGGGTCTTGCAGAACTATTTGCCCAGGCTAGCTTCAAACCACGATCCTCTTGATCTCTGCCTCCTGAGTAGCTAGGATTACAGGCATGTGCCACTGGTACCTGGCTAAAAACATGGCTATTACAATGAAATATCTGTCCTTGTACCAACTAAAACCTTCTCTTATACGCCCTCTCCACCCATGGTATAGAAATCACCATTAGAAGTGACTGGGATAGGGTGTAAGGAGCTAAGGAAAAAAGTAAGTTGGTGAGGGGCAGAAATGATTGGTTTGATGGTTTTAGTGGGAACTCATTTGCTCCTCAACCCTGAGTAGGATGAAATGAAAACAGAAGGTATTTAGTAATGAATGAGAGAATCCATAGGTCCTTAGACAAATGCTTTGTTCAAAGGAAATTCAAGGTAGCCCAATTTCATGAACAAAGAGGTCATGACCCCTGGGTTTCTGGGTTTAAGGTTTGGTCTTGCCCTTTTCCGTAGAGATAGGGCAATAGAGGAGGCATACTTTCACTCACATCCAGTCATCCAGAAAGCATTTCAGGACCAAGGTCCTCAAATCCTGGAGACTTGGGTGGTGGTAGAGAAGGGAGAGAGATAGAAGCCTGGGTCTGCCAAATCCAAGGGTAGAATGTGAAACACACCCCAAATGCACAACTTTACTGCTGCCTTCATTTAGGGGTTCTCCCCAAAGGACAGTGAGAGGATGGAGGAGGAGGTGAAGTTTAAGTTTAAGATAAGATAAAAGGGGTGCTCTTCTTCGGGTGGGAAATGGTGCATGGAAAGGTACACAAATACCACCTCTCAGCTGCCTCACAAAACAAAGGAGGAATGACCAGACTCAGTCTCCCTTCACAAGATTGTTCTTATGCCAGCTCTAACTTTCTCTTAGCTTCTAGTGTGGCCTCTTTCTTCTTCAACTTTTACCTCTGCTCTCCCAGCTCTGACCTCCCTAAGCTCCATATCAGCTGAGTTCTTCCCTGAGATCAGCCAGAATCATACAAGTCTACTGGATCATCCAGGATAATTAGTAGAAGAGTGGCTACAGAATATCTTGTCTAATAATTCTTATTTTATAGAGAAGGAAACTATAAGCCAATGAACTCATGTCACGTGCTCAGAGTTACTAAGCTGAGACAAACTGAGCTTGGACACTTACTAGCTGTATGATCTATATAATCACTATCTTGCAGAGGCTCAATTTTTTAGCAGGAGACTTGTCTCCTTGCCCTTAGCACACTGCTCCATCATATAACAATATGGTAACTCTAAGAGGGGTCAACTCACTTCTTCCAGACCATCCTCAGTCCTCTTCCACAAACACCTCAAAATGCTAGGCTTACAGTTATCTTCCCTAGAACAAGAAAGGATGGATTTCAATGAACTGGCTGATCATCTTTGAATGGAGTACTTAGTATCCATAAATACTTTCTCAGAATAGGTAATCTAATGCTTTCTGTATTTTGCAGAGTGTACCTGGGACTTGAGTCATAATCAGGTCTCCCAGCTGCACTGAAGTGATGGAGAGGAATGGCCCAGAAACTAAGCTGGAAGATGAAGACTAGAGTCAAGAACTTGCAAAGGTAAGTTGTTTTGACTAGTGGCAATAGGATAACAGAAAGGAAAATTCTGCCCAAGAACCTGTTAAGCAAGAGGAAAAAAATGGCATCAAAGTGAAGTGGGGTTGATAAGATACATTCCTATGCCAAGCAGAAAGCCTGTTTCCCTAGGCTTTCTTTCTGTAACTCCTAGGCCATCTGGTCTACTTCCCTACTACAGGGTACAGACCTCTCTCCTTCCTGAACATTCATCAGGAGGCTGGCTTTCAAATAAGAATCTCTACTTCCACCTCTCTTTAACTGGTTATGTTTGATCCATATCAACTTTCCTTATCTGCTAATTAACACTATCTCCACTTTTACCTTAGCCCCAACATTTGTTCCATGTCCACTCAATCCAAGGCTCATAATACACAACAGAATCAGATAGACCTCAATTCAAATCTCGGTTCAGATACATGAGTGGTGTGATCTTTGCAATCACTTTCTTTAGCAGAAGCTGAGTTTTTCCAACTATAAAATGGGATGATCAGTAGTAGCTGTCTTGCCAGGTGCTGGTGGCTCCCACCTGTAATCCTAAACTACTCAGGAGGCAGAGATCAAAGCCAACCCAGGCAAATAGGTCGCAAGACTCTTTCTTGAAAAAGCCCAACACAAAACTGGGCTGGTGTAGTGGTTCAGCAGTAGAGTCCCTGCCTGGCAAGCAAAAGCCCTGAGTTGAAACCCCAGAACCACCAAAAAAAAAAAAAAAGTAGCTTCTCACTGCTGTAACAGAAGGGGAACATGTGTAAAGCTCTTAACCTAATGCCTGGTATATAGTAAGCATTCAATGAATGGTGGCTGTCAACTCTTATTACTATGATCGCAGAAGCCAGCTGAAATTCCATTTTTGAAATTAAGTCTCAGAGGGCTGAAATGGGCTACCCAAGGTCACTCAAGTGAATGAATCAGGGAAGAATCCAAGATTTCTTGATTCCTGAAACTACTGTCAATCATTAGCTCCCATACAAACAGCCATTGCCTAGTGACTTAGAAATCTGTGCATCTGATCACATCCAAGTACCCGCAGCTGGTAATTTAATAAGTTCTCATATGTGCTAGAAACTGTGTAGACAGATGAAAGCTTGAAGGCATATCTATAGTTCGATATAAGAAGGTTACCTCACTGTTTTTGGCAAACAAACAACCAACAAAGAAAAAACAATACAAGACAAAAATCTGGAACCACTGCTTGTGTTGCCCAGTGGTAACAAGATTTCTTGTTCACATTCATTTTAAATGGTAGATAAAACTATGATCTATACCCTGGCTGCCTTTAGAAAGGGTTGTTGTTGTCGTTGTTGTTTTTACTGGGAACAAGAGGGAGACCTAAGGACTAGGGACAAAGATGGGGTCTGGTCAAAGACAGCAGTGAGAAAGGCAAGAGGGGTTGCCAGTGTGCTAAAATCAGGTCCCTGTCAATGCTCCATAGAATGGCAGTTATTTTTGTAAGGTGGGCTTCTTGCTGTATCAGGGCCTGTGCCTGTGCTAGTGATGAAACCATGGAGCCCTAGAAAGCACGTTTTATCTCAAAGCATCTATTACCCCTCAGAAATTCAGAAAAGAATTCTTGCTTCTTGGCTGGCATCCCTAGTCCTCAAACCTGGTGTCAGGCCTTACTAAAACTCAGGGCGAGTGACCTTTCTGATGGAAATGGACCATTCCAGAAGTTTATGTGACAGGGGCGCCTCCTAAAAAAATGAAACAATGAATGAATGAAACAGCTAGAAGACTTTCATCATTCAAGTCCAACTGTGAAAGCAGTCAGAAGTGGATAATCCAGTACGTTCAGAATGTGGGGAGAGGAGAGGAGGGGAGAGGCAGGAAGTGCTCTCTCTAGTTACATTCCCTTATATTAATTCCTGTATCAATGGACAGCTGAAGTCCTGGACACTGCCATGCTTCCAGAGGAAGAAGCAATCTGAAGACCCAAGTCCTTCTCAGGTAAACTGGTTGTCCTAATTTCACCAAGGCTGACCCTTCTACATACCAGCTGCAGCGGCAGCCAGGAGCCCTGAAAGGATCTCAAACTCCCCGAAAGCCAGCAGAGTAGAGGAGAATGTGGGGCTGGATGTCCGGAAATAGACTTGGTTATGACTGTGGTTATTCTGCAGATTGTCAAACTAGATCATGCCCAACCCCAGCATAGAACCAACATTGCGGAGACTGGAGCTTCCCTCCAAAACTGTCCTTCGAAACAGCAGGGGGCCAATACCACTCCACAGCTTTAACCTCACTAAATTTATGCACAAGGGAACTGATGTGTAAATGAACCTTGAGGAGAAACTGAGTGGAGAATAGCAAGAGCCCATCCTGCAGCTAGATGCCTTTGAGCAAAGAGAAGGGAGCAGGCTTTTCCTTTCTGTCTTGGGAATGAGCTGGGATACTTACTCAGCCTCAGTTCTATCTATGGATGTGTGTGTGCCGGGGGAAGAAAGCACTTCCTTTTCTTGAATCACAGTAGCATAGAGCATCCCACAGCTCAGAGTGCGAGACAAATGTATATCTTGAACCACACAGGTACCTAAATTCTCTTCACATGTCTTTTTTTTTTTTACTGGGATTTGAACTCAGGGTCTACATCCTGACTCACTCCATCAGCCCTTTCTTGTGTTGGGTATTTATTTTCCAGATAGGGCCTTATGAACTATTTGCCTTGGCTGGCTTCCAACTGCGATCCTCCTGATCTCTGCCTCCTAAGTAGCTAAGATTACAGGTATGAGCCACCAGCGCCTGGTTCTCCATGCATCTTTATCTCATAATGGAAAAGTATATTCTGTGAATCCTAGGATACCTGATTCTAAATCCTCTCAAATCCCATGAAACTTGCCCAACACATGCATTCACACACACACACACACACACACACACACACCCCACAGCCTGTGTGTTCTCAGTGTGACTCAGGTTCCCCCAATAGAGGAACCATAACCAAAAAGTGTCCCCTTCTACCCTTCCCCCCAAATCATCTTAAACTTTACTTTTCAAATATAAACTCTCTGGCTTCTGAGAAGTATAACTGGGAAGATGCAGAAAATCTGGCCAGAAATGATGGATTATCTGAACCCTTTCCCATATACTTCCCTTGGCCAGGTATTGCCACAAAGGGAGTTAAGTTTGTCAGAATTTGGTAGAAATTAGCCACACCTTAAAAGGAATGTTCCTGAAATAAAAAGCTAATACCCAAACCACCTTGTCTGTAATTCTAGGGTGGAGAGAGTAGGAGGAGGAGAGAGTCAAAAGGACACAAATTTGAGAGCAGGTGGGCTGGGGGAGGGTTAGTATCCCTTTTCTCCCTCAAGGACAGCCAGATCTGATATGGCAGCTGATAGAGCCAGGCTGCCTCACTTTGCTGCCCTTACCCAGGTCTCTCCTTATGACACTGAGCTCCCAACATCATCAGAGACCCTTCTCAGAGCTTGGAAGGCAATGTCCTGACTGGACACCTCCTACGAAAACTCCCACCAGGGAGGAGCTCCAATATGTCCCCTTAGAAAGAAAAAACACTTGATGCCTGAGTACTACAGCAACAGCTTTTCTGATAATTATACTTTTAAACCAAACACTGACCTTTCCCTATCACAAAAGCTGTAATGTAGCCTTTTCCTGTAAGATGATACCTTTGCCATTAGAAACAATATGCAAATCTGATACAACTGAAATAAACACAGCAGAGGGCTCACTAACTCACTTAGCATCATTTATTCAAGGACCCAAGGCTCTTAATTCACTTTACAAATGTAAGAATTCATGCCTCATCACTTTCGAAGAGGGGAATCCAACGTGTATCACTTTCCCATCTTCAAGTCTGTACATCTGAGGAACAGATGACAGTCCGTAAAAAAGCCCTCTCTCTCACCCTTACGGGCGGGGAGGTCAGGGCCTAATATCATTATTCCCAGCTAGGAATAAACAGTTTGGGATAAATCCAATGGGGGACTGAGCACTAATCAAACCTGCCCATCTGGAGGAGAAAGGTCAGTAGAAGAGGGTCTAGCACCTGCACCTGACTTTAGCCATAAGTTCTAGGGCCCTAGATCTAAAACTCAGGGTACTTCATTTTCTCCTGCTAGCCCTTATTGGTCCTGGAACCTCCCTTACTCCTGTACCTTTTAAAAATTTTTTATTTTACTTTTTAATTAGTAAGCATTAATGGTACAAAAGAGTTTAATTGTGATGATTCCATAGATTCATACAGTATACTTTGAACAAGTTTACCCCCTCCTTTATATTAACCCCTCTTCTCCCTCTCCTCCTTTTTCAAACAGCATTTTGGTGGGTTTATTACTATAGATAGGTAGATAGATAGATAGACAGATAGATAGATAGAGATAGACATATGTGTCTATATATATATATCATACTCCTGTACCTTTAAGTGGCCGAAGTCAACACTAAGTCAGTTTATCATTTCTCTCCAAGGACCAAACACCCCATCTCCCCCGTTGCCCATCTCCCCTCTTGCTCATCTCTGTCTCTAAACACAAAGTCTCAGGGAGGGGGAATCAGCCTTACCTCAGCCCACCCTCCATGTCTCTAGACCTAGCTGTCCTAGCAGGCCCACCCCTGGCCCAACCACTTGTATCATTAGTTCACTGATGGGGAAAGCCAGAGAGATACCCAGAAGTCCACAGCCTCCATTGCTTCTGTCTCCAGAGGCCAGCAGATATAGCTCTGACTTCCAACCAGGGAAATAACCTGAGCTCCTGAAGGGCTGTCCTGCTAAAGGATGGGAGTCAGTGATCACACACATGCCAGCTGCAAGCTGGAGACACCTCCTTCCCAAAGACATAAGTTGGGGACATGGGTTCCCAGAACCTGGCCTGTTTGTTTTCTGGAGAGAAAGACACTGTACTACCCCTGGGGGCAGGTCATTCACCCTCTCTTTGTCCCCTCTCCCTGGAACAGCAAAGCAAGAACCCCAGGCTTCCTGATGACCCCTGTCTGAAGATGAGAGGAACGGATCATTTGTGACTGGAGTGCTGAAGAACACATATATGGGTGAACAGAGCTCCCAAGGTTACACTGGTAGACAGCTCCCCAGGGTCCTGCCCTATTCCTCCTGGAAGAATCTCAAAGCATCCTCGGAAACAACCTGCCAATGTACACTGTACCTGAGGCAACCAAACAAACCCTCCAGGACACTCCAGAGAAAGAACGTAGACGGGGGAAGAAGGGAAGCAGGTCAGTTTCTGACTGGGCATAGAAAGAGGGAAAGGAAGACACCTGGGAAAGATGCCAGGAACAGGGCTGTATGGCTCCCCATCCTAGCCCTGCATCTTTCACCAAGGACCACAGATCAGGGAGCGCAGCTAACGCTGGCAGGCAGTGACTGGGCTGGGGCCCTGATTGCTGGCTGGGCACGGACTTGGGGAGAGAAGGGCGCCTAAGTGTACAGCCCACCATCCCCCAGTTTTTTCATGCACCTGGGGGACAAGGCAGCACGGTCATGTTGACAGGGTTCCCTCTCCTTCAGGAAAGTCCTCAGTCTCAAACTCAGGAGCGTTCGTGGTTCCTTCTCCCAAGCCCTGGCTCTCCAGCTTCTCCCCAGACGGCCTCCAGAGTGCTCTCTGCCTGGGGGAAGAGGTGTCAACCTTCCGCTGTCCAAGATCTCCAGCTGGATCCTTCACCCTCGCCTCAACCCGGCACCCCTTTGTTTCAGGCGGGGAAAGTTGCCAGTGTGCACCCCTTTCCCCAACACGCCCCCCTGTGCGCCCATCCCCCAGGGAATCCAAGCCCCGGAGCACCATCTAATCCGTGGCTCGCTCTGTAGCGGGGGAAGTCGCTTCGAAACCGAAAGCAAAGAGATCGCGGGACCGGGTCACTGTCCCCATGCCGGGTCGTCCAATCTTCCCCCATCACCGCCCCCATCGCCCGCGCCGCCGGCTCCCGGCGCTGCTGGCCCGGCGCGGCCACCTCTCCCAGCACCCGAAAGGCCTCTTTGCGGGCATCGCGGGCACCTACCGGTGCGGGGACGGGGTCGTGGGCAGAGACTGAGCAGGGCCGGCCGCCTGCCGGCCGCAGGTGCCACCAGGAGCGCAGTCTTCCCAGCTGGCTCCCGCTCCTCCTCCCGCGCCGGGACTCGGGGCGCGCTACTGCGCCGCGGCTCCCCGCCCCCACGCCCGGCGCCCGGGCTCCCCCCGCACCGAGTTGCCGACGGTGCCTCCCCCACGCCTCCTGGCCTGCCCACGCTGCGCCTAGTCCCGCATCGTGTGTCCGCGCCCGCAGCGGCGGAGCGGGGACCGGGGCGCTGCAGCCGCCGCTGCCCGGGAGGAACGGAGCCCCCGGCGGCGGCGGCGGCGGCGGCACTCACCCATAGTACGGATGCGGTGCAAACTGCACATGCTCGCGTCTGACAGGCGCTCTGCCCCGGGCCCTGTTTAACTCCTTGAGTGCCCGCATGCCAGCAGGGCCCGCTGCCCCCGCAGCTCCCCGCTGCCTTCAGAGCAGGCGTTGGTCCTTGACCTGAACGTCTAGAAGGACCCCCGGCCGTCGTGGCGCAGGTGGCTGCGGTGCAGACTCCTCCCTGCCTCTGCCACCCCTCCTGCAATCGAGGTGTATGGGTGGGTGGCCGGGGAATCTCGCATCCCAGCTTGTAGGAGTTGCGGGACCCGCGTGTACAACGTACACTGTGGGTATGGTGCAGGCCTGAGCTATTCGACACAGTCCACATGGTGTTGCAGACACACTGTGTGTCACCGCATTGTGTCCCACACAGTGTATTCATTGAAACAGCCATACCAGTTATTTATTTATTTATTTATTTTTTGGTGGTGGTGGTGGTACTGAGGATTGCATCCAAGGTAGGCAAGCGCTCTGCCACTGAGCTACTTCCCCAGAACACCAGTTTCTTTTTATTATTTCCATTTCCAAGATGAATAAATTGAGTCTTTGTGGAAGCTATAGAACTTGCCTAAATCAAGACGTGAACCTCCAAGGTCCACATTTGGTTTATACACAAAGATTAAATGGAATATGTGCTTTCTGGGATCAGTCTAGAATCCTTGATGGAGACACGGAAAGTAATGGATGTCATCTGAAACCTTGGAGATTCTGAAATATGGAAAGTGGGAAATAGGTGGCAGAGGGCTCTGATTTGAGACAGGCCCCTCAGACTGTCCTGGCTCCTGCAGAAAGGCTGCTCAGGGAGTGGAGATGAAATCACTGTTTCCATACTAATCCTGGGTCTTGGCGCTGGGTACCTCAGCCAAAAGGAAGGGACATGCTTAAAACTTTATAATGACACCTGGGGGGGAGGATTTTTTTTTTTTTTTGAGACTGGGTCCCTAGGTATCCCTACCTGGCCTTGAACTCAGGATCCTTCTACCTCAGCCTCCTAAGTACCAGAGTTACAGACCTATGCCACCATGTCGACAGGGTGTCCCTTTCAAAGAATCCAAGCAGAGACAGTGCTTTTTTTTTTTTTTTTTTTTTTTTTGGTGGGGCTGGAGTTTGAACTCAGGGCACTTGCAAAGGAGCCCTCTATGGCTCAAGCCACACCTCCAGTCCATTTTGCTCTGGTTATGAGTATTTTTTTTTCTTAGAGATGTGTTCTCGCTATTTGCCTGGGCTAGCCTAGAACTGCGACCCTCAGATTTCAGCTAATTAGCTAGGATTCCAAGCATAAGCCACAGGCACCCTGCATGGGAGCTCTTTTCTAATTCACACACACCCCTGTATGCACTTAGACCTGATCTGAGGGTTGGGGGTGCAGGTCACCACACCCCTTGCAGTGGAAGAGCAAGTGTTCAGCATTTGGGAGGTCTTGGGTTCAACTCAGCACGCACACACACACACACACACACACACACACTCTATATCAACTTAGAAGAGGGAATAATAGAGAGAGGAATGACAAAAAAAAGATTACGGCCTTTACCTTTTCTTATAACATGCCACAGAGACAAGGAACTCTAAGAGGTCCAAGGTAGCACCAATCTTCTAAGAAAAGAAGCTGGAGCTTCATCAAGAAACTGGGCTGGCTGGGAGCTGGTGGCACACCTCTGTAATCCTAGCTACTCAGGAGGTAGAGATCAGGAAGATTGAAGTTTGAAGCCAGCCAGGCAAATAGTTTGTGAGACCCTATCTCGAAAAACACCATCACAAAAAAAAGCTGATGGGGTGACTCAAGGTGTAGGCCCTGAAAATTCAAGCCCCAGTACTGCAAAAGAAAAAGGAAAAAAAAAAAAAAAGGAGCTGGGCTGCTTCCCTATCTTTGGAACCTGATCTGATCCTGATTCTGAATCTGATCTGATCCTCATTGCCTGATGGTACTATAGATCTTCCATCAGCTTTCTGTCCCTGGCCAGGGTATTCAAAGATCAACAAAGTTACATCCCCAGACTAGGACTAGGCAATGTGAACCAGGAATTCTAAACACATTCCTGTCCACACCCTGCACACGGGCAGGGTGAGTGGGTCCCCTGGCTTTTCACCCAAAGAATGTTGAGATCTGCATGCAGTGTTGTGGGAAGGAATGGGGAGGGTGGCCTCAGGTGACACAGTAATCATGGTTATAGTGACTTAAGTATGGATCAAAGGTGGAGGGGTCCTAGAGAAAACCAAGCCCCTGAACACAGTATAGTACACACCAAAGAGCACAAACTCCTGTTTTTCCTTCTTGTCTTATTTAAGCCAGTGGAGTAGTGTGGTGGACCAGATTAACAAATTTTGCACAGGTAGACCTGAATTTTTTTTTAATCTTTTTTTTTTTGTGTGGGACTGGGGTTTGAACTCAGGCTTCGCATTTGCAAGGTAGGTGCTCTACCACTTGAGCCACTCATTCAGCATATGTTGCTCTTATTATTTTGGAGATGGGGGTCTTGCAAATTATTTGCCCTGGCTGGCCACGAACAGCAGTCCTCTGGATCTCAGCCTCCCAAGTAGATAGGATTACAGGCATAAGACACCAAGGACTGGCTTAAAAACAAAATCTTGATCAGTTTTCACCTGCAACTCTAGAATCAAACAACACATTCTGTAAGATAGAATGTTCCCCAAACCTCGATTTGAGTCAGATTCCACATCCTACTTGGACAACTTAACCTTTCTCAGCCTATTTCCTCAGCTTCAAAATGGAAGTAGCAACAACAGCTTTCCCGAGGGCATCGCGAGAATACGATGTGAAGAAGGTGCTTTGCACAGTGCAAGGCACAGAGTACATGGGTAATGACAGGAGCTCCACAATATCGTGGAAGGTCCATACCACAGTCTCCTTCTACCACCAGGCAGTAAAAAGTAGAGTCTTTCTGAGTATCTTTATAGTCTTTAAAAGGTGTTGAACATATTTGATTCTTAGGCATATTATCTGCCTTTCCTCTAGAGCAAACCATCCATAAAGGGCTTGCTCTTGTCTCCACCATAAAGAATGTTCTTGATGACTTTTGAAGGGAATCAGGAAGATTTTTTTATGCTTGTTAGAGAGGACTGGTTCCCTGGGGGTTGCCCTGTGACTGCAAGTCAGGAGAGATGTGGCTCAAGAGAGTAATTTCAGTTGAGGATCTGGCCCACGGCCATATGAGAAAGGGTCTGGGAGGAAGCTGGAGTGCAGGAATTGGAGATCAAGAGAGGACCACTTATAGTCTGTCTCAGATACTGTGATAAGAAAGAGAGAAGTGAGGTAGCGAGCATCAAAGTTTAAGGCAATCCTGACTGTGGAAGCATTCGGATTGTCTTTATAGGAAACAAGCTGGGGAAAAAAGAAGAGGGAGAGAGGAGTATATGAGTGCAAGTCTTAGTGACTTAGTGACAATGTGTCAAGGTAACACACTGGCATTTGAAAATAGGGGAACAGCCTAAGAATAGGGTTGCAGCCTGCAATAGGGTTGCAGCCCAAGAAGGGCTGCAACAGCCCCTTCTTGAAATAGGAAGAAGAGGGGGCATAGAGGCGAAGGAACGTGAACCTGTATCATTTAGGATTCTTTGACTGCAAGCCACAGAAACTGACTTTATCTATCTTAAATCTAATTTATTGGAGGGATATAACCAGGCTGAGGAGGCTCAGAGATTTCAAGGCAATGCTGATGCTTTGGGAGCCTAGGTCATGGGAAGTAACAGAGAATCTCCTCAAGGCCTTCTGCCACCAGAAAAGCTAGACTCCAGACCCTTTGCTCACTTCTGCTCACCTGCACACAATCACATTTCCTTAAGTTGAGCCATGCATTCCTCTTCCCTGTATCTGTGGGTTTGAGTTTAATTCCTAGCACTGGAGTGGGGGAGTGGATATCAGGCACAGGGATACACACCTGTAACTCCAGCAGTGAGGAAAGGAGGCAGGACAACTGAGTTCAAGGCCAGTTGGGTCTACATAGTGAGACCGACTTGAAAGCAAAACGCAAAAACAAGAACACAAAGAATAAGGCTGCTATAAACTGTGTGCAGATTTGGTGTGGATATAAGTTTTCAACTGCTTTGGGTAAATACTTAGGCACATGATTGCTGGATCTTATGATGAGAGTATGTTCAGTTTTATTAGAAATCTCCAAACTGCCCTCTAAAGTGCCTGTACACCAGCAATGAATGAGAGTTCCTGTTGCTCCACAGCCTTACTAGCATTTGGTGTTGTCGGTTCTGGTTGGTCTGTTATAATAGGCATGTATCCATGCTCATGACTGTTCTTTGTTCTCAGTTATGAGAGAAGGTGAAGGGAGAAACAGGTTAAGTCTCAAGAAACCAGCAGGAGGCTCTGAAGACAGGTACTGAACAATGTCACTTCTTTTTCAGGGTTCGGTATAGAGCTAGGTGACACATTGTTACCATCCAAAGTTCATAATTTATGTTAGGGTAAGTCCATAAACTACATTACAAAGGCAGACTTTTTTGTGGACCTTGTATAACTGTATTTGTATTTGTATTTGTATTTTGTATTTGTGAGAAACAAATACAAAAGGTCATTAAGGATGTCCTTGAATGTTTGTAAAATGTCAGAGGGATGGAAAATGGTACCATGGAAGGAGAAGAGGCATTTGGCCCTGGGGAAATGATCAAAGTGACTGTAGATTCGGAATTGTCACAATAAATTCCCCCTGTACAGTGAATATATCCTAATAAAAATGGGGGGGGAATAGTGACTGTAGATTTAATAAGATTATTTGCTATCTATAGGTCCATGAGGGAAAGAATATATACGTTTACAGAGATCTCAAAATAATGTGTCGTCCTACTTTGGGAACACACACATAGATAGATAGATAGATAGATAGATAGATAGATAGATAGATAGATAGATAGATAGATGATGGATGTATAGATAGATAGATAATCTCACTATGCAGCTCAGGCTGACCTCAAACTCAGGATCCTCCTGCCTCAGCCTCCTAAGTGGTGGGATTATAGGCATATGACCTGCTCCTGGCTATTTTGGGGGATATTTGAAAGTCATGCCTTCTCTCTTTTTATCATCAAAAGAAAAATGCAGTGGATAAGGACTGTGCAATACTCATGAACTGAACACCTAGAGCCTGAAAATAAAGAACTCACATTTCTGAATAATGTGAATTCATCCATAAAGCATTAAGACATTAATGTGTATGCACTGAGACAACCCTGTAAATTAGGGCAGATTCATAAGACAAGCGGTAAATTAAGAGAAGAAAAGGCCAAAGCTAAAGAAGTCAAAGTGAGAATATGAACACACATTGAAAACCACACCACTGTGGGTTGAACTATGAAGACTGTAAATCTTTTAGGGGACAGAGTTGGCTAGGAAACCTAGGAATCAGGGGGAGAGCCCCATTCCTCCCCTACTCTACTCCAGCCCCATTCTGTTACTCTCATTTCCCACCAAGCAGTCAATCCAGGTGCTGGGCATATTTAAAAGAATTTCTGCCCTGGAGATTAAAAACCCAACTCCAAGCTGGTCACCTCCCCTCTGTGCCTCCCTTTGCCAGGATACAAGTAGCTTAGTTGCCTGAGGAGGGACAAAGGAGTATTGTTAGAAGAAGCCTGGTTAGAGAAGGCTTTCCAACTAAGAGCTTTTATGCTGCTATCTAAGCCATTCTCTCCCAAGGGACAATGTGTGCCTGTCCCAACCTTACCATATCAGTTCAAAGAGAAATTTCAGCCAGACCCAGTGACTGCAGGAGGATATCTTGGGAGTTGGCAACATTAATAGGCTAAGAATTTCTATCACAACATCTCATCCAAGCCTCAATCTCCAACCTTGCTAGCTCCTGGGTTATGGGATAGAGTAGAGGGAAAAACATCTTCTCTTTTGTACATCTGAGTCAAAGGGTTTCTCCCCATAGAAGCTGGCTGAGAGGCAAGCTGGCCTGGGGTCTCGAGGTATGTGGATTGCCTCACAGAAGGTAGGGTAAAACTTGTCTCTACTCTTTTTACCCTCCGTGTCCTGGATCTTCTAGAACTCTGCCACCTTCCAGAAAGGTTGGATAAAGATCCCATGGAGTCTGTCCTGCCTAGGGAATTTGTTTAGTTAGCATCTCATTAGTCTCAGATACTAATTAATTAGCAAATATGTATGTAGTGTCTTCTCTTGCCTAGCACTGTGCTGTTTTGAGGGCCAGGCTCCTGACTTTGAAGAACTTCTTCCATTCAACAGCCATTCATGCATTATGCACTGTGCTAAAGATCTACACATCTATGCACATGGGAGGTGACAACAATCCAAGATGGTCTGTAACAGCACTACCCCACACCTCACGTGACTGCTTTCAATTCACATTTCCCCTCTAGTGGAAGGTATACGGTTATTTGGGTTCTACAATGGGACTGATTCCATGGGCAGGTTTTATCTCTGCCACATTTTATTTGCAAAGTAAACTGTCTGGTTTTAGCTCACAACTGACCAGTATTTGTAAATGGTCACATGTCTTTCTGTCAAAAGACTCCTGTCCCTCTTTCTTGCCCACAGCTTTGGTCAAGGTCATCTATGTTCTTCAGTAAAGTATAGATGTGGGAAGTGACAGCTTTGGTGGTGATATGTGCCGTGTAGTTGTATGACAGGAGATTAATACTCTAGCATATCCTTGATCTCTCACAGTTGAAATCCAAATTTATGTTCTAGGAAAACATTGGACCCCATGTAGCCCAATCCCAGCTGAAGTGAGCTGATGGTGCCCCAGAACTCTTAAGAATGTTGAAGGAAGGATCACCAGGGTGTCTGGTGCTTCAGCGAGGAGTGTGGATGAGCATGGGTGGCTATGGAAGGGTTAGAAGGGCAGAGAGAAGAAAGATAGGCTCAGCACTTCCTCCTCAAAATCACTGGCCATGATGTTCCCATCCATGTGGCCTCGGGGCCACACCCGACTAGCTTCATGTTCCTTCTTTTCTCAAGTGGAGAAAATGGTGAAAACATCATTTCCCAGTCAGGATGTGAAATGAGCTTAGATTAAAAGTAGGGGCCCAACTTAACTCTGTCCCCAGACTTGTGTCTGCTCATTCAAGTCTTGAACAACTGCCAGACCACAAGAACACACTGTATAATAGGAGTCCGGTAATGCTCTTGTGGTCATAGCTTAATTGCTTGGAAGAGATAATACAGATCCAGACAATATCGGAAGCATCTGAGTCCTTCTGATCTGAAATTGGCCACCAACTCCCCTAGGTCGTATTTCCATATCCCTCCCCAGTACCTTAACTAGTGGAAGGCAGGACTCAAAGAGCTGGCACTAAAGTTAAGGGATGGGTTGTTCTGGGGGTACATTCTGGCTTTTGGACTGGCAGGTTGTGGCTTTATTGAGTTGTTTGTCAACTTCCCTGAATCTCATCTTTCTCCCTTACTCATGAAATCAATACTTTCAAAACATTTTAATAGCTTTATTAGAAAAATGATTCATACTCCTTGTAAAATGTTTACATAGTACGGAAAAGAACAAAGCAAGATACTAAAAACTATTATATCAAATTTCTATACCCAATGATAATTACTGTTAACGTCTGGGGAAAAATATTCCACCTACATTTATATCCATATGTGTACATTTTTATATAAATCATACTCTATAGACTTTTTTAGAAATTTTCATTGACATTAAGTAAAGCGTATCTCTCCATGTCAATAATATAATTCTTCACCTTTAATGCTTGCATAGTATTTTATTTTTTAGATGAGTCACCATAATAATATTTGATTTACTATTTTCTGATTGATGGGCAGTTAGGGTATAACCTTTATTTTGCTCTTATTACTGCTATGAACACTGGGAGTACCCACTCATCCGTCTCCTAACCTGACTTATGAGAAATATTCAATGATGTAGCTCAAGAAAGGACACAAAGATCACAAAATACTGGGATTTGAGGTGGAGAAGACCCTTCAAAAATTTCAGTGAGCCTCACCTCTGTACAAGGTTTCCTATCTTGCTTACATTACTACATATGTATGTTATTATTCCACTAGCTTGGGGAAACTTATTTTCAGTATTGAAGTGAATTTATTGCAACACTAAAAATATTATTTCCCAAAAGAAGCACATCTTCCCCTAGGAGTGTGTTTTGCTCTGGAGATCCTGGGCCCATACAAGTATGAACCCCTGTGCCCAGAAAATTCATGGTTTCAGGATCAGAGCATTCCAGAAGCAATCTGAGCATTTTCCCAATGGCCATGGGGCAGTGGTAGTATTTGGAAGGAGCAGCTGCCTTGTGTCACTCCATCCTAGGAACCTGCCTGTTCCACTGTACCCCTAACTTCCCTTCTTATGGATGAGATCTGTCTGCCACCTATACAATGTATTTACTCTGTAAATGAAAATGGACTAGTAGTCCTCCTCTGTACCTAAACCAGGGAATTCAGAACCTAGAAACATAAAAATACCTTTTAAAAAAATGCACTGTCCATACCACTTCTCTGAAAACTCCAAAGCTCACTTCTACTTGATCAAAGCCACTAGTACAATATAAGGTCAAGCAGTCTGGCTCCAGCTCTGTGTCCCATTACTTTATCTGTGGAAGAGCAAAAATGATCTTCAACCCATGGCTTAGGCTTTGGCAGAGGAGTCTCTTTTCCCCTGCCTGTGTGACATGCCTAGGTGACAGGTTGCCTGGAATGAGTACCAGTGGTGATATCTGTATAGGCTGCATTAGGTCTTATTCTTTACAAAGATGGAGAACATACACATTTTTGGAGCCATACACACATTTTGGTGCCTGGAGCCGAGAAGAGGGAGAATGTTCTTTCCCCATCTTTCCCTACTTCACCCTAGTCTTAACACCACTACCCCCCAACCTGGTGACTGCTGGGGTTCAAACTCAGTGCCTGGCACATGCTAGGCAATTCTCCACCACTGAGATACATCCCCAGCTCTACCCTGATCTTTTAATATCACTAGGTTTTCCCGCTTCCTTCCCTGAAAAAATATAAAATTGAACAGGAGAACACTTGCCTAGCATGTGTGAGGTCCTGGTTCCAATTTCCAGAACTGAAAAAAAATAACAGGAACAAAGTACACAACAGGGCTTAAAGCTTCATTAACCCCTACATTTAGTGGTGACCAAAGCATGCAGTGGTCAGATCAGAAGGGAACTGGATCTGGCCCTGGGGGTGACTAAGAGTCAGAAAGACCAAGCGCAGGGTCTTTCAAGAAATCAAACAAGCCTTCCTGACCACTAGATGGCACTAGAAGATAGCCTCCCATCTCTCCAAAGGTCATGCCCAGGATTTTGGGAAGACCAGTTAAATCTGAACTGACCCCCTTCACAAAGAAGAGCAGGGAAAGAGTGCCCCGGAGAATAGGAGCCCTGACACTCCTCCTAAAAACCTGAGCTTGAGCACGATGACAGGAAGTGCAACAAGGTGAAGTCCTGACTAATCAGAGATAGCAGGCCTGTTGGTTCCTGCTTAAACCACTGAGAGTAGGAGAGGGGAACTGCAATGGCCAGCTTCTCTCATTTGATCCATGCATTTCACTTCCCTTTTCTGTGAATCCGGGGAACTTCGCTAACTCATTACAATCACCCAGCCTGGAAAGTGCCCTGCAGGGGATGCATGCATTCCTGAAGTAGTGGCTAAGAACATAATCTTTGGAGTCAGGCAGAGAAGGGCTTAAATCTGAGCTTGGCCACTGAACTTGTTATCTGAACTTAATCTTGTCAACGGGCCTTTGGGAGCTTCAGTTTACCATTTGTAAAATGGAGGTAATAATAACTTCAGGCACAGAGAATTAAGACCATTCCTTAGGAATCTTTAGTCTCAGGAAATGCTTCTTCCACTTCTCCCTACTTCATTCCATTATACTAAAATAAATTCTTGCTAAAACTTAAAAAAAAAAAATCATTCCTTGGAAAATATTTTCCTTTCCTTTTTTTAAAGGTTCTTATTCTTTCTAATTCCTTATAAAATGTTTAACAGCTGCCTAGAACATAGCCATCCCTCAATAAATACTGGCTTTTCATTTTTGTTTTTCAATGATGAGTGAGATTAGAGAGATTCTACTTGTTCTCAGTGCCCTGGGATGGCTGGCTGTGTCCCAGGTGTGTTTGGTGAAGTTGCCTCTCCTCCCATCTGGCAATTCTCACATAAGTTAACAATGTGTTTTCACTACAGAAGCACCCCTTTTCCTAGAGCCAGGCCCTCATGACATGTACATCAATACTGTATCCCCAGGCTGGTGACAGCAGCCATGAAGGCCCTGCTCCTGTTCACAGTTGAACAGAGGCACAAGGACTTTCTGAGACTGCCCTTAGATCAAAAGTAGTGGCTTGAGCCAGACTGGCATTCACAGTCCTGCTTGTAGGTCGCCCCACTCCAGACTAGAGGCTTCTTCCTGTCAGAGAAAGCAGCAGTCAGAGGAGAAGAGGCCAAGAAGCCCTCTAAGGCCCAGCTACTCTGGACTGAGCTCCTACTCCTCCGACAGCCTGGCCCACAGTGGACATGCAAAGAACATGTTTTCAGTGTGTGAAGCAGAACCATAGCTCGCCAGACCTCTTGCACTGTTAGCTCAACCCCAAGACAAGCTGGTGGGGACTCAGACGTGGTTTAAGTTTGGGGATGAGGTAGGTGTGGGAGAAAGACTTTTTTCAGCTTCTGTTCTGTCATCAGCTGAAGAATAGTAATAACCACCAGCATCTATTGAGTGCTAACTAAGTTCCAAGAACTGAACTAAGTGCCAGAAATGCAATTTGAACTCAGGAAGCGGGACACCAGGGGCTATACACTATCACCTTGAGAACTCAAGTACCTAGAGCTGCCATATATGTGCCACAGAGATGGAGCTAAATGTCATCCAAAGGCCATAGTCAGCGTCCTGACTGGCCTGAGTTTCCTTGGCTTCTTTGAACTTCAGAGTCTTTCCCTACACTGGCCTCCCACTGCTGGAGAAGCTGCCACCTTCTTGGCTCCACTTCCTGCCCAGCTCTTCCCTCCCCCTGATTGATATGAGCAGCCATTGTTTTCATCTTTGATGAAAGCTGATGGAAAAATAAAATAGCTGTTATAAAATCATGATGCTGCAATCTCTAAAATGATGTAGAGTCCAGTTATACAGCTGAATTCACCTGGTCCTCATTCCCTAAGCTCTTCAGCCCCCAACTCAATTTCCCTTCTCTCTGCCTCTCTCTGGCTTGTTATGCCTACAAAGTCCACAGCTCCACTGGATGGATCATTTTGCATTAAAATATGATGAAATTATATCAACTCTGCCCCATGTCCCCCAACCCCCGGAGCTCTCAAGAAGATCCCAAAGCGTCATAGTATCATGGCCTGTTAGTTAACACAGACACCCTACAGGTCCCAAGGGGCAGAAAACACAGTACCCCAGGCCTGCTAATCTAAATGGTCAAGTGGGATCTGGTATCTGTATTTTTAATCAGTGCCCTTGGGATTTTAGGATGTGAGGTTAGACTTGGAATCACTATCTACCCCCTCATTGGAATCTTTCTTGACCAGACTTCTTTCCCTCCCACTCTTGTTTTTTGTTTTGTTTTGGTGGGACTGGGGTTTTGAACTCAGGGCTTTATATTTGCCAAGCAGGCATTTTACCACTTGAGCCACATCTCCAGTCCATTTTGCTGTGGTTCTTTTGGAGATGGGAGTCTCATGAACTATTTACCCAGGCTAGCCTCTAACAGTGATCCTCCTGATCTCAGTCTCCCAAATAGCTAGAATTACAGGCATGAACCACCAGTGCCCGGCTTACCCTACTTCTTTTTGTTAGCTTCCAAGTCCCTGGCTTATAGATATTCTGCTAGTCTTTTATACCTTTATATCCTCAAGATCCCTCCTCATTTAACAATAGTTACTAGATACCTATAATATGTCAGACACTGGGGCAAGACCTTTAATTCCACCTTCTAACAGCCCTCTAGGGAAAGAATTCTGATCCCTGTTTTAAAAAGAAATCACTGCTCCCCCATCCTCTGCTGACTCTGTGGCTCCACAGCACAGTGCAGAGATAGCTTGTGGTCACTGCATCAGTTTCATGTTGTGGGAAGATCCAGGATTCCAGGCAAGCATGTCTTAGTTCTAAAGCCTGTGCCCAGAGTTTCATCGGGTCACACTTGCCATACTTGCCTTCTTAGTTCAGTGCCTGGAAACTAGTAAGTGTTTAATAACTATGTGTTAGTGAGTAACCGAATGAATAAATGGAAGAAGAGTGAATGCTAAACTTAGGACACCTTCTCTTACCCCACCCCCAACACACACACACTAAGGATTCTGCCTCTGGACCATCTCAGTGACTACCTACCCTGCATGCCCAGTCAGTGTCCTCTTAGCCCCACTTGGATAGTGACCTGAAGATTCTCTGATTCAACCCATGGTTACCCCAGCTGCTCCTAAAGATTCAGCAGCTTGGAACCTCCTGACTTCTCTGTGACACATTGGCTACCAAACTCTACCCCTGGCTCTGAGGCAGAGGCTGGACTAGGACTGGCCCTAGGGCTCCTGGGAGTCTGAGATCCCTTTCCCCCTTCTCTCTTTTCCTCGCCCCACCCTTCCCCCTTCCTTTTCCTTTTCTTCTCTTTTCAACACAACCAGGCCCTGTAAGCAGAAGGAAGGCTACTTTGACTTGGGAGTGTTTTGATGAAACAGGAGGGAGTCTCTTTGGAGCTTAGCACTCAGCTTGGAGAAAACAGGTGGGGTTGGGAAGTAGGGTTTCATGGGAAGATGAATTGTCCAACACTTCACAGTTCTCCTACTAGAGTTATTCCTGATGCTCCAGCCATCTGCTTTCTATTGCAGCCTTGCAACAGAGCGCTCTTTGAGAGCTGGTTTGGAGGTTCTAGCAAGGGAGCACAGTGTCTTATACCCTTGACAGAATAACAGTCCTCCTCCATCGTGGATGGTCATCCTCTTCAACCAAGTGCACAGCTTTGGGAGGGACGCATATCAAGCAGTGAGGGAAGAAAGGGATATCTGGCTAATCAGCCAGATCAGTTGAATCAACTCTGGTGATTAATGGGGTGACAGATGTCACAACCAGATCGCTCTCACATCCAAAGAGCCCCTTTTGAGAGCAGATACCAGCTCTTGACCATCTTTGTTACCCTACCCCCAGACTTAGTAGAAAATCTGGTATTAGACCTCCAGCAAACATTGGTTTAAAAACTGAACAGTTAAAGCTACCATTTATACACCCATTATATGACAGATACCATACTCTCTCACTTAGTTCTCTCAACAACCTTGAGTAGCAAGAATTATTACTATCACCATTCTACAAATGAAGAATTAACTCAGATCACATCACCACCTAAGTAATAAAGCTGGGTCTTGCCAATTCCCATGTTCCTTTTCTTTCTATTACAGTGCTGTCCAGGCCTGAAACCAGGCTCAGACTACAATGCTGTTATACTGGCTCAGAAGAAATTGACTTTTTAAAAAAAGCTTAAACTTGGTAGAGTATGTTTAGAAACTGATTCCTCCTCCAAACCCTAGAGCAGTGAGTTAGGATATGAAGTGGCCTAATCAGAAATGTGCACTCCAGAGCTTGGTTACATAAGTACTTCAAAGGCCATCAAAATCTACACCCAAGGGCTTAATGTGCTTGAGAGATACTAGAAATAATCTTTCACTGGTGAAATAAGTGGTTTTCACATGTGGAGTTGATCAAAAAGATTATCTGGGCCTTACTGCCCTCGCATGAACGAGATGTAAGCACCAGACCAGGCCAACTGCCTGCCTACTTTCAAGTAGGTTAGGTGACTGTGTTATGTCTGCTTGCCAATACATGTATGTTTGGCAGAATTTGGCCTTAGCCACTTTTAATATCTGACTTGTAGGAGGTTATAGGACAGAGGACAATGTCCTCCATTCACCTCTAATGTCCTGTAATTGTTAATAAGAGAACCTATCACTAAAGGGCCATGTTGGTTCAGACCAGGTGACAATGGGTGCCTATCCAGGTCTCATTCCCTCTCACAACTGAGGCCTTGATGAAGAGCACATGATGACATTATTTCCATCTCTCTGCTCTACCCTTCATTGTCAGGTCACTTGCAATAATAAGCTAATGTCCAACAGCAATGAGTTCTAGGGCTTGGTGGAGTGGTAGAGCGCCTGCCCACCAAGCACAAGGCCCTGAGCTCAAACTCTAACAGAAATGAACTCTAGATGTGGTGGTGGGCACCACTTCTTCATGGATACCTTCAGGGTTCTGAATAATCCAGGAGATTTCTGGGGCCCCAGCTCTTACCCCATTCCTACTTGCTCTCTTCCCTTTCCTATCACAGCCAAAATCAGTCCCAAGAGGGTGTTTTTCTTTCAGATTTCCAAAACCCCCCTCTGCTATAGCAACTCCCTCATGATCCTGCCTGTTCTTTCAACTTCCAACTATTCTGTTCTCAAGGGTAGCTGTACTAGGAAACAATTTTCTCATTTCATAGTAGGACAGACTGAAGCAGGATGCAAAAAGGTGGGTTCTTTCAACTTGTAGTCAGAGGCATCAATACAGTACCTATAGCAACTTCAAAGTCAGCTCCATAAATGAACAAAAGAGAGGAAAGGTGAGAAGAGAAGGACATCAATGTCAGCTGTTGTTATTGTCTGAATATAGCCAGTGCTCACAGTTTGGCCCTTAGTCCCAGTTTTGTGCAAAGCTTACATAAAAGGTGCCTTTAAGAAAGAAGAACTGTGGGGAAAAGACAGTGTTTGCAACACCCTAACCTTTAAACCCAGAGTTAAGTTAGAGGTGAGCCAGCAGAGAGGTCCACAGGGATTCATTCCTGGGGTGGGTTAGCATGGGGGTGGGGAGCAGGGCTGTGGTTTAGGGTGCTCCAGGATCTAGGCCTCCCTGGTGCCAGAACAACTGCCTCTGCTGACTGGGGACAAGTAGGGGAGGAGAAGACACCAGAAACCCAACCAGAGGATCCTTCGAAGGGGGGCAGCAGGACCTTCCCAGGATGCCTTCATGGGGTGGATGGAGTCAGGGAGAGGAGGCAACCTCAGCAAACAAGGCTGGAGGGACAACCCCAGTGTCCCTCAAGTAGTCCCCGCTGGCCTATTATACCAGGGTCCCACTGTGGGAGCCGATCTCCCTCTGGAAGCATGAAGAGCCTGATCTTCTCTGGCCATTGATTCACTCTGGTGAGAACTAGGTAGGGACTAATAACAAATAGAACTACAAAACACAACTATAAAGGGCATTTGGGGGACAACTTGCGAAATTTGAATATAGCCCATGTAGTAGATTGTATTACATTAACGTTAAATTTCCTGAATTCGATAATATCCGGAATCACCTTTGTTCCCAGGAGGTACATGCTTCATAGTTTAGAATCATGGTGTGTACAAGTACCTCTCAAATAGTTCAGGATATATATACAGACACACACTTATATATGGGAGGAAATAAAAGTAAATGTTAACATGTTATGATTAAATGTTACAATTAAATGCTTAAAATGTTAATTGGTAAATCTTCCTGAAGTGTATAGAAGTAGTTAATGTACTATTTTTGCAATTTCTGTTAAGATTGAAAATTTCAAAAAAGAAAGTTGGGAGAAGCCAGGCGCTGGTGTCCCACACCTGTAATCTGAGCTACTCAGTAGGCAGATTGAGGTTGGAAGCAAATAGTTTGAGAAACCCTATCTCCAAAAAACCCATCACAAAAAAAGGGCTGGCAGAGCACCTGCCTAGCAAACGTGAGGTCCTGAGTTCAAATCCTAGTACCACACACACAAAATAAGAGGGCATGGTGGTGCTGTCTGTAACACTAACACTCTCACCGAAGGATCAAGTCTGAGCTGCATAGCAAGACCCTCCCTCAAAAAGCCAACACTCCTACCCTGAGCACATGGTTATTGAGAACAAAGATGACATTTCCCAACCACAAGGAGAAAAATAGGCATCGCTTATTAAACAATTGTTGGATGCCAAAATTTATGTAACCCTATTATCTTACTTAATCTTCAAACCAACCCCAGAGAGATGATTATGATTCATGCATTAAAGATAAGAGTATGGTGGTACAGGCCTGTAATACCAGCATTTAGGAGACAGAAGCAGGAGTTCAAGGCTAGCCTAGGCAACATAGCAAGACCCTGTCTCAAATAAAAAAGAAACTGAGTCCTAGAGTTGGTAAGGAACACGTCCAAATTTACAGAGTTGGGATTAAAGAGGATCCAAAGCAAGTGGGAAGTCACTTGCTTTGTAATTTATTTGTCTGTTGGGGCACACTAACACTTTTTGAAGTCTTTCTGTGTGCTAATAGTATTTTTAAATCCTCACACACACACTAATTTGTTTAATTTTCCCTTTCAAAAGGTTTGTGTACTTGGTGCTAAATCACTTCTTTGGGGCAGACTGCAGGGAACAAAAGAGCACTGGGACACACTGACTGGAGTGTAGGGTGGTGCAGGGTCCTTGGAGGGCCATTTGCTAGCACCTATTGAAATTTAAAAATTGCATTGTGTTTAGAGCCAGTGATTTCTCTTCTAAGCATTAAACTGTAAAGGCAACCACGTGTGTGAACCAAGAGGTATGTACAAATGTTTTCATCACAGCAAGGTATACAAGAAGCAGAGTTTGGAAACAAGCGAAATATTCATTATCACAAATATTAGGAAATCACTTTAAAAAGCAAGGCAGCTCTAACGTGCACTACTCTGTCATACTTAAGAGTCAGCAAAAAATGTCAGGAGAAAAAAGCAAGGACTGCTTAGTGTTAAAAGGGTGGATGTAAATGCGTGTACATAAATACACATGTATCTAAAAATACTTGAATACTACATACACTTACTGAAGGGATACACACAAAAACAACAATAGTTTTGTTTGGGAAGAGATGATCTGGGGAACTGGGGACAGGAGGAAGCTTTCTTTTTCATTTTTAGCCCTCTGTATTATTTGAAATTTATGCTACCTGTATGATTACCTATTCTAAGTGAATAAGTGAACTTTTCCTTTCCCAAATCAAGAGAATTTGCTTTAGGGCTATTGGCAAGGCCAGCATCCCACAAAATGGGGCTGGTCTACCTCAACCTCCAGAGCCATAAAGCAATCTGCAAGCTCAATCTTTGGATTCTAATGGCCCAGAACTGACAGCTTTCCTTAGTACCTGGGCTCTCAAAATTTGTGCATGAGAATCACCTGGGAAGCTGTTTGATGGGCAATTTCCCAGCCCCACCCCCAGAAATTCAGATTCAAACCTGGGGTGGGGCCAGGGACTTTTCACTGGTGCCTGGAGTGTCTTCCAATACCCTCTGGGAAAAATCAGCTCTTGTGTTGTTTTGCTTAGGTTCTGGCCTAGACTGAGTCTGTAGGACTGGGGAAGAAAGCTCTGATTTTTTTTTTTCTTCTTCCTTTCTTCTTTTTCTCTTTCTTCTCTCCTTCCTTCCTTTTCTTTCTTTCTTTCTTTTTTTTTTTCGGTACTGAGGTTTGAACTCAGGGCCTACACCTTCAGTCACTCCACCAGCCCTTTTTTGTGATGGATTTTTTTCGAGATAGGATGGCGCATAACTATTTGCCTCGGCTGGCTTCGAACCGCGATCCTTCTGATCTCTGCCTCTTGAGTAGCTAGGATTACAGAAGTGAGCCACAGGCGCCCGGGATTTTTTTGGTTTGGTTTTGTTTTTGGTTTTGGTGCTGGGGATCGAACCCAGGACCTCTGGTTTGAGCAACACCTCCAGGCAGGAAAGCCGCTTGGAAAAACGTTTCCTTCCCTGTCTTCCCTCCTTTGCATCTTCCTTATCTCACACCCCTGAACCAAACGCTGAGTGCCCAGTCCCCTCTGGGATTATATTGGATGAGCCGAGGGGCTGCAAATGCTTGAGGAAAAGGGCTCGCTGATTAGCGTCCTCCTTACCTTTCTGGCTTCCTGGCCTTCTTTAAAGTAAGCAACACACACAGAAGCAAGCAAGTTACTCTAGGCTGTGGCGACCTTTCCTTTCTTTCTTTTTTTCTCTCTCTCCAAACTAGCAATCTACGGAGCGGCTGTCTGAAATAAGGACTTCTGTTCCAAGTATGGGGCGTTACATTCTCACAGGTGGCCAAATGCTGGAACCACCTTCAGGGGGAGGGTTTCGTCTTGTCCCCAACCTGCGAGAGTCCCACGCTCTCCCGGGCACTTCATAGATCCTTGCGGCATCCGGTGCGGCCTCGGCAGGGAGCCCGGGGCTGCGAGCGGGGCACCCTCCACCGCCCCGGGGACCCCCAGGACGAGCCCCGCGGTGCGGAGCGGCGGGAGGCTGGAGCCTGCTGAGGTCATTTCCTGTGCCTGTCCGCGAGCCTTGCGGAGCGCCGCTGGGCGCTCGGCCTTTAAGGAGAGGGAGGGAGCGGCGCACGGGGCGGCGAGACCCGGCTTTGTGCAGCGAGTGCGCGGCGCCCCTCCCGGCCCTGGCCTCTCCCGCCCCGCCCACCGCGACCCCTGCAGCCGGGGAGCGGAGACCCGGCGGCCGCTCGGGACTCGGGCGTGAGCGACGCAAGGTCAGCGGCGGCGGCGGCGCGCGCTGGGCGCCCGAGTGCCGGGTGCGCGGGGAGGACGCCCCGCAGCTCGCGGAAGGTGAGCGGCCCCGCGCCCTGGGCCGGGTTAGGTAGTGGGCGGGCGCTGTGCTAGCGTGCGGAGGGGCCCGCGGCCGTGACCGCGAGGGCGATCCGCAGCAGGTGCCTCCCCACCTGGGAGCCGGCTCGGGTGGCGGGGACAGCCGGGAGCCCCGCATCGCCAGGCCCGCACCAGCCTTCCTGGGGAGGACCCGCCCTTGGGGACCGGCTCGATCCAGTTGCTCCTTGGACGAGCTCTCGGGACGTACGTGCAGGCTTCCACCTAGTCTGTGCGGTGCCCGCTCGCTGTCACCCCTCCCCACCCCATCACAGGTTATTTCTAATGGAAATTCTGGAGGTTTCTCTCAGGAGCCCTTATGGGTCAGACGCGACTTCTAGGGACAGGTCAGCCAAGCAGGGAATTAAACAGGTTGGGCGCCGAATGACATCAGGGGCTTTGTGTCCTAGCAGTCTTATAGAGGAATCGGTCCTGGGGGAATCAGCGGTCCCTCACGGAGGAGGGGCGACTGAGGCAGTGAAGATCCTGCTCTGGAAGTAGACTCCTCTTCATGTTGGCTTGCTCCCTGCCAGGTTATCTCCTCCATAAACTTTTACCGTGAATCCACCTTGTAAAACTTCCCGGCAGAGCCTTGGTTCTAGAAAGAACGCTGGAAAGGTCACTGGAATAACTCTTTCAACGGAAGAGTCATCAACTCATCATCAAACTTTCTGCGCTGTCTTCCGCGTCAGACGCTGTATGGTGCTGATCCATCATTTTGCACCTTATAGACCTTCATTGCAGCGTTGCTGCGTTTGTTATTATCCCTGTTGTGCAAAAGGGGAAACTAGACCCAGAAAAGTCATGACTTGCCCAAGGTCATATAACTAGAGTGGAAGAGGCCAGACTCAAAACATAAGCCTTCTAAATTCCAGCTGTGGTGACTGGTCATCTGTCCATTGGCCCCCTACCCTCAGATTCATGAGGGGACCTACTCAGACCTAGGTTATGAGGGGGTGCACCCTGTGGTCCCAAACTCATTGAAACTAGTGATTGAGTTGAAAAAATGTACTGCCTCTTCTTCCCTCTTCAGAAGTCACCAGCTAAGGGAGAGAAGTATGTCCCTCCCATTCTACTCATCTATTATGTAGTTCTCTTTATATGCCTATATAATTTACTTATTTATTTTGCTGGACTGGGCTTTGAACTCAGGGCCTGCTGCTTCCTAGGCAGGTGCTCTACTACTTGAGCCCCTCCCTTGATCCTTTGTATTCCTCTTAAATCTATGAGGCTTGTGTATCTGTGTGCTGAACTCTGCTCCCCAGAGACTGGAGAACACATTGTACATTCCCTTGGCCCTGTTTTGGGTGACTTCACAGAAAGCTAGTACTGAGTCACTGTCCTGCATTCTCCTGCTTACCTTTTCCTTTGTCTCCTCTAACACTCTCTGAAATGTGATGCTTATGCCCAGTAGAGGTAGTTGCACGTCATTGGCTTGATCAGATGACATTGCTGAGATCAGAGGGCATTGACTTGTACCTACCTGTGTCTGCTCAACCCTCCTCCCAGCTCCATCCTCAGAAGGAGACCAGGGCTCTTCCTTTACCACAGTTGGGCAGGTAGTCCACCTTCTATTAGAAGAGGCAGCACTTTCAGATTAAATGGTAGTCCATCTCTAAGAAGTGGAAATCACAAAAGGTCCCCACATTCAGGGAGTGAACAGTAATGAGAGGCCCCATTGTCTTCTTCCCCACCCAACCCCCATTTCCTTCTGATGCCTCTGATGTCCTTGAGAGCTGTGTGCTATCCTGGGTCTGCAGTGACCTCTGACTTCTTTCCTTTCGGCTCCTGTTTGATTGGCTCTCTCTGCCGGGAGACGCTAGGCTTGAGGCTTGCAAGCCAGAGGATCTTTATACATCTTAATGAAGATAAAGAGACTTAACAAAGATTGCTTGAATTAAATTTAATCTAAGCATTTTAATAGTTTCTTGTCAAATTCCTAAAATTTCCTGAGAGATCCCAGGTCAAGTTTGTATTTTCTCTGATGCAGGCCTCGAGTCTGAAGTCACCAAAAGATTCCTTGTGCATTTTCCCCACAACCTGTCCTATTCCCAGCCCTGCCTTTGAGGCCCAGCCCTACTGACCTCTGTAACACTTCAGTCCAGGGTGCTGGAGAATATGGGCAGCTTCAGAGCAGGTGGCAAGACCATGGTGGTCACCTGACTCAACTGCCAAACAGTTTAGGATTCTGGGTACCAGTGAAATCAAGAGAACTAGGTTTCACAGGAGTGGCCCTGAGTTGTGGCTGGATGGGGGGCACATACAGATTTCTTATGCTAGTCTTCCTACGTATGTGTGTTGAGCTTTGCAACCTAAAAAATGAAAAACAAAACAAAAACAAAAAACAGCTGAGCTGGGTTTTGTTCCCAGCTTGCTTCCACTTGCATTTCCCCATCTCTCACCCCTTCCCGGCCCCCGGGGGATCAAACTTGGGGCCTCATACATTTTAAGCACGCGCTGTGACACTGAGCTACATCCCCAGCCTGTCCCATCTGATTTTGCCATTAATGATGTGTTTGTATTAGGCAAGCCTGGTAGCACGAGATGTCTGCTACCACTACTGAAGCACCCTCATGGAAAGAGGAATGTTCTGGATGTTGGGAGAGCAGGATTCTCCACGCAGCTCTGCTGTCTTTAGCTCTGTGTTTCTAGCTGGTCACACATATGATATGTTATCTGCTCATTGGAACAACTGTACTTGTCCTCTATCTTGTGGATAATGAGTAAATATACATGTTGCAATGTTCTGAAAAGCTAAGAGCCATTCTGCAAATGTCAGATATTCATTTCTGCTCATCCTTGCACATCTTTTGGGGAGGTACAAGTGCAAGGTGACTTAGTAGGCTAGGTTCAATTTACTAGTGTCTTCCCTTAATATCGCTTGTTTTATAGCTTTTGCTTCAACCACCTGCTTCTGCCGGAAGAGCCTCCAGCCTTGGGCTTGGCAGTATGCACCTTGCTCCAGATCTGATTCCAAACCTCTTAGCTCCCTTCACATGCCGAGGCAAGCCTAGCACGAGTCTCAGCCTCCTGGGAATTTGCCAGCCATCCCCCAGGCAGGGAGAGGATTAAAGAAACCAGTTGATAGTCCCAACTGTGAGGCCATGAAGATTCGTGATTGGAGAAATCATCCCCTTAAAGCCTAGGTGTAATCTCAGATATCAAGGCTAGGCAGAAACTAAAAACATTTTATTTCAGAAGTCCTGGGATTTTTTTATTTTGGTTTTCCCTCACTCTCTGGAATCTCAGCAACAGTTTTGACAATAAGAGGCTATTAAAATTAATCAAATTCAAGTACACAAAAGTTTGTCTTCTGTGTCACCCCTCTTCCCTCCAGCCTCTTGGTTTTACTTGGGTGCTTTTATTAGGTAATTCTGAGCCCTGGGTTAGGTTGCAAGACTCCCAGGTCCTAGTCCCAGATCTGCCACCTTTTTTGTTTATGGAAGAAAAAGCAAAATTACACCAAAGGACTAGGAAAATCAAATGTGAAGCCTCCCAGCCTTCTGGGGGGCCTACAAGGTTCTGTTTTGTCTTTTCAGCTGTGATCTTAGAGAAGGTCATGTTTTGTTTTTGTCTTTTGTCTTCCTGCTCGTTCTAGTTGGTCCCAGTCTTTTGAGGTGGGGATGGCTGGGAGGTCACAATGTTGGGATTGTTTAGAGTGACAGTTCTGGGCTGAGGTCATGTGTCCACTGTTCTGAAGAGCCCAGTGCCGGAAGAAGCAGACACCAGACCCATCAGTGGTTTAATTGTTGGGCCCTTCTCTCCAGGTTTATTGACACAAATAGAAAGTTAAAGGAAAAACCCGGACACATGCCAACTCTCTGTGTTTATTGAGGTTTATTGTAGCAGAATACTTGAGCTTGGATGCCCTAGAAAATCTGGAATATAGATTTATCTTAGTATTAAGTCTTCTGAAAGATTTTATAAAACAGTTCTTTCATTCTTAACAATTTACCTCACTGATTATGGAATCAGAATGCTTTCCTTTCTCTATCTTCCTCTCTTCTTTCCTTTCGTCCTTCCTCCCTTCCTTCCTCCTCTTTCCTCTTCTTCCTCCTCCCTCTTTTTCCTTTTCTCCTTCATGTACCAAGGGAAACCCAGGGCAAGCACTCTTAACCCAGCCTTTACCCCAGCGTCTTTTCATTTTTTGGATGGGTGAAGAGCACAGTGGCTAAGAACAAGGATTTGGAACCAGAATCTCAGCTCCACTCCTTACTAGCTGTGGAACTGTCTGTATTATTTATTTAGCTTCTCTGTCCCTCAGTGTGCTTTCCTGTAAGTGTGAACAGTAGTGTCTACCTATGGTCTATAGTATGGGAGGGTTAGAGAGGCAGAAGGAGCCTGTTATACAATAAGGAAGGACTCCATAAATCACGGCTCTCTGTAGAACATAACGAAAGAAAGGTACTGGTGAAAGTGATAGGTGAGGGAAGAAGCCATATTAGTGACTAACCAACCAGAGAGGCTCACCATTGCTGCAAGGTAGTGTTTGATTAATAGTACAAAGTGTGGCTGGGTTTTCTGAGGCCATATGATTCTTGAGGAAGGGAAAGGGGATTTAAAAACACAACACATTTGGGATGAGTGCATGGCTCAATCTGTAGAGTACCTGCCTAGCAAGCACAAGACCCAGAGTTCAAGCCCTAGTACTTCCAAATAAATAAAAGTTAGCTGAGTTGAATACACCCCCCCATGTGTTAAATTTTAGGTATATGTTCAAGTATAGACTAATATAAAAACTCCTACAAACCCATTATTTAGTTTCAAAAAATCATCAAACACTTTACACTGAACCACAACTCCAGTTCAACATTTTGGCAAATCTTATTTGATATATATCATCCCTCCCTTTACCATGTGGAATATTTTAAAGTAGATTCCCCAAAGTATATACTTCTTACCTGTATATCCACTTTACACTGAACCACAACTCCAGTTCAACATTTTGGCAAATCTTATTTGATATATATCATCCCTCCCTTTACCATGTGGAATATTTTAAAGTAGATTCCCCAAAGTATATACTTCTTACCTGTATATCCACTTTACACTGAACCACAACTCCAGTTCAACATTTTGGCAAATCTTATTTGATATATATCATCCCTCCCTTTACCATGTGGAATATTTTAAAGTAGATTCCCCAAAGTATATACTTCTTACCTGTATATCCTAAGTATCTGTAACAAATGAGTTAAAAAATATTGTCAAAAAAATTAACAGGTGTTAGCCAGGTGCCAATGGTTTATGCCTCTAATCCTAGCTACTTGGGAAGCTGAGATTGAGAGCATCATGGTCCAAAGCCAACCCTGGGCAAATAGTTTTCAATATCCCATCTCCAAAATAATGAGCAAAATGGTCTGGAGGTATGGCTCAAGCGGTAGATTGCGTGCTTTGTAAGCGTGAAACCATGAGTTCAAACCCCAGTCCCATCCAGAAAAGAAAAAAAAATGAACAGTCATTTCTTAAAATCATCTAATACTGCTGGTCTAGTGGCTCACGCTTGTAATCCCAACTAGTTGGGAGGCAGAGATGAGGAGGATCATGGTTTGAGGCCAGCCCAGGCAAAAGTTTGTGAGACCCCCATGTCAACCAATGGCTAGGCACTGTGGCGTGCTCCTGTCATCCCAGCTACAGGGAAGCACAAATGGAATTGTGGTCCAGGCCTGCCCAGGCATAAAATGAGATCCTATCTCAAAAATAACCAACATGAAAAGAGCTGGTAATGCAAGGCCCTAAGTTCAAACCCCAGTATTGAAAGAAAAAAATCATTAAATAGTAGGTGAGCATACATCATAGTTTGGGGCAGACTAAATTTAAGATTGTTTCTAAGAGTAATCACTACCCTGGGAGGATTTACATGATGGGGTGTGTGTCTTCCAGCCCTCCTCTCCTTCAGGCTCACCTGTTCCTCTCTCTCCTATCTTAGGCACTCTCATACATGCTTCTTCCTTTTCTCATCCTTGACCCAGTTTTTCTTCTCTAAATTGCATACAGAAGGCACCTGGGCAAATTCTCTGGCTGGGGATGTTATAGGTGGCTTTCTTCAGAGGCTGTGGCAGAATAGCAGTTTTCTGGGTTTCACACTTGAAAGGGAGGGGCAGAGGAGAATCTGTTCCTGGCAAGATGATTGGATGATAACTAGCAAATTGAAAATTGTCAAGGAAATCTAAAACATCATATTTCCACTTTTTAGAATCAGAACTGAAGTGGGAGTAGCATTCTGCCTTCAGTAAGCTCTGTGACATTGGGTGAATGTGTTACCCACATTTTCCTAAAACCAGGACCCACCCCACAGTCAGCCCTTCCCTGCTCCCATTTATCCACATATGTAGGGCATTTGCAATTACATTGTAATCTTGTAATTAGACTTTCCTAAGAGTTCCTTAAAAAACTCAAAGACAGGGCCCTCTCTACTTTTGTATTTCCAGTGCCTGAACAGTGTCTAGCACATAAGTGGTGGCTGAGTGGATAATCCGACGAAAAACAAGCCCTCCTTTTCACTTTTGTAAAACAACAACAACAACAAAAAAAAAAAAAACGAGACCTCTAGGTTCTCAGGTTTCGAACCTTCCTGAGTAGCTCAGCTGCCTTAGGCTGGAGCGGCTCCCGCTGAGCTCTGAAAGGTGGGAACGCAGCAGCAGAGCGGTGGCTACCTCCCTTCCCCAGCGCTGTTTTTTCTGTCCTTTCTTTGGGCCCTTCCTCTTCCTCCTTTCCCCAAGTAACTCCTCACACACACACACTTATCTTTTCCTCTCTCTGTGTGTTGCTTCTTAGAGTTCCCTGGAATTTCCAGAAGTTGATTCCATCATGGCAGAGGTCAAGGTGGAGACCCGGGCTAGCATAGACTGGCAGAAACGCTGCCTGGCTCTGGAAACGCAACTTTTCCGGTTCCGCCTACAGGCCAGCAAGATAAGGGAGCTTCTGGCTGACAAGGTGAGTCCCAGGGAGCACCTCACCTCACCTCACCTCACCTCACTGCAGGAATCATTTCTGGGCAGAAGTCAGAGGGAGGGAGCTGGGAGAGTACGTTTTTAGTAAGATGAATTTCCTGACTTTCATGTGGAGTGAATCCCAAGGTAGCTTTTTTTGGTTTTAAGACCAAATTCTGAGCAATTTACTAAGCTCTTATATGGCATTCCCTTCTGTTCTTCCTCTTCATATGCCACACCAATGGATGATACAAATCTTGGACCTCTAACTCTCCTCTCTGTCCCATACCTGTCCTGCAGTACTGGGGTTTGAACTGAGGGCCTTGCACACGCTAGGCAAGTTTCTGCCACTTGAGCCATGCCCCCAGTACATTTTTTGTTTTTATTTTGTTTTTGGGACAAAGTCTCAGTAACTCTGCCAGCGCTAGCCTTGAATTGGAGATCTTCCTGCCTCTACTTTGTGAGTAGCTGGGATTACAGGTACGCACCATCACACCTGACTGCCCTTTCACCTGAGTCACTTGCCTCCAGGCTGTATTACACCCTTAACATTTCGTCCTCATCACGGGGCAGGATGATGTTTTTGGACAAGAATGGAAATCTCTGCTCTGCTGCTCATTCTTTTTTTCAGCACATGACCTACTAACTGAGCTCCCCCCTCCCCCCCCTCCCCCGCCCCCAGGCCTGTTCTATGTTTTGTTTTGTTTTGTTTGAGATAGTGTCTTGCAAACTACTTGCCAGGTTGGCTTTCAACCACTATCCTCCTGATCTCTGCTTCTCAAGTAGCTAGGATTATAGGCATGTGCCACCAGCACCTGGCACAAGTAAGTCTGAAATGGGAACAGTTAATATCTTTACAGGCTTGTGGGTCTGGGAAACTGATTGCCTTTGGTCATGTTTCTATGGGAAGATATATTCTAAGTAAATGACTCTCAGAGGCATTTTAGAGCATAACTGGTCTAGAGTGGATACCTGAACTTAAAGTATATTTGTATATACCCCCAACACACACACACACACACACACACACACACACACCCCTCAAGTGACTCAACCGGTCTCTCTAGGGTTTTGATTATAATATCAGTTTGCTTAGCTAATCCTTCTTTCATAGTACAAAGGTAAAAATCAGCTTATCCCTCTCCAAGTAATGTCAAAGTCTTGATTAGTAAAGCCAACAACCTTGAGTACAGGAAGGCAAGTCAGGGCCACCCGTGGCTGGGGCGTGAACTTGGACTAGCCTGGCAGAACTATTGGACCTTGAGTCTGTTGGCATTTCTGTCTCTTAGTTTAGACTCTGCAGGGTTCATGTAGATACCGCCAGGGACTGCCAGTGGATTGCCACCTCAGGGAAAGGACAGCAGGCTTTAGACAGCACTTGTCAAAGTGTGGTCAGAACCACTTTACAGAACTACTTAGTGTGCTGCTTATTAAGCGTGTATGTTCCTGGGCCACTTTAGTCCTCTTGATCCAAATCTCCAGAGGGCTGCTGCTAATCTGTGTTTAGTAAGCTCCTAGAAAATGGTTTTGTACACTCTAAAGTTTGAGAACCTTGCCTTAGGCCATGGTATTGGAGGAGGGGCATGAGAGAAGGAAAAGATAAGGAGGAATCAATTTGCCCAGGTGATTTGAGAAAAGAGACTTCTGTTTCTAGTACAATGGATAAAAAAATAACCTACAACAAAAGCAAACCACTATGAAGCACCTAGAAATCCTGGATTAAATATTTAAAATATGCTTCTAAGTACAGATATGAGCATTGACAAAAGTAAGAGAATTCCTTAGAGGGCAAAATGAAAAGGACAAAACTAGAGTGGTACTCAGCTCTGGCAGCCGAGTGGGGTGGGGTTTGTGGCTGGCTTCCCTTTAATAAATAAGGTTTCAGGTTCAAGCTTTTACATCCATGGAGTGGGAGATGAGGTGTGGCTGATCAGAGATTAGAATTGAAACTGAGTCTTCACATGATGGCAGGACTGTTTATTAAAGGGCTCACTCTAAATAAAAGGCATGATGGCGCATGCCTGTGGTCCCAGCTACTTGGAAGGTAGAGGTAGGAGGAGTGTGGTCCAAGGCTGTCAGGGAAAATGTGTGAGACCCCATCTGAAAAACAAACAAAAAGTGAAGGGTCTGGCACTTGAGGCCCTGAGTTCAATCCCCAGTACTGCAATAATAATAATAATAATATAACAATAATAATAATAGTAACAGCAGCAGCAACAATAATAAAGGATGAGGACAAGAAAACCATCTACCAGCACAAGGAGGTGGCAACAGCTTCTCACACTTGCTCTAGGTCCTGGGTGGAAAAAAACAAAAGTTAAAAAAAAGAAAGAAAAGAGTCTCCAGAAACCTGATGATAATGGTTTAACATTAGGATTTTTATTACCTGTGTAGTTTAGGAACCTCAGGGGTAATACAGGGGAACAGACACAAAAATTCTCTGGAGAAACAAGACCTCAATCCAGATCACACAGGATCCCCATAGTGGGGGAAAAAAAAACTTAGTGAAGACGAATACATAATCCAAAATGACTAATGCTAAGAGGATAATCTGCAATGAGTGAGAATCCACATATATAGGAACCATTGGATTTCCAATAATAGAACTGTTGGTAAGAGACCATAACATAAATAAATTCAAAACTATGGAAGACATAACAAAGAAATTGAAAACATGAGACATCCAAAAAATTCAGGTAGACTTGAAAGCCAAAGCCAATTAGAACTTCTAGAAGAGAAAGTATTTTTATTGAAATTAAATTTTCAATGAATAAACATCAGATTAAAGATGGAGCCTTTTTTCTTTCTTCCTTTTTTTTTTTTTCTTTTCCTGCGATGCTGGGGTCAAGCCCTGGGCCTTGCCCACTCTAGGCAAGCACTCTGCTGTTAAGCTAAGCCTCCATCCCAGAAGACAGATTTAATGAACAGGAAGATAGACCTGAGGAATCATCCAGAATGCAGCTCAGAGAAATAAAGATACAGAGGCTGAGATGTGAATGCTAGAAAGATAAGATCCCAGATATACCAAATAAGATTCCAGAAGCGGAGAATGGGGGAGAGGCATTACTGAAAAGGTAATGGCCAAAAAGTTTCCAAAATAGATAAAAGATGTAAACCTCAGATTGAGACAGAAGAAGGAGTCTAAACAGGATAAATTTTAAGAAATCTGTGTCTACCATTTTAGCTACATCATAGTTTGGCTGCTGTAAGAACCTAAAATAACAAGGGCTTAAACCAGATGATGTTTATTTCTTTCTCATGTAACTTTCCAGACATACGCAGTTCAGCTCTAGGGTGATGTTCTGTGTGTTTGAAGATGGTTTGCTCTGATATTGAAATTCCCACCCTTAACTTTTTATTTATTTTGGGGAGTACTGGGGTTTGAACTCAGGGCCTCATGCTTACTAGGCAGGCATTTTGCCATTTGAGCCATGCCCCCTGCCTAAACTATCATTATCCTTAGAGTGCATGACCCAGAGGTTTCATGTGTTCTGCTCAAATCCCACTAGCCAGATCTTAGACACATGGTTACAGCCAGGTTCAAAGAAAGTTGGGAAATGTCATCTTTATTCTCAGTAACCATGTGAGGGTGTTGGCTTTTTGAGGTAGGGTCTCGTTACGCTCAAACTTATGATCACCCACTGTGAATGCTGGTATTACAGACATGCACCATCATGTCCTCATTTATTTTTATTTCTTTATTTTTTTGTAGTATTGGGGTTTGAACTCAAGGTCTAATACTTACTAGGCAGGCACACTACCACTCGAGCCACTCCACAGCCCTTTTTTCTGTGGGTATTTTTGAGGTAGGGTCTCTCAAACTATTTACCCGAGGCTGGCTTTGAACCTGGATCCTCCTGATCTCTGCCTCCTGAGGAGCTAGGATTACAGGTGTGGGCCACTAGCACCTGGCAATCATGCTCTCTTGAACCCTTTTTTCTGGTAGTACTGGAGTTGGAACTCAGGGCCTTGCAATTGTTAGGCAAGTACTGTACTCAAAGCCACACCTCCAGCTTGAACCCTCTTTTTAGATGGACAGTTGACACACAGGATGGTGTGGCTGTCAGCTCAGACCTTTCCCTGGCTCTACAGGACTGTGTTGGGGTGTAGGAAAGCCTGCTGCTCCTGCCATCCCTGGTCTGATATTTCCCAGCTTGGCTGCCTGTGACAAGGAGCTGTGGTCATGGAGATTGAGTACTAGATTGGTGCCAAGTGCATTTCATCAGGTGGCTGCAGCCAGCTCTAGGGCAGTTTATGAGTCTCACATGCAGATGGTGAGAGTGGATCCCTGTCAGCCGCCGAAGCCTGACACCCACATAGTAAGCGAACAGCTGAGGACACAGTCCTGGGAAACCCTTTGAGAGGAGGGACAGAGCAGCAGTAAAGGACGGCCTACTCTGTGAAAGCTCCAGCTCTGGGCCCTAAGCAAGTGAGGAGAAGAAAGATCTGCTTTTGTCCACACGAGAAGTGGATGTGGCATTAAAAGGAGAGTTTGGAAATGCAAAAAATGGCATTTCAGCTTGGACATGCCTGGGATTACTATGGTGGTAGTAGAGATAATTTATTTTCATAAAAACAGAGGGAAATGTGATTTTAAAAACACATTTTCTTCAAGCTGGAAGTGGTGGTACATACCTATAATCCCAGCATGGGAGACAGAGGCAGGAGGATGGCAAGTTCCAGGCCGGCCTGAGCTATGTAGTGAGACCGTGTCTCATAAAAGGGCTGGAGATATAGCTCAGTGGTGGAGTGCTTTCCTAGTATGCCTGAGGCCTTGGATTCAATCCCTGGCACCTCCACCCCAAATCAAACAAAGACAGCATAATGTTGCTAATTGCTTAGTGTGGTAGCAAATGCACGGACAGTTATGTTTTTCTCCTTTGTGAAAGTTCTAGATGTTTAAAATATTTTCAGTGTTCAGAAACTAGTTTTAGGACTGGTGGTGTGGCTCAAATGGTAGAGCACCTACCTAGCAAGTGTGAGCCCTGAGTTCAAACCCCGAGGACTGCCAAAAAAGAGAAAGGAAGGGAAGGACGGAGAAAGGAGGGAAGAAGGAGATTTAGAGAAACAAAAAAACACAACATAAAAGACAATACAAAATGTTTTGAGTGTCAGGTGTCCTCAAGCCATGGGCCTGGGAGGAGGTCCCCTAGCTCTAGGTGGTGCCTTGCATTCCTTCTGCTTCAGTAATGGCTTACCTTAAAGAATGAGTAATAAACTGGGCGCCAGTGGCTCACACTTGTAATCCTAGCTACTTAGGAGGATTGCAATTCCAAGCCAGCCCAGGTACAAGACCCTATCTTGAAAAACCCTTCACAAAAATAGGGCTGGTGGAGTGGCTCAAGGTGAAGGCTCTGAGTTCAAGTCCCAGTTCTGAAAAAAAAAAGAGTAATAAAATCTTAAGAAAAATGCTTACTGCATTGCCAGTAACAGTTTCTGGCTCTGACCAGTGTCATTGACCACTCTTGACCCAAATGAAAATGCCCAGTGGGGAGGTGAGACTCAAACTTCTTCTTCATCCTACTTTGGTCTCCATCTCGAAATAAGAAGACAAGTTTTTCCATCAGTCAAAATTAGAAAATGTTAGATGATTATTGCTGAAGATCACAAATGTGATTGATCATTTCCTATGAAAGTCCTATACCTTCTTCTGAGCCACAGAGCAGACATTAGAACTAAATGGTCCAGCCAAGGGTCAATTGAGGAAACTTGTTGAGAGCCCAAGACCTTCCCCTTCAATATTTCATTGCATTCTTTAAAAAGAAAATGCTCCTAGTCACTATATTAGTTAGATTCTATCCACATAGAATCTAACCCCCACCCCCCACTTCTCTGCTAGCCTGTGCAAGCAGAGTCTGTACTCAAAGAGTCCAGGCCAGCTCACAAGATTTTAGTTCTGTCCAACAACCATGACTTGGTGAGGCTCATGCACCCTCTGTGCAGCTCCCTGGCTCCAATCTCTGATGTCTTGATTCCAGGTTTCAGATTCTTGGAGATTGAGCCTGCTCAGCTTAGTCAGGTCAGAAGGCAGAAGAGTTACTCAGTACTGACCTGGTCACTGTGGGCCACCACTGTATCATCCAGTCCATCACTCCACACCACCAGTTCTTTTCATGCTGGGCAAAGTGTAGCCATAGTATTGGTTTGTGTTATCATCAGCCTGAGGCTACAGAGCAGCTATGTAAAGGTCAGGGTGCTCCTTTAGGACAGGTCCCAGGACTGTTTGGCTCTACCTGATGTCTAAGACTGGCTAGAAACAACCCTCCACCTCTCAGCTTGAGTTAAGTGGTTTAGTCATGATTATTAAACACAGTAAAGGATGGAAAAAAGAGGGAATGCAGGTGCCCTTAGGTCTACCAGTTGGGAGCCCATAGTAAATCTTGAGTTTTACTTGGGACCTTTGGAGGAACATCACTCCAATTCTCCCTCAAATAGAATGAGTACTGAGAACAACTGTGTCTTCCCGATACTAGAAAGGAGAAAAAAATGGACAAAGGAAGGCCACCCTGAGAAGAGACCCTTAGGTCCTCAAACATGAACTGCAGCTTCTGTATAACTTTCTTTTCACTATCCAGTGCCAGGCTGGGTCCCCTTGTCTTTCACCCTTTGTTCAAAGAAAACAGAATTTCAGCTGAGAAGGTTGGAGGCTGGGAAAATGGGAGAGAATTGCTCAGATCACTGGTAAATATCTGGCAAAGGACAGAAGGTTGAGGACTGGAGAGAAGGCCAAATCCACAGAGGCCAGGCAGGCAAGGGCTGTGCTAGAACTTGGAGGATGGTGGGCACTGAATCTGCTCTGCCTCATAGAAGACAGGCTGGGATATACTTCAGTATATGTATAGCACTGACAGGTTGTCTGGTGGCAAGATGGGATGGGCAAGGATGTAGCTGGCACTACCACAGCCCAGCCACATGGTGTTTGACACAAAAGTTGGCTTGTGAATTTGCCCTGCCTTGAACATAGCCTCTGGATACTGGTGTGCAGTTTGGACACTACGTAGTGGTACCCTGGCAGGGGGAGATGGGAGCTGATGTGCCAACTCTTGAGCTCATGATGCTGCAAAGAGATGCTGGATAGTCCACAAGCATCATCTTAGGCTACAGCTTAGGTCTTGTCCCTGATGAGTCTCTGCGTACAAGAACATTGGTCCCTTTGCTTGGACCACTTCTTATAAGAGTCTAGAATTACTAAGCTCCTCCAGACGTGAGTGATATACCTCTCCTAGCAGCAAGATAGTTTGTTTTGTTTTTGTGGCGCTGAGACTGTGTGGTCCCAGAGGTAGGCACTACCACTGTACTGCCTCCTCAGCTCCAAGACAGGATTGTTTTAATGTAGGGCTGGAATGTAGTTGAGTGGCAGAGCACACGCTCAGCACGTGCAAGCCTGTAGGTCACTCTTGATCTGTGGCACCAAAGAAAAGTACTTCAGTCTCTTTTTCTATTTCTATAACATTAAAGAAATCAAATAAGGTGATATTCACAAGAGCCATTTGTCCCCAGCCAAAGAGGTATTCTGTGTGAGGAGGGACATCCTGTTACCAGTGACATGAGGTGGGCTTGTATAGAATCACGGTCCATGCTGGGCACATGGGCAAGCAGTAGCATGACTCTGCCTGTGACCCAGTATAGAGGGGAAAAAAGCCCTAGGAGGAGGCGACCAAAGGCAGGATTGGGGCAGGAATGCTCAGGAAGAATGAAGGTGATACTGTCACCCCTGCTCCCACACACGGTGGCAGAAGAGCTAGGCTTTCACTCGTCAGCAAGGGCAGCAGCCACAGCTACTTCACCAGCCGTGTAACTCAGGAGTGGGGAGCCCAATCTAGATTGCCATGGAAGTCTTTACCCTGACATCCTTGAGCCACTTGGGATGGGCAGTTGAATCCTAGCCTGAGTGCAGTGTCTGCCTACTTGCTCGCGTGGCCCTGATGCCATGTTCAGAGTTGGGACATAGCATTTACATCTCCCCTCCCTCCTGGTTGAGCAGATGCAGGAGCTGGAGCAGAGGCTGCTGGAGGCAGAGCGGAGAGCCGAGAATGCCGAGACCCAGGTAACTGGGGCGGGGAAAAGGCGGGAAGGCAGGGAAGATGACCTGCTTCATCACTTGCACTGATGAGCTCCTTATAAGTACAAGAAAAAACCAGCAGTCATGAGTAGGACTTGAACAAATTAAGGTGCGGGGGGCCTTCTGTGGCAATGAAGGAGTCTTTGGGCAGGGTTAGCATAGTTAGTGGACGTGTTAGTCCAAATAGGCTATGCTATGCTATGGGAACAAATTAAGTCTGCAATCTGAGTGGTTTACCACATTCATATTGCATGCATGGTACTCACCCATAGGTGGTTAGCCAGCAAATCTGCTTCCACAGTCATACAGGGTCCAGGCTGAAGGAAGTTCTCCTGTTTTTTAGCTGCACCCTCTAGAACACGTAGCCTTCTTGGTTGCCATGGCAGTGAATGATCCGGATGCTTGTGCACCAGTTTTTAAATACTTCGGTACAACATAGCATGTTCAAGGCCAGTCTGGGATAGATAGTGAGACCCTGTCCCAAACAAAACCAAACCCATGTAAGTACTTCAGCAGGAAATGATGCGCCATTTCTACTCAGTCCATTAGCTGGATGAGTTATATGGCCCCATCTAACTACAAGTGGGTTAGCAAATACTAGGAAACACATGGATATCCAGGGAGCAGTAAATGTCTGTCTCTGCCTCAGTGGGGTTGGAGCAGGTATCGTCCAGGGCTGTTTGTTCTGCCTAACTCCTGGGGAGCAGGGGAGCAGAGGTAGATGGCCCAAGACCTATGTGGTCTTTTGAGAATGGCCAAAATGACTTGCTCTGTTGTTAGTTCCTTCTTTTTCCCAGAGAAGAGGCTAATAAATGAGTTACTTCATTAGTTGACCCAGAATGCCTTGGGTTAGGGCTCTGACTAGGAGTCATAGTCTGGGGCATTCAAGGGCATTCCAGCCCAAGTTACTATCCATTGCACACACCATGTGAGTGATGTAAGGCCTTATGAGGTCGTCGGTACTTTTCAGATGGGTGTGATGGAAGAGAAGGTAAAACTGTCCAATCTGAAGAATGTGGACTCTACCGGTACCCTGCATCGGAAGTACCAAGAATTGCTAAAAGCTATGCAAGGCAAAGACGAGCTCATCAGCCAGCTGGAGGTGCAGTTGGAGAAGCAGGTAGGGGCAAATGTGCAACAGAGCACCAATCCTCCTCAGCATCTGTACCAGTTGGCCCCCAGTTTCTTAAGCCCCTCTGCTTGATCCCTGGAGTGAGGGGGAAGAAAGCTGTTCTTTCTTATGGAGATTTAATTAATGGAAGCTATTTTCCCTTCACATCTGTTCATTAGAAGCCAGGTAAAGGATATAGTTGGAAAGGACCTTGAGTGTGACCACCTGCTACTCTCAGGCTGTTCCATGCTTTTTAGATCTAGGAACTAGTTCTCACTGTAAAACTAGCTGCTTCCTGTGCCTTCAGCACTGTACTGTGCATCGGCTCACATTTCATCCTCAGAAGGACCGAGAAAGGAGGATGCCTCAGTCCCCATTTAGAGGCTAAAGGGGTTAGGTTTCCTGCCTAATGTCTCACAGCAAATAAGCCTTACTCATAGGATCAAAGACCGTATTTCATTCTATGGTAGGCTGCTCTTTAATTTTTAAAAATAAATTTTTTGTGGTGCTGGGGATTAAACCTGTGGCCTTGTGCATGCTAGGCAAGCACTGTTCCACTGAACTACACCCCGAGCCCTTGCTGTTTATAAGATGCAAGTCTCCTTTTCAGTCATCTTCTATTCTGTTGATTATTTTGTGGGGAAAAAAACTGTTATGGCTTAATTTAGTCTTTTTTTTTTTTAACTGTAAAGGTAATATATACTTACAGCAAAAAAAAAACAAAAAACTAGAAGGGTCTAAACAGACAGTAACATTTTTCCTCTATTCCCAAATGCATCATTTCTGCTCCTCACTGTTAATGTTTCTTGTATATCAAAACACAGCATGTTCCTTTCATTTTGTGGATGTGCCATGCTTACTTAATCAACCCCTTACTGGTGCACACTTTGGTGATTTTCAGTTGTGAGTCTTTGATTTTGTGTTGCTTTCTCAAGTAGTATTGTAGCAAATGGTTTCTGAGCAGTGACTTTGATATGTCAACAGTGTGTACATCTAAAATGTTGGCCGATATTGCCAAATTTCTCCCTGCAAAAGGCCTTGACAACTTGTATATGGGAGTTATTCCCAGCATTTCTTGACAATTTGGGGTAATACCAACCTTTTCAATTGTGTTTGGATGCAATAGGAAAATTACATCTTGTTTATTTCTGTGTGTTTAAAATTGTGATGGAGGTTGAACAGCTTTTCATGTGCTTCTTTTCCTGTTGATTTCCTGTGCATATTCTTTGCATGTGTTTATTGGATTGTTCAATTGTTTTGTTTTTGGTTGTTTTTTTGTTTTGTTTTGTGGTACCAGGGCTGGAACTCAAGGCCTCATGCTTGAAAGGCTTGCTAGATTTGCTAGGCAGGTGCTGTACTACTTGAACCACACCAGCAGTCCTTGATTGTTCGTTTGTTCTGTGCTTTTTTTGTGTTGCAAATCCTTCCCCAGTTAGGTGTTTTCTTTTTTTTTTTTTTTAGAACTGAGATTTTAACTCAGGGCCTCACACTTGTAGGCAAGTGCTTTACTACTTGAGCTATACCTCAAGGCCTGTTTTGTGTTTTTGAAACAGGGTCTTCCTGTGTTGCCTAGGCTGGTCCTGAATTTTAAATGATTCTCCCACCTCAGCCTCCTGAGTAGCTGAGACTACATGTATACACCATTGCTCCTGACCACTAGTTGGCCTTTTGATTTTGTTTTAGGGATTTTTTTTTTAAATCATATAGTAATTTATAGTTATGACATAGATTTATTACTCTTTTCCTTTATGCTTTTCTTTGGGGGGGGTTGTATTATGCGTAGAAAAGCTCTTCCTACTTTAAGGGTTTTGTTTGTTTTTTTGCTTTTTTTTTTGTTTGGTTTTTTTTGGGCAGTACTGGGGTTTGAACTCAGAGCCTTATGCTCACTAACAGGCATTCTACCATTTAAGCCATTCCAACACCCCTTTTTTGTGTTGGGTATTTTCGAGGATCTCAAACTGTTTACCCTCCAACCAGAATCCTGCTGAGCTCTACTTCCCAAATAGCTAGGATTACAGGCATGAGCCACCAGTGCCCAGTCTTGTTTTGATTTTTTGAGACAGCGTCTTCCTGTGTAGCTCAGGCTGGCCTTGTACTCTAAATCCTCCTGCCTCCACCTCCCAAGTGCTGGGATTACATGTGTGCCACCATACCTGGCAAGAATATTTTTAAAAATCATAACAATTAATTTTTCTTTTGTTGGGTCACTGCTAGCCAGTCACTTCTACCATTAGTCATTCACACTGGTGACTGCTCTAATTCATTAAGGGCCCTTTATTTCTTGTAGAAGCAAATGAGGGCTGAGGAAGCAAAAATTGTTCAAGAAAAAGCTGCAAAGATCAAGGAGTGGGTGACACTGAAGTTAGAAGAGGTGAGTCAAATATTCATCCTGGAGGTCCTGCGGTATGCCTGGGTGGGTTGCCCTTTATCCCCAGGGTTCTCTGCCTCCTCCAGACTGGGTCCTGGCCTGGCCTGGCCTTCATGTTATTAACAATTTGCCCAGCATTTATTTTAAATGCTGAAAGGCCTGACTTCCCTTTCCCTTTCCCTTTGTTTTGGTCAGTTTTCCTCAAACTCCTGACTAGTTTTGTGCTGGATTTTGAGTCAAAATTACTATAAAATATGCATAAAATTTACCATTCAAACTATTTTTAAGTGTATAATTCAGTGTTAAGTGCCTACACAATGTTGTTCATTCATCCCCACTATATTTCCAAAATTACTTATCACCTCAAAGAGAAACTCTGTACCAACCAAGCACTGAAGCCCCATTACCCTGCCTCCAGCCCCTGGTAGCGTCTGTTCCCCTTTTCTTCTCTATCCATGCATTTTTTTACTTCATCACTTGCTACAGTGTGTTTAGGAAGCTCAGGACTAGAAGTTACAGTGTGACTAGCAAACAAAAAACCCAACCTCTTTCTAAACAAAAAGAAAGAGTTCACACTTTGGAAAAGGACAAACATGCATCTCCTCTTGTCCTGTCTTCTTGAGACATGTGGCTCACTGCTGTGGGAGGGCATTGGCTCATCTCAGGTCACATCTAGGTCACCTGCTAGACTATAGGTTCTTAGGGAGGGAACCAAGGGTTTACTTCCAAACTTCCAAATTCCCCTGGTCCTTGCTAAAAGATGTTTAGTAAGGTATGCTTGGTTTAATTTAAAAGAAAATTAATTCTATGAGGATGAGTCTCAAAGACATTATGTTATGAGGAACAAACCAGACATAGAAAGAGTTATACAGACTGTAATTCTACTTATCTAAAGTTCAAAAGCAGGCATGACTAAACTGATGTGGAGGGTGCACACTGAAGTGATGGAACCAGAAAGCAAGGAAGTGAATCTGGTTAACTAAAAAGAGTGCTTACCTTTCGTGGGGAAGGAGGACATGTGATCATGAAGAGGCAAGTCAGGGAGTTGTCTGGGGTGCTGGCAAACTGCTTTCTCAGCCTGGGTGGTAGTCTAGTGGGTAGTAATTTCAGAATCATTTGTTAAGACATTCATTGATGAGGGATGCAGTTTTCCATCTGTTATATTTCACAGTTTTTAAAAAGATTAAAAGTAATGATGTGTCAGAATCAGGCAGGTGCGTACACACACACACACACAAAAAGAAAGTACAGAGGCTGCCAAGTGGAATTTTATTTCAACCCAAACCAGCTAGCACAGGAGGAGCAGGGGGTCAGGTCTCCCTGGAGAGTCAGCACTGGATTGGTGGGGTACCAAGTACTCTTTGTCAAAGATTTGGGCTTTTAGGCTTTGAACCTGCGGAGACAGGTTATTCTAAATCTCCATTCACGTATTTATATATTTTTGGTACTGGTAATCAAACCCAGGGCCTCCAGCATGCCAGGCAGGCACTCTACCATTGAACTATACCTTCAGCCCCCTAAGTCTTCATTTTCTTGTTGCCTAGCTTGAGATGGAGAATCAGCATCTGAAGAGCTGTAATCAGCACCTGAAGGAGCAGGTGGGAGCCCTTCAGAATGCCTTAGAAGGTAAGTAGGGCAGGTGTGCATCTGCATGATGGGGTGTGGGGCTAAATGGAGGGAGCTCTCAATATGCCTGTTTTTGTCCCAACCACAGCTCTTCAGATGGCTCCTTCAGGGACGCTGCCAGTGGCTCCTCAGGGAACCCCAGGGCAGGATTCTGTCTCTTCAGGATCAGGAACCAAGCAGGACAGTGGTCCCCAGGCCCAGTGTTTAAAGGTGGCTGTGCCTGTACCTTCTTCAGGTGTTCTACCGAGCAAGGACCCTGTGTCTGAAGCCAGAAGCCCTGAGGATTCTAGCTCAAGTGTGGCCCCCACTGGGGAAAAAACAGAGGCCAAGACCCTTCAACCTCACCAAGGAAAAGAAAGCTCTCTCAGCCAGCTGTGCATGAAGCCTGGCACCCCCAGATACAGTTCTCTCTCCTGGGGGAAGGGCCTGGTCACTGCTCAGGGAGGGACAACCCCTGGGACCAAGACCTCTGCCAGAGAAGGTAGTGGCCCTGGTAGCAGCCTGACTCTACCGAAAGTACGGGTTCCCAGCACCCCCCGGGACAGCATCCAGTTGGCCAAAAGGCACCACAGCCAGCCCCAAATGGGTCCTGGGCATTTTGACCATGTAGTGAGCATAGAAATTGGGGCTCTGTCAGCCCTCCACCCCTCCGGTCTTTCCAAGTTGGAGGCCCGAGCTGAGCTCCAGGAAGAACCAGAGAAGATGGAGATGGGGGAGCCATCTTCAACAGGAAAGGAGGAAGAAAGAGAGAGCCTGAAGACCTCCAGAGCTGAGCTAGAGGAAGTGACAGTGGGGAGCAAACCACCCACACCTCCCCTGCACCGGTTTCCATCCTGGGTAAGAAGTGACCTCGGGGCTGGGCAGGGAGCAGAGCCAAAGATAGGCAGAGTGTTCACTGATAACATTCATGCGCCGAGAGTACACTAAGCAAAAGATGAGGCTGACATCCTGGCAATGGCTTTGGAAGGCCAAAACCATGGAGCCTGCCCAGCCCACACAGGTGGCAGTAGGTGGAGCCACAATCTGAACTGGGGTGGATGATGGCTGTCATTTCCTGAGTGTTCACCATAGATCATGCTAAGCTGGGTGCTTTGTGTACCTTTTCTCTTTGAGATGATAAGTGTGAGGGTTAAGAGCACAGGTTTCATGATCAAGTCACTGGGGTTGAATTTCTGACTGTGTGACTCTGGGCAACTTACTTAGCTCCATGCCTCAGTTTCCCTAGCTGTAAAATGGGGGTAATAGTGACTACTTTATAGGATTAAATATGTTAGTGTTTAACAAGTGCTTGCAAGTAGTAGATGGTATGTAAGTTGTTGGCTATTTTTAGTTCTGAGCCTTAGCTTCCTCACTTAACATTCAGTAAAATCATGTCTGATGAACTTGCTTCGGAATCAGTGATCTGGGTGGAGGTCAGGGATGCAGATGAAACAAGACTGGCCATACAGGAATACATAGGAGGGTGTTGGGTACAGGTCAGTCTTTATACTGTTCTCTCTACTGACATTTCTGTGATAAAAAGTTAAAGTAAAAATGAGGTGAGTGGGGTGTTAAGGTTCCACAGGCCAGTGGTGAGAATGACATGAAGGTTAAAGTTCTTGGTACAGAGGCTGACACATGGAAAGGACCCTCATATGTGGTGAGGAATTAGGCCCTATTTCTTCCTTTGACAGAGCATGGCTGGCCCCACAGTTTAGCCAGTTGTCCAAGGTCATGTAGTATTTAGTGAATGTGCCACACTTTCAATTGAGGTATAGCTGCCTTGAAGCCCAGCTCCACCTTTCTATCTGGGCTGCCTCCTGAGGACATAGCCACAGCAGATGTGTGACTCTTACTTGTGGTCAGACTGAATGCTGCAGTGGTATGAAGCAGCACTGTGGGAGGACATCTGGGTGTCAGCTACTGGCAGCAAAGGGACTGGGGTACCCTAGGGTGGGATTATCTCCTCATATTGCTGCTTGGAAGATCTCTAACTTCAACAGCACCTTCCAGGGTCTCCTTCTGAAGTTCTGGTATAGGGAGGCTCCCAGCCCAGGCTGATGGGCTACACCCTTCACAGTGACTGCTGACCAGCTGCTGCAAGGGCATCTGTAAGGCTGGAGACACAGTGGAGTGTGAAGCCAGGCTAGAAGGAAGGTTAGACAGGAAAGTGCAGTGTTCCCGACAGTTGGCCATCCTACAGGCCGTGGCTTCTCTTGTTCATGGTTGTCTTGCTCTGGAATCCTAAGGCAGAGGCAGGAGTGATGGAGCATTTGGGAAAGGGATATGGCAGGAGGGCTCAGTGGCTATTAACTAAGAGAAGTGTTGTTCATGTCTGCAATTTTGCCAGAATATAGCCATCCACTGTTGTGGCTAAGAGGCAGTTGTCTTTCGCCTGTTAATTTGTCTGTGTGTGTGTGTGTGTGTGTGTGTGTGTGTGTGACAGAGAGAGAGAGAGAGAGAGAGAGAGAGAGAGAGAGAATAAAACACTTCAGCCAGGAGCACTGGGGACCTGCAGTCCCCAACACTCAGGAAGCTGAGGTAAGAGGATTACTTGGCCCAGGAGTTCTAGGCCAGCCTCAGCAACATAGCAAGACATTGTTTTTTTTTTTTTAAAGAAAAAAAAACCATCTAAAACAATGAAATTCTTCAGACATGATACATGAGCTACAATCTGGGGGTGAAAGCATTAAGGGGCAACCTCAGGTAGGGTCTTTCCATTGACCCTACCTGCTTTCAGATGGGATGCAAGGATCTCCAGAGTCAACCAGGGAAGTTTAAGGAAAATTTGTCTCCTGTTTTCAAACATCTTGGTAACTGTCCCTGAGGGAAATAAGACACACCTCAGGTTCATGCAAGGCCCTGAGGTAGTAGGATAGCTCCTGTCTGACATGAGCTTAAGAAACCACCATGCGTGAGAGCCCAGCCCCTCACTCAAGCAGAACCAGCTGGACAGTAACCAACTGGGGAAGCAAAGCCTGGGAATTCATAGGCCATTTCTCAATCCAAAAAGTAAGGGAGGCAAATATACTTGTTTGTCGAGCCCTTTTTTCTCTTAATCTTTAAAACAACCTTGTGAGATAAGAATTAGATACCCTTTTGTCAAACTGTGCTGTCTTTTGTTTTACCTCATTCCCTTAAACTTGAGTCTCATTTCCTTTGTGAAGTTAGATGTTTAATTCCATGATCACTACAGGCAGAAATAATCTCTGTGTCTTTTGTTTCTTTTTTTTTTTTTTTGTGGTACTGGGGCTTGAACTCGGCCTACACCTGGAGCCACTCCACCAGCCATTTTTTGTGATGGGGTTTTTCGAGATAGGGTCTCAAGAGCTATGTGTCCCTGCTGGCTTCGAATCACGATCCTCCTGATCTCTGCCACCCGAGTAGCTGGAATTACAGATGTTAGCCACTGGCGCCTGGCTTCTATGTCTAATTTTACTCTTTGCATGCCATGTATCTGCCCTTCCTAAACACAGGCATTCCCTGCCCCACTGGCACCCTCCTTGGACATCTCCCCAACTGCCCTCTTGCCTTACCCTTTGCTCTGGTTATCTCAGCATCTTATCCCACATCACCTGCCAGCTGTTCCAGTGCTGCTTCCCCCCTCTGGGGCCACACCCCAATATGTGTTCTACCACCTTCCAGCCTGTTCCCCAACCTGGCTGGCCCCCAGCTGCCTCCCTTGGGTCAGGCTGGCTGACCTAGTTAGCCTCTGTGACTCACCAGTCACCTGAGTGGACCTTTGTTTTCCCTGTAGGGCAAGTGAAGCAAACAGATCTGGAACAGTCTGGGAGGGGGGCCTTGTGTTGCTGGGAGCAATCAGAACTCCCTAGGTCTGGGAACAGCTTAGGGATGGCTTTTGCAGAAGTATCTTTTAACAGGGGGTTTTGGAGCGCCTTTGAAGTTTGCAGTCTTTGTAGATTTCACATTGTTACTGTAGGAGGACTATGTGTCCCTGCTTCCAACAGCTTACAAAAGAGCATGCCCTCCCCATGTTGCTCTGACTTCCTCATTATCAACACCCCCCCCAACTTTTGGAGACCCCATGACCCATGGGTCTCTATGATGGGTAAGATTCTGAAAAACAGGCTACTGATTGCTATCTTCTTAAACTTCCTTTGCCTCAAGGAAAAGGGTGGAGGTCAGAGAGGGAGTGAATATCTGTTGGGCATGGATTATGTCCCAGGTGTGTTCACATTAATTATTTCATTTGCTTTCACAGCAGCCTCAGGAAAGGTCAGTATTATTTTAGCACTGAGGGAAATGAGCTCAGAAATGAAGAAACTTGCCTGAGGTCTGTCATCCAGAAATTGACTCACCTGGGTGTGGACCCAGATCTGCCTACCTCCAAAACCATGTTTTTCCTTCACTTCCCTGGAGGATCTGGAGTGGTCATAGTCCTGGACTCTCACCTCCTGGGATCTCTCATTCCAGGAGAGCCGGATCTATGCAGTAGCCACATCAGGCATGCAGCTGTCAGAAGTGTCTCCCCGAAGTAACGCTGCCTGCTGTGGTGAGTATAAGTGAGGCCCTAGGGGCCCAAATGCTCACAGTGGGCCTGACACCTGTTCCCTTCCACAACAGATGCAGTTCAGGAGAAATTACACAGCCAAGGCTGCCTAGGAGCAAAAAGGAAGTTCTGCAGGTTCAGCTCATTGCCATGGCTAGGAGGGGAAGCCACCAAGGAAACCATCAGGGAAGTTATCAAAGTTGTAGCCAATCACAGAGCTGGGAGGGACCTTAGCAAGGTCCTCCAGCCCAGCCCTTCACCCATGTGAGCTTCCCTTCTGCAGGGCTGTGATGAGCACTGTCCACTGGCTCAAGAGTCACTGGTCACTGTTAGCTTTGGCAGTGCTTATAGTAACATTGGAAGGATATAAAGATTGGCATGGCCCCTATGCATGGATGACTTGCAAATTTGTGAAGCATTCATATTTTTAAAAAAGTCACCATCCACCCACAACAACCCCATGGTGATGGGAGCCCCATGGGCATGTGGTTTGTGACTCACCTTGGCAAGAATTGGACACAATACAAGCCTCATGGAGAAGAAAATGGTAAAGCGCAAGATTCTGCTGTGGTGGGTTCCTTTACTGTATAGGGATCATGGTCCCCAAAGGAAGTCAAAGGGAATGAAAAAGGAGAAACGAGGAAGGCCTTGGCCCTCCTCATCAGCCTCCCGACAGCTTTGTCACTGCGTTATGCCACTTGAGTTCATCTCATCCTTCTTTCTCCACTCAGCTTCCAGCCCTCCTGCCCTTGCATCCTCTGGGTCTTTCTCTGGCCTTGTTTACAAGAATGTCACTGTACCTGTCTACACGGCACTGAAGGGGGTAAGAAACTGCTGTGCAAAGCACGGATGTCCTTATCGGGAGAGGCCCCTGCTCTCAGCATGAAGTGCCTGTGGGAGGAGGGGCTGGAGGGCCAGGCTCCCACACACGACCCTGGTCAAGGATTTCAGCCAACTATATGCCATTCTGTTTATTATTTCTAATTTTTAGTATAAAAATCCTACATTTACAGAAAGCTGAGTCTATACAAATGTGGGCAAAGTAAAAAGTTATAGGTGAAACCTATGCTTGCTCCACCTCCCTTCCCCACCCTTTCTTATGTCCATCTCACTTTCCCAGGTCCCCACTGGGGCTCCTTCCAGAATTGTGTAGGTGTGCTTAAACAAACCCCTAACCCCAAATCTGGGCAAGTGCACTACCACTGGGCTACACTTTCAGCTTTTGTTACTGTTTTTTGGAGCATAATGTAATGCTCCAAACTTGTTCAAACTTTTCATAGAAGAATAAAAAACCAAAAGTGATGAAATTTCCTCTCACATTGCTTTTCCCTAGTTCCCAACTCCAGAGGCAAGTATCATTAATGGTTTAGTGTTTATTCTGTAAGCTCCTTCAGTACATTTACAAATATGTGTGTGCCAGTTTCTCTCACTCTCATTTCTCTCTTACTCTTGAGCTCTCATTCTTGAGCTCTTGCTCTCCCTTTTCCCCTCTCCCTTCCCACATCATTCTCTCTCTCACACACATGCAGGCACACACATATATTGTTCTGTGCCTCCTCTTCACTGTGCAGTAAATTGACTGCAGCTGCACTGTGACTACCTGAAGCTTTCCTCCCGATTTACAATAGGTTTGTATCCCTATCTTTGGATAAAATAAATGGTGCAATGAGCATCATTACGCATATATATGTACATGTATATGTATCCTTGTGCACCTATATATCCGTATTTCTGTAGGACAGAGCTCTATAGGCAGAATTTCTGAGCAAGTTGTATGACTCTTTTAGGTTTTGGTAGGTTCTGCCAAATTGCTTTCTAAAACCACTTGTGGGTAGGGGTGTCTAGAAAGAGTGAGGTCCTGTGTTCTATCCCTAGCACCACACACACATACACACCTGTAAATAAATACCAATGCCTTGTCATATCAGAGTCCTTTTTTCTGCATTCTCCTACTCTCACCAACATTGAGGTAATCAATCTTTTAAATGTCTGCCACTGAAGATCTCTCCCTGCTTTAGTGTCCTCACACATTTGTAAAGTTCCTGTCCTGCACTTGGCCCATGCCATGCTAGGGCCTTTTGGCCACCTAGTGGAGGGAACAAGAGTCACAACAGGAGGTGTTCAGTCCAGATGGGACCAGAAGATGGTGTGGGGGAAGTGTCCAAAGTGCACAAGGTACACTGTAAGGGTACAGGAGTGAGGTCAGGAAAGGACCTTTACACAGTTGTCTACTCAGTGCCCGAGCTGGGCCTCACAGTCTCCCCAGACATGCTGTGTGTATCACACTCTGGGTACTTGGAATCAGGGAGAAGCTATTGGGTGGCAGGGGGCTTGTTTTGCAGCTTGAGTTGCAGTGGGGAAGGGGCCTGTCTTGCAGAGAGCCACACAGATCAGCAGTGTGCCCGTTGTGGATGAGTCCTCTGGGTCTGACGATGACTGCAGCTCTCAGGCGAGTTTCCGGATATCAACCCCCTGTTCTGAGTGTAGAAAGACCAGTGGACTAGGCAGCCCTCGGGCCATCAAGAGAGGTACAGAGAAGGGGAGCAGGAGATGCCTCTCACTTTTCCCCTTGGGTGTTTGATATGGGGCCCTTGCTTGATCTGTGCCTGGGATCCCCAGCAGCTTCAGACTTGGGGGTCTCTGGTGGGTAATGAAGGCCCTACAACTCTTGGTTGTGGGTGTAGGGGAAGGTGTGGGACTTGGGCCTTGATTCCTTGTCCCATTGGCAGGGGTCTCCATGTCCTCACTGAGCTCTGAGGGTGACTACGCCATTCCCCCTGATGCCTACTCACTGGACAGTGACTACTCCGAGCCTGAGCACAAAGTTCAGCGCACCTCATCCTACTCCATCGATGGACTGGGACTAGGCGGGGTGAGCAGGGAGCACAATGCCATGCCCTGGCAGGCCAGAGCACAGGCTGGGAGACAACCTGAAGCAGAGGCTACCTGGGACTCAGCAGCAGCTAAGGGAGGAGAGGGGTCCCCAGAGACATGGAGGGGAATAGACTGGGGGTTTCCCATATGGAGACAGACACACCCAGATCCCATAAGGAAGGAAAGAGGGAGCCTCGGAAGTTCCTTGGAACCCCATGAGGAGTTTGCATATATTTACTTGTTTTAGCTCCACACTGACCCTTAGATGCAGTAGTGAGCTGTATGGTTGTTTTAGTGTGCCAGGTGCTGTCATTGGTACACTTCCTGCATGTCACGTCCCATTTGTCCTCATGGTCCTTCTGGGGTTATTGCCCTGTTTCATAGATGAGAAGCTTGAGGCTCAGAGGACATGTACCACATGCCAGGGCTAGCTGTGAGTCCAGGTCTTGATTCCTCAGTCCTGGCTCCACAACTCCCATTGCCCTGTCTTCATTTGCCCTGCTCCACAAACCTGCCATCCAGCCTGTGCCCACTATTCCCCAGACCTGTCTGCCTTCTCCTGGCTATGCAGCCTGGAGTGGTGACCTTCCTCCTCTCAGCTGCTCTCTGAAGGAGAAATTGACCTCTCCTTCAAAGGCCAGTTCAGGTCCTACTCTTTCCTGAAGCCCATCTTGGCCAGCCTCTCCCCATTGCAGCCTCTTTCTCTCACCTCTTCAGGGTGGGCCAGGTGTTATCTTCCCAGCCATCGTGGGGCCTTCCATGGCAGGTTTGCCTCACTTTAGTCCTCTCTGAACACTCAGCAGGGTACAGAGCCCTGAAAATGAAAACTCATAATAGATGCTCAATTACTTTTTAAAATATTGATGGCAAAGAAGTGCCCAGCTGGATCAAAAGACCTGTGATGTCCAGAAGCCCCAAGTGATTTCCCCTTTCTGTTCCCTCTTATTCTCTTTCATCCCTCAGGAGTCACTGGAAAAGTCAGGCTACCTGCTGAAAATGGGGAGCCGGGTGAAGACGTGGAAGAGACGCTGGTTTGTCCTGAGACAGGGACAGATTCTGTACTACAAATCTCCGGTGAGACCCCCCCCACTTCTAGGACTGTAATCACAAGGACCCCACCCCACACCCAGAACTGTATGGGAGGGGCTGGCAGAGGGGCAGTGTGGCCAGAGGGCAAAAGGCAAAGTCTGACAGGCAGAGATGGGCAGCTTGACTGGCGTCTGGAGGCTCTGAGTCACACAGGGGACCATGAGGTTGTCACTTGTTCTCACAATGAAATAAGGCATGTGATACTTAAGGCAGCTCTAGGCCAGCTGGCTTGCAATTCGTTCTTCCTTTAGAAGCCAGTCTCTTCTTATGTCTGGTCCTGTGAAAGTACTGTTCCTCCTCTTATCTGGATTGTTCTAACAGACACGTCCATTGCCTCCTCCTCCTTACTCTTCTATGCGGAATTAAGGAGTCTTGGATGTTGGGAACTAGCACTGAAGAACGAATGTTCTAAACAGTACAAAAAACTTCTCTCTTGTGTAACTCCAGTTGATTGGTAGTAGCTGTCTCTGCCTCCATGTTAAGGATTCTAGGTCTGTGTTCTCTCATAAGAAACTTGCCACAGTAGCATTAGAAAGGATGGTAATAGTGATATATGTGGCACTTACCTTGCCATACTGGGTATAATGATGTAGCAGAATTTTTTTTTTTAAGGTAGGGTCTTGCTGTGTTGCCCAGGCTGGCCTCAAACCCCTGGCTCAAGTCATCCTCCTGCTTCACTCAGCCTACTGTGTAGCTGGGACAGGCGCATGTCCCAGCTTAGTGGAAAGAATTTAAGGGCTTTATAATTCAGTAATAATCTGGTGGCTTCTGACCCAATTTTAAAGCCTCATCTATCCTGTTTGAGACCTGGATGAGAAGGACCCATGTTCCCAATTAAGGGTGTATTTAACTAGTATCAGAATCTAGAACAAGTTACCCATAATACTGTGGCCAGGGAAGCTTGGTTGTGACCTGGAGTAAGATAGAGAGGAAAATGATGCTTTGAGAAGCCTGTACACCTCATTGCTTTCCTCCCTATTCCTTTCTTTACAGAGTGATGTCATCCGGAAACCTCAAGGTCAAGTGGATCTGAATTCTCATTGCCAGATTGTTCGAGGAGAGGGTGCACAGACATTCCAGGTGAGCCTCTCGTAGCAGCTAGTACTTTAGACAGATTGTTAGGCAAGGTGCTGGGCTTTGGATATGACTATGATTGAGACAAAGATGGACAAAAACGAAATGAAAGATTTCACATCAAAATAGTAGGATATGATCCTAGATTGTGAGTGTGAGAAAGGAAGAGAAGACAGAATGTAAGAGATGGAGTGAAGGTAGGAAAGATACAAAGGAAAAGAAGGGAGGGAGAAGTGGGCTAGGAGGAAGGGAGACCTAGTGGGTTCAGGGATTTCTGCCTCCTCAGCCTGCCTTGCTGCTTCTGGCCCCAATCCCTCACCCTCTACAGCTCATCTCTGAGAAGAAAACATACTACCTGACAGCAGATTCACCCAGCCTGCTGGAAGAGTGGATCCGGGTCCTACAGAACCTGCTGAAGGTGCAGGCCACTGGACCTCTGCCCCTGCCTCAGGGGAGTACCAAACCCACTGTGAAGGGCTGGCTGACCAAGGTACAGGATGGGGATATTGGGGGGGAATGCGGAATCAGGTGTGGGAGTGCCAAAGGATCCACAGCTCCTTTCTCCAGAACTTTTTACAGTGGTTAACCTTAAAACATGATCTGACCACACAAGGTAAGGTGGTGATTCCCTGGAAAAAGAGGTCAGGGTTATTAGGACGGTTGTTCTCAAGACAGGAGGGAAGGGAATGGAATGATTTTACCTACTCTGAGGTCATTAGGAGTTGCCCCCTACATCGTATCCACCATGCCTCAGGGTTAACAATAGGAAGAAGGGACCTGAGGTGGGTATAGTTGCCATTCAGAGATTGAAGGTATCCCAGGCCTGTTCTAAAGACATTTTAGGTGGGGTTCTTCTGGTAGCAAACAACAGAGCAAGCATTGCTAACTGCAAGGGAAATTAACAAGGAAGCACATTAATGGGGCCAGAATGCCATGAGGAACCAAAGCAACTTGAGCTCTGCAAGCTTAGGGCTCCCAGGCTTTCTCCTTCAAGTCTGTGTTTGTGCCCTCCTCCTACTCTGCCTGTGTGTGCTTTCTGTTCTCCTGTGATTTATGGCTGCCATGGCACTTACCTACCATGTGGCATCCTGACAACCCTGGCCTCTGCCAGCCAGCAAGTTCTTCCCATGCTCATTTTCCTAGGGGATGCATTGGATTGTCTTGGTTAATCTTTCAGTAGCAGGTTTATAGTTACTACATGGCCCAGGGGTGGCTGGGGTGTCACATGGTAGCCACTATGGTGATCTTACTGTGAAAGGGGTTTCATTAGTAATGAATAGCATCTCTACTAAGAACCTGTCTTCCTGTGGCTTCTCTTTGCTAGTTCTTGATTTATTTGTGGGGAGAGGGGTGTGCCTGATTCTAATGAAGCTAGTTCACTTCTGTCTTACAGGTAAAGCATGGACACTCCAAGTTGGTCTGGTGTGCTCTTGTTGGGAAAACCTTCTACTACTACCGGAGCTACGAAGACAAGGTACTTCCTTGGCTTCCCGATGGCACCTGCTCTCCTGCTTCCCTCAAACCATTTAACTATGGCCCCACATACTGATAGCAGACCCCAGCTTCACCCTTTACCCCATCAAACCCCACAAGAAGTACAGAAGCCATCTGGCCAAAGCACATGACCAGTGTGAGTGGCCTATGTGGCCTCATTCTGCTCCCAGCCTGGCTTCTGCAGCCTCTACCTCCTACATCCTGCTATCTGTCCACATCCATGATCCCCAGCCCTACTGAGCCTAAGGGTTCAGAGAGAGGAGACTCCTCTGACTCCCCAGCTCTCCCATTCATGGAAGGCTTATGTCCACAGAGACCCCTGGGTCGTCTGCCTGTGCAGGATGCTCACATAAAGGAAGTAGATCGATCCTGTGATTCAGATGAGGACTATGAGGCTGGAGGAACTGGACGATTGCTCTCTTCCCACTGCACCCTGGTGATCCACCCACTGGAGCACAGCCCCACTTACCTTCTCATAGGCACTAAACATGAAAAGGTAAGGGGCGGGGTGGGCCCCCACAGCCAAACTTGGAACTATGTTCTGATCTTCCCTTCTCCCTTTTCCCTCTTAAAACACTTTGGCTAATATTCTCTGAATAGGAATATTCCTTTTTATTAAATTCATTCCTTTACCAGCTTCTCTGCATAAAGCCACATACTTGAAAATGTGGCTTTGACTCACGCCATCCAAACTAGCTAAACCCACCATCCTTCCCCTACCCCAGCCACCCCAAGACTATATAGGCCAGGCTGGCCTGGAACTGACAATACTTCTGGCTCAACCTCCCAAATGCTGAAACCCTGCCCTGTCCAGCTTAAAATTGTAGTTTTTTTTTTTTTGTGGTTCTGGGGATGGAACCCAGGGCCCACACATGCTAGGCAAGCATTCTACCACTGAGCTAAACCCCCAGTCCTGAACCCCACCCTTGCCTCTACCTTTCCTACCCTGACAGCTTTCCACCCTCTTCCAGGATACATGGCTTTACCATCTTACTGTGGCTGCAGGAGGTAGCAGTGCCAAGGTGGGCACTGCCTATGAGCAGCTCATTGGGAAACTGATGGATAGTGAAGGAGACCCAGGTAAGGCAAGAATGGCGTGGCCGTCACTGCATGTGTTGCAGGGTGGTGGCTAGGTATTTATTGTTCAAGAACCCAAAGAAAGCACTACTATACCTAGAAGCTATGAAACATGTCTCAGCCACAGAGAGGAGTTCCCTCCCACTCTCTGGGGCCCCCTGTCTCTGGTCAAGATCCTGAGGTGACCACCACTCTATCTGGGGGAGTTTGTCTGGGAAATTCCCCAGACAACATTTACCTGGGTAAATGTTTTACTCTGTACAACCTGCAGCTTTTCTGGGTGGGCAGAGAACTGAAGATAAAAGGCAGTTGGTTAATCTATAGTCAGAGTTTGTTAATCAATGAATGAAGCCTAAATCTGGGTCAGGCTAATGTAAGCCTAGGCTCTATGGATCCTTATTTTGCTATTGATTCTCAGGGCTCTCGGAAACCAAATTCTGTCACACTCAACTCTCACCCCTTTACTACTGCTCCATTTGTCCATTTCAAACAGATACTTATGCTCTTCTAACTAGACCTGACACTGTAAGGAAGGCCCTTTCCTGCACTCATATGATTATTCTCAGACACACTTACTCAACCTCTACTGCAGCTCCACAGCAGGTTGGTGGCTGCCTTCCTGTACAGCCATGCCTGCAAGTGTGTGCAGATCACACACACAGCCTTTGGACAATAAACCCAGAACAACCCAGGTTTCTTGGAGCGTTAAGCCACTGTCACTCCCACAATTCGAAGCTGGAACTAGGAGGGTGGGAAGTGAATTCCCTCCTCTATAATGACTGCCACTGCTCTCTCATCTGTGCTTTGGGCAGACTCCCCCCTCTGGAAGCACCCTATGCTGTGCTACAGCAGAGATGGGCTGTGCACCTCTCTCACCACCCTGCCCTCCGAGGCCCTGCAGACGGAGGCCCTCAAACTCTTTAAGGTAAAGTGGGAGCAGAACCCAGACCCACTCACCATCAGTGTCCACACTCCACACTCCTGAAGCAGCTCGAGCCCACTACAGTGATACACGGTAAAGGAGACCTATGTGTTTAGGGAGTAGCCCATGGGGATCCAGGGAGGAAGGAAAGAAATTTCCATATGATCCTCACGACTTTCTTTATGGCAGCAATGTAAACCTCCTGCAAGTAGGGAGAAGGCTTTGGGGCCTTGAGAAATGTCAGGAAAACTCTCCCTTGAGCTTCCCTCCTGCTAAAGTAATAGCAGGAAAGGCCAGGTGCACATTGCTTCTGGACCTTAGAGATTCTGACCTATTTTAGAATCTTATTTGTGTTCATTTTCGAGATAGGGTCTCATGAACTGTTTGCCCAGGCTGGCTTCGAACTGTGATCCTTCCTGATCTCTGCCTCCTGAGTAGTTAGAATTACAGGCATGAGCCACTAGTGCCCAGCCTGTTTTATATTTAAAAAAAAGAAAAGAATTTGCTAGGGGCCAGGTGTGTGGCACATACTTATAATCCTGGCACTCAGGAAGCTGAAGCAAGAGGATGATGAATTTAAGACCAGTCAGGGCTACACAGCAAGATCTTAAAAAAAAAAAAAAAAAAAAAAAAGCTAGGTGCCCAGTGGCTCACCCCTGTAATCCTAGCTACTTGGGAAGCTGAGATCGTGAGGATCACAGTTCCAGGCCAGCCCAGGAAAACAGTTCACAAGACCCCATCTCCAAAATAACCACAGCAAAATGGACTGAAGGTATGGCTTAAGCAGTAGAGTATCTGCTTTGCAAGCACAAAACTTTGATTTCAAACCACAGTCCCCCCAAAAAAGAAACAATGAATTTGCTCACAGGCAAGCTTATGTCTTGGCTTATGTAATGGAAACATTTAAAGATTTCAAGATTCTGTCCAAAGTAGGCCCTTTCAGCCTTGCAAACAGTAATTGTGTTCCCTCTTAGAAAGGACTGTCCACAGTGAATGTGTTCCTTGAGGCTCTGATTGCCAGAGACAGCACTGCATGTCAGGACAATAACCAACAGGCTGTCTGCCTGTGTCTACTGTCTTTCTCCTTCCAGTCCTGCCAGCTTTTCATCAACGTGCCTGTAGAGGCCGCCTCAGTGGACTACCACGTGTCCCTGGCCCAGACGGCACTGCAGGTCTGCCTGGTTCACCCTGAACTGCAGAGTGAGATCTACTGTCAGCTCATTAAGCAGACCACCTGCCGCCCACCTCAGAAGTATTCTCGCATGCAGGTAGGCACCCCCTGGGGATAGCCCATTCGCAAGGGCTGCCCACAAGGTGGAAAAGGTGGAAGGAGGTACCTGGGCAGGTGTGCTCTGAGCCAAGCCAGTGGGCAACCTCCATGCTCCAAGCTACCTCAGTATAGCTGCCCTTTCTATGCATAATCCAGCTGTGCAATTGCCATTCTGGACAAAGCCTGATAAAGTAGCCATCCCGGTACTCACAGAAGGGTGGGGGAATCTGGTGTGGGGGAAGAGACTGAAGGCTGTGCTGCTTAGGGATGTGAGGGCTGGGGGCACTGCACATTCAGGCCTCACACCACAATGACTGTCCAATGGCAGTGCTGGCAGCTCCTGGCTCTCTGTGCCCCACTCTTCCTACCTCAGCATCACTTCCTCTGGTATGTCAAACAGCAGCTCCAACGCCACGCTGATCCCAGGTGAGTGAATGCATTTCCTCTGCCACGCTGGCACTACTGATTGTGGCATAATTAAGAGGGATGAGAAGGGGCAGGTTAAATTGAATAGATTGCTCCTCCCCTCTGAGATTTGCTCAGGGTAAGGAAACTTCACCCCTCACTGTGCACACAAATCAGCACGTGGAGATCCTAGCATGCCTAAGCTTCTCTGTATACTAAGCCATGTGTCCTTGGGTATTTTCTGGGGGCTGTCATGTGAAGCCATGCATCCCCCAAATTGTCCCCAATTATTCATTCTCTGTTGTCATATTCTTCTGGCTTCTGCAAGAAAACATCCATGCCAACAACCTGCTGGAGATGGGACCTCAATGACAAATTAACACCTACACCAGACTCTTCAGAGATTTTCCCACTATCTGTCCAGCTACAGTTTTAGTCCTAGCTAAGTCTATATACGCACCCCAGGTACCAAAGAGGCAAGGATGAACAGAGTCCCTGGTATTCCCTTCTTCCTTCCCCTTTTTAGAAATGAAACTGGCCAATATGCCACCTACTGCCAGCGGGCAGTGGAGCGGACCCTGCAGGCAGGGGAGAGGGAGGCCAGGCCATCACGCATGGAAGTGGTGTCCATCTTACTGAGAAACCCTTTCCACCACTCCTTGCCCTTCAGCATCCCTGTGCACTTTGCCAATGGGACTTACCAGGTAAGGAGGTTGGGCCTGCCCTGTGACTTCTATCACTGTCCAGAGAGCACCTCTGGGCCAGGTGTGTGACAAGACTCCTTAGACGTTCAGATTTTTTCTTGGAAGTACTGGAGCCTCACTCTTGCTAGGCAGTTACTCCACTACTTGAGCCATGCCCCCAGCCCTTCTTGCATTAGTTTGTGTGTTTGTGTGTACTGGGTTTTGATCTCAGGGCCCACACCTTAAGCCACTCCACCAGCCCTTTTTTGTGAAGGATTTTTTTGGGATAGGGTCTTGAGAGCGATTTGCTTGGGCTGGCTTTGAACTGTGATCCTCCTGATCTCTGCTTCCTAGGGAGCTAGGATTATAGGAATGAGCCACCAATGTCTGTCTAGTGACTTTTTGGATACGGTCTTGCTGGCTGGGGCTGGTCTCAGACCATGATCCTCCTATGTCTCCCACATAGCTAGGATTACAGACATGTATTACCACACCTGGCCAGCTTTCAGATTCTTAATAGGCAAACCAGCAAAAGGAATGGGCCTAGGATTTGGGGTGGGAGGGATGGTTAGTGTGAATGTGTAAGGAGAAAGGAACTTGAGTCACAAAAGTGCTTCATTGTTTGGTGCCCTGGAAGTAGGTCTTTTGAACCTATTGTATGAACAGGGACATTTTATGAACATGAGACATTGACCAAGAAAGTGGCATGAGACAGAGCCCTCAAGAATGACAGGAAAAAACGGACTAAGCCTCTAACCAGTTCCAGCTTACAGTGGGTGGACTCAGATTCCTTATGACTGGTCCTCTATATATGAATAAAGAAACCAACTGGCTTTGGCCTCTCAGCTTTCACCATTGCTCCTTCCCATCTGCTGTACTCAGATCCCTCCAGGATCCCTAGTGAGCTCCTCAGAAGTTCAGTCTGGTTCAATTCATCTCTCTTCCACTAGGTGGTTGGTTTTGATGGCTCCTCTACAGTTGATGAGTTCCTCCAGCGACTGAACCAGGAGACAGGCATGAGGAAGTCATCCCACTCTGGCTTTGCCCTCTTCACAGATGATCCTTCTGGCAGAGATCTGGAGCATTGCCTGCAGGGGAGTGTAAAGGTGACAGCTTCCCTGATTAGCCACCTTCCAGCTCAGGGATGTAGGTGGTTGGGACTGAGTGCATCTGGCAGGTTCCTGACTGTTCAGTAACCTGACGGTGCTGAGACCAAGGTGCTTACTGGTTCTGCACCATCCTAAAATGTACCTGTATAGACAGAGCAAATCTCCATGTAACCATCTGCAGACAAGATCGCCACAGCCTTTCCTCCCTTAAGTGCAATATCCAGGAGCAGAGCCTCTTCTCAGTTTAGTGTAGGGGTAGGGAGGCCCACCCAGCCTACCACCAGTTGCATCTGCCCACGCAGGTGGACAGCTATAGCCTAAACCCAGTGGACACCATGTTGTACACCAGCACCCCACTTTCACCATCTGCCAGGGCTTATGCTGCACTTGTAGCTCTAACCATGGTTTAAGAAAGCAGCCCTCATGGTACCTATTTGGGTAAAGGCCCTTGAATGGGATTTACAACTGATCTGTACTGTGCTCTGTGGTTAGTGCCATAGGTGTGAAGTGTTTATGGGAATGTGCTATCACACTAGATGAGTGTATCTGACTCCAGTATTTGTTTTCTTTATGGCACCAGGACAAAGGCTTCTAGTCTTTCACCATTGCATGGAAAACTGCCATGTATCTTTTGTGTTAATGTCTGGGCCTCTGTAAGGCTTTGTTACTCAGTGGGCCTTCAGATATATTTATTGGCCAATGGAATGGAAATGGAACCAGTAATATGAGTGATACGGATTTAGACAGGGCCATGCCTAGCTTCTGAGGAGGCTTATGCCCCCTGACCCTTAGGTTGGTAGGGCAGCATTCCTTGCTTTGCTGCTCATCATGTTCAGGCACCCCCACCATCAGTGAGGGAGCAGTCACTTTGGGTCCTTTGGACTGTGAGGCCCTACAGGGCAGCCTTCTGATAGGAGGCCCCTCACTCTGCTTCGCCCAAGACCAGCTCTAGCTGATCTCATGGAGGGGTTTTCTAGCTTTCCTCTTTTGCCTCTTTAAGATCTGTGATGCCATCTCCAAGTGGGAACAAGCCCTGAAGGAGCTGCACCCTGGAAAGTCTGAGGGTGGAACACGCGTCGTGAAGCTGATGTACAAGAGCAGGTCCTGAGTGCTGCCCAAGGGTGGGAAGATATGAGAGTGCTAGCTCATCAACTGAATGACCTGTCCTGGACAGGCTGAGGGTCTTGCAGATACTATCCTGCATGGTGGTAATCAACTGACCCAGGCTGGCCCTGCTCTTGAATTTGCGTGCACGCGTGCACACACATATTACCCCACACACAAAAACACACCAACCTCATGGAAGGCTGCCCATGTTGCCATATGACAGTATGACTTTGTATGAGCATCAGGTATTTGAGGCTAAGGAATAAATATCTCCTATTTACTAATTCCAGGAAATACACAAGTAGACATCCTTTCTATTAATTTGAGTATGAAAACTCCATCCTAGCATGTCTCCAGGCAAATAATTTCTGTTGTTCTCCTGGAATCTTAACTCATCTAGTCCCCTAATAAGCTCTGATTCCAGGTACTAGATTCCCCTTGCTAAAGGCAGTAAGTCAGATGTAGTCAGAATTAACCACATGCTACTGTGTGTAGAAGTACGGCTCTGCATCTGCTGAGTGTCACACTTGGTTACAAGTTTGAGGGACCACAGAAAATAGGCTCACAAATGGTAGAAAAACTAGTTTCTTGTTTTGGAAATCAAGATAAACAGATCCAGAGAAAGCCTCTGGATTTGGGGACAAGATCCCCACAGCACTGCCTCCTTGGCATATTCAGGAAAAGAGCCTCTCTTCTCAGTTCAGCTGAGACTGGGCTTTCTTGCTGTCTTCTCTGTAGGCTGTACTTTCGGAATCAAGTCAAGGGGGAGACAGAACGAGAGCGGCTGCTGCTCGCCTCTCAAACTAGTGGAGAGATAGTGGCGGGGAGATTTCCAGTCAACAAGGAACTGGCTCTTGAGATGGCTGCCCTGATGGCCCAGGTAAGGTTCTGTCTGTTCAGGGAGCAGGAGGGTCAGGACACTATCTTAGGACTCCCAGTCCCAAACAAGAGATTCTTCAGATCCTGTGGCACTCAGAAGAGGTGACTTTTGTTACATAGTAGAGCTTTTTGACCACTGCAGGTACAGGCTGTGTGCAGAATGGGGGCTGAGAATCCAAGATCTGGGTTTGAGACCTAGCCTTCCTCTAATATGAGATCTTGGCTAAGTCACTTCACTTCTCTGTGCTTTGTGTTCTTCACTGTACTAAAACCACAAATACTTCCCTACCTGCCTCCACAAGTTGTAGTAAGTATAATACTTGGAAAATGTATATCCCATAATATGTGTGCTAAAATTTGTGAACCATCCAACATTTCTATTAACTTCAGGAGGCCGTCTTGCCAGAGGTATCTGGGCTGTCTCTATAGTTCCCATAAGAGTCTGGATCTATAGGCTGGAGAGAAAGGGGAATAATAATAGTGGATCTTCATAATCATAGTCATCAGTATGAATATTCCACAGTGGGCCCTGTGCTAAGCTTTCATATGTATTTTCCCACGTAGCTCATTACCACATAGGTGAGGAAACTGAGGCACAGGTAACTTCCAAGTAACTTAAATAGGGACACAGAGCTGGTAAGTGGCAGAGCTGGGATTTGAAACAGGTGTATGACTTTACTGTTCTTTAATATAACATCTTCCATCTTGTAGCTCCTATTTTTGGTTTGGAAACTAGAATTTCCATTGTTTTACTCATCTGCCACTAATTAACTGTTTTTAGATAAGGCACTTAGCTGCTAAATGAGAGTTGGTCTAGACAATCTATTATTCTAGGACCCTATGGTTGCTTCTCTAATGTCTATGGAAGTTGGGATAAAGGGTCTGTTCACAAGTGTTTTTCACATCATCCGTGCATACCCACCAGTAAAGTAATGTAATGGTTTAATTCACCTCTCCATCAGCACCCACCAGCCCCATCTACCCCCAGACTCATAACTGCTCTCATGTGTTCCTATCACAGGTAGAATATGGGGACTTTGAGAAACCTGTCCTGCCATGCCCTGGGGGCACACCCCCTGCCAAGGCTCAGCATCTCCTCCAGCAGGTCCTAGACAGGTTCTACCCAAGACGCTACAGACATGGGGCCCCCCCTGAACAGATAAGGTAGGTAGGCTGCAAGGTCTTACGGGGTCACGGTGGGGAGGCCTCAGAGCTGTGATGAAAACAGGTTGGTACCTCACTGGCACCATTTCTCTCCACCTAAATCAGGCACCTGGCAGATAATCTGACAACAAAATGGGCAGCATTGCAAGGCTGCTCCCCACCTGAGTGCATCCGCATCTACCTAACTGTGGCTCGAAAATGGCCTTTCTTTGGTGCTAAGCTCTTTACTGCTCAGGTGAGTGCCAGTGGAAGAAGCAGCCCACATCCTCAGAATGTCCTAAATTCTTCTGAAGCTGCCCTCCCTTTGTGGTCATGTTTCAGTAGTTCAGTCTGCATTGCCCCTTCCTGCCTCCACACTACCAACCACCAGGTGTCGCCATCTCTCCACCCATTTCTGGCCTACTACAGATTTCTGTGATCCAGAGCACAGTTGTGATTCATTGATTATCTACATGTTTTCTTTATTGACTTGTCAATGTTACTCCTGAAAAAAAAAGACAGGATCAACTAATTCACACAGGAGGATTCAGACTTGAAATAACACCCTCTCAAGTGCTTTCTTTTCACTGCTGCATGAAGGCTAGGAAGCCAATAGTAATTTCAGTTCCAACTTTTCCTTACTAAGTGTCTGCTGTACATGAACTTTACAGATAATCACAGACATTATCCTGTGACCAGACATTATAATCACAGACATTAAGCTATATCATGGTGCTGTTTGCTTAAGTTGCAGATGAGAAAATGGACATTTACTCATTCATCCAACAAGCAGTTGAACTCCTAGTATGTCTAGTGCTAGTTTGAGGTTATAAGGCACTGGTGGCTCACATCTGTAATCCTAGCTACTTGGCAGGCTAAGATCCGGAAGATCACAGTTCAAGGCCAGCCCAGGCAAATAGTTTGTGAGACCTCCATCTCCAAATAACCAGAGCAAAAGGGACTGAAGGTGTGGCTCAAGTGGTAGAGTGCCTACTTTCCAAGTGCAAAGCGCTGAATTAAAACCCCAGTCCCACCAAAAAAAAAAAAAGGAAGTGAATAAATCATAATCTTTGCCTTCATGAAGCTTCCCCACTAGAGTGGGGAAGATGCTCATTAATTATAAAACACATATCTGTTATTTTTTCTGTCTTCTTCTGTTTTTATTTTTTTTTTGGCAGGGGGTGGGGGGGATAGTGCTGGGGATTAAACCAGGGCCTTGTTTATGCTAAGCATATGATCTACCACTGAGCTATCCCCAGCCCTGGTGTATATATTATTATATAATTTTTATATATGTTTTTGAGTGGTCTTCTGGATTGCCTTACTATAGCCCTGGCATGCAATATCCACCAATACACTGATATATGATCAGTAGTCATACACTCACTGGTAATGCCTAAAGGCCGTAAGATTGCATACTTGCTCTATTTCTTTTATAGTTCCTAGGACTTTGAAGCAAGATCACTTCAGCTGAGAGAGACTGGGTGAAATACTGTTTTTTTTGGAGAGCCATGAGAAAATGCCTGTTCCCCATGCAAATAATAGAGCCCCTACAGTCTTACCTTTATTCCATAGCTCAGAGCTTTCTATTCAGTATTCTGTGGGTGGTTAGGTAGCCAGAGCCCCAAGACCAGACACAAACAGCCTTGTTTGATCATACCATATGCTGTACAAATGCCATTTTCTGTGTTTTCCAGGATGAGGTGATTGAAAATCACTGCCTAGCAAATCTTTTATCCTCAGAAAGTCCTCACAATTCAGAATCTCTAACTGTAGCTGTGTTTGGGTTGCTTCCACAGCCTGCCCAGCTGTCTTCCAAGGACGACACTCTGGTGTGGATTGCTGTGAATGAGGATGGCGTCAGCATCCTGGACCACCACACTATGGTATGGAAGGAGGAAGCCTGGCTCCAGCCCCTCTTCCTCCTGAACACTGTCTTGTCCTCTTCTCTCTGGACTCAAAGGCCTGGGCTAAGTGAGCATGGTTCCCCTACTTTCACACCCTGCCCAAGCAGTGCTGTCCTCTAGTCTAGACACAGTGTATAGACATTCAAAATGTAGATCTCCAAACTGACAACCTTCTCCCTTCCTGGTTAAGGCTACCTATTTGTAGAAGAAATAGGTAGAAAGTTTCCCCAAACTCACTGGTTCCTTTCTCACAGCAAGTGCACATCACTTACCCCTACTCTTCAGTGACAACCTTTGGTGGCTGCAAGGATGACTTCATGCTTGTGATTAGATCCATTACAGACCAGAGTTCTGGAGAAGGCCATATAGAGAAGTTGACATTCCAGATGGCTGCTCCCAAGGTGGGTCTAACAGATGCTACATTTTACTCTGGTCTGGTAGATAGGAAACTCCAGAAGGGCCCCTGCCCCCAAATAAAATCTTTGGCTTTATGTGTAATCAGCACAGCATAGCATCAGAGCCACTACTAAACTGGTAGGGAGACTACTTGGAGGACTTTACTCTGGTCCGGCCACTACTATTCCTTTTCTCAAGAGGATACTGCGCATCTTGGAGGACCTCTAGATGAACAGAGGGCCCATTTCACGGCCCCGGAACCCCACAACCTTGATTCCTTTGAACATTTTCTCCCAGGTGGGTAGTTTAAGAGAGAAGCTAAAGCCCAGAACAGTTATGTACTCAATGTCACAGCCAGTAAAAAAGTCAGCACTCAGGCCAAGCTAGTCAATGCCTTCACTTCTCTAACCTCCTTAGATTGCAGAAGCTACCTTCATCATGGCCAGCTACATGAACCATTGCTCTGCAACCGTGACCCCACCCACCAACCTACCCACAGCCCACCAGCCCTGGGAACTGGATGGACAGTTCTTCACTTCTGTTTCCTGTACTACTAAAGGGCCAACATTGCTGTGAATATTTCTCCTACCCATTTCCTACCACCACTGGTGCCTCTGGGATTAGATTTATATCCTAGGGTTTGATACTACTGTGATGAGTCTAACTCACTCCTCCAATTGTTCTGTGAAATGTGTATTTCAGGGTCTATGGAGCCTTTACTCTCTAGGTGCCTTACAATGTTTTAGGGCCCAATGTTTAAAAATCCAGACCTAGTGTTAAAACCACTTACTGTTTGTTTTCAAATACTGACTCTGGATGTTACCTGATTCTAGACTTAGACAAGGATAGCCCACTGTTACTGAAGGCAGCAGTGTTGTATTTGGGGCTTCTGCACTGATAACTCTCAGGGAAGCTCATATTTTTTATATTGTATATGGTCCTTATGTGGGGTTATACTTGAAGTCTTCTGAGTATCTCTGACAGAATAGGACTAAAATTTCTAATTCACCTGTACTTTGACAAGTGCTTACAACTCACTAAAAACTGCAGTTCCTTTCTCAAGTGGCAAAGGGATTGGCTGGCCTGGAGGAAAAGGAGTGGACTAACTTTTCCCCTTTACTGGTGAGTAGGCATTTGTAATGCCCCTTCTAGGACAGTTGCTCTGATCTTTGCAGGGCAACACTGCTAAGATTCAAGCTGTTTCCTTCATACTGGACAATAAGCTGAACCTAGTACCTTCACACACCACCCAGGCAAGAGCAGGGATAAGTACATCTCCCTGTCTTGTCTCATTTTAATGCCCAGATAATGAAAGTTGTGCTCATCACTGAAGGACAAGGTGATCAATGTCTCCCTGCTCTCTAAGATCAAGTAAATGCCCTCTGATTTTTGCTGCTTTTGAGGCCATGGAAGACAAGTCAGGAACACAAGACCCTCCACCTCCTTAAAGGCCTGGGTGTGCTCCTAGAGACTTCTGGCAAACTCCCACTGGGAATGAGGTTGGAGGCACAGGGCATGTATGTGATATCTGCCATAGTCTACGAGCTTTAGGTGAAAGAAGTAGAAAGTTTCTTTTACCTTTTGCCTTCCTGAAAACATAATTGCCTTCAACTCAGACCTTCTAATTAAGTGTGAGGTAAATGAGCTGTATCTCCACCCTCCCCTGCAAAAAAACCCAAGAATTCATACTGATTTTCCAGCATTTGAGAAACTTGAGTTTTTAACAGCTCGAAGGCAATCTTACCATTTGTCAGTAACATACTGAAAACTGTGGACTTAGCAGAAACATCCAAGAACTAAGCTTTTAACTCCAACAATGTGCTTGTGTCATGCACTGCGAAAAACTACAAGGCTGGAACTAATTTATCTAGCTGCTATAAGCTTCCCCTTGCCTTTTAAACTGGCAAGTGTGATGAAAAAAGAGGCATGAGAGTTTGCCTTTTTAAAATGAACTTGCCTTTACAAGGCAGCCAATTTTTAGCCATTTGTTTCCCCCCTTGCACAGGATTTGGGAATCTAGTTGAAATATTTCTACCTCAAACAAGTCATACATCACAAGTACCACAGACTCCTGAAAAACCCCTCCAGGGCTGATGTAAAAGAGATTACAGCTCTGTTTTTACATCCTGAGTGTCTCTAAGGCCAGCACGGATATTGTCTACCTAGGCAGTTTTTCTTAAATATGGTTGCAAATAAAGAGTAAGAACAGAGCTGTGTTAATACTGAAGTTGGGGGTGAAACTATTTTCCTCACCATCTTTCTTCCTGACCCTTCAGGAATAATCTTCTCTTAGTTTGTTAACTTTTATACAGAAAAAACTGCTTTAGCAACAAAGGCTTCTATAGTTTGTTTCTCCTTCAACATGAGACCAACATCTGGAACCCAAAGTCAAATTTTTGTCCTAATTTTATTTCATCCCTCTTGGCAAAGGCAGCTTTTGGAACAGTAGAAGATGCTGGGTAACAGATATGTATTAATGTATTTGACACCCATAACTTAAATGCTGTGATCATGTTTGTCAATAAAAAACAGCTATACATGAACCAGGCAATTATTGTGTATGTTTTTGTCTGTTTATTAATAAAAAGAGTCATCATAAATTAAGCCTGTACAGAGAACAAGAGCTGCATGGACAGATACTAGTCTTTTGTAGGCTGCTTATTCCTGCTAACCGGTACCTGAAGAGTTTAACTATTTTCCTCTTTACTTTTATATAGAGATATTCTGCAGGTGGAAATTATACCAGTTTGCCAATGTCTTTCTCCACAAATTTTAACACAAAGTTAAATGTGCTTAGGAATTTCACAAAATGCTCTTTGCTGACATTACTTTTGACACCTCATGTCAAAATTCTTAAGGGATCCCCTCAATTAGTGAAGTAGGCAAAACCTTACAAGAGGAACACTGTCATCCACAGAAATAATTTGAATCAAATTCTAGTCACCTGTTCTATGGCTGTGAGATCCAGTGCATCCATTCTGGTTCCTAGGACTGTTCACTTGATGAACACACAAACTTCCATGAAGACAGTAATGGCTTTCTGAATGCTGGAATTCATGGGTGTGTTGCTGTGGCTTTCTGGTGTGCCAAAATCTCCTGGCAGCTCCTGTACACTTCAATCAAGCAGTCCAGCCGGGGCTTAGCACTCTGAATTCCAAAAGGGAGAAATGCAGAGTCAAGATACACATAAGAGTGCTTAGTGGTGCTGCACCAGCTTGGAATCTCAGTTTCTCACATGACCCACCACAAGTGTGAGCTGACAAACATGGCAAGTTCAGGCCTTAGAGCACTTTGCTGGGAGGACTCCCAACTAGGCCCTCAGACCAGCCTGTGACTTGTGTAAGGTAGGAGATCAAAAGACAGCTTTTTAACCTGTCTCTCTGTGCTCTCTCCAGATATATGTGTGCGTGTACACACACACACACACACACACACACACACACACACACGTATATCACGTATATACATAAATTTTTTTGAGAAAGGGTCTTGCTATTTAGCCCATGCTAGTACTGAACTCACCCTCCAAGTGCTGGGATTAAGGCATGAAACACCACACCCAGCTAATCTAAATATTACGACACAAAAGGAGTAACACTTGCGCCCGAGGCCTACCCACCGGGGTAAGTCTTGGTCCCCTCACCTACAGGCAAGAGTAGAGACTAGCGTGTTTGTCCTCTATGAAACTTTTGCTAGTCTTTGAATAGGTGACTGGGCTTGACAGAGGATTCATTTTAGCACCCCTTTCCTTGCCCTGGTGAAACTGAACTAACTGACCAAAGCCTTTCCCAAGATCACCCACAGGACCGCAAAGAAGAATGCTCACCTTCAGTCCCCACCAACAAAGCGGGACCAGCTCTGAAAAGGAGTTAAGGGGAGGGAGGAAGGGTGACTACAGGAAGTCCCCACTGCTCTCTGTGGTTCCTGCAAATGGGTTTAGGTCCTGTGCCTAGAATGGACTTTGAAGTTCGGGAAAAATTAACGGGCCCTTTCTGCATACCTCCCTTAATTCCCCCACCTGAGCGCTGCTTAGCTTGCACTGGGGCTTCCAAGAAGGATCTGCCAGGCTCGGGTAAGGCCTTGCTGGCCAAGAAGCCCAGGTGGCTTGGGAAGGTGCTGACCTGAATCTGAGGCCTGCAAGGAAAGTGGGGACTTACAAGGGTGGCTCCCAAGTGAGGACCTGTGATTCTAGCTGCTTTTTGTGCCCCTCTCCCCAAATTATCCCAGAATGGAATTCCACCCTGGAGGTGTGGTCTTGAGGACACTTGTTGCCCCAGGTGCTTCACAAGAGGTCCCACTGGCAGGGCATTGACTTGACAGCTCATGAGAAAATGGCCACACTGGAGCTGCAGATTCAGGGGCCCTTCCCAACTCCAAAACTGTGGGTGCTGTGACTAATTAGTGCTGCACATCTGTCCTCTAAAACTACCTCCAACCCTCCCTGGTCTGGTCCTTTGAGTCTTTGGTGAGAAAAAGGGATAAGAGGTCACCCAGGAAGTTAACATCTGGCCTAGAAAAGAGGACTAATACCTAAGTGAGGTCTCACTGTTCCTGTGACACTCACTTTAGATACGTATTTTTGTAAATCTGGAGCCTGGGCAAGTAAAAAATTATTGTAAAAACACAAGAGTAACAATGGATCCCAGCTAAGTCCCACAAGTTGTGAAATAGATCTCAGAGACAAGAAGGACAGTTTAATATGTAAATTCTGAAAAATATTTTGTGCTACGAAATAAAAAACCAAAATTAAAAGAAAAGCCACAGAATGGGAAAATTATATATGGAAAGTATCTTTAAATACACAAAGAATTGTTATAAATACATAATCAATTTCTAGATTCTACCTGGCTAATAATAGAGATGCATAGTTTAAAACGAGGAAATACGGATAGGTATTTATGCCAATATATATGAAAAGCATATCATTTAAAGATACAAATTTAATAAACTTAATATGTTTTTACCTAGCAAACTAAAAAATAGCTAAATCAATTAGTAGCCAAGGCTACACAAACATAAGTGTAAATTTCAGAGTATGGTAAAATTGTCTAGTGTCTACAGCCCAATCTCAAACACTATAAAAATCTATAAAACAAAGCTTTAAAAAAGTAATTTTGAACTATAATGCAAAAGAATTGTTTTAGAGCTGGTGGCTTGGCTCAAGTGGTAGCGTGCCTGCCTAGCAAACATGAAGCCCTGAATTCAACTGCAAGTACTACCAAAAATAACTATTTTAACTCATCTTTCTTAAATCTTTTGTGGAAAAAAAAAAAAGATAGGCTGAGTTAACTATATGACAATACATATAACTTTACCTATAAAGCTCTTCTTCATAACAGCTAAACAAAAAATAACTTGTACAGGATTTAAAAAGCAAGCAATAGAGTAGCTAAATAAACTGACATTTCAATATGATAGAAGACAATATAATTCTTTAAAATAATTGATATAATGATCTTTGTAGAAAAGCTGCATGTTAGATGATTTTAAAAGCAAGATGTGCTGGGCGCCAGAGGCTCAGGCCTGTAATCCTACCTTCCCGGGAGGCAGAGATCAGGAGGATTGAGGTTTGAGACCATCCCGGGCATATAGTTCATAAGACCCTATCTTGAAAATACCCATCACAGAATAGGACTGGTGGAGTGGCTTAAGTTGAAGGCCCTGAGTTCAAACCCCAGTACTGCAAAACAAAACAAAACAACAACAACAAAAAAGATACAAGCTGGGAGCTGGTGGCTCATGCCTATAATCCTAGCTATTTGGGGGCTGATATCAGGAGGATCAAGGTTCAAAGCCAGCCCAGGCAAATAGTTCGAGAGACCCCCCCCCCCAATCTCCAAAATTACGAGAGCAAAATGGATTGGAGGTGTGGCTCAAGCAGTAGAGGACCTGCTTTGCAAAAATGAAGCCCTGACTTCAAACCTCAGATTCTCAAAAAAAAAAGGCAAGACACAAAACAGTGTAACTGTATGTACCTCACTGGCATCTATGTAAAATTGTACACTGGTGGATTAACGAAGTAAATGGTGAGTTGTAGGCAGAAGCTGTTACAGATCTGATTATTCTCTAAAATTGGCATGAACTCCTAATATTTCTGGAAGCCTATCTTTGCCTCAGGGAGGAACTTCTGAAATAACTAAAATCCTATTTCTCACTGCAATTAGCTGTCAGGTAGTTTCCAATACTCTTGAAAATGGAAGTTTACTTTCCTACTGAACATAAAGTGCAGAAAAAGGTAGAGGATTTCATTGAAAAAAGGAAAAAGTATTCTGTGCTCACCTGGAAGACAGGTACTACTTGAGATATTCTATGTGGTTCCACTGGGTCCTTCAATAAAATGCAGAGGTAGTAAATCACCTTTTGCTATGAGAAAATAAGACAAAAACAGAGGTCTAAGTAAAATTTATTTTTTGTTGTTTTCTCTTTAAGGCTCAAAACTTTTTCATAAATAGTTATCTCTAAGTAGCAAAGAAAAAGGGAAGGGAAGGAATGAAAGGAAAAAAAAGAGCCCCAGATGATTTTGAAGCTAGGCTAGAAGATAAAGTTGAAATGCTGCTCCCTATCTACAAAAATCTGCTAGATGAAGTCTCTTAAAAGTAGCCAGGCACTAGCCGGGCGCTGGTGGCTCATGCCTGTAATCCTAGCTACTCAGGAGGCAGAGAGCAGGGCAAACAGCTCACAAGACCCTATCTTGAAAATAACCATCATAAAAAGGACTGGCAAAGTGACTCAAGGTGAAGGCTGAGTTCAAACCCCAGTACTGCCAAAAAAAAAGCCAGACACTGCCTGACAAAGTTTTGGTCATGATGGACTGTATATACAACACAATGCTGGCCCTATTAAGACTGTAATAGAGCTGAAAAATTCCTATTGCCTGATGACATCATAATGTCATAGTACAATGTATTTGTTTTCTTTCTTTTTTGGCAGCACTGGGGTTTGAACTTAGGGCCTCAGGATTGCAAGGCAAGCACTCTTACCTCTTGAGACACTCCACCAGCCCTTTTATGTAGTGCGTTTTTTTTTTTTTTTGAGATAGGGTCTCAATAACTATTTATCCAGGCTGGCTTCTAACTATGATCCTCCTGATCTCTACCTCCTAAGTAGCTAGATTATATGCATGAGCCACCGGTACCCAGCTTCTTGCATGTTTTTGGTGATGTTAATACAGACAAACCTACTGTCCTGCCAATTATATAAAAGTATAGCATATGAAATTATGTATAGTACTTAATAATAACAAATGCCTTACTGGTTTATGTATTTACTATACTATACTTTTGTTATTTTAGAGTGCATTTGTACTTATGAAAAAAGTTTGTTAGCATGGTGGGATGCACCTGTAATCTCAACATTGAGGTGAAGGCAGGAAGATCACAAGTTGGAGGCCAGCCTGGGCTATACAATGAGACCCTGTCTTAAAAAAAAAAAAAAAAAAAAAAAAGGTTTACTGTAAAATAGCATGCCGCGTTATGCTGATAGCAGCTTCAACCGTCCCATGTTTACTGATGAGTGACTCACCTATTCCCCTGAGGTTTGTGCAGGTATGCTCTGTGGTGTATGCACAACAAGGAAGGTGGCTAACCATGCATTTCTCAGAACATATCCCATCACTAAGTGAAGCACAACTGTAAAGGGACTTAGCTCTTCAATGTAAGCTTCACTTTTTATGTTTTACAGACATGCCAGCCAAGAAAGAAACACTGCAAGTACTGAAACAGAGAGTCCTCAAGTTTAATTCTGTGACATCAGATACTTTAGGTATTAAGTCTCAGTTTGCATCCCAGAACATTTCTTGGATTGACTGCCTCCTACAGAAAGGTCTGAAATAATTATCACTTGAATACTTACCATGTAAATAGCCTCATTAATGACAACATCCTTGACCTTGCCCATCTCTATGAAGGTGGTACTTTCTTTGCCTGAAGCATAGGACGAAGTCATTTGGATGCCAAGAGAATCAATGATTAACAAGGTCTCCTGATCAATCTTCACAAAATGGAGGTAACCAAGCAGGCCTAACAGGGTGATGAAGATGGCAGCAGAGAGGATCATGCTGTTCTGAAGAGAAAGCCAGACACAGGCAGTAAGATCACCAGATGTCCTCAGCAAATATCTGTGCTGTATGACAAATCAACCGATGTAGAAGTCCTTTGCTCTGCTGAGTTGAACAGATGAAGGGAATGTGCATAAAGGAAGAGGAAATCACATTTTCTCTCAGAGTATAAAGTGAAATGGACCCAGATTACTAAGGAATAGGTCTGGGAGAACCTCCAGCAAATTGTCTTACCATCATACCACTCTCAGAAATTTTTCTTCCAAAATTGCAACTCAAGGACCCACATCTTCTCTCATGCTCTCTCCACAAAATATATAACAGAGAATCATAGACTTAACAACTGTTAGTGCAGTAGTAGATACGACTCCTAGCCTGATAAACAGCCACTCACTGTTCCTAATAGAATTTGGAGGGAATCATGATTGGCTTAGAAATGGGGATGTGTGACAACTCTGGCCAATGAAATGTGGTGACTGAGGTCTGCGGAAGGGGCAAATTTATTCTGTCTTAAAACAGATTAAGAGCTGGATGCCATGAGTGGCTCACACTGTAATCCTAGCTACTTAGGAGGCTTAGATTGGAAGGATTGCAGTTCTGGGCAAAAAAGGTCCACAAGCCAGGCACTAGTGGCTCACACCTGTAATCCTAGCTACTCAGGAGGCAGAGACTAGGAGGATCAAGGTTCAAAGCCAGCACAGGCAAATAGTTTGCAAGACACAATCTTGAAAAAGCCTCTCACAAAAAAGGGCTGGTGGAGTGGCTCAAGGTATAGGTCCTGAGTTCAAGCCCCAGCACCATCAAAAAAAAAAAAAAAAGGTCTACAAGACTCCATCTTAATGGAAAAAAGATTGGAGTGCATGCTTGCCATCCCAGCGATGGCAGGAAACATAAAATAGGATCACAGTCCTATTTTTGCTCGGGCAAAAAGCAAGACTCTGACCCAAAATAGCCAGAGTAAAAAGGTCTGGGAGTATGGCTCAAGTGGTAGAGAGCCTGCCTAGCAAGTACAAGGCACTGCCTCCCTTCCTCCCAAAATTCATGACTGGGGAGCTGGGGCATGGCTCAAACAGTAGAGCACCTGCCTAGCAAGTGTGAAGCCCTGAGTTCAAATCCAAATACTGCCAAAAAAAAAAAAAGCTGTAAAGTAGAACTGTCTCATCATCCAAGGTTTAGATCTCTGAAACTACTATAACCTCTAGAGACCAACTAGAGAAGTAGGCTGAAGACTACAACAGAACACTGAGGGGGAAAATGCAGCCAGAATCAAAAGTGCTCTCGTATAAACTCTGAAGCCTTCCTACCTGACAACTTTCTGTTGTGTTAAATAATAAAGGTCCTTTTTATTTAAGTCTTTAGTTCTGGGTTACCTATAGCTGACTGTGACTAAATGATGTTGTTAAGGGCTCAGAAAATGGTAACCAGGCTGAGGATGTAGCTCGGTGAGAGCGCTTGCCTAGCAATGCACAAGGGCCTGGGCTTGACCCCTGGTATACACAGGAAATGGTATTACTATGTATTCTCTTGAGTCTAAGACACATTTGCAATCTTTTGACATTTCTGAAGTTGAAGCATGTTGTTTTACTGGTGCGTGGTTTTCTCATGCGGCATTCTTTCTATTCTTAGAAGGTATTATTTAGAAGGCTGGCACGGGGTGGGGGGGGAATCATTGATGACTTACAATCAATGAAATTCAGTAATTCTGGACCACATTCCTTGCAATCAGAATGTCTTCTTATTCTTTGTATTCACCAGACACCCTCATTGACCTAACTCTAGTCCGACTGCTCTAAGTCCTCTAGCCCATGACCCATCTGTCTTTGGTGGGCCTGCACTGCCCAGTAGTAGCAAGAACCTTCCAAGTTGAAGACAGAACTCCCACCCTTAGTATCTGATCACCTGGCTTACTGGGTTAACTTTCTGCTACCATAACAAAATACCTAAGATTAAACAGATTGAAAAGAAAAAAGGTTGTACTGGAGTTACAGTCCAGCAGTAGAGCACTTGCCTACCTACCATGTGCAAAGCCTAGCATTTGATGCCCAGCACTGAAAAAAGAAAAGTTTGTTTTGGCTCACAGTTTTGGAGGTTTCAATCCATGACTGGTTGGCCCCATTGCTTTTGAGTGAATGGTGAGGCAGTATATGACATGAAACAAACTGTTCATCTCATGGCAGCCAGGAAACCGAAGAGAAGGACCTGGGTCACATGAGCCCCTCTGAAGGCACACCCCCGGGTAACTTATGCCTCCCACTAGGCCTCACTTTTTTTTTTTTTTTATAGTACTGGGGTTTGAACTCAGGGCCTTGCACTTGCTAGGCAAGTGATCTACCACTTGAGCCAAACCTCCAGTCCATTTTTGAAGATGAGGTCTTACAAACTATTTGCCCAGGCTGGCTTCAAACTTCAATCCTCCTGACCTCAGCCTCTGAAGCAGCTAGGATCACAGGCATGAGCCACCTCACCAGGCTCGCGTTTTTTTGCCAGGGCCTGCATGGATCATGATCCTCCTATTTCTGCCTCCTATGTAGCTGGGAAGACAGGCATGCTCCCAACATTGTGCCCAGCTTATTGGTTGAGATGGGGATTTCGCTAACTTTTGCCCAGGCTTATTGTGAACCACAGTCCTCCTGATCTCCATCTCCCAAGTAGCTCAGATTACAGGAATGAGACAGCACGTCAAGCCAAATCCCACTTCTTAAGGTTTCCATCACTTTCCAATACCACTAAGCTTTTGGGGAGACACATGGGCTTTTGGGGGACCTTCCAGATCCAAACTACAGTATCTACCTTCTGTAAAAATCTTGACAAGTCAGTTTAGCCAGAATGTTACTTGCTCCAGATGATTCCTTTTAGTAATTCTCCATCCACTAACCCCCACCCTGCTCTTTGGCTATAAATCACCACTTGTCCTTTTGTATATTTGGGATTGAGGGCAGTTCTATTCTGAAGTCTCTCTTTCCCTACTGCAGTAGGTCCTGAATAAAATCTGATTTACCACTTCAGCTAACACAGTATTACATCAGGAACCTGCAAACTTCAGGCTTATGGTCTATTTTTGTTTTGCCCACCTTGAACAACGAATGATTTTTAAAAATTTTTGGTGGTACAGGGATTTGAACTCAGGGCCTCATGCTTACTAGGCAAGTGTTCTACCACTTGAGCCATGCCTCCAGTCCTTTTTTAAAAAAAAACATTTCTATTAACACTTATTAGTTGTGTAGGGGGGTTTCATTGTGGCATTTCCATATGTGCTTACAATGTACCTAGGTTAGATTCACCCCCTCCATCATTCCGTTTTCTGTTTTTAGTTATTTTTCAGGCAAAATTTCATGTTTTTGCCTCCTGCATAGCTAAGATTACAGGTATCACCACCACCACATCTGGCTTATTGATTAAGACAGACTCTCACCAACACCTTTGCCTAGGCTGGCCTAGAACCACTAGAACCACAATCCTCCCAATCCTGCCACCTGATAGCTAGGATTATAGATGTGAGCCACCATGCCTGACCTTTTTTTTTTTTTTTTGCTGTACTGGGGATTGAACTTGAATTTTGGGCCTTGTGCTTGTTAGGCAAGCACTGTACCCCATGCCCCGAGGCCAATTTTTAATTTTTTTATAGGACTTCAGGAAGAAAAAAGAATATGAGACAGAGATCTACAAAGCCTAATAGATTTACTATTTGACCTTTACTATTTGCTGAGGCAGGAGGATCTGAGCTCAGATGGCAAGACCCTGTAACAAAGTTTTTTTTTTTTTTTACTTATTTAGCCTAAGATCAGTTATACTATGGTATAACGAAAAAGAAAAGGTTTCAGTCAGACAGTCCTCAGTTTAAAGTCCAGATCTTTCACTTACGAGCTTGAAGTAAGGAATTCAGTAAAGCAGTTGGCACTTAGTGGGCGTTTATTTTTTGTTGTTGTTGTTCCTCCTCACATAACCACATGCATGACTAGAACTCAGGTTAACATTAAAATTCAACTATTTATAAATGAAATTGGATGGAGGAGCTTTCACATCAATTTAATTATCATTTGAAAAGACCTACTAAGCAATTTTTAAATACGATTTGGAATAAATGAGGGCATTAGTTCTGCCTGGCTCTGTGCTAAGTTACGACGCTTTGAAGTATGTTTTGCCGGCACACACACACACAAAAGCTAATGGATGTAGTAATGGCAACAACATGCAAATTATGGAACTAAACAGTCCTGGTGCTCTTAGCTCTGGTGGGATCACTCCTGGAATGACATATGCATACAAGGATGAGGCACTGTAGAACTTGCCAGAACCAACGGCCAGGAAAAGCGAAGGGCAAAAGCTGGAACAAGGTACCCCATGCTCCAAACCAAGACCTGAAGCATGGGAAGGCTTAGCTTACGAAATTAGAACTCATCCTGAGAAGGGGCAGTGAGATGATTCTTTTTACTTGAGAAGTACCACAAAGTTACTTAGTTTGACCCTCACAATACTGTCAAGTGGCTATTAATTCCATTTCAGAGCTGTGAAAACTGAGGTTCAGAGAACAGAGAAAAGAGCCTGGAAGCTGAAGATAGAAACCACGCATGTCCGAAAGTTCTTAATTCTTCTAGCCAGTACGCTTGAAACTGGGGAAGTGGTTGGTCTCGGTCAGGAAAAACAGACTGTGGAGGCAAAGGCAGCTTCTGGAAGACTATAGGAAAGTGATAGGAGGAGGAGAAGGGATGGATGGGGAAGATGCACTAACAGTCCTCTGAAGTGTGGGACTGATGCGCTGTGAGCGTGGACTACACGGTGCACACGGAAGTGAGTTTTAGCTGTCGTGCAAGAACTAGATATACGTGAAGTGGATCCAGGGCAGAGAGACGACGTCCAGGAGCACAAACTTCTCTAAATGCAACGAAAAGCGCTGTCCAGCAGCAGATCGGCGTCCCCAGAACCGGCGAGTCCCCGCCCTCGGTCCCTACAACTCCAGGAGGGTCGGACCAAGGACCCTTCCGAAGCAGGCCCGCCGGCCATTACCTCGCAGAGGGTGAAGAGTCCGTAGGCCACCAGCCACACGGTGCAGGTGACCGCGGTGAGCGAGCGCAGCGACAGCCGAGGGCAGCTGAGGCAGAACTCCCGGCAGTACGGAGAGTAGGAGCGGCGCTGCAGGGTCAGGGGGCCGCCGCAGATATCCGAGAAGCTCCTCTCGTCCTCCATGACCAGCTTGGTCCCCGCCTCGGCCGCGCCACTCTAGCCCACCGGCGGACCCACTCGCCTCGTTGGTTCCTTCCCCCTTTCCGGGAGCAGCTCGCCCCGCCCTCCCCGGGCGCCGCGCAGCCGCAGTTGCGCACCAGACCTGGTGGGTCTTGTGCCCCACCCCGCACCTTCGGCAAAGGCCTGTAGGGGTTCATGCGGATCCCGCAATTGCGGACGGATAAGAACTCTTAACTGCTTTTACTTAAACTGACTTCATTGCTAAACCGGAGTGAGCTCCAAGGAGACGTGCACAGGTACTCATCCATTCATCCCTTCACTCCTGCCACCAGGTAGTTTCAGGTGCTGACGGTATTGACAAGGTCTCTGCCTTCAAGTAGCTTCTTTACTCGTAGAAGAAACGATATGGAAATAACTTAAAATAGTGTTTGGTGGCGATAATAGGCTGACTGGCAGGAACAAGGTAGCAAGGCTTGGAGCATGGTGTAGGCAGACGAAGTCCTGGCTGGGAGGTAAGCAGGAGTGGGAGATGCAGAAGTATGGATAAGGAAATTACAAACCGCATGAGTAATAGCAGCCTATGGGTTGTTGCGTGGCCTGTTAAGGCAGTTGTGGCACTTCAGCCCTGAGGCAGCATTAGAGAGGTGATCCCTTGTGTATAAAGATAAATGCCATGAAGGTCTCACTAGTTTTAAGTCTCAGAAAGTCAAGTTCGACTTCTTCACCCTCATGCAGACTCTCTCTCTTCCTCTCTCTCTCTCTCTCCCTCCTCCCTTTACCCCCTGTTCCTCTCCCCCTCTCCCTCTCCCTCTCTCTCTCCCAAAAAGATTTCCTTCAATTGTTTGGATTTTTCTTTTTCTTTTTTGGTGGTTCTGGGGTTTGAACTTCATGCTTGCTAGGCAGACACTGTACCACTTGAACCACTCCACCAGCCCCCTCAATCATTATTTTGTTTTTCCAATATTATTTCTGTGCCCTGAATATAACAAAGTAATATACTCTTCTTAAAGTCTTTTATAATCATGAAAGTAATATCTGCTTATCATAGATAATGTGAAAAATACAAAAAAAGAAACTTTTAAACCACCCATATTTCCACACTATGAGATAAGCACTGTCAGTGTTTTGTGAAAGCCTGTAGTCTTAGAGCTCTTAACCTGAACTCCATGCAGATAATCAGGGTTTCACCTTTAGTTTCATTAACTTCTATTTAACATTTTTTTTTATTATGGATGCAGGAAACAAGCCAATTAGTATTACCAGTACTTGTAGTTTTTGTCAGAAATCAAATGCTTTCATTTCACAGTAATGTTACAGTTATCCCAAAGTGTTTCCAGTCATCACTACTTCAAAATTGCAGTAGTGATTATTAGAGGCACCTCTAGATCTTGTTATTTAACGTGTCAGTAAAGAGGCACATTGCTATAACATTTCAAATGTTTTGATAACTGTGTTTTGATTCAGTTTGTTTTCTTTGAAGTCATATGTAGTTCATTTATGTGTTAAAAAATACTTTCGTGATAAAGGATCCATTCATTAACCAGACTTCCAAAGAGTCTGCAACAAAAAAAGGCTAAGAACCTGTGCAGATTAAGAAGTTTCACAACTACAGAGGTATAGAAAGAAAAAGATACCTAATGTACTTTAATTTGTAAAAGTATTTAAGTATTAGAGATAGTATAGTAATATAAAATACCTTGTTCTCTCCAATCACAGCATTACCTTAACTTTTACTCAGTTTGGCACTTCAGTAAAGTGAAATGGAATATGTATATATGCCATTTATCTAGATGCTAGTTGGGATGTGAAGTGACAAGTTCTCTTGACCATGACCTTATAAAAACGGAAAGGAGTGATTCTTTTCACTCTCAAGCCTCAGAAGTTTCATGGAAAATGTCAGCAATGAGGAACAACTGGTGGAAAAGACTTCCATCTAGCACTTGGTAAAGTTTCTTCAAGATATTAAATATCTTTTTGCAGGGTCTCACTAGGGTCTCATACCCTGTTGAATTCACTTGTGGACAAGGAAGTATGAGAAATGAAGTATATACTATTTTTCAAGGTAGGCTAACTGCCACAACACACAAAAAGCTCACAATTTCAGTAGCTAAATACAATAAATGTTTGTTTATTGTTTGTCTGCAGTTTCACAGGGTGCTCCTGGCCAGGTGACTCACAGTGTTTGTCAAGTGGTGAGTTAGGAACCCAGGCTCCTTAAATCTAAGGAATTCAGGATCTCAGGGGCCTCCTCATAGTGGTCTCCACTGGATCCTCTGCATCTGGTCAACAGATGAGATGCAAGAATGGAGGATCATACTATATGACCAAAGCTTCCACCTATCTTCCATTGTCACAACTCATCAACATGGCTACACCAAACTTAAAGAGATGCTGGGAGTCATGGTTTACCAATGTACTTGGTGGAAAAAGAGATGATTTAGTGAAGTACTAGCCAGTTTTTGCCACACTTGCCAAAGTTTTGGCTACAAAAGCAAGGGAATATATTTGAGTGACTTGAGCACAGTGATGGTAATACATTGGATTAATCTCACTTTTGATGATGGATAGTTAGTTGTACTGTCAAAGTTGTTCTCAGAACCTGAGTGTCTATGAATACAAATAGTAAAGAAATAAATCTAATGAGATAATTCAGTGAACTTTTTATCTTTAGGACCCTACTGTATTTTTTTTTTTTGTGGTACTAGGGTTTGAACTCAGAGCCTTGTGCTTACTAGATAGGTTCTCTCCCACTTGAACCACTCCACCAGCCTCCATATTGGCTTTTTTAAAACTTTCTATTGAACCCTCTTTTCAGTATTCGCTGACATTTACAGATTTAGTAGTTCTAAGAATACTGTTTTATTCCATAGTATCTATTCTAGTTGATTATTTTTTGAGATGAGGTCTCACTTTGTTGCCTAGGCTGGCCTTGAACTCCTAGACTCAAGCAATCCTCTGGCCTCAGCCTCCTGACTAGTTGGGATTTTATTTGATTTTTTTTTAATGGTATACTATTAATGACTGCTCCAACTGTGTTAACTGATAATTGGTGTCTTAGTGTCACTCATAGGGGAGAAAAAGTAAAGAGCGTATAGTTAAAAGAAATTTCAACAAAATAGGTTGATAACTAAAAAAGATAAATATGACACTTTATCTGTCCTTTAGAATTCCATTGTGATAGTATCAGAATTCCATCTGGGTAGTATTTGTGAGCTATTGCATAGCTATTTCACTGGTTGACCTAGATATTTTATTATGTGTGTGCAATTTAGTACAGTCTACTGATAATGACATTTTACCAGTGTGAATAAAGGATTGAAACCTTATATTTCTATGTTCCCTTCCCCTTCCCCACTTAGAACTGTCTTAAGTATTTCTTCCACATTCACCGAGAACATATCAGACAGGGGCATAATTTTCATTTCAACCTTCAAACATAATTTAGAGCCGACTGTGGTGACCCTCGCCTGTAATCCTAGCACTCACGAGGCTGAGGTAGGAGGATCTCAAGTTTGAGGCCAGTCTGGCCTTCATAACAAGACCTTGTCTTAAAAAAAAAAAGAACAAACAGAAACAAAACAAAACATAAAGAGACAATTTAGAAAATCCAGAGAAGAAAAGTCTATTATGTTTTCTCATGTTTTTTCCCTTCCAAGATTCCATCTTTTATCATTTCCTTTCTGTTTAGAGAGCTTCCTTTAGCTATTCTTTTCAGGTAGATCTGCTGGTGACAAATTCCCTTAGTTTTCCTTTATTTTAGAATACCTCTATTTCCCCTTCACTCTTAAGGGATGTTTTCACTGGAAATAGAATTCTGGGTTGATAGTTACTTTCTTTCAGCACTTGAAAAATATTGTGCTCCTTCCTTCTGCCTTCGATGGTGTGTGGTGAGAAATCTGTCCCTTGAATGACCCCTCCCCCTTCTACCCCATGGTAAATTATCATTTCTAGATTATGTCTTTAGTTCAGAAGTTTGACTGATATATTGGCATGAGTTCTTTGGATTTATCCTGTTTAGGATTTACTCAGCTTTTTGAATCTGTAAATTTACATCTTGCCAAATTTGAGGAAAGTCCATCAATGATTTCCTCGCATATATTTGTATAGCCTCACATCCATTCTCATTCCTTCTGGGATTGTAAGGACCTGAGTGTTACAGTCCCATGTGCCCCTGAAGCTGTGTTCGTTTGTTGTTTTTCAGTCTGTTTTTTCTCTGTTGGTTGGATTGGGTCCTTACTATTGTTCTGTCTTCAAAGTCCCTGTGTCTTTCCTGGGTCCTCTCCAATCTGTTGTTGAGCTCATACATTGAGTTTTTCAATGATTCATGGGCCAAAGCCAGTATGTAAAGTAGGATTTATTAGAGAGAACGGAAAGGCTACAGCTAGAGAAGTGCAGCAGAGCCTGGAAGCCGGTAGCTCGCTGCTCAGGTGAAGGCTGGGGTTTTTAGGGATGTTTTAAGTCTGGGTTAGGTGGGTTCTTTTCATTGGCCATGGATTCGCAGGCTTTCTTAGGTGAACTGGTTTGTTTTGCCCCTTATTAGGGGAGGGGAAACAATCTTGAGAGCATTTTGCTCATCAGCCCTGTGGCAGACCTATCAGACCCTGTATCTCCTCTTCATGGTACAGAAATGCAGGTTTACAACTCCCTCTCAGGATGCAGGAATCACAGTGCTCTCCATGGGGGGCAGGATACTCACTCATCTGCCTTAGGTCTCCAGACCCAGCATAACTAAAGCAATAAGGGCTGAGGGCATGGCTCAATGGTAGAGTGTCTGTGTAGCAAGCATGAAGCCCTGAGTTCAAGCCTCAGTATCACCAAAAATAATAATATAAAAAAGATGAATCTAGTTTAGTGATCATAGGTTTGCCAAATAGATTCAGTTATAACACTGTCAGCTCAGTGTTGTGATTTGGATCAAGGTGCCTCGGAACAAGTTATTCTCATGCAGCTATTTTTCTGAAGATTCAAAAGAAAAGGTAAACATCTTGGCTAAGCCTTATTTACTCAGAGTGGTGTGCAAACCAGCCACAAGCACTAGAAGCTTGTTTGAAATGCAGACTCTTGGATCTCACCCCAACCTACGGACTCGGAATCTGATGGGGTTTTTTTCCCCCTTTGGCAGTACTGGAATTTGAACTCAGGATTGTACACTTGCTAGGCAGGCATGGTACAGCTTGAGCCACGCCTTCATCCCTTTTTACTCTGGTTATTTTGGAGGTAGGGTATTGTTTTTTGCCCAGGCCAGCCTGGACAGAGATCCTCCTGTTTTGTACTTCCCGCAGTAGCTGAGATAGCAGGCGTTCAATACTACGTCCAGCTTTTTTCTGTTGAGATGAGGGGATCTCACAAAATTATTTGCCTGGACTGGCCTGGAACCTTGATCCTCCCAATCTCAGCCTTCCAAATAGCTAGGATTACAGGCTCTAGTCTGTAAGATACTCATGTGATTTCCTTGGACATTAAAATTTGAGAAGCAAGAAAGATACAGCTTTTAAAAAACTGATTCTTAACTCTGCATATTGTCATCACCTGTGGGTCCATCCCACATAATTACATCTGAAGGAGAAGTATTTTTTAAATACTCCCAAGTTATTTTTAAGGAGTTGCCAGGGTTGAGCATTGTTGGGAGGAAATCTTTTCCTCAGCCATCCTAGGTTCTCTAAGCAGATGGAGGCTTGTGAATTAACTGCCCACACACAGATAAATGGGAGAGAAGGCTTATATACCGGCTGGGGAGCACTCCACAATGAGTAACTCTCTGAATAACCAGAGATGAAGGTATGTGTATACTAACCAGCTTAACAAAGGAGGGGGGAATTCAGGGCTTCAGTGGAAAAGAGTAGAAGGTTCTCTTGAGTTTTTTAATGCTAACAGACAGCTGAATTAGTACTTTCTGGTGCGAAGAGTCAAACTTTTCCCAGTCAGGAAATTTCCTTGTGGGAAACTTCAGATATATTTATCTCTTACAGGGTTGGCTGTTGGTAAGTCAAAGTCTGCAGACTTAGTGTCTGGTGATGGCCCATTTCACAAGTGGAACATTCTTCTTATTTTTCGTGGGTACTAGCATTTGAACTCAGGGTCTGGCACTTGTTAAGCAGGTATTCTACCACTTGACCCATGCTTCCAGTTCTTAGGATCTTAAGTAGGACATTCTTACTGTGTCCTCACAGGGTGGAGAGGCAAGGACAGTGAGTGGAAAAGAAAACAACAAAAAACCCAAGTTTGTTTCTCCTACCATACCATCACAACACGGAACATTTCTGTGACTATATATATGGGGTTTCCCCCTATACACAAACAAGCAATTTAGTTCTAACATTATTGGAGGTAGCATCAAATTCCACAGGTTGAGAACTGAGCCCCATACGACTGCTCTCCACATTTAAGATATCAGCTGCAAGTCTGGCCTTCGTGGAACTTCTGACTGACCCTTAGCCCTCTCCTCAGGTCTGATTCATTTGCTTTTTTAAGTTTGTTTTTGTTTTTTGTGGTTTTTTTCTTTTTTTTGCGGTACTGGGTTTTAAACTCAGGGCCTACACCTTGAGCCACTCCACCAGCCCAATTTTTTGTGATAGGGTTTTTCGAGATAGGGTCTCAAGGAACTATTTGCCCAGGCTGGATTTGAACCACGATTCCTGATCGCTGCATCCTGAATAGCTAGGATTACAGGCATGAGCCACAGGTGCTCGGCTTGATTCATTTGCTAGAGTAACTCACAGAACTCAGGAAAAAAAAACTTTCCTTATGTTTACTGGTTTAACATAAAAAATAGTTTAAAGAACACTGTCAACAAAAATTCATGAGGAAAGAATTTGACAAAAAGGGGAGACTTTATTTCAAAAGGCAGTTTGCAAGCCAGAGAGAAACAGCCTTCATACAAAAGTGTGCCCCTCAGGAACAAAGAGAAGGGCTGGGTTATATAGAGAAATTTCTCACTTGGATTCCCATGCTGGTCTGCTATGCAAATGAAAGATACAAGCCAGTCAGTACCTAGTCTTGACTGGTTGATAATTAAATTTGATTGCAGGAGCTGGGCGTATAGCTCAGTGGTAGAGCACTTGCCTGGATTGCAGGAGATCCTGGGTTCAGCCTTCAGCAACACACACACACACACACACACACACACACACACACACACCCTGCTAAAAGGGACTTCCTGGAGGTTGGCAGCTGGAACAAGAACATGCTGGGCAAGGGCTGCAAAGTTCAATTTGTGGTTATTTTGGGCACACAGAGTATAAGTATGATCTGAAGTTGGCAGATGGCTACTCAAACTCCATTTTGAATTTAGGACCAATTAGCCACTTTGAACCCTTCTTGAAGATTCAGCTTTTCTTAAAGTTCACATGCCCCTCCCCCGGGTTGATTGCAACTGTCACCAGAGAAGGGTTTGGGATGAACAGCATCCAAATAAAAGAGGGGGATCCTCAATTAACCTCCACGTGAATCCAAGCCTCTTGAATACAGTGATGAAAAGAATTTTGAGGTCATTCATGAAAGAAACTCACAAGGTAAGGGGCCAGCAAAGATTTATCAGCAAAGAAAGATTAAGCTGGGAGAGATAGAGAGGAAAAAAGAAACACCCCATGATGTGTTGAGAGTGGGGGCTAAGGAATCCATAGGCAGTCCTCATCCCAGGAGTATTTAGGCTAAGAGTTCAGTTTAAACTTTTCCTAGTTAAATGGTCATCTAGCAATTTTTCAGTTATTCTGCTATGGTAATGTTTTGATGTTCTCACCCAAGCCTGAAGATACTGCATCAAGGGTGACTTTACCATGAAAGGGTCTTGTGACCTGGGTGCTTGTTTTTTGTAAACTTTATGAGCATTCTTTCTGATCAAAGAATTACTGCACCAGGCACCCTTAATTCTCAGACCTTCTTACTCATCTAAAGAAATTGTAACTTACTTAATAGTGAAAGGAAAGGAGGGTAATGGAAGGAATGTATGTGTGCACTTTCTTAAAAGATTAACTTAATCTTGCTGCTCTTGTAACTTTTAGTCTTAGATCCTGACTCTGGCATAATTTCTTCCTGATTTTTCTTATATTTCCTGATTCTTGTGATACCTAGTCCTATTCTCAAAACCTGTTGGCAGAGATGGGTATATGGCTCAAGTGGTAGAATGGCCACCTAACAAGTGTGAAGCCCTAAGTTCAAACCCCAGTACCGCCAAATCAAAACAACACAACCTGTTGGCAGACAGCATTGATGATCAGTAAGGTTGTGCTAGAGTATTGGTTACCTTCTGTGGGTCCATCCAGTCCCAACCTGGGATTTTGATGGCTAGGTAGTGACCAGTTGAGCAACTGTAGCCATTCTGGAGGTCTCAGTCAAAGTCTCTTGGGCTATGTTGGATCTGGTTTTTGGATGGACTAAGTCCAGAATCATAAGGTGTTGATTTAACATGATCCTCGTGCAGATCTCTTACAAGAATGTGTTAAAACAGGCTAGAATGAGCTTAAAGAGGAGCAATGCTTAGTCCTAGTATGAGAAGGATTACTGAAACTAGTAGAGCAAGGGTTGTGTCTGTAGTTCAGGGGAGAGTGCTTGCCTAGCACACATGAGGCCTTGGGTTTGATTCCCTTCTCAACAAAAACAGTGACAACAATAAAAAACTTTAGAGCAGGATGTAAGAGGAAATCAAAGCCAGAGGGAAGCCAGCTAAAAATATTTGAGAATTAGAAGTATTAATTTGGAGAGGTAGAGCCAAATATAGAATACTAAAAGTTTAGGATTTAGTACAAGTGATAGGTGAATAATAAAACCTCAAAAACAATGAACAGCACTAAAAATCTAATAGCATATATACTACAGTTTCTCTTTGGAAACATAATTTTTCTTTCTCTAGTTTTTTCATTTCTAAACTAATATAATTACAGTAAGATTGATTAATTATACTGTAAGTTTTAGTCTTAGCCCAGTCTTTTATTTGCATAAGTATAGCAAAGTAATGGTTGACAATTTAGGCTGTTTTTAAGTTTGCTTTGCTGGAATTTTTTATAAGGAACCTCAGATTTGACCTCTCAAGGCTAGGAAGCTAAGCCAAAGGTTTACCATCCAACATCCCCTGGAATACCTGGGTGAATTCCTCTCTTCTTGAGTTTCCCCAAAATATCCTGAAGTTTGTGATCTTGCCAAAAAGTGACATTCTTTATTTACTGTGAGGCCAATAACCCTATAAGAGAATCATGTAGACAAGGTACTAGGCCAGGTTTTCCAAGGAAAAACACTGGCTTCAGTGTTAATCTCACTTTTGATTTATTTTGTTTTCAGTGCTAGGGATCAAGCCCAGGGCCTCACACATGTTAGGAAAGAGCTGTACCACTGAGGTTTGTCTCCAGCCCTAACCTCAGTTTCTTAAAGCCATCTGGTCATATATGAAAAATTTGACATTCCAGTCAAAGCCTTGGTAATATAAACAGTGTTTACAATTGTGTTCTGTTATAAGAACAGATTCCTATTTAACTTATGCAAATAGTTATTTTACCTTAAAATAATAATATTCAGTGATAGTTTTAAATTTCTGAAGGGATCGAATAGGAGAAAACAAAATGTTTTAATTTTGTTTACAAAAGTATTCTTTACCAGATTGCTATAAACTGTAAGTAGCCTAAAAGAAAAAAAATGTTGTCTTGACTCTGAAAAACAAAACAAAGGAATCAGCAATGTTTTAAACACAAAATCATAAAACTAATAAAATGTTATCAGCTTAATCTCATTTAGTCAATTCTTGTTCTGCTTGATTAAGTCATCAGTTTTATAAGTCTGTTTTCTATTAGAGTTATGAAAGTTTTTACTCAGTTCAATGGTATGATTTTAAAGTCATAAGATACCTATGTTTAAGAGTTCTTGCCACATGATAAAAGCGAGAGCACACAAGGGAGGGGTGAGGATAGGTAAGACACCTAAAAAACTAGCTAGCAGAGCTTAACGCAGAGAAACTAAAGCAGATACCTTAAAAGCAACTGAGGCCAATAGGAGAAGGGGACCAGGAACTAGAGAAAAGGTTAGATCAAAAAGAATTAACCTAGAAGGTAACACACACACACAGGAAATCAATGTGAGTCAACTCCCTGTATAGCTATCCTTATCTCAACTAGCAAAAACCCTTGTTCCTTCCTATTATTGCTTATACTCTCTCTTCAACAAAATTAGAGATAAGGGCAAAATAGTTTCTGCTGGGTATTGAGGGGGTGGGGGGGAGAGGGAGGGGGTGGAGTGGGTGGTAAGGGAGGGGGTGGGGGCAGGGGGGAGAAATGACCCAAGCCTTGTATGCACATATCAATAATAAAACAATTAAAAAAAAAAAAAGAGTTCTTGCCAGGTGCCAGTGGTTCTCACACCTGTAATCCTAGCTACTCAGGAGGCAGAGATCAGGAGGATCAAAATTTGAAGCCAGCCCAGGCAAAAAGTCCATGAGTCCCTGTCTGGAAAAAAACCATCACAAAAAAAAGGTCTAATGGAGTAGCTCAAGGTATAGGCCCTGGCCCAGTACCAGGGAAAAAATAAAAAACCAACACAAAAAAAGGCTGGTGGAGTGGCTCAAGTGGTAGAATACCTTCCTGACAAGCATGAGGCCCTGAGTTCAAGCTCCAGTACTGCAAAAAACAAACATAAAGTGTCTGTGTATGTATATGTATGGGGCTGGTGTATAGCTTAATGGTAGAGTGCTTGCCTAGAATGTATGAGGACCTGGGTTCAATCCTCAGTATATTTAATTAAACTGAATTGATCATAGGGCTTTATAAACCCTTTAAAAATATCTCATTATTAGGTATTATCTAGAAGAGACAACAAATATATTTAGGCTTTTTTATTGTGCTAGGTGGGGGTACATTGCAGCATGTACAAAGATTCTTACAATATATCAAATATATCATACTTGAATTCACCCCTTCCACCATTCTCCTTTATCCCTGTCTTTTTTTTTTTTTTTTTTTAAAGGAAGACAGTCTCATTTCCAATTGTAACATGAAAGTCTGGGGAGAGCAGAGGTGCACATTATTTGTGCTATCATACTGGCCAAAATTTCACTAAGAACTTTCATCGTTTTTAGCCCTTTTGCTATGGGACAGGTACATGCATTAATTAATTAAGCACAATGAGAAACTGCGAGTCAGGTGTATCAGTATCAAAACCAAAGCTGAGCAGAGGTTGGTTGTTATAAATCAGGTTTATCAGCAGTGTTGAAGAAAGGGTGGTAGCTGGATTAGAGCAATCATGTTCTTAAAGTGGGTGTAAGTGTGACACCCATGATCCAAAGTTTACTCTCACAGACTCTCAGATGGTAAAAGACCTTTGCTGCTGTGGGGACTAAGGTTATGTTTTTGCAGTAGTGTCCATAGTCACCCAAGAAAATGTAAGACACTTCCAGTTACAGGCCCACTAGTCTGTGACATCAGGCAGGTGACACTGGGATTGGAATTTTCCCAACACTAAATAGGCAACAAAAGTCCTTTATGGACGGGCACCTCTAACTAAGACCAAGACCCTGAGAAACTGGCATGGCTGGACATCAAGAGTGCTGCCTCAAGTCTTATGTGTCTTGAGTCTCAGCCTTTTGGCTGGCTGCTAAGACACTGATACCTCTGTCCCTTGGGAGGCAGAGGCTAGCAGGTGTCCTCTTTGGTCACTAAGCAAAACTCTCAGGACATAAGATAAGAGGGGAACCTCATCCATTTTTTTGTTTTGTTCCAGGGACTCACAGCATAGCCAGTATGATGGAAATTATAAACCCACTCATCTGCAGAGCCAGTTCCAACAACAGACAACAGGACCTGTGGCTGTGCTCTTTTTGTGTGGTTTCACTCCTTCAGACAGATGACACAGAAAAACAAGACAAAGGAAACCAAAGATTATCTCAGAAAAAGGATCAAATAGGAATCTAGAGAACTCACAAAACACCAAAAGTCCCTTTTTTTTTTTTCTTTTTTGGAAGTACTGGGGTTTTAAACTCAGGGCCTCACACTTGCTAGGGAACCATGATCCTCCTGATCTCTGCCTCCTGAGTACAGGCACCAAAGCACTAGATCTCAAAAAATGTTTTCCCCTGTCTGCAAATTTTTAAAGAGAGAAGACAAAAATAATCCTATTATTCTTGCCTTGATTGGTTCCTGCAGCAGATTTGGGACCTGACTGGTAAGAAAATCTCACTCTTTGCCAGTCTTTTGTCACAGGTCCTGGATCTCAGATGTAGCAACACTAGAACAAGCATTGTTAAGGTCCATTTTGGCTAGCAAATATTCAGGCCATCTTGGCTTATTTTGGTCCAGAGACCTAGCAAATTACAGCTCTCTGAACTGTCATTTTTAGTCATGAAAACTGACTGGAATGTTGGCCATCACCAATCATCAGAAAAAAAGTATAGAGCATAGATTACCCATTTTTCACTCACCTAATGAAGGATCCCTTTCTGTGCAACTTATAATTATCTATACACCTACCTATCAATCCATCTATAGAGAGAGTACTGCTTAATATTTTAAGTGTCTGGAATTCCCAAATACGTAATTTTTTTCCAAATACATAATTGACAGGGTCTCATTATGTAACTCAGGCTGGCCTCAAACTTGAAATCCGCCAACCTTTGCCTCCTGAGTTGTGGGATTGCAAGAGTGTATCACCACACTTGGCTCAACTTTATTTATTGCAGTAAGTCAATAACCTGAGTGAGAGAATTCTCTTCTATCTTGAAATAAATTCTGAGAGCTCTACCTGGAATGCAGGAGGTTTGGATTGGAGATTTACCTGATACAAAGCAGCACCCACAGGGGATACAATCAAACTCGGGCTCCAATGCTGGGCACTGATGGTTCACGCCTATAATCCTAGCTACCCAGGAGGTAGAAATCAGGAGGATCACGGTTCGAAGCCAGCCCAGGCAAATAGTTCCACAAGACCCTATCTCAAAAAACCCTTCACAGAAATAGGACTGGTGGAGTGGCTCAAGGTGAAGGCCCTGAGTTCAAGCCCCAGAACCACAAAATAAACAAACAAATGAACAAAAAAAACCTCAGAGACTCTTGCAGTCACCAATGAATTGGTTCAGGATGGGCTGGAAATAACCAGGAAAGTCCTTTAGGATCCCACTTCTGACACCAACAAAAATTCACTAGGAAAGAATTTAAGACAAAAACAGGCTTTATTTTAAAAAGCAGTCTACAAGGCGCGTCGGGGAGCGACCTGAGGCACGCAGAGCTCTGAAGACCACTGCTGGCGCCATGTTCCTCACCGCCCTACTACGCCGCAATCGGATTCCCGGCCGGCAGTGGATCGGGAAGCACCGGCGGCCGCGGACCGTGTCTCTGCTGGCGAAGCGGAACATGGTGCGTCACCTGCAGGTGGAGGCGGAGAACCACTACTGGCTGAGCATGCCCTGCATGACGGCCGAGCAGGAGTGCGGCCACGCCGCGGCGCGCAGGGCCCGGGCCTTCGAGGCCATCAAGGCGGCCACCACGTCCAAGTTCCCCCCGCACAGATACGCGGCCGACCAGCTCGGCCACCTCAACGTCACCCAGAAGTGGTCCTGAGGACAACGCGCCCGCTCGGGGCGCCACACGCCCCGGTCCTTAAAAGTATTGTCGCTCACCTCTCCTGTCTCTCTCTTCTTGAAGCTGGTCGGAAATAGCAAAGTTACTGGGTCACAGGTGGCAGAAGCCGCATTTTGAATGAACGTTGCCATGAAACTGCACACTGTGATTTGGGGTGTGACACACTGATGCGGGTTTTGTGGTGTAACAGCGAGCGTGCTTACCTTCTGTCAAAAATAATGCTGGCCTTTAAATGGAAATAAGATTTTCCCCCAAACAGCATTTTCTTCCGAGATTTGAGACTGGACATTTAAGTGTGGTAAAGGTATTTATCAAAACTGTTAACATGAAAGTAATTTTTTTTTTTTTGGTGACGGCCTTGGAACGTAGCCTACAGGCTTGCACCACCACTACCTCCTCCTTGAATGCGTATTTTTCCTTTATTTTTTGGCGGTACTGGGGTTTGAACTCAGGTCTTGGCACCTTCTGAGCTCTACCAGTTGAACCACACCTCCAGCCCTTAAAAAGTGTAAAGCAGATTTTTGGAAATACAATTTAATATACCATTCCATTCACCAGTTGAAGATTTTCTTTAAAATAACCTCTGTGAATATAATAAAGACAACCAGGAACTTTATGTTACCAAATACAACTTCCTGTATAATTTGGACTATTTTATGTATGAAGAATTTATCCAGAGTTACCCCTTAGTAATGACAAGGACCTGGCCTTGAGAATTGCTCTTGAACAAAATCCTAACTGCTGTACATATATTTAATAGAAAATTTGCAAAATACATAAAAAATAATCCCATTACCCATTAATGAAAAAAAAAAAAGCAGTCTACAAACCAGGGAGATGCAGCTTTCAGGACAAAATGAAAGGATCAGAGAGAGGGGCTGGTTTATACAGAGAAAGTTCCTCCACAGGTTCCCACTGTAGTCTGTATGCAAATGAGGGATACAAGCACTCAGCTTGATTGCTATTTAAATTTGACTTTAGGTGATACTGAATCACTCATCCTGTTTGTGTCCAGAAGTTGATGATTGAAGACACTGGACCAGAAGTTAAAAGCAAAGCAAGCACAAGTTTATTAAAAAGTCAGCAATGCTCCCTTGCTGGAGGGAAAGCTAAACTGGAGTCTAGGAGTGATATAAGGCTCTGCCTGGCTTAGGTCCAACTATTCTATCTTGAAACTTACTACATTTGTGATTGGTGGCACTTAGTCAACTTCCCACTGAACCCAGTCCCCTGTCTGACCACATCCTTATCCAACAGAACATTCCAAGAAGGTTGATCAGCTCATCCTGGCCTCCCCCCACATCCTACAGCTGCATTTTGTTACCTGGTAAGAGGCCTGTTGCTTCTCTAAGAAGCCTGTTACTTCCCCTTCACATGTCTGTTTCTAAAATGTCTCCTCATCCAAAATGGAGTTACCACTGTTACTCATTTCCCTTACAGTGGGTGGCAAAAGGGACTTCCCAAGGCTGTTTATCTTGGTAGTTGAAATAGGAATATGTCTGAACAAGGGCTGTAAAGTTCAGTTGTTGATTCTTCCAGAAGCAGAGTATGTATGTGACCTCCTAATTGACAAATGGCTACCAGACTCCATTTTGAACTTGGGCCCAAATAGCCACTTGGATCCTTCTTGCAGATTAAGCTTTCCAAAAAGTTCACAATGCAAATGAACATCCAGATTGAGAAATACATAGAGTGAGGTCTGGAAGGGCTCTGAGTGTAGGAGCTTCTTCTCTGTGGCATTGGGGTATGCTTCTCTCTTGGCATATGTTCTTATTCATCTCTGGAAGCACTCTGAACTTGATCCTTTTGTTTTTGTTTGTTTGTTTATGATAAAGTCTTGCTATGTAGCCCAGGCTGGCTTTGAACTCACCATCCTCCTGCCTCAGTTTCCTGAGTTGCTGGGATTATAGGTATGTACCACTACACCCAGCCTTCTTTGGGTTTTTTTTTCATTTATTCATATATGCATACAATGTTTGGGTCATTTCTCCTCCGTACCCCCCACCCTCTCCCTCCTTTGGGGTTTTTATGAAGGCTTAATTACATAGGCTTGGCTGGTCAAATTGTTGGCCATTGGTAATCAAGTCAACCTTCAGCCTATTTCCTCTCCCTGGAGTTGGGGGTGGTGGTGGTGAGGGTATGAGTTCCAATCCTCTGAGCACTGGGAACTTGCCAAAATTTGCCTCATTAACATAAGCTGAGGGACTTTTGTAAATGTCACAGTGTACCTCCAGCACAACAATAATTAAAACAAACAAACAAACAAAAAAACCAAAAAATGAGGTGTGGTTGAAAGGGGTGTGTTATAAATAACAAAAAAAATTTTTATCACTCTGGAGCTATTCAAAGTTGAGTACTCACCCAAAACACCAGAGATACAGAACAAGGTACGAAGTCCAGCAACTATTTCATCTGCCTAATGGTACTTAGTTTCAATCAGCAAAATCCCAGTGGTAAAAGAGTTCTTGATACACATGTCAGAGCCACCTACCCATTGTGGGAACATTTTTTATTCATTAACATGAGTTCAGCAATCAGCAAGAGGGCCTTGGAGCAGCTACCCTCTATACCCTACTATTACGGTCTGGGTCTAAAATGTCCCCCCAGAGCCATATGCTAAAGGCTTGGCTGCCAGCTGATACGCTTTTGGGAAGTGATTGAGTCCTGAAAGTTCTGACCTGATCAGTGGACTAATCCATTGATGAGTTCATAATTTGATGGGCTATTGGAAGGTGTTAGAAACTTAGGAGGCAGGACCTAGTTGAAGGGAATGGGTCCCAGGAGTGTGCCCTTGGGGATTTTATCTTGTCTAAGACAGCTTCTTCTCTTCCTTCCCCTCCCCTCCCACCTCCTTACTCCTCTTCCTTCTTCTCTTTTTCTCTCCCTTCCTCCTCCTTTTTCCTCCTTTTTTTTTTAAGGATATATTCATTGTACAGGGAGGATTCATTGTGACAATTCTGAATAGCCTTACATTGTACATTGGTTAGATTGCCCCCATCACCTGCCCCTCCAACCCTTCCCCACCTGACTTAAAGCAATTGCAAGAGGTTTCATTGTTCTTCCCTCCTTGACCAACATAAGGCAAGCAGCTTTGCTCCACCATGCCCTCCTCACCACAACCCCACAACAGGGCCAATAGACCATGAGCTATGAACCAAAGAAACTGTAAACCAAAGAAAATCTCTTGTCCTTTAAGTTATTTTTCTCAGCTCTTTTGTTGCAGTGATATAGTCATAATATACTTTGTGCAATATGTAACTGCACGTGGAGAAGCTAATCAGTGACAAGAATAGTCCAAGGAACTAATGATCATTGCTCTTGCAAAACTGAAAAGCAACTCATGACTAGGCAATAGTCTAGTCAGTCAGATGTTAGTCATCTGCCCACCCACCCACCAGTCTGCAATTGCCTGTCACTTGCTATGAGAAGGTGCCCACCATCAACCACCTGTATAAACCACCCCTAAGTCAGCTTGTTTTCAAGATAGACTTTATGACAAGAGTCCCCTATCTTCTCATGTAGCCAGCTTTTCTCATAAAGTCATCTTCCGTGCCTTAACAACCTCTTGACTTAATTGACCTATCATGGGGCAAGCAGCTGAACTTGGGTCAGGTATCAAATTTTTGGTGAACCAGCCAGGAGGACTCCTACTTGCAATGAGCTGGCTCCATGACAGAGGAAGCTGCTGGACTATTTCTAGCAAGCAGTGCAACCATTTTTGGTTCTGGCAACTTTCCCTTGCCTTCTTTGATTGTGGCACAAGCTCCCCAAATGCCTGCCACTGACTCGGGGAATTGACATTTGGGTGAGTTGGTGGGCTCCCACAACAGGTGGCTCTGATGTGCACATCAGGAACTCTCCTTCACCACTGGGATTTTGCTGTTTGAAACTTAGGTACCATTAAGCATTAGTTGCTGGACTTTATACTTTGATTGGTACCTGTGGTGCCTTTGGGTGTGTTTGTGTGCTTATGTGTAAGGTAAATGGGAAGTTCAATGTCTGTCCAAACTGATACCATAAAGGGTAAACCTAAGGTTGGGATCATGGCTCAAATGGTAGAGTGTTTGCCTAGCAAATGCAAGACCCTGAGTCCTGCCAAAAAAAGAAATGGGTCCACACCTTTAGGAGAGGACCAGCGCACATATCGCAAGGATGAAGAGCATTAGAAAAGAGACTGCTCCAAGGTTTTTTGTTTGTTTGTTTTAAAAAAAAGAAGACGAAGGATAAAAGAGTTAAAAGAGGACTTTAAGACAAACTGGTATGTAAAAATGTTTGGTTAACCATCTTTTTATAAATTGGTATGTCATATGATAAATCACCCTAAGGAATTCTATTTGAGTTGACTTGAATTTATCAGTTAGATATTTAAGACCTAAGAAGAATTATTTAAGTAAAAATACAATACATTGTCCATTACTTTGTATGTTTCAAGTACAGCAACTTTTAGGGTTTTTCTTTGAGAGAAATAACTTAAAATGATGAATGTTAAAAATAAATTAGGTAAATATAAATGAGAAAAGTGTACACTAAAACATGAAGATAAAATATCTGAGTCTGTTTTTTGTTTTGTTTTGAGTTTCTCCCTATGTATCCCAGGCTTACTTTGAACTCTGGATCTTCCAGCCTTATCCCCCAGAGTGCTGAGATTACAGGCATGTACCACCACCCCCAGCCTGAGTCCTTTATTATTAAAACTGTTTACAAAGTGGTCAAGATTCTAATATTGATGTATTATATAAAAGTTCTTCTCAAACTAACATTTGACTTTAGCACATAATAGAGTTATTTTAGGACTTGGTGGAGTGGTTTAGGTGATAGAGCACCTGCCTAGCAGGCATGAATGCTCTGAGTTCAAATCCCAGTACCACCAAAAAAAATTAACAAAACAAATAGAGATTTTTTAAAATACGTATTTGCATACAATGTTTGGGTCATTTCTCCCCCCTTCCCCACCCCCTCCTCTACCCACCCGTCCCCTCCCACAAATAGAGATTTTTAAAATATGTTAAGATAGTAGTTTTAGTTTTTCTCGTTTCGTTATCAAATTTCAAAACTTATGTGAAGGACCCTTTATATCTGTGATTAGAGATATTATAAATCTGTGTCTGTGCTTTGTAAATATTATATAGAACTTTATAGAGTTAGATACATGGGTTTAATTCATGCCACAATAATCATGCACCAAGTACCCAATAAGTACTTCTTCTTATATAATATACATTGAATCTCAACATTAAGCTTATAAAATATGCTTACAAAATATCTATAAACATAAAAAAACTGTAATATATTTTGCATTTGTTTGATTTGAATAGTTGTTATTATTGTGTATATGAGATGTGCTTGCATTATTCATAGTACATACACATATATAAATGTGTGTGTTTGTGTGTATGTATAATACTGGGGTTTGTACACAGGGCCACATCCCTGCTAGGCAGGTACTCTAGCACTTGAGCCATTCCATCAGCCCCTCATAATATATTTTTATTATGTGTAAAAAGATTTTCAAAACTTAACTAACAGACGGCAGTTTCCACAGAGCCTGCAGGAAGGCATCGGGTAGGGAGTGTGTTGTGGTCAGCAGCACTGTCTTTGTAAATTTGTGAGAGATTCAAAGCTAGTCTTTGACTTTGCCTGTGCTATTACTTTGTGTAGACCTGATAAGAAGCAGAGTGGCACAATTATCATTATCCACAAGCTGTGGGTTCTGAATTTCATTTTAAAAGTAGAAGCCATGCCGGTGTATGTAAAGGATTTCCATGTACCTGTGGTGCTGTTACTGGCTACATTACATGCTGAGTATACTTGTGCTGTGTTCTATAACTCATAATTCAATGTGGAGGGTGTAAAAATGTATACTTTACCAAGCTGGTGTTCTCTAAGATGAAATTGTAATAGCCTTTTACAGGTTTATATTTGTGTGGGTTTTGGGGTTTTTTGAGACAGGCTGTTCTCAAATTTGTTATGCTCCTTCCTCTACTTCCCCAGTGCTGGGATTACAGTCATGATGAGCACCATGCCTGGCTCTGCTTATGTGCTTTCTATTGACAGCAAATTTCTTGCTACTATATAGTAAAATATTAATATATTTTTATCATTTTACTGCTGCATGACCATCATCTTTGAGTAAAGAGAAAATGTATAAACATTTTGCTTTAAAATTCTGTAAGAAATAAAAACAAAAGAGGGGTAGGGAATTCTCAGATCTTGTCTGACAGAATTGTTTCTTGGAAAATCTGGCCATATAGACCTGATTGCTGTGTGTAGAAGATACTACCTGTGGGACTGGGAAGGTATCAGTGCTTGTCGTATTGTAAAGCATTGACTACAAAGGGGAAACAGTTGTCAAGTGATAGTTTATAAAAATTTGCTTCTTCTAGGTCCACATTTCCATTGCAAGAACCCATGTACCTATTTGCCTCTAGGGACTTAAGTGGTGAGTAACTTTAAGCCTTTGATCCACATGAAAGAATCTGACTCTCTTTTTGCTTTCTGTGCATATGTGTAGTACTGGGGATTGAACCCAGAGCCTTGAGCTTGCTAGGCAAGCCCTCTACCATTTGAGCTACACCCCCCAGGCCTTTTGTTATTTTTTATTCAGTTAGGACGTTACTAACTTTGTCTGGACTGGTCTCAAATTCACAATCCTCTTGCCTCTGTCTCCCTAGTAGCTAGGATTACAGGCATGCACCACCACTCCTGGTTTTATCAGGCTACCTTGATGCATGAAAAGATTGTGGTTTAGTTTGGATTTAAAATCATGCCCAGTTGCAATACCAAAACCTTAGATACCTTCAAGTATCTACTCCATACTATATGACATAATTAAAATGTAGCTATCTATAATTTTTCCAGACAGGAACAAGATTTATTTGATGACTTTGGGTGAGGATAGAAAACAAAAAACAAAAACAAGAACAAAATCAGTCCAATGCTGGGGACATGGCTCAAGTTGTAAAGCATCTGCCTAGCAAGTACAAGGCCCTGACTTCAAACCTCAGTACTACCAAAAAGTAGGCCAAGAAAATTGTTTGCACGTACTTTATACTTACATGAAAATGATCTAGACAAACTAAATGTGGATATGCTATAGTCTTTTAATTTAAATTTGGACCTTTGTATTTTGATCAAACTGGATGAAAGGGTCTGATAGTTAGGATCACATGACTAGGAATGGATATAGATAAAATATTAAAACATAAATAAAAGTTAAGTTTAGGACAATCAGTTGAAGTATATTAAAACTATAGGTATGGGTAAATAAATTAATGGTAATTCAATATAATTTCAAGGAGACCAAGATGTAATAGGAGATGATATATGTTATATATGTAATGTATATCTATTTGAGAAATAGTTACTTGATTTAAAAATTAATGTTTAATATCAACAAGTATCATTTATATCATAGTTTATTTCACCAATGATAGCGGGTTTTCATTATTAGCAAAATGTCTAGAGTTAAACAGAAACATGTATAATAACACTTGGAGAGTAGCTTGTATGCTTAGCTTGTATGAGTACCTGGGATATGACTTCTTGATGTGGGTAAGGATGCTTAAGATATAGCTCAAATCTTCCAAATGATCTGGTGTGAGTGAGCTATGTAAGAAACATAGATGGACATGTTTCTTTCTTTCCATAATGTTCAAATTTATTGACTAACAATAAATTCACAAGCTATGTCACTTTTGTTGGGGTTAATTTGCCAAGTAGTACTGATTTCACTTGGTAGCCATGGCCATTGGGAATCACATATTCTTTCATTCCAGTTTTTATATTATAATTTTTTTTTTTGGTTGTACTGGGGTTTGAACTCAGTGCCTTACACTTGCTAGGCAGGCACTCTACCTCTTGAGCCACTCTGCCAGCTTTGTTGTGTTGGGTTTTTTCAAGAAAGGGTCTCATAAACTATTTGCCTAGTGTTAGTTTCAAATCCAGTCCTCCTGAGTAGCTAGAATTACAGGCATAAGCCACCAGTGCCTGGCCCAGTGCTCAATCTTAATTACTAATATTAACTCTCAGATCACACATTACACTTCAGACACACACACACACACACACACACACACACACACACACACTGTGGAATGGCTAAAAAAAGGTTAAAGCACTTGTAGGGTTCAAATGCCCTTATTGAAGGTAAGAGCAGAGAGCTCATGCAAATGGAAAAGAGTCACTGCAGGTTGTTAAATAAGATATTAACATAACCCAATCACAGAGCTGCTCTGATGTAGGGCTGGTTTGGGAGGGCACAGCTAGTTACAGGTGAAGGGTTAGATCAAGGTGCAGAGCTAGTTCAGGCTCACCAGATCCAGAGGAATGGCAATTCAAGTGGGCATTCCCATGCAGAGTGATTGTGCTGAGCTGAAACCCCAGGAACAGGGGCAGGAGTTCATTGCTTGTCAATCCCAACCAGGACACTTGCAGCAGATGGTATAATGACAGTTATTGGTGCTATTGTACCCCAGTGTTAGGTGTCTCTCCTTTTATCCAGGTGAGGGGCTTGCATCATTCCTTGCTCTGGTGTGTTTGATAAACTCACAGGGCTGGTTTTATATATATTTGGTGGTAGTGGGGTTTGAACCCAGGGCTTCATGCTTGGAAGGCAGGTGCTCTATTGGTTGAGTCACAAATCCGGCCCTCTTTGCTTTGGTTATTTTACAGATAGGGTCTCACTTTTTGCCCAGGCAGGCCTAGACTGGGATCTTCCTATTTTATGCCTCCCTCTGTTACTGGAATGATAGGCTTACATTACCACACCTGCAAACTTCTTTGTCCAGGTTAGCCTGGAACTGAGTCTTCCCAGTTCCAGGAACTGAGCTAGGATTATAGGCATGAACCATGGGTATCTGACTCTGATATGGTTTTGATATACTCATGTGTCTGTATATTCCTATTCAATATGATAAGATCATGGAAATGGGGGTCTTGAGAACTATTTGCTCAGGCTGACCTGGAATACTGATCTTCCCTATCTCAGCTTCCCAAGTAGCTGGGATTATAGCCATGAGCCACCAGCATCTAGCAAGAAAAAAAAATCAGTTTGTGCCTCATGGTTTGTTGCTGGACAACAAACAAGATGTAGAGACAGTCTTTGTCAGTATTTGTACTCAAAAGTGACCAAATGGCTGTTTTGTAAAATGGAATGGCTCAGAGAAAAGCACAGTCTGAAAGCTACTGTTCTGTAGTAATTTAGAGCAGGGCCCAGCCTGATCGCCATGTGATCTCACACTGTGCTGAAGTATTTTATGACTAAAATGGAAAAATTTGTCACCAGACAGCTATTTGTTTTCAAGTCCCATCAGGTCAAATGGTTTAATTCCATTCCTCCCCCGAACCCCCACTCCCAAATCCCACAAGATTGTGAAATGGACATCTGACAGTGAAGATTAAGGCTGAGCATTAAATCTGTTTTTTCTATTACTCTTAAGAGGGCCTTAAGGAAGCTACCACAGCCTTTGTGATATATAACTACACAGGACCAAACTAAACAGTGATAAGAAGAGCCTCCGAAAATAATGATCTTTGTTCTTAAGATTTGCAGAACTTGGTGACGTGGATCAGATGTTCATTATTTAGCCCACCCAATGTGAGTCGTGTCCAGTGTTTGTGTTACCCCTCATCTGGTAGGATAAGGCACTCACCAGTGTGAGAATACCATCAACCACCTGAGTAAGTCACCTCTAAATCAGCCTCCTGGCAAGATGGGCTTTGTGACTAGAGTTCCCTATCTTCTTATCTACCCAGTTTTTCTAATAAAGTCAACTTCCTTGTCTCAACACCTTGTCTCCTGAGAGACTTAATTGGTCTTTTATGTGACGAGTAGCTGGAGTTGGACTTGAGTCCCAATAGCAGTACCAGAGCTATTTCAAGAATCAAGGATATAGCCAGGCACCAGTGGCTCACACCTATAACCCTAGCTACTCAGGAGGCAGAGAACAGGAGGATCATGGTTTGAAGGTAGACCTGGCATATAACTCATGAGACCCTATCTCGAAAAACACCCTTCACAAAAAAGGACTGGTGGAGTGGCTCAAGGCATAGGCCCTGAGTTCAAGCCCCAGTACTGTAAAAAAAAAAAAAAAAAAAATTCAACATATAAAAGAGCTGGTCAAATAGCTCAAGAGGTAAGAGTGTCTATCAAGAATTAGGAAACCCCTTCCCTTCCAAAAAACAATCAAGGACAAAAGGCAAAATACCTTAACAAAAGATGCTCTCATTGCACTAGTCACTTCAGAAATTATCAAGGTTCAGGAAATGTGAGCCAGAATAAAAATCTAATATGTATGCCTATTGATAAGAGAGGCTGGGTCCACTCTGGGTTATGCTATGCTGTATATAGAACAGCCACATTTAGGCTGCTTCTAGCCTTGAGTTACTCCCTTTAAGAAACAGTTTTAATCTGAATCACTCCATTTGTAGTATAAATACCAGGGCAGAATTATGCTATATCATGTTTATGGAATAAACAATCACTATCTGCCAGCACACCGTGACACTCAAACTGATCATTCATTTGTGGCAATAATTAGGCCTGTGAATGTACCACATCATATCAGAAACATCAGACTCATGAGCTTATCAATCAATCCACATGTAACCCCCTCATCTAGGACTACAAAAGAAAGAACACCCTAAAACTAAGAAGTGGCAGGTACACTGACCATCTCTCAGTCACTAGTCTTGAGCCTTTTCCAGGAAAACTGCCACAGTGAAGGACCTCTGCCTCTGTCTCCAGGCTCCAGCTCAAGTGTAGTTTCTCTTGCTGGTGACATATGCCACACTTCAAACTGACACTCAAAATTTCCTCCTACCTGGACCTACATTTGACAGTTCTGTGCCCTGAACGGCTCTGTTTTTGAGACAGGGTCTCACTATGTAGCCCAGGCTGGCTTCCTCCTGCCTCAGCCTTCTAGGTGCTAAGATTACAAGCATGTACTACCACACCTGGCTCATAAAACTTCTTTTCTGGTCCCATACAGAAGCTTTTCCTTGCATCTGTATCAGTTCTCTGCTTCTGCCTTCAATACAGCCCCTGTGAACCCTACAGCTTCTTCAACACTTTTGTAGCCACTCTACAACACACCCCCTCACCCCCCACATTACTGTGGGAAGTGTAATATGTAAGCTGAGAATTAATATTAGCAATTAAGATTGGAATAAAAGAACCTGCGATCGTTAATGGCCACAAAAACCAAGTGAAATCAGAAGTGCTTGGTGAATTAATTCTAACAAAATTAATTCCATGTGAATTTATGGTTCAATAAATTCTCACACTGTGGAAAGACACAAACGCATCTGTCTATGGTTCTGACATAGCTCACTCATAACACCTACTTCATATTATCACATACAGTAATCCCCTTCATGATTGCTTTACCGTCATTATCACCCTAAAAGACCCACCTTCTACTGCCATCCATTGGGAGTCAGGATTTCAAAGAAGGAATTTTGGAGACACAGACATTTAGACCATAGTATTTACCTTAATTCTTTTCTAGGGTTATGTTAATTCCCCCTGTCCCTAGTATCAAAGAACAAGAAAGAAGGGACCAATTTCCCCAACTTCCTAGTACTGACTGCTTCAGACTAATTACCCTTTTATCTTCGTGTAAAAAATTCATTCTCTGAAGTCTGTGTTCTTCAGTGCTGCCTCTGTTATTTGGCCCATCTGCCCTAGCTGACTCCATTCACCACATGCCCCTTTGCTGTGCATATCTGGGATACACTGGCATTCTTGCTGTTTAACCCACAAGGATATTTCCACCACAGGGCTTTTGATCTTTCTGTTCCCCTAGTCTGCAAGGCTCCTTTCCTGGATTTTCTCTTGGCTTTCCTCACTCAGGTCTCAGGTTCAAATGTCAGTTTGGAGAGGCTTCTCTTGACATTCCTTTCTAAACCAGCCCCTCTGGCCCCAAAAGGTATTTCCAGAAGATCTTGGTCCTAGCACTACGGTGTGAAAGAATCCAAGCAGAACACATGGGTGTAAAGGGAGTTTATTAAATGTTATAGAGAGGGAGCTACAAAGGGAGCATGGCGGGGCACAGGTGGAGTCTGCCAGCAGAGAGAGCGTGCTTTTCTTTTTCAGGTGCTTTTAAACTTATGCTAATCTAGGGGAAGAGAAGAACCGGGTGAATTCCATCTAATAATCAGTGAGTGGTGCCTCGCATGGGTGGTTCCCCGCCAGGTGAGGGTAGTCTAGGCGTTCCTGGGCAACCTACATATGAATCAAACTTTCCCTCCTTCTAGCCTTCCTCACCATTACTCTGTTATTTTCTCCATAGCATCTCTTGTCAGTGCCACATTTGGTGTCATCATGTTGGGAGCTTGAAATCAGTCCTGAGGAGTATTTACAAACCCCACAATCAGGTCTTACCTACCTTCACTTCCTTGCAGCCCCCCCTCCACTCCCAGCAACCTATCAAGGAATAGAGCATGGGTTGGCAGGCAAGGAAGTAAAGAGGCAGAATCTTTTTAAAGGGAGAAGACAAGTAGATTAAGTTGATTTGAACCTGAGGAAGGGTCCTAGAGCTATGCAATAGTAAGGTAGAAGTTGGGGGCCTCACACTTGCTAGGTAGGTGCTCTACCACCTGAGCCACTCCATCAGCCCTTTTTTGCATTGGTTATTTTTGAGACAAGTTCTCACTTTATGCTGGGGCTGGCCTGGATGGAGATCCTCCAATTGTGCTTCCCAGTGTAGCTGAGATGACAGGCTTGTGCCACCATGCCCAGACATTGGTTGAAATGCAGTCTCATGAACTTTTTCCCTGGGCTGACCTTGAACCATGATCTTCTCAATCTGTTTCCCAAGTAGCTAGGATTACAGGCTTGAGCCACTGTGCCTGGCTTACCTTTTATTGTTTTTGTTTTTTTAATTTTTGTGATGCCAGAGATCAAATCTGGGGCACCACACATGCTAGACAAGTGCTCTACCATTGAGCTACATCCCCAGTCTTAGAATTTTACCTTGAAGATGAAAGCAAAGTAGTCATTTTGAACTTTGAAATTAGTTAAAAATTATAGGAGAAAATAGTATTGGAGTAAGCCCCTGCACAAACCACTTAAAAATCAAAATGGAGTCACTCATTTGATTTGCTAAAGTCCCATGTCACCAACCTGAAATTAAGTCTAATCTTTGATCTTCAGAGAAATCAGAATTAGAGAAATAACAGCCAAATTTCCCAAACACACCAGTTTCAATGGCTATCTATGAGTTCTTTTTACATTTTTTTAATGATTTTATTAGCATATAATAGTTGTACAGGAGGATAGATACATTATGATATTTACATATGTGCTTACAACATATCCTAGTTGGATTTACCCTCCTCCATCATTCTTCCTCTTCCTGCTCCCACCACGTTCTCTCTACCTTAATTCTTGCACAAAAAAAGGTAACCTAGAGTAACCTGATGTTAACCAGCTATTCTTCTATTGCTGTCTCCTTATTGTTGCCTTATAAGGAAAGTGACTTTGTGATAATCAATCCACTTTTTTTTCTTTTTTTTTTTCTTTCCTGCTTTCTTCAGCCTCATCTGATCAGACTATCAGAACACTTATTCTATTTTGTGGAATAAAATGTTGCTTAATTATAGAATCACAAATAAAACCAATTAATATCTCTGAATTGTTATAATTGTGTCCTTTGACAGATCCTAGAAATAAATGATAAAATATTTCAGACATATAGAATAATAATTTGAATTTGAAGGAATAATGTTGGAACTCAGAACATGATGTCCCAGAGTGTGGCACCTTGGAGTGCTGAGTACTTTGAGCCAAAGGACACTGGGAGAAACTCAGATCAAAGTTCCTCTCTCCCTCCTGTCTTTCTCTTCTGGGAAACCAGAATTCCTGTTCCCCAAGGCAGGTCATGAAAACTAGAACTCCTCTCCCCTAAAGCAGGCCCCCAGAATAGGCAAACTTCACAGTCTCCCTTCTTTCACCCTTGAAAACCCTCATTCCAGAGGAGTCCTGCTTCATACTTGGAGGGATGCTACAGCGAAATGCCACAAAGAATCTGAACAGATAGGCCTCACTGGGTCCTTCACTCAGTCTATTGCCACCCACAATACCTTTTTGTCTAATCAAATTTCTACATGCCTGTCCATTTTCCACTCAACTTAAGCGTAAAATCAGATTTCCTGGTTCTTTGGGTCTCATTTCTGAAGGTTCCTGATTCATTTAAAATTTGATTGAATGAATCTGTTATTCCTTTCTCTTGTTAGCCTACCTTTGGTTACAGGAGTGTCAACTGTGAGCCTTATAATGGATGAGGAAAGGTGTCACACCTTTCTGCCCCTATAACACTAAAAAATCTGCTGGTATTATGGTAGTAGTAATTTACCTCTGACTAAAGGATAGGAAATGGGAAATCACTGAAGTGACATGCAGGATTCATGTAGTGCTTTGGAAAGGTCAATGTGCACATAACTTGTTATGCTCAAAAAGCAAGAAGTTTTTGCAGTAGCCTAGGAGGGCTTGAGACAATCCATACAAGTCATGAAAGGAAGTATTTCATGAGGTGATGAGCAAGAAAGAAAGCACCAAGGTAAACTAATGAACTGAATAACTGTGACAGTATCAGTGGCTGCAAATCACTGATCACACCTGACACCTTCTCCTGGAGGGCTTGTGCCCTCCACTGGTTATTGATTCAGTAACCCTGGGGTTGGGGCCCAGGAATTTGCATTTCTAGCAGGTGGCCGGATGCTGCTGCTGCTGGTCTGAGCCTTCACTTACAGAACCACTGCGTTTTAGTCATACTTGCTGATTATGCTCAGAGTCGGCTTCCTTAAACCAGCAGGGGAAGACAAGCATACCAGGTGGCCCCTGAATATAAATGGCTTTATACTAAAGCTCCTTAGAGTTAAGTGTTGCTGCAGAGACTTCTGAAATGTTTTGGAGAGCAGCATGTAAACTGACATCAGGTGGAATAAATTTCAGATGTTTACATAAAAATTAATTTAGGTGGAAATAGGGTCTAGATTCCTGCATGCCATAGTGTCACAGTGGGCTGGAGAAGTGGTTCAGGTGTTAAGAGCACCTGCCTTGCAAGCCTGAGGTCCCGAGTTCAAACCCAAGTGCCACCAAAAACAAAACAAAATTTATGTAGTCAGGAGCCAGTGCTCACAACCCGTAATCCTAGCCATTCAGGAGGCAGAGATGGCAAATAGTTCGCAAGACTATCTCAAAAATAAACCATCACAAAAATAGGGCTGGTGGAGTAGCTCAAGGTGAAAGCCCTGTGTTCATATCCAGTACCGCAAATACACCACAGAGTCACAGTTAAGAATGTGAAATGTGGAGTCAGCTCTGTCATTTAAAAGCTATGTGACATTGGAAACATCTCTCCTGTCTCACCGAATTTAAAATAGGTACCACTTTGTAGAACTGCTGAACGATTAAAGTTCTTAGAACTTTAGTTGGTTACTATTTAAGTGCTTTTAGTTATTAAAGTCCTCAATAGTTACTTGGGTTTTTTGTTTGTTTTTTGGCTGTACTCGGGTTTGAACTCAGGGCCTCACGCTTGCTAAGCATTCTACCACTTGAGCCACTCTGCCAACCTTTTACTTAGTATTTTCAGCGCCTTAGCCTCCTTCAAATTTAGAAATGGTCCAAATATGTTGATATATTTGGTTTTTAATAGCCAATGCTCCCGTTAGATAAAAAATTGAAAACACCTGAAAATTGGTAAACCCTAATTTCCCCAACCAAAATACTAAGTAAGGTAGGTGAATATTGAGATGCCCGGCCCAGGGGGCTCTAATCTCCTAGCCTTGGACGCCCAAAGGTGTAGTAAATGTTCCCAGGATTTTGAGCTGTGAGATAGAACAGACCAGATGGATGTTGGCTTGGTCTCGGGTAGGCGATGACGTAAGGTCGGCCACACAGGGCCAGCGCAGCTCTGCCAACACTTTCTGGAACTCGTATCTCCTGGCGTGCATTTGTGTAAAGAACAGATCCGAAGCTGTGGTCAGGTTCTACCGAGTTCATGAACTTGGCGAGGGCCAGTCACTTCCCGTGAGCAAGGACACACCTGTGTCCAACACCGCGCTTTTATTGGCTAGCTCTTGATCCCCCTTGTGGCGTCAGCCTCAGGGGCGTGTCCCCGAAGGGCTAGTCCGCGCCGGGGTGAGATGATGTCATCGTAGGCGTGACCGGAGCGCTCCAGCGGAGTAGTGGGCGGGGCCTTCGGGGAAGGTGTGCCGGGGGCTGGTTGGGGGCGCGGGCGGGCGTGGCCGGGGCGGAGACAAGGCTACAGTGACGTCACGGGCGGCTAGCCCCAGTAAGTAAGCGCGGCGCCGGGCAGTGGCGCTCACTCGAGGCCCAGAGCCGCTCGGAGCCGCCTCGGTCGTGGTAATCCTGTACTGCCGATCATGTCTCTGAGGCGCAGCCTCTCGCTTCTCCTCCGGATGCCAATGCATTCGGTCCTGAAGAAGTCCGTCCACTCTGTGGCAGTGATCGGAGCCCCATTCTCTCAGGGACAGGTGAGGGTTGAAACCGGCACCGACCTCCAGAACCCGGAGAAAGTGGCGGTGTGGTACGGGGGGCCGGGGGAGGATGGGGAGGAGCGGCGAGGGGAAGAGCCGCCGGGTTCCCGTGGTGGGGCACTGGGGAGCACATGGGGTTTTCCCGGACCGTGATGGAGAGGGTGGGAGGGAAGAAAGGGAGGGAGAAGGAGCGCATCCTTTATGGGGTGAGTGAGGGCAGTGGACAGTCCCCTCTTCGCTCCCTTCCCCCGAAAGGGCGAGGGATCGGTAGCTCCAGTTTCTGGTGATGGAGGGAAGAGGATTCCGTGAAGCTGCCAAGAAGGAGAAAGCGGCCAGGATTCCCAGTGGAAAATTGACGGAGGGGAGGTTAAAGAGAGCGATCGGGAATTAGGGCTTCCGGATGCATCCTTTCGGAAAGAGCATTAGCCGGGGAAGAAATTGGCGCTGGCCTCTCCAGCGGCGGGAGGACGGAGGGGCTTTGTTCTCTCTTCAGTGAAAGAAACCTGCAGTCCAGGAGCTCCCTTGCTGCCGGGGAACCCCAGTACCTGGCCCAGACACCAGATCCTAACCAGTCTCAGCCCTTAGGACTGAGCTGGGACTTTGTTGGCCTTTCTCATAAGGGAAGGTTGACCTGTTTTAAATAATAGAGTTGTTTTCCTCTCCTTCCATGCAAAGATTTGATGAAAATGACAGACCTGAGCGGTAGAAGTAATAGATGGAAGGGCTCATGCATACTGTGACAGGTTGCAGAGGAATCTATTAGGTGCTCAGTGTAGTATCTTACACTTCTGTATTTTTGTGAAGGTGTTTTTTGTTTTTTTTTTTCCTTCCCAATCGTCTTCCCTCCCATCTAACTCTGTAATTTGTGTGATTTACAGAAAAGAAAAGGAGTGGAACATGGTCCAGCTGCTGTTCGGGAAGCTGGCTTGCTAAAAAGGCTCTCCAGTTTGGGTAAGTGACTGGATTTTTAGATGTCTGTGCTAGACTGATAGCAGACCAGTTTGGGATTTTTATCTCCATTTCCAGTCTTGTAACTAGTAGTTAAGTTTTTAGAAGTATCTGATCCAAAGGTAATTGCCATTTCTATAGTAATGGAGAACTCTTAGTACCAGGGCACCAAATTTTTTTATGGTTAGGAAGGTTTCTTCCTTGTGTCTATCTCAAATGTATCTAGCTGCCATTTAGCCCCCACCCCCTTATTTTTTGGTGGTACTGGGGTTTGAACTCAAGGCATCATGCTTGGTAGGCAGGCACTCTAGCACTTTAGCCCTTTTTTATGTTGGGCATTTTTGAGATAGTATCTCAAGAACTATTTTCCCCAGGGGGCTGGCTTTGAACCATGATCCTCCAGATCTCTGCCTCCTGAGTAGCTAGGATTTACAGGCATCAGCCTCCTGTGCCCAGCTAGCCTATTCTTGTTGAGGCCATTTACATATCTTTTCTGGTGCTGTGTGACAGCAAGGAGAGCTAGAGATGGAAATACAAAGTCTGAGTGAACTACAGATTCTCTCCCACTCTTGCTCTGAAATCTCTGCTGATCATGAGGCCATTTCAAGGGTCAATCGTATCCTTCCAGAAACCAGAAATAATGGAATTACTGAAATCACCTGAAGCTGGTGTCCTTCAGGACTCCACCTACTTGTGGATATGCTGACTTAAATAATCTTTTCTCTGTTCAAAATTGCAGTTCCTTCCTCAATAGGGTCTCTTTCTCAGTAACCTTAATAACTCCAAGTTCACCATCAAAGGTGAAAGATAAACTGCTGAGACTTGGTCTTTTCTTTTATTTTAAATTTTTGTGCTGGGAATCAAACCCAGGTCTTGAGCATGAGAGGTAAGTGCTCTACCACTGAGCTACATCACCAGCTCTGTTTTTCTGATCTTCTATTGTATTGTATTGGTTGGGTTTTTTTTTTGTTGTTGTTGTTGTTGTTATTGTCTTTAGCTTCAGTACTGGGGATGAAACCCAGGGCCTTGCTACACAAGCACTCTACTACTAAGCTATATCACCAGCCCCATGAGGTACCTGCTTACTAATATACTTAAAATAGCTTGTACACAGTCTGCCTTTTTAAAAGAATCATTTTACACTGAAGATAACAAGCTCTGGTAATCACTGTTTTTAAATACTGGATAAATCTCTGCAGCCCATCTAATGAACTGGGCCAGGTATTGCTCAAATTGCTGTATTGTCTCCAGATCTTGCTTTAGGAGATTCTAACACAGAACAGTTTCAGCCTCTGATGGAGACCTTTATAGCATTCAGCTGAGGCCACTGAATTAGGAGGTTGGGCCCATTGTAGCTTCTCTTACTCATGCTTTATAGACCTTCCTGTCACAGCTTTTGGTAATTTTCCACTTCAACCTGGGGAAAGCCCTTTAAATACTATTCCACTACTTCTTTTTCTTTTTTTAAATTCCCAACCTAAAGTGATGGTAAAGTTTATTTTGTCTTTCTTTGTCTTTTTTTTTTTTTCCAAATATTTTTAGTTACATAATTATGTCCTTACCCAGTATCTGATTCATAGCCTAGTATCACCAGCTGTCTGAAATAGAATCTGAAATAGAATAGATTGTGGCACTCAGCAGATTTCCAGCACGTGGTTTTGGCTAATCTCCTGGAATGTATTGGAGAAAAGTATCAAGAGAAGTTTCACTTGCCCTATTCCTAAGCAGTACCAAAATAACCTAACTCCTTTGAGCACTTTCAAATTAGCATGGATCTGATTTCAAGAAGTAAAGGCCTTGTAGAGGTAACTTTCACCAATCCCTTTGTTCCTTGTCTTTTCCTCTGATGTCACAGGCTGCCTGTGTTGCCATGGCATCAGTTAAACTTCCTGTTTTCTCCAAGGAGCGTATTTCAATTGGTGTCTGGACTTGTTTTTCCATTTCCCTGGGCTCAGTAAGGACGCTCAGTGGTGCTTGCAGGTGACCATTTGGTCTATTTTAGTACATAAAGAGGGCCTGAGAGAAATGAAGAGGCGTTGCTCAGGCAAGGTTGTGGGCAGTCTCTCTGCTCCTGATTCTAGTTAGTTCTGACAGCCATGGAAGTTTGGCCTTTTGCCATTAGAAGTAGAGTGGTCTGTGGGTAAAGATAGCTGTAAGCCCAAATTAACACATTAAGGTCTCACTTAGTAATTATGGTACTATAATTCAGCTATGGTACTGAAGCGGTGACAGTCACTGAGGCATCTAGCTGTCTAAATGAACTTGCCATTGTGACCAGGCCACTGGTCCTGGAGTTCAGGAAACCATTTGGGACCTGTTTTGGTTCCTTTCAACTAAGCTAATGACATTTATTCTTTCTAGTCCATGTGTTGCTGTCAGATAGCAGAACAGGAATCTCTTTGGGTAAGACCTGAGAATCTGGTTTGTTTCCGCAAGAACTGATGAAGAGCCTGTGCTAGCTGAACAGAAGGACCTTAAGTATGACAGTCATTCACTGGGAATAGATCAGAACAGGAGTTCAGCATCTGAATTTCCTTTTAGTGATTAAGAGAATATTAAGAGCTGCAACTTTAGTTTTTTGATAGTGATGTTTTACCTAGCTTCTCTCTTGCTGTTCTACTGAAACTACCCTGAGTAAGCGCACCGATTTGTCAGTCTTTATTTTGCTAGACTTACTATCACACACTGCCTGCTTTAGTCCTGATATACTCTCCTTTCATAGCCAACACTTCATTCTCTCCTGGCCTTTTTTCTCTATTGGTCATTGATTGGGCCCTCTTGGATCTCTTGTGGGGAGATGCTCCCCTCCCCACGTTACATGTTGATGTCCCCAGTGTTATCTGTGGCATTTTCTCACTATGATTGCCCCAAGTAACTAATTTCATTCATTCCCCTGCCTTTTTTTTTTTTTTTTTTTTTCTTGGTGGGACTGGGGTTTGAACTTGAGGCATTCATGCTTGCAAAACAGGCGCTCTGCTGTCCTCCTTACTCTTATCATTCTGCCCCAAGTCTGACCTTCCTCTAGAAAGCCATGTTTGTTACTCCACCTTTGTTCTAGGTAGCCCATCTCAGTCTTCCAGGTAGCTCAAACCCATCAAGTTAAAAACGGTTCATTTGATCTTCTCCTTTAAATCTGTTTTCCTACTATTTTATTGTCTATTTCACACTGTCACCCATTATGCAGTTACTTAGGTCAATTCAAAGACTATCACAATTCTGTTCCTTTGATCGGAATCCTCCTACTGCTGAGTTCTGTTCTATCTCTCACACTTGGCTGTAACTTTCAAGTAGTGTCTCCTGTCCCATTTTTGCCTTCCTCACCTCAGGATCCACCAGCATGATCTTTCTAACATGCTGTATTTTCCTTTACTTAAAGGCTGGTTGACTTTTCTCCTTCTCCTCCTCCCCCCTTGTCCTCCCTCGTCCTCCACCTCTTTTCCCACTTTCTTTCTTTCTCCATCCCTCTTCCCCTTTCTCACTGGGGTTCTAATCTAGGGCATTGCTCATGCTAGGTAAGGGCTCTACTACTCGGCTATACCCCCAGCCCCACAGTTTTCATTTAAATGCATTTATTCTTCTCAGACTTGTCATTCATATATTATCTTTACTGATTTGCCTTACCCATGTTCAGCTTACATTATTTTGGTGTTTTTCTTTATATTGGCTTTAAAACTTCAAATTTAAAGACATAGTCTGTCCCAATAATAAACAATGAAATCTCAGATTTTCATAGCCATTTAAATTTTAATGCTTTGGTATTTGGGTCCTTATTTTTCTACCACTAGTGGTATTTGTTGACACCAAACTAACCAAATAGCCGCTCCGTAATGTGACCCTTGCTACCGCTTTAGACTTATTTCCAGGCACATTCCACTTTGACCTCAACAGAAGCACTCAAACCAAATTTTGATTTGAAATTCAAGAAGGGGACGCAAAAGTTTCCTTCTCCTTTCTTTAAGTAGTGGAGACCAGCAGCAGTAGTACCTTCATTGGACCTCTCTGCAATGTGACCTTTTTTAGGGGAAGAGGGAAATCATCATTCCTGGGAATGCAGCATTTAAAACAGACTAAGATTCTTTGTTTTGTTTGTGGTGCTGGAGTAGAACATTCTACCACTGCACTATACTCCAAGTACCAAACTTAAAGATTCTGCAAATAAATCACATTTAGTAAGTTGTTTTTCTGCTGAAATTAGCTAGGAAAATTTGAGTTGTTTCTGTTGCTTGTAGCTTAAAGATCGTAAGTGATAAACAAGTTTGCAAGTTGCAGTGAGACACAAATTGCCATGAGAACTAAATACTCACCTGAATTATAAATCCTTGTTCTTTTATTTTTTGCCCTAATGTTTGGCACAGTCTTCTTGTAAGTTAATGTAACTCATTAGGTTACCATGTCTTTGGCCTTTAATCTTGGACTATATCTTAGTTCTTTTGCATTTCAACTACTCCTGGTACTGTTAGTGTTTTGATTTGTGAACTATCAAATTCCTTAATGTGGGTTCTGAAAATAGCAGCAAAAGTCTTGATTTGCTTAAAGATATCTTTAAGTTCTAGGCATATCTGATAGTAAATGGACCTATCCTAATTTAAAAGTCATTTTCAGGAGTCTACATTTTGAGTGTGGTGGTGGTTATAGGAATATGTATTTTTGTCAAAACCTGTTGAACTTAAAATGTGAATGTAAAGCCACTTTGAAACATTTTCAGGTTTATTTTTCTTAGGGGCAACTTTTAGACACCAACAACTACAAGTGCATTCATTCACTGATCTGTGAATGTAAAATTGAGCACTGCTGAGTTCTAGGTGCAGCAATCACAGTAGTGAACAAAACAAATCCCTGTTACAAAACTCAGTCTAATGAGGGTGGTTGGAAACATGTATGTCAGATGGCAGTGAGTGCTTACGGAGTGAATAAAAGCAGGGGCTGCAGATAGCAAGGGCTGGGGGTGGCATAAGCATTGTGCCTTGTTGAGAAGGCAGTGTGTGAGCACACCTTTGGGAGGTAAGGAAAGAAGCCTGAAAAAATAAAAATTAAAAAAAAGAAGCCTGAGCCTACCCCGAGGCAGAAAGTTACCTGTAGTGTTCAGCCAAGGTTGCCATGTGTGAAGGGTCTTCTAGTCTTATCTGCAGGCTTTTTTGTTTGTTTTGCACTATTAGTGCCTCATACATTGAGACAAGCACTTTCCCACTTGAGTCACAGCCTCAGCCCTCTCCAGTTTTTCAAGAGAAGTCAGAAGTCTGTGTTTTTATGGGAAATTTGAGTTGTTTCAAAACACTGCATAGCGACATCAGTGAAAATGGTAGAGTAGAACCTCCAGAATTTCATAAAAGGTATGAGAACATGGGCAAAATTTGCCAGAATCAGGTTTTTCAGAACTCTGGAAATCAAAATCTTGTAGCAATATGGGGAGAATTTATTCAAGAAAAACATGTGAAAGCTGGTTTTGGTGGTTCATGCCTATAATCCCACCACTGGAAAGCCTGAGGCAGGAGGAATGGAGTATTTTCAGTCTTAAAAAGGAAGGAAGCTGGGTGTGGTGGCTCATGCCTGTAATCCTAGTTACTCAGGAGGTGGAGATCAGGAGGATGGAAGTGCCAAGCCTGCCCTGGCAAAAAGTTTGCAAGACTCCATCTCAACTGATAAAAAGCTGGGCACAGTGGTGCACCCCTGTCATCCCAACTACTTGGGAAGCCTAAGTGAGAGGATCATAGTCCAGGCCATCCCAGGCATAAAAGTGAGACCTTATCTCAAAAATAAAGCACAAAGGGCAAGGGGTGTGGCTCAGGGGGTAGAATACCTGAGTTCAAAGCCTGGAACTCAAGAGTTTGAGGGGAAAAAAAAAAAAAAAAAAAAAGCAAGGTGGGGGTGGCGCAGAGCAGGAAATTGACCCATTGCAATATGGATGAACCTTGGACATTATGTTAAGTGAAATAAGTCCGTTACAAAAAGACAAGTACTATATGATTTCACATATGTGAGGTTTCTAGATCAATCAAATTCATAGAAACAGAAAGTAGAATGGTGGTTGCCAGGGACTTGGTGGGAGTGGAAATGGGGACTCATTGCATAATGGGTATAGTATTTTAGTTTTGCAAATGAAGAGTTCTGGCTGCGGATGGTGGTGATAATTATATGATGTGAATATGCTGAATGCTACTGAACTTTAAAATGTTAAAATAGTAAATTTATTTATACCACTTTAAAGTGGTTAAAATAGTAAATTTTATGTGTATTTTTAACCACAATTTAAAATAATAAAAGTAATTTGAAAAAATAGAACAAGAAAGATCACTTGAGGTTCTGGCTTCTTAGGGGCATAAGAGTGCTGTGTGTTTGAAAAATATTTTGCAACTTGTTTAGTACATTGTTTTGATCTGTGAGAAGCTCAGAACGAATACATATGTACCTACATACACACATACCTAGAGAGGCTAAGAACTTTCCCACGGTCATGCAGTAGGAGCTGAGAACCTCTTTTCTTGTGATATACACCCTGGACCCTGATTGGTCCAGTCAGCTGCCTTCTCAGCTCTGACTGAGGCTGAAGACATTCAGCAGAAATGTATGGTTTTAGCCAGACATGGTGGCGCACATCTGTAATCCCAGCACTCAGAAGGCTGAGCAGGAGGATCAGAGTTTGAGGACAGCTTCAGAGTGAGAGCCTGTCTCAAGAAATAGTCTTCAACTTCATTTTCTTCTGAAGATCCTGTGGTCCTTGTGTATTCCTTCTCACATTTCCTGTAACAGTTATTGCAAATCTTGACACACAACTCTCTTGGATATGAGTGCTCTCTACATTCTCTCTGTTCCCCTAATTAGTTGTATAAACAAAGATACTTTTTTTTTTTCACCATCCTACTCAGAGTGTGAGTCCATTCCTTGTATTAGATAGATAAGACTGGATATAAAAGCCTAAAATGTCAGTGGTTTAAGAAGGATAGGTCATTTCACTCTCAATCTGGAGAGTAGTAGTCTAGAACTGGTTTGGTTGCTCTGTCCCTTCAGACCTAGATTCTTAACCTGTGCTATAGGCAAGGCCTCAGGTCATTGAGGCCTCATTTGTGGCAGCAGGATGGAAAATTGAACAGAGGCAAAGGGAGAATTTTCCCTTTCTAAGAAGTTGTTCAGGACACTTCCACTTATCCTGTTGGCCAGAGCTGGTCACATGGCCACTCCCAGTTTCAAGAAAAGCTGCAGAATTTAGTCTATTTTAAGAGGTCATGCTCCCAGCCAAAAATCTCTCTGTGGACAGGAAGAACAGATATTGGGCAATGAACGCTCAGCCACACCATTTCCCTGTACTCTTGATCCCGTTCCCTTCTGCTTTCTGAGCTTCCTGGCTCCAGCAGTTATCCCTTCCATCCTCTTGTAACTCAACTTTCTCTGTTAATCTGTCCCTTTGATAAGCAAACAAGTTTACTTATCTGCTACCCCTCTAGCTATTGCCTAGTTATTTTGTTTTCCTTCAGAGACTCCTTGACTTCCTCACTGCCCTTTACATTTCACCTTGTTGCTGGGCCATCATTGGAATGAAACTGGCTTTGCTGAGGGCCTTGATCTACTTTCTAATGCAGTAGACATGGGACATTTACCTTATTTGATGATGTTGACTGGTCCTTCCTTGTGGAAACTGATACTACTCTCCTTTGATTTTTTTTTTTTTTTTTAACTCTTCAGGTTCCTTTGCTACATCCCCTTTCTCTCCCTACTCCCTCTCATGTTGTGTTTTCAGGAACCTGCCTTTGGTCCTCTTGCTTTATATTGTCTTGGTTGGCAGTCTATCCATTTCCCTGTCTTAACTGTCCTCTGCATGCTGATGGCTCCTCAAGCTTTAATAAGGTTGTCTTCCCTTATCTCCAAACCTACACAAAGAGGCTTCCATATATCTTCTCTTTTTAATTCTTATTATGGAAGTGGGTTAACATAGTGAACATAAAGACGGTAACATAACCACCTTTAAATATCCATCACCCAGCATCAGCCTGTCAGTAAGATGGCAGTGCGTTCCGCCCTACCCCAGACCATTTCGAAGCAAATCACAGACACCGTATTGTTTCATCTGCAAAGATTTTCATTCTATACCTTTAAGATATAGGAAGGATTTCTTCAAACTCACTGTAATTATCACATCTAAAATAAATTAGTATAAAATATCTGGTGTTAGATAATCTCCGAACCCAGAAAACCAGAAAAGTAGGGAAAAAAAAAAAACTTCATTACTGAATAAGCATTAGACCAGAATGTAGTTAATGGGAATCTTCTAAGACGGGCAGAAATCTCCCCCTTTTATTTAGCCCACCAACCAGTTAGAACCTGGTATGCACATGTTTTCAAGATAAATAACCAGAGGGGGTGGGGGCAGGGGGGGAGAAATGAACCAAGCCTTGTATGCACATATGAATAATAAAAGAAAAATGAAAAAGAAAAAAAAGATAAATAACCAGTCCTCAAGAAAGAGGACCTGACAATACCTTCCATCAACCAAAGTATACCCTAACTTTATCATGGAAATTGGAGTGACCACCTATGTTAAAAGCCAAAGTTGGTTGGCTCTACCTGGAGAGGAAACAAACTTCTTATATTATTTGCAAAGTGGAATAGGGTGCCCACCACCTATACCAGGGATGTTAGGCTCTTACTTTCCCATAGGAACTGGGGGTGGGGAGGATGTTTGCATTCCCCAAAAATGGCTTCTAGATCCTTGAGGAACATTCCTGGTTTGTAAGACTGGTAAGAGGCTTACTTAGTCATTCTGAACATTCATATAAATTTGAAAAGGACACAGAATGGAATTCTGAAATTTTCCTTTTATTAAAATTTCTTTTATTTATATGTGCATACAATGTTTGGGTCATTTCTCCCCTCTTCCCCCCTTTTATCCATAAAGAAAATTAAGCCTCTTGGTTTTTAATTTGTATCTGCCTTTACACTAGGCAATGTTTACATTTCCTGATTGACATAGGTTTATTTATTTGAGACAGAGTCTCACTATGTACTATAGGCTGACCTTGAACTCAAGATCCACCTGCTTCAGCTTCGTGAGGGCTAGGATTGCAGGTACACCACCACATCTGGCTTTTTGTGTTTTACTTTTACAGTTTAAGTTGGTATTCAAATAAGGTCCATGTTGATTGATGTCAGTCTCTCTATGTGTATGTTTTCCTCTTATAGTTTATTTGTAGAAGAATCTAGATCATTTGTTTGCAGAATTTTTTATTTGGATTTTGCAGATCACTCCTCCAGGTATACTATGACAATGTTCTATGCTTTTTTGTATTTTGTGTGAAGTGGTAATTGGGTCTAGATGCTTTGCTCAGATACAGTTTCTTCTTTCTTCCCTTCCTTCTTTCTTGTTTTCTGGCTGTTCTTTTTCACAGGTGGTGTTGTATACTTTCATCCTAAGTAATACCAGCCATTGAATACTGCCTAGAACTGATATGCTAACTTGTTTCTGTTTTACGTTCAGCAGGGTAGTCAACAACTCAATACCAACATATCTAAAAAAAGAAAAAAAAAAAAACCTGTCATTTCTCTACTTCCTGTCCCTGTATCTTTCCTATCTATTTGAGATGAGATCTCTGTGTTGCTGCCCTCTAAAGCCCTAGGTTCAAGTGATCCTCCTGCCTCAGCTTCTGGGATTAACAGGGTGCCATGGCACCCTGCTCCTCTGTCTTTCTCTTCTGAGATGGTGTCAGAGCTAGAAAGCCTGAGTGATCCCTTTTATGTATGTGTCCAGCCTGCCTTTCTAACTAGAGTTAGAGAGCTCCTCGTGTTCTGCCAAGCCCATTCTCCACACTGGTGTCTGAGCATTAGATCTACAGTGTAGGGCTGGGGAGTAGCTCTAGAGGTAAAGCTCTTGCCTCGTATGTATAACTGAGTTTGATCCGTAGTACTGTTCCCCCTGCAAAAAAAAAAAAAGGTAGATCTATACTACAGATTTGTGCTCCCCACTGCATGTAACAATGTAAGATCTTTGCCTCAACCCCTAACTCCTGCCTCATCCCTCCACTGTTCCCCTCATCCACCCTGAGCTCAGGAAATTATGACTTGCGCTGCTTTTGAGGGCCAGTACCTTCAAGACTCAGCTACTGCTCTTCTGAGAAGTTGTCTTCGCCCTTCCCTTCTCTGATCTGTTACCACCATACCTTGTGCACAGCTGTGTCATAGCAGTTGGACTTGGACTAGACTGCCTTTTTGAAGACTACAACCGTACTGTGTCTCCGGATCCCCAAGACTTAGCACAGTGCCAGGCATAGTGAGTACACAGTAGACCTTTGTTAAAGGAAAAAGGAAGCAAAACTTCATAGCTTTCTTTCTCCTGTAACTTCATTCCCACTATGACCCATGGGACTTTTCCATATCACTATTTCCTTTCTTTCAAAGTGATTTACTATTCAGAAGCCACCGGTTGGGGTACCATGACTCATGCCTGTAACCCTAGATACTTAGGAGGTAAAAATTGGGAGGACTGCAATTCAAAGCCAGCCCTGGCAAGTAGTTTCTGAGACCCTGTCTCGAGTGGCTGAAGTGTAAAGTCATGAGTTCAAGCCCCAGTGCTACCAAAAAAAATAATAAAATAGCAACCAGCACAAAACAGGACTGGTGGAGTGGCTCAAGTGGCAGAGTGCCTGCCTAGCAAGCTCAAGGGCCTGAGTTCAAACCCCAGTACTAAAAAAAAGTCACTGTTTTCCCAGATTTTTAAGAATACGTGGCTCAGGATAATTATCACATTATCAAGTTGACAGTTCATTCAAGTTAAATCTTAGTAGGTAATTATGGACAGTTATTGCTCCCTTCTTGAAACATGTTTTTGAAGCAAGGTATGAATTAGGTAATGACTGTTTCCTTCAAGTAAGGCTGGTCTCAAGTTACTTTAGACAGGTGCTGCATTATTCCCAAAGCACCACAACTCAGAAGCAGCATCTAAGGGATTGCAATGGTTGGTTTAGATAATTTATTCTTTGAATAAATTTACTCTTGTAATGGCCAAACCCTTCTGGAATTGAGGGTGTATAAAGTAGACATGGTAGTGCTCACATCTGAAGAGGAGCTTGAGTCTTCCTGGTTTCCTCCCCCACTGCAACAGGGAAGAGCCACTGAATAGCAAAACGAGTGGGGAAACTCCTTCCAGTGTGGCCCAAGTGTTGTCACAGCAGGGTGTGGCACTGTGGTTGGGTTTCAGAGAATTGGTGTTCTGAGAGTTAATTGCCTGAACTTTTACAGTCTTTGATCTGGAATATAGAATTTTTAATGGATTCTTCTGGAGCCATTTCAATGAGAAACCAGCAGGCCTATGTTTGCTACTTGCCACCAAAAACTCTGCTTTTATCAAAATGATGTAGCCATATTACAAACAGGTTTTGGGAAGTCTAAAGTTACAACATTTGTTTCAAAGAGAAGAAAAAGGGAAGGGCAAAGAGAAAAACCACAATGATGCCTCATTCAGTTGTAGTCTGGATGTAATCTGAATGTAATTCCTAGTATGTGTCAAGCCTTTCCTTGTTGCCTCCTTAGTCCCTGGTATCTCATTTAAACAACTGTATTGCAGACAGGTTTAGAAACTGAACTTGGTTAGAGATCTTGACTCTTCTGGTAAGTCTGGGACAGAGGCAGGGATTCTTTTCCTTTGTACTTGGCTGAGACCACCTACTGTGCACTCTGCTTTCAGCCCAGGGTAGTGTGGAATGTAGTCTGTCTGCTTTGAGGTTCCTGGGCAGAATCACCAGGATGCCGGTATGTGTGTGGGACAGGGCTGTATCTGCCAAAGCTATTGTCACCAGTCTGATGTGTCTCCCTTTAAGTCCCTTCTGGAACAAGTTGAATATAACAATGTTTAAGAATCACATGCTGTAAAAGGTAGTACCTATCCCCAAGGGTTGTTACTATCTCTTTCTCTGAGTGGATAGTGGAAAGTTTGGAGGGTTGTCAACATTTTAACACAACAGATCTTTGGTTTTCAGAGCAGTTTGGCAGTCTTGTAATGAATGAGGGAAAGTGATTGTGGTTTATAAAGCAGAAGAACCCACCTCTCATCTCCACCTCTGCCATGTTAGAACTAGGCTGCTAGATGCCATCAGTTGACACTTGTTAGATAAAGCCTAAGTTGGCGCTGCCTGAGTTAGAGGTGCTGAGAAGGCTGACTAAGGAGGCAACAAGGAAAGGCTTGACACATTAGGAATTACATTCAGATTACATCCAGACTACAACTGAATGAGGCATCTTTGTGGTTTTAATCTGAGTTGGTTCAGAGGGGCATGGTACTAAACCCATCTTCAGAGACCATCTGTGTTCCTTAGGAAACGACTGATGTAACTGGAGAATTAATTAGCTGGTGTTGCAAGTCATCTCAGTTACTATTTGGAACTAAATTTTTGAGTGTATTTTATATTTGTATTACCCCCCTCCCCTTTTTTTTTTTTAAACTCAATCATTTATGCAAAAATGCCTAACGCCATGTTTATATCACCTGATCAAGACTAACTGGGATGTGTCTAAAGTGACTGGCTTTGAATCCCCAGGGTCGCCTTCCATCCTTCAGCCATCGGTGCCCCTATCTGTGCCTGTCTTCCTCAGTCATGGTCTAGTAAGCTGGTATTCTAAGTATAGTTGAGAGGTTCTAAGAATTAGCAGGTGGATCCCTTTAAAATTCCCTTGTTCCCCACTCCAATATTTGAGTCTTGAAGCCATTAGTACTCTCTCAGCATCAATGCAATTGCAGAGTCTTTGTTTTTCTCCAGGTTTTACTGATTGTTATTTCTGAAAAGTCATAAATATTTGTATCCTTAAATTTAGGGGCAGCTGGAAATAAAACCCACACAGTAAGAAAGAAGTCCCTAGCTTTTCTGTTTGTCATTCTGCCAGTTTACTCTGTAGACTGTCCCATGTGTCAGCCCACTTTGTGGGGATTGGTTGGGTTTTCTTGGTTGTGCTAGATGTGGAACTCAGGCCCTTGCACATGTTAGGGGTTTAAACTCGGGGCTTCTCACTTGCAAAGCAGGCGCTCAACCACTTGAGCCACACCCCCTGTGTCAGCCCACTTTGAATCCCATTTCCTAGAGCCCACATTAAGGAAGAATGGATACCTTTATGCTGTCAAAAACTTCTTCACTCACAACATTGTTCTGTGTGAGTCTCTAACCAAAGAGTGACTCAGTATTGCTCTAAACAGTTGGAGCTATTCAACCTTGCTGAATTTCTTCCTCTGCAAAGTGTAGATAATGATGCCAGCAGAGGATGTGAGGATTAGCAGATGTCTGTAAAGTGCCTAGCTCAGTGTGATGTATAGAAACAGACAATCATGTTCCATTTCCTTCTTTCCTGTCACTGGCTTCCTTCAGGGACCCACTCAGAAGTCCTGAAATAGAAGTGCTGTTCATAGATACTGTTAAGGTCAGGGAGGGGCTGTTTTGATTCTTCCTCACTGCCGGTTGCATCATCTTGTTGATGCACTTGTGTTCTTGTTCCACTCCAATGGAGCCTGGAGAGGTTTATCAAGGCCAAAGGTAACATCTGGACCTGAAAGATCACAGTAGTATTCTGTGTGTTTTATTACCAGCCCTCCAGAGAAGCAATGAGGCTATGCTAGCAAGTGAAAAATGAGAGACCTTCCATTTTGGTTCCATAGGACATGAGAGCTTTCTTGAAGTTTCAGGCTCATCTTGTCCTACAATGCTTCTTAAAAGAGAACAATAAGAAACAGTGGAATGACCTAAAGCATTGAGTTAGGGGGACTGCTCTCAAGCATGGCAGGCAAATACTCCTCCGTATTAGAAAGTTTGCTTTTTTCACCGTTGCTTGAAAATTCTTTAAAAATTCATGAGGGGTTGGTGGAGGGGCTCATGTAGTAGAGAGCCTGCCTAGCAAGTATGAAGCCCTGAGTTCAAACACCAGTATCACCAGAAAATAAATAGAAACTAGCAAGAGCCGGGCACCAGTAGCTCAGGCCTGTAATTTTAGCTACTTGGGAGGCTGAGATTAGGAGGATTAAGTTTCAAGGTCAGCCTAAGCAAACAGTTTGTGAGACCCCCCCATCTCCAAAATAGCCAAAACAAAATGTACTGAAAGCGTGGCTCAAGTGGTAGAGTGCCTAGTTTGTAAGTGTCTGCTTTGCAAGTGTGAAGCTGAGTTCAAACCCCAGTCCCACCAAAAAGTAAAAATAAAAGTCAGTGAGATTATTTCTTATGGCATTAAACTGTAGGAATTTGCTATAGCACTTTAATAAAGTAATAGCTTTAATATTACATAGTTCATCTTGCTCTTAAAAGAATTAACCACCCATCAGTCTCCCTGTTTCTCAAAACTTGTAGCCTATGTGTTATAATTCATGTTTTCTGCAACTTCATAACATATTGCTCAAGTATTCAGACTTGTCATTTGTATTAAAATGATCAGCTATTGTCAAAAATGGCATGTGTGTTTCTTCTTTCAAGCCCTTATTCACGCCTTAGAACCCAATCTTGGGTTCTACTCTACTAGCCCTTTGTGTGTCTCAATGCTCTGATTCAGTGGGCATTATAGGAGAAAGCTCTTGAGAGACTACCTCAGGATGGCACACTTTCTAATTCAGCTTTGCAATGAATTAGAATAGCTAAAAATAACATAGGTAACCCTAGAGCATTATAAGTTAATATTTTGATTTCTTTCTCAGAGGTTATAACAGTGGAATAAAAAATACTTACTACGGCAGAGATTGCTAGCTGCCCACCATAACCCATGCTCCTCCTCCTCTAGACACAAGCTATACCTTGCCACATTAGCAGAAGTGATGTACACTTCTGGGCCAGGTCCTTTAAGGAGAATGTGTGCCTTCTCAGAGCTTTTTCCCTCTCCTGGTACCTTGAACAGGGGAGAACTAGCTTTAGCCACACAGAGAGCAAAGCCACAAACCACGTCTCTGAATCACTGCACAAAAGAAAGCCTCCCGTTCACTCACAATACCCATTCTGGATGTCAAATGAGCAAGAAATAAACTGTGTTTGAGTCATTAGAGTGGTTTGCCTATTCTACCTAATGATACTGTTTTATAAGAACATTATATATTAAACTTACGCATAAAAGCCTGCAAGGATGCAGTAGTTAGGCAGGCCTGGGGAGTAGGAGTTGCCTTCCATTATATACCTCCTTATTAATTTTTGCAAATAATTTCTGTTGCCCATAAGGGGAAGGGAGAAGGGGAACACAGCAAAAACAGTGCTGGAACAAGTTTTACTTGTAGGTATCCTTCCTTGACTGCTGTAGTCCTCAGTGGACTTCTTGAATCCTTTAGTACTCACTCCGTAGTCCTTTCCTGGCACATAATTTGTGGAAATTAAAGAACAGAGCAGGGACTCATGTTGGGTAGGCTACGTCAGGAAAGGCCTCTAAAGATAGGGTCTGGCTCTCAGGTTTGTGGACCCAGAGCTCATCAGGTTTTCACAGCCAGAGACTCATGCTAACCGTGCTAGACAACCAAAGACGCCCATGCATAATTATGCTGAGCACTAGTCCTTCCAGACTGGGCATATGAGGCATCTAGGAAACCAAGCAAGTAACCAGAAGGCTGTTTGGTAAGAAGGAATCGGAGTAAATAGAGTTGGGTAATCTTAGGAGAATCTACCATCCAGGTTATAAATTATCCTGGTGTTACACTTGTTTTGTGTGTGTGGTGTGGCAGTCAAATCCAGGGCCTGACACATGCTAGGCAAGTGCTCTACCACTGAGCTGCAGCCCCAGCCCCAGAGTTGCACATTTAATGACCAAAATCTCTTTATGAAATTCAGCCTCTCTTCCTTGGAGAGTTTCTGTAAGACTGCCAAATTATTTTTTCTTCTTTTTTTTTCTTTATTATATGTTTGTTTTTCCTTTTCCACAAATGAGTATTGCACTTAGTCCATTGGAATAATCTTTAACTTACTGTAGCTCTTTTTTTTTTTTTTTCATTTATTCATATGTGCATCCGTTGTTTGGGCCATTTCTCTCCCAATACTCCAAGTTCTTATTAGGCCTTGTGTAGCCTTTTCCTCAGTAAGTAAACACAGGTGAGCAGAGTGCTGTCTTCTATCGTGCTTATCTGCGCCTATATCCCGGTTTCCATGATTAGACTTGAGTGTTCCCTAAGTTCTGTCACTTACCCACTGGAACTTTAATTCCCCTGCACTTCTTATTGGACATATCAGAATGTGTGTGAGTTAAACTGCCTGATAAGTACTTCTGCATAGTTAGCTAATACTAACATGATTATCACCTAGGTTATAAACCACCTGTGATTATATAGTATTACAAACATCAGACATGTTCCAGTGTCTTATACTAAATAAAAAAACTAATGCTTGATGTGGTTTAAGGAGGTTATTGAAGTAAACTAGAAGCAAAAACACCCTTGAATAGGCACTAGTGTTCAGAATCTGCCCAGCTGAGGATTGTATTGCCAACACAGGCAAGACCTGATACTTAGGTCAAAGTTAGTCTAAAGTGTCCTTCCCATATTTTGAGACTTAGTAAAGTCCATAATGACATTTAGACCTTTTCTTTTTTTTCCAGATTTTTTTATAGACTGGGGGTATTGCTCAGTGGTAGAACATTTGCCTAGCAAGCGTGAGGCCCTGGGTTCAATCCCTAACACTGAAAAAACAAAACAAAGATTTTTACAGATGTTTTATTTGGTCATTTTTCTCTTGGTTTCCAATGTCTTTGGCCTGTTGTCATCTTTTTCTCACACCTGCATTTCCCTCTCCTTTTTCTTTGTATCTTCTCTGACTTGGGACCTTTTAATTATGATTACTTCTTACAGTGCAATGACCAAAAGATAAAGAATTCTAGCTGCAGTTCTTACCTTTGAGAATAGGATGTTTTCCCTTTTTTGGCAATCCATTGATTGGCCTTGTTTCAGGTCACTGTTGGATTTATGTTCCAAGTTACTGCTTTCAAATTTTATATTCCCTCAGAAGCTTGGCCTTGGATTGAGTTTAGATTCAAGAGAAAACTCCAAATTGTACAACTTAAATTCATGATGAATCTATGCTGGTCTTAATCCAAATCTTTAACAAACTCTATAAATATTAAGATGTATATATAGCATTGGCTAGGCATGGTGGTACATACCTCTAATCCCAGTCAGGCGAAAAGCAGATGTTAAATTGGATCATGATCCAAGGCTGGCCTGTGGCCAAAAAGAAAAAAAAAACCAAAAACCTCATGAGACCCTTTCTGAAAAAATAAAACTAAAGCTTAAAAAGAAAAAAAGCCTGGAAGCATGGCCTAGGTGGTAGAATGCTTGTCTAACAAGTTCAAGTCCCTGAGTATCTAGTATGTTTGTCCTACCACCACCATCAAATACCTGTACACCAGTTGAGAAGCAAGAAGCAGGACCCCTAACATTCTGTTCTACAATTCAGATCTTTTTTTTTTGAGATAAGGTAGGAAAATCGTCAAAGCTGTCAGATTTACCACTGGTTCTTGATATATTAGATTCAGGAGAGATTCTTTGAGAGACAAACTGCAAAGTAAAGAGGATAAACTTAGGAGCTAGATTACTTAGATCTTGATTCTTGCTCTTAGCAGCTGTGTGACCTCAAGCAGGTTCCTTCTCTTTGCTTCTGGTTCCTTGCCTATGGAATAGCTTATTTTAGTATCCTCATTATTGAGTTTTCAATAAGAATTTAGGTTAAACAGTTGAACAGTGCCTCAGTTCTTATAAGTAATCAGCAAATACTAGGTTTTTCTCTTTTAGTATGCTTTAGGTTCTCCAAATGACTTATTTTAAACAAGTTTGAGGATTTCTACGTATGTATCTTTTGTCTTAATAGTTCTTATTTTCTTTAAATTGTATTGCTTATTCTTGGTATTTTACTTCTACATTAAAATTTTGGGATATGTAAGGTCTAATTGGTACAAATTTTGTGATTATTAGGTTAATATCTCAGGGTTCCACTGTCCAAAGCCCAGTTTCCTTTGCAAAATGGTATTCATATAGGATCTATTTCCAAAAATTAATGGAAGAATTGAGCTAATTCTGCCAGTCATGTGGCATTTTGAATTGTACTGTGACAAAATGAGTATGATGTATACTTTGCCATAGGTTACTCTCGGTGGTTCAGGCAAGAGCTGGAATAACACATCCAGTTTACCTTGTCACCCCTCATGTGTTTCCAGGCTGCCACCTGAAAGACTTTGGAGATTTGAGTTTTACTCCAGTTCCCAAAGATGATCTCTACAACAACCTGATAGTGAATCCACGCTCGGTGGGCCTTGCCAATCAGGAACTGGCTGAGGTGGTTAGTAGAGCCGTGTCAAGTGGCTACAGCTGTGTCACTGTAGGAGGAGACCACAGGTAAGAGGGTGAAGGGTTAAATTACATGTGCTTTGGGCTGACCATTTAGAGTCTTTATCTCAGTGCCTCACCTGGAGAAAAATGCCCTACAGAATTTTTAGGATATACTGTACCTATTAGCATTTTAATGTCTAAGATCATGAGCTGCTAGAGGCACTGTGTGGTTTGCTTTTTAGTCACTGTTTCATGCTTACCTCCTGGGAAGTCTTTGAGACACTGTCTTAAGACTTGCATTTGGCTGTTTGGGAAAACTAGAAGGATCCATTAGTAGGCTGAATGTATGCATTTTTGTTAGAATTTCTGCTAATAGATCTATTAGAGATCAACCCTTGGCATTCTGTCTTCCCCAATATGGACCCTAATTAACCAATGAAATTAGTCCTTTGATCATTTGTTTCAAAATGGAACAATATGTACTTTGTAGAGTACTGATGCTTTTTCCAGCAGTGCTAAGGGATTGTTAGAAACTTGTGATCTATTAGGACTGGATGAAATAAATAACTGTGGAATAAAAAACTAAACAATAATCTACAGAATTTTAGAGGAGGAAGAAGTCAGCCGGGGCTAGGATAGTCACATTTCACACAGGAGATGATATGAGCTAAGCAGTATTGAACTTCGTATGTATTTGCAGTTAATCCTAATGATGCCATGAGATGGATATGGTTTTATCTAATTTATTGCTAGAAACTCTGAGGCACAGAAGTTACTTTATTCAAGATCTAGAACCAGGAAGTAGCAGAGCTGGGATTCAAATCCGATGTGCCCCACAGGGCAATTTCTCTTTTCAGATCCAATCTGGTAGTTTTCCCTGAGATGCTCAGAGAACTTTTCAGATCACTACCAAAAGTTAAATCTTTGCTACAATCAGAGAAGCAGGTAAATTCCTTATTAGGAATAAAATTTCAGGCAGGATAAGAAAGTGGTCAAACCCATGGTTTGGTGTGATGATTCACTCCTGTAATCTCAGCTATTTGGGAGTTAGAGATTGGGAGGATTGCAGCATAAGGCCAGCATAGACAAAAAGTTAACAAGGCTCCCATCTCAACTAATAAGCTGAGTGTGGTAACACACACCTGCCATCTCAGCTATGCAGGAAGCTATAGGCAGTAGGATCGTGGTCCAGCTGCCAAGGCAGAAATATGAAACCCTATCTTAAAAATAACCTAAAAGCAAAAAGGGCTGAAGGCAAGGTTCAAGTGGTAGAGTGCTTACCTAGTAAGCACAAGTCCTGAGCTCAGACCCCAGTACTGCCAAAAAAAAAAAAAAAAAAAAAAAAAGGGGAGAGGAGGGAACAGACTCAGGCTCTCTATACAGGCAATCAGGGCATTCAGTTAAATCATCCAGAGGCCTTGTTTCCTCGCTCAGCTGTCTGGAAATTTCTTCTGGACAAGTCTCACTATTTGGGAACCTCATAAATGTGATTATCAGTCTGTTTTCTCTTTTGCTTGTAGCTTTAGATCCTGCGGCCAGGTTACTGTTTACCTGTTTACCATTCAATGCTAAAGCCTTGGCTGTTAGATTCTAGAGAGGAACAGCTGCTGAATATTTTAAAGGAAGAACATTTTTAGGTCACTCCTCTTGCTATATATAAATACTACCACCTTCATCATCAAACCAATCCTGATTGAACAAACCAAGCATTATTACCCTTTATGGAAAGGGAAACTGAGGTCGAAAAAAATTAGGTGCCTTGTCTTAAGTTGCAGAGCTCTTCCTGAACTAAAAGTTCAGTATTCTGACTTAATCCACTGCCTTTAAAAGGCCTAGTACCCTAAAAGACTGCTTCATGCTGTCCTGACTGAGGATGGTCATAATAATTGGTTCCAAAATGCTTAAACTGCATTTCCCATCCCTGTCAATTTCTCAGTTAGTGGGAAGCTGGGCAGCTTTCCAAGCACAATCTCCTCTATATCCCCACAGTTGAGCTAGGACAGGTAGTTGATGCAAGCAGAACCCAAGGACACAGAAAGACTTTGATATTTGAAATCCCATGCTAATGTATGTTAGATAACATGTAACCTGTTTTGTTTTGTTTGATTTTGGCAGTACTGGGTTTTTGGTTTTTCTTGGTAGGGTTGGGGTTTAAACTTGGGGCTTTGTGCTTGCAAAGCAGGCACTTCACAATTTGTGCCACACCTCTGGTGCATTTTGCTCTGGTTATTGTGGAGATGGGGTCTTGTGAACCATTTGCCAGCCTGGCCTCAAGCCATGAGCCTCCTGATCTCAGCCTCCCAAATAGGTAGGATTATAGGTATCAGCCACCCACCTCAACCTGTTTTATTCAATGGTCTACATGAGATCCTTAATTGAGGCTGCCCTGTTATTTCAATGACTAGTACCTTTAACTTTGCAGGTTTTATGATGTAGCACATGTAAGCTTTATAAAAAGCTGTAATAATTTTATTTAAAAAATTTTTTTTGGGTGGCACTGAAGTTTGAACTCAGGGCCGCACACTTGGCAGGCAGGGCAGTGTGCCACTTGAGCCACTTGGCTAGCCCTAATTTTTTGTGTATCGTGTATATGCACTGAATGACCCAAGGCCTTATGTATGCTAAGCAATTGCTCTACCACTCATCTACAGACCTGCGTAATTCTTAGCCTTAAAAATCCACATAAACTGGGTAAGGTGGTGCGCTCTTGTCCTAGCTACTTGGGAGCTGAGACGGGAAACCACCTGAGCTCGCAAGTTTGAGACCAGCTTGAGAAACGAATCAAGACCATATCTCAAAAAAAAGTTAGTTTAATTGATTCTTTGGACATTAGAATTCTGTCGTCTCCCAGATAGATCTCCCTTAAGAGCATTTTTGAGTTGTGATCATTTAATAGATTTCATTCATTGAACAAATATTTGCAGGCCTTCTCTTGGTCAGGGCTATGATTTAGGGAGTAGCAATGACATCTGTCACACTGCAGGAATAGCCAGTCATCAGCATGGAGTCTTCAGTGCTTTGCATTTCTCCTGCCTAATCCACTCGGTTAATCTTTGGGAGCTACAACCAAGGGACTTGTCTCACCCTAACCAACCTCGGTCTAGACCTTGACTTTGCCCTGAGTTCAGAGTGTAAGCTGTTTTGGCTGAGGTATTTGTTACTCCGGGTGTTTGCCAAGCAGAGGACCTTGAAGATTATTCTATTTCTTTGCAGCCTGGCAATTGGTACCATTAGTGGCCACGCCCGGCACTGCCCAGATCTCTGTGTCATCTGGGTTGATGCCCATGCTGACATCAATACACCTCTCACCACCTCATCAGGAAATCTCCATGGACAGCCTGTTTCATTTCTTCTCAGAGAACTACAGGACAAGGTCAGTGGGCAAAAATGAGAAGAAAGGTGATGGCTTGCAGGGTTATCTTGGGGCTCTGGTTCAGTAACATTTTAGTGAAGGAGAGGTTGAATGTGGCTTATCATTCCTTCATTAGTTCATTAAACACTATTATGGGTGAGGCAGTCTGCTAGATGCTAGAGGTATAAAGAAAACATGGTCCCCCTGCTCTCAGGGTTCCTAATCTTCTAAGAAAGTTATGTGGTGGAGTGGGTATAACTGCAGTGATGGACAGAACTCCCACAGCTTGAGGACCTATTGGTTACAGGCTTCCAGGCCACTTCCTTAGGTATACTGGTCTAGAAGGTTAGTAACACCATGATGGTCTTTGGGTAGTATTTTCCCAAGATGTTAAGACAGGGGAATCAGAATTAGACTAACTAGAATATGTATACTCCTCCTCTCAGAATCCAGGACAGATTATTCATTAAAGATTCAGGAAAGACTATTCAGTAGGCAGAATTCATTTGGCTGTTGGCAACTTGATGACAGCTAAGTTATCCTTTAAGAACCCATCTGTAAACAATTAAGTGATACGCAAAGGGGTGGAAAAGGGCTAATCAGCATATGACTGCTATTTAGGTAAGCTAATGAGAAACGACTGCCTTAGAAGAGATATTTCTGGAGAAAGGTGTACTGTTTTGCATCTGCCTTTGTGAAACATTTCCACTTGTATCAGTTCCTCTTGTAGCTTAAGTAAACATATCCTGTGGACAGGAGAAGGTGGTGACATAACCTTAGGTATGATTTTTTTTTTTTTTTTTTTTTTTTTTGGTGATTATTTTGGTTAACTCTGTACATTCTTCTCTTCATAGGTACCACAACTCCCAGGATTTTCCTGGATCAAACCATGTATCTCTTCGCCAAGTATTATATACATTGGGCTAAGAGATGTGGACCCTCCTGAACAGTAAGTCGATGCACTAGGGTTAGGCCTGTACTGGCCACTTAATTTCCTCTTCAAAGTTAATGCTTAACATGATCTGCTTTAAGTCAATATGAAGCCCCCCTTCCATATACATTTGTTAAAGCTGCTTTTTAAACTAAGGAGTACTTTATATCTTGCCAGTTTTATTTTGAAGAACTATGATATCCAGTATTTTTCCATGAGAGACATTGATCGACTTGGTATCCAGAAGGTCATGGAACAGACATTTGATCTGCTGATTGGCAAGTAAGTTATTACAAGTCTACCTCTAGGTCCTGGCTGGGGTGGGGGAGGGGGGTGGCGGCAAGGCAAACTCTTAATGAGCTGCACATTTAAGCCTGTCTCTTGAACATAGTAACTTTACTTTTAAAATAAAAGAAAAACAGTGGCTGGATGCTGTGGCTGACACCTGCAAGCCTAGCTACTCAGGAGGCAGAGATCAGGAGGATGGTGGTTCCAAGCTGAGTTGTGTGGGTGGGGGGTAGGGGTAATGAGAGGCCCCCATATCAACAAACAAGTTGGGCAAGGTGGTGCATGCTATAATCCCAGCTAGGCAGGAGGCAGAGGTAAGAGGATTGCAGTCCAGGCTGGCCTGGGCCAAAATACAAGACCCTATTTAAAAAATAACTAAAGCAAAAGGGGAATGGCTCAAGTGGTAGAGTGCCTTCCTAGTAAGCATAAGGCTCTGAGTTCAAACTCCAGTAGCAAAACCAAAACGACCCCACCCCCCAAAAAAATAAAACCCCTGCAAACTGTGTATATATAGGGTTATATAAAGACATAACATGAAATAAGTCATATTCTTCCTCTGGGGTTCAAAGGGTTTTCTTTTAAGTCATTGCCTGAATCCTGTCTCTCATAAGTTTCTCTTTATCTCCATTTTAATGTTTATCTCTTGTGTTAGACGCATTCATTGTTTCAGTGGTCCCGTCCTTTCTAGCTTCAACTGACTTATATTAAGCAAATCTTAGTGTAGAAAGATGGCAGGTGAATGCTAATCAAATGCTAGAGGGTATTTTCTCAATATTGAGACTTTACTTCTGAGGGATTAATGTCAGAACTGCCATCTAGTTATTCCCTAAACTAGTAAGAAATTTAGTTATGGGCTAGAGGTGTGGCTCAAATGGTAGAGCAGCTGCACAAAAAAGAAAAACAGAAAGAAATGAAGTTATTTGGCATAGAGTACATGTTCCAGCCATTGCACACCTGCACTCGAGTTGGAACTGGAAGATGAGGACAAATGGCAGTATCATGAAGCAGCATAAATGGTGCTAATATGCTAATCTCAGTAACTTCCAGGAAGAAAAAAACTGGAAATATTCCATCTTATCAAAGTACCAGGACCGACAGCAACAAAATCAAGGAGTTGCAATCATAGGCAGAATGATACAACCAAGTATGTCTTCTCTTGTCTTTTCCTTTCCAGAAGACAAAGACCAATCCATCTGAGTTTTGACATTGATGCATTTGACCCTACACTGGCTCCAGCCACAGGAACCCCTGTTGTAGGGGGACTTACCTACAGAGAAGGCATGTACATTACTGAAGAAATACACAACACAGGTATGTAGCAGCCAGGTCTGCAGCCTAATGACTACGTATGTAAATACGGGAAGTCTCTTGCCTGCAGGGGATCTTCTCTATTTCACAGCACTGCCGACTGTTTTTCACTTAAACTTTGATAGCTAAAAATCATATGGCCAGTTTAATAAAAGATATAGACATTTAGAGCCATGCAAAATATGCTAAGGTATTACTGGGTGGGGGCGGGGTGGGGACACACCAGACTGCCAACCTCAGTTCCTTGTGTGAGCTGTGTGAAGGTAGAGTAAGATAAGGCAAGGCCAAGTAACTACCTTTCACTCCAATGTAAGAGGTCGTTGGTTCATTGAGACTTGGCATTTTGGAGTCAAAGCTGATTTCTTGAAGGTGTAAGTTGGACAATACCTTGATCCTTTCATCTAGAGTGAGTCTTGTACCAGCGCTTGTTTTATAGGAACTTTAATAAGGATAGTGTTGGATAAACAGCTGACAGAAAGAGAAATAAGATGAGCTCTAGATCTTCAAGAGTGACTCCTGCCAGGCATGGTGGTACAAGCCTGTAATCCTAGCACTTGGGAGGCTGAAGCAGGAGGATCATAAATTTGAGGCCATCCTCATCTACATAGCGAGTATGAGGCCAGTTTGGGCTGATACAGAAAGAATGGCTACCAGTGATTAACTTTCCCCAACCAAGGCTTATTAGCAAACGGTTTCCAATTCTGATTGAAAGCTTCTGATTTTAAGGGTACTTTAAATGACCATTCCTTCCAAAATTTTAACTACTACCCCAAGATACTGTTTTAGTAATTATCTCGTAATACTAGGTATAGATGGAAAGAGAGCAAAGGTTCAAAGGTACTAGGAACCCTTGACCAGCTGGGGTAGAAATGGGCATTGAGCCCTGGAGCTTGCTAGAATCTTAGGTAAGTATTGCTTATCAGATCTGAGAGCAGCAAGACGGTTTTATTCTCAGTCCCACAATCTTAGATATTGCCATTGGTCTTTGGGTTAGGGACTGAGAACCAGAAGGTTCAGTCCTTCACTTTATTTCCCAATGACACCATTCAGAGGAGGGATTAATAGCCTAAGCACTTAGACATGGCAGTGATTATATCTTCTTATATTTTCCCTTCCCCTACTGCAATTTTATTTTTTTTTGGTGGTACTGGGGATCAAACCGAGGGCCTTGCACTTAGGCTACCCCGTCAGCCCTTTTGCTTGTATTTTGTTTTTGAGATAGGGTTTTGTGCTAACTTTGCCCTGGTTGGCCTCAAACTGCAATGCTCCTGCCTCCACTTCCTAAGTAGCTGGGATTACAGGTGTGTACTACCATGCTGGCTTGAGATATTTTATTCAAGGCTGTCATGACACTCAACTGACACATAAAGCACTTTGCTTAAACTAACTTGCAGGATGGTAGTAGTTTGGAAACATAGGTACTTTAATAGTGCAGGCCCTCTTGATTACTACTTTTTGGGATATGCTAAAGGTGGTTTAGCTAGTAGAAATTGGACACAAATCATCAGACACAGGTCCATGTACAGGAATGGAAATGCTACAGTAACCAGTCATTGCAGTTTTGCAGTGCGTACTCAATTATGCATTGCTAAGAATATAGGACACCACCAGATACAAGGGCACTGAGCATATCATGTTCTATAATGTGATAACAGTAAGCCATCAGTTCTATTCACCCTTGATTCCAGACGCTATAGCCACCTCAGATGCTCCCAGATACTTATTCTTGAATATTAGTTTGTTCAGATGACTCTCCAATGGCAGATTACCTTCATCCAGAAGAGCCAATTAACAGGTTCTCTAAAGAAACAGGCCATGGAACAGAGATGGAAGTAGAGGGCAGATTGATTGCTTCTTCCCTTCCCCTCAGCCCACTCCAGACCAAATGAACACTAAGGATTGGACACCAGCTTTCAAACCCTCACAGAAGGCAACTAGAATCCAAACTAAAACAACACATGGTTGAATCTTCCTTTGACCAAGTGCCAGGATGCTTAGCCAGTCTTCTGGGAGACATAAATTATGTCAGATGTTGGAATATGCTCTCAGAACTCAGACACCAAAGGGCAAAGTTTGGGCTTGCTGGTGGAGTGGCCCAAGTGGTAGAGTACCTGCCTAGCAAATTTGAGGCCCTGAGTTCAAACCCCAGTACATCCAACAAAATCAAGTTTGGGCTGGGTGTGGTGGTACATGCCTATACTCCCACTACTCAGGAGGCTGAGACAGAAGAATCATGTTTGAGGCCAGCCTAGGCTACATAAAGAGACCCTGTCTCAAAACAAAAGGAATAAAAGTTTCCAGTAATAACTACATTTCAGGACATATGCCTAGTGGTACAGCATGTGCTTGGCATGTGCAAGACCCTGGGTTCAATCTCCAGCACTTAGGGATAGGAGGAACAGATACAGTACCACAAAACCTGACAGCTATGCCTATTAAGTTAGTTGAACAGGGGTAGACTTATTTCATTGCCTTAAAGATTTATTTCAGTCCTACTCTAATAAACTAACATTTTAAGGTGCAGGGGGCCTTCTGCCAATAGATAATTTTATACTGGAAATGACTTGTTTTTACTAAGTGGGACAGCCCTCACTGAAAGTAGCAGCTCTAGAATTTTCTGATGTTTTGTCATACCTTGTTCTTCTAGGATTGCTGTCAGCACTGGATCTTGTTGAAGTCAATCCTCGGTTAGCCACTTCGGAGGAAGAGGCAAAGGCTACAGCTAGCCTGGCAGTAGATGTGATTGCTTCAAGTTTTGGTCAGACAAGAGAAGGCAGTCACATTGTCTATGGCCAACTTCCTACTCCTAGTTCACCAGATGAATCGGAAAACGAAGAACGTGTGAGAATTTAGGAAATACTGTGCACTGGCACGTTTCACAATGGGCATTCCAGAGTTGCGAAGCACTTAAGGGGACATATATTAAATGGTTGTTTGGGTCAATATTGCCTTAATGAGAACATCTGTGCATTCTGATAACTTCCTCTCCATTTTGGTGACCAAAAATGCTACTGTAAATGTATTTGGTTTTTTGAAGTTCACAAGGTATTGTTATGGTATGTAAATTTGAAGACGTCATAAACAGCATTTATTACCTTGGTATATCATACTTCCTTCATATTTACTTGGTTTTCCATTTGCCCTCCCTCTTCCCCACAATCTGGCTACACAGTGCATCCTTGAATGGTGAGCACACAGCAGCAACATGTTATACAGTATCCCTAAACCACTCATTCACAGGCTCAAGATTCTGGTCCACAAACTCTTCCCTGTAGGAAGTTCAGTGCTTGCGAAAGAATTTGTAATAAACAAGGCCTCCCAGGATGGCTATCTCCAATAAGATGACAATGGAAAGCAGCAGCTTGTTGGTAGTCACTCTACAAAAAAAAAAAAAAAGGAGGAAGCAGTAGTCAGTAGTCTGGATAACCTTATTTCTTGCTGTTTTTACTACCTTAGGGTTTGACCTGGGGCCAAGGCTGGATACTGACTGGCAGGCTGAGTTTGTATGATCACATAGCCACTTAGCAAGTTCTTTGGTGATAACTTACAAGGTTCTTTTGCTGTAACTTAGGGATAACACTGACTACTTCACAGAAATGTAGAAAGGCAGGACAATTTCAAAGCACAAAAAATGGTCTTTATTCTAATGTTTTCCAATTGCATTTCTGCAATTGGAAATATCGTATCATCTAGCCATACAGCGCTGCATCAGTTGTGAGTGTAGGCTGGGAGAAGGGTTCGGGGCAGATCCTTCCGCGTCAAAGTCAAGTTCGCAGAGGGTCCTGCTTTTAAGATGATTAACTAGAAGCCTGGGTATTGGCTTTTAATCCCTTGTAAACTCCTCCCCTTTTTACTATTTCGTCCCTATTTTTCCCTCTGTTCTGTTATCCAGACAAGTTATCTCTACTCAAAAAATTTTCTGTCTTGTCTATACACACACACGAATCGTTCTCTGGCTCTCAGGTCTTCACTTTGGTATTCTCCCTGTTGTGGAATCACACTATTAACTTGCCCTAATTTAAGCCTCAACAGGGCCAATACTTCCCTTGGCTCTGGTGTTCTTACTGTTATCACTTACTTGAAGGGTTTTTGGGTTTTTTTTTTTTTTTTTTTTTAAGTCTACTTCTTGCTAATAAGCCAGGACTCCCAGAAAAGGGCCTGGCTCTCTTTTGGCAGAGCCAAATCTTCTAATTAAGTTTTTATAAATACATTTCATGAAGCTATTTATTCCCATGTATCTTTTCTAAGGAATGTAAGCTGAAAGTAAATGCCTTTTCAGTGGATAAGTTTCCTACTGCTCCAAGTTGCAGCACGAACTTTAACAAAGAATTTCACCCTCGGATATTTAACTATAATAATCTTTATTATCTGCAGAGAGGTACTGAGTGCAAGGAGACTATGTGGTATCAAGCATTAAAGTGATTTATTAGGACTTTTGTAAGTCAATGTTTTTAAGCTTTCTTAGTTGAAAGGTATTAAAAGAAATTAAAATTTTTGAGTCTTTTTAAAACTTACTTTCTGGACATTGAACGGAGAATCTTTCGACTTTTGCTCAAGTTTTCACTTGTGTTTACCAGCTGGGAAGAGAAAATAGCAATTATTTCCCCCTTTCTTCAAAAGTATGTACTATATAGACTTGAACCAACATTGGGCATTAATGGGTCTATTGAAAAATGCCAAGAATTCAAACCAATTTAAGTAATGGCCACTGTAGAAAAGCCTGGAAAGGACAAGATGCTTTGGTACTCATCAAGGAGGCTTAGGCATCACTATATCCCAGGTGAGTGTTGAGCTGAGCTAATCTGTTATCTTGGCTACTCATAATAAACAGTACGGTTTCACAGGTAGTCCAGGCCTGTGACTATAAAGCAATTTAAGGTTTGAATTTCATCAGCCAGATTCCAGGAAAGTCTCCTGAGTTGATGCGTGTTTGTATAAACTGGTGGTTTGCCACTTTTGGGACTTTTCCCTTTTGACTGCCTGTTACTAATTGAGATAGCTGGAGGATATTTCTGCCCCTTGCCAACTGTTCTTATTCCCTGATGGCCTAGGTAAGTTGGTCTCTAAGCTCATTCTTTGGCATTTAAATTCAACCAATCTACTTGGTATGCTCAAAATTCAAAACTGATACAATCTGTTAGCAAGGTGCATTCTCCACAGCTTATCTTGAATTATCACTTTACTGTGAATTTTCACTGAAATGGGAAGGGAAACACTGATTAATTTTAAGGATGGAGACTTGCAGCTATTAAGATGTACGAGAAAATATCAAATCTCCACTGAGCTAGTATTTCTTGTCCAAATCTTGACCACTGTATCACTTTCAGTTTGGATTTGCCTTAAGCTATTAATACAGCATTCTACTGGCAAACTATTTTTTAAAATTCCTATGTAGATGAACTCATTTATAGGAAGAAATGTTATTTTTTGTAAGCCTCTTAGAGCTCTTAAAAAATTTAAGGCCACAATACAGTCATCGTTTGACCTAAGTATTTGTTTTCTCCCCATAATGATCCAATTTACCTTAAGTAACAGAGGTTATAGTCCAGGACTGAACTAGAATTTATAAATCTATAGCCTACCAATGGTATTACTTTTTGAATTGTGGAAAACAGCCTTCACTCTAAATGATGGGGTCCCAAAAGCAGATGTTTTCATAAGAATAGGAAAATATCCCACTTAGACAGGAGAAATTAAAATTTTAAACTGTGGCTTTGAGTCTTTACATACTCCTTTTGTTACATTCTCTTGCTAGTTAGTAAAGATGGAGTGACTGTAATCTTACAGAAATTAAATTCCTTCAGTTGTTTTTGTTCAAGAAAAAAACAAAAACCTCTACTGATATCTAAATCTTAGGGATGAAATTACTCAAAAGGAAGATTTCCTTTTAGCCAAGCAAATCTTTAAAAACTTAAGAAAAACAGAAAAACCTAAAGAATGCTCTTCTGAATTCAGAAGTGCTGTAGCTTCTGGCCTCAGTATGGCATCCAAGTGTGGTAGACCTATACACTTTCCCCATATTCCCAGACATACTCTGTTCTTGGTACGCTCCAACTGGTCTCGTTGCTCCCCCAGCTCTTCGATGATTTCTGAACCAATCTGGTCAGTCTCTGTGGCAATCCGATGGGAACGCTCGATACTTTGGGTGGCCCGGTTTAGGCTTTCAGTGCCTTGTAGAAGCAATGCCCTTTGAGTTTGGAGCCGATTCTGATAGGAGTATAGAAAGGAAAAGTTGGAAAAGTTAGGACTCCTTCCATTATAAACTCACTGTTGGTTTATTCCTTATGACCTTCCATGTGTAAAAAGGATATAGTAAGCAATAATTTTCATTATAGTCATTCCTTAGTATATTCGGAGCACTGGTTATAAGACCACTGAGGATGCCAAAATCTTCAGATATTCAATTTTCCTATTAAAAAAATTTGCAATCCAAGGCTAGTGGAGTATTCAGAAGCAGTGAATATACAGAAGACCAACTTTTAAGATAGAACCAAAGATGCTAATGAGCTATAAGATACTGTTCAAGGAGTGCCTGCTTTGCAAGAGCAAAGCCCTGAATTCAAACCCCAGCCTCACCAAAACAAAAAAGATCCTATTCCAGATCAGAGTAAAGTGAACCTGAAGTCCAATCAGCAGGCTCATAGTGCCTGTCATGCCATGCTTGTTACACTTAAGTGAAGCAAAGAGAAAAAGACTGAAAAAAAGCTGCAGGGAAAACCCTGCAGACCAGTTCAAGTTTATTTCAACATGTTTCTTGGACTAGTAACTTGAGAGGCAGCAGCCCACACTGGGAGGTGCAGTAGTGACCTCTGATAATGCACACAGTCTTAACTATGATAGTGCTACAAGCAAACCAGCTAACCTCCATAGCTCTTGAAAAAGATTAGTTCACTGAAAATTCCCACTTGAGTGGTCCTGAGGATTTAGGGACCACGAACAAGATATTCTTAGCACATAAATAAATCATTTAGAAGCCAGAGACATTACTATATTCTGGAAAAAAACTTAGGGGAATACATTCAGGGTGAGCCCCCCAAAATGCCTCAGGCCAAAACACAACTTTAAAATGATCACACTGGTAATGTGGTCTTAGGGAAAGTAGCATCTGGGGCTCAAGTAAGCTTCCCAACTCAGGTGCCCTCATTCTCTAAATCCCCACTGAAGTTCTACTCTACCTATAATCCTAAACACAGAGAGCATGAGAACAAAAGTAGCCTTTGTCAGGCCAGAATTAATAACCACAGATAGATGGGGTGCAGCACCACATTCTGAGCTATTCACAGCACAATTGAGGCCCAGCTCACAGAGCTTACAATAGGACACATGACATGGCAGTAAGGACATCGTCAAGAAGTAGATTCTCAGAGAAGCAGAAAGCATTTTCATGTAACAAACAGCCTACAAAGCAGTGGATAAGGAAACCACTGAATGAGTTTCAAATAAAACTAGTTACAAATGAAGTTCAGTTCAAAAGAAAAAAGTTTTTTTAAATAAAAGATACAGATTTTCAAATGATTAGGCTAAAAGAGCACAAAAAGACAGTAACATCACTCAAATTGTCCTCAAACAGATTTGGAATAATTCTACTGAAGGTGGTAATTGTTATCTAACATAATTTATGGAGCTGGGCATGGTGTTGCACACGTATAGTCCCTGCTACTTGGGATGCAGGGGCAGGAAGCACATGTTAGATTGGGCATTTCAGGCCACCTCAAGCAAAACACTGAGATCCCCTTCTCAAAAATGTTATAACTTATAATTTCTGAAACTAATGATTTTAAAGCGAAATGTTTGGGTTTATAACCCTTTTATTTTTAAACGACGAAAGTCACTTTTACAATTTCTATTCTAATAAGCTTCACCTGCCTCTTTCCTGTCTCTTTCACAAGTTTTACATCATTCTCAAATTGTCTTGTTTTGACATCAGCAATGTCACACTAGTGTCATTCCTTTCAACTATAATCAAGATGCGCCACAAAATGGGATTTGATTAAAACTCTATCACTAACTTTTGTTCAGTCTGAAGTGGTGAGCCCCTTTCCTTTTCTCATGCTACTTCCCAGTCAATTTCTACTTCATACTTGTGGAATTTAATCCAAATGCAGCACATTAAATTTAATACTAGTGAAGTTTTACTTTATTCCCTTAACTATCCAACTTCTCTAGATGGTTACAGAATACAGGTTTTTAATTAGTTCAATTTTATACATTAGAATTCTGAATGTTAGGCACTCTGGCTCACTCCAGTACAGTACTAAATAGGGTGTCAGAAGGACCATTACAGAGAAGCACTCTGCATTTCTACTATATCAGTTGTTGGTCCATCTTGATATTAAAGTAGAGGAAAGCTTAGACTAATTTTGTAACAATACTCTGATAGATTAAAAACTACCTGAGTAGCTACTTGAGAAGCCTCTCTCACTTGAGCCCAGGAGATGGAGACCAGTCTGGGAAGGCAACATAGACCCTGTCTCAAAAAAGAATTAAACTTCTGGCTGGTGGAGTGGTTCAAGTGGTAGAACGCCTGCCTAACAAGTATGAGGCCCTGAGTTCAAACCCCAGTAACCACACACACACACACACAAAATTAAAACCTAACTGAATTTTTTGGGCACACTTGAAAAAGTTAAAATTTAAATGGAAGAATAAAAGAGCCAGGTGCTGGTAGCTCATGCCTGTAATCCTAGCTAGTTGGGAGGCAGAAATCAGGAGGATCACAGTTTGAAGCCTACTCAGACAAATAGTTCACCAGACCCTATCTTGAAAATACCAATCCAAAATAGGGCTGGTGGAGTGGCTCAGTGGTAGAATGCCTGCCTAGCAAGCATAAGGCCAAATTCAAATCCCAGTACCACCAAAAAAAAAAAAAAAAAAAGAATAAAAGCCATTAGATCAACAGGTTCAATTAATAGTCCAGACAAAAATAGGAAACAGTGATATGCTGTTACCACACAAAGTACCAATCCATTGCCTATTTGTCTATATGTACACAAAGTAATCTAAAAAAGCATATAGTTTAGAAAGAGCTGAATTAAAAAGACCATGTACCAGAGGAGAGAAGGGGAACTGGATGCAGGAATGAGAACAAAGACAGGAAAAACAACAAAAATCCAGTATGCACTGATAACATGAACTGTTTAATCCTTGTACCACAGGCCCATAAAGGGGAAAAGAAAAAAAAAAAAAGCCAACACTTACCATATGCTCATTCTCTAAGGCATATGCACCAAATTTCATGTCTCCTCGGCCTCCAGGTGTGGCTGTCAAAGGAGTGCTTCTGACTTCCCGGTAGAGTTTGGCAAGGTCCTTCCGGTAGTTTCGCAGCTTAGACATCATGGGGTTACGGAAAGATAAGGGTGCATACCGTAGTTCTTCCTCCATCTCTGCCAGCTAGGAAGACAGAAAACAATGAGTAGGCGGCCTGGCTCTCCCTCTCTCCTTTAGGATATGCCTAGTTGGAACTCATCAAGCCACAGATGACCCCCAACAACATTCGGTGGTATGCTCCATGAGGCTGGAGCCCCAAATGCATGTTCACTTCATTTCAAATGCCTTTAAAAAATAGTGCCCAGAAGGCTTTCACTGAAAAGATACATGTCAGACAAATGAACTAGTGGGTTAGAGGACAGCTCAGTGGCAGAGTGCTTGCCGATCAAGCATTTCCAAGATCCTGGACTCTATCCCCAACACTGCAAAAATCAACAAAATAAATTAGGTGTACTATATAACTTATTAAATGTTTTACATACATTCTCATTTAGTTCCCACAACAAATCAATAGAGTAGGAAATACGTTCTCCAGTTTACATACAACGTAAAGAAACCTACTCAAGGTTATAGAGTAAGATGACTCAAGATTCAAAATCTTCAAATTCTTGGCTTCAATATACAAATTTTTTAGCCTGATATGGCTCAACACTGCTAACAAGAAGTACACTGACGTATACTATACTAAAAATGATACAGGTTGGTATCAAGGTTCCTCTTCTTCCTCTTCCTTCTGTAAACTATCTCTAAGACAGATAACTAGGGGCCCAGAAGCAGGTTGCTCTGGGGAATCAGATAACCATTTCTCTGGGATAAGTAAAATGTAACACATAGACATGATCATGAGAGACCTCAAATTAACTTTCATTTGCTAAGGATGAGAACAGAATTATTAATTTTGCCAAATTCAGAGAAAGAAAGTATCTGAACACCAAACAAATCAGTAGTGGCTTAAAGATTTTTAAAATGCTACCAAGATGTTAACTGAAAGAGGACTCATTACATAACAGGTACCATGGCTATGCACAGCTGCATACTGGTATTAAGTGTCCAGCCAGGAGCTGGTGGCTCACGCCTGTAATCCTACTACTCAGGAGGCAGTGATCAAGAAGGATCATGGTTCGAAGCCAACCCCAGCAAATAGTTCACGAGACCCTATCTCGAAAAAAACCATCACAAAAAAGGGCTCAAGGTGCAGGTCCTGAGTTCAAGCCCCAGTACCACCAAAAAAAAAAAAAAAAGTGTCCATTACTCCCACTATGGAGACAGTTTCCAGTCTAGTGGCCTGGTCTTCCTTAAAACAGATACAGAATGAGAAAAATATGCAGATTGGCTTAACTACTCAGAACTTCCTTGGAATAACTGGAAAATTGATCTTCAGCAAGGAAGTTCTCTGGCCTAAAAAATTTTCTTCTTGGTCTGTTCTCAGGGTAGCAAAAAGTAGGGGCAGCTATTTCTGCAGAGTATTTATTACCAAGGACCTGGATTTTAGCTACAATCTTAATGGATTTGCTAAATCTACAGTGGAAGGAGCTAGGACTCTTGCTTCCAAAGGGTTAGAACACAAAATTTTTTTCTAAAGAAAAGCCACAGGTTAAGAGAGAAGCAGACCCTATTGAACCACTCAGCAACCCAAACTGATTTCTAACAGGTTCTAACTGGAACTCATCCTGTTCACACGTGATTTGCCTGAAGAACCAAATCCAGCTACCATGCTGTCTGAAGACACAAAGGAATATGGCTAGAATCATCTCTGGCCTACATTTTCTGTGACAGCAAGAACAGTAACCTATCCTAATGGGCAGCCCTTAAGAGGTTTTAAAAGACCACTTGAGTAGAAGTATCGGAATGACTGTACTACTAACATGAGGAATGTGTTACCAAAACCTTTTTCAGGACAGTCTTCAGACTTTACCTACTTGTGTTTATCACCTGCCAACCAATACCCATCTCCACCAAATAGTCTCTTTTAGTAATAGTCAAAAATCAAGATTAATAGACAGGAATAGGTAATCTGTGATCAGTCACAGCATTAATTCTAGAAAAGACCAACACCAAGTAGAAGAAACAAGGACTTGCTTGCTCCTCATCTGTTCTCACCGTTTCATTTGCTTCCTGTTGCTTTTCATCAAAATCTCTGATCAACTTCTTCTTCTCTTCTAGAAAAGATAGAAAAGTTTCAAACACTCATTACTGCTTCCACACATTTGGAGAGACCATTCCCTCTGCTTAGGATAGCCTCCCCATTTCTTTCTGGTAGGGGCAGAAATACTTATCACCCCAAAGGCATTTAGAAATGTATGGGGACTGAGATTTTTCTGCACTCATGTTAGCTGTAAGACTTCCTCCTTTATTATTCTTTTGTTAATGGATTTGAAAAATCTACATTCAAGAGGCAAATTCTAGAATGATTAAAAAAATACATCAGTGAAAGTAGGGGAAGTAGAGGTAGGCTTATGAGCCTTCTCAGTCTTTTTTGTTTTGGTGGTAGTGGGATTTGAACTCAGGCAATGGTCCTGTCTAGGCATGTACTCTACCACTTGACCCATGCCCCCCTGCCCTTTTTTGCTTTAGTGATTTTGTATTTTTAGCTGGGGTTGACCTTGAATCATGATCCTCTTACCTATGTTGTAAGTGATGCCGGGACCACAGAGATGTACCACCACACCTAGTTGTTGGTTGAGATGGGGCAATGCTAACATTTTGCCCTGGCTCGCCTGAAACCATGATCCTTGCAAAGGTCTACCTCCTGAGGAGCTGGAATTACAGGTATGAGCCACCGCACCTGACCCTTGCTTCTCAGTCTTTTTAGAGTTGAAATAGTCCACTGTTTGCCTAATTTCACACCTCCTCCTATGAGTGCTCAATAGCTTATAGACTTTTAAAAGAAATGCAACCCCTTTAAAAATAATTTGAAAAACTTCACATTTTGAGCTCCTTTATGAACTAAGATTTAAAACAAAAGGAAAGACTGAAATCATTCATTCTAATCATGAAGCCAGGAAGGCAAATATATAAAAGTTCAAAAGAGGCTGATCTTTATCCAATGAGAGGAATCACTAGCTGCCTTTTCATGCTTTCATCTCAGAAGCCAATGGCTGCTAGAGCTGGGATGGATGTCAGGGATCACCTACTCTAACCTTTCCTTTTTGTAGTTGAAAAACTGAGTGCCTTTCCAAGGCCATGGGAGGAGTGGCTGTGGGGCAACATTAATTCTAGAATGCAAGTCTCCTGTCTCTCAAGTCAATGCCTCTGTAGAGCACAGTATAAAATTGAAGGATGTTTTTGAGTTCCTAGGGTCTATAGTCTTTAGCAATTAGTAAATATGTTTAAAAAACAAAATCTCTTACTTTTTTTTTTGAGGAAATTAGAATGATACATATTACATGTGTAAAATAGGATGGGAACTAGAATCAAGAATGAGCTACTCCAGAACCACTATCCCCCATGCCACATGCCTGCCCAAACCTGTGTGAGGGACTCACTTTTATACTAACTGTCTCATTTGTAACAGGTGGATGATGGCACCATCTTCTGGACACAGAATACAATGGAAACTGCCTGCTTTGAAAAACAGAAAGCCTACCTTAATGTTCCCCATCTCTTACGGGGGCCTGAATTGCCAACCCAAGAATGACTAATTCAGTCTACTACAGTTCTGGGAAATAACTTCAGTTTCACCTGGGTTCTTTAAAAATATTTTCCTTCTGGTGCTCTACTGTACCACTTCTAGAACCTACAGCCTCACTTTGTAGACAGTTTACTTACTCTCAAACCATATAGAAATTAAAAGGCATCAGATTCCTCATCTGTAAACCGAATATGTAATAATACTGGCTTCACAGAATTGTTTGAAAGGGTTAAGAGAAGTAATGCAAACTAGCACTTAGCAAGTTCCAGGTATAGTAAAGATTCAATAAATAGGAACTACCGTTGTTTTTGAAAGTAAATCCTTAGGCAAGAAGACCTAGGGACAGCCAAAATTCACCAGAATATGAAGAGTTGAGAAAATTAAAACGTTATAGCCTGTGAGGAATTAGTGTTTACCAGCCTGGGGCATCTCGTATTCCTCAGTGATTTTTTTTTTTCTGACTCAAAATAGTGGAGTCTTGTGTACAATATTCTGAAAGTTAAGTGAATTAAAATGGAAAACTGACATGAGCTTTTTCTCTCTCTTGGTTATTAGTGATGGGAAGGCCAAATTGGAGCCAAATAACAAAGCAAGCAGGCTTTATTGAGAGTGTGCTCTTGTGCGAGGTTCACCATCCCCAAAGAGCAGGGCCAGAGAAGTCACACCGGAGAAATGGCAGCCCAGTTTTTTATAGCCTGGGTGAAGTCAGGGGCATCGGGATAGGTCGAGGTTTGGTGGGGAGGAGCTCGGGGTAATATGGATCTGTAGGACAGGTCAGGACCCATTGCCCGCCAGCAGGAGTTGCCATGGTAATCATGAAGGGAAGGAGGGAGCAGAGAGTCCCTGATAGCCATGGGGTGGCTGCCCACCGGCCAAACAGGCCTAACTGGAGGTGATGAGAGATGCAGAAAGGACACAGGATAGACAGAAAGTTGGGGCCAGGTGTGTTGGGAGCTCAGTGGAGAAACACAATAGTCCCATTGTTTCTTAATCTGTATTAATCTCTTCTCTGTACTCTGCTTCTTTTCTCTTTTAAGGCCTTATTCCTTTACAATACTTTAAAACCTTGCTTCTAAAAGTCTTCTTTTCTATTCTTTAAAGTTTCTTTCCTTAGACTCACTCTGTCCCATGTTTTCTCTTAGCTTTCTTTAACATAATCTCTCTTAAAGTCCTTGCCCTCAGACTTGCACTGTCCCATGTTCTCTTTAGCTTTTCTTTAGCTTAGTTTTTCTAAAGCCCATGTATAAAGTTCTTGGTGCAGACTTGCACTGTCCCATGTTCTCTCTTTAGCTTTAGCAATCCCCTTCAGTCAATTCTTTTCCCTTCAGCCAAAAAGCCCTTTCATCAAAAGGCCTCCAGCAATTTCCCTTCTGCTAAAACCCCACATCCAAAAGCCTCCCTTCATCCAAAAGCCTCCCTTCATCAAAAAAACCTGCTTTCATCCAAAAAGCCTCACTCACCCTTCGGCGAGTCTTTTATACCCAGTGATAAACGAGAAGGTGGAGCAACAGTTCTCAGGGAGGGGTGTGACATTGTAAAAAGAGGAATCTGTGTTCCTGCTTCTAAACAACTCAGAAAAAGCAGCTGAGCTGCAGCTCATCTTCTCACTCTCTTCTATGGCTGGGGCTGTGCCAAATCTCAGCCTACAGATTATTTGACATAAACATCTTAGGAAAAGCAGCTACTCTGTATCTTATGCTAGCCTTATTCTGTGGCTGGGACTGTGCTTATGTCCTCATAGGCTTCTCCTACTCTGCTCCCCACAGAAACTTTCAATAATTTTACTACATACCACACTCATTACAAATAGGCTACAAAACCAAAAGTAAAACTCATGATCATAGGTACTTAACATATTAATTAGTTAGGTTAAGCACAGAGAAACTAAGGCAGATGCTTTAAAGTGACAGAGGCCAATAGGAGAAGGGGACCAAGAACTAGAGAAAAGTTTAGTTTGAGAAGAATTAATTTAGAAGGTAACACACATGTACAGGAAAGCAGTGCAAGTCAACTCCCTGTATAGCTATTCTTACCTCAACTAGCAAAAACCCTTGGTCCTTCCTATTATTGCTTATACTCTCTCTTCAACAAAATTAGACATAAGGGCAAAATAGTTTCTGCCTGGAAGCAAGGGGGTGGGGGGGAGAGGGAAGGGGTGGGGTGGTTAAGGGAAGGGGCGGGGGGGGGGGGAAGGGGCGGGGGGGGGGAAGGGAGGAGAAATGACCCAAACATTGTATGTACATATGAATAAAAAAAAATGCACTTCTAAAAAAAAAAAATTAGGTTAAGAAATTATAGCACTTAAGGTTTTGGAGAAACAAACAGTGCAAACCCAAAACTAGAAATGTTGTAGGTGCTTAATGTAATATTAAGTGGATCATATATGGTAATAAGATTGCCACTGCTACAAAACCTTCCTAGAATAGGACAAATTGTGCCAGCTACCCTTCAAAGACTGAAACTGAATACAGACTATACTTTAGGGAAAATAAATCTTTCATTTTTAATAGATGTGTAGGTCAGTTTTTAAGAGTAATGAAAATGTGAAAAGCAAACAGAAATAAATTTTTCTCAGTTTCATAGTTATTTTCTTCCCAAGTCACAGTATTGATACATTCAATTATTCAACAAATATTTATAGACCACCTAGCAGGGACTAGGCACTATTCTAAGCTTAGGATATATAATAAAACAGGGCTGGTGGATTGGCTCAAGTGATAGCTGCTGCCTACCAAGTTGGAGGCCGAGTTCAAACCTCAGTACAGGCAAAAAAAAACATAATAAAACAAAATACTGAGTTTGCACTCCAGCCCAGGCTTTCAAACTTGAGTAGCCATCGGAAATTCCCTAGAGGGCTGTTTAAAGAGCAGTTTTGATTCAGCAAGTTTGAGTAGGGCCTGAGAATCTGCATTTCTAACAAGTTCCCAGATGGTGCTGATGCTGCTGATTTATGGACTGATCCCACTTTGAGACTACCTTCTAGTGACAGGAAGACAAACACTGTAAATATTATGTTGTAAAGTTCTGCATATGTTAGAAGATAAATGTATTGGAAAAAAAAAAAGTGGAGCAACAGGAAAGTAACTGTAAAAAGAGCTAGTATTCTTTTTCACTTAAATGAAATACCAGATTTCCCATGTATTGAAAGCAATGGCTAAGAGCTCTTACTTCTGTCAGGCAGTATTCTAAGGGCTCTGCATATATTAACTCATTTACTCCACACAAAACCCTATGAACTTAGATGCTATGATTTATCCCGCATTTTATTTGGAAAACTAGTTTGGTGAAGTAACTTGTAAGGTCACACAGCTACCAAGATGTGGATTTAACCCAGGCAGTGTGGCCCTAGAATTCTTGCTTTCGAGTATTACTATCCTGCCTCTCAATTCACATTAATATGTTCTTCATAAATGTTAACTTTTAATGGCAGAAGAAATATTTTGTCAGGCTAGAATGGACATACATTATGATCTTTATTCGACACATAGTCTTGATGTTCTTATCCACAACCCAAACTAGTCTGCTTGTCTTTTTGTGGGGGTGGGGGTGGGGGGGAGTTAGGATACTGGATTTTGAACTCAGGGCCTCATGCTTGCTAAGTAGACACTCCACCACTTGAGATCTGCCCCCCAGCCTCTCATATTTCTTATTTAGGTTCATCATTCACTCAACTGACAAAGTTAGAAAACGCAGAAACCCTTCAATCTTTCTCCATCACTCCTCTATTCAGTCAGGCTCATCAATTTCTGCCTCAGAATCACCTCTTGAATGGAGGATTCACTCTCCAGATTCCCAAGCTACCTAGGACAACTGCCATGGAGGCCTTTAACACTGTCCCCTATCACTCTCTTATCCTCCAGTCATCAGAGCCCTGCTTCTAAAATAAAATACACATTATTCAGCAGTCTAAAATCCTTTACTGATTCTCCGTATTAAGTCCAAAACTCTTAACAGGTTCTTCTACAGTCTGGCTTTTGACCTTATTTCCTGCAACTTTCCCTCATACTCCTTAAACTCCATAGTTGATATGATTCAATTTGTTTATTCCTTCGTTGCCTCTTTCCATTTCCCCAGCAAGCTCCCATTCAACCTTTTACATCCCAAACACCACAAGTTATGATTCTTTTGGGTTACTGGCCTTTGTTTGTGCTATGGATCTTTTGTCCATATGCTGAAAACTATAAACCTCTCGAGAATAATGCTTTTTAAATGCGTAAAACAAAAAACAGAACTGCAAACGAAACCAATTCTAGGGCTGGGGGCTGTAGCTTGTGGATAGAGAGCTTGCCTTGCGCGAGGCCCTGGATTTGATCCTCGGCATGGGGAAAAAAAAATATCTATTTTACTGAAATATGGGGACCACAGATTTTGGAACCCCTTCCCTGCTTTTCGTGGGGGAGGGACGAGAAAGAAAAATTTGAGAACCCCGGGGAGAAAACACCCAGACGTGGAGCCGTAGGGGGCGTGTCAGGACTGCAGCGGGGAACAGGGGCCAGGTCTGGAAGGAGAGGACGCTCTTGCAGCACCCGGCCGAGTTCCCCAGGGCTGCTCCCGCCACCGCCTTACCGGTCCCCGCCGTCCCCAGCAGCCGCTCGGGCACCCCTCGTAGGTCTTCATAGAGGCCGCGGAAGATCTCGTGCAGCTTCTCGAAATGCTCCGAGGAGGCGGCGGAGGTGGCCATGGTGCAGGCCGCGCTTGAGCAGCGGCCGCCGAGATTCTGGGCGCTGGGCCCGCTCCTAGCCCAGCGGTCAGCCGCCCAACCCCGAAGCCATCACTGCGACCGCCGGGAATCAGGCGCTTCCGGGGCCGCGGCGCGGTCCTTCAAGCCGGAACGCCCACTCCTTGGCGCTCACCTCGGGACCGTCCAGCGCGAAAGCCTGACAGAAAACCGGCAGGCGAGGCTACCCGGCGACACCCGGAGCAGCGACGCCGCGCTGGCGCGAGTAGCGATACATGAACCTAGAAATACTCGGCCTGGGCTGGGGGAGGCGCCATAGCCGAAGGGTTCAAGGGGACTCTTCCCCCCGCCTCCACGGGATGAGCAGCTTGGCTGCCTACTCAGGCTCGCCGGCCGGCAATGGGGGGGGGGGGGGGGCGGAGCGGACGCTGCAGTGCATGCCGGGAGTTGTAGTGAGTACGAGGGCAATCCTACCCCGGGTCGCCCAAAGGAGTCTGCCCTTTTACACCCTGTTGTGGAGGGTCTCTAGGCGTCATCTTCGCTGTTAACGCCCTGCTCTGCTTTGCCACTCTTCCTTGCTTGCGTTCTGAGTAAATGTCCCCTTCCAGCCCCCGGAAAGAAAGGCGGAGGAGGGTCCCGCTTGTCCTCGGGCGGTACAGCAATTTTACTGGGGAGGTCAGGGGGTCAGGGTCAACGCTTTCCGAGGTGGAACCTGGATAGTGTCGCCCCCAAATACGCTCACAGCCTCCAGCGGCGAGCCCCGCCCAGTGCATTCCTTCACACTAGGTGCTTCGGCGCAGGCGCAGTGCGGGGATCTGGGTATGTTTGTGAACAGCATAGATGTACTCTCTGCTCTCGAATAATTTATGTTCTGGTGTGGGAGGCGGAGCCGGCTTCCTCAAGTCTAACCTGCCTTCAAGTGTAACGTATTGATAATTAAATAACTTAATATCCTGCCCTCCGTGGATACAAATTTCTATGCATGGTGGTTTGCTCAAGGAGGCCGTTCTCAAACGTTTACTTGGAGTACAATATTTAAGCTGTTCCCACTATTGAAAGGAATGGGGCAGGGGTTGTAGCTGTGATACAGCGCTCACCTAGCATGAGCAAAGCTCGGGGTTCCACCCCAGCAAGGGAGATGGGCAGGGGGTGTTGGTGGGGAGGTGGATATGTATGCACTGCTCATTTTTATGTTTTGGGCCTTTATTTTTACTAGATTGGGTCATTGGCCATTGATTCGACAGTAACAAATTCTTTGGGCTGTGAGCATAGAGATGACAAAGTCTGAATCATTGTTATAGAAATAAAAGGCAGGTACAAAAAGGAAAGCCTGGGACTATCCAGTGATAGCTGAAGAGAGGGAGGAAACCGGGCACTGGTAGTTCACGCCTGTAATACTAGGTTCTCAGGAGGCAGAAATCTGGAGGATCACAGTTTGAAGCCAGCCCAAGCAAAGAATTCTCAAGACCCTATCTCGAAAAAAACCCATCACATAAAAAGGGTGGTGGAGTGGCTTAAGGTGTAGGCCCTAAGTTCAAGCCCCAGTACCACAAAAAAGAAAAAAAAAGATAGGAAATGGGTGAGTGGTTAAATGATCAAAGAACCCAAATTAATAGCATGAATTGAGGTTATCCTGTAGCTGGATTTTGAGACAAATTTATCATCTAGGATGAGAAGTAATTGCATAACTGTAAGTGTTTTCTTTTTAAACTACAATTAAACTTTTAATTCTGACAGTTTTATTCTAACAAAAATGTGACAACCAAAAGGTTTATAACTGCAGTTCAGTATAAATTAGGTAAAATATTAATTCAGTTATTCACAACACTATCAAAACTTCCAATTTTCCCACAAAACCATTTCTAAATATATAGTTTATTGGCCAAAACAAGTCTGACAAGATTATTTACAAATACAAGACATGAAGACAGTGTCCTATAGCTCTTCCCTACCAAAGTCAAAATGTGTCAGTCCAAAAAAAATCATAAACTCCAAACAAGTGATGGGAACATTTCCAATTCCAGACTTCTTTTACTTTTGATGACAACTCTCCAAATATAAAACATAGAATTTTAGTAAGTTGACATTTTATCATTTTCTTTTGCAGTGCAAGGAATCGAATAAATCCAGCCCCTCACACATGCCAGGAAATCACTGAGCTGTGCCCCTTTGTCCCTAAATTGACATCTTAAATCTTGTTAAGAGGACTGGCAGAGTGGCTTAAGCAGTAAGAGCACTGGTCTAGCAAACGTGAGACCCTGAGTTCAAATCCCAGCACCACAAAAAAATATATTAAAAATTGGCTTAATCTTAAGATAATGTAAGAAATGTCCTGAAAGATTATTAAATTGACTGTAATTATTGGTAACAGTTCTTAGGATAATTTTCCTAAATAAAGAATTGGAGGGCATGGAGTATGGCTAAAGTGGCAGGGCACCTGCATAGAAAGAAAAGGCCTGGAGTTAAACTCCAGCAGGACTGCCAAAAAAAAAAGGTTTTTGTGTTTTGCCACATTGATTGGTGACTGGAACAGTAACTTCATCTGTCTTGCTAACTGGGGTGCACATCCTTCATTTTTCTAAAGCTGTATATTGCTGCCTTCCAGTTGCTTCATTTCATGCACTAGCTGCCAGAATTTTTTTTTTTTAACTTCTCCCCGCTACCATGTGCTTTTTGGTGAGTGATCTACATATGAGCTGCTTCCCCTTGCAATTAAATTATATGGAAGACTCCATGACACTGGCTTGCTCCATCTCTGATCACTTATCTGCCCTAGAATCTTACTGTTTCTTTGGGTCTTACTGTTTCTTTGTAGCTATTAAGAATTTTGTGAAAATACTCCCAACTGCAAAATACACAAGTCGACACACAAAGATAACAACAATGACAATTACCAAAATGCCTTTCCTTTCCCCTTCTGGTTTTGTAAGAGAAACTAAGGCACAAAAAGGAGGTCTCCATGTGAATGGGTTTAGTAACTGAAGCCAAGTGGCCCATCTTTTCATAGTGCTCCTCTTATTACCTTCTTACTAGTCTGAGAAACAGCAGGAAAATGACAGTTTAGCTTTATTTTTGTTTCTGTCCTCCCCCAAATTCTACAAACTTCTTAGAAAAAGGAAGTTCCTCTGTGGTCTAGACAGAGGAAAGTGTCTCAACAGCAGTAGCTTTAGTTGTCTGGGTGAGGCCAGGACACAATCCAGATTCAGTGAAGTTTCCTGAAAGAATCCTGATTTGGTGCCATGAAGCCCTGCTCTTGAGCCAAGCCACTATGACTTGTGGGGCTCAGCTGAAGTTGCAGGGTGACTGAGGCCCTGTTGAAATAAAGATGGGGTGGCTGGGAAGAACAACTATGTTGTGAACAAAGAGGGAAGAACCTAGTCCATGATCCCATACTTCAACCCTTCCAGAGGTTCAATTCTTCTAGGGAGGAGGTTTCAGAAGGAAAATATGAGCTGTGCAGGTCACATGAGGGCTGTCTTCTCCAATGAGTGGCTAGAAATTCTGGCAGTAACAGGAACAAAGTAAGTCTGGTCGAATCTGGCAGTGTAGAGGGATTTAACGTGAAGCAGGCAAGGCTGGAAGATTCTGCTCTTTGTACTCAAGGTCTCGGTCACCTTGAAGGAGAATCATTTCAACAGGGACTATTGCATCGTCTGCTGCATCCTTCTTTCGGCTTCAAGTGCCATCATCTATCAATCCATTGGGAGACCCAGCAGGTCACAGCTGACGTCCCATAGTCGCCTTGCTATTGTCTCATTTCGAGCCTGGGAAGAGACCCATGCCACATGGCAATCACTGAAAAGGAAAGAGAGGGTTATACAGAGGGTTAAGAAGGAAGTCTGCTCTCTGCCTAGGATAAAGAATAAGACAGGAAAAAAACCCAAAACAACCAAGGGATCACTTGTTCTCCAGGTACTTTACAGGGCCAGTGCTGGCCTATTTCTTCATTCTCTAATGTTTCTTTACCCTTGAGAAAATAGAATTCCATTTTAGGTCTTATTATACCACTTCTGACCAGAATATCATTTGACGTACAATGTGCCTCATTTGATCTTTATATCTCCTTTATATGTATACGTTTAACTTCAGTGACAGTGCTGCCATCTGAAAACGCTTCAGTAAGTTCATAAGGTCCACTCTACAGGGCCTTAAGACAGTGTCATGCCACTAAGGTCATAGATATGTGGAGTGGTTAAAAAAACAAAAAAACAAAAAAACATGACTACCTGCAGTTAAAACTTTTTAAATTCCTGTGACAAGCCAGTTTTGTAACCACAAAAGAAGGAAGAGGATAGCAAAAAAGAAACAGTAACAAGTACCCAGTGCTTTTTCTACTTTGTGTTGCTTTAACAACACCACAGCCTAGGTAATTATAAGGAACAGAAATTTATTAGTTCATGTTTATGGGCTGGGAGGTCAAAGATTAAGGGACTGGCAGCCAGTGAGGGCTTCTTGCTGTATTGAAATACTAGAGTAACAGCTACTTCAGCGTGGTTATATTTCCAGCATGGTCATGGTGTTGGTAATTCCAATAGAATTTTGGTAAAAAATTAAAATAGGTAAAAGGCTTTGTAATTCACTACAAAGTTTCAGTAATGAAGATAGTGTGGAACTGGCATAAATATAAGACACATAAATGAATGGAACAGAATTAAAAGAGCAAAGTAAATTCCTGCATTTATGGACAATTGATTTGTGACAATTGTTAGGAATTGAATTGTCATGCTAAAATTCACCTGTTGAAGCCTTAAATCCCTAATTTGACTATATTTGGAGACAGGGCCTTTAAGGAGGTAATCAGGGTTAAATAGTGTCATAAAGGTGCAGTCTCAGTCCAATAGACTGGGGTCCTTTTAGGAAAAGAGTTAACAGGCATGTAAACATACAGGAAAAGCCATGTGAGGACGGGAGAGGTGGTGGCCATCTGCAAGCCAGGAAGAAAGCCTCTGTCAGAAACCAATCCTGTTATCCCTTCATCTTGGACTTTCAGTTTCCCAGAACTGTGGGAAAAGTATCTGTTGTTGAAGCTGCCCAGTCTGTGGTTCCAGGACCCCCTCTGCGTGCTCAAGCTCCTCACATAAAATGGTGTGCTGATCCAGAGCCCACACACACGCTCCATGCACGTTAAATCACCTCCAGATGTCTTACCAAATACCTAAGGCGACTTAAATGCTGTGTAAAATAGTTGTTATACGGCATTTTAAAGGAATGTAAAGAGCAAAAGAACACTGTGTACACGTTCAGTACAGACAGATGTAACATTTTTTCTGAGTATTTTCAATCTTCTATTACTTTTATTCATACACCTGGAACCCATGGATGTGGATGTTGACAGTGTCTGTTATGGCAGCCCAAGTCGATGATTATAGGTACATGGTATGTTCATACAATGAACTATTCTTCAGCAATAAAATGTAATTAAAAGTCAGGTGTGGTGACATATGCCTGTAATCCCAGCACTCAGGAGGCAGTAGGATCATAAGTCCCAGGCCAGCCTGAACTACATAGCAAGATTCTGTCTCAAAAAAAAAAAGTAGGGCTGATGGTATGGTTCAAGTGGTACAGTGCCTGCCTAGCAAGTGCAAGGCCCTGAATGTAAACTCCAGTCCCATCAAAATAAAACAACGACATAATACTGATTCTTGCTTTGGCATGGATGAAGCTTGAAAACAATATGCTAAGTGAAAGAAAAGACTTTGTTTGCAGCTGGACGTATGGACACTGCCTAGCAAACATGAAGGCCTGAGTTCAAACCCCAGTACCACCAAAAAAAAAAGGAAGGTTATATTTCATATGATTCCATTAAATGTCCGGATAGGCAAATCCTTAAAAGACAGAGAGAAAGCAGATCAGCAAAAATAAGCAAAAAAGAAAATCTAGTGCAAAACTTCTAAGGCTTTAATCAAAACAGACTTTTATGTTCATTTCTCAAGAGTGGTCTACAGGTTTGCTGTTGGATCTTCACAATGAAGTAAAATTAACAATCATGGCATGAGAAAGGTCCTTCAAAAGTCAAACCAGGCTGGGTGCCGATGACTCACACCTGTAATCCTAGCTACTTGGAAGGCAGAGACTAAGAGGATCATGGTTAGAGGCCAACTGTGGCAAAGAGTTCAAGAGACCCTATCTCAAAAATACCCAACACAAAAAAGGGCTGGCAGAGTGGCAGAGAACCTGCACAACAAGCATGAGGCCCTGAGTTCAAAACCGTAGTACCACAATAAATAAATAAAAGTCAATTCAATAATTACTAACTCAGGAATTTGATGATTACTTTCTTTAGACCACTCAGTTAAAACTAGGATAAAGGTTTTTGGGATTTTTTTTTGTTTTTTTCCTTTTTTTTTTTTAAATCTCATGGGTAGAAGAATCTAGTTATTCTTGGAAAAATCATTCCAGTGTACTGAACTATATAAATCTACCTTTTGAATTTCAGACCCACATTTCCAACTGTCTGCTACATGTTTCTACATGTAGCATGTCATGGTGTTTTATCACACCAGACATGTATAGAGCCAGGTTTATTATGCAGTACAAAACTGCCACTCCAAATGCATATCTACTCCATCTTCTGGCAACAGCAACCTGGTATCATTCTGACCAATGCTTCCTCCCTGAGGACTGAACAATGCTGGTGTTGGCTCACTCTGGCAGCAGTACCCAGCCAGACTGATGGTTCTAAGCCTGTACTCCAGTCTCCCTTCAGATCTAGGAGCACCTCTCCCCTTTAACACTGTAGTAAATCTCCTTGTCTAAGTTAGCCAGAGTTCATGTCTACTACTTTAGAATTCTAGAACCTTAAGTCACACATGTTATGTTTCTGTGTCTACTGTCTCAGTTAATGTCATCATCAATCCCTGTCACTCAGGCATGAAACCCAGGTTACCAAATCCTCCTCTGTCCCCACCTCAATTAGTCATCTGATAAAAATTCTGCCTCTTCAGGGCCCTTTTCATACAACTATCCTTTTCATTCCCTAAGTCAGGAACTCTATTTCTCATTGGATTACTTACTCATTCATTAAACAAGTGATGTTTTTCTTCAGCACAGACTAGATTCTGTCTGTCTCCCTACTGAAACAACTTCTGGGGCTGCTCTGTACGTGTGGCATTGTAAGCTTTTCATCATCTGTTTACCTTTCTTTCCCATTTTAATGCTACTTACAGCCACTTCTCTAATGTCCCTTGTTTATTAAATGAATAATGCATTTGGGAGGCATACTGGGGTTCAAACTCAGGGCTTTGCACTTACAAGGCAGGTGCTCTCCTGCTTAAGCACAATTTCAGCCCATATCTTAAAAGGTAGAGACAGAAACATGTTAATTTGTGTGTGTGTGTGTGTGTGTGTGTGTGAGTGTGTGTGTGTGTGTGTGTGTGTGTGTGTTACTGTGGTTTGAACTCAGGGTCTACACCTTGAGACACTTCACCAGCCCTTTTTTTGTGATGGGTTTTTTCAAGATAGGTCTTGAGAACTATTTGTCCGGGTTGGCTTTGAGCGTCGTTCCTCCTGATCTCTGCCTCCTGAGTAGGTAGGATTATAGGTGTGAGCCACTAGTGTCCAGTGAAACATGTTAAAATTTTTATTTTATGTAATGTATAGAATTTTCTTTAAAATAATGTAGGAGAATGTCAGAGCCAACAGTGGGACCTTGCCTATGTGAGTTGGCATCTGGCCTTGTGAGAAAGCTCCAAGGAACCGAGGCAAAAGTCTCAGACCAGACTGTGCCTGTGAGTTGGTATCTGGCCTTGGGAGAAAGCCCCAAGGAACTGAGGCAAAAGCCTCGGAACCAGACCTTGCCTGTGTGAGAGTTGGTATCTGGCCTTGTGAGAAAGACAGATGTCCAGAAAGACAGTATTCAAGGTTCCCAGATGGCTTCGTGTCCTTCAGATGTAAATAAGAAGGTTATGCTGACCATGTGCTTCTCTTGCTTCTCTGTTCCCGTTTTAAAGGAGACATAACAGAGTTAATTTTAACTGTGCTTCCTGTGCTAATGCAACCTTGACACGTAATACTTGGCATGCTTTTTCTGACCAAATGCTCTCTGTAAAAAAGGAGTTAATAAAAAGCAGAAGTATGCTTCATTAAAGTGGCTATTGAGCACAGATTCGGTAGTCCCCCCATTCTTTTTTGGCTCCAATCACCCAGGTTCAGCTGGTAAATGGCAACAGGAGAATAAAAACATGGGAAGGGTCTGAGAATGGGATGAGGTAGTATTGGTCATGGGTTAATTTTCAAAGCTGGATGATGGGTGTATATGGGTTCACTATCCTATTTATTCTACTCATGTTCAAAATTCTCCACAATAAAAAGTTTGAATAGTCTTTACTTATTTAAGAAGGGAGTCAGTCCATGGGTACTACTTCAATCCTGAAGACAATACAGAAATATAGATTCAAATTCTTTATAATGTAAAAAAATAAAACTAGGAGTCCAAAAAGGGATAAAGAAAATAAAGAAGAACAGAAACAGAAAATGTAATTATTACTATAAAAGATGGCATGAAAAAAATCAAACCTAGTAGGTACCACAAAAGATATGAATGGTTCAAATTCCCCTATTAAAGACAAAAGCAATGCAACTTTTTTCTAATGTAAGACATTGTAAAGAGGCATGGCATCCTAGACAAATCCAAATTATTTCCTTTGGGCAACAAAATCTCATTTTCAAAGACATATCCATTCATACCTGAAATGTTTCCCACTTAGAATCTCAAGACCTTCTGTTAAGGCACAATACAGGCTGGTTTGGGCTCCCTGCTGGGGAGTCTTGATGAAGAAGGAGAAAAGCTTCCACATCCATCTCATGAAAAGTGAATGCCGAACCAATTCAGATTGGACTGTGCCAGGGTGGACAGAATAGGTCGTAACGCCTGAGCCTGGGAGTGGGGGTGCCAAGTACAGAAGGAAAACAGAATTTGGTTTTACCAATAGCTAAAGACAGCAAACAAACATGTGACCCAACATGGGAACTCTTTGCCCTTGGTGACATCACTTCCTGCCCTTGGTGACATCACAAGCACTACTCACAGTAATTTATAACTCCACTTCACAGATTAAGAAGCTAAGGCTCCTGGGTACCATGGGCTCACACCTGTAATCCTAGGTACTTGGGAAGCTGAGATCAAGAGGATGACAGTTTGAGGCCAGCCCAGGCAAACAGTAAATGAGATGCCCATCTCCAAAATAACCAGAGCAAAATGGAACGGAGGTGTGGCTCAAGTGGTAGAACACCTGCATTGGAAGCTCAAAGCCCTAAATTCAAATCCCCAGTCTCATAACGAAAAAGAAAAAAAAAAAAAAGCAGCAGCAGCTAAAGCTCAGAGAGGTTATTAACCGTTTCAATGAACAGGCCAGGGCTGTTTCTCAGCAGGACTGATCAGCACTTAACACTGCTGACCCTCCCTCCTTCTTAAAGTTTTTTTTTTCCATTGGCTTCCATAACCCCACACCTCTTGTGATTTTCCAACCCTTCTGATAGCTTTGTTTTGGTTTCCTGGACATCCTCATTCGTTATTTGCTATCCAAACTTTAAATCTTGGAATTCTCCTGGCTCACTAAACTCTCTCTAATTTTATGGCACTCACATTTTTTATCTATAGTTCAAACTGCTCCTTTGAATTCTAGACTGAGGACAGCCAGCACAATGAGGTGGTGAAAAGCATGGAGTTTGTGTCCAGGCTGCCCACTCCTTAGCTGTGTAGCTCCTGTTTGTGTACCTCACTTCCTCACCTGTACAATGGGGATGATCATAATTGCATTCACAAGATTGTTCTGAGGATTAAGTAAGTTCATAGATGCAAAGGACCTTAGAATGGAGCCTGGCGCATGTTAAGAGTTAAATGACACTTTTGCATATGCTATTTTGGGCCCCCAATCCTTTGATGGAAACCTTGAGGCCAAAAATGTTTCAGATTTCTTCTGATTTTAGAAAGGTAATATAAAACAGACACATATACTGCCAAAAACCCAATCTCTCTAGCATAGGTGAGGTTTTGCTGCCAACTGAGTTTGGTATCAAGCTTGTGAAAAAAACCAGAATTTTCAAGCATTTGTGGATTTCACAAACAAATGAAGACCCGCATTATTTCCAACTGCCCACTCTGTGTCTACCCTAGAAGATCCATAGGAAGGCAGACTCAGACATCCACTTTTGGGGCATGGGCTTTTTTTTCTCTTTTGGCAGTACTGAGGTTTGAACTCAGGGCCTTGTGCTTGCTAGGCAGGCATTCTACCACTTGAGCCACGCCCCCAGTTCTCAGACATCTACTTTTAAGCCCAAACCTGGTGCTGGTAATGCTCCCTACACACCCAACCAGACCCACAGGAGCACCCCTTGACAATTCCTCACCTCACCGTGCATATCAGTCAATAAGCTCTGTGGTTTTCACTTCCTAAACATCTCTTAGGAATGTCTACTGCCCTCTGTCTCCACCACTCTCATCCAAGCTACCTCATTTCTCACCTTGTCTACTGAAATTGGCTACTTCACCTTCTCCCACCACTTCTAAAAGGCTCCAATTTAAAATGTTTCCCACTGCTCTTAGACTAAACACTAAAATCTTTTCCGTGTCCTCTATAAAGATTTGATCTCAGCTCAGGCCTCCACTTGTATCATCACAGACTTTTCTCAGTTGCTCAAACCCAGCTTAAACCTTTGAAGTTCTCTTCCCTCTGCATGGAATGTTCCTCAGCCTCCTCACTCCACCCAAACCTACAACTTACTCAATTTCTACTCCTCCTTCAGGGCTCAGCTTACAACTTCCTTCCTCAGAAGTCTTCCCTGAACACTCGGGTTGAGTAAGCTCCCTCTGCCCCTCAAACATCCATGGGCTCTCATACTTCTTTTTTTTCCCTCATACTTCTTCACAACATTTACCACAATTATAATTAAACAGCAACCACAAAATGGAAATAATCTAGATACCGTTAAGGAGATGGGTAAATAAGTGAAGGCACAGCTGTACTATGAAATATAATGCAACCAAGAAAGTGAACTGGGGTAGATTTGTATGTGTTACATAGAAAGACCTCTAAGATACAGTGATAGATTTGAAGTTCTGGGCTGGGCGTGATGGTGCATGCCTCTAATTCCAGATACTTGGGAGGTGGAGATAGGAGGATCTCAGCTGGAAGCCAGCTAGGCTAAAAACACACACCTATCCAACATACACACATCACAGCTGTTTTCCCCCTAATCCTCACAATTATCAGGTTAACTCACTAGCATACACTCTGCTTTTGCCCAGATCTCACACCAGACTCCTTTATCCACCTCCAGGCCACCCTAGCTCCCTGACAACCTTTGGATAGTTCTCATCATCAGTTATTCTCATCCATCCTGAGCTGATAAAAGATGTCATACCTTGGGGACAGGCTGGGTGTATGGGCTGAGCTGACCACCGGCTTCCTTCTTCTTACCTTGCAGCTGTCCATTGTGGTAAGATGCTCCCATTGCAACAGTGGAGCTCCTGTGCCTGATTCCTAGAGCCTGAATTTTTCCTACCTCAACTCCTAGGCACTGTCTAGCCTAGATTACCTTTCTCTTTACTGGAAATACAGAGAAGACAATGCTAAGGACGTCTGTATACTTGTGACTGAAGAGTCCCCTTCTTGGCCATACTTTCCCTCTGATTTGACCCTTTGCTGTTAGGGAGAGGTCCACCCACTCATTTCAGTACATTTTATCATGACGGCGGTATCTAGGGCCACTTCAGGTCCCTCTTTTCTATCATTAGCACTATGAGTGTTAAAAACAAAGAACCTTGCACTTTCTTGTGAAGCCTGAATTAATTGATAATAACCTGTGAAGCAGTCCTCATTTTACAATGGAAGAACTAAGTCCTGAAAGCCTAGGTAACCTACCTACTGCAGGTCACAGAGCTGGTAAATGGTGAAACCAAGCTTTCAGATGCAAAGTCAGAGTTTCCATGTTCCCAGTCACATAAAAAATTCAGTGTGGGATGCTTACTAAAATCATGCCCAGTTATAGTTATGGAAGGAGGTTCTATTCAGGTGTCAGTCTCAGGAAAACAGTTCCCAGTCTGGGGTTTTTTTGCTCCCTCCCACTGACTCATGTCTCCACACTCATTTCTCCCAAGCTCACCTTTCAGTCTCCTGGCCAGTTCCTGGGTGAAGAGAATGTTGGCTAACTTGCTGTTACAGTAGGCCAGACCTGAATGGTAGAATTTCTCACCATGTAGGTTATGGAAGTGGATCTTTCCCAAGTGATGTGCCAAGGAGGACACATTTACCACCCTTGATGGGGCTGATTCCTTCAGTTTCTGTAGGAGCAGATGGGTAAGGAGGAAGTGACCTGTTGGAAAATACACAGGACCAACAGTTCAGGGCCAATGTGGAGTAAAGTCTTCCAAGGAGAACTTTAGGTTCCCTCTAGCTTTGTGGTAAGGCCAGATTTCTTACCCAAGTGATTGACTCCAAAGTGACTCTCAAAGCCATCTGCTGTCTTAGAGTAGGGACACATCATCACTCCAGCATTGTTGATCAAAATGTGGAGATGCTTTTCCTCTACAGGAGAGAGAAGATGGAACATGGAACATGTGAGAAATCTGCCTCACAACTCAGGTAGGCTTTGAAAGTGGGGAGGCAGGACTTCGATCTTTCCCTCACTTTCCCTTCACCAGTTAGGTGTGACGTTAGCTGACTCTTACACACCTTTACAACAAGGTAAAATTGCGTTTTACATCACTGAATGGCTTCTCCAATCTTTCCAGTTCAGGAGCTACTTACTGCTTTTGGGAAATATTCTGTCCACCTCTCCCACTAGAAAGACTTCCCAATTTGGAAAAGAATCCAAATCAATAGGAAAAAAAGGATTTTTCTGCACGCCCCCATGCCTCTGGGACTCAAGTTCCAAAAGAAACCTGCGGGATATGAGTTGGAACATGGCTTCTCCCATAGATGGGACACATTTGGAAGCATCTTTGCTAAGTTTTGAAAAACATGACCATGCCTTGCCAGATCTTTGGCCAGAACAATTACCAGGTGTTGCTGAATTTGCAGCTTCCTTCAAAAGTTCTATAACTATCTCTCTGCCCAAATGGGTAACTAAAATAGAATGTGATGACGTTGACATGTTGCAAGAACTGGGGAGCCTCACCGCAGATAATCTGATGGAGAAGGTACCAGGCCTATCAGCTGGGGCTGGCTGAGGCCAGGCCTTCACCTTCCAGTCAGGAGATTAAAAGAGACTTCTCTGTGTAATCTAACCAGCCCAAAAATAATAAGGGCACTTTCAACTACAAGCAACCTGGTCATACTGCAGTAAAGCTGAGTCAACAAGCTCAATTCTTACTCTCAGAGGGTGCACCCAGCTTCTTAACCCTCTGTTCTTAAGTAGAACACAAAACAAAACAAAAGTTACCAGTTTGAGAAAAGCCCTTAGCATGAAAAATAAGAACAAAGGCAATAAATGGAAAAAACAACTTGGAGAAAACAGACTATGCCTATGAAACTGGTAAACTGCATGAGATAAATCTTTTAAAGATTTAAACAGGCAGACAGATTCTTTGGTTGAATTAGATAAATACTACAAAGAAAATCAGGGCTGGCCAGGTGTTGGTGGCTCACGCCTGTAATTCTAGTTACTTGGGAAGCTAAGATCTGGAGGCTCACAGTTTAAGGCAAGCCCAGGTAAATAGTTTGTAGACCCCCATCTCCCAAATAATCAGAGCAAAATGGACTGGAGGTGTGGCTCAAGTGGTAGAATGCCTGCAAGTGTGAAGCCCTGAGTTCAATCCCCAGTCCCACCAAAAAAAAAAAAGAAAGAAAATCAGGGCTGGAGGTGTAGCTCAAGTGGTAGAGCACTTGAATGGTAAGGAGAAAACCCTGAGTTCAATCTCCAGTACTGACAAAAAAAACAAATAAATAAGGAACATGTTCCTTTCCCTGCCTAGCAAGCATGGAATTGAGTTCAAACCCCAGTACTGAATAGAGAAAGAAAAAGAAAAGAAAAGAAGGAAAAAGAAAAAAAAGAAAGCCAGGTAAATAAAACAAAACAAAAATGACAGGAAGGAAAAGTAATCATAGTTTATTTTACTGCATGGTACAATGGTACAATTATAAATAGCATTTACATAATCACAATATAGAAGCTGAAAATTGATCTAAGAAAAGCTACTGTGTATAGCTATATACCACAAAATGATCTTTTTGGTCAACAATGGACCACACACACAGCAGTGGTTGCAGAGCAATACAATGAAGCTGAAAAATTCCTGTTGTCTGGTAACACTGTAGCCATTGATGGTGCTGTAAACAAACCCCCTACATTACCAGTCCTAAGACAATAATGCACACACAACAAGCACAGAACATAATACTTGATAACTTTAATAAGTGACTATTACTAAACTTTTAATAATTATTTTATGGCACACTTCTACTTATAAAAGTTTACTGTAATACAGTATACTGTGTTGTGCCAACATCTTGTGTTGACATGTCTCTTGACTGTACTATGCTTGATTTACTCTGGGATCATTTTTTGTTCTTGATGGCCCTGGAATCAATAGGCTAAACCATATAGCCTAGGTGTGTAATAGGCTGTACTGTCTATGGTTCATTTGTTTGATTGGTTTTTTGGTTTTGGTTTTGTTTTTTGCAGTTCTGGTGTTTGAACTCAGGGCTTCACTCCTTTTTTTGTTTTTATTTGTTTATTCATATATGCATACATTATTTGGGCCATTTCTCCCCCCACCCCCGCCCCTCCCAGGGCTTCACTCTTGATACGCAAGTGCTCTACCACTTAAGCCATGCCTCCAGCCCATGTAACTACTCTGTGATGTTTACACAAAGACTAAACCTAATGCAGCATTTCTCAGAATGTGTTTCTGTTGCCACATGGCTGTAGAACTCTATAGAGAACAGGAGATGGGGTGCTTATGGTGTGTATTGAAAGGAATTAAGGGGAAGAGCTAAACCATTACTTTTTGTATTGGGGGAAATCAGTAGATAATGCCTCAAATTGAAAAATCATGAAATAATACAGGCATATTATTTAGTTATTAAGAGACATAGAGGCAAAACAAAATAATCAACTGAACAGGGTGAAAGTGTTGGCATTAGGAAGGAGTTAATGAGAACTGTGATTTTTCTTAACAAACCTTATAGAATTATTTGATTTTTCAACATATACACATATAACTAAATTATTAAAAACAGGGCTGGTAGACTGGCTCAAGTAGTAGAGTGCCTGCCTTGCAATCATGAGGCCCTGAGTTCAATACCTAGAACTGAAAAAAAAAATTATTAAAAATAGATAAAACAGGTATTAGGGAAGACAGAGACTGAATGGTGTAACATTTAGAGAGACAGGCTAAATAACATTTAGTAGCAACATAAATGGAAACCAAAGTAGGCAAAAAATAAGAGATGTCTACCTTTTTTGTTGTTGTTGTTGTTTGTGTAAAAGGAAACTAATTACCTCGAGTTAAAATGTGATTGCTTATGTTTTCAGTTTCTATATTTTTAATTCTATGTGACCAAACTTTATTACAATTGAAAATAAATCACACATAGTTAAAAAAAAATCTGCCAACTCTCTCATGGTTTATTTCCTGATGTGCTTTGCAGTTTATGATTACAAGCTCATAGCAGTGGAAGTTATTTTCCTTGGGAGGCCTAGATCCCTGGGTGATAAGGGGATATGCCTACAGAGTGCTCTTTAATTTGCTTCTGATGAGAAACTACAGGTTTCTATGTTAATTTCTCAGGTCAAGATGATTATGCTAAAATAAATAAATAAAGTAACAAAAATAAATAAGAACCTTATACCATTTAGTGGTATGACTTCAAACCCCAGATGATACCAGCTTGGGGTTCTAATTTCTTACAGATGACTCTATATTAATCCAGGTCCTAAAGAGATGGTAAGCTTCTTTAGCATGCCCCTGAGCTGGTGGCCAGGTTTTGCCAGGATCGCAGAGGTCCTTGACCTCAAAGGGCTCAGGGCAGGAATGAACAGACAGGACACACAAAGGGTCTCACTTACTCAGGAAGGAAATGACAAAACACATATCGAGAGGGCCAGAAGGCTGATGACCAACTGCAAAATTTTATTTTTCTCAGCAAGTTTTATACAAAAGAGGAAGAGACTTAAACATCAAAACACTCTGACCTAGTTACAACCTTTCTGTTTTTGCCATCCTGTATTTTTACTGCCAGTGTCCTTGACTAAGTATAAACTTCTTTTCAGTCAAGGGAAACCATTTAGCGTTCCTTCCCACCATGATAGAGGCATGGTGCATCTGCAGATTCTGACCTTGTCAGACTGTGGCTTTTGGTTCCCAACAAGGTTTTTTTTTTTTAAGCCCCTATACCATGAACAGATGTCCCTCTGTTAATCTAAACCTTATAAACACAGTTCCAAGGTCCTAAGGCCTCATCTCCTTTCCTTTATGGGTGTTCAGACACCAGGCCCTAAAGGGCCTACCTTGAGTTCTGATACTCTGGTGAAATTTTTGGCTTCAGCTCTTGCTTACTGTTACAGCTTTTTGGATTCTCTTTTTATTTCTCTCTTCTAAGGATGTCCTTTTGACATAAATCATGTCCCAATGATCATAATGAGTTCAGTTATGTACCAAAACTTTTTGACTATATTTTATCCACTATTTCTATGTATTAGAGAGAGAGATCTTGTCTTTTTAACTAAGTCTGCCATGTTGTCCATGAGACCCACAACATAGTGTCTGGCTCTCTACTTACCTGCTAAGAAGTCCTTGGCAAAGGCTCGAATAGACTTAGTATCAGAGAGGTCCAGTTTCCGCGCCAACACCTGCTGGTTCCCTGTCATGGCTTGGATCTCCTTGGCCACCAATTCCCCCTTTTGCACATCTCGACAAGCTAAATATACACGGGCTCCTGTCAACCAACATATGAAAGGCAAATTGTCAGGGGTGTTAGAAATGTAATACCGATGTTCAATGTTACTTTCTCCCCCCCCCTTTTTTTTGGTGGGACTGGGTTTTGAACTCAGTACTTTGCACTTGCAAAGCAGGCGTTCTATCACTTAAGTCATACCTCCAGTTCTGAATGTTATTTTCTCCTCTTTTTTATAAGTAGGAATTTTCACCCTTACTTAACAGAAGTATCTTAAGTAAATCAGGAAAAAATATCAATAATATTTAAGTGTCCACTGTATGTAGAGCATCACAGTCAATTCAGACTAGCAAATCAATGGGTACTTGGAGTGTTCTTGCATGCCAGGACTGGGTAGAGACAGTAAGAATGACTGTTGCTGTGAAGTAGTAGTAGGAAGGAATTGGGAGCAGATGAACTTGCCTCTTTGAGCCAGGTCCTTGGCTGTCTCCTTCCCAATACCTGAGTTAGCTCCAGTGACTACAGCGACCTTCCCAGGAAGCTGGATGGTAGATGTACACACCCCACTGGCTAGCATTTTCCTGCAGACAGAGGAGGAGGGCACATCAGGTCCTCATCATCCCACGCAGCTGAGGAGTCCTGCAACTCCTTATGTCTTCAGATCCCAAGACTAAGGTTTACTTTCATTTCTTTCATTACGGTCTTTCAGTAAGTTTAAGGAAGGATGGAAAGAAGGCAAAAAATTTCAGCTCTTAATCTGGTGTGGTGGTACACACCTGTAATCCCAGTGCCTGGGAGGCTGAAACAGAAGGATCCAAAGTAGCCTGGGCTATACAGTGAGAAACTGTTACAAACAAACAAACAAACAAAACAAAACAAATTTTCTGCTCTTGTTCAAGTATAAAAGTGATTCTATAATAAGGACAAAGCTTCAAAGGGTTCTGTGTAGCTCAGGAACTGGATGATTATTTGATTAGCCAAGACCAAACAAGTTTGAGCTCTTTATGAGACACTTTTGACTTAGGAGATCACAGGATTCAATCAAGGAGAGGGAAGAATGGGTCTCTACGTGTCAATCTGCCCATGACTGGAATTTAATGGTCTTAAGAATGGCTAGACCAATTCAAAGGGCTAAAATTATGAAAACTTGTAAATCTGAAACAAAACAACACAAGAAAAAAAGACCACACACACACATTAACACATTTAAAAGTAAGACAGGCTGGGGACTTAGCTCAAAGATAAAGCACCATACTTAGCATGTGCAAAGCCCTGGGTCTGATCACTAGGATCACAAAAACAAAAACAAGCAACTAACCAAACAAGAAAACCAGAGTTAAGCACAAAGGGGAGTGAGGATTCAAGAACTGGTTCGTCTAATTAGAGTCCTTGCTCCTAAGCACTAATCTATGCTGCCTCTCCAAATGAACAAATGTACAATACATATTAGCAGTCCTTTGAGTGTTTCTTTCTCTACAATCTTAGGACAAAGACAATCTGTTGACCGGGAGGTGCATTTTTTTTTTCCTTGCTTGCTGGGCAGGCCCATGAGCCACTCAAGCCACTCCACTAACTCTTTTTGTGTTAGGCTTTTTTTTTTTTTTTTTTTTGCGGTACTGGGGCTTGAACTCAGGGCCTATACCTTGAGTCACTCCGCCAGCCTTTTTTTGTGAGATGGGGTAACTCAAACTGTTTGCCTGGGCTGATTTAAACTGTGATTCCCCCTGATCTCTGCCTCCTGAGTCGCTAGTATTACAGGCATGGGCTACTGGTGTCTCTGTGTTGGACATTTTTGAGATAGGGTCTCACAAGCTATTTGCCCAGGCTAGCTTCAGACTGCAATCTTCCTGATTGCTTGCCTCTGGAGTAGCTAGGATTACAGGCATGAACCACCAGCAAGGAAGTGAGTTTTTAAAGAACATTTCAGTCTTTTTCATTGAACTTGGAATTTTTTTTTTTTTTTGGGTACTGGGGCTTGAACTCAGGGCCTACACCTTGAGGCACTCCACTAGCCCTTTTTGTGTTAGGTATTTTCAAGATAGGATCTCCTGAACTTATTTGCCCAGGCTGGCTTCGAACTGTGATCCTCCTGATCTCTGCCTCCTCAGTAGCTAGGATTATAGAGTGAGCTACCAGCACCCGTCTTGAACTTAGAATTGTAAGGTACAAACTCCTAGCCACTGAAGCTACCTGTTCAGGGCAAACAGGCTGACAGGGAGGCAAACTAACTAACTCATGGTCCCCAGGGACTAAGCCACCCTCCAGAGAGGACAAGACCTCTGGCTCTGTTTTTCACATCCCTTTAGCTTGAGCTCCAGGAAGGACCTGAACTTTGCTCTTTATTCTCCTTACCCTGCAGGGATGAAAGAGAAAATTCCACTATAAAGATCCAGCGAGGTCACGTTGGGGATAAAGCCCTAAGCAGTATAATCTTTCTCAGAAAAATCCCACTGAGGTGTGAGCACTAGTTTCGGTTCTGGTTCAACTTTTCATTGAGATTTCCTGCATAAGAGGATCCTGAAAATGGATAAAAATTTGTGCTTTCATGTGAGTGTGACACCCATGTGTGCCTTACAAGAGGGAGTAGTGAGTATTCAGGAAAAAAAAATATACAATTGGAAGAGGGTCACCATGGAGAGAAGAGAAAATGAAAAGGAAGGAAGGAAAGTGGAAGAGAGGAAGGGCTGGAGGTAGGCAGGCCAGCCTTGCTAGATCAATCTTCCTATAGTAAGAACTAATAGATGCGGACCTGGCACAGCTTCAGATTTACTTGGAACCATGACCACGCGCCCTGCGGAAGCACTGGGTCTCTTCAGTCACTGGCTCACCGTCACTACTGGTGATTTACACAGCACCAATCAGCGGGTTACCCATTGTGCCCCTGGCTGCTGATTCTCAGGGGAGACAGATCTGCCGGCCTTGGCTAACCTGACACCTGGTGAGGAGACCCCACCCTCACCCCTAGTCCCACCCTATTCTCCCTGCCCTCTTTCTCCGCTCTTCGGGGTTTAACTCAGATCCACCCCGACATGTGCCCGCTCCGAGGGCGGGATGGAGCTCACAGTCACTCCTCCTCTTCACATCTCTCCTTCACGCCTTGCCCAGAGAAAGAGCGAATCCAAGACAGCACGCAATGGGGCTACAAACATCACGATTTCCATCGGTTTCAGACAGCAAAAAGCAGAACGGCTCCTTTGCATCGCAAAGGTTGGACGCAAGAAGCTAGACTGAGCTGGTTCAAAGCGTGGGAATAAATGGGGAAACAGTGTTCGGGGCCACATCCATTGTAGGGTCTGAAGCCCGCCAAGTTGTAAACTCAGCGTTTGAGGGAGCCACGACTAGGGGCTCCCTGGAGTCGGGGGCAGGTGATGCTAGACAAAAAAGGGGATCAGGAGAGGGCAAGCAGGATGCTCGGAGCTGCAGCCCTTGCACCACCGCTTGGGACCTAGGATCTCGCCCTCCCCACATCCAGGACACATGCACCTCCCTGCAACCCCCTCAACTCTGGGTCTCACGGCCATCTTAGGGGATCCCCCTTCCAGGCGAGTTTTCCTAGTCCTTTTGAAGGAAGTGAGGACACATGCCCTCCCCGAAAAGACTTCTCAAGAGAAAGCAATACATTTGCACAGACCTGATTTGGGGCGCGGCCACATACAGGACGAAGGGGAGAAGGAGCAGCAGGAGCAGGAGCCCCACCATTTTTGCAGGGAGGCAGCGCAGCGGACGAAAATGCCCCACTACTGCTAGTGGACTATGGCTTCTTCTAGACACGCCCTAGTTCAGTCGCGCCAGCCCGGGAACAAGGCCCTCTGGGAAGTGTAGTCCAGGGCTTGGGGCCGCCTGGAGGGCTACAGTAGGGGAGCTGCTTTCCAGGCACACAAGCGGTTGAACCACGCAACACATGCACGACAAATCTCCAACTGTCCAAGGCCCGGGACCTATGGGATCGTCCAGCCAGCAACCCCCAGTGGCCCTCTGGCTACCAGAGCTCCTTGCGAAAGCCACCCCAGTTCTCTAGCTCCCAGAGCCAAATTCAGTTTTCCTCAATCGTGGTTACGAAGTTACCTCATTGTTCCTGCTGGAGGTGGAGTATTAAGCGCCTGAGAAGAGTTCTAAAGTCAATTACACAGACGAGGAGCCGTTGGGTTTGGACAGTTGGTGAGGTGGGAGAATGCCAACCCTTCCTTCCCAGGGATTCCTTCAGGCAGTGGAAGGGAAGCAACTATTGGTCCCGGAAAACTTTCCCTGGATGATCACTTTCTTGTGTCTATTTTGAATCATGATGGTAACCATCATAATTTTCCCAGTTTGATTGAGTCTTACTTGATAATAAAATATAGTTTACCTCTTGACTTGTGTCACATGTATTAACTCCCAGAGTAGCAATAAATTTCTCATATTGGCACAATTTGTTTTGTTACTTTATAAAAGTATGTAATCCTGTCTTGAATTAAGGTCATGAACATGCTTTCTGGAAACAGGCAAACTCCCTGTTAAGCCTTTCTTTCATCTGAGGCCTATTTCCTGAGAGAGAGTGTGGATGAAATTTTAGCAAGCGATTATATGTTTGTGGTTCCCTGCATGCACACAGAAATATTTTCTGATTGTTTTTGCATAATTCACTTCCGTTTGATTGAAAGATACATGTTCTAAGATCAATTTGAATCAATATATTTTATAGCATTGGAGAGGAGGTTTTCTTCACACAAATCTTACTGATTTAATGTTAGATTATCTAATAATTATCAGATTTGTGTTTCATTCTCACAATTGTGTTACCTAATATTTATATAGCATCTCACAACTTTATAAAAGCTTTTCACATGTTTTGCTCCTTGTTCATTCACTCATTTACTTGACAAATGTTTAAGGTATACCTACAGTGACCTTGGCACTGCTCGGAGGTCCATAGGGAGCCAGGCAGACATGACCTGTGCCCTCTCAGAGTTTATAGACTGCCAGGGAAGATGTACACAGGACTTCACTGTAAGCAGATCATTATAAAGGTTCATCAGAGTTGAGATTTATCAGACTCTTGTGGCAGAAAGACAAGGGCACACACAGTCCAAAGATATAGTCAAGAGTATGAAGCAGTAAGTATGAAATCTCAGTTGGATATGCAAGAGCAGTAGCTAAACTGTGGAAGCAGCCCAAATGTCCAGTGTCAGATAAGCAAAATGTGATATAAACATACAATGGAATATTATTGAGCCTTTCCTTTTTTTTTTTTTTTTTTGCAGTACTGGGGTTTGAACTCAGGGCCTCATGCTTGCTAGGTAGGTGCTCTACCACTTGAGCCACTCTGCCAGCCCTGTAATTCAGCCTTTTTTTTTTTTTTTAATTTTTAAAAAATTTTTTTTGGTAGGACTGGGGTCAACCTTTAAAAGGAAGAAAATTTTAACATATTCTACAACATGCTACATGAAATAAGCCAGTTAAAGAGAGACAATTACTAGATGATCCATTCACACGAGGCATTTAGAGGAGTCACAGTGAACCAAGGGAAAAATGAATGATGGCTGCCAGGAGCTAGGAGTAGGAGGGAATGGGGAATTATTTAATGCGCACAGCTTCAGTCTTACTAGAAGAAAAGAATTCTGGGGATGGGTGGAAATGACAGTTGTGCATTATTTAATACCACTAAACTGTTCACTTAAAACGATTAAAATGAAGGCTGGCTATGTAGTTCAGTGGTAGAGCACTTGCCTGGCATCCATGAGGCCCTGGGCTTAATGCCCAGTACTGCAAGTAAAAGTGGAGGGGTGTTTAAGATGGTAAAATTTATATTTTACCACAATAAAAAAAAAATTAGAAGAAGCAGGGTGTGGTGGCTCACATCTGTAATCCTAGCTGCTTGGGAGGTAGAGATCAGAGAATCAAGGTTGGAGACCAGCCCAGAAAAAAAGTCCACAAGATTCCATCTCAGCCAATAAAAGCTGGGCAGTGTTGTACATCTGTCATCCTAACTACTAGGGAAACATAAATAGGAAGCTCAGACTCCAGGCCTGTCAGGGCAAAAAATGTGAGACACTATTCAGAAATGCCTAAGGAAAAAAAAGGGGGAACCTGGAGGCATGGCTCACGTGGTAGAGCACCTGTCTAGTAAACCCTGAATTCAACCCCCCATTATTGCCAAGCAATACTGCAAACAAAAAACTAGTGAGATAAATTTATAAATATCTGCTAAAAACAATCAAGTAAATTTATCAGCTTTTTTTTTTTTTTTTTTTTGAGATAGGATCTTATTATGTTATTTAGCCCAGGCTTCTCTAGTCCTTGTTGTGTAGCCCAGGTTGGCCTCGAATTTGCAAGACTCAGGCCTCTTGCCTCAGCCTCCCAAGTGCTTGGATTACAGGTTTGAGCTACTACATTCAGTGTTATCAGCTTCTTTTTGGACCCTTTAATTCCTTTTCATTTTTCTCATGGAAAAAAATGGAGAAAGTGGGTGATTTAGAAAAATATCATTTAAAAAGGAAGTAATGATAGGATTGGCTTATAGTAGTCTGGGGGTCTCCTGTGGTGAAATAACTGGGATGCTGGATTCATTGCTCCAGAGCAGGGTGGGAAGTCTGAACATGGGCCCTCAGTGGTGGATGGATCCAGGTGCCAATAGGCCAGGGGCAGGATGAGAGCAAAAGGAAAGGGGAAGGTTCCTGGAGGCCATAGGCCTGAGGGTCCAGGGAGATACTGGCTTTTTTCTTTCTTTCTTTCTTTCTTTCTTTCTTTTTTTTTAACATTTTTATTAGTATATGATAGTTATATAGGGAATGTCACTGTGACATCCATATATACATGTATAATACCCCTCTTGGGTTCATCCCCTTCATTACTCTCCCTCCTACCCCATTCCTCTTCTTAAAATAACTTCAACAGGCCTCAATGTTCCATATTCATACACGTATATTCACTCTCCCCCTCTCACTAATGCCCTCCCCTTAACATGGCCTATTTTACATTCCTGTCCTTTGTTATTTGGGTATCTGTTCCCTTCAGCGGGGATTTTGCTTTGGTATTTTACCTATTTACCTATAAATATATTGTGCTTAAATCAGTCTAATCCCTTTCGCTTCTCTTCCTCCCCCTTTTCTCCCCACCCACAGTTCTAAGTGTGTTTCATTGTGTCTTGCTCCTACACAGATGCGATGCTTTTCAGTATTTCTATCATTCTCTTCTTTTCCTCCTTCCTTAGTCACCGCTAGCAGTCCCACTTTTGGAAACATGCTCCATGTATATTTGTATGTATATATGATAATGCTTGTATTTTTATTGGCTCTGTCTTCCACATATGAGCAAAAACATGCACTCTCTATGTTTCTGAGCCTAACTTCACTTAAGATGATGTTCTCTTGTTCCATCCATTTACCTTCGAAGGACAAAATTTCATTCTTCTTTACAGCAGAATAAAATTCCATTGTATAAAAATATCACATTTTCTTAATCCACTCATCAGTTGTGGGGCATCTTGGCTGTTTCCATAGCTTAGCAATTGTGAATAGTGCTGCAGGTGCAGTTATTGTAACCTGACTTACATTCCTTCAGGTGTATCTCTAGGAGCGGAATTGCTGGATCATATGGCAGTTCTATTTTTAGTTTTTTGAGGACCCTCCATTAGTGGTTATACTAATTTACATTCCTACCAACAGTATATGAGTGTACCATTTTCCCTACAACCTCCCCAGCTTTGTTGCTGTTTATATTCTTGGTGATAGTCATTTAAACAAGAGTGAGGTATAATTTTTTTTTTTTTTTGGTAGTACTGGGGTTTAAACTCAGGGCCTTGCACTTGCTAGATAGGTGCTCTGCTATTTGAGTCATGCCCCCAGCACATGAAGTAGAAAGTTAATATTGTTTGGATGTCCATTTCCTTTCTGGCTACGATGTTGAGCATTTCTTCATGAATTTTTTGGCCATTTGGACTTCTTCCTTTGAAAAAGCTCTGTTCAGTTCATTTGTCTATTTCTTCATTGGGTCATTGATTTGGGGGGGAGTTTAGTTTTCTGAGTTCCCTATATATTCTGTTTTTCAATCCCTTGTCAGGTAGATAACTGGCAAATATTTTCTTCCATTCTGTGAGTTGCCTCTTCAATTTGGTGACCATTTCTTTTGCTGTGCAGAAGGTTTTTTTAGTTTCATGTCATCGCAAGCAGTTGACGGTGCAGAGTTGACTGTCAATCAAGCGCTAAATGAATTAACTTAGACAGGAATTAAGTTGCTCATACACACACTTTATTGCAGGGGGTTACAACCTATGCCCCAGAGCACCTCAGCCTTCCCCAAGCTGTGCTCACCTTGCGACGTGAATCTTAGTACCCCGGCGGCAGGCTCCGAACCCGTCCTGGCTAGTTCTCGGTCTCTATACTCTTCCAGGACACCCAGGGAATCCGACAGGCCGTGCAGAGTGTCTGGTCCATTTCCTCTGGGGGCTGCTCTTGACCAGCGTGATGAGTGTTGCCAGTCAGGAGGAAGTGGCATTGGTCTCCTGTTGAGTGGGGTTTAAATGTCCATAGCAGGCCCGCTTATCAGCACCAGCTTAGGGTTAGCTGATTTGCATATCAGCACCAGCTGGGGGTTAGCTGATTTGTATATCGGGCACCATATGGTGTTTGTTTACATCATAGGGCTTACAAGTGCACACAATATTGTTTTTCTATAGGTTTTACAGTGTATTATATTCTTATTTTTTTTCACTATGTTTAATGCACAGCAAACATAATACTCATAACACATGTAGTCCCATTTGCTGATCCCTTTGTTAACAAGCTGGTGCAGGCTGTGATCAGAGGACTTCCAAATTCTTTGTATCCCACCAGAAAGAATACATGGCAGGACACGTGGATGTAAAGGGAGTTTATTTAAAGTTAGGATAGAGAAATACAAAGGGAAGCATAGTGGGGCTCAGGTGGAAGCTGGAAGCCAAGAGAGCATGTTTCTATTCTTCAGATGCTTTTAAAACCTACCATAACCTACAGGAAGAGAAGAACAAGGTGACTCCCATCCATGCTCCATGACTGGGAAGGAGCATGGATGGTTCCCAAGCCAGGTGAGGGTGTGTCATTAAGCTGGCTCCAAAGACTTTAGATCCTGGGGGAGGAGCTGGGCATGTCATTACCTGGCTCCCTTGACCTTTGAGCCAGGGGAAGAAGCTGAGTGACTCCCATATACACCTATGTTAATTCTCAGGTGCCCCACCCATGAGGGAGGAAGTTCCTATTCTTTCTAACTTGTTGTAATTATATAATGGAGCTCTTTGGGTGTGTTAGGGAGCAGTCTCAGTCCCAAACTTTCCCTTATTCTAGCCTGCCTCACTTTCTCTTAGTTGCTGAGCCCTTGGAGTTCTAGTTAGGAAGTCCTTGCCTATGCCTATATATTCCAGTATATTCCCTACACTTTCCTCACTAGCTTCAAAGTTTCAGAACTTATATTAAGGTTTTTGATCCACTTTGAGTTGATACTTATACAGGGTGAAAGACATGGATCTAGTTTCAGTTTTCTACATGCAGATACCCAGTTTTCCCAGCAACATTTGTTGGAGAGGCTGTTTTTTCTTCATCTTATGTTTTGGGTGCCTTAGTCAAAAATCAGGTGGCTGTAGCTGTGTGGATTTATTTCTGGGTCTTGTATTCTGTTCCATTGGTCTTTGTGTCTATTTTTGTCTGCTGGAACGTTTGTAAAGGCTGAGGCGTAGCTCAGTGATGGAGAGCATGCTTAGCAGGCCTGAGGCCCTGTGTTCAGTCCTCAGCACCACAAACAAAACCAAAAACACATTCAAGAATTCTCCAATAGGACCTACATCCTGGAGGTCACTGATTCCCAAATCTGGGTGATTTTGCCCCACAGTGGACAGTTGGCAATGTCTGGAGACATTTCTGGTTGTCATATAAGTAGTGCTCCAAAGCCAGACGTGGTGGTACATGTCTGTTACCCCAGCACTCAGGAGGCTGAGACAGGAGGATTTTGAGTTCTGGGCCAGCCTGGAGTTACATTGTGAGACCCTGTCTCAAAAAAGCCAAGAAACAAAACAACAACAACAAAAGACTAGTATTACAGGCAGATTGTGGATAGAGGCCACCTCTGTAGCTAAGCACCGTCCAGTGTCCAGTGCACAGAACAGTCCTTCCCTCACAATTCTTGGGCCCAAAATGTCAATAGGTTAAAGGTAAAGACTGCTAACCTGTGGGGGAAAATCAATGGAAGTTACACACTAGCAGCCAACTTGTTTTTTTGGAGAAAGATGATATGTTTGTTTTACCTTTAATACCAAGAAAAGGGAACAATAAATCATTATTATCAGACAAAACAAACACAAAAATGTACTTCCATTCCGGTGTCATTTTGGGTAGGGACAATTGAAGGAGCAGCAAGTTCCTCATGACTGAAAATGGAAATGTTATGTGGTGCTGGCAGAAGGCTTTTTAGGGAAACTGGGCAGGGCTGTAGTTGGAAGATTAGATTTGTGACCTTTCTCCTGTCTTGCCTGGTTCCTAGAATATGTGTGATCTGAAGACTAGGGGAGGTGAAAAAAACGAAGGGAAGAAGAGAAAGACGTTTGCAGTTTTCCTGCCTGCTCTGACCCTGAAGGCTCTGTTTTTGCCTTTTTGCTTTTGGGGATGCTGGGGTTTGAACTTAGAGTATTGTCCTTGCCAAGCGGGTGCTCTACCACTTGAGCCACGCCCCCAGCCCTAGGTTCTATACTTCATGGGGTAGCAGGGACAGACCAGTGGGCATTGCAGGATGACCCACTTGACAAACTCCAATCAGAGAGCAAGTTCCTAGCTCTGCCTCATACCACTTGATCTCCAGGAACCCTTCTGCTACTGCCCTGGGAGGATGGCTGGCCTGTGAATCTGACTGTGAATCAGTGAAGGTAAAGGGCTCTTCTCAAAGGTGTTGCAAATGATGAGTGCTTCATCGTGGCTGAATTTCATCATCCTTGCCCTGGTCTCTCTGGTATTTCTGATATATGAGCTAGGCAGGGTGTTTGGAAACACTAGGGCAGAACCACATCCTAAGACTGCCGACGTTAATGAACTGGCTTGTGACATACACAGGGTCTTGCTTACCCACAGCCTTGGGAATCCATAAAAATTAATAGCCCAATCTGACAATCTAAATCCAAACACTACCCCCACTGATATGTGGGAGCAGTTGATGACACAACCCAGTCTCCAAAAGTTAATGACACATAATCCAATTTTTCATGAATGAGCATTCCCCCCGCACCCGTGTCCACAGTCCCCAATAAAAGCTCAAGGTTTTGGGACGTCCTCTGCAGCACTCCTTGAGTTGGCCCAGTCTCCCATCTGAAGGTGCACCTTTGCTTTGCTTTAATAAACCTGCTCCTGCTTAAGTCTCCTCTGTGTCTGTCCTTAAATTCTTTCTCTAACGAAGACCAAGAACTTTCTGCCCCTGCACCTGTGACCTGAATCTGGTGACATATTTTTGGCAAGCCAAGCAAAGAGACTCAAAGAGACTTCTACTCAGAAGCATGTGACTTTATTTTTCTCTAATTCTGGTAAGCCTACCTGATTCCTTTTCAATATGGTGGACCTCCTTTTAAGTTTTACTGTTTCATTTTGGAGTTTTGATCTTGCAAAACTTGCACAACAATGAAGGTTTATACTTCCTCTCTCCTGTGTCTGGGAAAACCAAATGTACTCTAAAATGCAACTCAACTACAAGGTTAACATGTAAAGATTTGCCACTCTTTGTGAATTTTCTCTCCCTTCTGCCTTCTTGCTTATACTAAGATAAATTTACTGTTCAGCTCATTTGGAAGTTTTGTTATTTGAGCCAGCCCTAGCTGGAATGCAACATTCTGTAACTTTTAGATTCATGTAAAACCAAAGGGGAAAAATGTGTAAAGGCACCCTTAAATCCAATTGGCAACAAAGTTTGTGTAATATCTGTAGCTATGTGTTGAAGAATGATCTTTGTTTTGTTTTGTCATAAACATACTTTGGGTTAAAAAATAAGATAAAAAGAAACTAGTAAGTAGGAAATAAAACAAATGTAAAAGATAAGCCAGACTTCAGTGGCTCTTGCCTGTAATCCTGGCAACTCGGGAAGCAGAGATCAGGAGGAGGATCATGGTTGGAAATGAGGTCTCAGTTGTGGGTTAGGTGAGACCTATCTTGAAAATACCCAACATACACAAAAAAGGGCTGGTGGAGTGTCTCAATGGGTAGAGCACCTGTCTAGGAAGTGTAAGGACCTGAGTTCAAACCTCAGAACCACCGAGAGAGAAAGAGAGAGAGAGAGAAAGAGAAAGAGAGAGATATTATTCAAAGGAGAGAATTTTTGGATTAAAAAAAAAAAAAGATTGTCCCAAAATGGAAACAGACAATGACAAGTCCAAAAGGCTACAAGCAAGTCACAGAAGGATTGTGTTAAGGTCTATGCTGAGATACATCTGATAAAATATGTTAGGACATGAGAAAATGTAAAAAAAAAAATATAAAAGGACATTCTCCTCTGTATAAAAAGGATTTTTTACATGGTAAAATAAGGTTTTGTCTAAAGGATGGTTCCAAGAAAAAAACAGACAAAGGCAAAACCAGAAGGGTTATGAAATGTGTTATAAAAGGATTGTGTAAGGGTTTGCAATAAGATATAATTGATAGAAACCCAATGCTGTCTTGGTAAGTTTATAAAAAGACTACAAAAACTTCCCCTTTAACCTCAATAAAAGTGCCATCATAGGCCAGGCTTGGTAGATCGTGTCTGTAATCTCAGCTACTTAAGAGGAGATTGAGATTGTGAGGATCAGCCTAGGAAAAAGCTAGTGAGATCCCATGTCAATCAGTAAGCCTGGCATGGTGATCATGCCTGTGATCTCAGCTACCTAGGAGGCCTAAGTAGGAGGATCACCATCTGAGGCTGGCCTTGGGCAAACACTTGATACCCTACTTGAAAAAGAACTAAAGTAAAAACAAGTTGTCAGGATAACTCAACTAGTAGAGTGCCTGCCTAGAAAGTGTGAGGCTCTGGGTTCCAACCCTAGTTCTGCCAAGAAAAGAACAAAAAGGTACCTTGTAGACCTCTCTGAACAACCCGCTCTCCTCTATGGGAGTAGTCTTCCTTCTCTCAATAAACCTTTCTGCACTTTCACTATGTTTTTGCATCTTGCTTGAAATCTTCTCTTGTGGGAATGCAAGAATTGAGGACCCCAACTGAAAACTCCTGGTAAGCCTGGCATGGTGGCTCAATCTGTAATCCTACTCAGAAGGTTGAGATTAAGAGGATTGGGGTTCAAAGCCAGCCTGGGAAAAAGTTAGCAAGACCCCATCTCAGCAGAAAAAAACTGGGAATGGTGGAGTCCAAAACAGGAGGATTGCAGTCCTGGCTGACCTGGGTGAAAAAGCGAGACACTATCTAAAAAGTAGCCAGAGCAAAAAGAGCTGGAGTCATGGTCAAGGGGAGCACCTGCCTAGCAAGCAAGAAGGCCCGAGTTCAAATCTCAGTACCACCAAAAAAAACCTCTTCCAGAAACATTTCCATCTCTTTCTTGCTAGGACTCTATGTCTGTCTTGGATGGAAAGTTCTTAAAAGGCAGGTATCAGATTGGTTCATGATCTTTGTCACAGGACAAAGCACCTTTGTCTAAATGCTGGTTTGAGAAATAGGCTTTATTTTATGGTATTACAATGACTAATTTAACAAAAATAAGCAAGTAAGTAACTTGACAGTGATATGGGTCTTTTGATGAAAACGTGAAGTTTTAGGTTCTAGCTCACAAGGTACTCAAGGGCACAGTGAGTGAAAAGCCTCCCCGCTCCTGTCCCCAGGAAGCCACCATTGCCATCGTTATCTTTTCTGAGACATTCTAGGCACACACGAAAATGTCCACATAGTCCCTCCACTTTCCAGACAAATGCCAGCGTGTCACCAGCACGGTTCTGCTCCCTGCTTTCCCCAACATTCCTCAGAGATCATTCCACATCAGTGTGTTTAACAGTCATCCCTCTTCACCGCTGCATAGTGCCTGCAATGGCCATACTTTTGATGGGTGTTTAGAAGGTGTGCAGTCTTCTGCTGCTTTACACGGTGCTGCAATAACCTTAAAATACAAGAAAGTGGAATGTCTAGGTCACTGGGCACATGTGCAATTTGATAAGCTCTTACCAGGCTCTCTGAAAGGAAGCTGGGACTATTCACTCTCCAATGACAGTACATCAGTGTGATTTCTTCACATTGTTGACAGCTGACCGTAATTATAATGCTTTTTGGCTTTGCCAATCTGATAAATGAACACTGGTGTCTTTTATTACGAGTGAGGTTGCTGTTTTAATTTGCATCTTCATTATGAGTGAGGCTGAATGTATTTCTTTTTTTTTAAACTATTATTTCAAATCAGTTGTTATTCTTTTCCTTATTGAGTTGTAAGAGCTCTTTATGTACTAAATAAATTAGACTCTGGTCCACAATATGTGTTGCAAATATCACCTCCCCCCATTTTCATTTGTCTTATCTTTGTTTATGTTGTTTTTTGTCAGGAAGATTTTTTTTTAAAATACATTTCTTTATTGTTTTCTGAGCTTGTTTTATTAGAAATGTCTTACCACTGTAAAATTATTTTCAATTTGCCAAAGGCTCTGAGTACTTTAATGGTTTCATTTTTCATATTTATATTTTTCATCTACTGAAATTTTTGTTTAAATAGTAAATAAAGAGTCAAGCTGGTGCTGGTGGCTCACACCTGTAATCCTAGCTACTTGGGAACAGAGATCAAAACCATCCCCAGGGAAATAGTTCATGAGAGCCCATCTCAAAAATACCCAACACAAAAAAGGGCAGGTGGAGTGGCTCTAGTGGTAGAGCACCTGCCTAGCAAGCATGAGGCCCTGCATTCAAGCCCCAGGACCACCAAAAGAAAAAAACAAAAATGATCAAAGTTTACTTTTTCCCAAATGCATACCTACATGTTACAGTAATTTATTAAATAGACCATTATTCTTCCCGCACTGGTTTAAAGGAGCATATTTTAAATCATATATAAACACCCATGTGGATTTGGGTCTGTGTTTTGCCTTTCCATTCTGTTCTGTTGATTTGTCTACCACAATGTTGAAATTATTATAGTTTTGTAATTCATTTTAACATGTTGGTACAACTAATCAGTGGTCTAATCTTTATCTTTAGATTATAATATTTAACACTTGTTTTTAGCAAACTATTTGTGTATTTCCATAATTCTCCATGTTTTATATTCCTTTTAATGTCTTCTCTCCAGAGTTTTACATACAATTCTTTAAGGCTCTCTGCCTCCCAGACAAACTGAGAATCAGTTTGTATAAACTGATATACAAATTAAGCACCATCTATTAAGGGTTAGCTGCTAGGTTATCTGTATTGATTCCTGTCTCCCTTGTTATTCTACTTGCTTTACTCAAGATTTGAGCAAAGGTATGATTACTTTCCTTACAAATGGATTACTTGCCTTATATGTATATATGAAATCATGCTCATTCTGCAAGTGAGTAAACTGAGTTAACAGAGACAGTGCTGGTGAGTAGATGAGCTGGATTTGAAGCAGGAAGTCCAGCTCTAGAGTCCACACACTTACACACTCCACCCTTTCCTTGGCATGTGCCTGGGTTCGTAAACTTCATTGAAGTATAACACGAATCACAGAAAACTGCTCAAATCAAAATTGTATGACTCAATGACATTTTAGTGATTGCACCCAGCTCAAAGAATAGAACACTACCAGCCCCCTCAGGAACTCCAGACCCTCCACTCCCAACCCCTGTCTTCCTCATCCCTCTATTTTAATACTACTTATATTTTCAAGCATCATAAGGTCTGTCTTTTGTCATTGTTTGTCTTTGAAATAGGGTCTCTCTATGCTTCCCAGGTTCTTGAACTTATGGGTGCAAGTGATCCTCCTGCCTCAGCCGGTGGCTCACTCCTGTAATCCTAGCTACTCAGGAGGCAGAGATCAGGAGGATTGCGATTTGAAGCCAGCCTGGACATGAGACCCTATCTCGAAAAACCCATCACGAGAAGGGCTGGTGAAGTGGCTCAGGGTGAAGGCCCTGAGTTCAAACCCTAGTACTGCAAAAAAAAAAAAAAAAAAAAAAATTCCATCTTGGCCAGGTGAGTGATGCATGCCTCTAAACCCAGCTACATGGGAGGCTGGGGTAGGAGGATTGAGGTTCAAGGCTAGCCAGGTAAAAGGGCAAGACTCTATCTGAAAAACAAAAATGGGCTGGGAATATGGCTCAGGTGGAAGGCCCAGAGTTCAAACCTCAGTACTATTAATCAATCCATCAATCAATAAATGTATATTCAAATATCTATCTTGCAGGAGTAGATAAAAGTGGAGTGACTGGGGGAGCACATTTTCTAAAAGAGAAACATAATTGGGGTAGAAGAGTTAGGGGGCAGTGACTCAAGTTTTCCCTAATTCCCTTTGTGAGTAAGTGTGAAGTTCTAATCTTGCCTCTAACCCTTTTCCTCCAGGACTACATCTCCCAGGAGGCTGTGCTCTACTCTGACAGTTCTTGGATTTAAATAGGATTCTGGGCTCTGCTTAGAGACAGGCTGTTGCGGAATGCTCAGGAGTGAGAGGAGCAAGAAGCAGCAGTAGCACCTAAGAGTTGGAGCCAGACCAGGAACAGGAGACAAAGCTGAGTTTGAAGCTGGGACAACGGCAGCTAAAGAAGTTGAAAGATGCTGGTTATTTTGGGACTGCTGACCTCCTTCCTTTCACTTTTGTATGTGACAGCTCCATCCATCAGGTTTGTCTTAAACTCATAATGATCATTTACAAAGCCCTGCACTGGGGCTTCTCAGCTGCTGAAAGAGGAGAAAGAGAAGGAGGCTGAGGGAGAGAAAGGGCAGAGAAAGCCAGCAGGAGGGAGAGATAATAGATACCATGATGGAAAATGAGAAGGAAGCACCTGGGGTGAGTGGAGGTGGGGCTGATTTGAATTCTGACACCAGTGGAAGGCTGAGTGGATGACTCTGCCAAATAGTTTAACAGTTAACTCAGGTGAGAGTCCTTGCTCTTTCATTCTATCTCCTTGGATTTCTCTGAGGCTCTCCCTTTCTTCTCTATCCATAGTTAAGGTGGCTTTGCTGGGCTGTTACCCGGGATCACTGCAGAGACTCATTGTTAAGTAGCAGGCACCCTGGGGAGGAAACAAACTCTCTTCCCTTTGATTTTACCCTCAATAAATGTTTTGGAAAGGCTCTTTAGCTGTGGAATTTCTGGAGGTGTCAAAGAAATGTGTGTTCTGAGTGGAGAATTTAAAAACTGTTAATGATAAAGTAGGTTAACTGGACATATTGGGAATAGAGCATCGTTTTAGGTCCTGGTATAGAAATCTAGGCTCAAATTCCACTTCTGCCACAGTTAGAAGTGGCCTGGATTTCTTTTGATCTCAGTTTTGTCCACTGTAATGTGGAAATCATTCTGGAGTAGCTGAAAGGACTAAAATAAATTATGTATGGAAAGTGCCTAGCCTGGTGCCTGGCAGTCAGGTGATGCTCAGGAACTGTTAGCTTGGTCCCCCTTGGGTCTTCCTTTTTTGGAACTCAAGAAGTCACAAAGGGGACTGCATACATGGCTCAAGTGGTAGAGTGTCTGCCTAACAAGTGCAAGGTCCTGAGTTCAAATCCCAGTAACACCAAAAACAAAATAAAACAAAACAAAAACAAAAAGTCAGCAAGGGAGGATTTCTCTGTGCATGACAATGGCTGGAATCAAATCCGTAATACCATGACAGAAAGCCTCTGAGGGTGCCCTGCTCCTTAAAACTGGGACAGTAGCCCAAGAGTGGTTTTTGTGTATGCCAACCTCTGCTCAGGGTTCTGTTCATCAGTTTCTCTGATGCTTCTTGGAGACCTAGGGCTTAGGACCTTTGATTCCACTAATACTCATCTTGCATGTTTCAAATGTGGATTACTGGTGGAAGCTGATCTCTGGGAACCTCTAGAGATAAAGCGGGAGATGTCTGTTGTCTGACAAAGAATGCCTCCCTTGGTGGCTCAAGAGCACTTACTCTGTTTGCCCATGTGATCATTTGTAGCCTCCTGGCCCATGACCTTTCAACTTGCACCTATGAACTGGCCACTACCTCGCTCAGTAGAAAAATGTCCCTGGCAGATTAGCTTGTTCAGGTGTCCTGAATGCAACATAAAGATGTCCCTCTTTGAGGCTGGATGGCTTTATAGGATGCATTTCAGTGTGGGATTTGGAAGGATGGTGCATGATGCTTTTATTTCCCTCACTGACAGGAAGTTCTTTGGTGGTGGAGTTTGCAGAACAAACGTGCAGCTTCCTGGGAAGGTAGTGGTGATCACAGGCGCCAACACCGGCATCGGCAAGGAGACTGCCAGGGAGCTCGCTCGCAGGGGTGAGTCTTCTGCAGAGCCATGCCTCCTACCCTCCTCACTGGGGCTCTGCCCACCTTTCCTTGTCTTTCCTCTTGGGCTTGGAGGGTCTGAAAGGACTTAAGGAACCTTAAGGTGACACTAACTTTGTGACTCTCAACACACCAACAATGATGTCCAAGTCTGAGTATAATATTGGTCAAGTCGGTTATTCTAGGAGGAGATACTGGCCAGCCTTAGATATTGGGAGTGTAAAACCAGGGTTCCCAGCCTGGGGTTAAGTTGACAGCTTCCAGTATCAGGAAGCAGCAATGTGGCCACTTTAGGGGTGACTGGAGGATGCTCTGTCCACCAGTCCCAAGATCACTTACTGTGCTGCTTTTTCAGTCTAGGAACTGAGCACATTGACCTTTTTTGTTTTGACCCCAGGAGCACGAGTGTACATTGCCTGCCGCGATGTGCTGAAGGGGGAGTCCGCTGCCAGTGAAATCCGAGCAGATACAAAGAACTCCCAGGTGCTGGTGCGGAAACTGGACCTATCTGACACCAAATCCATTCGCGCCTTTGCTGAGGGCTTTCTGGCAGGTGAGGCTCCAGTGGGTAGCAAGGAAAGCAGGAAGCCAAGTATGGGAATGGCTGCTCCACCCTGGACCTACTGTGGCCCTTACATCAGAATCACCGCGTCCCACTGGACAGGTTCTGCCACATGAACCAGCAGGACAGGGATTGACAAGAGGATGGTGGGTGGAGAAGTTGGGCAGGATCCTTATCGCCATTTTCCTCCACAGTGGAAATGCCGGCGGTGTCAGCTCCCTGTACGGGCTTGCACCTTGCCATCAAGGTGTGGTCTTGATTTCATCCAGAAAATTCAACCTTCTGTAGTCATAGGGATGAGATGAGTTTGTGCCACTGCCAAAATTCTCCTTAGTCTTGGAAAATGACCAGAATCTACCAAGGACTATAGAATCCATGAGGGATGGGACTAGGTCTGTCTTGTTTTACCACTGGATTCCCAGGGCCCAGCAGTGTGGGCCTGGTCCAGATTCGGTCGTTAGTACACACTGACTGAATAAATGAATAAAGGATGTCCAGGAAGATCTGAGCAACTAAAATTAGAAACCCCATGACCATGACCATGGTTATTGAACACCACCAAGACAGGTCCAAATGGGAGGTAGTTATTGCCTGCTGAGGTAACACCTGTCTTAGAAGAAAGGAGCAGGGCTGGTGGAGTGGCTCAAGTGGTAGAGCACCTGCCCAGCAAGTATGAGGCCCTGAGTTCAAACCCCAGTACTTCCAAAAAAAAGAAGAAGAAGAAGAAGAAGAAAGGAACAGGGTAGTAATAACCTTGCTCCACCAAAAAGAATTCGTACACAAAGGCAAAGGACAAATGCCAGCTAGTGGAGTCCTCATTAGTCACAGGCTCTCCTTTATTGTGCTCAACAGAGGAGAAGCACCTCCATGTTCTGATCAACAACGCAGGCGTGATGATGTGTCCGTATTCCAAGACAGCAGATGGCTTTGAAACCCACCTGGGGGTCAACCACCTGGGTAAGTATCCTTGGGTGGTTAAAAAGTGAGACATCTTGTTCTCCAAAGTATCCCTGAGGCTCTCCAGTGCTCCCCAGAGACCCCATATCTCCTAGAATTCTAATGCACTGGACACACTGCTTCTTTTCACTGTTATCTTGACTATTATAAAAAAGTGAGGCCCTCTTAACCATGCTATTAAAAAATTCAGTCTCAGGAGACAGAAGAATAATGTCATTATTGGATGGGGCAGTGTCAGTATAGGACTTGCCAGGCAAGCCAGGCCTGGAGGTTTGCAGGATCTGGGTGGGGTTGGAGGAGTCATATTCATATGAGGATCTAGCAAAGTAAGGGTTGGTCTATGTGGATAGGAGGACCTTGGGAACTTGAGGTAGAAGACAGTCTAGGGTTCAAATTCAAGGTAATGGTTCTAAGAGAAGAGCATGGAGCATGTTCTCGGATCCTCGGAAAGGGTTATTTTCCCTGACTACTTTATCTTCCTTCCATATATGAGTATACCTGGGTCCACGGTTGTGCAGTCATAGCAAGAGGAGAAGTTGGGAGCCAGCAGACTGGTTTTACTGAGTGGTGGAAGAGCAGAGGTCCAGAAAATATAGATTAAGTATTATTTCCTTACTATAGTTTAACTCTGGCCCTTGCTTTGGGGAATCCACCAACGCAGACCAAGTGACCATTAGCACTGAGTTACTATGGTATCAAAATTTTCACACCCAGAAGACAGTGAGCTAATGCTGATGTCCTGTAATCAGCTCCCACACCCTAAGCCTAGGATATCTATCATTCTTACCCTTTAATCTATCTGCCCCATAGGCCACTTCCTTCTTACTTACCTCCTCCTGGGGCGGCTAAAGGAATCTGCTCCAGCACGGGTGGTAACCCTGTCATCAGTGGCTCACCACGCTGGCAAGATTCGCTTCCATGACCTCCATGGTGACAAACGCTACTGCAATGGTTTTGCCTATTGCCACAGCAAGCTGGCCAATGTGCTTTTCACTCGTGAGCTGGCCAAGAGGCTCCAAGGTAAGTCTGGAGAAAGGACCAGGGTTAAAAATAATAAAAACAGGTCTCAGTCCAGATTACAGAACTTCTGGAGTCAGGTTATCAAACGTGCACTTTTCAGTAGGAGCTCTGTGCATAAAAAATAAAGAGGTCACGAACTCAATAGTCTTTGCCCCCAGGAAGCTTAATGCTGAATAGGTGCTAGGAACCCCATAAAGCTACCTTACAACTGTCACATTTTATCTCATGTCTGTTATATCATTTGATTTTGACAATAACCCTTTGCAATGGGCAGAGTACGTGCTATTATTCCTGTTTTATAGACCAGAACTGGGGTCTGAGAAAGTGGCCAACTCAAGATTATATTGGCAAGTGAAGGAGTAAGAACTGGAATGTGGGTGCTCTGCTTTCAATCCAGGGTGCTTTCTTCCATGTGCCATTTGCCGCGGTCCCATGGTGAGCTAAGTTACTGAGCACCACTGCCTAGAGTCAGGGAGCTAGGGGTGGATTTCCAGCCCCTGGGTTCAAGTTCTCACTGTTCCGCCTACTTCCCTGTGAGAATGCAGCCATGTCCTTTAGCCTCCCACACGCCATGTCTCAGCTGTATAATTAGGTGAGGGTGACTCTTAATCCTTAAGGATTCTATGCTCCTTTGGAGTTTTGTATGAGCTGCTGGCTCTTACATCTGTGAATCTGGGGGACCATCCGAATTAACCAGACTTTGGGAACAATGATCTTTAGAGTCAGAATGCCAAAGGCAGAAGAATAGGACAATCATAAAAATAAATAATGATACAATTGGGAGCCTCATGTGCCATATAAGCACTACACGTCTTAAACTCATTTAAGCATCTCAATATTTCTATGAGGTGGGAACTCTTATTTCTCCCATACAAATGAAAACACAGGCAAATTTAGAAATTTGCTCAAACAAATTGCCTAGCTGAGCCAGGAATCAAATCCAGACAGTCAGGCTCTGGACTCTATGTAGGGCTCAGACCTTCTCCCTGCACCTGCTAGGTATGACCTTGGGCAATTTACTTAACCTCTCTGTGACTCAGTTTCTTCAGCTGTAAATGGACATTGTAATGTTACCTACCACAAAGTCTCTTTAAGAATTAAATGAGGTAACTGGGTGAAGTGACGTGTACATGTCATCCGAGAGACAGTAAGAAGCTTAAAATAGGAGGATTACTGTTCAGGCTGGCCTGACCAAAAAGTGAGACCCTATGTCCAAAATGACCAGAGCAAAAAGTGACTGCAGGTGTGGCTCAGGTGGTTGAGTGCCTGCCTAGAAAAAAAAAATTAAATGTGGGCTGAGGGTGTAGCTCAAGTGGTACAGCACCTGCCTAGCAAGAGTGAGTTACTTCAAACCCTTCCCTCCCTCAAAAAAAAAATAAATAAATAAAATAAATGTGAAGCTAGGAGGGGTGGTGCATGCTTGTAATTTTAGTTACTGGGAAGAGGGACGCAGGAGAAGCCCAAATTTGAGGCCAGCCTGGGCAAAGTTAGTGAGAACCTATCTCAGAATAAAATAAAAACAAAAAGAGCTGGCAGTGTAGCTCAAATGGCAGAGCACTTGCCTAGTAAGCAGGAGGCTCGGGGTTCAATCCCTCATAGCCTCCCACTGGAAAAAAAAAAGAATTAAGTGAGACAATGCAGGTAAAGCATGTAGCACAGCCCTTGCACATAGTAAGTATCAGGGGTGTCTTGGGGAATAGGCTAGTCTATGATCTCCATCAATACCCCTCAATCTATACCTCATAAAGTGTGTTTGCCAGGTAAATGCCCCTCACAGCTAGGCCCAGCCCTCCTACTTCCAAACAGATGGCAGCTCCTAAGCTCCTCCTATAGAAATACTAGATACCTCTGTTGATAGTTGATGATTCTACTACTACTTATTACACTTTGTTTTAATTAGTAGTTCTTAAGCCACAGTATAAAGGTGACATTGAAATAGAAGGACCCTTCTTTTGGAACATAGAAGGCCGAGAAGGCTACAGATCTTTCTGGAAGAGATCAATTCATTCCCGGCAGGTCCTGCCTGGCTAAGAGTGGTAGCTTTCTGAATCCTGAGGGGTGGGCTTCGTGAGTTCCTCCTTCTCCCTTGTGTATTTTGCTGCAGAGAGGCGCAAAATACGCACCAGGGCTCAGAGTGTATACCTGGTCTCACTGTGCTTTCTTCACCCTAGGCACGGGAGTCACCACCTATGCAGTGCACCCAGGCATTGTCAGCTCAGAGCTGGTCCGTCACTCCTTCCTGCTGTGCCTGTTCTGGCGGCTCTTCTCCCCCTTCATCAAATCAGCATGGCAGGGTGCACAGACCAGTCTGCACTGTGCCCTAGCTGAGGGCCTGGAGCCTCTGAGTGGCAAGTACTTCAGGTATGTGGCAACAGCACAGGGGTCTCTCCACCGCCTGTGTGTATGAGAAAGAAGCAAGGACTCCCTGAGCAGCTGAGTTGGTATTAGTTTAGAAACTTCTGGGGGTTTTTTGTTTGCTGTTTATTTTGGTGGTAGTGAGTTTTGAACTCAGGGCCTTGCACTTAATTGCTAGGCAGGCACTCTACCACTTGAGCCATGCTGCCTGCCTAAAACTTCTGTTGGAAAGAATTACTTTGATGGCTCTATTTTATATCTGTGTCAACTCTATAGCTTTCTGAACGCTGTTGAAGACTGTGCCCGTTGGTTATGGTAGGAGAAACATTAGAGAATCCTTTTTCTCCTTCTCTAAGCTTTTGGTTGATTTTATTCATGAATTTTTTGATACCACTGGGTACAGAGAGCTATGGGAAGGTCATCTGTCTCCAGTGTGAACTCTGTCTCCCAGTGTTGTCAAGATTTGCATTACCTGCTTGAAAATAAAACCGAGTTCAGTGCAATCTTACCAGAAGCTCAGTGTGCAGTCAGCATGTAGATAAAGGGAAGTCCAGAATTAAGTCCCTGTCTCACCCCTGACTCCATCCAGTCTAGTCCGCTCTGGTGCCCACTTTATTCAAATCTGTCAGTCAGAGCGCTGTTTGTTAAATGAAGCATTGGTAATGACCTCAAGTCCAACAATAGGGGCGAGATAAATGAGAACAGCTAGTGTTGAGTGAGCTCTTAGAAGGTGCTTAGACTTCATAAGTATTTCATGTGTATTAATTCATAAAGTCCTTATAACTCTGAGATGTGGGTAACTTATCTCCATTTGACAGATGAAACTGAAGCAGAGAATAATTAAGATATCTGCCCCAGGGCATAACGTTTACAAGAGGCAGACCTGGGGTTTACACCCAGGCAGTCTGGCTCCAGGGCTGTGCTGTTCAGTGTGGTTGCCATTAGCTACATGTGGCTGCTAAACACTTGAACTCTGACTAGTCCATGTGGACATGTGCTCTAAGTGTAAAGTGTATCCCAGATTTTGAAGGCATAGTATGGAAAAAAATGTGAAATATCTCATTAATAACTTTTTTGTATTGGTTATGCAAGCATGGTGGTATACTTCTGAAATTTCAGCTATGTAGGAGGCTGTGGGTAAGAGGATCACAGTTCAAGGCTGGCTGAGGGCAAAACTGGGAGACCCTATCCAAAAGATAACTAAGATCTAACAGCTGAGGGTGGCTCAAGTGGTAGAGATGCCTAACCAGCACAAGGTCCTGAGTCAAACCCCAATACAGGCAAGGCCAAAAAAAAAAAAGATGAGACAGAATTTTTTCAGCCTGGGGGATTGAGTTTAGGGACCTGAGCTTGTTAGGCAAGCACTGTACCACCTGAGCTATGCCCAGTCCTTTCAATTTTAATATGTTTTTCGGATAGGGTCTCACACTAACTTTGCCTGGAGTTAGCTTCAAGCCTCGATCCTGCTACCTCTGCCTCTTGAGTACCTGAGACCGCAGGCCTCAACCACCACAGCTGGCTTTTTATTGAGATAGAGTCTTGCTACCTTTTCCCTAGGCTGGCCTTGAACTGTGATTGTGTCTGCCTCTGGAGTAAATGGGTTTACAGATATGTGCCACCATGCTCAGCCTTAGATATAGTTTCAAATGATATTTAATTAATGAGAAATTGTGGTAATGTAATTATCATGAGAAGAAAAACCCTATCATACAAACCTATGCAAGTATTCATTGTAATACATAGAGAATAGTCTGGAAGACTGGCTACTGTGTAGTAGCAGCTATTTCTAGGAGTTTGAGGGAGAGTCAAGCAGAGTGTAAAAGAGGATTTTGACTTTTTTTCTAGGTATTTCTATATTATTTAAATCATTTTAGAAGAAAGATTTATATTTATTTATGTAATTTAAGATATATTTTAACAAGAGAAAGATGTCATCCCAAAACTAAATACAGTATAAGTACAATTTTGTATAAAAGAGAAAGACTGTACATCTATTTATACACAGACAAAGCAAACAACACTGTCAAAAAAAAAGCAGTTAAATGGCAGCTTCTTTTATCAATATTATATTTTTCAAAGGTCATCTAGCACTTTTACAGTTAGAAAGGACACTATAAGAACTGTATTCTACCCTCACCCCATTACCCCTCTAATCCCCAGAACCCCCTGCTCACTCCAGAACACTGGGGCTCCTAGACAAGTGCCTCTGGACAGAATTCAAGGGGTCTGAACACGTAGATAAGAAAATCATTTCAGGGCTGGTGGAATAGCTCATGTGGTAGAGCATCTGCCCTGAGTTCAAACCCCAGTACCACCAAAAAATCATTTCATCTTTAATTTCACAGACCTCCAATTGAAGTTTAGCATTTCCTTCAATTATGAGTACAGGCAATGCACCACAGTAGTAGTGGTGACATTGGTGACTTTGTCACCAATAGAGTTGTAGATATTTTCATGTCACATTGTGGTTGTTGCAGATGTACCTTAATACCACTTCTGCTCACCACTACTTTGAAATCTGGTTATTATCATGTTGTAGAATACATTAATAAAGAAGCCTATGATGCATTACTACATTACAAAGTTGCTTTAAAATGTTTAAAAAATGCATTTCAGTGTATGTTATCTAAATCCAGTATATTATGCTTTATATATTTGGAAATATATTCTTAGAAAGAGACCACAAGTACTCCCAGGCTGCCAATTCTCACTCCTAATCTCCACCTTCTGTTCCTGCCCCCAGTGACTGCAAGAGGACCTGGGTGTCTGCAAGGGCCCGAAATACAAAAACAGCCGAGCGCCTGTGGAAAGTCAGCTGTGAGCTTCTAGGAATCCAGTGGGAGTAGCTGGTGGGAAAGCCATGGCTTTATCAGGCCCAATCCATAATGAAAGGGGACCAAAGAGAAGGCCAACTGCAAAGGACTGTCCTCTTGGCTGGCTGCTGCCACTGCAGTGACTCCTACCTCCTCTCATCCTCCTGACCCTTCTGGAAACCTTTATACACACAGCCCTCTTGGGAGGCTGCCTCATGGCATACGACATCCCCACATACAGACCATTCTTCTTGAAGATTTGGAAAGTCAGCAACCCTCTGGGGCAAAAGAACTGGGCTGGAAGAGAAGCCTGGGAAGTTGGGACAGTTTCCTCACCATCTCCAGATCCACCAGTCTACATCCTCAGATGAGGTGACAGGAGCTTCAGCACCGCATATTTTCAGGGAGTGTAGCCTCGAACTTTTGATTGAAATGTTAGTCATAGCCCTGGAGCCTGGACTGACCCAGGAAGATCACCGCTAACCTGAGTCACAATGGATTTATTCTGTTAAGCGTCCTGCAGCCACAGTGTGAAGCTGGAGCTCCCCATTCTCCATCACGTAGACGCTTTCTTTTTCTAATGAGTTCCCTTCACCTTCATTTTTAGAGAAAATAAAGACTTCTGTTCACATCATTGCCTTGTTTATTTTCTCAGGGAGAAGTGGAGCAAAGAGGGAGAACCAGTCTATTAGTTTAGTGAGTAGTATGATCCTCTACCCACCCACCCACCCACCTGCCCATAACTTTTTTTTTGTGGGACTGGGGTTTGAACTCAGGGCTTCATTCTTGCACAGCAGGCACTTTACCACTTGAACCACATCTGCAGTCCATTTTGCTATGGTTATTTTAGAGATGGGGGGTCTCACAAATTATTTTTTGTCTGGTCTGGCCTTGAATCATGATCTTCTCAATCAGAGCCTCCCAAGTAGCTAGGATTACAGGTGTGAGCTACCAACACCAAATGCTTTTTAAAAATTTGTGTATATTAATTGTACAAATTAATGGATTTCACTATGACATTTCCATACATGCATATAAGGTGCTTTGATTGCATTTACCCCTTTCTGTTACCCACTCTTATCCCCTGCCCCAAAACCCCTTTGTATTATTAAACTTTCCGCCTGCTCCTTTTATTTATGGTACTGGGGGATCAAACCCAGGACCTCACACATGCTAGGCAAGTGCTCTACCATTGAGGCATACCCCCCAGTCCTATGAAAAATAACAAATAGACAAAAATAGAGCAAATAATATCACAAATCCCCAGCTTCAACACTAAGGACATGTTGTCAATCTTGTTTCATCTATGACTTTTCTGGAAGATGAAGAGGAATACTTTATTTATTTATAAAACATAGTTTTTGTTTTTCCTTTTTTTTATGTTCTTGGTGACAAAACTTATGGTGCAGCAAACCACACCTGGTCTCGTTGTTGTCCTACTTGGTGTGAGCATTCGTGTTCCACTGTAGGAGTCATACTGTGTTTGATTATGGAATGTTGTCCATACATAAAAGGAATGGCACTCATAGATGAAATATGCCCTGAATTAAGGAGAGGGATATTTTAAAGTGCCTTGAAGTTATCGCACCATTCACCCATGCATACTTTGGTGTACGTTTCTAAGTAAAAACCTTTAAAAAATATAACCTCATCACAGTTATTACTCCTAACAACATTAATAATTCCCAAATATTGTTTAATATTTGGAGTTCAAGTATGTTCTCTTTCCCTGTTTGTCTCACAAATGTCTTTTTACTATTTGTTTGTTCTAATCAGGAAAAGAAAAATGGTAACTTTCTTTTCAGAAGACCCAACAAGGTTTCTTATGACACTAGCCTGTACTGAATATTGGGTTCCCTTTTCATCAGTCTGGTGTGGGATGGGCTATGCTCGTTGGTCTAAGCCACACCCTACATACACCTGAAGCAGGCGTCCCTTCCACCTACCTCACTCAGGGGCAAAGAACAGTGGCTAAAGTAAAGCACTTACATTAATTAGGATTAGATATCCTCACTCGAACCCTTTGGGGGTAGTTAATATTATCATCTCCATTTTACAGATGGGAACAGTGAGAAATTAAGAAGCTTTGCAAAGTTCACACACCTGGGAAGTGGTAGAGTGGACCAAGTAGAGTTACTGCAGAGCTGTTCTCTACTGCTTCCCATGGTGGAGGAAGGGGCAAATTCCCCTAAGGAAAAACACGGGAACTAGTGTAGGCAAAGGGAGGGAAGGCTTTATGTTTACTACTGGGACCTATACTTTACAGGCTATTGGGCCCAAGGAAAAGTCTGGTGAAGATATACTCAGTCAAAAGAACAATGCAGGAGGTATCACAATACCTGACTTCAAACTATATTACAAAGCAGTAACAATAAAAACAGCATGGTACTGGCACAAAAACAGACATGAAGACCAGTGGAACAGAATAGAGGACCCAGATATGAAGCCACACAACTATGAGCAACTTATCCTTGACAAAGGAGCTAAAAATATACGACGGAGAAATAGCAGCCTCTTCAACAAAAACTGCTGGGAAAACTGGTTAGCAGTCTGCAAAAAACTGAAACTAGATTCATGTATATCACCCTATACCAAGATTAACTCAAAATGGATCAAGGATCTTAATATCAGACCCCAAACTCTTAAGTTGATACAAGAAAGAGTAGGAAATACTCTGGAGTTAGTAGGTATAGGTAAGAACTTTCTCAATGAAACCCCAGCAGCACAGCAACTAAGAGATAGCATAGATAAATGGGACCTCATAAAACTAAAAAGCTTCTGTTCATCAAAAGAAATGGTCTCTAAACTGAAGAGAACACCCACAGAGTGGGAGAAAATATTTGCCAATTATACATCAGACAAAGGACTGATAACCAGAATATACAGAGAACTTAAAAAACTAAATTCTCCCAAAACTAATGAACCAATAAAGAAATGGGCATGTGAACTAAACAGAACTTTCTCAAAAGAAGAAATTCAAATGGCCAGAAAACACATGAAAAAATGCTCACCATCTCTAGCAATAAAGGAAATGCAAATTAAAACCACACTAAGATTCCACCTCACCCCTGTTAGAATAGCCATCATCAGCAAAACCACCAACAACAGGTGTTGGCGAGGATGCGGGGGAAAAAGGAACCCTCTTACACTGTTGGTGGGAATGTAGACTAGTACAACCACTCTGGAAAAAAATTTGGAGGCTACTTAAAAAGCTGGACATCGATCTACCATTTGATCCAGCAATACCACTCTTGGGGATATACCCAAAAGACTGTTACTCCAGAGGCACCTGCACATCCATGTTTATTGCGGCACTATTCACAATAGCCAAGTTATGGAAACAGCCAAGATGCCCCAGCACTGACGAATGGATTAAGAAAATGTGGTATCTATACACAATGGAATTTTATGCAGCCATGAAGAAGAATGAAATGTTATCATTTGCTGGTAAATGGATGGAATTGGAGAACATCATTCTGAGTGAGGTTAGCCTGGCCCAAAAGACCAAAAATCGTATGTTCTCCCTCATATGTGGACATTAGATCAAGGGCAAACACAACAAGGGGATTGGACTATAAGCACATGATAAAAGCGAGAGTACACAAGGGAGGGGTGAGGATAGGTAAGACACCTAAAAAACTAGCTAGCATTTGTTGCCCTTAATGCAGAGAAACTAAAGCAGATACCTTAAAGCAACTGAGGCCAATAGGAAAAGGGGACCAGGAACTAGAGAAAAGGTTAGATCAAAAAGAATTAACCTAGAAGGTAACACCCATGCACAGGAAATCAATGTGAGTCAATGCCCTGTATAGCTATCCTTATCTCAACCAGCAAAACCCCTTGTTCCTTCCTATTATTGCTTATACTCTCTCTACAACAAAATTAGAGATAAGGGCAAAATAGTTTCTGCTGGGTATTGAGGTGGTGGGAGCGGGAGGGGGTGGAGTGGGTGGTAAGGGAGGGGGTGGGTGCAGGGGGGAGAAATGAACCAAGCCTTGTATGCACATATGAATAATAAAAGAAGAAAAAAAAAAAGAATGAAGGGAAGAAAGATGAGGGGGAAACAAGGTCAAGGCCATGCAAGAATGGAGACACCAGTTTTTACAGGGCATCAGTGACGTTCTGGATGTCCTCTTGAGTCAGGTACAAACATGAAAAATAACTTAGCAGAGACTATTCTTCTCTTAAACAGACATTCCTAGCATGACCCTGGGCAATAAAGTCCCTCTAAGTTGTAAATACCGTGGCAGTTGTAAATATCTTTGCAAGATAGCATCTAGCAGGGCTGGAGGACTGGCTCAAGTAATAGAAAGCCTACCTAGCAAGCTTGAGACCCTGAGTTCAAACCCAGGCATGTCATGTTTGGGCCTGCTTTGTTTGTTAAAAAAGGCCTACCTCCAATTTGAACCCCAGGCCAGTTAAAAAAAAAAAACCTGTCTCCAGTTTGAATCCCCAGGCCAAGTCCTCTTACTCAGGACATCTTGTATATTGGTCACATCTCATGCATACAATCAAAGGCCAAAAATTAGCATAAGCACAAAATACCCCTTGTTGTGATAAGGCTATGTTAAGTAAACCTGCCTGTCACCTTAGCCCCTCCCTAAAGACTGCCCAGATTTTTACCACCTTTTAACTTATAAATTGGTTTTTAAACGAGATAAATGCTTCCATGCCATCTGGGAGGGGACCATTGCTTCTCTGGCAGTGATTTTCCCCCAACTCCCTTACTATTTCTTTCCATTTCTTTCAATAAAGTTTTGCTACTGTTTTTAATCTGTGTCTCTATCCAGTTCTTTGTTCAGGTGACACAAAAACTTGGACTTTTCTGGACTAGTGTCTTAGACTACTCAACCTGGTGCTGGGGTTTGAATTTAGAGCCCAGAAGTTCTGCCACTTGAGTTATGCCTGTAGCCCTGAAGGCCTTCTTTTGTTTGTTTGTTTTGTTTTTATGGTGAAAAAAATGTATATTTAGAATTAGGCAGCTGGACTCAGTTTAGATGATTCCAATTTTGTTGGCAACATCCAAAGCATCATAATCAGGAGCCAGTCGAACAGATGCCTTCTTCTCTCCATCAGGCCTGATCAGTATATTGACCTTGGCCACATCAATGTCATAGAGCTTCTTCGCTGCCTGTTTGATCTGATGCTTGTTGGCCTTGACATCCACAACGAACACAAGTGTGTTGTGTCTTCTATCTTCCTGAAGTCCTTCTTACGTAACATGAAAAGCATGTGGGAAAAAGGGACACATCCAAAATCACACCAAAAGTTTAACTCCACAGTTAAAGACCAAGCAATATTGGCGAACATTTTTATAATGATGTCATCCTGAGAAGCAAACTTTGAACTGGGCATTTGCACACAAAGTTTATTGGGAGTACTCTTCAGGTCAGAACCTAGGGAGAGTGCTGGAAGGATTGTGCAGAGATGAAGTTGAACTGTGATGTGTTCACAATAATGGTTTAGATGATCCTATCCCACAGGAGCCCTGGAGTGCAGTTGCCAAGAATTCAGGAAAGGAGACTGGCCTTTATACCTCCACAGTGAACTGTCACTGGATGGGCAGCTTCTGGAGAGGGGAAATGACCTTGTGAAACAGCTCTTTTTTGGTGAAGGCAAGTTGGAGAGAGAGACCTAGGTGAGAGCTGTTAGTCAGTTACATTCCCAGCATGTGGGGCAATGAGTGCTTCTTCTGAAACGGGAGTCTGAGTGGTGTCCCATGGCAGCTGATGCAGATTAGATAGGACACGGGTGAGAGCAGAGTCCAGGTCTAGAGCAGGCTCCTTGAACTGAATGTGCAGCCACTAGCCCCTGCCCACACTGGCATGCTTCACGCTGCCACTGCTCCAGGGAAGCCTGGGTGCTGGTACAGGTTGGGAAAGGAAATGACTCCTGGGGCTGCCACGGCCAGCGCCACAGGCACAGCTGACCATGGGGCCTGAGTCTGTCTGCCTGACCTAGCCACGTTTGAGAAGTGTCACCAAAAGTGCAAGGAGCTGTTTCCCATTCAAATGGGGGGTGGTGGTGGTGTCAAACTCACGGTCAACAAAGGGTTGAGTCATCATTTCCAGGTGAACCACACAGAAGTCCTCAGCACAGCTGGGGCATCCAACTACCACTTCGCTGTCACCTTCATGGGTCCAAATCAGGTGAATGCCACAGAGCTGTTCCCTGTGCTGGTGGGCAACGTGGACAACAGTAGCCTCAGTGCCCATGTCATTCACCAGCTGGTCCTGGCCTCAGGTCCAAGATAGACCCAGCAATCGAGTTTGTGAACTGGCCTCAGGTCCAAGACAGACCCAGCAATCGAGTTTGTGAACTGGCAGGTGGACAAGGAGTACAAAGATTCTAACATTACAGTGATTGTCACCCTGGGGAATGCAGGTGTCAAGGTGAGTTCAGGAATCCTCATGGCCCACTACCTCTAGAGTATCATGTGGTGTCTGTCCCTGTGTGGAGAGCTGGTTTGCCACCTGTGGACCAGGGAGAATGGCACTGAATGGCTGGTTGGCAGTGGTTGCGCTGGGCCAGAAGGGCACATGTGTGACCTACTACCACAAAGTCAGTGACCAGCTGAAGGTGGGCATGGAGGTTGGGTCCAGCCCAAAGATGCAGGACACTAGTGTCTCCCTTGGGTGCCAGCTGGACCTATCCAAGGCCAACCTCCTTTTCAAAGGCTCTGTGGATAGCAACTGGATGGCTGGCACCCCCATCCATGAAACTGGTCTTACTAAATCACTGCAAGAACTAGTACCAGAGTGGCTTTGACCTCAGAATTGGGTGAGCCATCTGGTCCCCACCCCACTTACAGACTCCACCTCCCTCTCCCCTGCTAGAAGGGAGACCCAAGTCCCTTTCCCTTTTGTCTTCCCTTCCTTGCAGGTTGAAGACAACAGAAAGGAGGCAGGTGAGGAGGGGATCCTGGAACCGAGGGACATTTCAGGATTGTGAATGCCAAGGGCAGTGGACCTAGTGGACCTGGGGTCAAGGAATGAAGTCTGGAATGGGTGGGGTTGTGTGTGTGTGGGTTCTCTCGATTGGAGGACGACCCCACATGCAAAAGGGCCCCTACTGAGCTCTTTGGAAGGGCAGCGGGAGCAGCAACCCATCACCAGTCTGCCCCTTCCACTTTCTCTTCTATCGCTAGGTATAAATAATGTTTATAAGTTATGCAAGAACTGGGACATTTTACAGAAAAAAGAAAAAACTATATACATGGAAAAAAGAAAGAACTTCTAACTCTCAGTAAGAAGATACAGAACCCAAAAGAACTTTGCAAAAGATACAAAAAGGGTATTTGCAGGAGAAATGCACATTCATCTATATCTCAGTAACGGGGCTCAAACTTGTTAGTGATTAGGTCACTGCAAATTAAACGAGGTGCTGTGATACTATGTGTAACTATCACTTCATCAAAATTAGAAAGCTTACCTAAATATTGCTAAAAAATAAAAAGATGGTTTTACATCTGTTGGTATAAGTGGAGGAAATGGTGAATTCTATCCTGTAATTCCACTTTTCCTGCTTTTCTTTTTTTTTTTTAAATCATGGGCCAGGCTCCTGGCCCTCTCCAGCCTCTATGCTGGCAGGTGTACCAGGGGCTGGAGTCCCTGATCATTGCCCTCTGGCCAAAGCCTTTTTGTTCTGTTGGGGGAGGAGGTTGTTGCTCACTTGTCCAGAGTTAGAACAGTTTTTATTTGGTGGTGGTGGGGTATCTTTTTAAAACATTTTTTCATTAGTATATCATAATTGTACAGGGGGTTTTGTGACATTTCCATATGTGTGCACAATGTGCCACAATCTGGTTCATCCCCTCCATGATTCTCCCTCCCCTTAAAATGACTTTGACAGGTTTCAGTGTTTCACATTCTTACATGTGCAGAAAATTTATCAACCTTCCTTTACCTTCTTCATTTACTTTTCCCCTCCAACTAATATCCCTCCCTTAACATGACCTGTTTTACGTTCCTGTCCTTCATCGTTTATCTATTCATTGTTCAGTGGGGTTTTGCCTTAGTAGTTTACTTAGAAATATATTGTATGTTAGTCAGGGTAACTCCCTCTGACTCTTCCTTACCTCTCTCCCCACCTGTATTGTTTAACAATTTTCAAGGAGTTTCTTTGTGTCTTGTTCCTGCACAGATGCAATACATTTCAGTAATATTCACTCTATCATTCTCTTCTTCTTTCCCTCCTCCCTTAGTCTCCTCTAACAGTGTGGTAGGGCATCTTTGGTATCTCCTAATCTAGGTGTTATTGGAAAAAATACCTTGGTTCTTGCATCTGGCAAAGGATGAATTCAAGCAAGATGCAAAGAATTTAGTAAAAATAATAGTAAAGTTTATTAAGAAAGAAATTTAGTATAACAGGATCACAGTGGGGAGAAATGGGAAAAAAGGGAAAAACATTTCCTGCTCCCCATGCAGGAAATGGGAGTAGAGACTCCAGGTGTGAGTCACTGGCACCCAGCACGTGCCTCACTTCTTTTTTTTTCTTTTAATTTTTTATTAGGATATATTTATTGTATAGGGGGATTCATTGTGACAACTCCAAAAAGGCTTATATTGTACATTGGTTAGATTACCCTCACTACCTCTCCCTCTGTACTTCCTCTCCACCCCACTTAAAGCAATTGCATAAGTATATGAAGTTCATCCACCACACACCCTCACTTAATCTCCTTCATTTACCCTCCCCACTCCCACAAATACCACCCCAAACAGTTTATTTTACAGTCTGGTCTGTTATTAATATTTAAGTCAGTATTCCAAGGGGTTTCTTAGTGTGTCCCTGCTGTGAGTCTACTTTACTTTGGTCCATTCAACACCTTCCATTACTCTCCCTTACTCTTTTATTCCCCAACCCCCATTTTTCAATTGCTTTCAGTACCTAGCCTTATATTCTTTACCTACACAGATGTTATGTTTTACAACATTGTTGGTGCTCTATCATTCTCTTTTCCTTTCCCGGAGTTCTATAGAATAGTTCCACTGTTATAAACATGTTCTACATATGAGTTTGCATATGATCATGTTTGTTTGTGTGTATATGTTTGTCTTTTGGATTTACCTTCCACATATGAGAGAAAACACGTGGTCTCCGTGTTTCTGAGCCTGACTTACTTCACTTAACATGATATCCTCCAGTTGCATCCATTTACCTTCAAACCACATGTCATTAGTCCTTATAGCCAAGTAAAACTCCATTGTATGTATATACCACATTTTCTTGACCCATTCATCAGTTGTAGGGCACCTGGGTTGTTTCCAAAGCTTGGCGATTGTGACTAGTACTGTGATGGACATTGGTGTACAGGTATATCTGTTGTATCCTGACTTAAGTTCCTTTGGGTAGATGCCCAGAAGTAGTATCACTGGATCATATGGCAGTAGTATCTTTAGTTTTTGAGGAATCTCTACAATGCTTTCCATACAGGTTGTACTAATTTGCATTCCCACAACAGTGTATAAGGGCTCCTATTTCACCACATCCTCGCTAGCGTTTGTTGTTACTGCCCTTGAATATGGCCATTCTAACTGGGGTGAGATGAAATCTTAGTGTAGTTTTAATTTGCATCTCTTTTATAGCAGGGAAGTTGAACACTTCTGCATGTATTCACTGGCCATTTGTACCTCTTTGAGAATTCTCTGTTCAATTCATGTGCTCATTTCTTCTCAGGGTGTTGATTCTTTGGGGGCTGAGTTTTTTGAGCTCCCTGTAGATTCTGGATATTAGTCATTTATTGGATGAATAGCTAGAAAAGATTTTCTCCCATTCTGTGGGCTGTCTTTTGAGTCTGGTGACTGTTTCTTTTGCTATGCAGAACCTTTTCAGTTTGATGCAGTCCCATTTGTTCATTCTTTCTCTTAGATGTTGAACATTTTGAGTTCTGCTTAGGAAGTCATTCCCTATGCTTATCTATTCCATTGTTTATCCTACTACTTCTTGTAGTTGTTTCAAAGTTTCAGGCCTTATATTATGGTGTTTGATCCACTTTGAGTTGACTTTGGTACAGGGTGAGAGGCAGGGATCTAGTTTCAATCTTCTACATGTAGATATCCAGTTTTCTCAGCAACATTTGTTGAAAGATGCTGTCTTTTCTCCATCATGTATTTTGGGCCCCTTTGTTGAAGATCAGTTGGCTGTAGCTGTTAGGTTTATGTCTGGATCTTCTATTGTCCATTGGTCTTCTTGTTTTTGTGTCAATACCATGTTGTTTTTATTGTTATGGCTCTATAGTGTAGTTTGAAGTCAGGTATTGTGATACCTCTAGCATTGGGCTTTTTGCTCAGAGTTGCTTTGGCTATTTGAGGTCTTTTGTGTTTCCACATGTATTTTAGGATTGATTTTTCTATTTTGTGAACAATGTCATTGGAATTTTGATAGGGATTGCATTGAACATGTAGATTGCTTTTGGTAGTATGGCCATTTTTACTATGGTGAGTCTAACAATCCATGAGCATATGAGATCTTTCCATCTTCCGATGTCTTCTTTGATTTCTCTCTTCAGTGGTTTATAGTTTTCATTGAAAAGGTATTTGGTTTCCTTTGTTAAATTTATTCCAAGGTACTTTATTATTTTTTGTGTGCCTCACTTCTTAATCAAAGAGGAAACCTTTTCTAGATGCTACCAGCAACTCCTCCCACATCCTACTGACCATGACTGAGTCACCTGTCTCTTCTATAAGCAGCCTCTCGCAAGGGAAATGTGATCACTACAGTTGTCTTGGACCAGTGGTTTACAGCAGCAAACCAGAACCACCTCGGGAACTTTCAAAAACACTTTCCTAGACCAATTAAATATGAATTTTTGTGGAAATGTATTTTAAAATATAGGCAGGGTTAAGAATTAGTAGATAAATCAAAGTCGCAAAAGGAAGAGAGTAGGAAATGGCTATTGGGTGGCAACTGACAGTGCTGAGATTACTAATTTTTAATTTCCAAGTAAGATGTAAAAATATTATGCTTTTTAAAAATTGATAAACTATCCAGGTGCCAGGGGCTCAAGGTGTGAAGGTGTGGCTCAAGCAGCAGAGTACCTGCTTTGTGAGTGAGAAGCTGAGTTCAAAACTCAGTCCCATAAAAAAAAAAAAAAAGTGAGGCACAGACAGAAAATTTGTCTGCTGTGGGATACTATCATGCTGAATGTGACATCTGAAGTCTGCCACAGACATTTTGAAGTCATGAGTGGAGGGCGATAAACTTGGCTTAGTACCAAGCCAGTGAAAATGACTGCTGAAACTATGGTATTGGGGAATCTAGTGTGCTCAGAGGGAATGGCTAGAACCTTGGAGAGGGGTGCCTAGAGAATATAGCCAGAGAAGCAAGTCATAGAAATGGTGCTCAGAATGGGCTTGGAGGAAGAGCTTTGACAACGGTAGTCTGAAGAGTGGGGTGGTGGGGTGGTGAAGGAAGGGTTCCAAGCAGAAACAATATGAAGAACTAGGGAGGAGAGCATGTCACAAAAGAAACCATTCAGTAACCAGATGTTGAACTTCTTGTAGAAGAACAGGCAGTTTCAACATTTTCACAGTGTAAATGGGGATGAAGACCAAGAGGAGGCCATTTCTTGAGGGTTATTCTGACTATTGACATTTAGTTGCCTGGGTATTAAAAGAATCTTATAGCCTTTGATCTACTTTGCTTAAGCTCCAGCAAAGACATCTGGTAACTGTGCATCTCAGGCTTCTAAACATAGTGCTCAGCTATCCTACATTTAGGTCCAGTGTTCCAATTCTCTCTGTTGTGACATATCTTTGTGCCATGTCCCTATCAGATGGTTTTCAGTCCTATTTTCATCAACATTGTTTGTTGTTACAGTGTTTTTTTTTAAATGAGAAATTGGAGATTATGTTTCTGAGGAAAAGAGACAATGCAGTGATGCTATTGCTCACAGCTCAAGTATGATACTGCAGGTATGTGCCCTGAGAGGGTGGCAAGCAAACAGTTTTAAGCTCAGCTTGAGTTCTGTTTTCCTCAAAGATCCTACAACTTCTTTCAAAAATTCACTATTTGATTCATATTAAAAATACATACAGAGCTTATTCACTTTTTTTTTTTGGTGATGCTGGGGATCACATATAGCATTTAAAAAAGTACAAATAGCTGTAAAAAAGTTTCAGAGTACCATTTCTTTCCTACCAGACTGGCAAAGATCTATAAAGTTTGCTAAGTACTAGGGTAAGAGTATGGGGAAACAGCATTCTGTACACTGGTGATGGTAATTGCTGTGACTTTTTTGGAAGGTGATAAATAATCCTCCGACCCAGCATTCTGGAGAATTCACTGCAGCAATAACTTAAAATGCCCATTGATAGAGACTAGTTAGCTGTGTGCCTCTGGCTCAGCTTGGGAGGCTGAGGTCAGGCGGATTATGGTTCAAGACCAGTCCTGGAAATAGCTCATGCGACTCCATGTCCAAAATAACCAGAGTAAGATGGACTGGAGGAGTAGCTCAAGTGGTAGAGTGCCTGCTTTGCAAGCAAAGCTCTGAGTTCAAAACCCAGGCCCACCAAAAAAAAAAGAGACTGGTTAAATTATTACGACATTATCATAACCATAGAATACCTTACTCATTAGTGGTTATTTATGCATAAAGTAGTTCTAGAAATCAGTAATATTGGTGGCTTGGGCTGGGAGGGACTTTTCATTTTTCTTTTGTACTTATGTAAAGGTTTAATCCATCTTTTTTCAGTGTAATAGCCAGACGTGTCATTCAGTTTGGCATTCAACTGGGCTGGAACTAATGAGTCACATGCCAAACATCTTCTGAATATTCTCATAGAGTATTCACAAATGCTGTGTGCAAGATGACTTGACAGAGAATGCTTCTGGAAGTTTCACAGATAATATTCAAAATTATACCTTCTACAGAAGAAATAATTGGTACTTTCAAGGACATTTTGGCAAAAATTTATGAACAAGCTCAATTGCTTTTTTTTTTGGTATACTGGGGTTTGAACTTATAGCTTCATGCTTGCTAGGCAGGTGCCACTCCACCAGCTCAACTGCTATTCTATTCTATTTTTTTATTTATTGCGGTACTAGGGCTTGAACTCAGGGCCTCCACCTTAAGCCACTCCACCAGCTCTATTTTTGTGATGGGTTTTTTGAGATAGGGTCTCACAAACTATTTGCCTGGGCTGGCTTTGAACCACAGTCCTCCTGAGTAGCTAGGATTACAGGTGTGAGCCGATCGCGCCTGGCTCAATTGCTAGTCCAATGAATGAAAAACTTAAGCTGCTTTGCTCCTTCCTGTTGCTTAGGATGTTTTTTCCATCTTGGGTCTCCATTTTTTAATCATCTATAAAGATTGGAAAACACTTAATATGTTCTATATGTTCATGATTAAACTTAACTATCAATACTTCAAAAAAAAATTAAAACAAAATAGTTTTCAGTGGTAGAAGTATTCTAATAGTTTTAACACATAGGAAACTTGAGGCAAACCCTAACCAGAGTCACTACGGAAATTGTTTAGAGAAATTTGAAGGCCTGATCTTTCCCATTCATCTTGTCTTTCCACATAAAACAAGGAAAAAGGGAGGGGTACCACCGAGACAGCACAAAGAAGTCAGGAAGCCAAGAAAATAGTCAGACAGACACTTTATTGTGACTTGCTTATAGCAGTAACATTAACTCCTCAACATGTACAGTTGTTTTTGTGTTACTTTTGCTTTGCTGGAGGCCATAGTGTGATGCTAAAGGCTTTTAGCCTCATCTTATGTCAGTTTGGTCAATGAATACCTATTTGATAGTTCAACTAGTTAGTGGAAAAAGTCAGGAAAATCTGGTCTTAACATCTCAAACTAAGGACTGCAAGATCTGCAGCCCCTATGTATAAAGTGCTTTTGTTCAGTGCAAAAAGGGCAGATTCGGAAGGGTGAGCAGATGCCAGGCAATGATGCTTCCTAGGAATCCGTGCATTCTGTGACTCAAGGAAGAAAAAGTCACTTGTCAAATTTTACCCTACTGGGATCCAGTATTTTCCTTACAGCCTTTTCCTTCCCCACTAGGACCAAAACTTTGAATCTGACAGATGTCCACAAACAGCTGCTTGTTTTACTATTAAAATTTTGGTTCAGAGGGAAATCCACAGGGTTTCTAAGCACCAAAGATACTGACTAGAGCTTCTAATTCCTATTTGACTCAGCATCAAATGTGGGATCAACAGGCTGCACTCTGGCTGGTGGGAGACTCGGGACTACAGAGCTTTTCTTTAGGCCCCTCATTTGCAAATCTAAGTCATGGAATATGACAGACACTCCCTCAAACATTGTCACATGTCAGGTGGGAAGACAAATATATTAAAGAAGTGCTTCATCCAGTTGGTGGTGTATCCCTGACTGTATGTGACCTATTCATTGTCCCCTTTTTCTCATTCCTGTCCAGACTCTGTCCACAGGCTTAACTCTGAAACGAACCCGATTCCCTCTTAAGATAGGGAAGAAGCACACTGATATATCAATGACCCACGTGTTTGCATACCCACCCTGTGGTCCAGAAGAGACTGAAGGGAAGTAAGAGGGTAGGGAAAGTGGTTTCTTAATCAATTCAAGAGGAACAAACAGGACTAGAACTCAAATAGGTAAAGTTTAGCCATTCAGTCCTAAGATCCCATCTACCATTTCCCTCCCCAGACTCTGAAAGAGGGAGCCATGGTCCCTCACCAATGAACTTTGAGTAGGGATATTCACAAAAGCTGGCTCATGCTTGTGAGCCTTTGTCCTGCATCCATGCTTGGGCAGGCCTGCCTTTCCCTCCCCTCTGGATGAATGTGTTGAGGCCCCTCCTGCCCCTGTCAGCCTCCCAGCCCATACTGCAGCAGAGCTTTCAAATGCCAGCACCTGAACACCCCTGTATCTGGGCCACCTTCCAAAGACTCTTATTAACTCCTTGTGTTTGAAAGAGGAGTCATCCAAAAAGTCATTTTATTCCACAGGTAGCGTTTGCCCCAAAGCCACCTCTGAATTTTGGAAAGGGAAAAGCAATCCTTTTGGTGTTGTTCTATAATTCTGGTAAAGCCCTGTTAAGAAGAGCTACTTAAACATCACCACCTAAAGAGGACTGTGTACCAATAGGATGACCTGGCTTCAGAACCAAAATGCGGGGAAGGTTTTCAGATTGGCAGAAGTCGAAAGTAAAGTGCCTCTTTTCAGTGGAGAAGAGTCTCATTTGTTCCAAAAATGCTTAGGCATAAACATGACTGTGCAGGAGCATGCACACAAGTGCACAAATGTGCACACACACACTCACTTGCTCTGAGGTAGAAAGAACTGACTATCTCCAGACACACACACAGATTCCACAATTTTACAGAAACATGGCACTTGTGTGAAAGGTCCTGTTCTTGCCCAAGCAGGCAAGTAGGGGCCAATCCAGCTCTTTCCAATCTGGGACAGAGCCAGAGAAGTCCTTCTCTACAGAAGGAAAGAGGTGTAGGGCATCATTCCTGTCACCATAGTTCTCAGGCTGTACAATCCTGGCCCTGCTGTTCAGGGTCACTTCCTGGAGCCTGAGCCATGGGCACCACGAAGGTGGCTTGTCAGAAGCCACTGGGCACAGATGTCTTGCACTACTGCATCCCCGCTGCTCTTGGCAGCCTGCTGTACCTGCTGGACAAGGGCAGTGGCCCGTGAGTGTTCTTGCTTCACAGCAATCAGGTAGGCAGAACGTAATTTGCAACATGTCAGGTAGGCCTGAACCTGGCAAGAGACAGTGGGAAGGAACCAATCACTGATGGACAACTAACAAACATGCAGCGCTGCATCAAAGGACGAAGGCAAAGAGATGGCACTTTTATCAACTTAATAGCCAGGATATTGCCTTTCACTGGATTGTAACAACTCTTTAAATATTCTGGACATTAAGCTATTACATGGTGTTATTTTATAGCATAAAAGGTATTATAGGTATGCTAAGAATAAAAACAAAGCTAGGCAGGTAGAGTTGACCTCTTACTACCCCTCTCAGGCTGTCCAGCTTCTTCCTGGTATCAGAGCCATCACTGTCAGCACCCACAGGTTGTGATTTTTATAGTTACTTACTGATTATTTGATGGGTGTCTGTCTCTCTTACTAGATTATAAGTTCCTGAGGGTTCATAAGGTCCCTGGGCCTACCATGTAGTCAAGTATTCAATAAATATGCAGTACATGAATGGATATGTGAACAGATGAGCAACCACCATACCTTGTCCCTACAATGGATTCTTAGATTCCCCATCTCTATTTTTCTGTTTTTAACCTGCTGATTTTAAAATCCTTTAACAGGGCATTTGGGGACAAAAATGGATATACACAATGGGAAAAGCTCTAATTAAGGTCTAACCCCAGCTGAGTGTGGGGATGCACATCTGTAATCCTAGCACTTGGGAGGCTAAAGCAGGAGGATCATGAGCTCAAGGCCAACCAGGGCTACACAGTGAGACCCTCTCTCTAACAACAACAAAATAAAAATGATCTCCCCCATCGAACTCCCTCAAGAAAGATCTAACCTTAGTTAGACCTGGTGTGACTACTCTTCTTTGTTTTATTAAATTTTTTTTTTTTTGACACAGAGTTTCACCATGCAGCCAGGCTGGCCTTGAACTTATGATCCTCCTGCTCCAGCCTCCCAAATGCTGGAATTATAGGCAGACACCATAGCACCCAGCCTGACTTGAATATTCTTGTTTGGATCCAAGGCAGCTCAATTTTGGTGTGTGTGTATGCCCCTCACTCTCCATCTCATGAATCTCCAGGTTGGTAGAGGCCAGAGCTCTTTCTCTCCCTGGCCCAAGTCTCACCAACACCTCTCTAGTTAGCCAGGGCTCTGGGCAGGGGAGCAGTAAGGACCCCAGGATCTGCCACAGAGCTCCAACAGGCAGCTTCCTTTCTGCTGCAATAGTAGTGGAGGTAAAAGTGACTCTTCTTGCTCCATCTATAATACTTCACCTTGTTTTGTCTTTGTCATTTGTCCTTCCTCAGTTCAATTATGGATAGTCATCTACCACTGGAAGATATCTGGCATGTCCTGAGCTCACTAAAGTGCTCAGCTCCTGTTGTTTGGGTAAGTAGGTGCTGTCCTTGGGGGTAAGCTCTCACCCACGCTTCCCAGTTCCAGTCAAGTCTACATATGTGAAATATCACAAGTGGGCAGGCAAAATTCCTACCAAGAAAAGGACATTTTGCCAGAGAGCCTGGAATAAGAACTGGATCAGGTGGTTTTTGGCAAGACTTGTGGCCTGAGATCACTTAAATGTATCAAAACGATTGCTAAGATGAAAAAAAAAACTTGAAAAAGTAATCACAACTGTCTAGATTGTAGTGCACATTTTTCTCAGGGACAACACCACTGTCTTACTGAGTAGGAGGCTTACTGAAGGCTTACTGGGGCTCAGTGGATGTGAGTGTCTTTCCTGGCAATTGGGTTCTTGTTCTGATGCTAGAAAAGCAATTCTCCATATTTCAGAATGTTGGAATTTCATCCTTTTCAAGGATCTCTTTAGGATGTTGTGAAAATAACGAGGAAATGCTTAACATGTTTTCCTTAACATCCTGACTGAAAAATGCCCTACAAATTCTGTTCAGGGATTAGCAATACTGCATAGGGAGCAACTCTGTGGTTGTGTAAGAGGCTGTTTGCCTGACATGAGTTTTCATTGTGAGGGACTGAGTTGCTAGAACGTTCCCCTGTTGATGGCCAGGCCAGGGCAGCCCAGTCTGGTTTGGCCTTCTTAGGGGTCTCCTGGCCTGGGGGGCCTTCCTGCACGTGGTCACAAACGGGGGCAGTAAGGTGAGGCAAAGCTTCACCCATTTCCAAAACAGGGAAGAGGTCAATGGCCAGGTGAGAGGCCCATTCTGATGAATGAGAAAACCAGTGGACATTGTTAGCTAAAGGATTGGGTAGGTTTTTTTCCTTATTGTGCCCTTTTCCCTCCTGAATATAGCAAAAAGAAATACCTGTCCACTATAGGAACCTCATTCAGTCAACATAAAGATGGATTTCCTAAGGCTCTCTGAGACCTCAGTATAACATGGAGACTTAAGAGAAGTCTTGGGGGATAAAGAATTGAGCAGGCAAAGGCTCACCTGTTCCCTGTTAATTCCCTTCCAAACTATCCAACTCCCAGTCCCACTTCTGAATAACAAAGAAGCTGGGATATAAGACTGCATGGAATTGTTGTGGGGGCAAAGGATAAAGGAGACAAGGCAAACCCCAGGTGCTGCATAGCACTGCTAGGGGCTGGAAACAGTTCTTACCTTGTTGTCATCGTTGTGTATCGCCTGGATCAGGCCTTCCAGCTCCTGTGCAGAACAAAGACATAGCAGTTGTGAGCGGGAGAAGAGCCCCTGCCTGTGAGCCAGGGCCCAATCCAATCTCAGTCCAGCCACTGTGACTCCAGAGTGGGGAAGCCTGTTTGACTCTTCTTTTTAAACTCAACTCTTATTAGCACAGCAACAGAGGAAAGCTAATGGCAACACCAAGCTTGGGGATTTGGGGAGAAGGATCATCTCCCTGTCCTTGGCCTTTAGTCTATTCACTCTATGAAGGAGTTACAGAGGCACAATTTCATAGGCAAAATGCTTTAAGACCATCTGCTGGCCCACTGTGATCACTAGAATCACAGACAGCTGCTCAACTCTAAGTCCACAGCCATTTCCAGGTGCACAAAATATTAGCCAAGGGAATGCTGACAGATACCTTCTGGGTATGAGTTTTCTTTACAGGGAAAAGGGTTAATTAGAGATAACTGTTGCAGAGGGGTCAGGAAAGATAAAAGTTGCTGAGAGTTTCAGGCACATTATAAGGAACAGAAAAATAAAGAGGGTGATGGAAAGACTGAAACAGATGGAGGACTGGAGACATATGAAAGTGAGTGGACCTGGGGTGGGATTCTCTTGAAGGCTTCTAGGCAGTTGAGGAGGATGGTGTCCCCGTCACTTTTGGCTGCCATGCCTGACTCACTGACACATTTGAGCAGTTGTCGGATCTCACTGTATTTCTCCTTTTCTACCAGTTGCCGGGCAGCTCTGCAGTAGGTTGCAGCAGCATCTAGCTGGAAGTCCTGGAACAGACATGGGATGATGGACTTAAGACAGGAGGGGACACAGCAGGGGACCTTAACAGTGGGAAGGGTAACAACATTTTAAAAGTGCCTACCAGGCTTGCCGTAGATAAGCTATTTGCTTATAGTCAGAACAGAAAACAAAAATATAACAATCAAACCAAAAGCAAGCAGGAAGTTCCTCTTTGGAGTCAAGCAGACATTTAGGGTGCATCCATAAAAACTGTAACATTAATAACTGAAACAGCACTTTTGGCAGCATTTTCTGAAAATGCTATAATCTAACTCCCAAGATCAGTTCATTCTCTCTCTCTCTCATCACCTTTACCTTGGAAATGGAGTGGGAAGCTAGTGTTTGCCACCCTGGACACTTGGTTCTCTGGTAAGAGCTGCCTTATTCTTTAGACGCAGACTGATCTGCCAAAACATTCATTTGCTAAAAGCTGCCCGATAAATACCTTCAATGGTCTAGGCTAACTCTAGAGGGTGCTGCCTCCAGCCACGTTCCCCTGTGAGGGTGAGTGGACTTCTGCAGGGAGACAGCTTCAGATTGACTGCTAGGCTATCGGCGGAATGGCCTAGAGTCTTGCATTTGACCTGGTTCAATAACAGCAACCTCCCCGATTTTATCTCTAATGTACATACAGATCTGCTTTTCTTGGGATAAAGCTTACTGTAGAATAATCTCACACAGAAATGTAGTCAGGTGCTGATTGCCTTGGACTTAATCTTGAATAATCCTAGTCATACCTGCAGAACGCGGAATGCAATGCCGAAACCGTCTTCTACATTCTTCCCTCCTAGCATGACCTGAAAATGAGAGGGAGAGGGAAACACGCTTAAAGAAATGCTAGTTACTAGAACAGCTCCTTAATCAAGAATGAGGGCCCCCATTTATTCAATTATTGAACTGAATTGAACTGTTGAGACTTTACTAAGTGCCAGACACTAGGGATGGAACAGTGATCAAAATGGACTTGATCCCCAGCTGTTTGTGGCTCACACTGCAGTGGGAGGCAGCCATCAAACAAACAACTGAAACAATAACCAGACAATTACAATTGTCATAAGAGTTCTGAAAGATGAGAGCAGTCTGCACATACCTTACAGGCAACCTCCATTTTCATGTGGTTATTTCCAAACAGGGTTGGCAGAGGCAAAGTGGTAATTTGAGAGGTCCCAGCACTTTCACACCGATGTAAGAACCTGGTCACTTCCATCTGCAGCTGAAGTGTATTCATGTGCCTATAGGGATAGGACATGCAAGGTCTAGCCTCATGAGAGGCTTTGGGGTTAGGTGCCTGGGGCTGGGTGACTGGGAAGTCATAAGAAGATGGTGGTCGAAAGAAGAACTGATGTGAAGGGAAAAGATATCTGAAATACCCTCTGAGCAGTTATGACAAGACAAAAACAGGTGACCTAGTGCCCTGCACAGATACACAACAGTTAAGGTACACCATGGAACTGGACAAAGTGCAGTCACTGGATCAGTAAGCATTCGCTGAGCACCTATGTGTCAGGTACAACAATGGAGGTCAAAGGTGGCATGAGCACTGCCGTCATAATTTCTAGGCTAGAAGAGAAAGGAAGAGTAACCAAACACAGGAAACATTCAGTGATTAAACTCATGGAAGCAACAAGTAGTAGAGGTAGTATATTTACTTTAGATATTGTGTTCCGAGCAGAGGGATCAGTAAGCATAAAAGCAGAGAGAAAGAAAGAAAGGTATGTTGAGGAAGCCTGGAGGCCAATGACCAATGCTTAGCAAGGCAAAAGAGAAGAGCAGAAACAGAGACATCGGCCACAGCCAGATCATATGGGACCTTTTTGGCTGCTGTAAGAAGTGCTGATTATACCATGTGACCCCAGCCTCCCTCTATTCTTCTCTTCCTGTGTAAGCTTCTCTATAGCTTCCCAGGCTTGTATCGCACACTGTCGTCCAGGGACAATGCCTTTTAGATGTGTTTTTTAAGGACTCAGGGAATGGGCAAGAGCAGCTTCATCATCAAAGACCAAAGTCCCAGCCTTCCTGCCCCTTGTTAATTATGCCCTGGGCTTTGCGCTACCTGGATACATCAGCCGTAGTCATCTTCTTTCGGAAGAAGGTGGTTTTCTTCCTTCCAGAACTGCGGGATGTTTCTTGGAGGTAGATCTTCAGGTGGTCCTTTGCCTTAAGTAGCCAAGAGAGCTTCTCTCCTAGCTCCGTATATGACTTTGCTTTGTGACTGAAGAACCGAATACAGGTCATGGCAGCCCGGACTTGGTCCTAGAAGAGCAAAGTGAATACTCAGGGCAAAAGAGATGAGGGATGTTGGAAGGAGGAGTGGGATGAGAATTCCGATCTACTTATGAAGCAGATCTTCGTGATCTGGCCCCTGCTGATGTCCCATCTTTATCTCCTGCTCTTCTTCCTTGCAAAGTATCAGTGTTCACTCCCATCACCAGCTGAATTGCTATTTTGTGCCAGTAACTCACAGGCCCAAGATATTCTAATGTGAACTGACTAGCTGAGCTCCTGGGTTGGACATTATTCCACCACCAAAGTGATGTAAAAAAGGGATACTTCTGATTCTCCATTAACAATGGCTTTACAATTAAGTTGGCATGAAATTATTATGATTATTATATTATTATTATTATTATTATTTACAGTGCTGGAGCTTGAACTCAGGGCCTATACCTTGAGCCACTCCACCAGCCCTTTTTCGTGAAGGGTTTTTTCAAGATAGGGTCTTATGAACTATTTGCCCAGGTTGGTTTTGAACCGTGATCCTACTGACCTCTGCCTCCTGAATAGCTAGGATTACAGGCATGAACCATCAGCACCCAGCATGAAATAATTTAATTTCTCCATTGGCAAGCCTCAGACAGAATAGGAGAAATGTGTTCCTTGTCCCTTCATGCACTTTTTTCTAAAGATATTGAGCTTCCACCATTCCCTATGAATCCTGTACCATTTTTATCTTTATAGTCTTTGAATTCTGAAGAATGCTATTACGGACAAGATTAAAGTTTGCCTCTAAAGTTAGGGTGAAAAAATCCTAATATGTAACAATGCTAGAGAGCAAGCTGGATTTGCTCTAGGGTCAAATAGCAAGGCCAGGAATCAAATGATAATCCCGCTCCCTCATCTTGCATGCCTCCCCTGAATGAAAGGGCATTAGTGATGGGGAAAGGGGTATGAGACTGCTATTACCTTCATAAATTGCTGCAGCTCGTACAGGATGTGGTAGTAGTTCTTCTTCTGTAGATGCTGGCAGGCAGCAATCAGGTATGTTCCCCAGCTCTCCAAGGTTGGATCGATGGATTCCAGCAAGTTTTCTAATGTGTGTAACTTCCCACTTTTATAGCTTGGCTGAAAAATGCCTTCTATGAAGACTTCTGGAGGACTGTCCTGGTTTAGGACAAGGCAAGAAGTCAGGAGTTTGGAGTTTGGTTCTGGCAGTCTGGGATCCACTCTGAATCTCCTTCCACTCATGTCCCTGCAGCATCCTCTTAAGGCAATGCCTTGGAAGCTTTGCCATGTCAGAGATACTGCTGAGGATCCCACTCTAGCAACTGTTTCACTTCTCTCCTTCTATTTATAGAAAAGCACCTTGATAGAGTTATCTACACTCACTATCTCCACATTCTTTTTTTTTTTTTTTGTTATTCATATATGCATACAAGGCTTGGGTCATTTCTCCCCCCTCCACATTCTTTTCTGGGATTTTTCTCTGGAATTCACTGTAACCTAGCTTTTGCACTGAAACCACACTTTGTGTCACCAGGCACCTCTAAGTTGTTAATTCCAACAGTTAACTTTTGGTTTCCTTTTCCACCTAATCTAGCGCACCTTTTTATCCCCCTGCAGTGCTGGGGATGGAACCCAGGATCTCTTGCATTGTAAGGTGAGCACTGCCACTGAGCTCCACCTCCAACCCCATCAGTAGCTTTTAATACAGTGGCTTCCTTACACCTGAAAATTTTCTTTTTCTAATGTTTTTATTTTTAATTGAGAAGTTTTCTTTATTTGGTCACCAGGCTCTCTAGTTTTTCTTCTATATCTCTGGCTGCTCCTTTTCAATTTTGTTTGCTGATTCCTCCCAATTTCCCAGAGTTTAGAGGGAACCTGTTCTTTTTTCTATATATACTCTCATATATAATTTATATTTGTTTAGTGTATATCATGTACTATTTATATGTACTGTTTCTATATATACTCTATGCTATACATACCCTATATGATTTTATCCCATCTCATGGCATGTAGTACTGTCCATGTGCTGATCATGCTTAAATTTCTATCTCTAGCTTCTTCATCCTAAATTCCAGACCTGAATATCCAACTGGATATCCAATTGTCTCCTCAAATGTCCTCCTGGGTATCTAACACACCAAAAACTGATTCTTGATTGTTCTCTGAAATCTGCTTCTTCCAGTCTTCCATTTCTCAGATGTAGTACTATTCTTCTAGTTGCTCAGATCAAAAACCTTAAAATCATCTTTTCCCTGAAACTCCAACATCAGATTCATCAGCAAGTTTTATCAGCTCCACCATCAAAATACACACAGAAGTGGACATTTCTTTATACCTCCACTGTGCCACACTGACCTAAGCCATCATCACCATTTGCTTGGATTATTGTAACAGCCTCCTCTATGGTCTACCATCTTCTACTTCTGCCTTTTTTGTGTAATGATAACAAATGAACCAGAGTGATTCTGTTCAAATGTATGTCAGATGACATTACTCTTCTGTTTGTCACCTTCCAGTGATTTTCCTTCTCATTCATCACAAAGCCCAGGTCCTACATTTAGCACTGTGAAAGTCTACAAGGGCCAACATGATTTAGCTATCATTTATTACTCTTTCTGCTGTCATTTGTTACTCCCCTGTCCCCAGTTCTCCCAGATTCAGCCACCCTGACCTTTGTATTTGTTACTTCCTCTACTTGTTCTGTACTTCCTCCAAATGTCTGTATGACTCACTCCTCACATCCTTCAGCTCTTTATTCAGATGACATCTCCCGTGGGGACCCTTTCTAAAATTGCATGACTTGCCCCTTCTTCCTCCTGTTGTTTTTTTTTTTTTTAGTTCAAGCTGGCCTCAAACTTGAGATTCTCCTGCCTTAGTCTCCTGAGTGCTGGTATTACAGGTGTGCACCTTTATTTTTATTTTATTGCCATGATCTACATTACCTATTTTATTTACCGTGTCTATTGTCTCTCTACCTATTACCGAGTACGGTTTTTTCTTTTTTTAGTGGCACTGGGGCTTGAACTCAGGGCTTTGCACTTGGTAGGCAGGTGCTCTATCACTTGAGCCATGTTCCTACCCCTCCAAGTAGGTTTATGAGACAGATAGGTAATTTTGCCTATTTTTTCACTGTTCTGTTCCTAGTGCCTAGAACAGTCCTTAGCTATTCAATAAATATTTGTTGAATTTATGAACTGATAAACATTACACACTGACTCCCCTGGAAAGTAAACATATACATTAATCTCCTCACTTCTGAAGCTATCTGTGGTTCAGAGATCTTGAGTCATAAAGTCCCCCTTTCCATAGTCATAGAAAAGAGAAATCATTTTGACATGGAGACTTTAGGTTAGGAGTGATTAATGGAGAGAGTAAAGGATGGCTATAAATGTGTGGCAGGGTAACATGCTGGGATGAGATGCTTAGAACATAGACAGGATCTGGGCTTTGACATCATAGTGGATGAGAGTTAAGGTTTCTTTCCTGATTCTGGCTGTTCCTAACCAAGAAACCCAGACCTTAATTAAATTAAATGTTTAAGCAGGGGCACCAGCTTTGCAGGAAAGGTGGAAATCCTCAGAAGAGCACCTAAAAATATCCATTTTATTCATTTATCCATCCATTCATTCATCCATAACTGATACTGGGCCAGCTGCCTGAATATATAGATAAAGTGTAGGCCTTCTTGGTTCAGATGGGAAGACTCATTTGAAACAAGTCAAAGTGGGGTAAATGCAGTAATAGGTACAAAGGTGGTGCAGTAGGAGAGGTGACTAACTAGTGCTGCTTATGCTATTCTGTGAGTGCTTAACAAGAGATTCTGCAAGGATAAACAGAAGCGTTCCAAGAAAACAAGGAGACAAGGCATTCTGGATCAAGGAAACAGAGCATGAAGACTCTTGAAGATAAGATGCTACATGGTACAATCGGGAAAACTTAAGTAATTTGATGAGTATGCGATGAAGGGTACAGATAGAATTTGTAGTGAAAGTAAATTGGAGAAATATGGGTGCTGGATCCTGGGGGGGGGTCCTACAGCATGCTAAGGAAGTTGGACTTCATCCTGGGGACTCACTAGAGGCCTTTTAGGGAGAGGAATAACATTAGTGTGCTTAGGTTTTGGGAAGCTTATTCTGCAGGCAGTGTGGGCAAAGAGACAAATCAGAAAGAGAAAAGGCTAGAAACAGAACACCTTTCAAACGTAGGCACTCAGATGTCTTTTTCACTGTGTATTTTTCTGTAACCCTACTTACTTGAGAATAAAGGAAAGATATTTTAGTTCAAGAGTAACTGATTATAGGAGATAAAAAGAAGGCTTCCCTCTTAGTACTGACAACCATAAAGCAGGGACAATGCTGTCGTCAGCTTCTACCAAGATAATGAGGTAAGCAGCTTAATTTTCTGGACTGCAATTGTCCAAGGAAACAGGGCTGCACGATTTCAACTCTCAATTTGTGCTTGCAAGAAGCATCTTTCCTTCTAAACTCATTTGGAGATGGAAGAAAATAGAAAAGATTAGCAATTAAATTCCAAATAATATGACTTCTATGTGGTTCTTGAGATCTGGTTAATAGCTAAGACACAGTAGTAGTCAAGTTGTGGTGAAACCATTTTCCTTTCACTGTCCTGAGGGGTCTGATTACCACAATGCTGTGAACTGTTGATTTCCCTTAAGAGTCATTCTAGAAGATATTTCTATGTGCAAACTTTCATTGGCTGCTGTGTTGATTTAGGGTGGCAAATGATATTAACACTGACAGAACAATAATGTTGCCATATGTAAATCGGTGGCCATTTTATCCTCAGATCTCACTTGAGAAACTCCCAAGGACAGCCCCACCCCTACCAGAGACTACTACGCATGCGCTAACTTCCTAACCTCCCCCTTCTATAAAAGCCACACCTTGCCCAGGGTCTGGGCTGCGCCATCTTTCCCCGGCCAGCCTGGGAGTTCGAGCCTGCTATTAAACTTTGCTCTTGGACTTGAGACTTTTCTTGTGAGCTTTCTTTGTGAGCAGTGTTTTTCCTAACAAACACTTACTTTGAACTTTAGTTTTGTATGAAATTTGGTAAATAACGGTTAATTTCTCAGAAGGTAATTATGGAATGTTCAGATAAAAAAGGAATTCCAGGCGCCATGGTGAAATGGAGTCTTGATTGCTTATCGGTGGTGCCCTGGCCTCCACTGGGAGGCGGGCAGGGGAAATGAGAACAAAACAAGGAGAACATGCTCCCTTTCATCATGTGCACAGGACCTAAGCCATAGCCCTTGCGGTAACAACTCTGAGTGGACACCTTCCCAGGTGAGGTGGGAGGCAGATAAGGCCACACAGACTCATATTAAACATCTCATCTTGTATGTTCTGGGAGAAGGGATGAAATTTGCCATTGCTAGTCAGGAGGGTGATTTGGGATCTGAGTTAAGACTTGTCGCACACTCACTGGACAATGATTGTGCAGAAAGTCTTCCACTTTGACCTGATTCTGGCAGAAATGCTCTCATAGCTTGGGACCAAGTGAGGGAGGAGAGGTGGCCCTTGCCCTTTGCAGGCTATGCCATATGTCTCACCTTATTGAGGAGGTGCAGCAGGGCTTCACGCAGGCAGCTGTGCCTCATGTAGAAGCTGATGATGGCCAGGTTAGTGCTATAGTTATGCAGGTAAAAGAGGCATTCTTGGTAGTAGGTGTTGTTCATGGTCTTCCCTTCAGGAATCACTTCTAGGGAAAGGCTCTGGGTTCGAAGGGTTGCTTCCAGTTCTCTCAAGGTGGCAAAGTAATCATCATCTTGCTGACAGGAATGGAGATAGTGCAAGAGAAAAATGAAATCCAGTAAGTTTCAGCCATTGGAAATAGTGCTTTCAAAGGATATTTAACAAAGTGGAAAAAAATGCTCAAACTCCAATTTTAAGAGTAGAAAAACAGGGAGAATACAAAATTTTGTGTTTTATATTATGGTACAACTCGGATTTCATTAAAAAACATAACCCAGAACACTTACCCAATTGTTTCTTTGAGAGAGTCTCACAGTGTTGCCCACGCTGGTCTTGAACTAACGTGTTCAAGAGATTCTCCTGTCATAGCCTCCAAGTAGCTGTCCTTATAGCTATGTATCCCTATGCCCGGCTCTTATCAAAATCTTAACACTTAGCAGAGCATGGTGATACATGCATATAACCCTAGCACTTGGGAAACTGAGATAGGAGGATCTTGTGTTCAAGACCAACCTAGGCTACATAGTGAGACCATGTCTCCAAAAAAATGTATGAATACTAATTAGTTTGGGTATGGGATTATATGTGATTTTCATTTTTTAAAAAGTTTTCTGTAGTTTCCTTTAAAAAATTGGACTTTATATCACTTATCTAACCATTTACAGCTACTTATTTAACTATATGCTATGGAGAAAAATCAAAGTATCAAACTGGCGGCCTCAGGACTGGCATTGTGAGCTGAATTTAAGCTGATCTTTTTCCCTAGTCCTTACTGTTCCTAGCCTCCTCCCAGAGCCAGGCACTCTGCTGCTTTGTTCTTACCAAGGAAACAAGGGGCCTTGCTGTGGACTCCAAGTACTCAACCACATCCTGGACCAGCCTGGAGCCATGACTCAGCTGATTGAGGTCAAAAGGGGGCTTCAGACAGCGACTGAACTTCTCCCGTGCAGCAGTGAGGTTCCCAGCTTTGAGGCAGGCCATGCCCCAAGCGTGCCATGCCCCAGTGGAATCAAGCCCAGTCTTTGTGGAAACCTGGAGGAAAAATTGCTCCTTTTGGTGACAAATGCCTACATCCACGCCTGAGAGTTTCCTCAAGACCTATTCCATCTCCTTGCAGCCAACTACTTCCTTCCTCCCCACTCACTGTTATTCCCACACTGACTAACTGATCTTGCCCTGGATACCTTCCCATGGTCAGGACAACCAAGAGGTGACAGCACCTGTTTATAACATTAAGCAAAGGCCATTCATTACTGTGGGGGTAGAAGTAAACTTTGTCTTGCCTCACCTCAACACCCAGTTGGTAGTATTCAGCTTCCAGCAGCTGGTTCCTTAGCCTGGTTACTGCAGTTGGCTGTAAGATCTGATCCAGAGATGGCACGTGGCGATAGGCAGCAGCAACTAAAATATTCAGTACGTCTACCTTGCTGATGTAACTACAGGAAGGAAAAGGGCACAGCAAGGAGACTGTACAGTCTTGCTAAGAATGGTTGTTGCTTGAAGGTTTTCTATTTCATTTTCAAAGTGAAATGTGATCAAGAGAACTGAGAGGTTTACAGCATAGACACTCTGAGTGAAGACTCTGGAGTCAGACTCTGAGCCCCAGCTCCTGTTGCTTAGTAGCTCTGCAACCTGTGGCAACTACTTAACTTTTCTCTGCCTCAATTTATACATCTATAAAATGGATGTAACAGCAGGCAGTTCTAAAGATAAAATTAAATAAGGATAAAGTTTTATTTAATATACATGTATTTATTTATCAAACTGAACAATGATGTAGAATCTATTGTCTTTTAATATAAAAGACTGAAATAAGGAAGCTACTTCCTTCCACTTTTGTCTCATCTTGTAAGAGGCATTCAAACTGCTTTTGATTAAAAGCACTGACTCCTTCTTGGGCCCACGAATTAACCAATAGCAGGAAAGAAAAGCATGGCATCTGTCCTGCATTTTGTATTTGTCTTTGCTCTAAGCCATTCTCTTTGCAGTCACTTTACAATCACCTTGGATTCCTGGAACGACAGGAATGATCGATAATATCTTTATGACAAGGAACCAAAACTACCCCCAACAGTAGACTCTCCTTTGGATGGACCACCTGCCTGGCTCCAGATAATAACTCCAAAACCTCTCCCAAAATAAGGATGAGAAAATGGTCAACCAGAACACACCTGTGACTGGGACTGTTTAACTATGCACACCTTTGTTCCCTGCCTCCAGTTCTTTTGTCTACTTGAACCTACAGTTCATGTCTGCACTGTGAAGATGGCTGAAGATGAGCTGAGTGCTTATTCTGCCTCTTCCCATGGCATGTCCCAAGCCATGTAACAAACTTCCTCTTTATTTGGTGTTTAGGGGTGGGTGGCAAGACTTGGCATATGGAATTCTAAGAAATTTGGGCCTTGGGTCCAAAACTCTGGTTTCAATCTGTCTACTTTTCTCAACCTTCTGATTTTTGTTAATAAAAATAACTAACATTTTTAGTTAGGCATGGTGGTGCATAAGTGTAACCCCAGCAGAAGGATCATGAGTTCAAGGAGAGCCTGGGCTACATAGGGAGACTCTGTCTCTAAAACAAAAAGAAAACATTTTTGGAGCACATGTTGTGTACCAGGTTCACTTCTCAGCCCTTGACATGTATGATCTCGTTTTGTTCTCCTATGAGATTATTATCATCAGCCGCATTTTACAGAGGAGGAAACTGAGGCCCAGAGTGGTTAGTAGACTTGTCCCAGGTTATCGAGCTGGTGGAGTTGGGCAAGTACTCAGAGCAAGTGTCTGAGGGAAACAGTTACACTTCAAAGACAATTATGCGTCCTAGTCCTGAATCTGGTTAGGACTGGTGCTGGGACCATAGGACATGAGTCAGGCATCTCGGTGGATAGGCAGGGAATTAGGAATTTTTTTTTTTTGGTAGGACTAGGGTTTGAACTCAGGGCTTCATACTTGCAAAGCAGGCGCTCTACCGCTTGAGCCATACCTTCAGCCCGGATATTAGGAATTTTCATTGTTAAGTTAATGAATGGAGCTGAATCCAGTTGTGCAGGAATCTGAGGGAGGCCTACTCATACCTTTCCTATGGACATTCCACTTTATGACTCAATTCCTACTGTGATCAGATCTATCACCCCCCAAGATGCTTTATTCTTTTTTTTTTTTTTTTTTTTTCAATACTGGGGATTGAACTCAGGGCCTCAGGCTTGCCTCAAGATGCTTTCAGAGATCCAGAACTCTCTGGAGTCACATTAAGATTTAGGTGGAGTTTCTGTACAAGGCTAATCAGGGTCCATTTAGGGAGGACACATTTCCTTTAAAATCCAGAAAGTTCCATAGACACCAAAGGTGTTTCCCTAAATGATTTTAATTATAAATTAACCAGTCAAAGTCATTACTTTCTATTTGACAGGGTACAGTTAGAGAAACTGCTTTAATGATACACTTTGGGAAAGAGAAGTTGCACAGGATAGGTTGGGAAGGAACACTTGTGGTCTTTGCATCAAAGTGAGATGCAAACATTTTGGCATGCTTTCTCAGAGAGGACAGGGAGATGAAAAATCCCAGATAAAAGCAGCCATCATGTAAAGAATGAAGATTCATTTTCATATACCTGTCACAAAGAGCCAAGTCTTGGCTTTGGCCAGCCTTGACAAACATCATTTTGGCACTGAAGAGCAGCTGCTTCATGATGTCTGTGAGCAGCCCGGCATCTACCTCTGGGTTGGTGAGGCCCCTGGACAGCCTACAGCAGTGCTCGATCAGCTGGTGACCACAGATGATGCTGTCCCGGTGCAGATTAAGGATGGCAATGCACAAGGAGGCACTGGGGGCCTGGCCAGGGTGGAAGAAGAGAGAATTCAGGGACTAAACCATTCTTCAAACGCAGCTATATGGTGGAAGTTATGCTTCCCACTTCGAAAGGTTGAAAAACACTGGAGGAAGGAGCCAAAATTCCACAGCAAAATAGAAGTGGAATTAAATGAAATTCAGATGTTCAAAGTAGCACTGCCAGAGGTCTGGCTGCTATGCTTTGTGTCCATGTGTTACCTACTTCTTGAAAATGTCTAAGACCAGAAGGTCCCTTCCTTTTTCTGGTCTACTGTCCCATTAATGCAAAGTTTTCTTTATCATTAGCTAGGACTACACAGTCTGATCACCTGGGAGTCTGTGCTTTAAGTCTTGGACGTACTACTGCTACATTAATATTCCTAAAGCATACCTGAAAACTTTCCTAGGTCCCTGACACCAACAAGTAGCTATTCCTTACTGCAAAATTCATGGCTCTATATGTAAATAGCCCTTCTCAACTCTGCCTTTCACTCTCTGTCTACCAAAGCTCTATGTTCCCTCCACATTAACTTCTAATTCCCTGATGATTTTTGACATTGTGCTTTGCTCATTTAGTTTTGTGCTCTGTCCTTCCCCTGTTTTTACTCCTACAACTCCCAAAATTTTTGCTTATCACATTCCTACCCCTCTTCCAAGGCTCATTTAACATGCCAACTCTGCCACAAAGCCTTTCTTAGTCTCCCTTTGTGAATTTCCCAAAATGCTTCTAAATCTTCTGCCTTAATTGGTTTACTTTTCTTAGTTCCCATATTATTACACAGTAGGAAAGCAAAGGCTAGGGTGTGTTCACCTACTTCAGTATTTCTTATCATACATACACACATTATGAAGAAACTTAAGTGACCATTACATTTTATGGCTATTACCTGCTCATAGTAGAATTCACTCCGTACCAGCTCATTTTCATCCTCGTTCAGACTCAAAATCCATTCCACCTCAACTGCTTTGGGAACTCTCACCACAGCCAAATATGGAGGGCTTTCACTCTTAGAGCTGTCTGGTGCTGAGAAAAGATGTGTCATTCAAGTGTCAGTCTAGTCCAGTTCAGCAAGCTGTTGTGAGTTAAGGCAGATATTACCTGCTATCTGAGGGCGCCTTTCTCTCTTATGGGTTTAGTTTCCTTTAGGAGATCCCATTAGGCACTGCAAACTTTCTTCCCTAGGCATAGACCTGGGATGAATGTCAGTATTTGTCACACAATTCTGCTGTTTCACACAAGAAACCCTGAGAGTTGCATGCTTCTTAAAAGGATGGCTGAGCCATTGGATACTCTAAAAACTAACCTGCTGTGGAAGGACATTGGCCAAACTAATACCAGTGACTACCTGAGGGGAAGGAGGGAGCCTGAGGTGGAGGGTAGGTGAGTAAGAAATAACCTATTAAAAGGTAAGGATCAAATTCATTGATTGCTAGCCTTCTCAATGCTGGAAGCTAATGGGCTGATGTGATAGGTTAATATGATGAACTCCAAGGAAAACAGGTTGATAGAAAATTCAAGAATTTTCAAACAAGTTGAATTGAGTTACCATGGAGTGTATCAGTTATAGCTGATAATACTGATGATAGCTAACTTGAGCACATAAACCAAGAGTTACAGAATGCGATTAGGCCTTACCTTCTGATTGGCCTGGATTCTCCTCTGGTGCACTGAAAATGAAAGAAAAATGAAAATGCCTGAGTCATTTCTTCTCTCTGTTTTGAGTTTAGTGTATAGCACTGACATTTCTATTACTCGGTAAGACATCAGGGAATCATTTACAACTCTTTTCTCTCTCTCAGCTGTCACAGCCAATCTCTCACCATGTCTTGTCCATTCTACCTCCTTTGAAATGTGCCCATTTAAACATCCTTTTAAATGTCTCCATTTCTCCTCATCCCTGCCTCAGTGAGAGCCCTTATCATTTATCACTGAAGTGTGTAGTAACTTTCCCATTGGTCTCCTTGCTTTTGTCCACCTATTCTCTACTTCGCAGTTTTCAAAAATGTGTATCTAGTCACATTTTGTTCTTGCTTAAAATCCTGCAGAAAATACTCAGATTAAAAAGATTCTACATCCATAGTTCAGCAGACAAAGCCCTTTATAAGGGCTTTGACCATGACCCATGCAAAAGCTATAAAAGTCCTCTCTGCTCTGCTATAAGCCTTGGCCAATCTCTACTAGAGCCAACAAGTGCTAAGGCCCAATGCCACAAGTCAGAGTCCACATCTATCTCCTGATGTGGAGCGTGCTGGTCAATACCAGTCCATGACAACAGAGGGCAAGTCCCAAGCCTTTGCACCATTACCTAAGTCCTCTTGATTCAGCTACCAGTTGTTAAGTCTGGATCCACTGGCTAGAACCCTAGCCCATCACTTACTTATTTACAGTTCCTCAAATGATCTGCATTTTTTCTTCCCACTACATTTGCAGTTACTCCAACCTCTGGGCATGTGTTTTTTTTGTTTTTTTTTTTGGTGGCTTTCTTATCTACTAACTCCTCATTCTCTGAGGCTCATCCTCTAGGGTCACCTCTAAGATAACCCCATGTCCCCACCATCGAGGCTAAGCTGTGTGTGCTGCCACTACCACACTTATCCAATCTCCTTGTGGTCTGTTTGTTGGCCATCTCCCCAACTGGGGATCCTTCAGGGCACAGTAATTATTGCTGAGTGACTGTTGGTAAAAGAATCTCCATCAATGCTAATTGCTGATTTCAGATCTTAGCATTATAGTGTATGTGTGATTCCCGTCCTGCACCCAATGGAGGAAGACACATGCCTGGGTCACAAAAAATGTAGACAAATTAAGCATGGTGCTATCATGCAATCAACACCATGGCAAATAATGACCAAAAAGGTTCATACTGAAATAAACACAGAAAAACTATGAGCAGAATATAAAATCTAGTTAGTGAAGTAAAATAAAATATGGAGAATTCAAATATTTTTGCTTTTGGATGGTTGTTTTGGCCCATTCTACCAGGTGCTCTAGGATTCTTAGTTTTCATGCTCTTTGGCTACTAGCAGTAGTGGGAAAAAAACTGAGCAACACTGAGCCAGCAAACATGGTTTTTATCTGTCTTGCTGGAGGTAAAATCAGTTCCTGAGATTTCTGTGCAAATGAACTATGTGCAGAAAGTGTAAGGGCTTGTCTAATTGTGGTAACAAGCCAGGATGACTATCTAGTTTACAGTTGACGCAAGTGGTGCCCAAACATTCAGCAGGTGTGGACATATTCCTCTGAGTCCAGGGGAGAACAAATGAAGCAAGAGTGGGCAGGAAATAGTTGAGGTGGTGAAGAAGATCATGGCCTCAGGCTGGGGAAAGGTTGAAGATCCAAGTGTCCTGATTTTAGACAGACCAGTATGTAAGAACCTTGAACGCTAATTCCTCTCATCTCTACTTCCTCTCTGAGTAGTTTTTCTGAACTACAATACAGATCCAAGCACTTGGTATTCTTTTCTTGTCAGTACTGGCGTTTGAACTTGAGCCATCTCCCTAACTCTAATTGGCCTTTTTTTGTTTGGCTGGGTGGTTAAATGTCTACAAACATTTAACTGCACAGTTAAATGAGGAATGAATGTTAAACATTTTTAGGTGTTCCAGATCTGAAATGCTTTCCACAATGAGACTCCCAGAAGAGTGAAGACTTGAAGGAAGACCCAGAGGTCAGTAACAGTATCAGCTCCATTGTAGGACACTCACTCTTTGTTGCAATAGCTATAGCATTGGTCACACACGCGAGTAGGGCTCTCTCTGCAGCCTTCTACCAACATTTTCTTAGTGGAGCAAGAACCACACACTAGCCTGCCACAGCGGCGACAATGATGACGTCTGTTAAACTGAAGAATGCCATTGGGACAGAAGGAAAAGGGAAGAAGCAAAGGTGAGATTATGATTAATCCATTTATACTTAGTTTTAGTAACCTGTGGCTTATTAAGAACACCAAATATACTGGGGTTATGGCTCAAGTGGTAGAGCACTGAGTTCAAACCCCAGTACTACCAAAAAACCAACCCTCTCCCCCCCCCAAAAAACCCCATCCAACCAAACAAAAAAAGTCCAATTAGAGTTAGGGGGGTGGCTCAAGTTCAAATCCCAATACTGACAAAAAAAAAGAATACCAAGGACCTGGGTCTGTACTGAAAATGAACCACTATGTCCTTGCCCTAAAAAAGGTGACATTTGTACAAGGCTATGGGTTTGATCCCTAGCACCACAAAAAAACCAGAACCAAAACCAAAACCAAACAAACAAACAAAAAAAACAAAGCAAGTTAACATTTTAAGTATCACTCAGCTGATGGGCTGAGTCGTAGACAATTTTGTAATCAGTAGCTCTGACAAGCCTTACTTCTGTGTGGGGGTAACATGGATACACAGCAAAAAGTAGTAGGGGAACAACTGACTTTCTCAGACAGTGAGGATCACCTTTCTGCATGGTATTGCTGACGGTGATGAGAAAGTATCCTTTTCCCAATTTTTATAAGTATTGCCTCATTTCATTATAAGAGGTCGATAAATATTTTTACTTGTTTTGTATATGAAGAGGAAATAGGGAAGTCATAGCCCCATTGTTTTCATCAGCATTGAGCTAGTCTGACAAGCAGGTATTAAATGTCATACAATTTGTTATTATATTTAGTCCTAACAGCTTCATAAACAAATTAATATATGATCCCCAATTTGCATGTGGGTACATGAGATCGAAAGAGTTTATAGTCACATGGGTATTAGGAGGCATAGCTGTGATTAGGTCCTCTTTCTCCTGAGCTAGCACATATAACCACTACCAGGTCACGAGCTCATTGTGAAAGATATGGAAGCTAGAGTAAGATCACTTGACATTTGGTGACCCTTTCTGCCTCTTTTTCATCATCCCATGAGAATGACAAAGATTTTAGAATTTAAGGCTTTTTGAGGATGTCTTCGACTTGATTGAATCCTAAAAATACACTCTGGTCATGTCAGAGGTAAATCCAAAGCATTAAATTTGGCCTTACTTCTGGAAACACCACTATCTTTCTTTGGGACAGGTGGTAACTATAACTTAGGCTCATGACTTGAGTTTCTCTTTACTTTCCCCTGCAGTGATGCTGAGGACTGACATGCTTACCATAGTGAAGTGTTCCCTGCAGCAGACCATGCACATGCTCTCAGTCTCATCTGGTACCCACTGGTGCCTGGCAGGGGGTGCTGCTGGGGGTATGAACTCCAGGGGCTGACTCTGAGGGAAACTCCTCTCCCCTGGGCTGGGGGAACGTACAATGGAGACGCCTGGGAGCCACAGGTCAGAGTAAAATGTGATCAATATTCCAGTTCATGAAGGAAGAATAGAATTTCACAATTACTGAATAATGAATCCAGCTAATTACCACCAATGGCTGCTTATGTCACAAAAGTTGAGATAATGGGACATTGTGTGCCTCCCGTTGAAAATGTACAAAAAAACCTATCAAATGTAACTGCCAAAAATATTAAGCCCAAATCAAGACAAGCTTCTAGATCTAATGACCAGTGTACTAGAAATTCAGGGGTCAGAGACTGAGATGGTCATAAGGAGGCAACCAGTATGTGGGAGGCTCTATAAGACAAATGACTTAGTTTTCTCCATAAATAAAAGAGAGATGAGAGGAATAAAAAAAGAAAAGAGGTGAGGGAGATCTATTGATTAAAACAGTCTTAAGTGATAGTTTAGCCAAATGCTACATTTGGACATTATTTAGACCTTGATTCTAGAAAAACCAACTGTAAAAAAATCTTTATGAGACAACTAGGAAATCTGAATACTAACAACTGAATATTTCACAATAATAAGCAATCTTTATTAATTTGTTCTTAGGTATGATAATGGTGGTATGATTTTGTTTTGTTTTGTTTTATAAAAATCCTTACTTTTAATTAATTAATTTATGTGATCCTGGGGTTTGAACTCAGAGCTTTACACTTGCTAGGCAGGTACTCTATCACTTGAGCCACATGCCTATTCTTTTTTTCCTTTATTTATTTTTCAGGTAAGGTCTTACTTTTGTCTGGGGTCTGCCTTGGACCATGATCCCAGGCATGTGTCACCATTCCCAGCTTGTTGGTTGAGATGAGGACTTGCTAATTTTTTGGCTGACCTTGATTCATGATTCTCCTGATCCCCACTTCCGAGTAGCTGGGATTACAGGTGTGAGTCACTGTGCCTGGCATAAAGTCTTTACTTTATAGAAATTTAAAGTAAAATATTTATAAATGAAATGATGTATTTGGGATTTTTTTCAAGATAATTGAGTAGAAGAATGGGGGTATAGATGAAATAAGAATGGTTAGTATGGGATGATAATTATGTAGCTGGGTGACTGGTATGCAAGGCTTCATTATACTATTCCTTTTCTTTTGTATATTGCAAATTTTCCATAACAAAAAGCTTGTATATATATATATATATATATATATATATATAAACACACACATATATATGTTCATATATATACACACACATACATAACACATACATATATAAACATGCATACATACATATAAGTGAATACTGTTTTATAATATATATGTTATACATATTATATACATACATGTATACACACAAACACACAGACACACACCCATATATATAAGCATATATATACACACACAAACACATACCAATTCTGCTCAGGTTGCTTTAGCAGATCTATGAAGCTGCTCATATACTTGTGAGTCTGGGTCCTCCCCTCAGGTCTGCTAGTTATTGTGAAGCATGACTAATTCTCAAAGATGTCCTAGAAATCCCACGTCTTTGCTTTATGGTATTTAAAGAGTTTTCTTGTCACCTAGCTGAGCTACTTTGGATGGTCACAGAAAACAAGAACTGAAGGCTGGGAGCTGGTGGCTCATGCCTGTAATCCTAGCCACTTAAGAGGCAGAAGATCAGGAGGATTGAGGTTTGAAGCCAGGTCTCAGTTTGTGAGACCCTGTTTCAAATATACCCAACACAATAAAGGGCTGGTGGAGTGGATCAAGTAGTAGATTGCTTTCCTAGCAAGCCTAAGGCCCTCAGTTCAAACCCCAGTACCTCTAAAAAAACAACAAAGAATGAAAAAGAGAACTGAAAAACACAGAAAAACATAGTGACTCTCAGCAGCACCCAGAAGAAGAGACTCTTAGCATTGTGCTCCCCTGACCATTTGGCAAAACAATCACATAGCTTCTTTGTGTAGGCCATTGTGCAGAGGGTTAGAGACTAGGGAGAGCAGGGGTGCTGAAAGGGGTGACCAAAACGTGGCTGAGGCCTTCGAGAAGCTTGTTCCCTGAGTGGGTAACAGAATTTTCATAAGGACTAAATGTGGTTGATCCTCATTATTAGCAAATTCCCTATTTGCAAATATGTCTATTTACTACAATTTACAGATAACTTCAAAATCAATACGCTCAGTGTTTTCAGGGTCATTCACGGACATGTCCAGAGTGAGGAAAATTTTGAGTTGTCCAACATTTAGGTCCTCAGTTGAGGGTGAAAAAGGTGACATTCTTACCTCTTGTTTCAGCTCTCTTTTGGTGGTGACCAGAAGATGGAAACAGCAGGGGACAGGGAAGGGTAGAACAAGCAGCTCCAGTTCTGGGGCTTAGACTTTGAATCCCACTCTGGCCCTTATTAGGGGAAGCCTCAGACAAGTCACTTCTGAACTGCTTTCTCTTTTTAAAAAATAAATAGAATCTACTAAAATGAGTTACTTTTAGGATTTTGAGACCATAATCTACGTAAGGTGTGTGTATAGTTCTCCCTTGGAGCAATGGTTCAGCATTCATTACTTCAGTGTTTGCAGAGACTTTACAGACATACTGTAAAGAATGAGGACCGACTACATATTGAATTTCATGGTATATGCAAGGCTAGAGTGAATTATAGAAAAAAATTAGTAAGAATGTCACAAATGGAAATGAAGAGGCAAAAGAATCAGAAAATCAGAATAACGCAAGGTTGAGCTGAAGAATGGGTACCAGTTCTTACCAGGAACAGTAGCAGTAGAGAGCTCTGCAGATGATGATCTAGACAGGGTATCAGGGTCTGAAGCCTGATGGATAATTTCCTGGAGGTGAATTACAGAATCTGTCGAGAGGGAAAATGCTGACAAAATATCGATCTAGTGCGAGCATCTTTATTCACTGTGCTAGGTATTTAGTTCAAAGCTCTACTGGCTTTATTGACTGTCACACCATGATGCTAATAAGTATAAAGGGAATGGCAGAAGTACTTCTAAGTCAAGAATGTATGTGCTTCTTAAATTCTTAAAAAAAAAAAAAACAAGCCATGTTTAGGAGCATAAGAGATGGAGTAGACACCAGGATATTTCAAAGTAAATCTAAAAATCTCCAGATGGAAATGGAAGGCACCTAAATTATGCCCTTGGAGGGTTGGGAGAAAGAAAAAGAACTGGCCGGGAACATCAGACTGTACTTATCTATTTCATTTTCTTCATTCTAAAAGAGGCTGAGTCAGTTCACATATAAGTGATATCTGATGTATCTCTGGAAATAAAGCACACTCTCCATAAAAAAATGATGCCATGTAAGAACCTACAATATCAAGGCCAGCGAGAGACCATTTCCAGAAATATGTGGCTCCAAAACTTTATGTTATTTATGCATGCAGTAGCAGTCTACCTTCCTTTCATTCTGGTTAGGCTCCTATTTCTCTCAAGACCAAGATCTCGCCTGTATAATAAAGAACTGTATCTCCTGAAGTGTATCTTTTACTTTTGATCAATCCAAAATAATGAGAAGAGAAAAAAATTAAAATTGAAACTGTAGCATGTAATCTCTTCCTCCATGTAGAATTACCATCTAGAATGCTGATAGTTACCTGATCGCTTCTCCTTCAGAGGGTATGGGAGGTCCAGGGCTTTCCCTGCATATCTGGAAAGCAGCGAGTCAATCTCATCCATGGTGAAGCCAATGTCCTGTTCAGTCAGCAGCTGGTGCAGAGTCTGTACAGCCACAGTGGCCCAGTCCACTTTCATGTTCATCAGTAGCTGCTCTAACATGAGCAGGGGATTGGAGGCCAAGTGGGAATAGCTGGCCCGGTGCTGCTCAGGCAGGGTCAGCAGAACCTGTTTGTAAAGCGATAGAGAAAAGAACATAGTACACAAATTATCTCAGAAGAACCTTGAGAATCTTACTGGTAAGGGGGAGGGTGCCAGAGACCAAAACACCTATATCACTACTGCGACTGGCTGAGAGTCTTTTAGGAAGCAAGACTGAATTCCCATCTAAGTGCTATAGTTAGCTATGGGGAAGTATCCCCAAGTGCCTTTATCTACACAAGGGGTCAGTAATTTTTTTTCTCTAAAGGCTCAGAGAGTAAATGCTTTAGGCTTTAGGACGATAAAAAAATTTCAACTCTGCCAATGTAGCATGAAAGCAACCATAGGCAAATATATAAGTGAATGGATATAGCTTGTTCTAATAAACCTTGATCTAAAAAACAGGCTGAGGACTAGATTTGGCCTGTGGGTGGTAGTCTGTTAACCATCTGGCCTAAACCCTCCAGGCATGGTTAAGATCCCCCTGATCCTCAATGAAACCATTATGTCAATGTGAGGCTTTACCTAGAATGCGCAATATAAGGTAGTATCAGTGGGCAGCTTAATCCTGGTACCTCCTGTGTCCTGCATGTAAATGGTGAAGCAAAATTCCCTTCAGAGGTCATGATCATTAGGTTTGAAATAAGTTCACTGGTTCTATTCTGCCCTTTGCCAATTTCTCTTCATTTAGGTACAGTGCATCAAAAAGAAAAAAAAAAGGTCTATCTTCTTAAGGGTCTATGGCTCTGTTAACACTTGTTCTATTTATTAGGCAGTATAAGACTACCAAGCAGAATAATTAGAAGAAATTAGAGGGTCCCAACTCCCTCCAAACCCTCCTCCACTGGATTTTTGCTAGCTTGCAACTTCTATTAGTGTCTTCAAAGTTATATAGCAAAGGTAAAGGCCTATTACATCATCTAATTACTGAAACAATCCTTTAGTACAGACTAGTTTATCAAGCAATAATTTTAAATCTCATATCAGAATCTCTTTGGAACATATTCAGTCGCTATCCCAAGACCAGTTTTAACTGGTCTGGGATGGAGGTCAACTATCTATATTTTTTAAAAGTCCAGGAGATTCTAATACATAGTTAGCCTTCAGAAGCACTGATAAAGCAGGTGCCATGAAGCCAAGAACAACTTGAGAGAAACAGGTAAAATTCTCTCTGGAGACAGGGCAGTAGAATATGACAAGTCCCAGGAGACTCATCTAGGATATGGTGCGCTGCTAGGTTAAGATTTTACACACAGGCCAAGAATGGCAGATGACTGGAAAAAGAGATTTTTAAAAGGGTAGGTTCTGAAGTTGGAGTGAGGCTAACAGTCATCCCCTCAGGCATGGTTTCCCCAAACCTTTCCTCCTTACCTTGGATCCCATGTACAGTGCCTGGATTTCATGGTGTCGGACAGTGGTCAGTTCTCCATAGAAATGTGTGGTGAGGTAATTGGCCAAGAAGTGTGAAGTGGCCAAGCTAGGGTGCTGGTCAAGGGACTTCTCTGTGACCTCAAGGCACATGGTGGGGTCAGAGATTCTTTGTAGGAGCTGTAGCAAGAGAAGGGTAGAGGAGGAAGGTAAGGCCAGCCTTGGTTGATTTGAGGAAGGAATATTTGGGCCTATTTATTTTGGGATAATCCTTCTTTTACATTCATTTTTCACTCCCCCACCACAGTTTTGCAAATGAGCCATGGTTTTGACAGGACTAGAGCTCAGTAGAATCCTCGACCCAGCTACTCCATCTAGCACCTAGTCCAGGGCCAGGCATCTTCTGCTCAAGGTAACTCAAGGACATAAAGAGGCAGATGTGAGATTGCATATATTTTGTGTGGGACTCAGCAGGAAAAAAGCCATCTGGTTTGAGTAATGTTCTTATTTCCCCCACAAATGAAGAATGGGAAGAATCAAAGGCTTACTTGGAGAGCCTTTTCATGATCTCTTCTTTCCAGCAGGTGGAGAAGATGCTTTTGATGTAGGCTGATTAAAGGTTCCCTCGGAATGGGGTAGAGGTAGCCCCACTCCTCACACAGAACATATTCCTGAAAGGAAACACATTTGCCTTCAATCCCTTTAAGTTACTGCCTTGCCACTTATTAAACTTTTGCCTGATTTTTTTCAGGAGTCTTGAGTTTGCTAAGCCACAGGAATGTTTGGTAAGTGCTGATGGGAGCTTCACTATTAAAGTGAGATCACAAACTTAAAGGACTAGATTAGTAAAGTAAGGTATGGAAATTATTGAAGCAAGCTGTTAACATTACTTTCCTCCTAGTTTTACTATAAGAAAGAAAAGCAAATGACATATGGTGACTGACACCTGGTATCAGCCCTGGTGAGATACTAAAGAAGTGGAAAACTTGAGAAGGCTCTGTTATAAGGACATAGTACTTGTTCGGCTCTGACTGTAGCCAAATGCGTGTGAAGACAGTATTGTCAAATTTCTAAAAATTAAAAAAATTTCCCTACTTTAAAATTTTGGCAATGAAGTCAGTATGAAAAAATAAAAATTCTGGTGACCTATACTATGTGGGCCAAATGTGTTGGGGGTTAGATTCCATCCATGTTCCCCATTCATTCTATAATACCAATTTGTGAACTCTATATTAAAGTCTTGGAGGATGGAATTCCCAGGCCTCTGTCCAAATTTTTCAATATGGTGGTATCTGGTATATCCTCCCCACACCTGTGACTGAGGCTGCCTTTTTCAGGATGCTACCTTATTCCTCACTACGCAGGTGAGCTGCCTGCGCTCCCTCAATCTGGGCTTACTTCTGTCACTGGACATACTATGTTGCAATCATCTCAGGATACATTTTACATCACCCCTTTCACTAAACTATGATTCACTCTAGGGCAAGAACTAAGCTTAATTATCTTTGTCCTACCACCATCTAGCACAGAGAGCACAGCATTCAGTGTTTCCTGAATGAGTGAGCATCTACATTTTGAACTATGGGTATATCAGCTTCTAAAAGGTAGATAAAATTCTAGTTAATACTGAAACAGCCAATAAATATAGAAAATATATTTATATTCATTAGTAATTATGGAAATGAAAAGTGAATCAATTAGATTTCATCTTATTGGCAAAAAGTGAAAAGTTGGTCAATAGAAAGATTTGCAAGAATATGGAACAACAGGAACTGTGAGAAAGTATAAGGGGGACAGCGGATATGAAGAGGGATTTGGTATCATCCTTGAAAAAGGGAGCATGCTCATGTCTGATGACATAGTGATTCCTCTTCTAGGTATACATTCTGGGCCTAGTGTAGGGAGTATAGGAAATTTCACATAGGAATACAAGGGTGATAATAAAAGAAATGTCAACTGTATTATCCTCTGTACTTCCCTGTATGTTGGAAAAATTTACAGTTAAAAAGAAAAAGAATGTGAACATTGACAAATGGGAAGGGCTCTACATAACCAGTTAAGAGTTGCAGCTCTAGAAGGAGGATGAAGGAAATAGCACCCTGAAAAATGGTACCTGTGCTTCCAGAATCATGTTCATGACAGTTGAAGGATCCTCAACACAGCAGCTCCTTAGGGCCTGCCAGTCACACCACACCGGGGGATCCTGCAAGTTTAGAATCTAAGGGAAGACAGAGAAATCCATCAAATCACACTGCAGCTTCTTCCTTCGTGAGCAAGTCTCAGACGTGTCCAGGGAAGGGCCACACCTAGATCACTGCCCCAAAGTCAGGTCACTGGAACTTGCCAGGAAAGAGGAGGAAGAAAACAAATGGGGCACAGACTGTTTAGAGAGGAATGTGAACCTCTCTGGGAAGTAAAATCAGGGAGCAAAGGCCGAATGAGAGGCCAGGATCACAGCTTTCACTGGTGAGGACAGTTCTTAGAAGTTTAACCAGCCTTTTGAGGTCACTTGTACTAAGCTCCTCCAACTCAAAACTCCACTCAAGATATTCTTCTGGCTTGAACATTTTTATGGGGTCACCTTTCCTGCAGCATTTTAGTTTTGCATGAAAATTTCTGAGGAGGAGTAAAAAGAAAATCTTTCTCTCCTACCATTTTCACCTTCTCTGGTGAGGCTCTAGACTCTGTTCTGTTCCAAGGACATGGGAAATTGGTGTGTATTTTATACATGTTAGGTAGCTGTGCCTCCTGACTTTGTTTCTCTGAGCCTCTTCAGCTTGGATAAAATACATGCCCCAGAAGAATCTTTCACTTTTTAAACTGCCACTGTCATGCAACCTTTCAAAATGGCTCTGAAAATTTAGCTGAAGTTTAGAACAATCTTTAAGACATAATATACAAAAAACGTTCACAAAGCTTAAATACATATGAAAAAACCTCTGTGGAGTGTGGGGCACCATTTCTGTTATTATCCTTGCTTGATGCAAACACATTTAAAATAAGTAGATAACACTGGAAACAGATGGAAGGCCTCTGTTTGCTTAAGAACACAAGCCAGATGCAGAGCAAAAGTCATGTTCTGTTTGTTTTTGAAATTCCCTATTATATGAAAACAGGCTGAGGATGGTCATCAGGTGAGAAGCCTGTTTCCATCTCTCGATGCTAGAGCCCATACCTTCTGATATACCCGCAGCTCTGCCAGCTTCTTCTGTAGCTCAGACTTCAGTCCTTCTTGGACAGCTGTGTCTGAAATGCAGTAGGCCAGGATCTCTAGGCACGACTCCAGGGGCCACCTGTCCATAAACTGCAGGGCCAACCGACTTCTCAGATATGCATCCTTCACAGGAAACAGGTATTGCCAACCTTCCTTGTCTGTAAGACAAAAACAATGTTCAGAGGCAGCAAGCCTGGTCTGGAAATGCTTAAGATCCCAGTTTAATTCTTAAGAGAGAGCCTAGTTCCATATTATAAAATAGCTTGGAGGAGCCTTAAGACCCATATGACCTTAGAACTACTTTTATGCTTGGAACCACTATATGACAAGGAGAAAGCCTATACCCCTATGTGTCCCTTTAAACAAACCTGCTCATAACCATGAGACTTTCAGAGGACAAAAGAAAGGAAAAAAAAGGAAGGAAGGGATGAGGGGTAGTGCTGCACATACAGCACTTTTTCTTTCTTTTCTGTTTCTTCTTTTTCTTTTCTTCTTCTTTTTTTTTTTTTTTTGAAGTAGTAGGGTTTGAAGTCAGGACCTCATACTCACAGGGCAATGAGGAATGATTGTTCACTAGGCAATCATTCTACCATTTGAGCCACTGAGCCATGCCCCAAGTCCTTTTGCTTTAGTTATTTTTAAAATAAGACTCTTGAGTTTTTGCCCAGGGCACGGCCTTGGACTGTGATCCTCCTACCTATACCTCCCATGTGTGCCATAATGCCTGGCTTATTTGTTGAACTGCAGGGGGAGGGTAGTCTCGCTAACTTTTTGCCAGGGGCTTGTCTCAAATTGTGATTCTCTCACTTGCTATGTCCTAAGGAGCTGGTATGAGCTGTTGTGCTCATACAAGTACAAAATTTGATCACTTTTTTTGGGCAGTACTGGGGTTTGAACTCAGGGCCTTGTGCTTGCTAGGTAGGTGCTCTACCACTTGAGGCATGATCCTAGTCTTCACTTTTTTAAATTCATCTTGCCAGTAGAACTTGAGTACACTCTGCAATTTCCACTCTGCATCATACATAAACACTTGGAAGTTATTTCAGGTAAGTAAGTTTTATTTCCTGGTTGTTTTCCATTTTATTTGTTACTAGCTCTCTCTCTCTTATATCCATTTTATAAGTTTAATCTTGGACATACAAAAAATAGATTCCAAGCAATTAAGACTACACAGTTGCTCTGTAGATTTCTTCACCTTCAGGAGGGATTTTCTCCTTTCTAAAGGGTAGCTGAGCCTCCTACTCAAAAGCCATTCCCTACAGCACATCCAACCCTTGCTCTTCCTAGTAGAGTGTTGTAGCTCATTGGTTTTCCATCTGATTACATGAAAAATCTCCCAGCGAGCTTTGAAAACAAAAGTTGTCAGGCCCACTGTTTATTTTTATGTTTAATTAAATTAGTATTTGAGCCAGGGTCTAGCTACGTAGCCCAGGCTGGCCTTGACCTCATGATCCTCCTGCCTCAGCCTCATGTGTGCTGAGAATAAACATCACACCTAGATCTTTTTTTTTTGTAGTACTGGGGTTTGGTTGGTGGGCAGGCACTCTACTTCATGAACCACACCTCCAGCTCTTTTTACTCTGGTTATTTTGGAGATGGGATCTCACTTTTGGCCTGGACTGGATTTCTACTATTTTACGCTTCCTCTCATAGCTGGAATGATAGTGTGTGCCAACACAGCCTAGTCTTTTCTGTCAAGATGGTAGTCTCACAACCTTTTTTTTTTTTTTTTTTTGCTGAGGCTGTCCTGGAACCATAATTCTCTCTCAATCTCAGCTTCCCAAGTGGTTAGGATTACAGGCATGAGCCACTGGTGGCCAACTCACAGTTTGTTTTCATAAATAACATTTTAATAAAATGCATGTATTGATTATGGCTTCTTTCAAGCTATAGTGGCAAAGTTGAGTAGTTGCAACAAAGACCCTATGGCCCACAAATTCCTTTCCAGAAAAAATCTGCTGACCTGTCTTTTAAAATAATCACTTGCTTGAACTCCCTCCTGGGCCTCTGAGTGTGGGACCCAGATTATTTGTCATTTATAGAACTCAGAATATTGATTACAGGTTAGGAGTGCCCATTCTAAAGTCAGACAGACTTTATTTACCATCATGGGCAAATTTTCTAACCTCTCACTTTTCTGTAGTTCTTGTGAGGATTAAATGTGATGACACACTCAGTGAATGCTACATGTTATTCCATGTACCAGTGAAAGAGGGAGGCATACTGTTCTGCTTACCACATGCTGCAGCACAGCTCAAGACTGCATCCTGTATGCTGCTCAGCTCGTCCATGTCTCGCCCATACACTTCAGTGAGCTGAAGGGCCCGTGGCCAATCTCTGGTCACCAGGGCTTCCTCAAAGGCCTCAGTCAGCACATCCAGGGCAATGGGAGAATGCAGGCCCAGGAGTGCAGTAGAGAGACTGGCCCTACCACGGAGACTGGCTGCCAGACTCTTTCCCTGCTTGGAGGACCCACGTAGAGGCTCCCAGGCAGCCAAAAGGGAGGCCTCAAGCATAGGGAACTGTTCCAGGAGGTGTTCACACTCCCTGGCTACTTGGTCTGCAGTTAGAGGCACCTCCCTGCGACCACGAAGCTCTTTCCACGACAAGCTGGGCTTGCTGACCTTTGATCCTTGGGAAGCTCCTAGACAGGCCACTGTAGCTAGTAACTTTGAGCAGGATTTTAGGAAGGCCAAGGCGGAAGAGGTGAGAACCGGGGATGATGAGTCCTTTGGAGAGTGGTGGGACTTTCTCTCTAATGGAGGATTCTCCCTTGCCCTAGGGGAGATTGGCACAGAGACAGGGAAATCATCCAGGCAGTAGGAGGTGTGTTGCTGGGCCAGGATCCCCAGGTGGGTCAGAAGGGATGATGCCTGTTGGGTTTGCTGAGAAGGGCAAAGAGTAAGGGGCTCACAGCAGCAGTTGACAATGATCTGTGGCACACTTAGGCTGAGACCCTCTCGGGCCAGAAGGTCTGCCAACCTGGAGGAAGAGAAAGAGAAGACATGAGGCCTGAATACTTACACGGCAAATGTAAATGAAAGTTCTTAATTATTTCCCCCTTTATATTATGTGAACAATGAAGTCTTCTGTTCTGTTGTATACACATCACTTTTCACATATACAATAAAGCTGAAGGATAAATTCACCAACATGGATTAGCAATCCAGGATCAAAGGGCAAATTTGTAGTTTTTAACAGACATTGACAAGTTGCTTGCCCATGGGGTATACCACTTTATATTCTACCAGCAACTTCTGAGAATGCTTATTTTCCTATAGCCTACAGAACCACTGTTATCAAATGTTTGGATTTTTGCCTATCCATAAATGAAGATTCATTAATTTCATACTTGCAATACACGTTAGCAGTGGCAAGGGAGAAAAAGAACAGTGAATTTAATATACTACATTAGCGTAAATGCACATTGAGAAAAAGTCTCCAAGAAATCTCCCCATTTTGTGGTGACCCCAAGCAAAATGCCACCAAGCATTTGGTTTCCCTAATGAAGCAATGAGAGAGGCCCATAGCTGACTCCCACAGAGTTGGCTCCTACCTGTCTGGGGGAACTTGTCTCTCAAGCAGGAGATGTGACACCAGTTGGGAAGAGCTCTGTTGTAGGAGAACAAAGGGATTTCCTACCTTGACCTCCACACGATCTGCAAATGTAGAGAAAGTAACCCTTGTATGCATCATTGACTGCAACAGCTCAGAACCCTGTTTCCCAGAACCAGTTAATTACACTGCAAATTACAATGTCACAATGAAAACATTAAGAGTTGTTTTGTTGATTTGTGCTAAGAGTGTTCTCAACATGATCCTGACCTCAAGCTCATCTGTGGGTTACCACTGCTTTAAAGATTTCCAACTTAGACAAATTATCAGTGGACATGTCTAGCACAGACAGCTCACTCCTGCTCATTTCAACCTGAATGAAGTGCATGTATCCCACATCCAATGCTTGGGACCAGAAGTGTTTTGGATCTTAGAATTTTTGCATATACATGATGAGACATTTTGGGGATGGGACCCAAATCTAAATATAAAAATAATTTATGTTTCATTTATACCTTATACACAGAGCTGGAAGGTAATTTTATATAGTATTTTTAGTGCACCTGTGTTTTTACTGTAATCTATCAAATGTGGAACCTACCATGTAAGGCATCAGGTTGGCACCCAAAAAGTTTTGGATGTTGGAGCATTTAGGACTTCAGATTTTTGGGTGAAGTATGCTCACCTCTGCTTGCTCTGCGAACTCAGGTAAGAATCTGTTAGAAATGGAAGCTCTGACTGAAGACATGGGAACAATGTATCATCTCAGCAACTCAAAATTTACTTCTGACCAGAAGGGTGCCAGCATGCACATGGGCAGAACAAGCACAGAGAGGGGCAGGCTGTCTGCCCCTCCTTGCATCCCTGCCGCCATTAACCCAGCCTCTTGACCTGGATTGGTCCAGATCAAAAGTTCACAATCTTCTTGACTAACTGAAACTCTATACCAACTCAGGGGAGGGGTTAAGATACACAGTGTGGCAGGCAATTTTTGTGGGCAAAGTGGCTTAGCAAGAATTCCAGAAGAAGAACCCGGAACTACAGACAATGCAGGCAACTAAAATGGCCACACACACTTTGATAGAAAGACTGCTTTCTCATGGTACTCATATCAAAAGCTTGTTTTTTTGGCTGGCAGAGTGGCTCAAAGGGTAGAGTGCCTGCCTAGCAAGTGTGAGACCCCAAGTTCAAACCCTACTGCCGCCAAAAAAAGAAAAAAAAGAAAAGGAAAAAACCGTTCATTTATAAAAATATCTTACTAAAATCTTGCTGTCTCTACGGGGTCCTCAAATTTGCAATGGACTCAAGGTCTCCCAGAGATATTTTTGAGCCACTAATTTCATGAGATTTTATTGAGTACTTCCATGTTCAGTGCAGCTGTACTTAGCATAAAGATACCACAAACAGAGACGAATAAGGGAGGAGAATCTTACAAAACTGGCATCCTGGGCAACTGCTGTATCCAGAAGCTCTGAAATGAGCACCTTTCCTCTTCTTATTCAAAGTGCTTGTAGGCCAGCCATGGCTCTATTTTCTCTTTCTTGTTACTTACCAGGCTCAGAGCTTAAACTCCGAAGGAGAACTGCAGCCAGGGTCTTGCAATAGCTGAAGAAGGTGCCCACATAGTCAATCTGTTTGCTGCCTGTTGGGGTCTGTTTGCCCAGATTCTTCTGGAGGAGCTGAATTTGGATGTGTACTGGGTGGGCTTCCGCTTCAGTGGCTTTCTGGGCTGATTGCTCCACCAGGGAAGTGAGTGGAGTATTCCTAGATTCTGAAAAGAGTTAGGGCAGGAGAAGGGATATAGGCTTTAGTCTGTGCATCCAGATTTGGGTGGATTTTGGACCCAATGCATAAGCTGAGGATCCTACATACTATATGGGGCATCCTATAGTTTAGGCACTACACTTACAAGATGGATATAAAATCCTAGTTTGGTCACCTGGACAAGTGATTCTCAGCCAGAAAGAACTTTTGAGTCTGGAGGAGTCAGGGTATATAGTCCTGTTTTTGCCCTTTTATCTTGAGGGTAGAATAACTTTATGAAGAGCACAGCAATCTTTTACAAAGGGTTGACCAATACTGACCTAGTACCTGCTGGGTACGCTTCTTATCAGGGGAGAGGAAAATGTACCCGCTCATGGGAGTGTTAACCATACTTTTAACTGAGAGGTGAGAAAACAGAGGAAATTCAGTTCTAAGGTGTGCCATAGTTAACTGATAGGCTGGTCAAGCCCAGTTTTAGAGTCCTGAGCCTGAGTTATTTCCTTTTTTTGGTTCTGACCTTCTCTGTTTATCCATTCCTGAGCAGACAGCCCTGTACCTGGTAGTGCTAGTGCTTCTCTCAGTGACTGAAGGGTCTGATCCAGCTCTTGAGAGAGATTGGTGTGGCTGGCCACACAGTCTTCAGTGAGGCTGGGCCAGCACATCTGAAGCAGTTCAGTGATATTGTACCGCGGAGGGCCTCCGCCCTTATCTTCTATACCCTCTATGGAAAGCAAACGAGAGGAAAAAGTGAAGTCTGCTGCTGACCTATTGTTCCAAGTCCAGGAACAGGAAAAGGGAGAAAGGCAATTCACCTGATTTAGTTTGTCCAGCTGGCGTATGTGAATAATTGAGAATTTTACCAATTTGCTGAAGAACAACTGGAAAACCTCGAATGCCATCAGCATTGAGGAGTGCCTCCTGGTCTAACCTTCGACCTGGAAATCGACAGAGGGATAAGGCATTTTTTGGGATTGGTACTCAATATTGTGTTTACTTGTCTAATTTTATCTTCCCCAATAATAATGATGAAATATATCCTTCTTTCTTTTTTTTTTCTTTTTTGTGGTACTGGGGTTTGAACTCACGGCCTCACATTTGCTAGGCAAGTGCTCTACTACTTGAGCCACTCCACCAGTCCGATGAAATACATCTTGTGCCAATTTGGGTGAAAACTGGCAAACTTGGCTTATTCCACACCTAAGGTTCCAGGACTACTTTTGGTAAGAAGCCTCCATTGTAAATAGCAGTAGATTCAGAATCTCTGGCACTCTTACAGGATTCACCTTGTTTACTACCCTCAGGCATAGACTTGAGCTGGAATCATATCTGTTCTCTCTAATTGCCTAGTTCCATTTCATATAAGAATTTCATATACACATTCTGGGACATTATTAACTTCAAGGCATGATTCTCCTTCCATCTGTGATCCCTTACACCTAGTCCCAGGTTTTAGGGTAAGTAGGTTCATGGCAGAGGTTCAGCTAGGAATGGCATATAATTAAAGGCCCAAATTCCATTTGTACCTTTTGTTTTGTGGTGCTGGGGATTGAATTCGGGGCCTCATGCATGCTAAGCACATGCTGTACCACAGAGCTATAGTCCCAGCTTCAATTTGCACCATTTTTAAAAGGACATTTCTTCCTTCAATTTAATGATAAACCAGAAAAAAATTTCTCAAAATGACTATAGACTGTTGTGTCTATTAAGAAGGTGAGATACTCAGGGGTAGGGGTGTGGCTCAGTGGTAGAGTGCTTGCTCAGCATCCATGAGGCCAGAGGTTCCATCCCCAGCACTGCACAACAAAAAACACCCCCAAGGACAAAGGTGAGACTCTCTATAGACTGTATTTATGCCATTATATTGGATGTGAGGACATTTAACTAGTAATATTTTCTCCTTGTCCTCCTTCTTCTAACAGTTATCAATCAAGTTTTTCCAGAGTTCACCTCAGAATGAAGAGATGAAGGGACAAGGCTGAGGCCACCTACTCACCCCGACTCTCAAGGCTGCTGTTCAAACGTCGTTCAGCTGTTTCCAAGAGCTGCTTGCAGGTTTTCCAGAGCTGGCACTGAGAGCAAGCTAGATCAAATGCAGCCATGGCAGGGGAACTGAGGTCTTCCAGAACCTCTCTCAAGGGAGCAGCAGGCTCCATCAATGTAGTGCTTATCCAGAAGTCTTCCTGGAGTGTGGGGATGGGGTCTCCAGAGCAGCTTGAGCTGCTGAGCAGCTTGTCGGTCACATCAGCGATGGAATAAAATACCATCCCTGGACACCCAGCAGTGGAGTAAAAAGAAAGGGAGTAAAGTGATTCTAATCACTACTTTTGTTATGAAAAGTAGTTATTTTTTTTAAAAATTGGAAGGATTTATGCATATTAGCATCAGCCTCACAGCCTACTCTTACAGCACCAAAACAAAGGTGTGGAAAGGAAGACCAAAAGAAACTCAGAATGATCAAGGCGAGGGGAGGGCTTCTTCCAAACAGGATTAAAAGCAGGCTGAGAAAGAAAGAAGCAAATCTAATTGGAACAGATCTCAAATATTGTAACTAATATTTTGTATTAAGACTATGAAAAGGATGTGTTTATATTTTTTGAAATAGGCAAAGAAAAATTTTTGGAGGGTATTTAAGAAGCAATGTGCGATAGTAACTTGAAATATAGAGTCTAGACCAATACGAGATGTGAAAATGTGGGAATGATTCCACTTTCAAGAAATAATGAAAGACAAGCTTTTTGATTGTGCAGCCACAGCTGGGAATTGAGTCAGGTTGATCCCAGGTTATAAACACAGCTTCTTCACTTTTGGAATAGTAAAATATTATGCTTTATCCCTGAATAGTTATTTATATGGGAAGGAAATAAACTCCTAACCATTTCCAAAAGCCTGAGATAGGGCATTTGCATGGTGGGAACAGCACTAATGTTCTTTAGTTTAAGTTACAGAGGATTTGAGTGTCAGGTATGTGATCAAGGAGGATGGATGTAACTAGAAAACTACTCTGAATGTGACAGAATTGCTGTTGTTGAAGACAGGTGTCCTGTTTTAGATTTCTGCCCATTGGCATGAATAGCTACATGATTCTCCCCTTACATCTCCCACCCCCCAGCTACCTCACCACTTACAGTAGCAGCAGGGAAGCCTGACCTGCTGCTGCAGCACTGCCAATGGCTTGTAGAGTTGAGCGGCCACTGCCGGATCTCCGAATGGTATTGGCACCTCCATCCGAGTTCTGGTTTTCAATCTTATGCTCTACTTGGGCTAGCTCCTGGATTACCTCTTGGTAGCGCTCCACAAACATCAGTTCCCCTGCACTAGGTGAGGACTTCAGGTTGAACATGAATACCACCTGTCATGGGAGAGGGAGGAGCGTGGCTGTGGTGGCCCTACAATGTCTACTTTATAGGGTCAGAAGGGTACTAAATGTTAAAAGAGTAGATTGAATACAAAAGTAACTCATAAAAGTCAGTAAGAAAATCACCAATGGCCCAGAAGAAAATATGCAAAAGATGTACCACAGTGGCTCACACCTATAATCCTAGCTACTCAGGAGGCAGAGATCAGTAAGATCTCTGTTTGAAGCCAGGCTGGACAAATAGTTTGTGAGTGAGACCCTCAGGCCTAGCAAAGCATCAGGCCTTGAGTTCAAACCCCAGTACTACCAAAAAAGAAAAAAAAAAAAAAGTAAAACGATCTAGACAATTTCAGAGAAGAACTTTTGACTAATATAGAAATGAGAAAATATTTTCCCTCACCAGTAATTTAAGTAACAATAATATTTTACAACTATCACAATATCAAAGTATAAAAATAAATTGTCAGGGGTAAACTATAACAAATGTTTGGCAATCTATAAAGCTTTTAAAATGTCTTTTGACTCAGTAATTTTTTATGAGAATCTTTCCTAAGGAAATGATCCAAAAGGCTTAATGCCTAAAGGTGATCATTTTGGCATATTACAACTATTTCAAAGTTGAAAATAATCTATATGTTGGGTAAAAGAAAATGGTTAAGTGTTATTTAATCAGACTATTATAAGGTCACTAATATCAAAATTATAAGTAAATGCTTATAATGACAAAATGGCACAATTTGAAGTTTCAGATTCAAAATAATTTCAACTATATAGAAGTTACACTATCTTAGAAAAATACAGGCTAAAAGTATACAACTTTAGTATTGGTTGTTCCCTACAACAGGGTAAAAAGTAATTTTATTTTCTTGTTAATATTTTTTGTGTTTTCTTATAATATGCACTACTTGTTTTGTAGCCAGGTTAAGAAATAAAAGTTACTATTTAAAAAAAAATAAGACAAAGGGTCAAGGAAAGGAAGAGAAGTCGAAGGCATTTAAGAGAAAAAAAAAAAAAAATCACGGACTCCCAAATTCCTTAGGGTTTGGGTTTAAGAAAGGCTGAAGTAGCAACAACAACAAAAAACCAGAACCCCAAATTTTAGGGCTTAGGATACAGTTCAGTAATAAAGCGTGAGCATAACATGTGAGCCATGGGATTGATCCCCAGCACTGCAAAATCTAAACAACAAAAAAAGAAGGTCAGAGAGGGTACTATATTCCCCAGAGGATCACAATTATCCTTATTATTAAAGTATGAGATAAAAAATGACCACAGGAAGTTAAGGAAAGATTATCCTATCATCCAGATTTCTCCTAGATTTATTCCCAAACAACTGAACTCACACTAAAGAAAATGCTTGATGGATTCCAAGATGGCAGCTAGAGGGAGGAAGCAGAAAGTACTTTAGTGTGCCTCCTAAAGTAAAATCTTGGAGAGACGCTGGAGATACACCTTACAGGAAAAACCACCAAGAAGAGGCAAAACTCTGACTCCTCCACACCTCCAGCCTGAGCATAGCATTCCCACTTCATGTTAAACGGAGAAACCAGGAAGGCTTCCGCACTGCCAGACCGCAGCACCCAGACGGCTTGGGAAGATGCAGACCACAAGGTGAGCTAAGCGGCATGTGGTACTCCCACAGACAACCCTGGGCCAGATCAGCATAGCCCGCTGGACAGATTGACCACCACCCAGGGAAAAAAGAAAAAAAACCTGAACAATAAGCATTAACAACAAAAAAGACACGTAGCAAAGAGGGCAGGGCGCCCTGAGAGCCAAAGAGGGGGAAAGGGAAATCCCTCACCGAACTGTAAATAAACAAGCTGGCCAGAGAAGGCAGGAGCGGTGGCACACGCCCAGCAGCAACCAGGGGCAGGAAAGCTTGTAAAAGTGACGATGAGAGGAAAACTCCACAGGAGAGGGGGGAAGGCCCACTTCCCACGTGAACTGTAAAAGCGGGTGCAGTGTCACCTCCCCCAGTGTGCTTGGAAAGGGGAAAGCTTGTAGCAGTGGCAGTCAAGCCCAGGAGAACTCTAAGTAAACAAAGCCTGTGGGACTAGGTGAGTGTTAAGCTCACTCCTGAGATCTGCATAAATAAAGCCTCCAGCAACAGCAGGCTGACAGCAGTGGGCAGGTGAGCCACAGCCTCAGATAGCGATTCAGACAACTGTCTCCAAACTCTTTTTTCTCTCTCCCTACCTTTGATGAGACAACAACCGAACTACACCTGCATGCTGAAAAAATTACTGAAACCGTATTGCATTTGAACTTGGGACACTTTGTGGTATTTTTATTTTTGTTTTGTTTTTTGGTTTTTTTCCCCCTTTGATGAGACGACAGAACTACTTCTGAGACACCATCTCCAGGATTGGAGGCTGAGGGACTAACACCAAAATTATTAAGACTGAAACTTTATTGCATTTGAACTTGGAGATTTTTTAATTTTTATTTATTTATTTATTATTTTATTTTTTTCACAATCCTCCCTCTGTCTCTCTAATGCCTGTTCAGCTGAGTGTTGATTAGTTCACTATATCTCCCTGTTTATATCTTTGAAAATTTTGTTTTGGTTTTTTTGTTTATTTGTTTTTCCCTTTCTTTAACTTCTTTGCTTTCCCTCTCCTCTCACCCTTCCATTCTAAATATCACCATTGTTATTATTACAATCTAGAAAATACTTAATTGCACACAGTGCAGGGACAATAACAACACCAAGGGCAATGATGGGAAGACAGAAAAACAGGGAAACCAGTTTCCCCACAGCAAAAAATTAGTACAGGAACCAGAGGGAAATGAAGAAAACAGATACTCAGGTCCAGACTCCAACAAAATGAAGATAAACTATGCCAAAGAACCCAATGAAGCCCACAAGAATAATCTACAAGAAGAAATACTACAGGTAATCAATGAGAATTTTATAGAGATGATACTGGATATGGTCAACCAAAATGTATAGGAGACACTCAAAAAATTCCAAGACAACAAAAATAGAGAATTTGAAAAAGCACAAGAAGACATAAAAGAAACCATAGAAGCACTGTATAAACACCAAAGGGAAACAAAGAACACGAGTAATAAAGAGATAAATGAACTCAGGACAAAAATAGACAACATTACAGAGGAAACGACTCAGAATATGGAAAACCTCAGAAAAAAGAATGAAACAGAATTGCGAAACAAAATGGAGGGCCAATCCAGCAGAATAGAACAAACAGAAGACAGAATCTGAGAACTCGAAGATGAAATGGTAATTAAAGGAAAAACCAAAGAACTATTAGTGAAACAACTCAAGACCTGTGAAAAGAAAATGCAAGAACTCACTGACTCCATCAAAAGACCAAACCTGAGAATCATGGGCATTGAAGAAGGAGAAGAGGTGCAAACAAAGGGAATGCGTAATATATTCAACAGAATAATAACAGAAAATTTCCCCAAACTAGAGAAAGATATTCCCATACAGATGCAAGAGGCCTCCAGAATGCCAAACAGACCAGACCAAAATAGATCTACCCCACAGCATATTATCATTAAATCAACAAATACAGAGACGCAAGAAAGAATATTGACGGCTGTAGGAGAGAAAAAACAAATAACATATAAAGGTAAACCCATCAAAACCACAGCAGACTTCTCAACAGAAACATTAAAAGCAAGAAGAGCTTGGAGTGAGATCTTCCGGGCACTGAATGAAAATAACTTCTACCCGAGGATACTCTACCCAGCAAAACTATCATTCAAAATAGATGGAGCAATAAAAGTCTTCCATGATAAGCAGAAACTAAAACAATATGTGACCACAAAGCACCACTACAAAAGATTCTTCCAGGGATTCTGCACACAGAAAGTGAAACCCAACATAACCATGAAACGGCAGGCAGCACCAAACTATAGGAAAAGAAAAAGCAAGAAAGTAGAGAGTAACCTCAACTTAGGTACACACAATCAAACCTACGAAAACTAAATGGCAGGAATCACCACATACCTATCAGTACTAACACTTAATGTTAATGGACTTAATTCCCCCATCAAAAGGCACCGTTTGATGAACTGGATTAAAAAGGAAGCTTACAGTAGACCCATCTCACTGACAGAAATAAGCATAGGCTTAGGATGAAAGTCTGGAAGAAGATTTACCAAGCCAATGGCCCCCGAAAACAGGCAGGTGTAGCAATACTTATCTCTGACAAAGTAGACTTCAAACCTACATTGATCAAACGAGGTAAAGAAGGACATTCCATACTAATAAAAGGGGAAATAGACCAAAAGGAAATAACAATTATCAACCTATATGCACCCAATCTCAACGCACCCAATTTCACCAAACATACCCTGAAGGACCTAAAAGCATATATTAACTCCAACACAGTGGTCCTGGGAGACTTTAACACCCCACTATCATCAATAGATAGGTCATCCAAAAAAAAAAAAATCAATAAAGAAATCCTAGATCTAAAATATACAACAGATCAAATGGACCTAGTTGATGTCTACAGAACATTTCATCCAACTTTTACACAATATACATTCTTCTCAGCAGCCCATGGAACCTTCTCCAAAATAGATCATATCCTAGGCACAAAGCAAGTCTCAGCAAATATAAGAAAACAGAAATTATACCATGCATTCTATCTGATCACAATGCAATAAAACTAGAACTCAACAACAAAAGTAAAGACAAAAAACATGCAAATGGCTGGAAACTGAATAACTCATTGCTTAATGAAAAATGGGTCATTGATGAAATAAAAAAGGAAATTAAAAAGTTCCTGGAAGACAACAAAAATGAAAACACAACCTACCGGAACCTATGGAACATAGTAAAGGCAGTCCTGAGAGGAAAGTTTATAGCCATGAGTGCATATATTAAAAAGACTGAAAGATCCCAAATCAATGACCTAATGATACATCTCAAACTCCTAGAAAAACAAGAACAAGGAAATCCCAAAAGAAATAGAATGAGAAAAATAATAAAAATAAGAGCTGAAATCAATGAAATAGAAACCCTAACAACACCATACAAAGAATTAATGAAACAAAAAGTTGGTTCATTGAAAAAATGAACAAGATCGACAGACCCCTGGCAAACCTGACTAAAATGAGGAGAGAAAAAACCCAAATTAGTATAATCAGGAATGCAAAAGGGAAATAACAACAAATACCATGGAAGTCCAGGAAATCATCAGAGACTACTTTGAGAACCTATATTCAAACAAATTCGAAAATCTTAAAGAAATGGACAGATTTCTAGATACATATGATCATCCAAAACTGAACCAAGAGGATATTAATGATCTGAATAGATCTATAACACATAATGAAATTGAAGCAGCAATGAAGAGTCTCCCCAAAAAGAAAAGTCCAGGACCTGATGGATTCTCTGCTGAATTCTATCAGACCTTTAAAGAAGAACTGACACCAACCCTCCTTAAACTGTTCCACGAAATAGAAAGGAAAGGAAAACTGCCTACACATTTTATGAAGCCAGTATTATACTTATCCCAAAACCAGGCAGAGACATCTCCAAAAAGGAGAACTATAGGAAAATCTCCTTAATGAACATTGATGCAAAAATCCTCAATAAACTAATGGCAAACCAAATTCAACAACACATCAAAAAGATCATTCACCACGACCAAGTAGGCTTCATCTCAGGAATGCAGGGGTCGTTCAACATACGAAAATCAATAAATGTAATAAACCACATTAACAGAAGCAAAGACAAAAACCACTTGATCATCTCAATAGATGCAGAAAAAGCCTTTGATAAGATCGAAGAACATTTCATGATAAGGCTCTAAGAAAACTAGGAATAGAAGGAAAGTACCTCAACATTATAAAAGCTACATATGACAAACCTACAGCCAGCATGATACTTAACAGACAAAAACTGAAACCATTCCCTCTAAAATCAGGAAGCAGACAAGGATGCCCACTATCTCTACTCCTATTCAACATAGTACTGGAATTCCTAGCCAGAGCAATTAGGCAAGAAGAAGGAATAAAAAGAACACAAATAGGTAAAGAAATTGTCAAAATATCCCTATTTGCAGATGATATGATCCTATACCTTAAAGACCCAAAAAACTCTACTCAAAAGCTCCTAGACACCATCAATAGCTATAGCAAGGTAGCAGGATATAAAATCAACATAGGAAAATCATTAGCATTTCTATACACTAATAATGAACAAACTGAAAAATATATGAAAACAATTCCATTTACAATAGCCAAAAAAAAAAAAAAATGAAATACCTAGGTGTAAACCTAACAAAGGATGTGAATGACCTCTACAAGGAAAACTATAAACTTCTGAAGAAAGAGATTGAGGAAGGCTATAGAAAGTGGAAAGATCTCCCATGCTCATGGATTGGTAGAATTGACATAGTAAAAATGTCTATACTCCCAAAAGTAATCTACATGTTTAATGCAATTCCCATCAAAATTCCAATGACATTCATTAAAGAGATCGAAAAATCTACTGTGAAATTTATATGGAAACACAAGAGGCCACGAATAGCCAAGGCAATACTCAGTCAAAAGAACAATGCTGGAGGTATCACAATACCCGACTTCAAACTATATTACAAAGCAATTTCAATAAAAACAGCATGGTACTGGCACAAAAGCAGACATGAAGACCAGTGGAACAGAATAGAGGACCCAGATATGAAGCCACACAACTATAACCAAGTTGTCTTTGACAAAGGCGTTAAAAATATACGATGGAGAACAGACAGACTCTTCAACAAAAAGTGCTGGGAAAACTGGTTAGCATACATTATATGCATATAGGGAAATATCACAACGAAACCCCTTTGTACAATTAATATATGCTAACACCTCTATGGCAGTTTTCTCCTCAACAACTCTCTTCAAGTCAATGTAATAGTTACAATAAAAAAGAGAGAACATTATGGTTTAATTAGTGATTACTAATAGAATTTATTTTTCCTACTTATGAAGGAGGAAAACAATTTTAAGATTTTTTTGCCTAAAAAACTGAAACTAGGTCCATACGATGGAGAAAAAGTAGCCTCTTCAACAAAAACTGCTGGGAAAACTGGTTAGCAGTCTGCAAAAAACTGAAACTAGATCCGTGTATATCACACTATACCAATATTAACTCAAAATGGATCAAGGATCTTAATACCAGACCACAAAATCTAAAGTTGATACAGGAAAGAGTAGGAAATACTCTGGAATTAATAGGTATAGGTAAGAACTTTCTCAATGGACCCCCAGCAGCACAGTAACTAAGAGATAGCATAGATAAATGGGACCTCATAAAACTAAAAAGCTTCTGCTCAACAAAAGAAATGGTCTCTAAACTGAAGAGAACAAACACAGAGTAGGAGAAAATATTTGCCAACTATACATCAGACAAAGGACTGATAACCAGAATATATAGGGAACTTAAAAAACTAAATTCTCCCAAAACTAATGAGCCAATAAAGAAATGGACAAGTGAACTAAACAGAACGTTCTCAAAAGAAGAAATTCAAATGGCAAAAAAACACATGAAAAAATGCTCACCATCTCTAGCAATAAAGGAAATGCAATTTAAAACCACACTAAGATTCCACCCCACTCCTGTTAGAATTGCCATCATCAGCAGCACCACTAACAACAGGTGTTGGCGAGGATGCAGGGGAAAAAGGAACCCTCTTACACTGCTGGTGGGAATGTAAACTAGTACAACCACTCTGGAAAAAAATTTGGAGGCTACTTAAAAAGCTAAACATTGATCTACCATATGATCCAGCAATACCACTCTTGGGGATATACCCAAAAGAATTTAAATAGGCTACTCCAGAGGCACCTGCACACCCATGTTTATTGCAGCACTATTCACAATAGCCAAGTTATGGAAACAGCCAAGATGTCCCACTACTGACGAATGGATTAAGAAAATGTGGTATTTATACACAATGGAATTTTATGCAGCCATGAAGAAGAATGAAATGTTATCATTCGCTGGTAAATGGATGGAATTGGAGAACACCATTCTGAGTGAGGTTAGTCTGGTCCAAAAGACCAAAAATCGTATGTTCTCCCTCATATGTGGACATTAGATCAAGGGCAAACACAACAAGGGGATTGGACTTTGAGCACATGATATAAGCGAGAGCATACAAGGGAGATGTGAGGATAGGTAAGACACCTAAAAAATTAGCTAGCATTTGTTGCCCTTAATGCAGAGAAACTAAAGCAGATACCTTAAAAGCAAGTGAGTCCAATAAGAGAAGGGGACTAGGAACTAGAGAAAAGGTTAGATCAAAAAGAATTAACCTAGAAGGTAACACACATGCATAGGAAATCAATGTGAGTCAACTCCCTGTTTAGCTATCCTTATCTCAACTAGCAAAACCCTTGTTCCTTCCTATTATTGCTTATACTCTCTCTTCAACAAAATTAGAGATAAGGGCAAAATAGTTTCTGCTGGGTAGCAAGGGGGTAGGGGGGTGAGGGAGGGGTCGGGGGGGTGAGGGAGGGGTGGGGGAAGGGGGGAGAAATGACCCAAGCATTGTATGCACATAGGAATAAAATAAAATTAAAAAAAAAAAAGAAAATGCTTCCGTACATGTTCAGGGACCAGCATAAGCATCAAAAATGTACTCAGATTCTGAAACATTAGAAAAGTAGTACTTTACGTTACTGAGTTTAAGCAATAGCAGAAGACTCTTATGTTTCTCACTCTGCAAAATCCTCTTAACATTCCTACAAGGTGGTAAACGCAGGTATTTCATTTAATTCTAATTTTCATTTTAACTCTAACTTTCAAATGACAATATTGAAGCTCAGAGAGGTTGTCTCTCTTTCTCTCTTTTTTTTTTTTGGTGGCATGGGGTTCGAGCTCAGGGTCTCACAATTGCTAGGCAGGTGCTCTTACTGCTTGATCCACTCTGCCAGCCCACAGGCTATCTTTCTAAGCCCAGAAGTTGGCTACTACAATGCTATTTACTCAACATACTATAGACATTCTAGTTTGCTAGCTCCCTATACTTTTATATTGAAGTGGCTGGCATTCTAATTATTATTGAAAATTGTTTGCATAATTATTTTTAACTATATAAAACATGGATGTATTCAAAGAAGGAGTACAATGAAAGAAACAAAAATATTTCAATGTTTTGAAGTGGTGGAAGGGTGGCTACATACATTTTTTATCTTTTTAAGATACTGTTTATGTTAATAATACAAATAGCTGGGTGTCAGTGGCTCATGCCTGTACTTATAGCTACTTGGGAGGCTGAGACTGGCAGGACTGTGGTTTGAGGCCAGCTTGTGTAAGACCCCCATCTCCAAAATACCTGTGAAAAACGGACTGAAGGTGTGGCTTAAAAGATAGAGTGTCTGGTTTGAAAGTGTGAAGCCCTTAATAGACATATGCATGGAAGCAATGCTAGGAATCTCTCTGTATAGCTATCCTTATGTCAAACTAACAAAAATGCTATGTCTTTCTTATTATTGCTCATGTCTACTCTTCATGTTCTGCCTGGAAGTGAGGCAGGTGGTGGGGAGAGGGAGGGGGCGGGGGGCATGAGGCAGGGGGAAGAAATGGCCCAAACAATGTATGCACATATGAATTATTAAAAAAAAAATAAAGAAAATGTGAAACCCTGAGTTCAAAATCTCAGTACTGGGGCTGCGGATGTAGCTCAATAGTTGAGTATTTGCCTAGCATACATGAGGCCCTGGATTCTATCTCCAGGATCACAAAAAACCAAAACCAAAACAAAACCCCAGTACTGCCAAAAATACAAAAAAGAAAAAAGAACACAAATAATTCAATGCCTTTAAATCTGCAATGCTGAGGATTGGGCCTGGATACATGGAAACTCCTCTTTGCTTCTCCTGCTGCATGTGGCCCCGAGTGGCTCCTGAGTGATTTTGGTGTCACATGCATCTAGTTTTATCTGGAGACCAGTGTGCAACAGCCAGTTAGGGGCTGACTTAGCATTCTTTACTATGACTAGGTGCAGTTAGGGCTCCCTTCACCTGATGGGCTTCTGCGAAGTTCCCCCGGAGGATGCAGGATGCCAGCAGTGACTCAGGTGGGGAGAACATCATGGGGATGAGTGAATTCTGAGGTTGGGACTGCAACCGGCCATCTAGCTCGTTTCGTCGAGACACAGTGCTCAAACTCCCCTCTGCTGGGACACAAGAATTTGGGGGGCCAGGGAAGCAAGAGAAATTGAGGAAACACTGTACTACTGCCACCTCTCATCAAAGTCTAATATTCTCAAAGTGCGTCTCTAAATGGATCTTGATTTTTCTTCATGTAAAGAGCAAACACATGCCATCATCTTAGAACACAAGTGTCAACTACCTTCCTTGAGTATTTTCTACTTCCTTTCTGCTGGTGGGTAACTCAACTGAGAGTAAAACAGCACATTCTCTTTTACAGTTGACATCTGTTTGGCAACGTGCCAAACCAACTTCCTTGAACACAGGCATTGAAACAGGCTCAGTTCTGGTCTTAATATCATGATGTATGGCAACTCTGTGTCAGGGCACAGCTGCTGAAAGTTGGTGGCTGGTTGGGATCCGCATACCTGAAGTACTTGTGCTTAGTTCACTACTTGTACTTTCCAAGGATGGGTTGAAGCCTCTTTTCCGGACATCTAGGGGTATAAGAAAGAAGAGAGAAAAATCAATTATCAACTCCTTACAGTGGAGAAATTGCAAAGTCAGCTTCCAAGCCAAGATCTGAGAAGTGAGAAGACAATAGGTGACTACTACACTTGCTGCTCCTTTTATGGCAACAGCGAAGGGCAGTTTTAACAAGGCCCCAGGGCTCCCTTGAGCAATACCCTGTATCAATGGTTTCCAGCTTGTGGGAATAGAGTCCTAAGAGCTTTCAAGTTATTTCTAGGGGTCAGTGACTCCCATCTGCTCACTAAGCAGAAGCAATAGTCTGAAAAAAAAAAAAAAAATAGAAGAGCAATTGTTATGACCAGGAAGCAAAAGGGTGCAAAGAAGGGACACAGCAAAATTTCCTGACAGAAAAAAGGGTATCCTCATATTTGAAAAGGTAGGAAACCAAAGTATAAGACCTGGCCTGGAAAAGACCACCCTGTTCAAAGCTTCCCAACATCCATTTTCCTGAAGTGTTAGGGCTTGCTGATAGAGGCTGTCTGTCCCTTACTGTGATCATATGGCGGTTGTATCACTCCATGCAAGGGAGTCTTCTTGGCTCGCTCTCTAAATTTCCCTTTAGAGGGAATAGTTAACTGTGTGTGTACATGGGTATACATCCTTGGGTTGGATGAGTCAGGTAGATGCAAAATGCCTTCTGACCCAAACCAACTAAGCAGCTTTAGGTCCTTAGCAACTCGGCCTTGAAGTTTTTCCAGGTTTTTCTCATGGCACCCTGCACCCTACTCAGTATATTTTTCCTTTCTTATTGCCACTTAGCTGGAGTCCACTCATTCCTCAGAGCTTGGCTCAAGAGTTAACTCCTTCATGAAATCTATTTCCCTAATTTTTGAGGCTATGCTGATGCCCATTTCTAAGAGGTTTCTTCTGTTTTTGGATAGTGCCTCAGTTCAGTTTTTCATGTATATTGGCTATGTACGTAAATTATACATTCTTTGAAAGCAAAGACTTGGTTTGTGCCTCATTAAAGATACCTACTATTACTGTTTAGTACATAGGAAACTCTATTACTTCCTTGCTAATTATTTAAGAGATCAGCACTAAAAGTCATAAAGGAAATTTGATTTTCTAAAAATTTAAAACTGTACTCCTATATAATAAATAGTGTTAATAGCATTAAATTCTTCTAGGAAAAACTCAATGAACAAAATAGAGAAAAACTATAGCACAAAATGATAAACTGTTTCCCTTAATATATAAAGAGCTTTCTACAATTAAACAAAAAAAGGAACTCAATAGAAAAATGGACCTTAGATATGACTAGGCAGCTCACAGAGAAATACAAATGGCTAATAAATGTATGAAAAACATTCAACCTCAATCAAACTAAAAAATTAATATTAACTATGAAATATCATTATTATATCAATTATATTGGCAAAGATTTTTAAAAAATCTGGTATCACTCATTGTTAATGAATGTTTATGTAAAATAGGCAATCACATACAAGTCTCAGAAATATAAATTGATCTACCTTTGTTCAGGCAATTTGGTAATATCAATCTACATTTTATATCAAATACATTTGACCTAGAATTTCTTCTAGGAACTTATTCTTGCACAGACAAGTATAAGGTTGTTTATTGTAGCACTTTTTAAATTTTTTATTTATTTTTATTTATTTATTTAATTATTCATATGTGCATACAATGCTTGGGTCATTTCTCCTCCCTGCCCCTGCCCCCTTCCTTCCCCCCCCCACTCCGCCCCCTCCTTCTTCCCCCCCAACCCCTTGATACCCAGAAGAAACTATTTTACCCTTATCTCTAATTTGTTGAAGAGAGAGTATAAGCAATAATAGGAAGGAACAGGGTTTTTGCTAGTTGAGATAAGGATAGCTATACAGGGCATTGACTCACATTAATTTCCTGTGTGTGTGTGTTACCTTCTAGGTTAATTCTTCTTGATCTAACCTTTTCTCTAGTTCCTGGTCCCCTTCTCCTATTGGCCTCAGTTGCTTTTAAGGTATCTGCTTTAGTTTCTCTGCGTTGAGGGCAACAAATGCTAACTAATTTTTTAGGTGTCTTACCTATCCTCCTATCTCCCTTGTGTGCTCTCACTTATATCTTGTGATCAAAGTTCAATCCCCTTGTTGTGTTTGCCCTTGATCTAATGTCCGCATATGAGGGAGAACATATGATTTTTGGTTGTAGCACTTTTTTTAATAGTAAAAAACTGGATACAACATAAATGTTAATGAACATGGTACATGTGACAATGGAACACTAAGTAACTTAGAAAATAAGTGAAAGAAATTCTCAATATATAGTATGATACATCTATATACATAAAAGGATATAAGTGAAAATATGAAGTTGCAATTCTTTATATACGTATATATATATGAATGTAGTATTATGCATGTATGTATATGAAAGGATATGTATGTTTGTATTTCATGGAAAATTTCTGGAAGGATATGTAAGAAACTATTAACAAGAGTTCACTGGGGAAGGGGTGGGACTAGCATAATCATACAACACTTTTGTTTGTTTTGACCATGTGCCCTGTCTTGAAGACTATTCGGCAAGTGGCAATATACCACTTGCCTGGTGTTTGGGAATGAGGAATGAAGAAAGAGTTCTTCAGATTACCTGCCCGGCTCCTTCTTGTCCGACGAGCCCGGCGGAGACTAGAGTGCCGTGTAGCAATGGGTCGGTATCTTTGGGAAGGTTGATCCTCTAAAACAGCAAACACAGGGAGAGTGATCAGCTTTGATTTGATGCTGTTCCCTTGGTGGAAAGAGTAGGGGATGATTTGTGGAGTATTGAGACACAGAACACTGGTTGCTGTGGTGATGTGTCCTGAGTTATGGCATGATTCCTATGTACCCTACCTCTCTCCATCTCTACTTTTTAGACCTACCAATGCTGCTCCCTCCTCTTACCTGAACCCTGGTTACTTGTTACCACCTTGTATCTCCACTGGGCCTCAGAGAGAACCTTGGAAAAGTGGTGGAGGCGGGTCTGTAGTCCATCTCTGCTTCCTGAGCAGCTCTGGCCTTCTAGCGGCTTTGCCTTCTCACAGGTGCTGTGGCTGCTAATCTTATCCAGCTGCTCCTGGAGAAGCCGGAGGAAGGCTCCTATTGCAAATTCATCAGCCAGGAACCCACTGATGCCATTAGTAAAGTGTTTTAGATCCAAAAAGCTATGCCCGTGAGGCCCTGGGGACCTGTCTTTTGGCTCTGCCTTCTGATAGCTTGGCACTGTATGAGCAAGGCTTCTCAAGGCTCCCAGGGAACCCTGTTCTGACTTCCTTTCAGGCTGTGCTGTGTGCTGTGGGCTCTCTGAAGGGGACCTCAAATCCAAGGGGCTTTTCTTCTCAATGTCATCATCTTCAACATAATCCTCAGGCAGATGAGGCTCTGGGTGAAGATCAGCAGAGGTGATGAGGAGCAATGAAAAGATGTTTTCGAGAAGTTCCAGACACAAAGAATCAGGGATACTGCACAGATACTGTTGACACTTGGCTAGGTATGTTGAAAAGAGACGTGAAGCACCTAAAGATGTATAAGAGGTCAGAGGAAGGGAAGAGGAGAGACAGAATGCAAACCTTAGGAACTGTGCTTGCCAGATTCAAACCTTCTCAGAACTTTAACTCGTTTATCTATCTTTTAATGACTAAGGGAACTGAGGCAACAGTCAGAAGAATATGAAAGTCAACTCAGCCGTATCTTTTCATGATTGGCAGAAAGATTTTGTCATTTTGATTAAAAAGTACAGTTTACTGAACACTTATTATTTATTTCTGCTTTTTAAATATATTACTCACCACCTCTGGCAAATACTACGTACTTTAGTTACGAGAGTCAAGGTAGCACGCAGACTCTATATTCCTCAATTCTATTTTTTTTTTTTTGAGATAGGTTCTCACTGCGAGGCTGAGGATGGCCTCAAATTTGTGATCCTCCTGCCTTAGCCTCACAAGTGTGGAGACTACAGTATATACCACCATGTCTGACTCAATTCTATCTTAACCATTTTTTATGATAAAAATGATCGTGGAATGACTAGACTTTTAAGAAACATTCAATAGTCAAAAAATGACCATGCCCAGAGGTGAAGGTCTATTCCAAAGATAGAGGAGAGGGAAAATTGAGCACTAGAAGTTAAGGACTTACAAGTTATTCAGAAAAGTGAGAGAGGACAGGGCATTAGGTAGGCATTTCTCATACTATAGATTGTGACTAATGAAATTAACTTAGGACTATATTAAAAAATGATCTGGGCATTGGTGGCTCATGTCTGTAATCCTAGCTACTCAGGGGGCAGAGATCAGGAGGATCATGGTTCAAAGCCTCTATCTTGGAAAGAAGCCTTCACAAAAAAGGGCTGGTGGAATGGTCCAAGGTATAGGCCCTGAGTGTAAACTCCAGTATGGCAATAAAAAAAAAAAAGAAATAAAGTAGGGTGTGGTGGGTGTGGTATGCACTGGAGAGACTGAGGGAAAATCACAAGAGTTTGAGGTCAGCCTAAACTACGTAGTGAGATTTATCAAAAAAGAAATGAAAAACAAATAAGTAAAAAAAGAAAGAACTATTAAATAGAAAAATAGCTACAAGCATGTTCCATTTGAAAGAGTAAGTATTGTTTCTGAAAACTTAGTTTCAGTTTATAAATCATATCATATATACACAATGCATACACATCTAAAGATATAAGTTGTATACCTTGGTATAAACTGGAGTGTGACATGAAATGCATTCTTACTTTGGATTGTAACTACAAAAAAGAAAGCATTTGGCAAACACTGCACTAGGTGACTAAACTCTGTTGCAATGGAAACAAGACACTTGCTTTGTCCATGTCCTTTTGAGTTGAGACGGATAAATGGATAAAATTATTTTGAACACCATTAAAATCATCATAAAAAAAATCAAGGCTACTTCAAGTCCTGGTAGAAAAAGGCAACCATACAAAGCACTCATTGGGACTGACCTCACCAGCATCTGCCACGGATCAGGGGAAGCACTGTACCTGGGCTGGGGAGAGAGTCAGTTGCTGGCTCTGAAGCTGAGGTCAGGTCCTCAGAGGGACTGTCTTTGCAGTCCCGGCACTGGGAGTGCTGGTGTGAGTTCACACAGAGGGCATAGATGGCGTACTTCATGGCACAGAAGCCCTGGTAGAGGGTCAGGTTCTGGCACTGGCTGAGGTGCTCAGAGACTGGGACATCAGCTGAATCTGAATTATAGAGAGACACAGGCAGAACTTCAGAATTAATTTTTTAGTGGTGAGAAGCAAGTATGGCTAAAGGAAAGACAGACTGTACTTGTAAGTTCTTACCCTCTCTTCTTTCTCTGAGTCTGATCTGCATCTCTGCCAGGCTTTTCCTCTAGTCAACATCAACTGTCAGGCCCCTTTGCTTCCTTTTTTGCATTAACCTTCCTTCTACATGTCTTGTGAACTCTACACAGCACTGTTTTCAAGGCTTAGGACTTGCACCTGAGAGGGCAGGACTTGCATCTCCTTAAGTTTGCACCCTAGCTCCTGACCTATTATTGCCCCTCTCATGCCTTTTTGAAGTTCAAGTTCCAAGTGTATCCCAGTGGTTACTTAAAGAATTTCTTTGGAAGGCTTTTGTACTTGTGGGAACCAGAATTCTAGTTCCTTTAGGAAATCTGCTTAGCAAGTTACCTATCTTCCCAGAAAAAACTGTGGAATGTGGTAACACTAATTTTACCAGTGTTTGTTTGAAAAGCAAATCAAAGCAACATACAATTCGAGAAGCATCTATTGCCAGATGAGAAAGACTGTTTCTTTCAAGTGTAAGTATCCCTGGCTTGAGAGGCTAATTGTGATTACACTATGATATGATATGATATGACATGATATGATGTATTTGTGATATGAATTGTGATATGTTTTTTGACAGCAAAAAGGAAGTGCTTGTTCACAAGGTCTTGAATTTTAAGCAAAAATCAAAGGCTAAAATGAGGCTTAGTTATTGTTTCAATCAAGTCTTTCCTCCAAACCTCTTGATCTGTTCAACAGAGTAGGAAGGAGACATGGGAGTGAAGGAAGGCAGAAAACATACTGTGAGAAAGCTTATGGAGCATGAAGACACTCACCAAGAATTTCCATTAACACTGACAATGCTGTGAATGCAAAGGGAAGCCTCTAATTTTATTTCATTGGGATGAGGGTATCCTGGTGGTTCCTGAGATGATTCTATGAGATAAAGGATGTGGGACCATGTCCATGAGACTCCCTACATCACACCAAGAAAGGAGAGAAATGTCCCTACCTCTCAAAATGTGACTGGGGCAAATGAGGCTAATTCTGAGGATGGCTGCTAGACCACCCTCTTGACAGGTATCCCAGCAATCACATCTAGACAAACCTTATCTTGGAGGAAACAGGTGCAAGGTTGTCCTAAGAACCAAAACTGTCCCATTGCCAACTTACCATACTCTTGCTGCAGTTCCTTAGCTGGTACCTTCTGTAAGAGCTTGAGAACCTCTTCCTCCCTGAGGGCTGGAAGGTTTGTAAGGTGATGGAGAGAATAGAGCACTGAGTGGCTGTCTCCACCATGTAAATGACACAAGAGATCTCTATTTGGTATGGGAGTGCTGAAAGCGAAAATTGGGAGGATGCAGAGGGGAGATATTTTACATTATTGTTCTGCAGAAAGACATTCTTTATTCCTTCTTGCTCTTCCTGGCCCATACCACAGGTTTTACTTCCTCAAACTATCTTTTAGTAGGTCTGAGAGATAGCAAAACATTTATTTACCCTCAGGGAAGTACATCCATCAAGTCAGGTCTATCTAGAAAGGACCTACAAAAGGCCTTTCTATGTAGTGGAGTCTAGAAAGGGTTTGCACATTAAATTTGCTAATTTTTACCCTCTCCCAACCTTCACACTGGCTTTACCTTGAGTAAGAGCCCCTTGCCACTTCACCTCTGCCTACTATGCTTCAGGAAGTGCTGGAGAGGTGGATGCAGAATGTGACAGGAATTCATAACTAGGCTAAGTTATCAGGGAAATGCAGGCTTCACATAGTTCAGTTTAATGAGCATTTGTTGAATAAAAATGTGAACCAGAGTAACATATGAATAATAATGCAGATGATATTTACTTGCTGTGTAACTTTGAGCAAGTTAGTTAATGGCTCTGGGCTCCAGTGTCCCACCTTTAAATTGAGGACAACACTGTTTTGTCCTCTCTCTTACAGAACGGTTGTGAGACTTAATCATCCATATACAGGGCTTAGAGCAATGCCTGGCATATAGTAAGTGCTTAGGAACAGTGAGCGTCCTTTTTTTTTTTTAAATTAATGTCATCCTGAAATTTTTCTCTAGTTATGACTTGATGGTCACAGAGAAGTTAATCATTATTTATGTTTCCTTCCTGGCTTAATAGCTGGAAGGACTATTCATGTCTGGTCAATACTGTCAACTTGAAACATTTATGTGGGAGATGTCTTGAAATAGCCACATAGCACAGTGCTGAGCATGCCCAGCGGTGGGAAGGGGGCTGACTGTACAGGGTTGTACCTGCTCTGTTGTATGCACCACTCCAGGACCTCCAGGTGAGCCCATAATCCATCACAGGCATCCCTGAGGAGCTCATCAGAGCCCTGGTCCTGTGTCAGTATGGAAGAAGAAAGAAACATTGATTCAGGAACCTGGCCCCAGGGATTGTGACTGACTTTGGGAACAGTGCATTTTGACTAGGTGCAAAGCCCCAAGGCATTCACTTCTGGAACAGCCCAGGAGGCAGGGTGAGGGTTACCTGGGTCCTGTGGAGTGTCTGGAGCAACCTTTTAGCTGACTCGAGGCTCTGACAGTGTGTCCAGCCCAGGAGCACGAGCAGGTGACTGAGAGGCCTGAATTCTCTATCAAGGAGACAGCCAAGGCTTGGGAAGTCTTCCTCTTTCAACAGAGTTAACGCTGTAATCTGTAAGCCAAAGAACACAACGATAGGCAGCTATGTGAACTACAAAGAATGAGTTCCAGCTTACTGCTCATTAGGGAAAGAAGCTTTTTAGTATAGCAAGGAGAGTTCTGATGTTACAGAAGTAGCCTGTTAAGTTCATAGAAGCATGAGACTCTAAGATTCTTAAGTCAGGAATTAACATTTGTTGTAACCCTAGTTCCTAGCACAGCACATGGTACATAGGATGAGAGTCATAAATATCTGTTGAATTAAATGAAGGTCAGTTGCAATCTGGAAGGAAAGAGTTAAGAGTGATTAAATTCCTGTCAGATAGGCCTTGTATTGCTGCCCTGGTCTTTCCTTTCTCACAAACTCCACAAAGGCGACACATGTCCAACATCTTATTTCCTGTCAAAGGACCAACATGGAGTGACTACAAGTCCAATCATGAATGGGACCTCCCCTCACCTGGGACTGTGGCATGGACAGAACCAAATGACTTGCCAAAGTAGACTGTTTGTGTTGGATACATGAGTGGGAGAGAGATGAAGAATGGAAAAGCCCAGTGAGATTTCTGAGTGCCTCTATCATTGAGAATAATTAAGCCTGACTTACCAGGATCTGCTCAAGAAAGTGCTTGCTCTTGCTCAGGCAGTAGAAAAAGGCCATTTTCCAAGCTTGGACTGGGTCAGGAGTGGAAAACAGAGCCAGCATTGCCCGATCAGCATCTGGATGATCTGGAAGGACTGAGCATCAGATCAGACAGGGTTATTGGAAAACTACAAGCTCTTCTTTCCTAAGCCAGACTCCATTTGAATAACCCCCTGATGAGAGAGGAGACTCTTTTAAAAACTTAAACCAAGCCAGGTATGATGCTGCATGCATGCAATCTCAGCACTCTGGGAGGCTGAGGCAGGAGGATCATGAGTTCAAGGCCAGTCTGAGCTAGAAAGGGAGACCATGTCTCAAAAAAAACAAAACAAAATTTAAGCCAGTTTGTCTACACTTTATTTTAAAGACACTTTCTCTCAGGAGTTTCTGTGAAGCTTTTTCCTACTACTGTTATTACTTTACTTTTTCTCTGTCTTACACTAGAAAAGCAGTGCTTTTAGAAAAGAACATGTTACCCATTTTGCTTACCTTCTCCAATTAGATGTCCTTAACAATAAGCAAGGTATCAGTCAAGAGCTGATGTTACAACAGCTGAATATATTGGAATTACCAAAGCACAAGGAAAAACAGCAAAGGGGACAAACCTTTTCCTGAAGTTGCAGCCTTTTGTGGCTTTTCTGTGACCTTCTCTGCATAGGTGTGGCCATACAGGGATAGCAGGCCATGTCCAGCCTTGCGCAACAGGCAGCTGAGCAGCCGCTCCTCCTGCAGGGCACTTCCCTCAATTCTGCAGGCCTCCAGTAGTTCCTCACACAGGACACGCAACTCAACCCCAGGTGGCTCTGAATGGCAACGCAGAGTCCGAAGGGCTCCATAGATGGCATCAGCTATTCCAGGAGGCCCAGAAGCAGGGCCCTGCAGAGCTCGTAGAGCCTTTCGAATGAGGTCCACCAGCGTCTTCTGCAGAGGCCTGTGACAGAGGCTGGTGCCATCGTCTTCCCCAAGCAGGAGTTCCAACAGGGCCTGTGCTTGCTGGGGAGCTTTGCTCAGAAGATCCCAGAGTACAGAGACAGCTTCAGAGCTGAGCCAAAGGGTCCAGCTCTCCTGCCCCTGACTTCCATCAGGTGCACAATCTAGTGGGCTTTGTGCTAAGGTCTCATACAGCTCCTAAACAGAGAATAAATAGTATGAATTGGGGTGGCTGTTTCCAGAAAGTTACTACTTATGGCTTAGTAGCAGTAGCAAACACTTCTGTAGGAATTACTATGCGCCAAACACTGTTCTGGGCCCTTTATATAGAAGAATCAGATTAATCCTTATAATAACCTTGAGGAAGATATGATTATTATCCCTATTTTACAAATGAGGAGATTAAGGCTAAGATTTAGCTCAATCACTCAAGGGCCTGCATGCTCAAGCTAGTCTTGCTCTATTGCCTCCAAAATGTATACCAGTGACTGAAACGGGGGATTGAAAATACATAAAGGCAGGTAAGACATCATAAATTTAAGGTATCTAAATGTGTTTTTTAAAAGAACATTACAAATCAGTTTTTGATTTCTGATCTGAATTCTAGCAATTCTTTAAGGTAAAATCCACTTCTTAATCCTTTCACAAACCTTTCCTGCTATGATTTGGATGTGTCCCTCAAAAGTTCATGTGATAGTAGCCAGATGTGGTGGCACATGCCTATAATTCCAGAACTTGAGAGGCTGAGGCAGAAGAATACAAACTTTGAGACCAGCCTGGGCTACATGGAGATACTCTGTCTCAAAAAAACAAAACAAAATTTATGTGTTGCAAATTAAAATTCACAAGTTAATGATATTTGCATACAAGGCCTTTGGGAGATAATTAGGATTAGATGGGGTTGTAAATTTAGGGCCCCATGATGACATTAGCATCTTTGAAAGAAGAGGAACAGACATTTGAGCTAGCACACCTGTTGTATCTCCCCATGTGATACCCTCCACCATGTCACAATGCAGCAAGAAGGCTCCTATCAGATGTTGAGCAGAGCCAGTGCAATGCTCTTCTTCCCACCCTCCAAACCATAAACTCAACAAACTTCTAAACTTTGTAAACTATTCAGTCTGCAGCATTCAGTTATAGCAACAGAAATCAGACTAAGTCACTTCCTTCATGCTTCCAATCCATACAACTTAAATGTCATTAAAATGAGTACCATGTAGTTTACTACAAAACTGTCTCTTGTGTATTAGTTCTTCCTCCCCAACTAGACTGCTACCCTTTAAAAGAAAGAACCTTATGGCATATCTGTTTGCAGAGTGACACAGAGGGAGAAAAGAAGGGTGAAGAAGTAGATTATTTTCCACATTTAGCCCCACACCTCTACATGGTGTTCAGGGACGCCTCTTCATTAATTGACAGAACATGAGTTCTTTACCTAATAAAAGTGAAAGTCCACCTTAAAACCTACTACAGTTATGTCACTGGTGGCAGGGTTATGAAAAAAATAAATATTGGGCAGGGGTGTCACTTAATGATAAGAGTACCTGCCTAGCATGTACAAGATCCTGGAGTCAATCCCTAGTACCAAAAAAAAAAAGAGGAAGGGAAGAAAGAAAATAAGTATTACATCACCTCAGGGCATACTTCAGGGACTTAAGTAGTATCTACAAGCTATACTGATATAGATAATACTTAGTTTGAGTCTGCCCCAGAAAGTTTTGTGAAGATTAACTCACACATTTAGTGCACCTGTTAGAGAAAAGATATTCACCAAATAAGTTCCTTTCTCTCTTCATATTCCCTAATCTACTATCAAAAATTCAAACATTTTAGTTTAAAATCCAAGTTATATATTTTTCTCTATGTGAAATGAAAAAAACCTAACCCCTAGTTATACTTAATACTTCTGCACAAACTATCTCAAGAATTTTAACACGAGACAAGTTTACCCCAAGTCTGAGCTCCCTTTAGCAGGGCCTCTTTCTTGTCTTCATTGGGGACACACCTTGGAGACCTGCCTCTGCTGTATGCTTGAAAGCTGAGCTTGTTGAGTGACTGCACAGATGGCCCCAGGGTTCTCTCTTACCTTGAGGATGTCCTCTGGAATGTCACCTTGAAGGTCTTCGGACAAAAAAAGAAATTCAAGCTTTCTCCGTAAAACAACAGGGAGTAACTTCTAGAAGAATTATAATAATGAAACAGACAGATGTTTTCATTAATAAATTATAATTAAATACATCTCAGTAGTTAGTCATATTTCTGCTATTTCTCTGAGATAAAGTACTTTTAAATACTAAACTACTGGAGTTTTCAAATACTTTTCTTTACAAACAAACCCAGCAAAACTCAGACATACATCCCTCTTAAAAACTAATATGTAAAGCCCACACTGATCAGCCTCATCTTCCAAGGTTTGTTTATTTCATATGATCTGCTTTTGTTTTTATTTTTAATCACTTGAGCTTTCCCTCCAAGAATCTCCCTTGCTGTGTTCAAAACATCAAGTTATGGGTAATCCTAGGAGGTTATGGCTCACATAATCCTCTTTTGGTCTTTTGGTATTTACTATCCTTTGCTTATCAGTTGGAGAAGAAAAGTAAAGGGATAGGGATCTAACGTTTACTAAGTAATTATATGCCAGGTACAGTGTGCCAAGTTTTATTTTTATTTCATTTAATTTCCATATCAAACAAACCTATGGCACATACCTTTGTATCTTAAAAAATAATTTTTACAAGAGGTGAAATGGTTAGGAAGTACTTTTAAATTATTCCAAACATGAAAAAGTGAAACCTATGTGTGCGTTGAGTGTGTATGCTGCAGTGCCTGGGATCAAACCCAGGGCTACATAAGCACTATACCAAAGGTAACTGTTTTGTTTTTGTGTGTTTGAGATGAGGTCTTACTATGTTGCTTAGCCTGGTCTCAAACTCCTGTGATCAAATGATCTACCTGTCTCAGCCTCCCAAGTAGTTAGGACTACAGGTGTGTACCACTGTGCCCACTGAACCCAATGTTTGTTAATGACATACGCCATCAGAAAGGTCTAATGTATAAATAGAAAGTCTGTGGCTCTACAACTGTTTGTTTCATGATAACTTCTCTTGAACTGCTCTTTAAAACTCAAGTTAGAGTCTTCTTGTCTCCCGAAACACATAAAAATAAAATTAGAATCTACGACTAATCCCAAAAAAAAGTAAATTATAGATAATTGTAAGTTGACCTTTGGTTAAAGCTTCCTAAGGACAAATTTTATCAGACGGCAAGAAACACCTGCAGCAGTGTGTACATGTGCGTGTGTATGAGGGGGTGGTCAGACTCTTCCTCTATTCATATGCCATTTAGCACATCAGGGGTTAATATGATGTAATATGTTCTTGGCCCCAAATCTTATTATCTTATTACTTCTTTTTTTTCTTTTATTTATATGTGCATACAATGTTTGGGTCATTTCTCCCCCCTCTTATTACTTCTTACCATATCCTTCCCTATTATGTGCACCAATGCCATGGGAATGCTTGTATAATGCCTATGATTAGAAGTTGGTGGAGAAAATTCAGGCTGAGAAGCTGAAGGTTATAGTGTTTCTATTGAGGAGTAAGAGAAAAGCATAGATAAGATGTCTAAGATGGCAGGTCTTTAATAAGCTGATTAAGATTTTAGGATTTTATCTAGAATCCTACAGACTGATTAGCTTATATTATTGTACTGGTGAAATTACTTTAAACATTTTCAGGATCACAAAGGACTAACATTCCTGAAGCAGCCAAGAATTCATGCAATATTTCTATGCAGACTTCCTGACTATAAAAGCAAGGCATATTCAATGTAGAAAAAGTAGAACATACAAATATGCAAAGCAAAAGATACATACATATGAATATTTATAAAATATCAAATCTTCCCAATGAAGGAGAACTACTAAAATATTGTGGTCTGAGAGCACAGAGGTCATTTTCTATGCATGCATCTATGTATGTGTACCAAGTATACTTTTTTCTAAATTGTTCTTTTTTTCCTTTAACTTGGCAAAACATGAACATCCTTCCATGACACTGAAAATTCAGCCACCACAGAATTTTGAATAGTGTTTTACATATTGGATGTACTTCCATTTATTAACCATTTATTGTGCTGTAGACATAGGCATTATTTCCAGTTTTCTTCTATTAGAAGCAGCACAGCAGTGAACGTCTCTGTCCCTAAATCTTTGTACACATGCTTACCCATGTAGAGAAAAATCACTGCAAAAGGCAAAAGTGAGTAAAGGAAAGGAAAAACAAAACCACTATTTCACCTAATAATTAAAAAGGAAGCTTTTGGGCTGGTGGAGAGGGTCAAGTGGTAGAGAGCCTACCTGGCAAGTGTGAGGCCCTGAGTTCAAACCGCAGTGCTGCCAAAAAAAAAAAAAAAGTTAGCTAGCAAATTTCTAGAAGATTAAGTCACTCCCAGGATCACAACTGGCCTTATAGAATTACTCCAAGAATGCATTTGATGTTTTTTATTGTCTTCTCAGAACAATAAAAATATTCCTACAACTGTTTAAATAGTGAGTCACTGGAGCTTTAAAGATGAAATTATTGTGATTTTGGAAAAAACAAGAACAACTCTTGATCTTTGCTAAAGAGGCAGGGAAGTGAAATCAATCACCTGATATGGTTGAGCAACTGTCCAGAAAATAAGCAACTGGTCAGGCATCAACTAAGCAAATAGCCTTTCCTGAGGGGAAAGTTCATGTAGTTTGACAAATTCCATGTTTGTCACAGAGAGATCCTTAATCAGTAACATGGTTTCTTTTCTTCTTTGAAGATTATTTGAGGTATAGTATTTCTACTTTAGTTCAAGTTGTTTTCTTTTAAATCTTTTTTATTTTATTTATCTTTTTTGTGGTACTGGGACTTGAACTCAGGGCCTTCACTATGAGCCACTCCACCAGCCCTATTTTTTTGAAGGGTTTTTTAAGATAGGGTCTTGAGAACTATTTGTTGGGGCTGGCTTCAAACTGTGATTCTCTTGATCTCTGCCTCCTGAGTAGCTAGGATTACAGGAGTGAGCCACTAGCGCTTGGCCTTTTAAATCTTTTAATTATCCTGGGTTTCATTATTTTTCAATCTTGCTTCTCTTACTTACCTTTCCTGTCTTTCTCTTTTATGCTAGACAACTGGCTAAACACTGGATAATAGATATATTTAGATCAGGAATTTGTTACTCTTCAAGCAAAAATAGAACTAAAGACAAAATTAATACGGATGATTTGGAGCAGTAAAAACGAGAAAAATAAGGCTAAATGATAGCTATTTTAAAAATTCGCTGAACATAGTGGCGTGTGCCTGTAATCCTTATACTGGGGAGGCTGAGGAAGGAGTAGCAGGAATTTAAGGCCAGGCTGTGCTACACAGCAAGACCCTGCATCAAACAAACAAACAATTTTTTACTTTTAAGTCTGTGTAGGTTAAAAAAATGTTAGTTAGAAAAAGCAAAAGACTGCGAATCAAAGCTTGATTTTTAACTCCAGTTTTGCCAAGCTTATGGTGTATCTTTTCATAGTCATTTCTCTTGAGTCAGAGGTTCCTCACTTAAATTCTTTTCTTTTTTTTTTTTTTTTGAGACAGGGTCTCACTATATTGCCCAGACTGGCCTTGAACCCTTGACTGTAGTGATCCTCCCACTTCAGCTTTGAGTAGCTGGGCTTTCAGGTGTGTGTCACAGTGCCCAGCTCTTCACTTAAAAGTCTGAGGTTCAATATGAAACTGTCTCAGAGAAATTCTTTTAGTGAACTTCAATCTCTGATAATAAGTTCTTCTAAAAGAGCTTCCAGTGGAAGATTTTCCTTAAAAACAGAAAAAAGCACTTTATTAGTTTTCTTTCTCTTGCTCACCATGTTTTTAAATTTGGTAATTTTTAATTCAACTCATGTGAATTATTAAATTACTAAATAGTGGGATTTAAATCTATAAGATTTCATTGTATTGGATTAGTGAAAATAAGATTTTTAGAAGAAAAGCCAAGTTTTAATTCATCCCATTTTCTATTACATGAGTGTTAAACAGATCCAAAAGTTATGGATTCACATTTTATTTACAATTTACTATCTTGTTACTTTCACTGAGTCCTACAAAGTGCTCTTCAGGCATAAGACACATAGCAGTAATTTAACAAAATGGCATCAAATATCAAAATGACATTATGCCAATAAATGTTAGTGAATTAGTGAATAAATGTAGGCAAGGAGATAGCCATAACATTTAAGTCACTTTCATTGTTGATATTGAGAACGATTATAACCAACTTCACAATAAAGGAAGTAACAGATACCTCATTACTACTTCTAAGTTCTTCTCAGAACTTCCTGGTCTCGGGAGAAAATTTAAGTATAAACATTTTTAAGTGTTTACCTTTTCCTGGGCTAACCATTTTTCGAGCACAAGAAGCCAGATCCAGGCTAATCTTTGAGGGCTGATGTCGTGTCCACATCTGAAAAAGGTGAAAAGATTTTGTAAAAAGGAGTTTCCACTGACCTTTTGTTTTTTGTGATCCAAGATTTAGATGTCATTGCTCAGTTCATCTTGAACTGCAACAGGCAGCCAGGTGTTGCAATACAAGCTTGTTATCCTAACTACTCAGGAGGTGGAGATCAGAAGAGTCAAGGTTAGAGGCCAGCCCAGGCAAAAAGTGAAGGAGACTCCCATCTTAACCAATAAAAGTTGGGTGTGGAGGTGCATACCTGTCATCCCAGCTATGTGGGAGGTATAAATAAGGAAGATTGTGGTCCAGGCTGGCGCCAGCCTGGGCATAAAGTGAGACCCTATGTGAAAAATACCTAAAGCAAAAAGGGCTAGGGGCGTGGCTCAAGTGTAGAGTATCTGTCTAGCAATCACGATGCTGTGAGTTAACCCCCACCACTGCCAAAAACAAAACAAAACTAAACTAAAAAATCTGAAGAGGTGACTCTTAATAAGAATTTTTCAATTGCATATGACAGTCCAAGAAAGCATTAGAACCAGAACAGAGCTGGTAGCTTTCACTAAAGAAATTCTTGGTCTGGAAGGAGTAGCTCAAGTGGTAGCACAAGTCCCTGAGTTCCAACACCAGTGGCATCATGTTACTCAGGTTGGTTTCCAACTACAGGGCTTAGGCAAGTCTCCTGCCTCAGACTCCTGAGTAGCTGGGACTACAGATATGACAGCTTAGTTTTTTTGAATTCAGAACTTTGCACTTGCTAAGCACTCCCACCTGAACCAAGCCTCCAGCACTATTTGTTTTAGCTTATTTTTCAGATTGGGTCTCAAGCTTTTTGGCCAGACTGGGTTGGACTGCAATCCTGCCTCCACCCCCCACCTAGCTGGAATTTTAGGTGTGGGTCACCATGCCCAGCCTATTTTTAAGCATAAGCATAATATTACAGAAAAAATAATCGCTAATGCTATCTAATGTATATTTTTGAACACAGAAAATGAATCAAATGTAAAAGAAATAAGGAAGCACATAAAAATTATTTTTAACTATATGCAGTAGAGTTTAGAGTTATAGAAATTCATAAGCTTTTCTTTGAAGTTAGTAATTAAATAGTAACTGGTTAGGATGCAAATTTAAGGGAAAAAAAATGAAGGAAGCAATCACTTGCTTCTCTGCTCCTTATATGCTAAGACAATATTTAAACAGTGTAACATAACAGTTAAAGATAAGCCAGGAAAAGACTAAATCAGCTCATTTGACATTGTCATAAAGAATGTCATTAAAAGTCTAGGATATGGGCTAGTGAAGTGGTTCAAGTGATGGAGCACCTATCTAGCAAGTATGAGGCCCTGAGTTCAAACCCCAGTACCTCCCCCCACAAAAAAAAACCATCTAGAATAGAGAAATGTGGTTATCAGCAGAGGAGGAAGACTCATAGTGCAAACATTGGTGCTACTCCATAGTAGCACCAAGGAATGAGGGAATTCTTTTGTAATGATGGACAGTTCTGTATGTTCATTACTGTGGGTTTACATGAGTCTATGTATGGACTAAGGCTGCATTGAACTACAAATAAGAAATAAATGCAGATTTTAAAAAAGGATGAAAATCAAATAAGATTTGAGTGTAATTAATAGTAATGTACAAGTGTCAACTTCCTAGTTTTGATATTTTTACTACAGATGTCACAATCAGGGGAATCTGGGAAAAGGGTATACTGAACTTTGCATTATTTTTGCAACTTCTTGTGAGTCTAATTATTTTGAAGTAAAAAATTTTAAGTGAATTTACTTCCAGTCCTTTGTTAAAACTAACCTGTGTTTACCTTCATTCATCAGCAGGGAGAGCAAAGAAAATACTTTTCAATGATAATAAACAAGAAATGGTGGTTTTGGGCACACCGTGGTGGCTACGTTTAAATTCAGTTCTAGATGATAATCAAAAAGTGGAGTGGAGCACACTGACCAGAGCCCGAGACACTGACCACGTGTCTTCTGCCCTAGGACCCCCTGGCAAGAAGGATTTTTACCTCAGCAGATCTGGACATAGCACCAACGCCTGAAGTATGTCTTCCACCTTCTTTGGAATATCCCCTTGTCCCTCGTGTAGCTGATGAACACAAGCCTGTGCCAGCTCCCATTCTCCCTTCCGGAGGCACTCACAGAAAAATCCAAAAAGCTGCTTCTCCGTGTCAGTTTCCTCTTTTCCAAATGGATAATTCATTTTCCCAGCACAGAGTGCAGGCGGATAGTAAGAGATGCGTTATGCGGAACACATTTTCAGTTTTCTCATTCGTGTAGTATCTCCTAGAAACAAAACACGAGAGAAGAAACGGAACTCTAGATAGACCAGCGACTTTCGGGCCAACTGGGAAAGGACAAACTTACTTTCCTAATTATTATTTTTATTTCACCTGTTACTATCTTTTTTTTGAGAACTGCCACTTTCTTCAAAGGGTGGATCCCATGTCTCTACGCAGATCTTAGATTTAATAACACTAATAGCCGTGTTAGCCCGGAGTGTAGACCCTTAACTCTCCTTCCTTGCCTTGGCAAGAATGAGAGATTCAGCAGGAATCTCCTCGTTTGAGCCTTTGCTTAAGGAAGAGGACCGAGGATCAGGAGCTAAAGCTGAGTCTGAACTGGAGGGCTGCGGAGGGGCGGAAGAGGAAGGGCGCAAGACTCACTCCCTACGTGGGTAATGGAAAGCGCACCAGCCTTCGCCCCGGCGTCTTACACTCACCTGCTCCCGACTCCCAAAGCAAGTTAGCTTCCAGAGAAGCCATGTTGGGCCGAGTCAGGTGACAGATCCCACTGAGAATAGTGGTGGTGGGGGCGGTATTGACGAATGAGAGCGCCACTGCCATTGGTTTATTGGAGGGACGATGCAAATTAAGTGCCATATTTATTTGAGTCACGTGATTCCGTCTCTCTCCAATAGGGAAAGCTAAGAAGCAAGGAAGAGTTAAATTCCCTAGCTACCGGGTATGGACCATCCCTCTTGATCGTGTCAGCTCCTCCCCTCTACACTTTCAGTTCTGATTTTTGGCTGGGCTGGTGGCAGGAATAGCTATGTTCCTTGATTTCCCTCCTCTTCCTCTCTCTTTTCTTCCTTTTTTGGTGGCACTGGGGTCTCCTTTCTTCTTCGCATTTGAAGTCAACATTTACTTATCAGTGACAGTGCTTTGCCCGACGCTTGGGATACCCAGGGTTAGGAGACCTGGGTCCCCTTCCATTATTATTCTATTTAGTTGGGTTCTTTTATAATCCCAGAACTCTACAGTCAGAATCCTTACAGTCTACTTCACTCCATTTATTTCCTTATTTATCTGACAACTGTTATTTGAGAGATATGCGAGGCCTTATTTTAGAAGTTGAGTGAGTTGCCGTCTCTCTTCTCAAGCAGGGAGTGCAGGCCAATGATTAGGATACAGTAGGCTAAATATAAGGTAGCGAACAATTTTCACAAATATAATAATCTGAAAACAGGTCTTAAGTTGCAGCTAGCATTTCCCAAACTATTTCACCATTCAAAGTGGGGGAGGGGGTAAAAATAACAAATTAAAACAAACACAAAGCGTCCTCCAAAAATTTCTGTTATAGGCAGAGTGTCTTTATTCCCTAGGAAACCTGTCTCTCTGGTCCATTAAGGACTCACACCCCTCATCCCCGTCTGCATCGCCCCCCCCCCATATTGGGGATTGAACTCACAAGGGCCTTGTGCTTTCTAGGCAAGCTTTTACCACTTGAGCAATGTTCCAATCCCCATCAAGAATCTGTAACTGTTGTGATACAAGAAAGAAAGCAGCTGGCACCAGGTGGCTTACGCCTGCAATCCTAGCTACTCAGGAGGCAGAGATCAGGAGGATAAGATTGGAAGTCAACCTCGGGCAAATAGCTCGGGAGACCCTGTTTGGAAAAAACCCTCGTGAAAAAAGGACTGGAAGAGTGGCTCAAACGGTAAGAGCGCCTGCCTTAGCAAGTCTGAGATAAAATCCCAGTGCCGACAAAAAACCCTCCCAAAAATTCCAACCGAGGTTTTCCTTGCTCCACACTCATCTTGGTGCCATTCTTCCATCAGATTTTGTTAATCACTATAATTAGAAAGTGAGTCGGATTCATAGCTCCTTAGGCAGGTTAAGAAAGGGTGAACTACAATTTCTAGCAAGCAATGGAGCCAACCCGGCCCTCTCCCTGTCTCTGATTGGATAAGTGGCCGTGGTGACGGCCAATCAGAGCTCTGGTTGTTGCTTAGTGGTGCTTTCCGCTGATGCTTTGGGGGGAAACTTTGAAATTTGGCTGCTGCGGACCCGGTACTGAAAAGTCCTGCGGGACGCAGTTGTGGGGAAGTGTGTGTGCTGGTTATTTCCTGCCCACTTCGGACCCGTGGATATTGATAATCCGGTAGCGGAGAATCTCTCCTGGGTGTTGGGCACGGCCCCTTTAGCCGGTAGGCATCTTTACAGGAACCCGGTTTTGGGTGTTGGGGCTTCTGGCGTTCTTTGGGGGTGGCGGGGGGATGCTTGGAAGCTTTAGAAGCTGCTCTTTGTTAGGGAAAGCTTTTTTTAAAAAGAGCATTCTGGGTGAGGTTTTTGCCTTCTTGGTTGCCCCCCACCCCCCCGCCCACACACACTTCGGGCAATTTGGAATCTAGGCGGGGGGGGGAACCTGTCATTAGAGGAAGTTTAAGGATTGTCGCACCTCAGGTGGGGGTTGAGCGTGGAATCCCGAGTCCCGTCCTTGCATTCGAATTCGGGCTCCACCACGGGCTTGCTGTTTGCGCATTTCTCAACCCAATTCTTCAGTAAAGAATTTTATCTGTAAAATGAGGTAAAACGTCCAACGTACTTGGAACAGTGTCTGGCACGTGATGAATAGTCACTCTCCATAAATAGCAGCTGTTATCGTTATTTCACAATTTTTATTGCATTTCTAACGTGAGAATTTTTCTTTTCTTGGTATTGGAGAGGAGGGAGTTCAATCTACAGGGTCATATATTTCCCCTCGCCTCCAAAACACGTGAAGCAAACATGCAAACTGTAGTAATATGTTAATAAGTTTATGGAAGTTATGTACAAATTGTGATGGAAGCACTGGAGACAAGTGACTGACCCTGGGGAAGGGGCTTTGTAGAGGGAAGTCACAGAGGCAGGATTGGGGCTCCAACAACCTACCACCCTTGTGGCTGGAGACGTCATGTGAAGGGCGGCAAATTGTATTTGCTGAATAATTTGGTAATGATGATTATTGCTCACGTTGAGCACTATGCGCTGGCCACTACCCAGTCCTTTAACCCTCACTACAGTCCTATGAAGTAGAAATTAGAAACACTTCTTTTACAGATGAGGAAACCAATGCACTGGAAGTTGAAGTAACTACCAAGAAGGCCAGGATCTGAGCCTTGCAATCTCATCTATGAGTGAGAGTGAAGTAAAGGACTGATTTTTAAGTTTTTGAAACATTATGGTAAGAAGTTCGGTTTGATGGTTCAATGGAACATTTTAAAGGATGAAAGTGACTTTTTAGGAAGCGACTTTTGGAATGATTGTGATACTGGCCTAACTTTTTCAGGCCAATTTGGAATTTCTTTTTGTCTGCTTCCATAACACATTTAAATAGCAATTACAATACTTGCTGCATGGCAGTTTATTGTTTGTTATATGTCTCTTTTCACCTCTGGACTCTGAATACCCAAAAGGGAGATCTGCTTAAATACTTCTTATGACCTAGAGCTCAGCAGAGTACGTGTTTAAGAATCGTTTGTGAAAAGAACAAATTAAGGAAAAAATGAATGGAGAATGCTTGTACCTCCCTTGGGTACAATGGGGAGTGATCAGAAACAGTATGTCATAGTCCAGGCAAATGATGGAAGCAGCCCTATTAAGGCAGAGATAGGAGACATGGTTATTTAAAGTAGTTCGGGATTGACTTTTTTTTTTTTTTTAAATTAGTTGAGTTTATCAGTCTAAATGATAGTATTGCGCAGAAACTACCTCATCTGAAAAGACACTAGGCCATAATTCAATAGATAGATGTCACTTAGCAAACTTCCTATTGGGAAAACAAATTAATACAACAAGTTCCCATTGAGAAACATGAGAAGAATGTATTTTGTGGTTTTGGGAAGTGCACATGTATGTGTGTGTGTGTGTGGGGGGTGATAGAAAGAGAAAGAGAGACCACCTGTGTTTTAGTCTGATTCAGAGAAATTAGGTATTAAATGGGAATTTGGACTATGAGTATTGGAAATAAATATCTTAATTTTCAGTATATGTTTTTGTTTCAAATTATTACTGATAGTTATATTACTTTATTCTCTGGAACAATGAATGAAGGCTTCCTATTTCCACTCTTTTCTAGAGAATGCTTTACCATATTAATGGGGTGTAGTCTTTCCTTTGCATGCATTATTAAAGACATTACAGTGATTCTGTTCTGGCTCTTTGAAGACAAAGTTCTTTATGAGCTTCGTTTCCCCCCTGCAAGGTACATCAAGAGTGAAATTTAATTGTATGTGGGAGTGTAAGCAGTTATAATAAAGAACAATTTCAGTTTGTAGATAACAAAATAATAAAATCTAATTCGATTTAGGTTTGTTCTGACTTAGAAAAAAGGGAAAGTTAAATATGACTATGGACTTGCAGCAGAGTATAGTGGTTTAAGGGGATAGGTCTTACTGCCTGTGTTCAAATTGTAAATTCACAATTTAGTTTTTCTTGTGACAGTGGACTGACATTTTTCAGATTAGTTTTCTTACAGGCAAAAGAGGGTAAATAATCTCTTCCTTACACTATTGTGGAAAATATTAAATGTGACAATTAGAGTAAAGCTTTGATGTATAATAGTGCTTAAATAAATTTAGCTCTTAGTCTTACAGTACTGAAATGTGTCTTAAAGACTACTTACACATGCAAATAAAATTTATAAATACATTGGAAAATCTTAAGATGATATAGAAATGTGCAGTGGTGTTGAAGTCATGTAATAAATGTCAGAATTATGTGTGATACACAGTCTAGGCTTGTTTCTCTGTGCTTTTTTTTTTTAATTTTTATTCATATGTGCATACAATGTTTGGGTCATTTCTCCCCCCTTCCCCCATCCCTTCCCTAACCTCGCCCGCCCCCTCCCTCTACCCCTACCCCCTTGCTACCTGGCAGAAACTATTTTGCCCTTATCTCTAATTTTGTTGAAGAGAGAGTATAAGCAATAATAGGAAGACCAAGGGTTTTTGCTAGTTGAGATAAGGATATCTATGCAGGGAGTTGACTCAAAGATTGCCAGTGCATGTATGTTACCTTCTAAGTTAATTCTTCTTGAACTAACCTTTTCTCTAGTTCCTGGTCCCCTTCTCCTATTGGCCTCAGTTGCCCCAAAGTATCTGCTTTAGTTTCTCTACTTTGAGGGCAACAAATGGCATCTAGTTTTTTAGGTGTCTTACCTATCCTCATATCTCCCTTGTGTGCTCTCGCTTTATCATGTGCTCAAAGTCCAATCCCCTTGTTGTGTTTGCCCTTGATCTAATGTCCGCATATGAGGGAGAACATACGATTTTTGGTGTTTTGGGCCAGGCTAATCTCACTCAGAATGATGTTCTCCAATTCCATCCATTGACCAGCGAATGATAACATTTCATTCTTCTTCATGGCTGCATAAAATTCCATTGTGTATAAATACCACATTTTCTTGATCCATTTGTCAGTAGTGGGGCATCTTGGCTGTTTCCATAACTTGGCTATTGTGAATAGTGCCGCAATAAACATGGGTGTGCAGGTGCCTCTGGAGTAACCTGTGTCACAGTCTTTTGGGTATATCCCCAAGAGTGGTATTGCTGGATCATATGGTAGATCAATGTTTAGCTTTGTAAGTAGCCTCCAAATTTTTTTCCAGAGTGGTCATACTAGTTTACATTCCCACCAGCAGTTTTGGAGGGTTCCTTTTTTCCCCACATCCATGCCAACACCTGTTGTTAGTGGTGTTGCTAATGATGGCTATTCTAACAGGGGTGAGGTGGAATCTTAGTGTGGTTTTAATTTGCATTTCCTTTATTGCTAGAGATGGTGAGCATTTTTTCATGTGCTTTTTGCCATTTGAATTTCTTCTTTTGAGAAAGTTCTATTTAGTTCACTTGCCCATTTCTTTATTGGCTCATTAGTTTTGGGAGAATTTAGTTTTTTAAGTTCCCTATATATTCTGGTTATCAGTCCTTTGATGTGTAGCTGGCAAATATTTTCTCCCACTCTGAGGGTGGTCTCTTCAGTTTAGAGACCATTTCTTTTGTTGAGCAGAAGCTTTTTAGTTTTATGAAGTCCCATTTATCTATGCTGTCTCTTAGTTGCTGTGCTGCTGGGGTTCCATTGAGAAAGTTCTTACCTATACCTATTAATTCCAGAGTATTTCTTATTCTTTACTGTACCAACTTTAGAGGTTGTGGTCTGATATTAAGGTTCTTGATCCATTTTGAGTTAATATTGGTATAGGGTGATATACATGGATCTAGTTTCAGTCTTTGCAGACTGCTAACCAGTTTTCCCAGCAGTTTTTGTTGAAGAGGCTGTCTTTTCTCCATTGTATATTTTTAGTGCCTTTGTCAAAGACAAGTTGGTAATAGTTGTGTGGCTTCATATCTGGGTCCTCTATTCTGTTCCACTGGTCTTCATGTCTGTTTTTGTGCCAGTACCATGCTGTTTTTATTGTTATTGCTTTGTAATATAGTTTGAAGTCGGGTATCGGGATTCCTCCAGCATTATTCTTTTGACTGAGTATTGCCTTGGCTATTCGTGGCCTCTTGTGTTTCCATATAAATTTAACAGTAGATTTTTCAATCTCCTTAATGAATGTCATTAGAATTTTGATGGGAATTGTATTAAACATGTAGATTACCAATCCATGAGCATGGGAGATCTCTCCACTTTCTACAGTCTTCCTCAATCTCTTTCTTCAGAAATTTATAGTTTTTCTTGTAGAAGTCATTCACATCTTTTGTTAGGTTTACATCTAGGTATTAAGACTATTGTAAATGGAATTGTTTTCATATATTCTTTCTTTCTCAGTTTGTTCATTTTATATACTGCTACCTTGTTATAGCTATTGATGGTATCTGGTTCTTTTGATTAGAGTTTTTTGGGTCATCTGCAAATAGGGATATTTTGACAGTTTCTTTACCTATTTGTATTCCTTTATTCCTTCTTCTTGCCTAATTGATCCGGCTAGGAATTTCAGTACTATGTTGAATAGGAGTGGAGATAGTGGGCATCTTTGTCTAGTTCCTGATTTTAGAGGGAATGGTTTCAGTTTTTCTCTGTTAAGTATAATGCTGGCTGTAGGTTTGTCATATGTAGCTTTTATAATGTTGAGGTACTTTCCTTCTATTTCTAGTTTTCTTAGAGCTTTTATCATGAAATGGTGTTGGATCTTATCAAAGGCTTTTTCTGCATCTACTGAGATGATCAAGTGTTTTTTGTCTTTGCTTCTGTTAATGTGGTTTATTACGTTTATTGATTTTTGTATATTGAACCACCCCTGCATTCCTGAGATGAAGCCTACTTGGTCGTGGTGAATGATCTTTTTGATGTGTGGTTGAGTTTGGTTTGCCATTAGTTTGTTGAAGATTTTTGCATCAATGTTCATTAAGGAGATTGGCCTATAGTTCTCCTTTTTGGAGGTGTCTTTGCCTGGTTTTGGGATAAGTGTAATACTGGCTTTATAGAATGTGTTAGGCAGTTTTCCTTCCCTTTCTATTTCATGGAACAGTTTAAGGAGGGTTGGTGTCAGTTCTTCTTTAAAGGTCTGATAGAATTCAGCAGAGAATCAGTCAGGTCCTGGACTTTTCTTTTTGGGGAGACTCTTGATTGCTGCTTTAATTTCATTATGTGTTATAGATCTATTCAGGTGATTAATATCTTCTTGGTTCAGTTTTGGATGATCATATGTATCTAGAAATCTGTCCATTTTGTTAAGATTTTCAAATTTATTTGAATATAGTTTCTTGAAGTAGTCTCTAATGATTTCCTGGACTTCCATGGTGTTTGTTGTTATCTCCCATTTTGCATTCCTGATTCTACTAATTTATGTTTTTTCTCTCCTCATTTTAGTCAGGTTTGCCAGGGGTCTGTTGATCTTGTTTATATGTTTAAAGAATCAACTTTTTGTTTCATTAATTTTTTGTATGGTTTTTTTTGGTTTCTATTTTGTTGATTTCAGCTCTCATTTTTATTATTTCTCTCCTTCAATTTGTTTTGGGATTTGCTTGTTCTTGATTTTCTAGGAGTTTGAGATGTATCATTAGGTCATTGATTTGGGATCTTGTAGTCTTTCTAATATATGCACTCATGGCTATAAACTTTCCTCTAAGGACTGCCTTTGCTGTGTCCCATAGGTTCCGGTAGATTGTGTTTTCATTTTCATTGTCTTCCAGGAACTTTTTAATTTCCTCTTTTATTTCATCAATGATCCATCTTTCAATAAGCAATGAGTTATTCAGTTTCCAGCTATTTACATGTTTTTTGTCTTTACTTTTGTTGTTGAGTTCTAGTTTTATTGCATTGTGATCAGATAGAGTGCATGGTATAATTTCTGTTTTCTTATATTTGCTGATGCTTGCTTTGTGCCTAGGATATGATCTATTTTGGAGACGGTTCCATGGGCTGCTGAGAAGAATGTATATTGTGTAGAGGTTGGATGAAATGTTCTCTAGACATCAACTAGGTCCATTTGATCTATTGTATATTTTAGATCTAGGATTTCTTTATTGATTTTTTTTTTTGGATTATCTATCTATTGATAATAATCGGGTATTAGTGTCTCTCACGACCACTGTGTTGGAGTTAATATATATTTTTAGGTCCTTCAGGGTATGTTTGATGAAATTGGATGCGTTGAGGTTGGGTGCTTGTAGGTTGATAATTGTTATTTCCTTTTGGTCTATTTCCCCTTTTATTAGTATGGCATATCCTTCTTTATCTCGTTTGATCAATGTAGGTTTGAAGTCTACTTTGTCAGAGGTAAGTATTGGTACTCCTGCCTGTTTTCGGGGGCCAGTGGCTTGGTAAATCTTCTTCCAGCCTTTCATCCTAAGCCTATGCTTATTTCTATTGGTGAGATGGGTCTCTTGTAAGCAACAAATTGTTGGATCTTCCTTTTTAATCATTTTGTCAAATGGTACCTTTTGATGGGGGAATTAAGTCCATTAACATTAAGTGTTAGTACTGATAGGTATGTGGTGATTCCTGCCATTTAGTTTTCATAGTTGTTTTAAGGTTTGATTGTGTGTACCTAAGTTGAGGTTACTCTCTACTGTCTTGCTTTTTCTTTTCCTGTGGTTTGGTGCTGCCTGCCGTTTCATGGTTATGTTGGGTTTCACTTTCTGTGTGCAGAATCCCTTGAAGAATCTTTGTAGTGGTGGCTTTGTGGTCACATATTGTTTTAGTTTGTGCTTGGCATGGAAGACTTATTGCTCCATCTATTTTGAATGATAGTTTTGCTGGGTAGAGTATCCTGGGGTTGAAGTTATTTTCATTCAGTGCCCGTAAGATCTCTCCCCAAGCTCTTCTTGCTTTTAATGTTTCTGTTGAGAAGTCTGCTGTGATTTTGATGGGTTTACCTTTATATGTTACTTGTTTTTTCTCTCTTACAGGCTTCAGTATTCTTTCTCGGGGCTCTGTATTTGTTGTTTTAATGATAATATGCTGTGAGGTGGATCTGTTTTTGTTTGGTTTGTTTGGTGTTCTGGAGGCCTCTTTCATCTGTATGGGAATAGAGTTCTCTAGATTTGGTAAATTTTCCATTATTATTTTGTTGAATATATTACGCATTCCCTTTGTTTTCACCTCTTCTCCTTCTCAATGCCCATGATTCTCAAGTTTGGTCTTTTGATGGAGTCAGTGAGTTTTTGCATTTTCTTTTCACAGGTCTTGAGTTGTTTCACGAATAGTTCTTCGGTTTTTCCTTTAATTACCATTTCATCTTTGAGTTCTGTGATTCTGTCGTGTGTTTGTTCTATTCTGCTGGATTGGCCTTCCGTTTTGTTTTGCTATTCTGTAGGGCTTCTTTTTTTTAGAACTGGGGCTTGAACTCAGGACCTTCAGGGCCTTGCTTTTCCTTGGCAGGCTCTCTACCACTTGACCCATACTCTCAGCCTTGCAATTCTGTTTTGTTCTTTTTTCTGAGGTTTTCCATATCCTGGGTTATTTCCTCTTCAGTGTTGTCTATTTTTGTCCTGAGTTCATTTATCTCTTTATTACTCGTGTTCTTTGTTTCACTTTGGTGTTTATACAGTGCTTCTATGGTTTTCTTTATTTTTTCTATTGCTTTTTCAAATTCTCTATTTTTGTTGTCTTGGAATTTCTTGAATGTCTCCTGTACATTTTGGTTGACCATGTACAGTATCATCTCTATAAAATTCTCATTGATTACCTGTAGTTTGTCTTCTTTTAGATTATTCTTGTGGGCTTCATTGGGTTCTTTGGCATAGTTTATCTTCATTTTGTTGGAGTCTGGATCTGTTTTTTTCTGTTTTCTTCATTTCTCTCTGGTTCCTGTACTCATTTTTTGCTGTGGGGAAACTGGTTTCCCTGTTTTTTTCTGTCTTGCCGTCATTGCCCTTAGTGTTGTTATTGTCCCTGTACTGTGTGCAATTAAGTATTTTCTAGCTTGTAATAATAATAATGGCGATATTTAGAATGGAAGGGTGAGACGAGAGGGAAAGCAAAGAAGTTAAAGAAAGAGGGAAAAACAAGTGAACAAACAAAAAACCAAACAAAAGTTTCAAAGATATAAACAGGGAGAGATAGTGTACTAATCAATAGTAAGCTGAACAGGCATTAGAGAGACCGAGAGAGGATTGAGAAAAAAAATATCGAAGCTCAAATGCAATAAAGTTTCAGTTTTAATAATTTTGGTGTTAATCCCTCATCCTCCAATCCTGGAGATGGTGTCTCAGAAGTAGTTCTGTTTTTGTCTCATCAAAGGGGAAAAAAACCAAACCAAACTAAACAAAACAAAAAACAGCACAAAGTGTCCCAAGTTCAAATGCAATACGGTTTCAGTAAGTTTTTCAGCATGCAGGTGTAGTTTGGTTGTTGTCTTATCAAAGGTAGGGAGAAAAAAAAAAAAGAGTCTGGAGACAGGTCTGTGAATGGCTATCTGAGGCTGCGGCTCCCCTGTCCGCTGCTGTTAGCCAGCTGTTGCTGGAGGCTTTATTCATGCAGATCTCAGAAGTGAGCTTACCTGGCCCAGCAGGTTATGTTTACTTATAGTTCTCCTGTGTGCCAGCCACTGCTACAAGCTTTCCCCTTTCCAAGCACACTAGGGGAGGTGACACTGCACCCGCTTTCTCAGGCCTGTGTGTTTATTTATAGTTCACGTGGGAAGTGAGCCTTCCCCCCTCTCCTGTGGAGTTTTCCTTCCACCGTGGAGTTTTCCTTCCACCGTGGAGTTTTCCTTCCACCGTGGCTTTTACAAGCTTTTCCGGTTCTTGTTGCTGGGTGTGTGCCGTGGCTCCTGCCTTCTCTGGTTGGCATTTTTATTTACAGTTCTGTGAGTGATTCCCCTCCCCCACCTTCGGCATTCAGGGTGCCCTGCCCTCTTTGCTATGTGTCTTTTTTGTTGTTATTGCTTATTATTCAGTTTCTTTTCTCTTTTTTCCCTGGGTGGGGGTTGGTCTGGCCAGGGTGCTATGCTGATTTGGCCCAGGGTTGTCTTTGGGAGCACCACGTGTCCCTTAGCTCACCTTGTGGTCTGCGTCTTCCCACGCGGTCTGGGCACTGGTGTTTGGCTGCGCGGGAGCCCTCCTGGTTTCTCCGTTTAACGTGAAGTGGGACTGTTACTCCAGGGCTAGGGTTGTGGAGGAGTCAAGTTTTGCCTCTTCTTGGTGGTTTTGCCTGTAAGGTGTATCTCCAGTGTCTTTCCAAGATTTTACTTTAGGAGGCACGCTTTCTGCTTCCTCCCTCTAGCCGCCATCTTGGGATCCCCGATTTTTTATTTTATTTTATTTTTTGTAACGAAAGTGATAGTGATGTTTATTAGGAATGGAATACACTTCCAGTAGACTGGAAGTGTGTTGTCTCTAGAGAGAGAAGATGACAATGACCCTTTGTGTGCATGTTTGATTAAACAGGTGTCTGCTTTATAAAGCACTTAAAAACATTCTATAGCCTTCCTTGATCTTATTAGTAATTGACATGTTACACATTTCATTTGTATATGGAGAAGCCTGAAGAATTTTTTTTTATAGCCTATTTACTATTATGTTCGTTATTCTCATGTTTTCTGAAGGTTCTTTGCTGGATCTGGAGGCATGGGTAGCAAGAAACTAAAACGAGCAGGCTTATCACAAGAGCTATGTGACCGTTTGAGCAGACATCAGATTGTTACCTGTCAGGTACAATTTATGTAATTTTTTTCACTAAGAAATTTATGTATAAGTTAACTTTATACCTTAATAACTCTTAAGTTTAGAATATCAAAATTTACTTAAATGTCCTTTTTCATAAGCTACTTAGGTTGCATTTCCAAATAAAATTTCATTTACTGAAATTCAGTATTTTTTCATGTTAGCAAAATTCAAAATGATACTTGTGCCATTTATTTTGGATTCTAGAAAGTTTTATCCCCTTCAAAGAAGTTTTGTAATTACATGAGAAATTTGACTTAAATGAAGAGATGATTATTTTTTTTTGGTGGTACTAGGGCTTTAACTCAGGGCTTCACCACTTGCTAGGGAGGCGGTCTACCACTTGAGCCAGGCTTCCAGCCCTCTTGGCTTTGGCTATTTTGGAGATGGGCTGGTCTGGACCAGGCAATCGTCCTGTTTTAGGTTTTTCACTGTTACTGAAATGACAGGCACGTGCCACTGTGCCCAACATTTTCCCATTGTGATGGAGTTTTGAAAACTTTTTTCTCCCTAGGGTGGCCTGCAACCAGGACACTTCCAGTCTCAGCCTCCCACATAGTTTGGAATGACACCATGCCCAGCTATTGGTTGGGGGGGGGTGGGTCTCTTGAACTCCTTGTGGAGGCTGACCTTGAATCTCCATTCTCCCAATCTTAGACTCATAAGTAGCTAGGAATATAGGCCTGAGCCATCAGAGATTGTTTTTTCTTTTTAAATTCATTTATTAAAAAAAATTCATTTACTTAAGGAGATGGTATTCGACATGTATACTTTGTCTTGGAAAAGAAATGAGTAGTTAGTACTATTTTTTAGGATTATTTTCTTATTGATCGATCCTGAAAAATGTTTCATTTTTAAGCACAACAGTGAAACAAATCCCTCTCAGGAGGGTAAATAAGGACTAAGGTTTTATTTTAGGATTTTATCTTTAATAAGACAGATTTTCACAGCATACAAATATCTTTGGTTTCGCTGTTGTCCATTTAAAAATACTCATGTTCATATTTAAAATTAAAAAACTCTTAAAAGTATGAAATTGAAGCTGGGAGCTGGTGGCTGAGATTAGGAGGATCACAGTTCAAGGCCTAGGTAAATAGTTTGGTAGACCTGATCTCCAAAATAACCAGAGCAAAATGGACTGGAGGTATGGCTCAAGCAGTAGAGTGCCTGCTTTGCAAATATAAAGCCCTGAGTTCAATCCCCAGTCCCACCAAAAAAAAAGTATGAACTTGAACATTTCATTACATAGTCAGCCCTATTCTCATTTACCAAATACTTTTTCTGAGTAAACTTTTGGCTTAGAAAGAAACACATTTCAACCTGATACTTTCTAGGCATATATTTGCACCTGAAGTCTTTTTTTTTTTTTTTTTTTTTTGGTGGCACTGGGGGATGAATTTAGGATTCATACATGCTAGGCAACACTACCACTTGAGCTACCTCCAGTCCCCCAAAGTCTTCCTAGCACAAGTTCAGTGCTCATATGTACCTGGATTGGATGCTGCTGCTATGTGGTGTTACTTGGTGTGTCTTCTTATACATGCCAACTGATTTTGATAATTAGAATATAAGACTGTATCATCACATCTTTTAGTTATGGTATATTTGGGTGGGGGGGAATACTGTGAAGAATGGACAGGATTGGAGGTATAACTCAGCGCCTGCTTAGGATGTGTAAGAAAAAGGTGCATAAATCTTTGATCTCCATTAAGTCAGACTTTATCTACATCTATACAATATCAATCAAAAGTTGCCTTTTAATTCCAATACCTTTATTACCCATATGTGTTTGAAATATTTCCCTTTGTGTCTCTTTAGGACTTTTTATGCCTTTCCCCACTGGAGCTTATGAAGATGACTGGCCTGAGTTATCAGGGTGTCCATGAACCTCTGTGTGTGGTCAGTAGGGCTTGCGCCCCACAGATGCAAACGGTACACACGCATTCTTAAAATTATGATTTGATTGTGAAATAATTATTTCATTTAAAATCTTTTTTTGGGATGAAGTAAAATTAGAGATGAGTACCTCAAGTTTCCTACCACAGATTTTTTCCTATAAAATAAGATCATGAGAGACAGTTCCTAAATATGGGAATTAAGGAGCATCAAGAAAGTTTTATTTTTTTCTTCAGCTAATGATGATCTGTTGGAAGGTCATCTTCCTATATTTTAATTTGTTTGGGTAGGATTTGATGGTCTTATGGTCAAATTATAATGTGCTGTTAATTTTCACGTTCCCTTTCTTTGTAATATTTTTACAATCGTCATTTACTCTAGGCATCGTAAAGTATACATAATTACACTTATACTAGCTTATTAATTAAAAAATGATACTTAAAAATTTACTTTTACTCTTGAGAAAAGTTGAAGTCTTTTCTAACAATTATACTATTTTATACAATTATATTCTCTGCATTATGACTATAGCTTATCAAAATGTGGATTTTTTGCATGGTAGAAAAAAATCTTATTTTCTGAGATCATGTGTTGCCTAAAGATGTGTTCTGTGCTTTGCAAATGTATTTATTTTTGGTACTGGGGTTTGAACTCAGGGCCTCATGTTATGCTACCACTTGAGACACATCTCTATCCCTTTTTGCTTTAGTTATTGTTTTGGATAGGATTTTGAGGTTTTATTCCTCTAGGGTTGGCATTGGGCTGCTATCCTCCTAACTATACCTCTGCAGATGTGATCCACCATGCCCAACTTGTTTGTTGAGATGGGGTCTTTTTAACTTTTTGCCTGGACTGTCCTTGAATTGCAGTCCTCCTGATCTACACCTCCCAAGTAGATGGGATTACAGGCACATGCCACCATTACTGGCCCCTGAAAATATATTGATTAATTAATCAATTTGTGTGGATTGCATTTATTTACCGTATCTTATTTTGAAATTTGGTAACCACTGAGCAATAAAGCAGATGCAATTCTCTGAAAAAGGAAAGAAAGAAGGAATGTTAGCATCATTTGAAACTTCTGAAAGCAATGAACTGTCTGAACAACAGATATTCCCCCTCTCTCTCTGACAGTAGTGGGGTTTGAACTCAGAGCCTGTGCTTGCTAGGTAAGGTGCTCTAACACTGAGCCACACCACTAGCCCAAAAACAGGTATTTTCTTTTGTTCAGATTTAGCTTATGACCTAAGGATAATTCCTTAAGGATAGGGTATTAGAAAGAGAATTAGAATCAGAACTAGAAATTGGCACCAGCCTTGGCTTATTGGTTTTATTATTTTGTGCAACTCTGTGTTAGTTAGTTTTCTGTTGTAACAGAATACCTAAAATATAAGGAAGAAAGATTAATTTAGGCTCACAGTGTCAGAAATTGAAGACCATAGTCAGTTGGTTCTGTTGTTTTTGCCTGTGGCCAGGTGGAACATCATGGTGGGGACCATGTGGTGGGACACAGCTCACCTTATGGCAGCTAGGAAGAAAAGAGAGAAAGGAAGAGACTATTATCCCAATAACCCCTTTGAGGACATGTTCCCAATGACCTAACTTTCTTTTTTTTTTTTTTAATGAGTTCTACATTTTATTTATTTATTTATTTTTCATTTTTCTTTTATTATTCATATGTGCATACAAGGCTTGGTTCATTTCTCCCCCCTGCCCCCACCCCCTCCCTTACCACCCACTCCGCCCCCTCCCTCTCCCCCCTCAATACCCAGCAGAAACTATTTTGCCCTTATTTCTAATTTTGTTGTAGAGAGAGTATAAGCAATAATAGGAAGGAACAAGGGTTTTTGCTGGTTGAGATAAGGATAGCTATACAGGGCATTGACTCACATTGATTTCCTGTGCGTGGGTGTTACCTTCTAGGTTAATTCTTTTTGATCTAACCTTTTCTCTAGTACCTGTTCCCCTTTTCCTATTGGCCTCAGTTGCTTTAAGGTATCTGCTTTAGTTTCTCTGCGTTAAGGGCAACAAATGCTAGCTAGTTTTTTTGGTGTCTTACCTATCCTCACCCCTCCCTGTGTGCTCTCGCTTTTATCATGTGCTCAAAGTCCAATCCCCTTGTTGTGTTTGCCCTTGATCTAATGTCCACATATGAGGGAGAACATACGATTTTTTGTTTTTTGAGCCAGGCTAACCTCACTCAGAATGATGTTCTCCAATTCCATCCATTTACCAGCGAATGATAACATTTGGTTCTTCTTCATGGCTGCATAAAATTCCATTGTGTATAGATACCACATTTTCTTAATCCATTCGTCAGTGGTGGGACATCTTGGCTGTTTCCATAACTTGGCTATTGTGAATAGTGCCGCAATAAACATGGATGTGCAGGTGCCTCTGGAGTAACAGTCTTTTGGGTATATCCCCAAGAGTGGCATTGCTGGATCAAATGGTAGATCGATGTCCAGCTTTTTAAGTAGCCTCCAAATTTTTTTCCAGAATGGTTGTACTAGTCTACATTCCCACCAACAGTGTAAGAGGGTTCCTTTTTCCCCGCATCCTCTCCAACACCTGTTGTTGGTGGTGTTGCTGATGATGGCTATTCTAACAGGGGTGAGGTGGAATCTTAGCGTGGTTTTAATTTGCATTTCCTTTATTGCTAGAGATGGTGAGCATTTTTTCATGTGTTTTCTGGCCATTTGAATTTCTTCTTTTGAGAAAGTTCTGTTTAGTTCACATGCCCATTTCTTTATTGGTTCATTAGTTTTGGGAGAATTTAGTTTTTTAAGTTCCCTGTATATTCTGGTTATCAGTCCTTTGTCTGATGTATAGTTGGCAAATATTTTCTCCCACTCTGTGGGTGTTCTCTTCAGTTTAGAGACCATTTCTTTTGATGAACAGAAGCTTTTTAGTTTTATGAGGTCCCATTTATCTATGCTATCTCTTAGTTGCTGTGCTGCTGGGGTTTCATTGAGAAAGTTCTTACCTATACCTACTAACTCCAGAGTATTTCCTACTCTTTCTTGTATCAACTTAAGAGTTTGTGGTCTGATATTAAGATCCTTGATCCATTTTGAGTTAATCTTGGTATAGGGTGATATACATGGATCTAGTTTCAGTTTTTTGCAGACTGCTAACCAGTTTTCCCAGCAGTTTTTGTTGAAGAGGCTGCTATTTCTCCATCGTATATTTTTAGCTCCTTTGTCAAAGATAAGTTGCTTATAGTTGTGTGGCTTCATATCTGGATCCTCTATTCTGTTCCACTGGTCTTCATATCTGTTTTTGTGCCAGTACCATGCTGTTTTTATTGTTATTGCTTTGTAATATAGTTTGAAGTCAGGTATTGTGATACCTCCTGCATTGTTCTTTTGACTGAGTATTGCCTTGGCTATTCCTAACTTTCTTCTACTAGGCCCTGCCTCCCAAAGATTACACTACTTCCTAAAAGTGGCACAATTTGGTGATGAAACCTTTAGCACATCTGCCTTTGGGGAATATTTAAGATCCAAACTACAACCAGCTTTCTTTGTATAATGGGAGAAGGTAGAAAGTTAAAAAAGTGTGTGGTGATTTTGTGACTAGATTCAAATTAACTTCTTACTATTTTTAAGGTTATAATGCACCAGAAAAATCTTTTAATATGGCACTTGTCATTCTAATTGCTTAATATTTATGACATATTTTGAATCAGAGAATAAAATAAGAGAGTATGGGCAGGAAATTTGACTTTGGTTTCCACTTCCATTATCACTTTTAGGTGTAATCTCAATACTGTTCCAAATACAATTCAAGAAGCCATCTTTCTCCTTTGATTTATTTCCTTTTGTCACATTCTTTACATTTGTGTACTGCCTTAAACGTTGGCTTAACTTTAGTTCATTCCTTTTAAGATTTTTTGTTCATTTATTAAAATCATTTGTTATTTCAGCCAGTATTTACTGAGTGCCAACCATATGTTGGATACTTTCTTGGGAAATATCAGTAAACAAGATTGATAAGGTTCCTGCTCTCATGTACCTTATAGTCTCATAGGGGAAGTCTGACCTTAAACAAAAATTACAGAAAAATTAATTATAATAGTCCTAAGTCCTATGAAGGAAAAATATAAAACGTTGAAACTGAATAACAATGGATATTATTTAGTTTGGAGGTTAGGAGGGCTCTGCCAAGGAAGCAACACTTAGCTATAATGTTAAGGATGAGTAGTAGAGACAGGCAAACTTGTCGAGAAGGGAAGAGGACAGTGAAGAATGCTCAGCCATTGGGAATAACAAATGCAAAGGCCCAGGGAGGAGGAAAGTGGCTATGCCAAAGGAACATAGTGAAGGAGAAAGTGGCAAAAGATAAAATCAGAGAAGTAAGCAGGAGTCATATCATTGGGGCTTTGCAGGTTATTTTAAAGATTTTTAACATTATTCTATGAGTAATGGGAAGTTGTAAAAGGGTATAATATAATATTTAAAAATATTAAATATAATATCATTTATCAAATATAGATAAGTGATTGAAAAGGAGCAGGAAAGTTTTCAGAAAGTCTCATTTAAGTATCTAGTAATACCTGTTTCATACAGAAAGTGATGTGACTTGGATTATTATGAAGTTATTTAAGCAGAAGTTATAATATTGATTAGTACGAGATATATGGGAGGTAGGATTAATAAAACTTGGTGATTGTTTGTCTGTGGATGGTAGGGAAATGCTGGAAAGTGTCAGAGATGATTTCCTGCTTTTTGCTTTGAAAACGGGGTAGTACCATTTCTTGAGGTAAATAATACTGGAAGAAGTGCAGGTTTGAAGGAAGAAGATCATGAATTCCATTTAGTTTTTGTCTAATTTAGGGTGCTTGTGAAGCATCTAAGTGCAGATGTGAAGTAGGCAGTTAAATTTATGGACTTGGACCCTAAAGGAGAGGCCTTTACTAGACGCCTGTGTTTGGGAGTCTTCAGTGTGAGCATGATAGGTAAAGCCATGGGAGTGAATGAGTGATTGCATAGAGAGTCTATACACTAGAAAGATAAGTGTACCTAAGACCAGTTCCTGGAGTGATGCCCATATTTACAGATGAGAGTAGACAATGATAAGAGTGATAAGAAGCAGCTACCAAAATAGAAGAAATAGAGGAGTATAGACATGTTACAAAGTTAACTTATTTTCATACTATTATTTCTGAACTCTTGCTGTGGTAGTCCATCTTTCTTTCTCTTTTGGAGAGTCATAAAATCTGTTATTCTAGCATTTGGGGACATAGCTTAAGTGGTAGAGCACTTGACTAGCAAGCATAAAGCTTTGAGCTCAATACAGAAAAAAATTGATTATTTTAGTATTTACATTTATAGTGGTAAATGAAGTACTGTAGTGTTGACAGATTGGGCTGCCTTTGTGTGTACCTATGCTCCCTGAGGGTAGATGGTAGACAAAATGTCTATGTAAAGATGCTCACTGAAGTATTTCTTTCTTCTTTTTATTTTTTTCTTTTCTTCTCTGTTCCACTGAGTGACAGCTGCCACTAGTACAGTACTAAGGCAAGGATGCAATCAAGGGTTTCTCTCAGTATCAGCTACTAAATCCTGGCCCCCCTGTCTCCAGAAGGACCTGTGAAGTATTTCTTATATCAAAAAAAGAAGACAACCTACATCATTACTAATAAGATAAATTTCACTACATTTCTGTGGTAAAATAATAATAATAATAATGATCAATATAACAACCTTTGGAGAATTCTTTATTATTTATTTTTTGGTGCTACTGGAAGTTGAACTCAGGGTCTTGAGCTTTTTAGACAGGAGTTCTACCACTTGAGCTGCTCCTCCAGCTTTTTTTTTTTTTTTAATTCATTTATTCACATTCACATGTGTATACATTGTTTGGGCCATTTCTCCCCCCTACCCACCACCCCCTCTCTAGTTCTTTTTGTTTTAGTTATTTTTTTAAAATAGAATCTCATATGAACTGTGATTTTCCTATTTACACTTCTTGCATAGCTAAGATGATAGGTGCACACCACCATGCCCAACTTTTATTAGTTGAGATGGGGTCTTGTGACCTTTTTGCCTTGGCTGGCATCAAACCATGGTCCTCCCAATCTCTGCTAGGATCTCTAGTTAGTATTACAGGTTTGAGCCAATACTAAAGATTTTTTAATTTGAGTAGTCCTCAGAATATAGATGCTTTGTAAAAACAAAAAAAGTAGAGTAGAAATTTATTGTGTACCTGCCAGTGTTATAAAAATGAAAGTTATACAGTATATGTGTGTGATTATATATATACTATATTGTTGATGGTGGGTATCTTAAGATTGTGGAATTTTACTGTTGGCTTCTGTTTTCTTTTACTTTTTTTCCTTCCCAAATTTGTCATAGGTAAGTTATGGTGTATACTTACAAAAAACCAGCAACAGCTCTTGTTTGCCTCCTTAGTGTAATCTTTGACTAATCTTCTAGTATCCAGTTCTTAGCTTCTGTAAAATGGAAGTAATTATCTCTATGGGTAGGGTATTCGTAAGGTGCTCATATGTAGGGTTTTGAGGATTAAATGACAAAATGTGTGTGAACTATGTAATAATAGCACATGGTAGTTGTGCCATGAATGTTTATTATCTTTGTTTTCATTTATTATTCTTTTTTTTCTTTTTTTTTGGCAGTACTGGAGTTTAAACTCAGGTTGTCATGCTTGCTAGGTAGGCACTCTACCTTTTAAGCCCTCCTTTGCTTTTTTTGTAAGTCAGCAGTGTCTGAGATAGGCTTATATTTGCTTCGTATCATAGGGTGGTAACTTTTTGCATGGTTTTGCCCAGAAGAAGGCAGAACTAAACGGAAATAAAAAGGACAATTACAAGAAGCTCTTAAAAGATAACAGAAAAATGAACATCTTTTAAAAATCAGGGGACTGACGGCATGGCTCAAGTGGCAGAGAACTTGCCTGAAAGTGTAAGGCCCTGAGTTCAAACCCCAGTACTGCCCCCCCTCAAAAAAAAAAAAATCAAAGAAAGAAAAGAAAAAAATATTTAAAAATCATGTAAAAATTTAATGTCCCAGAAAAATATTAAAAATGATTTAAAAAATAATTTTCCTTGTAGAGAATTGCATCTTCTAGTTCTACGTATATCAGAATTATCAAAAGCAAAAATGAAATCTCCAAAATTCTTTGTGTAATATTTTGTGGATGAATACCTGAGGTAAGAAAAGAGTTTCAGGATCCTGGATGAAATAGGAATATGATATGAAGATGGAAAAGCAAAACAAAGCAAGAAAGTATGTGATCATGGAGTAAATGTTTCATCTCAGAGATGAAAGACTTAAAGAAAGGAGAGATTAAAACCTAAGACAAAGAAAAAAGGAAGATGTCAGTGTGCTGAAGAAAAGAGAAGTTCCCAATATCTTTCCTGCTTATTCTTCCAATGTAATTCACAGCTAGACCCACCTTACCACATCCTGGTTGATACCAACTTCATCAACTTTTCCATTTAAGTCAAACTGGATTTATCTTATCAATGATGGACTATCTGTATACCATGTTTGTCAATATAACTGATTGTATAATGGCTAAAATTGAATAATTGTGCTGTGTGGGCTGATGCTTGCCTGTAATCCCAGCACTCAGGAGATTGAGGTACGAGGATTGGGAGTTTGAGACCTGTCTGGGCTATATACTGAGACCCTGTTTCAAAAAAAAGAAAAACAAGCAACTAACCAACTAATCAAACAGGGAGAGAGAGACAGAGATACAGACACACAGAGAGACACAGATCCAGACTGAGACACACACACACACACACACACACACACACACACACACACACAGAGAATGTGATAATTACGGTACATGTATTAAGTAGCTCTAAAGATTTCTCGGAATTCAGAATTTGAGTGATTGCCTGTACGTAAAAAGGAATCTATGCAAATGACTGTTTAGTACAGTACTGCTTTGCACTGCTAACACAAGGTTTACATGTTGCCACAATTGACTGTGACCTTAAAAGAAGAATCCAGAGGTTTCCTGGAGTTCCCGAGCAGGTGCTAGATGAGTCCCTTAGATCTGATTCTTACAAGATAAAGTTTCTTTGCCTTCCTTTAACCAACTTCCTTTGTTGCCAGTTCATTAAACATGAAGTAGCATGATTATTCTATTTACCCGTTTGTTCTGTTATGAGCTGAGTATGGTTAAATACACTCACTTTTTGATGTTGTTTTGAAAATGAAGGAAAAAAAAGGAAAATTTCAGAATTTTATTATATCAAACTTCAGATACTTTGCATACATTTATTAGTACTCCCAATTTTTATTCCCATTACTGTTACCCTCCCTGAGTCACCATTATTTTCCTCTGGAATGGTTGCAATATCTTCCCAAAAGATCTCCCAGCTTTCAGTATTACCCACCTTTAAGATATTCTAAATCCACCTGAGTATCTCTCGGAAATGGTAATTTTATGTATTATTTTCCTGGGGTATCTCTAAAACAAATTTCTAAGACTGGTTGCTTCCAATAAGAAAAAGTTATCCTCTCACAGTTCTGGAGGCTAGATAGCTGAAATGAAAGTATAGGCAGAGCTGCAGTTTCTCCAAAGGTTTTAAGGTAGAACCCATTCCTTGCATCTTCCAGCATTCCTTGGCTTGTGGTCAGTTCCCTCTTTGCTCCATAGTCGCATAATATTTTCTTCTATATTGAATATCCTTCTGCCTCTCTCTTATAAGGATACTTGTAATGGTGTTTAGGGTTCATCCAGATAATCCATGATTATCTCCTTATCACAAGGTCTTTAACTTAATCATATCTTCAGAGACTCATTTTACAAATAAGGTACATTCACAGATGGGTTCCAGGGATTTGATGTGGATATCTTTTGAGGGCCATTAGTCACCTACCACTTTTCCCTTCAAGCTATTCTTCAAAAACTAGCCTGAATTTGAAATGGTCATTTGGCCATGTTTCTCTTTGTAGCTCTCAGTACAAACTCCAAACTTCCAAAGGCTCCTCATGATCAGACCTCTGCTTTCCTTCTCCAGCTTCATCACTTGCTGCATTGTGACCACACTCAATCTTGCAGACTTTCTAATTGAGCTCTGTTTTTTTGCAGTTGTCATTAGTTTCCATTTCTTCTCTTTCTTGCTTCTTGACCTTTCTTTGTACATTCTGTCCTCTTTGGCAGGAACATTCACATTTCTTTTGCTTACTTATTAGCTGTTACAGAGTTTAACTCAGACATCCAGCTCTTCATTAAAGCCTTCCTAGATCATAAGGCCCAGATCAGGTATACTGTTAGTACATCTCCACTTTCCCTATCATGGTATCTCTTATTAATCATATTGAAATCACCCAGTTTGTACTCCTGATTTCCAGTCTCTTGTTGACGATAATCCTGTTACATCACATTCCCATAATCTAGCACAGTCACTGGCTTGAAGCAAATATTTGTTTTTTTAAATTTTTTAATATTTGAATGTTTTTATTAGTATATAATAGTTGTACAGGGGGTTTCATAGTGATATTTCCGTATATACATACATTGTATCCGTCCCCCTTCTTAAAATGACTGTGGAGTAAATATTTGTTGAACAAATAAATCATAGAGAGGAAAAAGATGGATTGAGGTTCTAGCTGCTAAAATTCAGAGGTTAGGAGTTTGCTTATGTTTTTGAATAGGTATGGACACTGAAAAGAACTTAATCTTTTTTGTTCAGGCTTATGGGATAAAGATACAAAAGTCTGTTCTCTCGCCAGCGTTTTTATCTACCACTCTTTCTGCTTTGGATGAAGCCCTGCATGGTGGTGTGGCTTGTGGATCCCTCACAGAGGTAAAGGAAAACTTTTCTTACATTCTGTTGATCTATAATCTTTAGAGCCAGGAGAAAAACTTTGGTTAAAAACCAAATTATTTCCTAAACGTTTAACTGAATTAAATTATAAGTAATTCAGTGGTCTGTGGGTTGTATACTCAAAAACCTGGTACAGTTGCTCTGTAAATGAAGGTGTTAAAAAAATTCCTGGTGACTGACTAAAATCTGTTAGGGTCTTGTTTCTTTGAACCAATTAGAAGTTGATGAAATAGTATCATCACTAAACAATTTGGGTAAATTAAAAAAGGATCACAGCTTAGTACATTAGGAAAGAAAATTTATAATTTTTTTTGATGATACTGGGGTTTGTATTCAGGGATTCATGCTTGGTTGGGAGGCACTCTACCGCTTCAGTCACTCCACCGGTCCTGAAAATTTATGATGAACATTTTATAAATAATACCATAAAGCTAAAGTGTTTTCCTACTACAGATAAAACTTGGTTCTAGGAAGTGGTAAGTTATTGTATTCGATAATAATGCATAACAAATCATCCTAAAACTAGGTGACTTAAAGCAATAATAAACACTTTTTTCCCCCTCAGTTTCTTTGGGAGTGGCTTTAGCTCAGCAGAATTGGCAAAGGATGTAGTCATCCATAACTTTGTTGGGGCTGGAGGATCTGTTTCCTAGTGGCTCACTCACATGACTGGCAGTCTAGTGCCAGTTTTTGGTAGAAGACCCTAGTTATTCCCCAGGCTCTCTATAGGCTGCTTGATGGCTGACTTCTTGCAGGATGAGTGGTCCAAAGAAGGCAAGATGAAAGTGGTGGTACCTTAAATGACCTAGCTTTGGAAGTTATATATCACTACTTCTGCCATGTTATCTTCACTTAGAAGTAAGTAATTAAGTCTAGCAGAAAATTAGGCCCTGTCCTTTGAAAGAAGTGTCAAGAAATTCAGGGCATTTTAAAAGCACTATATAGTTCTTTTTCTTGGAAGGTGCATTCATGTGTGACATTATAGACTATTTGACAATACGCTCCTGAAGACTTCTTGCTTAAAGGTTTTAGAAGCATAGATACTTTCAACAAACGTATAAGAAGAGCAGATTCTTTTCTTCCAGTTTTTTTTTTTGTTTGTTTTTAAGTGATGAACCCAGGGTCTCAAGCCTGCTAGACAAGCACTCTGCTATTGAGCCCTTTCTTACATCCCGATAGTCGTAATTTAGCTGTAGATTTTTTACTTGAAGATAGGGATCCTGTTATGTAATATTTAGTTCCTATCTTCCTAGAGAGATTTAAAGATGTGAAATGTGTTTAGTAGATGCCTATTAAGTAGTAAATGAGTAATTAAAAGACCTGCTGTTACACTTAATTGCCACTAGATGGTGCCAGAATCATAATATTTTGCATAGTTTTTTTGGGATCAATTTAGACCTTAGAGTGCAATTAAAGTTTATAATGATAGTGATCTAGAGCGACAAATTTACTTACACAGCAAAAAAAATCAAACTTAAGGGAAATTAACTGATACTTTTTATTTATTTATGTGGTAGGACTGGGTTTGAACTTAGGACTTTGTGCTTGCAAAGTAGGTGCTCTATGGCTTGATCCACACTTCCAGTTCATTTCGCTCTGGTTATTTTAGAGATAGGGTCTCAAACTATTTGTGTGGGCTGGCTTGAACCACGATCCTCCCAATCTCAGCCTCCCAAGTACTTAGGATTACAGGCATGAGCCACCAGCACCCAGCTTAGGCTAGTTTTTTGTTTTTGTTTTTTTTTTTAATAAACTTTAGTCACATCAATATACTTTTTCTTAAAAATTCAGTATTGACATCATTAACTACAGTTTAACACATGTGATTTTTTTTTTTTGTGGTACCAGGACTTGAACTCAGGGCCTATACCTTGAGCCACTCCATCAGTTCCTTTTTGTGTTAGATATTATTGAGATAGGGTCTTGCATGCTATTTGCCTGAGCTGGCTTTGAACCTCAATTCTCCTGATCTCTACCTCCTGAGTAGCTAGGATTACAGGTGTGAGACACTGGCATCCGGCGATTTTTTTTTTTTTAAGGTAAATTTTACACATAATGAAATATATAAATGTTGTCTACCATTTGATAAATCCCAAGAAATGCATACACATGTGCAATCTCTGAATTGGTTATTTCTTTTGTGGTACTGGGGATTAAACCCAGGATGTGCTGTGCATGCTTGACAAGTGGCTCTAGCACTGAGTTGCACCCCTAGCCCCACATATGTAATCTGTACTCCTAACAGGTCAAAATATTATTTCTACCCAGGAAATCCCTTTCATATATTTCTTTTTATATTTAAGAAGTCTTTTATTTTTGAGAATCTATCTTCTCTAATAACATCTTTATCTCACACAAGAAAGTGGTTGCTCAGGAATTTTATTTTTAAACACAATCTAGCTCATTAATCTGGGCCATGTTAGGAGCATCTAGTCTTTAAATATATAGCATCCTTTCACAATGAATAATTTAATTATTGAAACTTCAAATCCCCTGAAATGATTTCTGTATACCTTCTGAATGTATTTGCTCACAAAATAATCCATTTAAGTTGTTGCCATGTTGTTTCCTGTGCTTTATTTCATCCATTTTGCTGTGACAGGAAGATGAGGTGTGTCCCCAATATTAATAATATATTGCATTTGGTCTTTCATTGTTAGAAAAACCCCAAAGAAGCTTTTAAATATATCTATCATTAATTTCAGTGAATTTTTCTAGATACTAGATTATTGTATGACTTTAAAATGTCATGGAAACATTTGTATAAGTTTGTCTTCCTGTCCCAAGTGTTTGTTATTATGATGCCTTCCTGCTTTCTTTAGCTAGGATTTTGAGGGCCAAAATATCAAAGAGAGTCGCATTATCAATAATAATGGCTATAAACCCATACATCAAATTATCATCTTTATAATTTCAGTTTTTATGTCTTTTCAGATGGGATTAGACTATCACTGATTTTTTACTCCATTTGTCATAGGAGAATCATCATCTCAGCAAAGGATATATCAAGTACCATGAAAATATAAAGTATTACTTTACTTTTGTTCACGTTGTTAGTATAGTCTTCAATCTATAGCTTCTTTTCAGGGACCTTTTTACGCCATTTGTCTGTTTTGTGAGAGATAGTTTAGTTAAATCCGTAAATCCACCTAGCTAGTTACATGTAGACCTATATTCATCCCAACCTGTTGAAGATAAAGGTACTAGAAAGGTGTATCAGCCCAACCCCTGTATCCTTCCTTCATGGACTAGAATTGGTACATAAGCATCTGATACAGGGAAGGTCAATCCATAGATTAAATACTAATTAAAGCTGATTTCATTTGTCAGATCTAAATATCAACAAAAGTTCTAATGTTTTCTTCCCACAACCTAACAAATCATCTTATATATTGTGCTTTGGAAACTCCCAAAGTAAAGGGCTCCACACACTTATCATGGATTATGATTACAGAAAACAGGGATTACATTAATCATTGGGCATCAGAGCAAGGGAAACTTCTGTCAGTAAAAGTTGAAAGTGTATTTTGAAAATGAAGAAATGCTTATATTTTAGAGTATGAACTAATAGAACAGAGGACTGACCTTTCTATAAATACTATCTACACACTAGCTTTTAGATGTGTTCTCTGATTTACTGAGCTTAAAACTACCAAATGCTTTGTGGTTTCAGTGGAAAGCTGAAACAGGCCAGCATTTTAATTAGCATGATACATATATATGAAAATATTCAGCCAAGTGTCAAGTACCTTGAAAATATAAAGTATTAATTTACTATTCCATCTTTAAAGGAAATATGTTTAAAAATCTGAGAAGTTAAACATGTACAAGTGGTATTTTCTCCACTTTATTATTCTCATGCACTAATTCAGTATAGTCCTTGGGAAAAACAGTACATTATGAAAATAACTTTAAGAACTATCTGGGTTTTCTTGGGATTTACTATTTGGATTAGAATTTAGATAATAACACTTCAACTATAATAACTGATTTCTAATTCTTTAGAGCGTCTTCAAATATTCTTTCTTTTCTTCCTAACCCCAAAAGGAAAAAAAAGCATATCATATGCAATATTATGGGCTGCCTGGAGTTAAATTTCATTATTTTTTCAGGTTTACTTAGTAGATGAAAACATTTCAACATTAATAATTTTTAGCTTCAGACAGTTTAGCCCTGAATTCCAGCACTGAAACCACAAAGTTTCAAGTTGTGTTCAGTTCCCAGCTTCAGTCCCAGTAGTGGTTAGGAAGAGAAAACAGAACAGTCTAAGTTATTTGCTTGTTGGAAACTCAGAGCGAATAAAACATTTGCACACAGAAAACACCAGTAAAATACAACTGGCTTTGTGTAGTTAGAGTCAATGTTTTAATACCCCTAATATGAGAAAAAAAAAATACATTTGCCTGAAGAGAGAAGGAGTGTGAGGGAGGGAGAGAAAGCAGTAATATAATGAAGATCACTCAAATTATCAGCAAGGAAGCAAAAATTAATGATTGGTTTGAAAAGGAAAAATGATTATTCCCAAGAAAAGAAAGTCTAATTGTACCAAAGAAAAAAATCAACTCTACTTACTTTAATCTTAAATTAGATTACTTGGTTGATTTCTTTTTTGTTTAGTTGGTTTGGTTTGGTTTTGGCAGTATTGGGGATTGAACTCAGGGCCTCTATGCTTGTCAGACAGTTGTGCTACAATTGTGTGGTTGAGATGAATGTGAAACCTGGACCTACAATCCTATCCCATTAACTCTTTGCACATTCAGAGTGGAGGCAACAAGATAGGGCAATCTGCCAAGCTAATACTTAGCAGAAGAAAATTTAAGAACTCTCTGGCTCTGATTTGAGAAAAGAAAGCTCATGGAAACTTCACATTATTTTTAAAATGACACTCAGCATCTCACTACTGCTCAACAATTGTGTAGAAATATTAGGTCTTCATACCTGCAGGATTCATTTTAAAAATAGCTAATACTCCAAACCTTAAAACCAAAAGTAAAAGCAAAGAATCTCTGAAAGGTCAGGTTGCACTTTGCTTCATGAAAGAAACCTTGATCCTAAATTGCTTTACATCAGCATGTGGAAGAGTTTATATCTTGGATTCTCTCACCATTCCCTCTTATTTCCTGTTAATAACTGCTATTTTTTAAAGTAAATAGGAAAGGAGAGGTAGAAGGGAGAGAAACAGAACAAAAAAACCAAAACAAACAAACATAAAGGACATGGAAATGACAAGTATCCCAGGTTGCATAGTTAATAAAAATCAAATAATATCAAGAGAGATAATTGTTCATTTAATAGCATTTATTAAACACATGCCATATGACAGATCCTAAAAAACTATTATGAGAAGCATGTTTATTTCTAAATTAAGGGATGAGTGAAGAATTGAGAACAATGATCCAATCGACCATATATGCCAAAACCCTATATTAGGACAGAAGTCTTTCAAAACACTGGGCAGCATGATAAGTAAATCATGTCAGCAGATCCTACTCAAGGAATGCTCATCTGAAATCTCTACTTTTCCCATGGCTGTTGCTGTAAGTGGGGCAGACCTGAACTTGACTGCAGGATTAACAAGACAAAACCTACCTTCACAGACCTGCAGACCCATAAAGCAAGAAAAATTAATGTTTGCTGCAGTTGTACACAGCCAAAATAGACTAATAAAGCATTTAAGTCTTATGTTTCCTTATTTCATACATTTCTATTACACACCTAACCCTCATAGGCATTTGAGTTTATGACCCCTGCCTTACTATCTCCTGTGATCATGCAGGCCACAGCTAATCCTGCTAACAAGAAAGAAAAATAACTATAATGTGATTTATTCCAATGAAAAATTGGGATGTTGATACAGGACTGTGGCATCTTGCCTCCACCTTTTTGGGTCAATAAGAGAATCAATTTAAAAGCAAAACTGTCCCACTCAAGGAGGATACCTGGTTTCCTTAAATCATAAGCAAAGTATAAAGTGAGTTACAAAATACAAATAATGTAGATATGTGGTTTTTCATGTTTCAGGACTTACAGCAAAGAACTGGGTAAATCATTCTGTTGGTATTGCAAATATTTAGCATTACTTCACACGCTTACTCTCATAGACACACTCTTAAACTAAGCTGTACAGATGTTATATCTCTTTTTATTGGACCAGTTATCTAGTCTATAATTTCTATGTTGCAGTATGAAAATAGCTTTTTTAATGGTGCCTTTAAATACAGTAGCATCTATCCCATGTGTCTTCAGCAGGGGTGGTACTGACCCCAAGGGTGAAACTTAAGTTTTAGAGAAAGTATGTGTGTGTGGGTTATTCTTTTATATATGAAGCACAGATATACAAACAAATGTACAATATATCTGTAGAATTAAAACTTCACTGAGCAGTGGGGTGGTGGAAGGTTAGGGTAAAAATGTTACAAAGGCTCTTTAGTGACTAATAATGAAAAAATGGTTAAAAAACATTTGTATATTATCTGATATAAGAAGTCTACCAACTGGTTTGAACTCCTCAATGTAAACTTTTAAAATTTAAGCTTCAAGCTTATCTTTACTACTAATTTTCAGTTATAATAGATTCAGAAATGTCTTCTTATATATTCCATAAGTAAGGAATTTGATTTTCTCAGGGAATGGGACAAAGCCCTGCAGCCCACTCCCTTTAACGAGTCCTTGAGTATGACTTTTCTTTCTTTCTTTCTTTCTTTTTTTTTTTTAAAGGTTTATTAAGCAGAGAGGAAAAGAGAAGAAAAGCTCCCATGTAGAGGACTCTCAGAAGGGCTGAGCGCCTTGAGTCTGCCTGCTGCTTCTGATTTTGTATGAGCAGCAACCCTCTAGCTCCACTTTCGATCTTGGTTCTGTAACTGATATACCCAGATTCAATGAAGTTCACATAAATCAAAATTGCTGATAAATAAATTAGGAAATTTTGAAGTTAAAGTCAGGAAAGAACAACTACAAAAATGACAGCTGAATGTTTCCAGATTTATTCTTACCCTCTCAATCATTTCCAGGCCTTTCAATAAGAAACAAATTGAATGCAATTGGATACCTCCAGTAATACCTGGATCTATTGCTTTGTAACAAAGTACTGCAAAATGAGCAGCTTAAAAACAACACCCAATTATTATCTAAAAGATCTGTAGGTCAGAGTCCAGATGTGCTTTACAGAGTTCTCTGCTCAGGATTTCATAAAGCTGAAATGAAGGTGTCAGCTGAGCTGTGCTGTTCTGGAAAACCAGCCACATGTCAACTTCTAAGCTCAGTTGAGTTGTAGGCAAAATCTACTCCATGGATGTAGGTCTGGGGTCTCTTTTTTGCTATTATCTGAGGGCCCTTTGCTATTCTAGAGGTCACTTATATTTCTTCTCACACAGCCTTCTCTATCTCTAAACCAGCAATGGCATCTCAAGTCCTCTTCATGCTTTGAATCTGTCTTCCCTTTCTTATCAGTCAGAGAAAGCTCATTGCTGCTGGGGGTTCTTGTGATTAGATCTCCCTCTCTTAAAGCCACTGTGACATATAACATACCATAATTAAGGGAATGACTTATATTTAGAAGTTCCAAGGATTATAACACAGCATCACTGGAAGGCTACTTTAGAAATTCTGCCTACTACAGTGTCTCTGAGGACAGAGACTCAGAAATTAATAAATTAAGGTTTAAAAAAATTATAATGCGCGCGCACACACACACACACACACACACACACACACACATACTGACAGCAGTCTTTAAGATGAACCCAGTGATTCTTACCTTTAGTAGGGCTACTACTTGTAGTCCCCTCCCACATTGTATCAAGATTTAGTTAAACATACTGAATTTCTTTAATTTCAGTCCTTGTGTCTTTGTAATTACTCCCTTTTCAGCTCTGCAGCCATTACAGTTAAATTCTAAAATAAGCAGAACTTAGGACCCAACATTTTTTTTTTTTTAAATATAGAACGCTTTACAAATTTGCGTGTCATCCTTGCTCAGGGGCCATGCTAATCTTCTTTGTATCGTTCCAATTTTAGTATATGTGCTGCTGAAGCGAGCACAGGAATTAACATTTCTTTTATTTTTTCGTCTACTCATATGTGCATACAATGTTTGGGTCTCAACATTTCCATCACAGAATTAAAACATATTTGAAACTGTTTTAAAAATTATTATAATTTCATCTTTTATTATCATTGTTCTATTAAAATTGTTGTTTTTATTAGAATGAAAAGATCTTTCATAAGAGTAAAAAATGTTTTTAATTTTTTTTTGCCTGTTTTGTGTATGTTTTATGCAAATGTTATATATATTTTATCATTGCTAGGGTTTGAACTCTGGGCCTACACCTTGAGCTACTCCACCAGCCATTTTTTGTGATGGATTTTTTCGAGATAGGGTCTCACAAACTATTTGCCTGGCTGGCTTTGAACCATGAGCCTCCTGATCTTTGCCTGCTGAGTAGCTAGGATTATCGGTGTGCACACCAGCTTGTTTTATATTATACAGGACATATTAGTAATTGTCCTGAATAGGACAATGTGTATGTCCTAGTATGTATAAAAAATGTGATGTATTGGAGGACCACATTAATTTTTTGTTTGTTTATTGAAATACGTGCTCCAAAATTTTGGAGATCTTTTCACTAATTATTCATTGGTAGCAGTAATTATTAATTCTTAAAGTCTAAACCATTGTAGGAATTATAAATCAGTTCCTAGATTCTAATATGTGTACATTTGTATTTTAAGGTTAAGCCCTGACAAATGAAATTTTCCTTTAGTCTCAATATGGCGATTCCCAAAGTATATAGTAGCAATAGCATCACCTGGGAACTTACAAATTTGCAGGCCACATCTCAGAACTATTGAGCCAGTAGATTGCTGGTTAACAAGCTTGCCAGGTGATTGTAGTGCTCACTTAAGTTAGAGAACTTAACACTGATCTAAATCATTTGGATTCATAGATTATCCCTTCTAATTTCTTCTTATATCATAATATATCTGAGACAGTTTCTTTATGTCTATAATATGTCTCAGTCTTAGGTGGGAGTTTTTTTTTTTTTTTTTTTTTTTTTTCATTTTTCTTTTATTATTCATATGTGCATACAAGGCTTGGTTCATTTCTCCCCCCTGCCCCCACCCCCTCCCTTACCACCCACTCCACCCCCTCCCGCTCCCCCCCTCAATACCCAGCAGAAACTATTTTGCCCTTATCTCTAATTTTGTTGTAGAGAGAGTATAAGCAATAATAGGAAGGAACAAGGGGTTTTGCTGGTTGAGATAAGGATAGCTATACAGGGCATTGACTCACATTGATTTCCTGTGTGTGGGTGTTACCTTCTAGGTTAATTCTTTTTGATCTAACCTTTTCTCTAGTTCCTGGTCCCCTTTTCCTATTGGCCTCAGTTGCTTTAAGGTATCTGCTTTAGTTTCTCTGCGTTAAGGGCAACAAATGCTAGCTAGTTTTTTAGGTGTCTTACCTATCCTCACCCCTCCCTTGTGTGCTCTCGCTTTTATCATGTGCTCATAGTCCAATCCCCTTGTTGTGTTTGCCCTTGATCTAATGTCCTAGGTGGGAGTTTTTAAATCTACCTGAGATTGTCTTCTTTTTTCCCCTCTTCCTTTTCTTTCTTCCCAGAGTTAAAAATTTTTCATTAGCATTATTTTTAGAATGTCATTTGTCAATGTGAATGTATAAATGAGTGAATGAATTCTCCATCCTTTCCAAATTACAGTTTCTTGTCTGAATTATAAAACACAGAAGGTAATTTAAGTGACTTTTTCATTTCTCCCAAGGATAGTACTTAACTAGTACCAATCTGGGTGCTTAGGGAAAAAGTCAGTTCATTACATAATGATGGATGTGGATGTCTTAGAGCATCCTGTGATGCCCGGAAACACAGGTTAGTTGCACTGTTTTTACAACAAGTTCCTAAAAGGATATACTTGGATTGACTTACAGCATTTATACAAATATATGTATGTGTGTGTGTGTGTGTGTGTGTATGTGTGTGTATGTGTGTGTGTGTGTATGTGTGTGTGTGTGTATATATATATATATATATATATATTTTTTTTTTTTTTTTTTTTTAAGATTACAGGTCCACCAGGTTGTGGAAAAACTCAGTTTTGTATAATGATGAGTGTTTTGGCTACATTACCCACTGACATGGGAGGATTAGGAGGAGCTGTCGTGTACATTGACACAGAGTCTGCATTTAGTGCTGAAAGGTAGGACATTTTATTATTTTCTATTAATAATGCTTTACTTTTATTAGCTATGTTATGGAACATTTACAAATAGGTTTACCTTTTTTTAAGAACAAGCAATGCTAGATACTCTTTTAAAGGAATTTCCTTTTAAAGTTGAATAAAAAGCAGTTCCTTTTTGTCTTTTCTATCTCTTATTGCTGTAAGTAGGGTTCTTGGATAAACTATGATTTGCAGAAGGTTGGGAAGAAGGAAAGTGAAGAAATAGGGAGGAATGTAAGTAGAAAATGGAGAAGAGGGCAGGCTAATAAGAAAGAAAAAAAGGATGGGCTGGGGCCATGGCTCAGATGGTAGCATTTGCCTAGAAAGTAAAAAAAAGTAAGCTGCTTTGGGAGTAATTTATAATTGAAAGTAAAATATTGGTGAATGCACATTCATAATAATAAATGGGTGGGGTCTAGGAATGCTGGACATCCTATAATATGAAAGATACTGCTATTGGTAGGGTTGAAAGTCACTGCTCTAAATAACATTTTGTGAGTTAGAATATATTTCAGCGTGATTTAACTAACTGACATTCATCTCACTTGATCCATACAACAGAACTGTGAGGTTAGCAGGGTTGGTATTATGATCTCCATTTTAGAAATGAGGAAAATGGAACTCAGAAGTCATGTGATTTGCCTGAGGTTATATAGCTAATAAGTGAATTAAGAGGTGAACTCACATTCTCTTGGAAAAAATGATCGATTAAGGGATCTAGGTTGTGTTTTCATTCATTCATTCAATAACACCCGTTAGACATTTGGGCATTCTATTTGTGAATCCATCTTTGCCCCATTTCTCACTGGACTTCCAGTGTATTTTCCCTCTTTATTTGCAAGAGTTCTTTGTACATCTTGTAGATATTAATTGTCTGTTTTACACATTGTAAGTATCTTTTCTTGTTCTGTCATCTGTCATCTTTACCTGTGGGGTCCTTGGTTGAATAGAAATTTGTAATTTTGAAGTTGTTGTCTGACATTTTTAGTTTTTGGACCTTAATTAAGAAGTTTCCTCACCATTAGGTATCACAGGTATTTTCCTACAGTTTTTCTAATATAGTTATAGTTTTTCTTTCACATTAATGTCTTTAATAGAAACCTATTAAGAATGTACCCATTTTAAGTTTTGACATAAATCACCACATTCCTCCACAGAAAATTTGTGCATAAGTATTATGTCCCAGCCTATTGTGTTTTGGGAGTATTTGTGAATGCTTTGTGTTTTTAATTAGTGTCTTTAAATTTTGTCATGGGGAGAAAATTGTATCTCACTGTTTTAACCATTGTGGTTCAACATCTTTTTATATATTCATTGACCGTTTATATTTGGAAAATTATGTAGAAATATACTTTACCCAGTTTTCTGGGTAAAGTATACCCATTAATATCCATAAAACAAAATTTGTTTTATGGATATTAATGTCTGAGATTTTTTTCTAGGTGGTCGTTTATATTTCATCTTTGGAGGGCTGGAGGTGTGGCTCAAGTGGTAGAGCACTTGCCCAGCGAGCATGAGGCCCTGAGTTCAAACCTCATACTGTCAAAAAAAAAAATAGGCTTTGTATATTCTAACTTTGATTATGCTATCTTTTCTTACCTTTTTTTTTTTTAATTTGGTGGTTTTTTTTGTTTTTGGTTTTTGTTGTGGTGGTACTGGGGTTTGAACTCAGGGCCTTCCACTTGCTAGCAGGTGCTCTACCACTTGAGCCACTCCACCAGCCCTAGGTTTATATTTTTAAAGATTTTTTCTAAAATACAAATGATTTAGAGAAACTATAGAAAACTGCAGCATATTGATGTGCAAGTAACCATTCAATACATTATTTAGCATGATAATTGTGAATAAAGGTAGTTCATGTCCATATGTTCTTCTGAGCAGCCTTAGCGGAACAAGACAGCAGCAGTAAGTTCTAGCTAGAACCTTTGGCTACTCGAACCAGTAGGTGAAATTCACTAATGCCAGAGGGCCAAATATTTTTCTTTCCTTTCAGTTGTTACTCTCAAGATGTCTAGTGCTTGATTAGCTGGGTATCCAGACTTTTGAGAAACTTCCATGTTTTTGGTAGAGGGTTCCATACCTATTCTATTAAAAACTGATGGGATCCAAGCACTACAGCTTTTTAACTGACATCTCTGACTAGCACTAAACTCAGCAAATAGTTGCCTTAATAATAAAAAAATTTACACATCTCTCCCAAGCCCTCAAAATTTGCCTGTTTTGCCATTGCCAATACCATATAATTTCTTCTTGCTTTCCTTACTTACCTCATTTCCCTCTTACATTTTAATTCCTTTGCTCCACTCAAGCACTTTTGAAGCCATGTGATTCATTTCCTTTTCCTTTTTCTTTTTTTTTTTTATTCATTTATTCACATGTGCATACATTGTTTGGGTCATTCCCCCTGCCCCCCTCCCCCACCCCCTTCCCTCCTAACCCTCCCCTCACTTCCAGGCAGAACCTGTTCTGCCCTTATCTCTAATTTTGTTGAAGAAAAAACCATAAGCATAATAAGGAAGACAAATGCATTTTTGTTAGTTAAGAATAGCTATACAGAGAGATTCCTAACATTGCTTTCATGTACAAATGTGTTATAATCCATGTTGATTCATCTCTAACTGATCTTTACACTGGTTCCTGATCCCCTTCTCATGTTAACCTCTGTTGCTTTAAGGTTTCTGTATTAGTTCCTCTGGAGTGGGGATATCAAATGCTTTCATGTTTTGGGTTTCCTACCTATTCCTATATCTCCCGTATGTGCTCTCCCCTTGTCATGTGATCCAAGTCCAACCACATTACTGCATTTGCCCTAGATCTAAAGTCTGCATATGAAGGAGAACATAACGATTTTTGGTCTTCTGAGCCTGGCTTACCTCATTCAGAATGATGTTCTCCAGTTCCATCCATTTACCTGCAAATAATAAGATTTCATTCTTTTTCATGGCTGAGTAAAATTCCATTGTGTACAAGTACCACATTTTCTTGATCCATTCGTCAGTAGTGGGGCATCTTGGTTGTTTCCATAACTTGGCTACTGTGAATAGTACTACAATAAACATGGGTGTGCAGGTGCCGCTGGAGTAACCTGTGTTGTATTCCTTTGGGTATATCCCTAGGAGTGGGATTGCTGGTTCATATGGCATATACCTCTTACTTCTGAAGCATTTTGTTTTTTCTCCTCCTGTTCAACCTAGTTAAATTTTTAACCTTTTTTTGGGGGGTGGGGATGGTACTGGGGTTTGACTCAGGGCCTTGCTCTTGCTAGGCAGGTGCTTTACCACTGAGCCAGGCCTCCAGCCCTAAGCTAATTATGTTTTTGAAAAGTTGTTGACTAGTTTTATTTCTCTCCTCTTTCTCTTTTAGTTTTTTTCCCTTGTATTTTTGATTATAGCATATGTAAGGAACTTACTGTTTTTTTAATCTCTTTAAACTGCTTAGCTTCTTCCTAGAACTCTTTAATTGTTTTGTGATAAAAACACTATTCTTTTGTGCTTTTGTGGCTTTAAATGGAACACAAAATGTAGGATGGTTTTAGTGTTTAGTCTTTTTTCCCAGTCCCTTTGGATGGCTAGATACTAGGGCTGATAAAGTATTATTTTAAATGGGAGACCGTCATACTCAAAGGGTTGTATTTTTAACATTTTAAACCCTGGACATTTGTAATTTCTTGTAATGCTTTCCATGTATTATTCTATTACTGATGATAGTTGCTCATGTTTCAATGTGTAATTCTTCTGCACTCATTGTACCCCATATTATTAGATCTAGCTTTGAGGTCATAATTCAGTGCTTAGAATATCATTTTTTGCTTATTAAGAAGCAACTGGAATCATTAATTTGTTTAGATAACAATTTTCAGCTTACTAATGAACTACTGGATACCAGTTATTTGTATGAGTTAAATTTTAATTGAGAAAACACTTTTCAGCAGTGAGACATGGTAGCTTACTAATATCTGATTATTAGAATGATAATATATCATATTTGTTTAAATAAATTTGTTCATTCAAGAAAATGAATTTTGTTACTTGCTAATATGTCTTATAGCTGTTAGACAAAATACTATTCATATAATACATAGTCTTAGAAAAATAAGTCTCAGAGACATTGTTGCTTGCTCAAGATTAGATGAGACCTAAAGGCCCTTGCTGGTCTCATGCTGTGACAGCTAACCTCTGTTAGTGCCTAAAAATAGGAGGTGGCATTCAAAACTTGTATTTTCAGCCATCTTTCTTTTACCTGCTCTATTTATCAGGCTTAGGAGTTTCTCATTAGAGGAGTTTCATTAGAGGCTCAGCAAGTGCCTTTAAATCACTGTTTATTTTTTCTTGTGCTGTTCCCCCCTCACTCCCCACAGACTGATTGAGATAGCAGAATCCCGTTTCCCCAGATATTTTAACACTGAAGAAAAATTACTTTTGACAAGTAGTAAAGTTTATCTTTATCGAGAACTTACCTGTGATGAAGTTCTACAAAGGTATGCTGTTTTCAATTTTGATATTTTAGTAATGTTTTCAAGATTTAATTTTGTTTTTCATGTTTTCAGCTTCTGAGTAAAGAAAAAAATTCTTACGTATTAGAATTATGGGAAGGGCTGGTGTGGAGTGACTCAAGTGGTAGAGTGCCTGTCTAGCAAATGTGAGGCCCTGAGTTCAAACTCTAGTACTGCCAAAAAAAAAATTTAGGGGAAATGATTATTTCTGGATTCTTTATTTGCTGTAGTCTTTGGAAGTAGTTAAAATAGAAAAAAAAAGTACTAAATAAGGACTGGAGATATGACTAAACTGCTAGAGCACTTGCCTAATAAATTGCCCTAAGTTCAATCCCTGGTGCTGTCAAAAAACCAAAAAAACCCCTAAATGAATAAAATGTTTCAGATTATTATCTAAATGGTATATTAATTATTATTTCTTTAATTTCCTTAAAGTTTATCAGCTTAAAATGGCAAATACTTATTACCTTACAAAGTTTCTGAGGGTTGAGTGTCTGGGAGTAATTTAGTTGAAAGTTTCTGACTCAGAGTTCTTAAATGGTTGATTAAGCTATTGGTCAGGGTTACAGTCTGAGATAGGTCAACTGTGGTTGCAAAATCTGCTTCCAAGGCCACTCTTCTGGTTGTTTCATTCCTTACCATGTGGACCTCTCTGTAGAATCACAACATGGCAACCTGTTTCCCCGCAGAGTGAGTAATCTGAGAGAGTCAGCACGTGAAAAGACTGCCCAAGATAAAAACCTAACCTATCAGAAATGGCATGCATTGTTTTGTCATATATTATTAGCCACTTAGACCAACTCTTGTACAGTATGGGTGGGGGCTACAGAGCGATGTGAAATACTAGGAGGTGGGAGTAGGTGGGGGTCATCTTGGAGACTGGCTATCATAACTAATTTTATTCTAAAATTGAAGCTTTAACAGTATCCTAGGAGAACATGTATAGAAGAGCCAAAAAAGTTACACTTACTGACCTTTTTTTTTTTTTTTTTTTTTGTGGTACTGGGTTTGAACTCAGGATCTTACATTTGCTAGGCAAGTGCTCTACCGCTTGAGCCACTCCACCAACCCTTTTTAGTGTTGGATATTTTCAAAATAGGGTCGTGTGAACTATTTGCCTGATTTGGCCTCAAATGTCAGTTCTCCTGATTTCTGCCTCCTGACTAGCTAGGACTACAGGCTTGAGCCACCAGCACCCTTGAATTTTTGCAGTCACCACTTTAATTCAGGGAAGAACAATTTGCTGTTGTTTTAAAGTTTATTAACATTTGTAACACTCTATTTTATAATTATGTGTTAAATTTGTCCAAATTCTTTTATAGGATTAACTCTTTGGAAGAAGAAATTATTTCAAAAGGAGTTAAACTTGTGATTATAGATTCTGTTGCTTCTGTGGTCAGAAAGGAGTTTGATACACAACTTCAAGGCAATATAAAAGAAAGGAACAAATTCTTGGCCAAAGAAGCATCCTTACTGAAGTATTTGGCTGAAGAGTTTTCAATCCCAGTAAGTTTTTTTTTTTTTCTGTCATTTTTCTTTTTCTTTCTTTTCTGTTAAGTTCACTGATTTATAATATCAAGTAATAAAAATTAGAGGAAAATGTAAAACAAATGACTTTTAAAAGGTTTAGTTGCTATAGAAAATATCATTTTCTTAAATTAGTTCATCTACTGAGATTATATTTTACTATTTTTATAATTTGATACAGAGGTAGATTTAAATGTTTTTTAATAGTTCCCATAGTTGTTCTTTTAATTCTTGTTGTTTACTCATTGTGTATGTTTTGTGTCACATTTGTCACACATTAAGTTGTAAAACTCCATGGAATTGCCTAGTCCTTGTTCTAGGCTGAAATATTGTCAGTTTTGTCAATATTTTAGGTTTACATCCTGTGGTACTGTTTAGTGCTCTTTTGTACACAGAATAATTTGGTTTGCTTCCAATGGCTAGGAGGTCAACCATTAAGGTATGTTTGGAGTGATAATAATGAAGATGCCAGTAAGGAAATCTTGAAAGATTACTGTTGACATGTCTTTCAGTTGTGAGCATTGTTATCAGGAACTCTGAAGATGAGAGAATATTGCAAAGTTTGTGGTAAACAAACTATAACATATAAGAGCATACTAAGTTACACTCCCATCTCCTGGCATGTGGGAGAGTTTTACTTGTTCTGTAGCTTCACCAATGTTTAATATTGTTATGCATTTCCTTTTTTCTTTTTTCTTTTTTCTTTTTTAAGACAAAGTCTTGCTTTATAGCTCGAGGCTGGCCTCAACTCACAATCCTGTTTCTACCTCTGAGTACTGGGATTACAGGCGTGTGCCTCCACAGCCCGTTTAGGGTTTTCAAGTTTAGTAATGCCTCATCCAAATAGAAGAAAATTTCTTAACCTGAGTTAAAATTTGGTTGAGATTTTATAATTTTTAGATTTGTTTTTTTAAAATTAAAATCTTGGATTTTAGCAACACGTAGAGTATATATACAGTGTTAGCTACCCCAAGTCTTTGAGATTTATAAAGCCAAACAAAAAAGTTGAGAGAAAATATGATGTACATAAAGTTCTACATATTTTAATGGCTTTCTAATTCATAATTTGGGTTAAAATCAAATACTACAAAGTTTATCTTGGATGGTACTCATATTTAAAATTTCCTTGTAGTTAGTTAAAATGATAAAGTTGAATTAATATTTTCCCTGGTCAAGGAGAATAGGAGTATTTCAAAACACTTCATATAGATATTTGATTGAATGGAAATTTACATAGAGTTATGTGCTTATTAATTCATACTGTTCCTTGACATAGCCTATGCAAAAAATGAAAATTCACTTTTTAGAAATAGTGTTTGTTTCTTTTAAAATAGTAATTGTAAGCAAATGCTTTTGGTTTTTCTAAGATGATTTGTTTTCGTGAGTGAAACTGCTTTTCTTTGTTTTTAATAGAGCCCTCTGAAAGACTAGGTAGTTAGTATCTGCGCATTTCTATCTTTACCATGTTTTTCTGTTTAGAGATAAATGTAAAATATAACATGTATTTATATAACTCAGTGTGGTGTTGGTCTTCTGTGGCAGGTAAGTTTTGGTTTTAAAAGGCCCTTGAAAAATACTTCCTTTAGGAAATGTTAGTTTTCCTAGCTTAATTATCTCATCTGAGTAGAAAATCAAGAACTTCTTAGCTTTTATAGTATACTTTGAATAAGTGGCCTCGTGGAATGAAATTTCTTAAAGCAATATATTGTTTTCTAGTTCACTATAGTTTGTATAGATACAAACCTTGTATCTCCTTGTAGTTCCTCAGACATGCCAACAATCATTTCTGCTTAAAAGAGTGTTTTTTCTTCCTCTCAATAACCATATTACTTTTCTTTCCTGATGCCTTTTCAGTGAGGATTTGCCTAACCATGTACATATTAACCACACCCATCCCTCTCCCATATCTCTTACCATGCTTTATCTCCCCATGACAGTTTTCACTCTAGTATGTTGTATATCTATGTGTTTATTGTTTCTGTGTGTCCTCTACTACAAGAGTGGTTTCAGGGACTTTGTATACTTTGATTCTTAGCAGCAGGAATGGTGCCTAACATGCAGTAGGCACTGAGTAAATATTTTTGAATGTATGAATTGCAGATTCGGTTTCTCTTTTTGGACTTCAGTTATATACATATATATATGTATTGAACTTAAATTTTAATATTTGTTTTCTACTCTATTTTGGCCCTATCTTATTTTTAATAAGTATTGTTTATTTTTAAGAGTGATAAAATATAGATTTAGGTAGCAGAATATCTTATATAAAAATTGTACTCAGATTATTCTGGCATCTCATAGCAAGAAAGAAGAATTCTTAAGATTTTGAAATTTAGGAGAGGCTGTGGTCATCGAGACACATCAGAGAGCCAGGCAGTAGGAGAAGAGATTCTATCTCAGGCTAGTAGTGAGATAGATAAGCTTAAATATTTATATTTAATTTTATTTGTGACACTATATGTGTTTATGTACACATATATGCATGTTTGTATATAAGCATGCCTGAACACATGGAGCTCTCACCTTCTCACTGAGTAATTGATTGAACTACTATATGGAAAGTTTGGAAACATATAGAAGGTCCGATTTACATAATCAACAAATTTGATCTAATTGGCATCTATGGAACACACTATTTAATGCCAGCAGAATATAGATTCCTTTCAAGCACACACAGGATATTCACCAAAATAGACTATATTCTGGGCCATAAAGCAAACCTTATAAAAGACCACAAGAGAATTAAACTAGAAGTCAATAACAGAAACATATTTGGAAATTACCTAAAAACCTTCTGAATAACTCATGGGCCAAAGAATAAATCACAAGAGAATTTGGAAAGTATTTTTAAGTGAATGAAAATGAAAACACAACATGTCAAAATTTGTTGAATATAGCTATAGTAATGGTTATAGAGGGAAATTTATTTCATTAAATAAAGTAAGGTTTCAAATTAATGATATAAATTTATAAAAAGTAGAAAAAGAAGAAGATAATTAAACCCAAAGTAAACAGAGAGAGGAAATAACAGAAGATTAAAGTAGAAATCAATGAAATTTAAAAAAATGGAGGAAAAAAAGTCAATGAAATTAAAAGCTGGATCTTTGAAAAGATCAATGCAACTGACAAAAATCTTCCCATGCCAGGCATGGTGGTACACACCTATAATCTCAGCAGTTGGGAGGCTGAGTCAGGACTGTGAGTTCAAGACCAGGAGGCTATATAGAGAGCATTTCTCAAAAATAACAATAATAACAACAACAACCCCTCCCCACACCGAACAAGAAAAACAGAAAGAAGAAACAAATTGTCAATATCAGGAATGAAAAAGGGGATATTACTGTAGGTACAGCAGATATTTAGTAGATAATAAGGAAATGTTATGAACAACTTTAGCCCAGTTTATTTTGAAAGGAATAAACTACCATAGCTTACTTAAGAATTAAATAACCTGAACAATCATATATCTGCTAAGGAAACTGAGTTTGTATTTTAAAATCTTCTTACAAAAGAAATTGTAGGTTCAAATGACTTTAGTGGTGAAATATATCAAATATTTAAGGAAGAAATACCAGTTTTATACAAATTCTTCCCTAAAATTTGCAAGAAAACAATAGAACAATGTCTCTCATGAATGTAAACACACAGATTTCTTTTTTTTTTTTATTGTTTTATTATTCATATGTACATACAAGGCTTGGGTCATTTCTCCCCCCTGCCCCCACCCCCTCCCTTACCACCCACTCCGCCCCCTCCCGCTCCCCCCCACCCGCTCAATAACCGGCAGAAACTATTTTGCTCTTATCTCTAATTTAACACACAGATTTCTTAACAAAATATTAGCAAATCAAATCCAGCAGGTAGAGCTTATTTTAAGAATACAAGGTTTATTTTTAATGTAATGTTAAAAGATAAAAGTCAACCCATTTAAAAAAAAATCGTCTTGGTAGGTAAAGAAAGGACAAATCTATTCTTGGTGAAAATTTTCAGCAAACTAGAAGGAGAAGGGAACTTTCTCAACCTGATAAAGGGCATCCACAAAAACCCTACAACTAACATCATACCTAATGGTGAAATATTGAATACTTTCTTACTTAGATTGGGAACAAAGCAAGACTGGCCCACTTTTACCTGACTTAACGATACCGCACTGGATTGTTGTTCCCTGGATTTGTGTCTTGGCACAGTATTGTTGCCAGACAAGCAGTTAACTTACTTTAAGCAGGTTTACGCCAGACCAGGAATTAAGAGTAAAGCAGGCACAAAGTTTATTGAAAGGGTGGGACTTACTGAAAGAGGTAAACCAAAGAATGACTGAAGTTCATGAGATTATATAGTATGACCATCTTGTTGTCCCCTATTCCCATAATACAGGGCATTCCAAGAGGGTCTTGTTAGTCTGCCCTGTCCTTGAAACCTGTCATGCTCATTATCTGGGTGAGATTCCCCCCACTTCGTCCATCTTGGGAAAGTTTGTTGTGCCTCAGCACCTGCATGCGAAGCTGGTCTTCCACATCTCCTTAAATATCTTGCCCCCAAGTATATCTTCCTGTCTCTTTCATCCAAAACAAAGTCACCCCTGTCATCCATCCCTCTACATTTATATCCCCAGGGTTATTTCTGTTGTTTGTTCCCAGGGACATTTCTGTCATTTAATTTCCATCACATTTGTCCCCTTACACTAATACTTAATCATCTACTGTAGATCCTAGTCAGTATCATATGGCAAGAAAAGGAATTTAAATACTGTCAGATTGGAAAAGAAATGAATATCTTTGTTCATAGACAATGTGATGTTCTTGGTAGAAAATCCTGAAGACTTTTACAAGAAAAGAGAAAAAAAGCTATTAGATTTAACAAGTGATTTTTAGCAAGACTGTAGGATATGAGTCAGTATGTAGAAGTCTATTTTTTTTGTATGTGAAAAACAATTTAAAATTGAAATAGAAATCCTATACCATTTATAAGCACTGAAATGTAAAATACTTAGGGACAACAGTAATAGTATATGTAAACTTTTTATGCTAAAACTTAAAGAAATCAAAGAAGACCTAAATACATGTAGAGTCTTATTCTCTACTCATAGATTTAAGAGTCAACAGTAGGGCTAGGAGGGTTCAGTGGTAAAGCATGTGCTTAGTATGTACAAAGCCCTGGGGTTCAATGTTGAGTATCAGTCATAAAGAAAAAAAAAAAAAAGAAAAAGAAAAGAGAAGGACTCAATATTGTCAAGATTACCAGTTCTTTCCAGATTGTTGTATGTGTTCATTTTAATTTTTAGTCAAAATCCTAGTATGTGTTAGGTAGAAGTTAGCAAACTAGCTGTGAAATTCATGTGGAAAAGCAGGAGACTGAAAATAAAGAAGACAATTTGTTAAAAGGAGAGTATAGTTAGAGGACTCATGCTCCCTGATGTTAAGAATTAGTACAAAGCTGTATTAGTGAACATAGCATAAAGTGATAAGATAGACACCTAGATCAATGGAACAGAATAGAGTCCACAAATAATCCCATTTTTATTTTAAATGAAGATGTTAAGGTAATTTAATGGACAAGGGGCAATTTTTCAATAAATGGTGCTGGAACAACTACATATTCATACACAAAAATAAAACAAAACACCTTTACCAGTTCCTTCCATCTGTATACAACTTTAACTCAAAAGGAATGACATATTGTAACAAAACCTAAAATTTTGACACTTCTAGAAGAAAACATCACAGAAAATCTTCGTGGCCTTGCAGTAGATAGACTTTTTTAAAGATAAGACACAAAAAACAATGTCCATAAAATTTTTTTGCTCTTTGAAGACACTTCCTTCAAAATGTAAAGAAAAGCTGCAGCCTAAGAGAAAATATTCATACAAGTCATATGTTAAAGAACTGGTATCTAAAAATATAAAGAACTGTCAAAATTCAGCATTTAAAATGGGCCAATGATTTGACTGCACTCTAATGCAAAGAGAATATATAGATGGCAAATAAGCCTCAGAAAAGATGCTCAAAATCATTAGTCTTTAGGGAAATTCTAATTAAAATCACAATGAAATACCATAGCATAAAGCCTGTCAATAAATACCAAATGCTGATATGGATGTGGAGCACATCTGACTCTCATTCATGCTGATGGATGGAAATGCTAGATGGTATAGCTACTTTGGAAAACACTGACAGTTTTTTATAAAATTAAATGTATACTTACTATATGATCCCAGAATCTTTCTCCTAGGTATTTACCCAAAGAAATGATGATACACATCTCCATAAATGACATAAATGCTTATCGTAGCTTTATTTGACCAAACACCAGAAACAACCCCAAATGTGCTTTTAGTTACTTTCTTTTAGTTGACTCTAAAAATCACTAATTTTGGAGGTTACACCACTCAGCAATATTTTATTAGTCTCCCAGTAGCCTTGCTATAGGTAATACTTCTGATGGGTAGGTGATGATGGTAACAATTGCTTAGGTTACTTTTCAGGGACTTGAGGGCACTTTTGCTGAAACCATTGACTCTTCACTTGGGCCTGGGTAAGTGTCCTATGGGTGATCTTTTAACATTAGGAGGCCTAAAGTTCTAACCTCAGATCATGTTAACACTGCCATTTTCTGAACATGTATCCTATGTAGAGCCATGAAGTTTGATTACATATATACAGGCAACTGATAACTTCATTTCCAGTCACCTTTCTCCCAGCTTTAAATCACCTTGCTTTTTTATCCCATAAATATCCCAAACCTGTTCTTGGGGAGGTAGATTTGAGATACCTGTCTCCTTACACTTGGCTGCCTTGTGAATAAACTCATTCACTTTTGCAGAACTTATCAGTGATTGGCATACTGCGTGGCAGGCAAAATGGGCCTGGTATGGTAACATTCCTATAATGTAATACTATTCAACAATAAGAAAGAATAAAGTACCCCTTGGTCTATACTCCCAGCATGATAATATTCTTGAAAAGGCAAAATTATAAAAATGAAAATCAGGTTAATGGTTGTAGGAGTTGGGTGGGGAGAATTGGTTACCAGTGGTGGGCAAGAGGGATCTTTTTTGGAATGATGGAAAAATTCTATATCTTGGTAATTGTGTTAGTTACACAAGTATGTAAGTTTGTCAAAAACTGTATGCACAAAGACTGTTTTGTTTTTTTTTTACTGTGTATAAATTTCACCTCAAGAAATGATAACAAAAAGTAAATGAAGTGCTTAATGTTAGGGGCTCTCATGATTCTTCTTTCTGTGGTTTTAATTTTCTGTAGCCTCAAGGAAAGGAAAATTACCAAGTTTTTATAATCAGTGACCTTGATTTCAAGCTTTGGCTTAGCAGCCTTATTCTTAAAAATTGCTGTTGTCTTCAGAATTCATGGGATGATTTTAAGCTGTTGAAATCTTATTCCAGTTTGTACTACAATAACTTGCCTCAAAATTAATTTTGCAGTTTTTTTCCTGTTGAGTTATAGAAGTAGTAAATCAATGAAGACTTATGAGATACATAATAGTTCCTTAGCTTCTTATTAATTTTTCTTTGTAGAACATTTTTTCTTCTTTCTTTCTTTCTTTTTCTTTCCTTCCTTCCTTCCTTCCTTCCTGCCTCCCTCCCTTCCTTCCTCCCTTCCTCCCTTCCTCCCTCCCTCCTTCCCTCCCTCTTTTTTTCTTTCTTTCTTTTCTTGGTACTGGGGTTTGAACTTAGGGCCTTGGACTTGCTAAGCAGGTGCTCTGCCACTCTCTCCTTCCTTTTTTGGTACTGGGGTTTAGAACTCAAGGCCTTGTAATTGCTAGACAGGTGTTCTACCACTTGAGCCATACTCTCAGCCCTCTTTTTTTTTTTTAACCCTTCGTTTTTGTGGGTGAAGATATTTGGACAGTTTGTGAACACTGATAGCACATTAGAGACTTCTAGAAATGTAGTAAACTTTAATGAAAATTCTGAGATACATTTTTAAAATCTGAAATATTTTAGTTTTAGTTCTGATAGTTTTAATCTCAAGAATTAAATCAGTAATTTGTATTTTATTTATTTGCCTTTTTTTTATGGTGCTGGGGATCAAATATTCTAGACAAGTACTCGACATTGAGCTATATCCTCAGTCACCATAACTTGTGTTTTAAATTAATATTTACTCTTTAGAGATTATTTGTTTATTTGTAAGCATGTGAAAGCAAATGTTTTCCCTGAAGGTTGAAGAAAATCTGATCTTTCAAGCTCTGTTTTTTGTTCTTTCTTCATCAGCATTGTATAACAAGATTTATTATCTCAGTCAAGATTTAGATCTGGACCTTTTATTAGTTTTGTGGAAATTCACAGATACTCTTTGGAGTAGTTTATATGGGGAGCACCCTTTACTAATCTATCTTTTTTTAAAAAAATGGAGTAAGGAAGTAATATTTAGTACAAGAATTCTGAATTTTAGGGACTTTCAGGACCCGGAAAGGTCTTTGGCTCCCATGAATGACTAGATTCCTCAAAGTTTTGATATGTTCAGGTTAATAACACCTCAAAACATTAAAAAATGTCCCGAGTATACTTAAGTCACAGGACAGTGGGGCAGGGCCGTTTTTCCTCTGACATTTTATGATACTGATTTATCTTTTTAGAGCTTTATCTGATTAATCACACTGAGGGCATACACAGCTTTTTCCTTTATGATATTTGTGGAGTATTTGATTTTCAGCATAGTTGGCACACAATAAAGTACATCAATTTGTTTTAAGCTTCAGTTTGTTTTCCTGTTTTAAAACAAAAGGATAGCAGATACAAGTTTTCAACTGACACATGGCCTATTTTTACTAGTTAAAGTATTTTCATAATTATTTATTTTGGGGAGACTTCACATACGTGACTCCTTTAAAAGTTTGGGTAATAGAAGATACCACTTATCTTCAGCCCTTTGATATTACTGGAATGCCAAATTTTGCAGACATGTTAGATGTGTTTAACTTGTTCTACTTATTTCACTGTGTCCAGAAGACAACTATGTGCTTCAATATGGATAAAATGAGATTTTGCAGCTTTGAAAAGGGATGAACTGTAATATGTTAATTGTATTCAAGCAAGTAAGCATTTAGTTTATATGGAATAGGCAGCTCTAGGGAAACAAAGATTAAAAAAACCTACATAGTATCTATAAACCTGGCATTCCTAATTTATTGACTTTGTTAGGAGGGACATAAACAGTTGTTCAGAGAATATGTGATAGAGATGGTTAGGTTTGGTGAACTCACCAAGGAGGATTTTTGCTGCCAGCTATACTCCTTATGGTTCCAGCATACCCCATTCCTGCCTAGCCCTATGCTCTAGCTCTCTTCCTCTAACAAGAAAATCATTTGCATCATTTCAACATACTTATTTTCACCAACATCTTAGTTCTGTTGTTCATTGTTTTAGGCCTCTTATCTCTACTTGCTGAAGGGAAAGCATTGTCTCCTTGATCACTGATCACCAAAGTAGGGTATGCATATGATGACATAGGTGATACATTGAGGTAATTGGAATAAAATATTAGAAATAACTGTATTTACCTTAAAGGAAACAAAAATATTTCTCCCTGAAATATCCAATTATTGAGCTGAAGACATTTAAAGAAAACATAGATGGACTCTCTTACTTTCCTCTATTTGCTTAAAAACAGAATAGAGAATTAATTTTTTTCCTTCTTTTTCATGGTGCTAGATCTCAAACCCAGGGCCTCAAGGATGCTAGGCAAGTGCTCTACCACTGCGTAATGCCCCAGCCAGGAGAATTATTAAGACAAAGATCTTTCTGCCTCCCTCTTCACTTTCCCTCCTAAGGACAGAATGCCAGTCCTCCTTTATTGGAGGCTGCTTTTGTCAGCTCAGAGATGGTGCCAGTAGGCACTAGAAGAATCTGTGAGCAGAACTTAATGCTCAGTTTCTTCCTGATTTTCCCACCTTTGTTTTATCACTCCTCTAAAGGTTATTGCTCTTTGTTGAAAACCTGTTTAAGACAGTGTTCCAAGCCACTGCCTTTTCATATCCTGTGTGGTGTGCATTACACATGTTAACAAATGTACCTGTTCTCTTGCTAATCTGCCTTTTCTTACAGAGGTCTTTCCTAACTATGAATTTATAGGGGGTGAGAAAAATTATGTATTTACTTCTTCCACTTTTTACCTCATTTTAAAAAATTTTCAGTTTTGTATGTTTTAAAAAAATGTATATAATGTATTAGCATAGTAGACACACATGCACCTTAATAGTAAATATGCTTGCATTGGGGATACGTGTGATCAGTAGTGGTAAATACTATTCTAAGTCACAGCATGTCAGGCAAGTAAGTAGCAGTTTTTTTTTTTTTTTTTTTATGGGAGTGGAGACTACTTCTGAATATCATGCTATACTGAAATCTACCTCAAAGGTAGTTGTTTCTCCTTCTCCCCCTCCTCCTCCTCCTCCTTCATCTTCCTTATCTTCTTTCTTCTTCTTTTTATACTGGGGTTTGAATTCAGGGCCTTGTGGTTATTAGACAGACACTTAAGTTTTTTCTTGATGGAGACTTTTGGGTTAGAATTTTCTCCTGAAGTCAGATCTGGGTTAGAACTCAGGCTCCTTCATTTACTATCAGTTTAACCATGCCTAATTACTTTTCTTTTCTCAGTTTCCAAATAGGAATAATAATGTCTGCCTTCCTTAGCACTCAGAAGGTTGAGTCAGGAGGATTGTGAGTTTGAGGTCAGACTTACATAGCAAGTTGGAGGCTAGCCTAGGCTACGTAGCAAGACCCTGTCTCAAAGGAAAAAAGAAAAAGAGAAAAGCAAAGGAAAAGGAAAAAAAGAAAAAGCCCACCTTTAAACAGTAGCATAGTGCATATTTGTCAGTAGATTCTTAGAGAAATTAGAGGGTGACACTTATTTCTGCTGGGCACTGGTTGCTCACATCTGTAATCCTAGCTACTCAGGAAGCAGACAACAGGAAGATCTTGGTTTGAAGCCAGCCCAAGGCAAATAGTACTCAAGAGAACCTATCTTTAAAAAACCCAACACAAAACTGGGCTGGTGGAACCTAGGGAGCGTGAGGCCCTGACCCAGTATCTCAAAAAAAAAAGCATTTCTGCTGGAGGTGTAACTCAAGTGCTAGAGCCACTGCCTCACAAGTGCGAAGCCCTGAGTTCAAACTCCACTGCTGCCAAAATAACAACAACAACAAAAAACAGGTCAAACAAGTATTTCCTTGCTAGTAGAAACTGGTTGTCCTATTAAATTAAATATGCTTAGCCTCACATACAGCTTAATGGGTGATTACTGATTAGTCTGAAAAAGCTATCAAGGGCACTTTTATCTAATATTGAATACTTGCATTTAACAGATAATTTTATTGTCTTATCTCCCTTTAAACACAGTAATATCTTGTTTCCCACTTGTTTGTTCTAAGATTTTCAGATGCCAATGAGGTGGTTTTCATTTTTACCCTGTTAGCTCATCCTGGCCAGGGGTCAGCAAAGTTTTTATGTAAAGGGTTAGATAGTAATATTTTAGGCATATAGTTTCTATGGCAACTACTTAGCTCTGTCACAGACAATTTATAAACAAATGGGAATGGTTGTGGCTCAATAAAACTTTTGTCTACAAAAACAGATAAAGGGTTAGATTTGACGCATAAGCCATAATCTATACCCTTCTCTCTAGGTTCAGGACCCCACACCTCTCTTTAGTACTGGCCCTTGGCTGCTGTTCTGCTTAGTAAGAGTACTTTTATATGGCTGAGGGCTTGGGATGCAGGTACCAGTTTGATCATATACTTTATGTAAGCAGTGTGATTTGTGGTAAACATTGACTTTGCTTTAGTACTGGAGTCTAAATAGCTAAGGTTAGTTATCTAGGTGTTGCATGACTCCTGGCTGACCCCTAATAAAAATGCTTGTCACCAAGGCTTGGGCAAATTTGACCTCACTTTGCATGTGTTGTCACACTTATTTACTGAGACAATTAAGCATGTCCATGCAACTCCACTGGGAGAGGCCTCCTGGGAATGCTTGTTTTCTTCTGGACTTTGCTTATGCATTTCCTTATTGCTGATTTCCACCTGTACCTTTTTACTGCCATATAACATGACTGTGACTACAACAACTTTTCCAAGTCCTGTGAGCCCTTCTAGTAAATCTTCTAAGCCAGAGGGTAATCTTGGGGATCCCTAAGAGGCACTGAAGATCTAAGAATATCTATGGAAATTTTATTTATTATTTATATTTTTAAAAACATCTATTTTATTATTGTATATTGACAATTTGTAACTATCATTTATGATGAACAAAGTGATGTTATGATAGCTTTATTTGTAATTGCTCAAAGCTGTCAAGATTTAGTTAATAGGGACTGGAGGTATGGCTCAAGCATGAAGGCCTGAGTTCAAAACCCAGAACAGCAAAAAAAAAAAAAAAAAGGCTCAGTTAATAGTATTACATCAACCCTAATTTGTTGGTTTTGATAATTGTACTATGGTATATAAGATGATAACATAGGAGAACCAGAGTGAATTTTGCAATTTTGTGGTGAATTCAAAATTATTTCAGAATAAAAAGTTAAAAACATGGAGAGTAAGATGGGGTGCTTTTATGTGCCTAAGTTAATTCTAGAAACTCATACAGACACCCTACTGGTATCTAGAGAAGGGGATATACTTTTCAGGCATTGGCTCTTTTCTATTTGGTCATCTATCCTACAGATATTATTTAATAACTCTTTAAATACACTCTTAATCTTTCAGCAAATCCTCCTGGCTCCACTTTCAAAATTAATTCTGTGCCTGGTTACTTCCCACCACCTTCAATCCTATTTCCCCTGTCCTGGTGGTTAAGAATACAGTACTGACTGTGGAGTTAGATGATGGCTTGAGTCATAACCCCATTGTTGCTAATTTCTTTGTCCCAGTTATAACTCTTAGTTTCCCTGTTTGAAAAGTGGGGATAATAATATCTGACTCATTGGAAAGTGGGGATTAAATGAGATAATGCCTGTAATGTTCTTCACACAATGTTTGGAGCATTCTGTAAAAGGTAGCCATAAATTATTTATTTTCGAAGTTACCTCCTTCCAGATGCCTGCTGTGTTTTCTCTCTCCTTCTAATTCTTTGGTTTTTTACAAGCCTGAAAGTGTCTGAAAAAGGAAAAGTCATATCTTATTCATGGCTGTATGTCTTTCTTTTGAGTTTTGTTAAAGGATGCTATTCCTGCCTCAACCCACTTGTACCTTTTTAACTCATCCTCTTTCTTTGGATCTCATACTCTGTTCCCCTTTTCCTTTTTAATTCCACCCTCAGTAATTGTGTCCAAAGCTCCATGCTAGGCACCATGAAGTCATAAAGATGATTAAAACATAGTCATTGTCCTTAAGGCTTCTATAAATAAGTTAATTGTAGAGACAAATAGCTCTTTGTGGTATAATGGGGAATAAAATAAGTATCTTGTCTACTGTTCTTTTTCTATTTTAACACATGTGTAAGTACATTGGTATCGCCCTTTCTTTCCTTGGAACTACAGATTACGCAGAGAAATAAAGGAAGTAGCATAGACCTTCCTAGTGTCTAGTTAAGCCCTTTATCATGTCTAACCTTAACCCTTACTGTTCCATCCTTATTCAGAAAGAGAGTGCTCTTTTGGTGACAGACAGGTAGTGGTTAAACTGATAAAGCAGAAGCATAATTCTAAAGTTGTGTTGCTAAGAAAAGGTTAGAAATGAAAGCAAGGAATGGCTCTTAGTATTTAGCATTACTCTACATATGTTACACTGTGCCTCAATCTACTGTTGAGTTTTCATATTGAAGATCTTAAGGTTGTGGCTAAGTGGCAGTCTTCAGTTTGCTAGTGAGAATAGGGATACAGAAAAATCAGGTGATTTATCTAAGACTGCTGAAGAAGTCACTGGGATAATTTAATAATGTCACTTTGTTTTTTGGGGTGTGTGTGTGTGCAGTACTGGGATTTGAATTCAGGGCCTCGCACTTGCTAGGAAGGTGGTGGTGCACTTGAGCCACACCTCTAGTCCTTTTTGCTTTAGTTATTTTTTGGGTAGAGTCTTGTGTTTTTGCCCAGGGCCAGCCTCAGATAGTGATCTTTCTACTTATATTTTCCCACATAGCTTGGATTACAGGCATGCACCACCATATCCAGCTTGATTTTTGACATCAGTCTTGCTAACATTTTACCCAGACTGGCCTCAAATTATAATCCTCCCGATCTCTGCCTCCTGAGTAGCTGGGATTATAAAACTAAATCACCCCAAGAAGTAGTGATGAACCAATTTGGGTTGTAATACACATGTGCATGGAAGCAATGCTAGGAATCTCTTTGTATAGCTGTCTTTATCTCAAACTATCAAAAATGCTGTGTCTTTCTAATTATTGCTTATGTCTTCTCTTCAACAAAATTGGAGAAGAGGGCATAACTGGTTCTGCCTGGAAGTGAGGGGGGTGGGGGGAAGGGGAGGAGAAAGGGGGCAAGGGGGAGAGATGGCCCAAACAATGTATACACATATGAATAAATGAATAAACAATTAAAAAAGAAAAAAAAAAGGTGAGTCACCATACCTGGCATACTTGCCACTTGTAACATGGATTTTTATTCAGCATCTTAATTGATTTGCTTCTGTCTTTTCTGTATAGGTAATGGTATGTGTAGATACATACCATTGCTACATAATTTTTCCAAAGTGTATTTCTGATCACATCCCTCCTCTGCTCAGAAGCATTATATGATATTTGTTGGATGATTAAGCTCCTGATAATATTCTTAGGAACTCCCTTCCTTTTGGGTCCAGTTTATTCTTCCTGCCTTGTCTTTATGTGTTCAGGCTGCTGGTCTGTCCCTACTTCCCCATGAAAACATGGGTAATGCTGTGGATGTTCTTCCTTTTATCTCTTCTCTTCTAATTGTTTTCATCTTTCATGTTTAAACTTTGTTTCTTTCCCAAGATTTTTGTACCCCAGTTGATTCTACCTTCTGTAGTACATGTTCTTAACTTCTAGATGGAGCTTTAATAATTTACTTGCCTTGCAGTGCATTTAAATATTTATAAGTCTGTATCTGAGCTCCCTAGTTATGTTATAAAGCTCCGTAAAAACAGAAGTATGCACCCTCCATAGCTGTCTATATTTGACAGTGTGCACTTTGAATAGTGTCCTGTATCAAGTAGGTACAATATTTGAGTCAATATAATATTTCTAAAATATGTATTTGTAGAATGGTTTTTAATCACACATTTTCTGATACAGTTTCTGAAATAATTGAATGCCTATTGTGCTTTTTAAAGGGATAACATTCTAACATTGTGTCTTAAGAGTAAAAAAGACACTTGGAAAATAAAATGTTAGCTGACCTCTTCTCTTTTAAATGAGAATGTAGAGGGTTAACTAAAATTTGAAAGCTCTGTGCCATTAATGAGATGCACAAACTTCTGTGAGATGTCCTCAACCAAGATTGTTTTCACAAAGAGCTATGATCAGGTGAGAACAGTTAGTGTTCTTTGCATGTTATTACGGTAATGCCTTGCTTAGAAGTTTAGCAATGCCAGGTGATATTCTAATTTATGATTTTTATTTATCAAAAGAAAATATAGAGAAATTGCTTCTTGTCTTTAAAAACTTCTACTAAGAGCTCACTATTTAATTACTTTCAGATAAAAAGGTTGAAATACAATCTTGACTATATGAGAGGTTAGTTAAAGAATATTTTCGTTATGTTTTCCAAAGGCAGAAATTATTTCTTTAGTTGATATTGTTGTTTATCCTTTCTCTTTCTTGAAAGTATGTAGTGAGTTAATATAGTACTTTCCAACAATATGTTGTTTTTGTTTTAAATTTATATTTAATTTTACATTTTCAAAAGTTTTGTCTTTTTTGTCCCCTTGAGAAGAACTTAATTTTTTTTTTATTATTCATATGTGCATACAATGCTTGGGTCATTTCTCCCCCCTGCCCTCACCCCCTCCCTTACCATCCACCCTGTCACCTTCCTCTTCCCCCACCCCCTCGATACCCGGCAGAAACTATTTTGCCCTTATCTCTAATTTTGTTGTAGAGAGAGTATAAGCAATAATAGGAAGGAACAGGGGTTTTTGCTAGTTGAGATAAGGATAGCTATACAGGCAATTGACCAATATTAATTTCCTGTGCATGTGTGTTACCTTCTAGGTTAATTCTTCTTGATCTAAACTCTTCTCTGGTTCCTGGTCCCCTTCTCTTATTGGCCTCAGTTGCTTTTAAGGTATCTGTTTTAGTTTCTCAGTGTTGAGGGCAATAAATGCTAACTAATTTTTTAGGTGTCTTACCTATCCTCACACCTCCCTTGTGTGCTTTTGCATTTATCATGTGATCCAAGTCCAGTCCCCTTGTTGTGTTTGCCCTTGATCTAATGTCCGCATATGAGGGAGAACATACGATGTTTGGTCTTCTGGGCCAGGCTAACCTCACTCAGAATTATGTTCTCCAATTCCATCCATTTACCAGCGAATGATAACATTTTGTTCTTCTTTGTGGCTGCATAAAATTCTATTGTGTATAGATACCACATTTTCTTAATCCATTCGTCAGTGGTGGGACATCTTGGCTGTTTCCATAAGTTGGCTATTGTGAATAGTGCTGCAGTAAACATGGGTGTGCAGGTGCCTCTGGAGTAACCTGTGTCACAGTATTTTGGGTATATTCCCGAGAGTGGTATTGCTGGATCAAATGGTAGATCAATGTTTAGCTTTTTAAGTAGCCTCCAAATTTTTTTCCAGAGTGGTTGTACTAGTTTACATTCCCACCAACAGTGTAAGAGGGTTCCTTTTTCCCCGCATCCTTGCCAACACCTGTTGGTGGTGGTGTTGCTGATGATGGCTATTCTAACAGGGGTGAGGTGGAATCTTAGTGTGGTTTTAATTTGCATTTCCTTTATTGCTAGAGATGGTGAGCATTTTTTCATGTGTTTTTTTGCCATTTGAATTTCTTCTTTTGAGAAAGTTTTGTTTAGTTCACTTGCCCATTTCTTTATTGGTTCATTAATTTTGGGAAAATTTAGTGTTTTAAGTTCCCTATATATTCTGGTTATCAGTCCCTTGTCTGATGTGTAGCTGGCAAATATTTTCTCCCACTCTGAGGGTGGTCTCTTCAGTTTAGAGACCTTTTCTTTTCTTGAGCAGCTTTTTAGTTTTATGAAGTCCCATTTATCTATGCTATCTGTTAGTTGCTGTGCTGCTGGGGTTCTATTGAGAAAGTTCTTACCTATACCTACTAACTCCAGAGTATTTCCTACTCTTTCCTCTATCAACTTTAGAGTTTGTGGTCTGATATTAAGATCCTTGATCCATTTTGAGTTAATCTTGGTATAGGGTGATATACATGGATCTAGTTTCAGTTTTTTGCATACTGCTAACTAATTATCCCAATAGTTTTTGTTGAAGAGACTGCTTTTTCTCCATCGTATATTTTTAGTGACTTTGTCAAAGACAAGTTGGTTACAGTTGTGTGGCTTCATATCTGGGTCCTCTATTCTGTTCCACTGGTCTTCATGACTGTTTTTGTGCCAGTACCATGCTGTTTTTATCGTTATTGCTTTGTAATATAGTTTGAAGTCAGGTATCGTGATACCTCCTGCATTATTCTTTTGACTGAGTATTGCCATGGCTATTCGTGGCCTCTTGTATTTCCATATAAATTTCACGGTAGATTTTTCAATCTCTATAATGTCATTGGAATTTTGATGGGAATTGCATTAAACATGTAGATTATTTTGGGAGTATAGACATTTTTACTATGTTGATTCTACCAATCCATGAGCATGGGAGATCTCTCCACTTTCTATAGTCTTCCTCAGTCTCTTTCTTCAGAAGTTTATAGTTTTCCTTGTAGAGGTCATTCACATCCTTTGTTAGGTTTACACCTAGGTATTTGATTTTTTTTGAGGCTATTGTAAATGGAATTGATTTAATATATTCTTTTTCAGTTTGTTCATTATTGGTATATAGAAATGCTAATGATTTTTCTATGTTGATTTTATATCCTGCTACCTTGCTGTAGCTATTGATGATGTCTAGAAGCTTCTGAGTAGAGTTTTTTGGGTCTTTAAGGTATAGGATCATGTTGTCTGCAAATAGGGATATTTTGACAGTTTCTGTACCTATTTGTATTCCTTTTATTCCTTCCTCTTGCTTAATTGCTCTGGCTAGGAATTCCAGTACTATGTTGAATAGGAGTGGAGATAGTGGGCAACCTTGTCTAGTTCCTGATTTTTTTGTTGAGGATTTTTGCATCAATGTTCATTAAGGAGATTGGCCTATAGTTCTCCTATTTGGAGGTGTCTTTGCCTGGTTTGGGATAAGTGTAATACTGGCTTCATAAAATGTGTTAGGTAGTTTCCTTAACTTTCTATTTTGTGGAACAGTTTAAGGAGGGTTGGTGTCAGTTCTTCTTTAAAGGTCTGGTAGAATTCAGCAGAGAATCCATCAGGACCTGGACTTTTCTTTTTGGGGAGACTCTTGATTGCTGCTTCAATTTCATTTTGTGTTATAGATCTATTCAGGTGATTAATATCCTCTTGATTCAGTTTTGGATGATCATATGTATCTAGAAATCTGTCTATTTCTTTAAGATTTTCAAATTTATTTGAATATAGGTTCTCGAAGTAGTCTCCGATGATTTCCTGGACTTCCATGGTGTTTGTTGTTATCTCCCATTTTGCATTCCTGATTCTACTAATTTGGGTTTTTTCTCTCCTAATTTTAGTCAGGTTTGCCAGGCGTCTGTCGATCTTGTTTATTTTTTCAAAGAACCAACTTTTTTTCATTAATTCTTTGTATGGTTTTTTTGGTTTCTATTTCGTTGATTTCAGCTCTTATTTTTATTATTTCTCTCCTTCTATTTGTTTTGGGATTTGCTTGTTCTTGTTTTTCTAGGAGTTTGAGATGTATCGTTAGGTCATTGATTTGGGATCTTTCAGTCTTTTTAATATATGCACTCATGGCTATAAACTTTCCTCTCAGGACTGCCTTTGCTGTGTCCCATAGGTTCCGGTAGGTTGTGTTTTCATTTTCATTGACTTCCAGGAGCTTTTTAATTTCCTCCATTATTTCATCATTGACCTATTTTTCATTAAGTAATGAGTTATTCAGTTTCCAGCTGTTTGCTTGTTTTTTGTCTTTACTTTTGTTGTTGAGTTCTAGTTTTATTGCATTGTGATTAGATAGTATGCACAGTATAATTTCTGTTTTCTTACATTTGCTGAGGCTTGCTTTGTGCCCTGGGATATGATCTATTTTAGAGAAGGTTCCATGGGCTGCTGAGAAGAATGTATATTGTGTAGAGGTTGGATGAAATGTTCTGTAGACATCTACTAGGTCCATTTGATCTATTGCATATTTTAGATCTTGAATTTCTTTATTGATTTTTTGTTTGGATGACCTATCTATTGATGATAATGAGGTGTTAAAGTCTCCTACAACCACTGTGTTGGAGTTAATATATGCTTTTAGATCCTTCAGGGTATGTTTGATGAAATTGGGTGCATTGACATTGGGTGCATATAGGTGATAATTATTATTTCCTTTTGGTGTATTTCCCCTTTTATTAGTATGGAATGTCCTTCTTTATCTCGTTTGATCAATGTAGTTTGAAGTCTACTTTGTCAGAGATAAATATTGCTGCTCCTGTCTGGTTTTTGGGGGCCATTGGCTTGGTAAATCTTCTAGCCTTTCATCCTAAGCCTATGCTTATTTCTTTTGGTGAGATGGGACTCCTGTAAGCAAGAAATTGTTGAATCTTCCTTTTTAATCATTTCGTCAAACAGTGCCTTTTGATGGGTGAATTAAATCCGTTAACATTAAGTGTTAGTACTGATTGGTATGTGGTGATTCCTGTCATTTTTGTTGTCTTAGTTGTTTAAAGGTTTGATTGTGTGTACCTAAGTTGAGGTTAATCCCTACTTTCTTGCTTTTTCTTTTCCTGTAGTTTGGTGCTGCCTGTCCTTTCATGGTTATGTTGGGTTTCACTTTCTGTGTGCAGAATCCCTTGAAGAATCTTTTGTAGTGGTGGCTTTGTGGTCACATATTGTTTTAGTTTCTGCTTATCATGGAAGACTTTTATTGCTCCATCTATTTTGAATGATAGTTTTGCTGGGTAGAGTATCCTGTGGTTGAAGTTATTTTCATTCAGTGCCCAGAAGATCTCTCCCCAAGCTCTTCTTGCTTTTAATGTTTCTGTTGAGAAGTCTGCTATGATTTTGATGGATCTGCCTTTGTATGTTATTTGTTTTTTCTCTCTTACAGCCTTCAATATTATTTCCCTAGTTTCTGAACTTGTTGTTTTAATGATGATGTGTTGTGGGGTAGTTCTATTTTGGTCTGGTCTGTTTGGTGTTCTGCAGTCCTCTTGCATCTGTATGGGAATATCTTTCTCTAGATTTGTGAAAATTTTGTTATTATTTTGTTGAATATATTACTCATTCCCTTTGCTTGCACCTCTTCTTCTTCAATGCCCATTATTCTCAGGTTTAGTCTTTTGATGGAGTCAGTGATTTCTTGCATTTTCTTTTCATAGGTCTTGAGTTGTTTAATAGTTCTTTGGTTTTTTCCTTTAATTACCATTTCATCTTCAAGTTCTGAGATTCTGTCTTGTGTTTGTTCTATTCTGCTGGATTGGCCCTCCGTTTTGTTTTGCAATTCTGTTTTGTTCTTTTTTCTGAGGTTTTCCATGTCCTGGGTTATTTCTTCTTTAATGTTGTGTATTTTTGTCCTGAGTTCATTTATCTCTTTATTAATCATGTTGTTTGTTTCACTTTGGTGTTTTATACAGTGCTTTTATGGTTTCTTTTATGTCTTCTTGTGGTTTTTCAAATTCTCTATTTTTGTTGTCTTGGAATTTCTTGAGTGTCTCCTGTACATTTTGGTTGACGGTATCTAGTATCATCTCTATAAAATTCTCATTGAGTACCTGTAGTATTTCTTCTTTTAGATTATTCTTGTGGGCTTCATTGGGTTCTTTGGCATAGTTTATCTTCATTTTGTTGGGGTCTGGATCTGAGTATCTGTTTTCTTCATTTCCCTCTGGTTCCTGTACTAATTTTTTGCTGTGGGGAAACTGCTTTCCCTGTTTTTTCTGTCTTCCCATCATTGTCCTTGGTGTTGTTATTGTCCCTGTACTGTGTGCAATTAACTTTTTTCTGGTATGTAATAGTAGCACTAGTGATATTTAGAATGGAAGGGTGAGAGGAGATGGAAAGCAAAGAAGTTAAAGGAAAAGGGAAAAACAAATAAACAAGTAGAAAAAAAAACAATGCAAAGAAAGAAACAAAAGTTTCAAAGATATAAACAGGGAGAGACAGTGTACTATTCAACCACAAACTCAAAAGGCATTAGAGAGACAGAGGATTGAAAATAAAAAATAAAAAAATAAGAATAAAAAGAAAAATAAAAAATAAATAAATGAAAAGAAAATATATATAAAAATATAAATAAAAAATAAAGTAAAAAATAAAGAAAATCTCCAAGTTCAAATGAAATTTTGGTGTCCATCCCTCAGCCTCCAATCCTGGAGATGGTGCCTCAGATGTTGTACTGTAGTTGTCTCATCAAAGGGGAAAAATAAAATAAACCAAAACCATACAAAACAACAACAAAAAACCCCACAAAGTATCCCAGTTTCAAATGCAATACAGTTTCACTAAGTTTTTCAGCATGAGGGCCTTGTTTGGTTGTTGTCTCATCAAAGGTAGGGAGAGTGAAAAGAGAAAAAAAAAAAAAGAGTCTGGAGACAGGTCTGTGAATGGCTATCTGCGGCTGTGGCTTGCCTGCCTGCTGCTGTCAGCCTGCTGTTGCTGGTGCGTTATTCATGCAGATCTCAGGAGTGAGGTTAACACTCCCCTGGCCCTGCAGGCTTTGTTTACTCAGAGTTCTCCTGTGTGTGAGCCTCTGCTACAAGCTTTCCCCTTTCCAAGCACACTGGGGGAGGTGACACTGCACCCGCTTTCTCAGGCCTGCGTGTTTGTTTACAGCTCACGTGGGAAGTGGGTCTTCCCCCCTCTCCTGTGGAGTTTTCCTCCCTCCGCCACTCTCACAAGCTTTCCCGCTCCTTGTTGCTGGGTGCTCCCGCCCTCTCCAGCCAGGCCCGGCTTGTTTATTTACAGTTCGGGGAGAGATTCCCCCTCCCCCCTTTGGTGTTCAGGGAGCCCTACCCTCTTTGCTACATGTCTTTATTCTGATTGCTTATTACTCAGTTTCTCTTTTTTTCCCTGGGTGGGGGTCGGCCTGTCCAGGGGGCTATGCTGCTCTGGCCCAGCGTTGTCTGTGGGAGCACCATGGTACCGCTGAGCTCACCTTGTGGTCCGCGTCTTCCCAATCGGTCTGGGAGTGCGCGTCTGGCGGCTGCCTGGGGGCCCTCCTGGTTGCTCCATTTAACGTGAAGTGGACGTGCTCTGTGCAGGCTGGAGGTGTGGAGAGGACAAAGTTTTGCCTGTTTTCGGTGGTTTTGTCTGTAAGTTGTATCTCCAGTGTCTCTCCAAGATTTTACTTTTGAGGCACACTTTTGCTTCCTCCCTCTAGCCGCCATCTTGGAATCTCGAACTTAATTTTTTGACATCCTAAATTTGAATTCTTTTTGGAAGCTTCCTGTCTTATAATTCCTTTTTTTCATCAACTTATTAAGTTAATAAATGTAGTTCTTTGATAGCTTATAATTTTAATAGAGTTTAGAGCAAGAGCCAAGTTGTTGGTATCATACTTCTTAATTTCAAAATATATTGTAAAGCTGTAGTAATCAACACAGTATGGTGCTTAGTCTTGGTACATGGGAGCCTGAAGTGGGACGATCACTTGAGCCCTGGAATTTGAGACTGTTAGGTCTATGTGGCTGGTGTGCTGTGTGTGAAAGATTTCATAAAGGCTGGAGTTAAAGCGAAGATGAAGTTTTATTCCTTTTCTAAGGGTGGAAAGGGGCCAGACACTATAGGCAGTATTGGCTCCATGGGGTAATTGATGAGTTTTTAAGGGTTTTTGTGAGGCAGGATTGTAGAAACACAGCTGAGGAAGTGGAATGGCTAGTTGTTGGTCCTTTTGATAGATGATGGAGTGTGCATCCCTGATAAGACTGGCATGGTTTGACTTGGAGGCATGTTCTCAGAGGTTCTGGGTACTCTGGTTTCTCAGACTAAAACAGAGAAGTCCCTAATGGGGTCTGAAAACGATAAACAGAATTAAGTTGGAGTGTTCCCAAGATGGAATTCAGATACAGAGTGGGTTATGTCGGCCTGTTTGTCAAGCAACATAGTGAGGCCTTGTGTCAAAGTCCATAAACAAAAGCAGTTCGATATTGGGCATAAAAACAGGCATGTAGACCAATGGAATCGAATAGAGAACATACAAACAAACTCTGTTTGGCTTGGCTTAAATATGTCTCCCAGGGATTCATGTGTTAGAAGGTTGGTTCCTAGTACAGTGATGTTAAAAGGTGGTGGGACCTTTAAGGGGCAGGGCTTAGTGGGCATTGTTAGGTCTTCCTGAGAGCTCCACTCCCGGAGTTGATTAAGGTAGTTCTCAGGCTGTGAGTTAATTCTTGTGGAAGCATTGTTATAAAAGATCAAGCCTAGCTGGCAGAGTGGCTCAAGAGGTAGAGTGCCTGCCTAGCAAGTGTAAGGCCCTGAGTTCAAACCCAAAGAAATAAAAAAAAAAAGAGCAAAGATCAAGCCTAGTCACTCTCCAACTTCCCTTCCTTTCTTCGTTCCATGTGCTCTCTCCTTTTCCCATGTGCTTCCTATTGTACTGCCATTATGACTTCCTCAGAGACAGAACCCATAGGTCTGCCTGATCTCAGACTATTAACCTCAAAAGTTGTGAGCTAAATAAACCTCTTTTCTTCATAAGTACTTAGCTTTAGGTATTTTGCTATAGCAATGAAAAACGAATACAGCAGTCAACCTATTTTTACAAATGAGCTAAAAATACACAATGGGGAAAGGATAGTATTTTCAATATATGTATGGTATTTTCACATGCAAAAGAGTGAAACTGGACTCTTATTATACACCATACACAAAAATCAGCTTAAAATTGAATAAAGATTTTAGAACATATTATCTGAAAATTTAAGCCTCCTAAAGGAAAACATAGAGAAAAAGATTCTTAACAGTGGCTTTGGCAGTGATTTCTTAGACAAGAACACAAAAACACAGGCAAAAATAGATGACTGGGACTATATCAAAGTCAAATACTTCTGCACACCAAAAGAAATAATCAACAATCACCAAAATGAAAAACAATCTTTTGAGGCAGAGGAAGTACTTGGAAATCATATATCTAGTAAAGGATTAATATTCAAAATATGTAAGGAAATCCTTCACTTAATAGCAACCACTACCACCGCTGCCACAACAAATTGGTTAAATAAGGAATTGAGTAAATGTTTCTCAAAAGAAGACATGCATAGCCAGGTGGCACATGCTTGTAATCCCAGCACTTGGGAGGCTGAAGCAGGAGACTCATGAATTCAAGACCAGTATCAGTGACATGGCAAGATCTTGTCTAAACTCCCCCTCAAAAGAAAGTATATAGCTACTCAGGAGGTGGAGAACAGGAGGATCATGGTTCGAACCTAGCCCAGGCAAATAGTTTGCAAGAACCTATCTCAAAAAAACCCATCACTCCAAAGGGCTGGTGGAGTTCCTCAAGATGTAGATCCTGAGTTCAAACCCCAGTACTGCAAAAAAAAAAAAAAAGCATAGATGTGGTTAATAGGTACATGAAAAAGTTCTCAACATAATCATAAGGGAAATACAAATCAAAACTACAGTGATATATCACCTCACAACCATTAAATGGCTGTTATAAAAAAGATAAGTATTGGTAAGGGTATGGAGAAAAGAGAACCCTTGTAAACTGCTGGTGGGAATATAAATTGGTGCAGTGTGGTGGTTCCTCAAAAAATTTAAAATAGAACTATCATATGTTCTACCAATCCCACTTCTGGGCATATATCCAAAGGGATTACAATCAGGACCTCAAAGATATCGCTGCATTCCCATGTTTATTATAGTATTATTCTCAGTAGTCAAGACTGAACAGCTAAATGTTCATCTACAGATGAATGGATAAAGAAAATGTGTCATATAAGTACAATGGAATATTATTTAACCTAAAAAATGAAGGAAATTCCCCCTTCCTGGAAGATAAATGTTGGGGATATTATACTAAGTGAAGTAAGCCAGGCATAGAAGAGCCAATATTTCATGATGCCAGTTACATATGAAATCTAAAATAGTCAAACTCACAGAAGCAGAAAGTTGTATTGTGGTTGTCTTGGGCTGTGAGAAGGGGAAAACAGGGAAGGATTGGTCAGAGTACAACATTTCATATATGCAAAATTAATAAGTCCTAGAGATACACTACACTGTAGTAGTGCCTATATTGTAATGTATAGTTTGGCATCAGAGTAGATCTTATGTTCTTATCACATACAGGAAATAAATGGATGGTGGGAAGAAATTTGGGAAGTGATGAATCTATTAATTGCTTTGACTATAGTGATAGTTTCATGGAAATATATAGTAGCTGTGGTTTAAAGGTTTATCTGCCTTCCAATACAACTTAGATGATTTAAAATAGAGCATGTTAAAAGTTGTATAGTTCTCATTTGAATAGTTTATTTCTTCTTTTTTTGTCTTCTGTTTACCCTTGATATAAAGAAAGAAATAATTGTATCAATTGTACATTTCCTTATTTTTATTTTGATTCTCTTAATGTTGATTCAGTCTTTGCTGGGAAATGTCCCATTAAAAGTAAAACACTTATATCAAATGATAGCTCTTTAATCCTCATGCTAATCTGATGGTTATAAGAGAGAAAAATGGATGGGTTAGACAGCAAGGGCTCTTGTTGCTCTTTCTTTTTTTTTTTTTTTTTTCATTTTTCTTTTATTATTCATATGTGCATACAAGGCTTGGTTTATTTCTCCCCCCTGCCCCCACCCCCTCCCTTACCACCCACTCCACCCCCTCCCGCTCCCCCACTCAATACCCAGCAGAAACTATTTTGCCCTTATCTCTAATTTTGTTGTAGAGAGAGTATAAGCAATAATAGGAAGGAACAAGGGGTTTTGCTGGTTGAGGTAAGGATAGCTATACAGGGCATTGACTCACATTGATTTCCTGTGCGTGGGTGTTACCTTCTAGGTTAATTCTTTTTGATCTAACCTTTTCTCTAGTTCCTGGTCCCCTTTTCCTATTGGCCTCAGTTGCTTTAAGGTATCTGCTTTAGTTTCTCTGCATTAAGGGCAACAAATGCTAGCTAGTTTTTTAGGTGTCTTACCTATCCTCACCCCTTCCTTGTGTGCTCTAGCTTTTATCATGTGCTCATTGTCCAATCCCCTTGTTGTGTTTGCCCTTGATCTAATGTCCACATATGAGGGAGAACATACGATTTTTGGTCTTTTGAGCCAGGCTAACCTCACTCAGAATGATGTTCTCCAATTCCATCCATTTACCAGCGAATGATAACATTTCGTTCTTCTTCATGGCTGCATAAAATTCCATTGTGTATAGATACCACATTTTCTTAATCCATTCGTCTGTGCTGGGGCATCTTGGCTGTTTCCATAACTTGGCTATTGTGAATAGTGCCGCAATAAACATGGATGTGCAGGTGCCTCTGGAGTAACAGTCTTTTGGGTATATCCCCAAGAGTGGTATTGCTGGATCAAATGGTAGATCGATGTCCAGCTTTTTAAGTAGCCTCCAAATTTTTTTCCAGAGTGGTTGTACTAGTTTACATTCCCACCAACAGTGTAAGAGGGTTCCTTTTTCCCCGCATCCTCGCCAACACCTGTTGTTGGTGGTGTTGCTGATGATGGCTATTCTAACGGGTGAGGTGGAATCTTAGTGTGGTTTTAATTTGCATTTCCTTTATTGCTAGAGATGGTGAGCATTTTTTCATGTGTTTTCTGGCCATTTGAATTTCTTCTTTTGAGAAAGTTCTGTTTAGTTCACATGCCCATTTCTTTATTGGTTCATTAGTTTTGGGAGAATTTAGTTTTTTAAGTTCCCTGTATATTCTGGTTATCAGTCCTTTGTCTGATGTATAATTGGCAAATATTTTCTCCCACTCTGTGGGTGTTCTCTTCAGTTTAGAGACCATTTCTTTTGATGAACAGAAGCTTTTTAGTTTTATGAGGTCCCATTTATCTATGCTATCTCTTAGTTGCTGTGCTGCTGGGGTTTCATTGAGAAAGTTCTTACCTATACCTACTAACTCCAGAGTATTTCCTACTCTTTCTTGTATCAACTTAAGAGTTTGGGGTCTCATATTAAGATCCTTGATCCATTTTGAGTTAATCTTGGTATAGGGTGATATACATGGATCTAGTTTCAGTTTTTTGCAGACTGCTAACCAGTTTTCCCAGCAGTTTTTATTGAAGAGGCTGCTATTTCTCCATCGTATATTTTTAGCTCCTTTGTCAAAGATAAGTTGCTCATAGTTGTGTGGCTTCATATCTGGATCCTCTATTCTGTTCCACTGGTCTTCATGTCTGTTTTTGTGCCAGTACCATCTTGTTGCTCTTTCCATCAATGGTTTAAACCTTAGCTCCTTTTGAAATTAAAATTTGATCATTAATGTTTGGATTTTGAAGTTCCTTTTAAGGCCAGGGACTTTATTTAGTATCTCAGAGTCTGTTTTGTTTTACTGGTAAAAATAATCATTGGCATCTTTAGTTTATTTAAATATTCTATAGGTTTGAAATGTTGATAATAAATTGTTGCCTTTTATTGAGTACTTAATTTTCTTCCATTTCAAACATGTATACATTTTAAACATTTTCATTTAATACTCTAGTAAACTGTGAGGTAGGTTGTATTATTCTCGTTTTATAGTTGAAGAAATTTAGGCATATAAGGGTAAATAGTTTTCCTAGAATCACATGGCTAGTCAGTGAAAGGGCTAGAATTTGAACTCATATCTGTCTTGATTCTAACGCATACGTTCTCTTTTGAAATGGAACACTGCTTATTTTATTCCCTTGCCTGTTACTGTAGTTTTAAAAGCTGTTACTCTTTTTTTTTTTTTTTAAAGATTTTTCCCCATGGAAGGTGTTACAATTTGCTTTATGCATCAATTGATGTTTGGAAGTGTAACTAGAGAGGTGCTTCTATGTTAGCAGTACTAATATTTTAAATATGAGAAACAATTGAAGAAATACTTAAAAGCTTTGATTGCTTTTTCATTTATCTAAAATTATGCAGGTATATTAAAAGTATAATTAATACCTTTTATCTGCTAGTGAATATGCTAAAGACTTGTTGGGTTTCTTTTTTTTTTTTTTAAACATTGTAAATCATGAGTTTAGTTTAAAAATACGTAAGTTTTGAAAATACATGCTATATAATATCAAAACTATCTGGCAATGACTTTCCAGTTCTGCCAACATTTCCATAATGCATTCCTGTTAGCAATACTGTTGTATACTGTGGGAGGCAGAGGGTGCTCTGAAACAGTTAAAGTTAGTGAACAGGGGCCACACCTCAACATAAGTTGTGTTACAATTAGAAATTAGTCACAGAAAGCTAAGTCTACCACAGACATCTTCACATTTACACTATCTCATTTCTTCTGCATCCCATCTCCTAATAACCCTTCATCCTACACAGCAATTCCTTTTCTCCCATGTGTCCCACTGGTACAACACAAGATTGTGTGTCAGTAAACTATCTTCATTTGTGGAGAAAACTCAAAATGTGATCAAATAATAAAAGCTCACCAGATTTAAAATTTAGTGCTCTAAAAATGTAAGTAACTTCTTGTCAGTTGCCCAAAAGCATTCTTTGTTTCTTTTCCAAGATGATGATGACTCTTCATATATTTCCTTTTTCCATATGGGCACCTTGGCTTTTAAAGTATCTGTGGCATAGCTCACAGCTTCAAGGGATGCAGCCCTGTGGGCTGAGGACACAGCAATAATTATGCTTGCTTCTGACACTGGAACCAAGCCAAGTCGATGGAACACTGCTATGTGTTTAACTGGCCATTTCTGCCTAATATCACTATAAATTTTTCTGATTTTATTTTCTGCCACTGGTAGGTATGCTTCATATTCTAAACTAATGACCTTTTTTGCCTTCAAAGTTATTTCTTGTAGTCCCTACAAGTAGGGATATTGCACCACAAAGGGGAGAAATCACCAACTGTGAGACTTCATCTACTGAAAGATTCTCAGCAATGAATTTTATTATGTCTTTGGGTTTCTCTTCAACTTCATCCATATCATTCCTAGATGGCTTAAGAGTTCTACCCTCCACTAATGGGGGGATAATGGCAATTTCCTCTCCTGGTTGAAGCAGGAGGAGTTGATCTCCAGGTTTGACATATTCTTGACGAACAGCAAATATCACTTGATTTCTAACATCAGCCAATCTGCGATGTCGAGCTTCTATTTCGTTCCACAGCTGCAATGCTTTTATTTCTTGTGACACAGAGATAGTCTCTGATCGAACTCCTGCTATTTCAGCACTTGTTGCAAAATACAATACTTTAATTTGGCATCGCGGAACCATCCCTAGAGCACCCCAGAGTTGGATCAGAACTGCACTGGATGCGCAGCCCAGAGAGTAGGCCCCTGAGGATGGCGCTTCTTCTTAATCCCCGTCCCCGTCTTTTTGGGTTTCTATTTATTTTTTGGTGGTAGTGGGGTTTGAACTTGGGGCTTTGCACTTGCTAGGCAGGCACTCTACCACTTGAGCCATCTCCCTTTTTGCTTTAGTTAGTTTTGGAATAAAGACTCCCATTTATGTCCAGGCTGGCCTGGACTGATCCTATTTACTCCTGCATAGCTGGGACACTGGGATGACAGGTGTGCACTACAACACCTTACTTTTTATTAGTTGAGGTGTGATGTCCCCAACTTTTTCGCCTTGCTGGCTTTGAACCGAATCTTCCCAATTTCTGCCTCTCTAGTAACTAGAATTACAGGTGTGAGCCACTGTGCTTTGCCAGGTTTCTGTAGTCTTTTTAAACCAGAATGGGCAACAGATAGCTTAAACCCTGTGATAAGTATGTTGTCTTAGAAAAATAATTTTTAAATACTTATACTTTGAAACTTTCTTGGGACATACCTGAAATATAGATAGCCTCCTAAGATTCTGCTTTGAGGTTTCATGAAGACTCAATATGTACTGTGACTGTACAGGAGACATTTCAGTTTCATGGTATTATCAGTTGTATTCAGTAAAATTGGCTATTTATAAATTTAATTAAAAGTTTCTAGGAAGTTAAAGTAGTTTGTATAGACATCATGACTCAAAGGATTTAGTGTATGTTTATACTATTTATTTGAGGAAGGGATAGTTATGACCTGAACTGAAATAAAGTGATGCCCATAGTTATAAGGACCTAAGCATAGTATTTTAAAGAAATACTGGAAATTTTTCAACATGAAGTTTTTAAGTGTATCTAGCTAAAAGTCACTAAAGCTAGCTCATTTCTTACACTGTATTGTAATGAATTAATTTTTTGTTTCTCTGTGTGATTTTTAGCTTAGTTTACTGGATTGTCCAATAACTGGGATTAGCCGGCCTATATCTTTGGAAGCAACAGTTCTTTGTCCAACAGTACAGTTTTCCTTTCACTTTTCTCTTCCAGTCTTTGGGAATCACACTTCTAAGGTTAAACATTCCTTATGGGATAACATGATGCAGTAGGAGGTATCCAGAATTTCAAGTTAGAAGATAGGAGTTTAAATACCAAGTGTATTACAACTAACTATATGATTCTGGACCAGTCAATTACCCTTTCTCAGCCTCAGTATCCTTATATAAAGGAAAGGGATAAAAAATTCATACATCATAAGGCTTAATACTGTTATAAGTGATACTAATAGATGAATGTCAATTTAATGTACTACTGAACTTTATACAGGTTTTTACAATTTTGCAAACTACTTTTCCAAGTGGTCTTAACATTAACATGGTTGCTGAGTTCTAAGAGGGTGTGTGTGTGTGTGTGAGTGTGAGTGTGTGTGAGAGAGAGAGGGAGAGAGAGAGCCAAAAGGAAGCTATATTTTTTTTATGATCCTGTATCAGAAGTCATTTTTAGTATCATTTCTGATATTTCTGCTGTACTGTGTTAGTTGAAACCATCAAAGTTCTCTCCTACTGTCAAGAGAGAACATGACTTCTCTCAGTTGGAGGAGGTCTATGACACTGTAAAAGAAAACATATGAGATGGTTTAAGTATTTGGGGTGGCCATATAGTATACTATAGTATAGTATACTATAACTCCTAAGGAAAGTTGTTTGAAGGTGGTGTTCTAAGAAAGCATTTCCTTTCTTGATGAAAGGGAAGTGATTTTCCTGGCAAGATCCTTTGTTTCATATAATTCCTTTCTATCTTTTTTTTTTTGACAGATAACTTTTGAATTTAATAGATTGCAATAACCTGTATAAACACTAATTTAAAACGTCTTCACTAAACACCTCAGATAACAGCTTCCCATCTTTTTACCAAGAGCACCTCTATTATTAAAGACTGCCCAAAATGGAATCAGCTTATTTAGGCTTTTAAACAAAGAAATCTAAAGCTGCCAATCATCGCTTCTAATTAGCATGAGACAATCAGGTTAAAACCCTGTAATGTAAGTAAATACAACTTTTAAAAGCTTTGTTTAACTTATACATTATAACTGAGGGGATTTGTTGGCCTCAGGCTGGTAATCAGGTCTACATGTCAAATATAAATATACAAGTACACAAAAATGAACAATGTAACATATAAAAAATGATAAATAATATGTAATTCTGGATATTCAAGGAGAACAGCACCTAATTCCCATGAGCATACAATGCAGTGAGGATACAGACACAGACATAAATCACTGACCCACAAGGGAGAACTAAAAAAGGCTGGAGGAAGAGTCCTGTGCCTTAGAGATAATGACAGAAAGGACATCTGCAGGCTTTGCAGACCTAGTAGCATCCAGGCCAGTGAATGTCATTGTGTGTGCAGAACGTGCTTCAAGGCTGGAGGGAACATGGGCCAAGACAATGAGCCACAAACTTATCCAACAGCGGAGTATTTGTTTTGGGTAAATGGATTTAATATAGGAGGAGACTATATAAAATGGAGAAAGGAGAAGTTCATCTAAAAGGGCAAACACCTTTCCCACACAGAGGCTCCATATGCTTTTTGCAGAAGTTAAGTGGCTGAGGACCACTCTGCAGGTTGCCCCAACCCTGAGGCTCTTGGAATCAAACCCATGGGCAAGAACCTTCCTAAGGAAACTGTTTCTGTACAAAAAAAGTAAAGCATCACAAGCAAACAAAACTCAAAACTAAGAGACAATCAAAGTAAACTATCTTTAACCCCTTGTACTTTGCCAGTACACTAATTGTCCCACTACTGAGGCAGTGTTGGCTCATTCCTTACACCAACTTACTACATCATGCTAATACATTCCCCCTCAAAATGAGTAATGATGCAAAATATAAACTTGCCCCAAATAAAAACCAGCATCAACCTAAGGATCCTAGCATATCTTAACTCTTTTCTCTTCCATTTACAAATTATCTGTACTCTGTATTGCTTTAGAAGCATTACATTGCTGCATTAGATTTCTCTTCTTGAGGTAGTTCAAAGTCTTGAAGCACAGCAACTTTTAAGTATTTTTCTATGCTACCATGGATGAGTAGTTATAATAAAAACTCTTTTCCCCCTGATTCTGAGACTACTTTAATTTTTCCCTTAGATCATAAGCTAATATAACGATTGGAAACAAAAAAATGAAGTCATATAAAAATAAATTTAAAATCAAGCAAAAACAAAACCAACAAAAAAATTAAAACAAAGAATCACACTAACAGTCTAAATTCTGTCGAAGACAAAACACTTACTTGGCTTATCAAACCTATAGACTTTTTATAAAGTCAGTGCTTGGGAGGCTGAGGCAAGAGGATCCAGAGTTCAAAGCCAGCCTGGGCTGCATAGCAAAACGCTGTCTCACAAAAAAGCACAAGAAATTAATAGCTCATAAAACCGGGGAAAATTCTAGGTTGCAACAAAAAACTAACATCATCTCATTCACCAGCAAAATGCCCTGTAATAATGCTATTTCAGAAATGATAGTTACTGAGTTTTTGTCTATAGCTTTTGGTTTCTACTTTAATTATAAATTGCATAGAGGAGATTGTAAAATGAGTTGTATTTTAAAAACAATTTAGGAAACTAAATTACTGCTGTTCTGCTTTGCACGTTGTCATTGCTCATTTTGCTATTCTTATGTTCATTGTTGATAACCCTTAATTTTTTTCATTTCATTAGATTTGTGTCATGCCATTTTTTTGCAGTGATTTGGATTAGATACTAAGTGAGTTTAGTTTGAAAAGCATAGAACCACATCTAAAGATAGCCTGGTATAATAATTTATATTATTCATCATTCTGACTTTGAAATAAGAATACTCCCTTTACAACGTCATTACTGAATCAAAGATAGACTCTATGAAATAGTGAGCCTGACATGTAAAGGACTCATATTACTTTAGCTTTTATTTGTTGGTACTGGGGTTTGAACTTAGCCTTGCGCTTGCAAGGCAGGTACTACCCAGCTTGAGCCATACCTTCAGCTCTCTTTTTGTCTTAATAGGTTTTTTTTTATTCATTTATTCACATGTTCATTACCTTGTTTGGGTCATTTCTCCCTCCGTCCTCCTCCCCCCTCTCTCCCCCCTCCTTCCTTCACTTCCAGGCAGAACCTGTTCTGCCCTTATCTCTAATTTTGTTGAAGAAAAGACATAAGCATAATAAGGAAGACAAAGCGTGTTTGCTAGTTGAGTTAAGGATAGCTATACAGAAAGATTCCTAGCATTGCTTTCATGTACAAATGTGTTACAACTCATGTTGATTCATCTCTAACTTTTTTTTTTTTAATCTCATCTGCTAGTGAATTATGGCTGAGATGTTACCTCTACTTTCTGTTTGCTAGCAGGGGGCTTTTTATAGAAAACATTGCATTTCCTGAATCTACCTGTGCATATCATATAGAAATAGGGGGCAAATTTCTTATTCTAATAGAAACAGCATTTATTGGATCATAAAACGGACTTTAAAAACTTCTCATCACACTTGGATATATAGGTTTTAAAAAAATAGTTATTTTTAGAGGAAACCTAGAATTATATAGTCCTTACTAGTTGTGACAAAAAAGACTGTAATGTTATTTTTGGCAAGTCAGGAGATATGAGCTTAGCTGTGTTGGTTGAAAGTCAGCTTTGAGAATTTACCTCCATTAGAACTTCCCCTTTCCACTTTCTCCCCAGTTAGAGTTTTCCTATTTCAGCTAGATAGCTAGATAGAGTTTAATACTGTACCTTTATTCCAATACCATTAATCTCTAGAGAGTGTCTCTTGCAAACTGCTGTTCCGTTGACTAAATGTGCATTTTAGTTACATGAATGGAGAAAAGAGTTTCATCCCCTGCTACATCTATGTTCATTAAGGCTAAAGAGAGCATGAAAAAATTAAATCCGCCAGCAAGCAGTCTTGGAATTTTGAGTTTTTTTCTTCTTTTCCTCTTTACACAGTTAGATGCTACATTATAAAATTGCAAAACACATTTTAAAATTATAATTTTATTTGCCCAACCTTGTAGAGGCCTTAATGAGCATGAGATAGGATAAGTTGGAGATTTATTTCACAAATTAGACTACTATTCTGTAATTAATTGATGAAAAGCTGTTATCTATATGTGACTCAGTGAGAACTGTCAAAAGTCTGTATTCATTTAGAAAGGCCTTAGGTCTAAAGATAGTACTTTTAAAGAAAGTCCAACTCTGCTGATTAATTTCATTTTTGTTATTCTTTTAGTTTTTACTAAACGCTAGGCATTCTGCTATGAAAATTTTTCTCAAATTCCCACTTTAGATATGAAAAAATTGAGGCCAGAGAGAATGAGTAACATGCAGAAAATCGTATGATTAGGACCCCAGGACTGTGGTCCCCAGTGCTCAGTCAGGTCCTTAAATGGGTTAAATTCTATTCAGTGGGAGACTGACATGTTAAAAGCCCAATAATACATGTAAAATGAAGAAAAAACAAAATGGGTTAAAATTTTAAAATAAAGTATTATTTAGTAGAACACAGAGGAAGAAGGGACTAATTTGGACCAGGAGAAAAAGGGAAAAAAATATTTATTCTCTACTACTTCTCTATTGGTTAAATGTTTCTTCCTGACTTTTCTCATTCTTTTCATAGTGTCACCAGTTTTTCAGTAATCAAGACTTAAAATCTTTGATGTTTTAGTTCTCTTCACATTCTTACATTTTATCAGTCTACAAACCCTTGTTAGTTCTTACTCAATAGGCTTTAGCTAACCATCCCCTAATTCATTCCCGCTGTTGTTACCTTAATCTTATCCATCACTGTACCATTTAGGCCAGTGATTATTAACCTTTATTTGACCTAAGAATCATCAAATGGTGCTTTGTAAAAGTACCAAGAGATTTTGATTCATTAGTTTGAGGTTACAGGTGATTCTGATGTGCATCAATGTTGAGAACCACCTATTTAGGGCAGTGATCTTCAGATGTGATCTGGCACCTCTGGAGTGTCTCTAGGACTTTATTAGGGGATCTTCAAAGTCAAAACTATTTTCACAGTTACACAGATATGTCATTTAGCTTTTTCACTGTGTGGATGTTGTGTTGAGGTTGAGGAACAATGACAGGTAAAACTCATAGTGCCTTAGCACAAATTAAGGCAGCGTACTAAACTAAATTAGTAGACTGTGCCTTGTTCACCACCACTACACACTTGTGAAAAAAATCCAGTTTTGCTTAAGAATGTCCTTAATGAATCAATTTAGTTATTAATTTCAATGTTTTATTAATTTGCATGTTTATTAATATTTATTCGACAATGTGGAAAATACTCCTAAGGCAGTTCTACACACTAAAGTATGTTTGTCTCAGAGAGCAAAACTTTTGTAGTTTTAATTATGAGTTAAACTAACTGCACTTTTCATAGAATACCATTTTCATTCAAAAACATGGCTGACAGATACACTGTATTATTCACTTTGATATTTAGCAAAATTTTTCCAACAGATGAACAAACAGAATATTGTTACTGGTAATGATAAAAATTAAACTTTGAAGCAAAAACAAAAATTCAAAAACAATACTAACAATTTTCTGATGAGGTTGATAATTTTTGAAATAAATGAACGTTACAAAGATCCACATTACCAACATTTTCTGCATGACCAGTGGTATTATAGAAAGACCTTCAAAATGCAAGGTAGAACAATACATTTTTATATAGCAAAGCATGAAAAGTTCACTGATATAATTTCAGAGTTTGTAGAGCAAACTTTAAAAAATGACTTATTGAATTTTTGTCTGTTTTCAAAGAAGCGTATCTGCAATTACATGAAAAAGCCATTAAAATACTTCTGTTTCCAGCCATGTATATATGTAAGGCCAGATTATTTTCAGCTACGTCAGCCTAAGCAAGACAGGGTGACACATCGCAGATGTAGAAAGGAGAATATAACTGTCTTCTATTGTGGTTCCCAGACATATAAAACAATGTCACTCTTTTCATTCTTTTGAAATGGAGTTCTTTTTCATTAAGTATGTTAATGTGCAATGAGGTTATTGTTATCTTAAATTATAAATAAGTATATACACACTTAATTAGTTTTAATTTCTGGTATGGTAAATACCATTATATAGCCCACACATATAAAAGCTCTTTGGGAACCTCAATAAATTTTAAGAGTGTAAAGCGATATGTATTAAATTGAGAAAATTTTAGTGGTTCTTTATCAAATAAAGTTTAACCTCTAAATTTGCATTCAAAGCCATCTATAATCTGGCCCTAATGTACTTTCCAACCTATGTATTCTGTTGCTTTAAGATATACTCTGTGGAATATTCATTTGAGTGTGCAGCCAATAACACATTTATTCATTCATGTATTCATTCTACAGACAGAAATACCTGTCTTCATTGAGCTTTTATTCTAATACCATGTTGTCCCATATGGTAAACTCTAGCCACAGGTGGCTATTCACTTTAAATTAAATAAACATAAAGTAAAATTAAAAATTTTATTTTCAATTGCTACATTTCAAGCATTCAAAGTCACATGTGACTAATGGTTATTGTATTAGACAGCAACAGATAGCGAACATGACCACATTGTAGAAAGTTCTTCTTGATAGTGCTACTTTTGCAAATAGTCTAATCTGATTGCCTCTCTGCCAAATCACCTTGCACTTTTTTCCCTCCTCATCACTCCTAATATGCCTCTCCCTGCATTGGATCTCTGTACTACACTCCAGTTCCCTCTTCCAGTTTCCTGGAATGTATACCATCTTGTTGCTTATCAAATACTAAATATTAATTCAAATACTAAATTACTCTAGCTAAGTAAAATTCTTATTTCTAGTTTTATAACACTAGTTTTGTCCTGTGATTTGTTTGTCCTGAACTGTTTCTGACCCCTGGCATATATGAGAGATAGTTATGGGTCTCTCCTACAAGCTCATTAAAGGCCTTGCTTAACCGACTGGCACATTCTAACCATCATATTATAAACAGAAAAAGAAGCAAAACAAAATCAGGGACAGATGGAATAGTTGTTTAATGCATATATTCATTTTACAGTCTTTATTTATACTAAAAAGTCCTCCCAGGCACCTCTGCAAGATGGTTACTATGTCTCAGGAATAAGAATCCTGGGGTTGGTGGAGTGGCTCAAGTGATAGAGCACTTGCCTAGCAAGCGTGAGGCCCTGAGTTCAAACTCCAGTACCACCAAAAAGAAAACAAACAAAAGAATCATATTTCTGTAGATTTTTTTTCTTCAGTCCCAGAATTCTTCTTGGATATCCTATGAACATTTTAGATTCACCATGTCTAAAACTGAACTTCAAGAGGCATGGTTGGCTTCTTTTGGCCAATGATAAGGAAATTTAAGTTTGAAAGAAAAAAAGGTGTGTGTGGAGGCACAATTGATTGAAAATACCTCACTGGGAACCATTGAAGAGATTGGCACTAAATCCTTAGTTTGAAAATTGACAATTTAAAGGAATGAATTAAGCATTTATCCTATGTATAATATTAACTATATAACTATAGTTCAGCGATCAAGTAGTAAGCCTTTATAGAAAATTTCAGCTAACAAATTTTGAAGGAACAATAGAAGATCATCAGTTTGTAATCCCTATTGATTTAGGCAATAATCTTCAATGGATGAATGTTGAATGAAATGTTAAAAGTGATGAGTGTTCTAGTTCTTCCCTAAGTATGTATAAGGCCCCTTGATGCATTTAAATAGTACAGTGCACCTCAATTTGAGTTTGCTCATGATTAGATACAAGAAATACTTTTTGTCAAGCAAAACCACAAATGTATGTTCTTTTCAGAGTGTTCTATCAGAGGGTACATGATGTTGATTTGTCCTATTATTGGTGTTGCTAAGTTTAATCACTTTGTTTAGGGAGTGCCTGCCTGGTTTTCCATTATAATACTCTGTTTTCCCTTTTGAAATTAATAACTATCAAAAAGTATGTGAAGAAGCTGGTGGCTCACACTTATAATCCTAGCTACTTGGAAGGCTGAGGTCAGGAGGATGGTAGTTTGAGGCCAGCCTGGGCAAATAGTTCATGAGATTCCCATCTTCAAAGTAACTATAATAAAATGGACTGGAGTTGTGGCTCAAGTGGTAGAAAACCAGCTTTGCAAGTGTGAAGACTTGAGTTCAAACCTCATTTACACCAAAAAAAAAAAAAAAAAGTATGTGAAAATACTTTGAGACTATGTAATTATCTTGTAACTTCTCAAATTTTCAATCTGTTTTAGCATTTGTTGATGCTTCTTACTTGGATCACTTTAAGGTTGAGTAATCCCTAATTTGAAAATCTGAAATCCAAAATTCAAACCTCTCTTGAACATTGTTGCTTTTTTGTTGCTGTGACAAAAATACCTGAGGAAAAAAACTTACAGGAGGAAAAATTTATTTTGGTTTATGATTTCTGAAGTTGTAGTCCATGGTCAGCTGGCTCCATTCTTTCTGGGCCTGTGGTGAGACAGAACTTCACAGGGCATAGTGTAGCCAAACTGATCAACTCAGGAAGGAGAGAGAGAAAGATGAAGGGGCTAGGACAAGGTATAGCTCCCAAGAACATCCCCTGCCCCCGATCTGTTTACTCCAACTAGACCCCACCTCCAAAGGTCTCCACAGTATCCCAATAATGCCATCAAACTATGACTCCATCAATGGATTAATCTATGGATTATGTCAGAGACTTTTGTGACCCACTCACCTCTCAATGACTGGATCACCAGATAGGGACTAAAACTTCATCACATGAGCCTTTTTTGGAGGGGAACTTTATACCCAAATCATAATAAGCATCCATGACACCACAAGTGGAAAATTTCACACCTGCTCTCATATGATGGGTCACAGTCAAAGTGTAGGTACACTATTTTTAGAAATATTATATAATTTACCTCAGGCTGAGTTTATATGTAAATATAAAAAACAAATGAATTTTATATTTAGATTTGGGTCTCATCCCCAAGTTTTCTCCTTAGGTATATGTAGATATTCTAAAATCCAAAAAGTTCTGAAATCTGAAACATTTTAGATAAGGGATACTCAACTTCTGTTACTATGATGTTTGTCTAATGGTGATTTTCTTTTCCTCTCCTTTACTTCCCTCCTTCTGTCCCTCCCACTCCCTTTTCTTCCTTCCTTCCTTTCCATGTAGCCTGGGCTGGTCTTGAACTCACTATGTGACTCAGTTTGGCTTTGAACTTGTGTTCCTCTGGCCTCAGCCAGGGTCTTGTGCTTGATAGGCATGCACTTTGCCACTTGAGGCACACTTTTAGCCATGTTTGTTTTTAGGTAACTTTTTAAATAGGGTCTCACACTTTTTCCAAGGGCCAGACTCAGATTGTGATCCTTCTAACTATGGCTTCCCATGTGGCTGGCATCATAGGTGCGCTTATTGATTGAGATGCTCTCTCCCATCCCTGACTGGCCTCAGACTGTGATTCTTCTGATCTCTTCCTCCTGACTAGCTGAGATTACAGATGCTAACCACTGTGCTTGACCTCATTTGTTTTGATGCTAAAATTGTCCCAGATTTGGCCATTGAGAACCTGTTCAAGCTGGCTTCCATGTCCTTTTGGGATTTGTTATCATTCTTTGAGTGCTTTCTTACTTTCTGACATAAAATAATGTTTTCTGTTCATTTTGTAGTTTGCTAGCTGTAGTCCTGGAATCAGTCCTTGTTGTCTTTAGGAAACAATAATAACTAGAAGCCAAAATCTGGGCACTTGGTGTGCTCATTGATTCTAGGTCCTGGTGGTAGACAGGAATGGGAAAAATAGTGTTTGTGTGTGTCTACTTCTACATATCTATCTATCTATATCTTTACCAATTTCTATTTATAGCTATATAATCATGACTTCATACTGGTATATCCAAAATTCAAATCCAGTACTACAGGGTTCATTCTGTTCTTCCCTCTTACCATGCTTGTAACTCCCTTCTCTAGTGGTAAGAAACCCTGCTCCCATTGTTCATAGTATATTTACTTATTTATTCTATTGTAGAACATACAGACAGTAGTTTGAGAATTGTTAACTTATTCCAGTTGGGAGAAACCCTAAAAGTTTACAATTTGTTTAGAAGTTTTAAAAAATCTTTGATCCAAAGGAATATAGTTCAAAGACTGGGTTCAAAAGCTACTTGGCTTGCATCTCCCCTGTGTGATTATGTTATGTGTTTGAAATATAGTTCTGTTAGTACATCTTTAGTATTTTCTTCCCACACTGGTTAATTTTATTTATGAATTTATTTTTAATATAACTCAAAACTCAGAATTTTACTAAATATCCCCCTCTTCAAAGTTCCTTCTACATTATTTCCACCTGCTCCTCATTCCATCCTCTTGTGCTTACTTCCATACGTAAGTGTCTGATTGATCCTTTCTGTGCTTTTTGCTCAAATACAGATATGTACATTTTATTTCCTCTTATTTCTTATAAAGGCAGCTTACTATAGATGCTCTTTTAAAATTTTTCTTGAGATATAATTCATATTCTATACTATTCTACTCTTTGCATCCATTACCACTATCAAATCCTAGAATGTTTCTATTACTCCAGAACAGAATCATCCCTCCATTATAGTCATTCTCCATTCCCCACCTCCTCCCTGTAAATCACTTATCTGTCTATGGATTTGCCTTTTCTGGATATTTCATCTAAATGGAATAATCTAATATGTAGTTTTTTTATGTTTTGCTTTTTCTTGCTTAACATTATACCTGCAGATAACTCTGTATCAGTTCATAAACGTCTTTCTCATTTTTAACAGCTTCATAAAATTCCATTGTGTGAACATACCATAGGCTAATTGTTTATCTAACCATTCTTGTACGTATAAGCATTTTGGTTGATTTCCAGTAGTTGGCAATTGTAAACAGTGCTGTGGTGAATCACCATGTGCATTTGAATGCTTGTATTATTGGAAGCATATCTTCATGGTAAATTACTACAAGGTGGGATTGCTTGGTCAAAAAATAAATTCAAGTTGTGGGAATGTGGCTCAAGTAGTAGAGCACCTGCCTGTCATGTGTGAAGCCCTAAGTTTAAAACTCCAGAACCGTCAAAAAATTCATATAAAAATTTTCTTGATAATTGTCAAATTTCCCATTAGAGTTGTCCCAATTTTCATTCCTACCTGCTACGTACAAGAGTATCAACAGAGTATGTTATTATGCTTGTTAATTTTGCCTGACTGAGCAGTAGTATTTTAGTATATTCATTGCTCTTAACATGAGCGAAGTTGAACATCTTTCCTTATTTAAAGACCATTTTGATTTGTTTTTATGTGAATTGTTAACTTTTTTGCACATTTTTGAGTTTTAAAATTTTATTTCCCTTAATTTTTAAGGGCTTAAAAATTTATTAGAGATATTAGCACATGATGTATTTTGCAAATGTTTTCTGTTAGTTTTCCTTTGACTGCCAAAATTTTTTGCCATGCTTAAGTGTTTTTTTATCTTTACATAGTCAAATATATCCACATTTTATTCTGTTATATTGGATTTTGAGTCAGAAAGCCTTTCACTATACTTGCTTAGTGTTTTCTGCAGTATGTATACATAGTTGATCTTCACTGTTCATGTATTCAATAGTTTGTGAATTTACCTTATCACAAAAATTTATCTGCAACCTCCAGATTAATACTCCTGGGTATTTTCATTTGCAAACATGCACAGAGTAGCGAACTATGAGCATGGTCCCAGCAAAGGCTGAACAAGGATCTGTCTTCTTGTTTCAACTCTCATATTGTAAATATGTGTCCTTTTGTATTTTGTGCTTTTTGTTGTAAGTAGCACTATTTAAAATGGTTCCCAAGCATAGTACTGAAATGCTGTCTAATTTTACTAACCACAAGCATGATGTGATTATGGAGAAAGTACATGTGTTAGATACGCTTCATTTAGGCATTCATTGTAGTTCTATAGGCAGTGAGTTCAATGTTAATGAATCAACTAAATTTTAGGTAAAATGTCTATGCAGAAATCCAAATAAAACAAGTTTACGTATTGATCAGTTGATGAAAATACTGCTTCTAGAGGCTGTGGGCAACTAACTTTGTATTTCATTTAGGAGTAATGATTCAGTATTCACTGATTCAGTTTTTGTGGAGATTTTATAAATCATAAATGACTATTGTTACAAAATTGACTATAATTTCACTTTTTATTTTTGTTTCTTTGCCTTGCTGAGGATTGCCAGTTACAAACATGGGTTCTAACCTGGTGTTTTTGACCAGCCTGCTACAAATTTTGCTTGCCATGACCCCCTCCTTGAGTTTAATTAATTTGCTAAAGGGACTTATAGAACTCAGGGAAATACTTTATGTTTACCAATTTATTACAAGAGAAAATTTAAAGGGTATAGATGAACAGCCAGATGGAAGATAGGCATAGGGCAAGGCAGGCATAGGAGTGGTACAGAGTTTCCATGCTCTTTGGTTCAGCTATCCAGAAGCTCCCCAAACCCAATCTTTTTTGGGTTTTTATGGAAGCTTCATTATCTAGGCATGATTGATTAATATCATTAATGATTAATTTAACCTTCAGCCCCTCTTTCCTCTTGGCAAGTTGGGGAGTGGGACTGAAAGTCCCATTCTTGTAATCATGCCTTAGTTCCTATCCTGAAGCTATCTAGGGGCTGTAGCCACTAGTCATCTCAGTAGCATAAAAAGATACTCCCATCACTCTGGGTTTGAGGAGCTGTGTGTCAGGAAAAAAGGACAAAAACCAAGCATGTATTTCACAATACCACATTCTTCATAGTTCCTGTACAAGTCCATAGGATTCATTCTGATCAGACTAGCCTTGGTCATATATCTACTGTGGCTGTGGGGATTTGTTGTCACAAATCCTGATAGACCAGACTCATGCTACCCCTGTTTTGTGGGATGCTACCCCTCCCCAAACACATGATCTGAGAGCATGTGATCTGAGATTTCCAAATGGGGTGTATTTCATAGAAGAAGGGGGATTAGATGTCAGATAGGTAGAAGCAACAACTGTTTACTGCAATCTCTGAGTAAGGTTTGTTTGGTAGACTTGACTAATTAGGAAACGAACAAACTGTGGTATTTCTGAGAAACAAATGGTCTCTAATAAATTTTTTGGGAAGAAGTTCTTTTCCGCTTGCTTTCCTCTCCTATTTTGGCAGTAGTTTACTGTTTTTCAGAGTGGATTCCTCCAGGTTTATTTGTTTCTGTCATCTTTGCTGGAGGGAAATGATGTCAAGTAAGTAGTGAGTGTGAGGGAGAATAGGCATAAGGTTATTGCTTGCTTGCAGTTTTTGTCTTCCTATCAAACCCTCTGCCAAAGACACATAAAAGCCTTTCCTCTTGACTTTAGGAGGCAAAATGTGTTGTTCTTACATAATACATAGAATATATATCAAGTTACATATTTGAGCCACAGGAGTTTGGTTCATTTTGTTAGTATTGTCTAAAGTTACAACATGTAAAAAGTCTTTATTCTTTTTTCTAAGCCTGCCAATACAAAAAAATGTAATGTTTCCTTCTGGAGCCTGAAATTTTTTTCCTTCCCAGCTCTTATTTAAAGAGAATGTGTAATTTAGACATTTGAATAGGAATAGAGGAAGTAGCCAAAACCTTTTCAATAGTCTGTTTAAAATCTATAATAGCATGTTTTAAAAGTAAATCTTTGAAAGAAAGATTGGAAAATTCTGGGTAAGGTCAGATACCATGTACCTCAAAATTATGCCTGGCTAAGTAAAAGTGGGAGGAAGCACTACATCTATGAGGAGGGCAGAGATTCTTACACAGAAGTTTCTTTGGCATCCTTGTTCTCATTTAGTTGAAGGGTTCAAAGGAAAATCCACTTTTGCTAGAAATTTCTGTCTGCTTGCTTTTGTGTTTAGTGAGATACTGTCCTATCCTACTGCCTCACAGATTTGCATTAATGTCTTCTAGATTTATACAAATAATTACTTTTTTTTATTATTAGAAGTATAAGAAAGAAAACCCCAAACTTGAAAGTCTGTAGAGGATTTACTTTATTTTAATCAGCGATATGGATGAGGAAAAGTCTAATTTTAATATGTGGAATCTGTGCCAGGCCAAAACAAGTTTTGACAAGGTTTTCCATATTTTGGATGAATATGTGATCTTAGACAAATTAATATCTCTAGGCCACACTTCCTTCATGTACAAGGTAGTTATGTATCCATTCATTCAGGAAGTAATTATTAGTTCTTCCATCTGTTGAAGATACATGAGTGAATAAAAAAATGAAGATCTTTCCTTTGTGCAGTTTACATTCTATTGTGTATGTGGGGAGGCAATAAACAGAAGTTGTATGTTGAAAACAATAGTTGCCATGAGAAAAGAAAAAGTAGAGTAGGGAAGGGAGATATGGAGCAAGGAGGAGAGCAGGTGCAGAATTAGGGTAGTCAGGGATGGTGACAATGAGAAAAGACTGGAGCAAAGGCTTTAATGGGGTTTTAAAAGGCTAGTTCTGGTGCTACTGAGTTGACATAGGGAGTTAAGGATAAAGCAGGGAGAATTGTTAGGAAACTTTTATAGTAACCTAGAACTAGATGATGGTGACTTAATCAAAGTAGTAGCAGCGAAAATGATAAGAAATGATTAAATTTCATATATTTTTTAGAGGTCTAACCAACAGGATCTCCTGATGGATTGGGTATGTTATGTGAGCATGGGTTTTTGGCCTCAGGAACTGGATGCATGGAATTGTTATCAACTGATATGAAGAACCCTGTGAACAGAGCAGGTTTCAGTCCTGTATATTTTGAGTTTGAGATGTCTGTTAGGCATTCATTCATGGGATATATGTTAAATATTAAATCACTTAGTATTACCTGGCATAATTATTTCTGTGAGACAAGAGAATATATTGCTACATGAAATAAGAATAAGAAGCTACCCAAGGGCTAGTCAGGGAAAAAGTGCTCACAGAATAAATAGCGAAAAAATTTTAAATAATAGATTGGAAGATGAAATTGAGGAAATCACCCAAAAAATAAACATAAAAGAGAGGTGAAAATAAGAGAATAATAATGGCCTGGGGATATAGTTCAATGGTAGAGTTCTTGCCTACCTTGCGCAAGGTCCTGGATTCCATCCCCGGCTCCACAAAAACAAAACATATTACCAGGAATGTCGAGAGTGCCGGAGAGCAAAACAAGTCACAAAGAAAGGTACAGGATTAGTATTTTGTGGTACCCTTTAGTTCTGTCTTTGGTGTAGTTGGTTGAATGTTCCAGTGTCTTCATTACTTTTTAGTAAACTTTGGGGGAAATATCTGGACCTACTTGGGTATTAACTGCCTTTTACTCAACAGGGGGCCTTAATCACTGATGCTGGGATAACGGGACAGATGCACCTTAACATCTTGTTAGATTATGATTGAGCCAAGTTTAGGAAACATTGAAGGTAGAGGAAAACATAATCAGATTTATAGAGTTCAAAATATCATTTAAAGACAAAGTCTCTGTGGAATCGTACCTTTAATTCTATCTGAAGAAACACAATTTATCTATGTAGGGTAAGTCTTGGCTACAAGTCTTTGTAGATCATCGACATCAGTAGCTTCTGAAAACTTGGTTGTAGACGTGACAGGATGTGGGTCAGTGTTTCTGATGCTGTCATAAGACCAAGCTGGTACAACAGAACTGGAATTCTTTCATGTTGCTTGTGATTGGGTTTTCCTACCTTTGAGAAAGGAAGTTTTAACCACGAGGTGGCGCATTTAAATTAGAAAACTGCCTGTTTCAGAAAACAATTGCCAGTGACAAAGCTGGTAATGATTCTTGAAACCTAAGACAGATTTTTAATAAGAGAAAGTAAGGAAGAAAGGTAGAAGGAGAGAAAAGAAGTAGGAGGGCAAGAAAAGAAAAAAGGAGAAAGTTAAAATGCTATCAGTAATTCACTCAGGAAGGTGGTATCTGTAGCATTTGTTGCTTATGATTGGTTTGTTTCTCTTTATTCATTCATTTGACATTTATGTAATTAGGAACAGGACTTCTGGTCAAGGATACCATGGTGAACAAGATGCTGTTCCCACCTTCTGAAGGTTTACAGATAAGGAAGTTTTAAAATCTGAATTTAAAATTTTGATACCTTCTTCATAATGGAGTATGTTAAATGGTAAACAATACTGGAGGTGTGGCTCAAGTGGTAGAGTGCCTGCTTTCTAGGCATGAAGCCCTGAGTTCAAACAAACAGCAACAAAAAAAGTGCTGCTATCTACTTCATTCCCTTCTCAGAGAAAATGTTTCTGGAGTTAAAAAAAATTCTTATTGATATATTTGGAAAACTAGGTCCTGGAGGCAGGGAGTATATAGTATTCAGGACTCTGGAGCATGTGGTTTAATACCTTGTTCTTATTAATGGTGTGGTTGTGTGTATGTGTGTCCATCATATCCATAAATGTATTGAATGAATTGTAGAATCAGATAGGGGAACCTTAGCAAGGCATTTCCTTGTTACAGTCTTCAGTCTTCCTGGTCTTTATAGAATTCAGGTTTCTGACTTCAAAGACTTTATTGGTGGGTTGGTGGATGTGATGAGTGCTCAAAAATTTTTTAATTGGTTGAATGAATGAATCTAAGTAATTATATATTTGTATAGGAATCCTTTCTGAAAGGTTAATTTTGGGATGTAACAGAAAGGCCTTTAACACTGTACACATATATAGGGCTGGTAGAGTGGCTCAAGTGGTAGAGTGCCTGCCCTAGCAAGCATGAGGCTCTGAATTCAAATCCCAGTACAGCCAAAAAACTCCACTTTACAGACATATAAGCATGTATAGACAGTTGCTTTGAAGATATAGTGTACTTTCAGAGACAACTAGACAATACATCAGTCATAAGATAGAGATGGATTTTTAGTGCTCATTCTCTAAACATAACTCTTCAATTTTAACATGGATTCTGTTGCTTCATTTTGGATAAATAGCTCAGCTCTAATCTACTAATTTCTAAAATAATAGGGACTTATGACATTTAATATTTCTACTTGAGGCTGTAGGGCCTTACAAAGGTGAGCAATGAAATAAGTCGAGGACAAGTAGAAGAAAGGCAGAAAGGGGTTTCCTTATGGCTGAATTCTACCATACCAGAGGTTAGTGTCTGACAGGACTTTCCTATTTAAGAATATATATTGGAAAATAGATACATCATTTCAAACTTTAAAATGCTTTTTTTAAAAGAACACATTTCAAAATGCCTTCACAGAAAGAAATGCCATATAAACCCACCCTTTTAAAGTATGTAATTCAGGGTTTTTTTAAAAGCATGTTCAGATTGTGCAATTGTCACTACTATCAAATTCCCAAACTTTTATCACCCCCAAAAGAAACCCTGTATCCAATAGCAGTCACTTTCTACTTCCCACCAGTCTCTGGAAACCACTATTTTCTGTCTCTCAAGGTTTGCCTACTCTGGAAATTTCATAAAATTGGAATCATAACGATATATTATCTCATGTGAGTAGCTTCTTTCACTTAACATAATGTTTTTAAAGTTCATCCATGTTTTACCATGTTATCAGCACTTCATTCTCCTTCATTGTCCAATAACATGCCATTGTATGAATATATATAATTTTGTTTATCCATTCATTAGTTGATGAACATTTGGTTTCTTTTTACTTTTTGATTATTATGAATGATGCAGTTATGAGCATCCATGTACATGTTTTTGTATGGACATATGTTTTAATTTCTCTTGATTATATACCCAGGAGTGGGATTGCTGGATCCTATGGTTACTCTGTGTTTAACATTTTGAGGAACTGCCAAACTGTTTTTCCAAAGTGCTTTTAACATTTTGCATTCCCACTAGTAGTGAGTTAGAGTTCCAGTTTCTCCACATTTTCAGTATCACTTGTTATTCCCTGTTAAAAAAATTATAGCCATCCTATTAGTGGACATGAAATAGTCATCTCATTGTGTTTAAAATTTTTATTGGCATAAGTTAATTATTCAAAGGAGTTTCATGATGATATTTACATAATGCATATAATGTACTTTGATCAGATTCACCCCATTTGTATTACTCTTTTTTAGTCCCTCTTTCTTCTGCCCCCTTTTAACAGTTTTTAGTGGATTATTTTTTTGCATGTATATAACGTATTCTGATTGTACAGGTTTTTATGGCTGTACTGGGGTTCGAGCTCAGGCCTTGTGCTGGCCTACCACTTAAGCCATGCCCCCAGCTTTTAGTGTTGTTTTATTTTTCAGATAGGGTCTCAGTTTTGCCCTGGCTGCCATTGGATGGTGATCTTCCTACTTAGGTCTCCCATGTAGCTGGGATCACAGACATGCACCACCATACCTGGGTTGTTCTTTGCAATAGGGTCTTGCCAACTTTTTGCCTGGGCTGGCCTCAAACCATAATCCTCCTACTTCCACCTGACAAATGTCTGGAATTATCATTGTGTTTTATATTTGCAGTTCCCTAATGGCTAATTATGTTGAGAATCTTTTCTTATACATAAGTACAAATATACATTTGTATATCTTCTTTGGAGAAATGCCTATTTAAATCATTTGTCCATTTTTAAGTGGATTGTCTTTTTATTATTGAGTTATGAGGTCTCATTATATATTGAATAAAAATCTAATATATGGATGATTTTATTTTCAAGTGTCTTCGCATTACATCTTTTTTACTTTCTTGGTGGCATTCTTTAGAGCAGAAATTTGTTTTATATTCATATAAATACAGCATATAGAACATGATGAAATGATGTGATTTAGAAGTATTGTAAGTATTGTGTGTACTAAAAAAATAAAGCAAAATAAACCAGGTTTGGTGGCTCATGCCTATAATCCCTACTTCTCAGTAGTTGTGAATAGAGGGATCAAGGTCTAGGCCAGGCTTGGGGCAAAAACATGAGAACCTATTTGCAAAATAACTAAAGAGAAAGAGCTGGGAGCATGGCTTAAGTTGGTAGAGTGCCTGCCTAGCAAACCTGGGGCCCTGAGTTCAAACTCCAGTACCACCTAAATAAATAAATAAATAAATAAATAAATAAATAAATAAGATAAAACAACCACGAAGAACAAACTGGTTTTAACAGAAATGATAATAGTATTACTTTTGTCGATGCCATCAGAAAAATACTCTCACAATTAACCAGTGCCGTAGTGCCGTAAACAACTTTCCTTTCCTTTAGGTGTGGTAGAACTACCACATTGCTGACAAAGATTCATATTTAAATGGGTAGGGGTAGGTGGAGAAAATGAAGTGGTCTTTGGCATGGTGTGAGTAGAGATGTTTCCCCATTAGTAAATGAGCATTTGGACTGCTTTGATGAGTGTGGAGCGACACATTGAGATGATTGTGATCACTTGCCTGTCTTGTTGTCTAGTCTTCAGCTTGATCCTGAAATTTAGTGGCAATTAGGATATCTTTAAAGTTGACTGAGGTGAATGAAGGCAAGATCATATCTGGCAAATACAGATAACTGATTTTTTCTTTTTTTGCCTCAGGGCTTTGAAATAGAGCACAGATAGCCTTTTGAGAAAGTTGTTCTCCTCCTCAGTGTTTTTCCCAGCAATAGCTATCAGTGAAATCAATGTAGATTTTTGACTTAGCCTTTTTACCTGTGTTATGTGAAATGATGCCTAAGTTTTGCAAAGTAATCTGATATGTGCTGCAGTGCTTTAAAATATTTTTTAATTTTTATTTTTTATAATATAAGAACTAACTCTAGCCTGTAGATAATGTATATTTGTGTGAACAGTTTCCCAAACTTTGCTCCATAAAGTGTAATCCTTAAGTCTTTTAATTCATTTATCCCTTTAGCCAGGTGTGGTGGTGTGAATCCCAGATACTTGGGAGATTGAAGCAAGAGTATTTTGAGTTCAAGGCTGTTGTGTCATGAGCTACATAGCAAGACCCTGTTTCAATAATAAATAAATAAACTTAGAAATAAAATTAAAAAAATTAAAATTAAAAATTAAAAAAAGGTCTTGTGAAAGAAGGAAAGAAAAGAAAGAATGATCTTTTAGATTGATATCTTGTAACTGGCTTGAATTCTTTAGGCACTTTCTCTTCTGATTCTTCTCCACACCCAGAAAGATATTTTAGATCTTCTTGATATTAATCTTTTGCTTTGAGCATAATGAAGAGATGAGTCAGAGAAGTTTTTTAACACTAATGTTTTGGGGGGAGATCACACAACTTTGTTTCCAATCTGAACTAGCATTAACTGCAGTTTTGCTGCATTGAGCCAACAGACAAATTTGTTACCATGAACATATTGCATAATGCTGACATAGTTGAGGGTGTAGGCTTATCCTTTAGAACACAGCCCCCAAGAGACTTGCATTCAGTACAGAATGTAGAGCTATGTTAGGTGGTTGTGAAACTCCTTGCTGTCAAGTAACAGGGCCTTCTTGATTTGTGTTTTGTAGATGATGTTGTCCTTGAGTGGGAAACAGCTTTGTCTCAATGTCGTGTTACTATCTGTGGTTAAGAATAGCTTAAATGTTATTAAACTAAACTGTGTGATAAGAAGTCAGCCTTTATGACTCTTGAGGAAATAAACTCACTTGACAATTTCAGTGCCACCTAAGATTTTAATCTAGTATGTGATATAAGGTGACCATTCACAGTCTAGGGAGATAATTGGAAAACTTGGGCATGGGGATAAAAAGAGGTCTGTTATATAAGGAAAATAGTGATCAAAAAAGCAATATTGGTCAGTTGTGGTGGCTCAAGCCTGTAATCCTAGTTGTTCAGGAGGTGGAGATTGGGAGGATTGTGGTTCAAGGGCAGCCTGGTAAAAAGTTCCTGAGACCCCATCATCATCAATGGCTGTGTATGGTGGTGTGCACCTGTTATAACCATCTAGGCAGGGAGGCACAAATAGGAGGATTTTGGTCTAGGCCAGTTTGGGCATAAAGTGATACCTTGTCTCAAAAATAACCAACACAAAAGGGCTGGCAGAATGTTTCAAGAGGTAGAGTACCTATCTAGGAAGTGTAAGGCCCAAGTTCAACCCCTCGTGCTGACAAAAAAACAAAAACAAAAACAAAACCAAAAAAACCCCGCAGTATTTGTTGTTGTTGATGAACAGCTGATTGTGAAACTCTATAACTTGAGAGATTAGTTGAAAAAAATGATTTGACACTTAATACTCTGCTAGGTACTAGGAAATTAAAGCAAGTAAGATATCATTCCTTGTCTTGAGGTACTTAAATTTGTAGGAAGACAATATAGAGGCAGGTATCTTAAAAATATATTGAGATAAGGGCTTTACTGTTCCCTCTCCCTTCCAATATAGGAACACACACAAACGTGAGCATAAAGAATGGGTACCAAGTTCATTTTAGGTACATGTGTGTAGTCAATGTGTGAAGTTTATCATCTTGCTCTAGGATATAAACTTTAAAAATTTAAAACCAAATTGTGTGCACTTTTATATAGATCCTTACATAAATTAGGTAGTTTATGTTGACAGTGTAAGAAGAATAATACATTTCTTTTTAAAAAAAAGTCAGGATGAAATAAATGCATAATTCAGAATAGTGATGACCGTTGGGAGAGAGACAGGAAAATGGGACCCAGGCATAACTTCATTGGGATAGTATCTTAGTTAGCATGGTCTACTGTGACAAAATGAATTGGGCAGTTTAAACAACAAACATTTATATCTCAGATTTCTGGATACTGAAAGTCCAAACTCAAGGTGCCATATACAAATTGAAGAGATGAGTCAGATTCTTGGTGAGGACCCTCTTCTTGGTTATGTTATCACATGCTGTTCCCTTCATGGAGACGCTACCATCAAGATCTAACTTTAATTACCTCCCAAAGGCCCGTTGTCCAAATACCATTACTTATTGGAGATTAGGCTTTCAACATATGAATTTTGAGGGGATATAAACATTTAGTCCATATAGATTGGAAATATTCTAATTCATAAGTTGGGTATAATTTCATGCATATATATTTTATGATTCTGCTTTATAACCTACATGGTATAATTTGTTCTTTTGTATTTATTAAATGTTGTATAATTTAAAAAATCATGATATTTCAGTAATTAAACATTTCCTAATTTGCATTTCTTCAAAGCTTTTGTTTATGTTAAGTTGTGGGAGGAAAAAACTGAACTTAAGAGATAGATGGCCAAACTTACTTTTCTCTTTCTACTTTCTGCATCCATCCATTTATTTTTTACTTTAATTTTTGAAACATAGACAATAATGTAGAAGTTTTTTCACTTGGCCTGTTTGTCCTGTTTCTCTGCCTTCAAGTTTCCATGTACTCTGTTCAGACCCAGCTTATAGGTCAAAAGGATTCTGTCTAGGCTGGCCAGCCAGACATTTAAGTATTCATTACCTCAGTGAGTGTGTGTATATCTGTTTTTAATGATGTTTGTGCTTGGCTTAGCTGGGGATTTTGAAATCTTTGTAGGGTTTTCTTGTTTAAGGGCAGTTTTAGAAATAAGGGTCAGAGAAAAGTACTGTTTCCTCTTTTATCTATGTCTCATATTATACAAATGTTCACTGAAATAGCAGTACTTTTCTGGGAAAGGTCCTGACTGAGACTGTTCTCACCCTTTACCCCTGCTCTCCAATTCATGTTTCCTTCTTAAAACGTGGTCATGTGCTTGCCCAAGCCTGGCTTATGAACCGTGTAGAATATTTGTGGGGTTTTGTTTTTTAAGTCCTATTCTGTGCACATGATGCAGTATTTAATTTGGAACGAGCTCTGAGTTTAGTCACACGTGCTTCTAGTGGTGTTTATCTTGGAATTCTCAAATAGGAGGAAAGTATTTTTGCATTTCATACATCTGGACATTGTTCATGGTCCTTCTGTGACTTGGGAATAATTTGTAGGGCAAAATCCAAGAAACAGTATTAAAAATAACAGGGAGTTCGAATGACATCTGAGTAAAAACTCTTGAGAATACTCTTCTGATCCCAGCAGAGTTTGACTTTGAGGTGGTGAACTTTTTCAGTTGTGTGGTTCACTGGTGCTGAGTAGATTGCAGGGATTATAAGGTTACCAGACATTCTCCCATGTTGGTCAATGGCTGCCAGACACTCTGAAAGTCTAAAGCAGATTCAGCGTTCTCAGGGAGGACTTTTGCCTTGATTTTGTGTGGGACAAGAAAGGTGAAGTGAATTCTGCTCACTGATGCTCTTGCTTAAGGAACTGATGCTTGTTCAACAAGCATTTTAAGAGATCGGTGAGGCTCTCTCCATGCACTTTCATTCTTCCTCATTTTATCCATCTTAGAGCTACAATATGGTCCTGAAATATCCCAGGCTCTGTGTAAGGCTTGGGGTTTGGGGAAGGGAACGGCGACCTTATCCTTTCCCTAATTTCACTTGAGAAGTTGTTTAAAATAGGACTGGACATGATATAGTGTACTACCACTTTTGACTAGGGATCTACTAGAGTGGAAAAAGTGGAAAGGGATGTTCAGAACTTTGCTGCTCTTTGAGTGCATTTACATATGGATAGTATTGCTTTTTGGCCCCAGCCTCATTTTCTTTTATTCCCACATCTCATCTTGAAGGCAGCTGCAGAGAGCAGGCTGGGAAAGCAGAATAAAGCTTCAAACAGATTTGCACTTGAATAAACGAAAGAGTGATTTCTCATTCACAGTACAGACCAGTTTGGGTAGAGAGCTGTTTGCTTTTTTACTTTCTGCATAAGGACTGTTTGCTTTTCTGTCTTTAAATGTAATAAAGAGAAGAAAAAGTCTAATAAGGTAGTTGGACTGGTTATAATTCACATAGAATTTTCAAATGTGTTTAATAAGGTCTCATATAATTATAAGAGAAATAAAATAATTGGAGACATAAGGTCAAAGTCCTGTTAAAGTTTAAGAATTAGATGAATCTGGGGTGGTTTGAGTGCTTTGATAAGATAGCTCAACTAGGAGCTATTTTTGCTGTTTTTTTTTTGGCCTTTGGGATTTTGTTCTCCTTTCATAATGCATTTTGCAACTTTCAGTTAAAAAATAGCCATCAAATTGTAAACTTTTAGTAAATAAACACCTCCTTGTCCTATGATGGAAATCTTAACCTAGCAAAGAATGGCTTGACTTCAGCTGGAGAAAGGTTCATGGTAGGAACCCCAGAGGTTGATACCAAGATTGTGCTTGTTTAGTGTTTTAATGAGCCCAAAAGGAAATGGTGAAATCTGCTGATGACACCAAATTGTTTTGCTGATCCAAATAGGGATTTCTGGGAAGCTGCTTTAGAGTATTTGGAATAGTGGAAGGATTGGGCAATGTGGTGGCAGACAGATTGAACTCAAAGTAAAGGTTTATGTGAAGTGGCAGGAGTACATTAATGTAATGGGGTCACAAAGCCTGCCAACTCCTCTAAGAGGAAGACTGTGGTGTCTCTGGGACCGGGCTTTAATTCCTTTCATGAAAAACTTAAGACAAAGAACATTTTGATATATAGAAAATGAAAACTATTATGGCAATAGTTACAGTTACAAAGTGCAGTGATCTTAAAAGATGGTGTCTGAGTTTCTTTTTTTGATGCCAGCAGTAGCATATCCAAATAGGTGCTGTTTCCCTTCAAAATAGTCATGGAAAATTATGTAGAGAACCAGCCCTTCTATTCTTTCAACTATTTTCTGTAGAGGTACGTCCTTATTTTGTAGGTTAGTTTTGATTTTTGAATTAGCCAACTGTCATTTAGAGCTCAAGTTTATTATGATCAAACTAATAAGAGATTTGAAATATAGGTGAAATGTAAAGTAGTAAAGTGAATTTTCTTTTATTACTTTCAAAACTGATTCTGAAGAAAACTACCATGAGAAATTGTAAGAATATTTGTATAATAATAGTGGTAGAATAAGTTCTTGGTTTATATATTTCACAAACATGACTCATTTAAATGTGTAAATAACAGAGACTTCTTAACATACCCATTATATCATAGACAGACTGCATTTCATTCATACATTCATTCATTAGTGTTGGGCATTGAACTCAGGGCCTCAAGCATGCTAAATAAGCACACAATCTACCACTGAGCTACCCATTCCAACACATCATATTTATCTTCTTTTAAAATTTTTTTCTCTGTCCCAAAAGTGTATTCTTAAGGAGGAAGAAGGAGGTTGTACAGTAACTGGAAATCCTTTAAACCTACATCTGTGTACTGAAAAGACTCACTGAATTAAAAATAATAATAGACACTGTCATAGGTGCTGTGGGGTGGTCATCTATATTCATCCATCCATCCCTCCCTCCCTCCCTCCCTCCCAAAAGAATAGAGGCACAGTATCTTCCCTTGTGATGGTATACTCATGTGAAACAAATTAATAGGAGCCAATTGCACTGATGTAGGAGGAGTAAGTCAATGGGTTTTAAATTTTATCCATAGAACCTTTGTCTTAATTAAGTGGTGCTGCATTCTTGCCTTCTCTCTTGTTCAATGAGAATTCATGGAGTAACTTTTGAAAACCACTGTACCGAGAATAAGTTATCTGGAGGGTTAGAAAAGAGTTTGTATGTATAAGCAGCTAGGAAGACTTACTTCATTTCTTTCATACTTTCCTGAGATTATTAAGACGAAATTAAAAATTTCCATTTATCAATTGTATGGTTTCCTGTTTTGAAAATCATCATAAAGACACAGGTTCCCTGTGTGTTTAGGTTTATGATAGACTTTTGCCTTTAAGGTTCTCTGCTTAAACACTTAAAATGGGAGAAAGTCAGGAGAACTTTTGCCCAAAAGTATAGGACTTGGCTTTTCCAGTAGAACACTGTTTGGCACCCAATAAACCCTAAACAAAAGTGTATTATCAGGGATGGGAATATAGCTCAGCAGCAGAGGATTTACCTAGCATGTGCAAGGCCCTGGGTTCAATGCCAAGCACTACAAAAACAAACAAAAAAGCGTGTTATTGTTATTACTATCTCTAATCTAGAGAGGGAAACATTTGGTCCTTATTGTGATACTTGCCTTATGATGAGATCAGGCCTAGTTAAGAAGAAAGTGAAAAGAAAGCCTAAATATATTATGTAAAAGTACATAATGGGAAAAAAGCCCCTGCATACTGTCTTTCATTTATTTGAAATACATCTTTAAAATGAAATTTGCTACTTTTCTTATTTCTGAAGAGCTCTGGGATGAAACTCACAAAAGTGATGTGGTCAGAACAGACACAGTAGATGGCGCTTTAGATTTAGTTTTTAAAAGAAACCTGTACTGGAGGGAAAAAAAGAAAACTAAAGCATATTTTTTTTAAACCACCAAGACAATTTCATTGTAGAGTACGTGCCTCTAAGACATAAGGATTTTTTTTTTTTTTTTTGACAGAGCTGGAGAATAGCTTCGGTAAAAATAAACTCCCAGTTGCTATGCTTGTGCCAGGTTTGTCACTTGAAAAGTATTAGTTGTGTTTTAAGCCACAAATATATAAGGAAGTTATTTTCTTTCAGAACATTGCCTTATTTAGGAGGGATTCTTCCCACCCTTTGTCTCTGTATTTTAATATTTCTACTCCTTCCTAGCCTTTTCTGGCCCTTTTTGTCATTTAATAAAAATGTGGTAATAAAGTTAATTAGAATAACATCAATTTGTGATGTAGTCATATTTTTAAATTCAACTACACATATTAAAATATTCATTCAAATAGTCCTTAAAATATAGATCTGTATTAAAGGATGTCATAGTATTTTTGATGCTTCTATGCTGCACTTTATGTATTTGATCTTGTTTAACCATTGTAATAACTCTATGAAGATTATTTAATATTCCCTTTTGTAGTAAACGCCTCAGAGATGCTTAGTAAATTTCCAGGCCCTCGTACTTAGTGGCTGAATTGTAGCTGCTGCAAGAATTTTGTTAGTTCACTGAAGTGTTTTTTTGGGGGAGGTGGGGGATACTTGAGTTTGGACTCAGAGCCTTGTACTTGCTAGATAGGTACTCTATCATTTGAGTCATGCTCCCAGCCCTTTTTTGCTGTAATTATTTTTTTGGATAGAGTCTTATGCTTTCTGCTTAGGGCTGGCCTCAGACCATGATCCTCCTACTGGTGCCTCCCTTATAGTTGGAATTATAGATGTGCACCACCATACCTGGCTTATTTTTGAGATGGGGGTCTTGCTAACTTTTTGCTGGGTTGGCCCTGAATTATAATCTTTTTGATCTCTTCCTCCTGATTAGTTGGGATTACCAACATGTGTCTCTACACTCACCCCTGAAGTTGTATTGTGTGCTATTACATGTGTACATGTACTGTGTGCCAGGCACGCTGAACACTGGGTATACTCTAGTGACTAAAGCTGACCTGGGCACTGGCCTTACCTTAAAATTATTAGATACTCAGTAGAGTTTCTTTGAAATCTGTTAGCTTGAGAGTGGGTCAAGAAGACAAAAAGATTCAAAGTCACTGATTATTGGGTAGGGAAGGGAATCCTTTTACCAAAGAGGATGGAATCATATTTACCTTGAATGTATTATTATATCAAAATATTTATCAGGTGAACACAATGGTACCTAAGGGAAAAGTAAGAGCTACTTTTCCCCTCCAACTCTTGACAGTTAAAGCATAAAATCAACAACAACAAAAAACAATATATGCTCAACTGTCTTCTAGATAATCAGGAAGAGTAAGGAAAATCCAGATACTGGAATGTCACTTTTTCCCCATTGAGTAAATGGTATTAAAATATCTAGGGAGACTTTCTACCACTTGAGCCTCGCCCCCAGCCTTAATCGTATTAAAATATCTAAAACAAGGTGGTAGTTGGTAGTGGAAGTCTATGAGATTAATGTAATTTTTGCATAATCTAACATGGCAGTAACTTCTAGATGACTTCCTTTATTGCTGTTTAGTGAGATTTCATATACAGCCAGCTTAATGATACTCCAAATTGCCATGAACTCCTTTTTTTTTTTTTTTAAATCTTGGGATATTTAACATTTCTTTCAATTGATCTTATTCAAAAGTTTTCACTTTATTATTTTCACATATGATACTAAGATGCTGTGATATTCAAGGACATCATATAGATCAAGCGTTTTAAATTGAGGTCCATGACTGGGCTTCAGTAAGTCTATGGTACTCCTGAAATTCTGCACAATTTTGTGTGTATATTCTTAGCATTATTCTAGGAAGAAAGCTCATAGCCTTCACAAGATTCTCAATGAGGTTCATGACTCTTAAAAGGTTAAGAATTGTGGAAATCAGCACTTTACTCAAAGGAGTCTTCAAGATTTACTCCAGTTCAGGATCATGGAAAGGGGAACTCAGAGAAGGTATGTTAGAGAAGGAAGGGCTGTTTTGGTTCCTTTTAAGGACTGCAGTCTTGAGATTTTGAGTAAATTTGATATCTGAAACTATGTGTTTTAACAACAGAGTTTTGGAACCTTCAAGTCTCAGTTGGATTTCCAGTTTTGAATTGAGGAATTTGAAAATGCTTCTTTCTAATTCAAACTTTTAGTGAAATGAATGGTTATTTTTAGAAAACGAAATAGAAATTTGGAAAGGGAGTAGGTGCTGTATCTTCTCAGTAGAATAAACAACAGAAAAAATGAATTCCTAAATCTTAAATTTTGTTGTTGGTTAAAACAGTCCCTTTAGATCTATTATGCTGTTTTTTTTTTAACTCAGGTTTGAGTGGGTAGGATATTGGTACATTCTGTCTTCTCTATCACCTACCATTTCTTAGCTATTGTATCTTTCTACTCTGTTGAGGAACTGACTGGTTCCTTAAATTTTCAGTTGTGTATTTCTTTGTTTTTTAATTTCTTTTGCAGTACTGGGGCTTGAACTCTGGGCCTTGAGCCTGATAGGCAGGTGCTCTACCACTTTGAGCCATGCCTGTAGCCCTATATTTCTGACCAAATTGTTAATTTTGGTTCTAAATAGAATTAAGAAGTAAAATTACACTTCTTAATTTGGTACATTTAAGTTCCTTATTTTGATATAATTTTTTTGATCAAACAATGATCTTTTGTGGAAGGATCACTGTAGTGTAGGAGTTGGAGACCAGCCTGGGCAACATAGCAAAACCCAGTCTCCAACCAACTAACTAAGCAGCAACTAAACCCCAGTGATCTTTTAATACTAGCCTTGTCACACATAGTAATCATATCTACCAGATAGGGTTATGGTGAGGATTAGAATAAATAAGAAGTATAAAGTACTTAGTGGAATTAAGGCTTACTAAGTATTGACTATTGCTGTTACCATTATCATCACCATTATTACTAACCACATCTCTTTATATATGTCCCCATGAATGAATGTATAGTGTCAAGCATTCATAGAAAAATCACCCAAAGACATAGAAGAAGGGACTTTGGAGACAGTTCCCTAAAAGACATGTTTAATTTTTATTCGTGGGTTGATAAATAGCTCTTTCACTGTGAGAAAAATGTAACAATGGAAACAAATCAATCAGAATCTTCATGAGGGCAGGGACTGTGTCTCTTATGACTGTATGTCCTTAGCTCCCATTTTAATGTCTGGCCATGGAATGTATTCCGTTAAATGCTGGTTTTCATCTCTCTATGTTTCTTCTTTGTCTTCACTTTAGGTTTCAAAAATAGTTGCTGTTTTCATAGTCAGCATTTCTTACTAGATAGTAAGTTACATCAGTAACTTGACTTCTAGAACTGCTGGCTCAAATATAAGTCTTTACTGGAAAGAGACTGTTGTGTTTGAAGCAAATAGCGAAACCTACGTTGGGTGAAAAAAAGCCTAAAATACTACAAGCCCTAATAGTATTTTTTTTTTTTTTGTCAATGACAAATGTTGGGTCTTAAAACTTTATTTAAACTTGTATAAGTCAGACAGTCCTTAATGTTTGATACTTAAGTTGCTTTGCATATAGAATGATAATAGAAAAATATGCCATCTTAAAGACAATGTTTTCAATAGATTTTTTGTTTTGTTTTGTTTTGAGAAGACTTTTGCTATGTAGCTGTGGCTGGCCTTGAACTCATAATCTTCCTATTTCAGCCTCCTTAGTGCTGGGATTACAGGAGTGAGTCACCACTCTACCTAACATCCATCCATCTCTTTTTATATCTATCTGTCTAGCTAGCTATAGAGATAAATCTCTCTCTCTCTTTGTCTCTCTCTCTCTATAGAACCACTGGAACCACTGGACACAACTATCCCCCTTGCCACAGCCTCCCAAGTAGGTGGGACTATAGGGACATGACTTTACGCTTGGCTAAGCTATTTCTCAGATATTTTATTAAGTTGGCTGCAGTAGTGGAGGCTTACAGTTCTAGCTACTCAGAAGACTGAGGCAGGAGTGCTTGAACCTAAGGGTTCTAGGCCAGCCTGGGCAATATAGCAAGAACCCATCACAAAATACTAAAAAATAAAATAAGAGAGACACTCTTTACTATTTTACATATTCTATTTGCCTCTATGTTTTCTTTACCCAGCAATACATTTACAACCAAGGAAACAAAATTTTTCAGAAATGAATCCTGTCATAAAGAAGAATAGTTAAAATGTATCAAAATAATAAAAAGTGTAGAAAATTAGGTAAACAGTTGTTATAGTCTATAAGAATATGTGTATGTATGGTCCTATTTTAAAATGGACCCTCATGAAGGCTGGCAGAGTGGCTCAAGTGGTGCCTAGCAAACATGAGGCCCTGAGTTCAAACCCCAGTACGCCCAAATAAAAAGACTCTCTAAAATGGACCCTCATGAGGCTGGGTTGTTTCTAGGATCTTCTAAGATTGAGATCAGGTTAAGGGATATTCTGAATTTCTCTTGTCATAGAAATGCCTCTGTTTCCTGCCAATATAACAATGAATTCTGGATGTCTTCTGAACAGAGTAAAATAGTACCAATCTCTTGCAAATGGAATTGGCATCTGGATATAAGTACTACACAGCAGTACTATTTTAGTATTTTTGTTTTGGTCACAAATTTGCTTATAGTATATGTAGATGGTAGCCTGTGGTTTGGAGTCTATTGAAATGTGCTGTCACCCATTTGGTTTGGAAATGGGTGAGGGTTGTAATAATATATCATCTGGTTGTCAAAGGGATTTGGAATTTTTCTTTCTTCTATGATAGTTTGCTGTTATCAAGTGAGATCTTTATAAACTTTTTAATTTTGTTTTTTAATTTTTGCTGTGCTGGGGCTTGAACTTTGGGCCTGGCACTTGCTAGGCAAGTGCTCTGCCATTTGAGCCATACCTCCAGTCCTATTTTTATAAACTTTTTCAGAACAGAAATTGAATATTAAATGGCATATTAACCAAAATAACACAACTACCTTTAGCTTTTAATGTAGTATCCATTTTTTCTTAAGGCTGTCAGTTTAAAAGGCTTGCGTAGAGAGGAGTAACAATATGGTTAAAAGATTTGAAACTTGAAAGTTGGAAACTATCCTTCTTGATCCTCTGACCTCAAGAGTCTCAAAATAGTAAGACAGAAAGAGTATTACTTTATCCATAGGTGAGAGTTCAAGTTTATTTGAATTTTGAATATAATTTTAGGAAACTAGCATGTATGGGAATTTGTGTAATAATTAAATTTATACTGTTCTATTGTTTGTGAGATGATCTCATATGGCTGCAAAGTTGTTTATAGTTACCCCTGAAAGTACCTCATTTTTAGAAGGGCACCTTTTTTAGCTTAGTATTCATTTGCAAAATAAACCACATTTTTCTCTTGTCTTATTAAACTGATGGAACCATTTTCCAGCATATGGAAACATTTCTACACCTCATGTTCTTTTGAGCAAATAACCCCATGTGACTTACAAATGTTGAAAAGCAATAGATATTTCCAAACGTATTAGAATGGTTAAACTAATAAATCCTTTAGGTATTAAAAATGTTGACACTAAGATAAATGAAGAACAGAATAAAGACTAGTCATTCTTTTTCAAGAAAGTACATTCTTTCCACTAATTTCAGAATTTCTTTAATTTTTATTGTTTATGTTACACTGGTATTTTCACAAAGGATTTAAGAGTCATCTCCTTAGGTAAATGTTATACAACTGTAAGTAGAAAAATTTCCCTGGCTTCATTTGTAGAGAAAATAATAACTGAAAGTTAAAAACAGTTGTACAAACTTTTGAAATGTAATAATATATTTTAAAGCATCACTGTCAATAATAAAGCACATAGCACTGTGAAATTTCAAGGACTAATAAAATCTGTGTATAAGAAGAGTAACAGAAGTGTGCCTTTAGTGTTAACAAAGGTAAAGATACGTGGAGAAAATGGTATTAAACTTTTTTATGCATTCTGACAAGATATCTAATATTGTCAGAAGATTATTGGTAGATTACCACTCTCTGAGGATTCTAAAAGCAAAAGAAAAAAAGTGTTTTTTCTCCCTAACAATTATTACTTCTGAAACAGATGTCCTTTGGCATCCTAAACTGAATGCCTATAATTACATCAGCTATTTTGTGAGACTTCATTAATTCAACACATATTCTAATTTGAGTCTAGTAAAGAACACTCTGGAAAGCATTGCAGAAAGCGCAATATGACTAAGATAATCAGTCCTCAGAGAATTTATTATCTAGCAAAAGACAGAATATATATATTTAAACAGCTATAGAACAAAGCAGAATCAACCATCCCAGAGGACTATGTAGACAAGACAGATTTAATTCTTTTGTTAACATGAATACTTCAGGCTTGGCATGGTGGCCCAGACTTGCAATCCCAGCTATTCAGGAACCGGTTGAAATCACCTCGGGCAAAAAGCTAGCAAACCCCCATCTTAATCAATAAAGCTGGGCATACTGACATTTGCCTCAGTGAGAGGCCCCTAATCTATCTAAAAAATAACTAAGGCAAAGAAGGGCTGAGAGGTGCAAGGCCCTGAGTTCAAACCCAAGTGCTACCAAAACCAAAAAAAAAAAAAAAAAAAGGAAGAAAACAAGATACAACAGCACCTCCCCCTAAAATACACGAATGCTTTATAAAGTGGAGAGTAGAGTAAGATGTGAGCTAGACATTGTAGTATGTGTATAATTTGGACAGATTAAGATGGAGTTGGATTAAGAGTTAGACTTTTTACAAAGAAAATGGTACAGCAAAGGTGGAGATGTGTCACATATTTGGTAGCCTTCTTTAGTTCCTTGATACTGTGGAGGATACTCAGTACAGGTAACATCTTTTTGTTTTGTTTTGTTTTACTTTATTGGTGGTTGTCTGTTTCTTTGTTTTTACCTATTACTCTTAAATAGAAGAAAATAAACAGAACACAAGATTCTTTAAATTTATAAGCTGTCAGGATTTCTATTCATTTTGACTATTAAATGTTTTAATAATTATTTACCATATACATAAGATAATGATGAACGAGGTGAATTTCCTGTGCTCAAAATGCATAATCAGTTAAGAGAAATTTTACTTATGAAATTGGTATTATATCAGTAGACTATGCTTTAAAGTTCAACATGTTAAACAATATAAACAAACCACATTGTGCATATTTTATATTCTCATTGTGACTCTGGAGTTGCACTGTTCAGTGTTAACTACTAATACCTGTGGCTATTAAAATGAATGGAAATTAGATAAAATTCAAAATTTAGTTGCACCAGCTAAATGTGCTCCTGAGCACATTTCAAGTACTCAGGAGGTACATGTGACTAGTGGTTATTGTATTGGCTAACATGGATATTGACTATCACTAGTTATTGCAGAAATCTCTGTTGAGTAATGCTGCTCTAGAGGTATAGAACATATTTTAATTGTTTCAGTGAGGCTTGTCATTCATCTCTTCAACAAATCTTCATTAAATGCCTACCATGTGCCAGATAGTATGCTAGAGTGAGATGATAAAGCCCTAGTTTCTTTCAGTCTTGGGAAGGTTCAAGATGAGTGAAGAGATGAATAAAATAGGATATGATAAGTACCACTATAGGAGAAGAAATCCAGAGGGGTACAGAAGCAAAACTCAAGTCCTGCCCCTGAGGAACATTGAGTAGGTGTTCACTTGGTTAAGATGAGGAGAATGAGAGAAAGCATGATCCAAGCAATGTAAAACACCTGGAGGTGAAAGAGCAAGGCACAATTGAGGGACTGAAAGATCTTCTGTCCCTGGAGCCCAGGTAATCTCTAAGGTCTCTACTTCAAAGCCTTTGTTTATTATGATGTGTGTAAATTATTTGAAAAATGAGACTCCTTTGTTTTTTCAAAATTGAAGAGAAGGCTGGGCAAAGTTGTGTGTACCTGTATTTCTGAGGCAGGAGGAGAATCACTTGAGCCCAGTAGTGCAGGGCAAGCCTGGCAATGTAACAGAAATCCCATCTTTTATTAAAAAAACAAAAAACAAAAACAAACTGAGGGGAAAAAATAGTCCTTCCCACTATTTGGTGACCTTCTTAGATTTATTTTATATCTGTGTATTCCACAGTTAGAGGACAAGAAAAGGTGCAAAGAAAAAGGTGAGAAGAGAAGGACCAAAGAGATGAAGATGGCCAGAGTAAGTTTCAGAGAACGAGAACTAGTAATATTTGATGGGACTGGCAGTTCTATTTATAGTACTCAGATTCCCCATCTCTAATCAAAAGTTCTTATTGACCATTTCAAAAGTGAATATTCCCTAACGGTTTGACTTGGTATAATGAAGTATATCGTACGAGAATATTTTTTTTTTTTTGAGGAGGGATTTAAAAATTAAATTTCTGGCTTGGCTTGCTTTATCAGAAGTATAATAGAATTTGCTGTAGTGTATTTTTGTGGTCTGTATCCTTATAGTGGATACAACCTAGAAGATGGATTTTTTTCAAAGTTTCTTGTTTGAAGAACCATTTATCTAAGATTTAAAATTTATTTTCATTTTAGCTTCAGTAGATTTCAAGTAAAATTAGAATTGATGTCTTTTATTTTTAAAGGTGACTGTAATCTTATCCAAGAAATAAATTTATTTCTGTCCATTCATCTACTTATCTGTACATGTAAATAGTTGTCTGGAATGATGTTCACTAAATTTTTCTACTGAATATTTCTCAATAGTGAGATTTTACATGATTTGTTGCATTTTTGGGTACTTTTTGTATTATTTGAGTATTTATAATGAGAATACTTTAATGGAAATGATATGGCAAATTATTACTCTGAAAAATAAATTTGTACTTACACAGTTTTATATCTCCATTTCTTAAAAAATTTGTCATGACTCTTTTTTTTCTTGCCATTGTTTTGAATACCCATAATTTTTATGGGTGTGCTATGTTTCTCTTTTCAGTCCCGATCTCTATCTGTAATGACAAAGCTGAACTAGGTTAGTGACTTGTAATCTTCCTCTCTTTCCAATATATCAAACAATTTATAACTCTTGGCTTAGGTACCTCACTTAGAATATAGTTTCAAAGTGATACAGACTGGTTAATTTTTAAACATTGTTTTGTGTCCTCACGGTGTGTCCCATCTATCCTGTGTCCATGTCCCTTCACTTTCTCCATGTTTGGGATTGCACTCAGGACCTTTGCATGCTAGGCCAGTGTTCCACCACTGTGCTAAACCCCCAAATCCTTAGAATCAAAATCTTAAAGAAAAAGGTATATTTGAGAACCATCCAGTTTGTTTCCCTAATTTTAAGTTGCTTAACTAACATCATCCATCTAACTGAAAGGAATGAGATTGAGCTCAGATCTCCTAAATTCTTATGTTGTTACATATAAATGTATTTTTAAAAAATGATAGGCAGAGAAGGTGAGAATCTTATCTCAACCCATTCCATGTACATTCTAACATGTAAATGTCAGGAAATATACTTCGTTTATTCGCATGAAAAGAGATCAACAGTGCAGCCATTATTGAGACCCCAAGCTCCAGGAAAAAAACAGTGAGTGGGATTCTTGCAAGGAAGAAAGCATTTCTTGTCAAAAATTTAGAATTACTGTGGTTACTGAGATTAAAATAAAACTAAAACTTAACTTGGCAGAGGATTAAAAACAAAGCAGCTCCAAAGTGTGTGCACATCATGGAGAAGATGCCATTATTCCTTTAGGCATCCAAGGGGGAAGGGAATATTGTTTCTTTGTGTTGCTCGAGCTGATTTATTTAGTTATGATTTCAACATGCCTACAAGGCAAACCCCAGAAAACATTGCACAACAACATTAACCAGAACAAATGGTGCTTTTTTTCTATACCTCCCCCAAGGTTTTTAAAATAAAACAGCCGTGAGTTCCCCCTCCCCCCTTTTTTCCCTCAAATTGTTTAAATGGCTTTGATTATGTTTGACTGTTGGGTGTGGCAGGTTTTAGAATCTTAAGTGGTAGTACAGGTTTTTGAACAAGAAAGAGAATTAGAGGTGATGTGACTTGATTATTGGAATGCGTAGAATGTAAAGTTGTGAGAGGTACTATGGTCTACCGCAGGCTGTTCTTAGTAATAAACTTTCTTGTTCAAAGAAAGACATGTCTATTATTATCAGACATTTATTATGGAAATTATTAAAGAAGAAATTTGACAGAAAAGTTTAACAAACCATCTTGTCTCATATTTCTTTTCCACACAGGCACTTTGAGGAGATATCTTAAGTATTGTCAAGTCTCACTTATTCTGGCATAGGTTAGCATTATCACCATTCTCACAAACTTGAATTAAATGCATATGGTATTATACCGAGTGCATCACAGAGAAGATTAGCAAACAAGATCCTTATCCTTTTGGGGCTTAGTAAGAGTTGATATCCAGCAAATTCTTCAACAAATCCCAAACTCATTTTTCCATGCCCACCCAAAACTCAGCAACCCCCCTCCTGTATTTGCCTTCATTAATGGTTCCCCTTTCCTTTAAGCTGAAAACTTCACATTCATCTTGAGTCCCTATGTTCCCTTAGTCTCTCCACAACCAATCTATCAACAAGTCCTGTCTCTTCTGCCTCAGAAATTGCTTTTGAATATGTTCATTTCCTTTTCTCTGTTCTCATGGCCATTGCAGTTCAGGCCTTTTTCATCTTTCATTTCAGTTCTTTGGGGGAAACTGCTTATCTATTTTTCAGTCTTCCCATTTTGTAAGTCATCCTGCCAAATCCCTTTCTTTAAAGACAGATCTAATCATATCATTTATGGCTTATAAACCTTTGATGAGTCTGCATTAATGTTTAGCTAGACTGAATTTAGCTTGTCAGAGCACGGTTTCATAGTGTAGCTCCAGTCTGTTTATTCTTGCCTCACTTTTGCCACAATCCTCCCCTACCTTGTGGCCATGTCCTGTTGCCAAACATACACATTTACTCTAGTCTCACCAGCTTCCTCCTAGTTCTCTGAGCTTGCTCTTGTGCTTTTGATCATGCTGTTTTTTGCCCCATACCCATAGAATACTCTGTCCTGCCTAATAAACTCCTTCCAGTATGGAGAAACTGCAGAAATCAAAGTTTTCAAAGAATACCCTTGACAAATAAGAGAAAATAAACAAGCCATGTGCACAGAGATAACCAACAAAGGCAACAGAGCATAGTTCATACTAGCTTCACATTACTTCTGGGCAAACCAGGAGGAAGGACATTGATTATAGAAGGTACAGGTACTGGAGCCAACAGTAATGAAACTTATTTGTAACAGTACTAAATGAGTACCTCCTTCCAGTTAATACAGCTTAGTCAAGAACTAGCTCTTATTTTTATAGCTGGGGACGGAGAAAAAGCGACACAGAAGATTCCTGGTGTGGTTGGTTAGGTTCAAGATAAACAGAAAACTTATTATCCTCCTACCTTATCTCAGTTTCCAAGGGAGAAAAAAAATGGACAGGAACCGTGAATCTTTACACTAATGCATTTTAAAAATCAACAGGATTGGTGCTAGGGCTTCAGTGGTTGAGCATGGGCTTAGCCATGTGTGAGGCCCTGGGTTCAATCCCTAGCACAAAACCAAAACAAACAACCTTCCCCCCAACCCAAAACCAAATCAAAACAAACAAAAAATCCCAAATAACAACAAGAACAACATCATTAACAAGATAGAGCCAGGGACAGTGGGTTAGAGTAAACTGAATGAAGGAAAACAATAGCTCTTTACCCAGAATTAATGAGGAAACTGATTTTCTTCATACTTGTGCCTTGTCATACTTCTTCCCAGCTTGCATATTCAAGCTCAACTTATGTCCTTTTCATACATGGCTGATTCTTTTAAAAAATTAATTTTATTATTTAAGTAATATATTAATATGTCATTTTCAAAACATTTGGAATATTTATTAAGGCTCCCTTAACATTTTTCTCATCACCATCATCTCCAATCCCAGTTGCCTTCCTATCAGCAGTTGAAATGGCAACTATTTTCAGTTTGCTTTTCTATCCCTTCATACCTTTTTCTATACTTTGACTGAGGTATGGGGATAGACAAATAGACTTACAGAAGGCATATAATATTGCCTTGTGTGTGCTTTCCTCCTAGAAACTTACTCTGCCTCTCATTCTGCAAACTTGCTTTTTTGATGGCAGAATATAACTAGATTTTTTTCCTGTTAATACGTACAGAGGATTGATCACATTTTTTCAATTTGTGACATAGTATCATTTTGAGGGCTAGTTTAACCCTTTCTCTTCTCATAGTAATCTCATGTGGAAAATTAGAGGTTAAAAATAGGAAAAAAAATTTAAGTAGAAAGTATTGGTTCAGATGTCATTTAAATACAAAAAAGATTATAATTGTTGGCTTGGAGAAAAATGTTTTCCTTAAAAATTAGACTGTCTTAGAAATACTGTTGGACTAAGTTCAGAGAACATCACTGGCATTAACACAGTACCCTCGTTTCTCTCATATACCTCCCCCACCCCCAATCCCAATTTCTGGTACTGCTGGAAATTAAATGTAACCAAGACTCTGCAGTATGTATAAAAACCAGATGGTTTTCCCTTTTGTATATGCCTAAGTTCTTTCTCCTCAATTGCTTCTGTTTAGCACTGAGGTTCCCAAATTAATTCAAGAAATGAATTTGAAATCTGTAAAATTACGGGGTTAATCTTTTGGGGCTTTTGTAGCTCTAGGATCCTATTAAGTTATTGAAATAATTCATCTTCAGAGAATACATTCTTTTTTTTTTTTTTGTGGTACTGGGGCTTAAACTCAGAGCCTACACCCTGAACCACTCCACCAGTGCCCCTCTTTTTTTGTGATGGGTGCTTTTGAGATAGGGTCTCATGAACTATTTTCCTGGGCTGGCCTCGAAAATGATCCTCCTGATCTCTGCCTCCTGAGTTATTAGGATTACAGGCATGAGCCACTGGTGCCCAGCTCAGAGAATACATTCTGCTAAATTGAAACTTTATGTGCTTGATTTAGGTTGTAGTCACTTGTGGTACAAATAACATAATAACTTTGGGATAGATGAAGCCTGTACTACCTTTTTGTCATTCTTCCTTGAATACTAGAAGTGATCATTACCAGTTCAAAGCAAATCTGTCAAAGGACTTGGTATTGTCAAATATTATTTACTGGTATTAGTACCAGCAAACTGTCAGTTTAATTAGATTAGAACACTAGTCTCTGTATTTTTTTAAACTATAAAAGTAAAGTAGGACTGAGAAAAATAGGACTGAGTCAAATGGTTTCTGAGAAAGTAGTTGTAAGAAGCTTGAACTTAATTTATGCTTTTGAGTGTTCAAAGATTTCGAAGGTACCATCAGATACCAGGAGCAAAGGATTGGGAGTCAGGAATTGGGGAATTAGTCCTATCCCATTGCAATCTTACTTTGTGATTGCAGGTCACTCCTTGCTCTTAAACTTTCCCATTTGTGACATATAGGAGATTATTTCTGACTCTTAATTTACCCAGGGATGTTAAGTGAAATAATAAAGACAACCACTGCTACATATTTGTGCTCCTCAATAATGATTCTATGCAAGTGAATGGTAGTGTAGATGGTTATTGTATTATTTAAAATAGGTCTTGAAAGTGAGAGAGGTACTTAGAGTTTGATTATCTAAAGTTTTTCTTTCTCTTAGGTTAACAAATAGTGTTTTGTGTTAAGCAGAACATTGCTGAAAACTTAATATAAAAAGATTTGTGATGTTATAGAAGCCAATCCATGATGTATTTAGTTCTTTCAAGCGCTAATGTCCTGAGTTATTCGTTGCCTTTTACGAAAGTTAGTGGCCTGCCCTTTCGAGTTTTTTAAAGGTATGTTTGGATGGTTATGTTTGTTACTGTGTTCTCCATAAGTTCTTTGATTTAGGTAGCCTTTAAACGGAAAGTTGTATAAATTTTCACCTTTACTTGAATTTTAATGCTTTCTGTGTTAGAAATCCTGTCAGATTCTCTTTCTAAATTCTACTTCTCGTCTTCTGTAATTGGTTACTTGTTATAAAAACATGTAGGGCTCTTAGCCGCCTTGAAAAATACCTTTGTACTGCTTGATGTGAAACAACAGTAAACTTTCTCTATAGAGGAAGAAAACAATTGGTGATAAAAGGAGATAGTAACTTGAGTGAACAGTTTCAAGAAACTCATTCTTTTATCATTGTTTCCAAATTGTTATCATCTCAGGTAGGATGAGAATTCTTTTGTCCTGCTGTGAAAAAAATTAACACTTGATTTTATAAAGTCTTGTGGTGCTTGCTGTGTATCTTCTGCATCTGGCCACTATTCTATTCTTAAGTAAAAAATATTAAAGATCACAATTTTAAACTATATGCTCCACAATCAATGTATATATAAACACATGTGAAACTTGTTTTAAATATAACCTATACTGAAATGAAATCGTCATGTTTATAACTCAGTAGGTAAACTACTCTGGAATGCTTCAGACCAGGCTCACTAGAGGCAAGACATTTTGAACTGATGTAAGGAGTCTGTTTCCTTATTCAGCAGTTTCATATTAACTTAAAAAGATGACTTGTATTTGATTAGTTTTAAGTATAGGTTTGTTACATGTCTTATGTCATCAGAACATGTTTTCTTTCTATAGATTGAGTAGTGTCAGTCTTGGAATATGGTTCTGAAGGTTAAAAAAAAAAAGGTTAGTTTTTAAAATTTCTCTTTAACTTTACAAATCAAATTAGTAACCAAAAAGGGCAATTTAGAGAGGGTACCTGTCTGGTGACTTGCTTTGTATCTTTGTTTTTTTTTCCCCCTTTGATGCAAATGCAAATTGATTTGCAGCTTTGTACCAAAAAATAAATTGCTATTAAGATAAAGACAGTTTAATAGACGTGTAGAAAATTTGGAAAATGGAGAGAAGGGAACAAACTGCAATAGATATAATTTGAGTTGGGTCTTGAAGAATACACAGTTCTTGATATATTCCAGACTACTCAAGACAATTTTTGGTCTGTGTGATTGTTAAATGTTATAGGACTACTTAGGTCATCTGCCTTTGGTGGAAAGAGTTGGCTGTTTATTCTCTAACTGCAGTGTAATCCTAACTCATTACATTGCCTTGGGTGAGTCACATCACTCTTCTTTGCCTTAATTTCTCCATCTGTAAAATGATAATGGCTATGTAATCTGAGATTTATTTAATTTACTAGAACCAAACTTTTTAAAGTTGTGTAGAGCTGGCTTTCAATGTGAATGAATTTAAGATATATGATCACAATGCCACAATAGTATGTTCTTGTACTTTAAGAGGGCTACTATCTATCTGGAATAAAAACAATGATTTAGAGGCTAAGATTGTTTGAGTGCCTTATGCATGTTCTAGCTGGTATTCAGCATCTGATTTACTTGTGAGACCCTGAAACCCCTATAATTAACTAGTTGCACTTCTTGGTCTTGTCCTTAGGAAGATTTATAGTATACTTGAGGTTGTGTCAGATACCATGCAATCCAAATAGCTTCTTAATTAGAAAAATAGTGTCTCCCTGCTATCAATGTTGTTAAAATAAAATATTATTAAAAATCATTTTCCCTCTTCATTTGACATGATTGGCAGGTATACTGTCTGAGCAATCTAAGAAACTTAGAGTTTCTTGGGGGTGGTTTTAGAGTTTTAGGACAGCTGGGAAAGAATCTAAAGGATCTAGGCTATAGAAGGGATAGCCTTATCATGTTTTCTGTAGTAAACATGATAATATTCTTCTGCTAAGAAGAATTATTAGGCCACCTGCCTTTTATGTCTGTACTTGCCAAAGTAAAACACCAAAGAGACAAGAGTTTGTCTCAGTAAAAGTGTTCATATGTTGTCTTCCCAGGACAAAATGACTTTATAGGTAATTGATATTAAAAGAAGGTGAGTTTGTCTTCTGATTGGTTATCAAGTCGATGCACATTTCTATTGCTGTGTTCTGTGTTTATCAGAGAAATCTTATAAAATAAAATTTTCTGAAATGGGGCCTATTAATTACATTAGACTTTTTGGTTTAAAATTATTATCATGCATGAATTAAGAGCTATGCTTCAAATTTTGCACAAATCCCATGACTTCTAATGGAAAGGTCTACATGTAACTCTCTTCCTAAAAAATTCCTTAGTGACCAATTCCTTAGTGCCTTGGATGAATAAATTCCATCAAAGGTTAGGTCTAGTTCCCAGACATTTTATTTAAACATTCTTCTAGGGACAGGTTTATGCTAGCTAGACCCAGAGAAATCAAATTATCAACATCATGATGACAATGTAATTAGCCATATCTATCATCAACACATAATCAGCCATATCTGAGGCTTTTGAAAGGTTGGTCCACTGTAGTAAAAATTCTGGCTCTACCCTTGACTCTCATTAATGACCTGAAGGATTTTGGACTAAAGCCTATAAGTGGGTTTGAATCTGACCTGGAATTTACTCTGTACTTCTGGTAAATAGTGTGCTAAGTTAGGAAACCAGATTAAAACAAAACTCAATGTTAAGAGAGGATATATTTTGAAGAGTGAGAAATTGGCAGTAAGAAGTTTTAGTAAATAGGACCCTCAGAGGAAGCTTAAATAAGTGCTTACTGCCATTAGACTTAAGAAAAAAACAAACAAACTAAAACTGTCTAAATTGTTGAAGTACATTTTATGTAAATTGTTCAAGCTAAACATTTGCATTATATGTATTCCTATTTCTTTGTACTTCTCATTTGATGAAGTTTTCAAACTGTGGTTTACTGGAGTAGGGGGAAAAACCCCAAACCCAAACCACATAGGACAAATTGAATTACAAACCTAGTGTGGTCCTTTAACTCAATTACATCTAATTTGTGTTATTTTAGTCATCCTGGGTGGCAGCTGTTCTGTGTAAAAGCCCACAACTATTTTCAGTGTAAGAATTTGTTCTGATTACAACTCCTTAGGATTGGTACTAGCCTATTTATATTTTAAGTGGGGAGGTTATAGATTAATTTGGTGCATTAGGACCATTTTGAAAATTGAAAATTTAGGTTTTTTAAAAAATAAACTTTTAAAAAACTGAGCTTCCAACGTCTATTTTAAATGTTAATTTTTTTAAACTTCATTTTCTTATTTCTTATGGTTTTTTTTTTTTTTTTTTGGTGGGATTAGGGTTTGAACTCAGGGCCTCATGCTTACTAGGCAGGCACTCTTACTGCTTGAGCCACTGTGTCAGCCCTTTCTTATGCTTCTTAAGACTCTCCTAAAACTTCTTTCTAAATTAATTATTTAGGAGGTTATCAGTTTGAGGGCAAGGGAACTCAGATTTTTAGATTTTAATACACTAAAATAAGCATTTTGACATTTTAAGTCGAAATTCAGGACTACCTAGAAGGAAAAGTATGAAAAAATATGAATTCTGGGTTTTTCAGGTAGTTTCATTGAGATGGAGGTTTGAGCTAGGTTTGAGTTAGGATTGAGTATGAAATGCAACGTGAATTCCAGAAATGAAGATTTTGAAACCCAAGCAAGTAAGGCAAAAGCATGACCAGTTTACATAAAATCTACTTAACACTGTTTTCCGTTGCTGCATACTTTGATTCCTCCCCTGACTTTCTTACCTAATTTGGTGTCCTCTTTGTTAACATCATAGTCTATATTAGCTATCTATTGCCATAACAAATTACTGTAAAATTTAGCTTTTTAGAACAATGAACATTTGTTATCTCAGTTTATCCCAGAAATACACTGTCTTATTCACATGTGCATAGTAAATATTGAGACATTTAATAAATGTTGAGTGCTGACTAAATGGGTGCTGTTATTCAAGTTGAGGATCTTAGCACTACATGGCTCCAACAACTTCTTTCCAATCTTTACCCTACATTGGTTTTAAAACCACACTTTCTAAAGAAATTCATGCTGCTGCTTCTGCTATTAATAACCAATTGTAACTTGCAGTGGCCTAATTGCCAAGTTTATGTTGGTGTTGGTCTCCTTGGCACTCAAAGCCTTTTATAAGTATTTATTCAATTGTGTTTGTTATCAAACACCTACTTTACTTGAACCTTAGACCGGACTTCATCTCTGTTCCTAATACAATATTCAGAACAGTTTTATGTTCTTGATTTATTCCTTCACCTATGGCTTACCCTCCTTATCTTTTCAATTCTTACTGATTCGGTCTGCTCACATCTCATTATGTTTCTTCCACCTCTATCATGAAGCCACTTTGAATTTTTCTTTTCTGGCATATCTGGCTTTTAAAGTTTGAATTCCTGTTGTATTGCCTCTCAACACCAAGCAGTTTATTACTTGATTTTTTTTGGTAGCACTGGGGTTTGAACTCAGGGCCTTACACTTGCTAGGCAGGTGCTTTCCACTTGAGCCACTCCACCAGCCCTATTCCTTGAGTTTTAATTCATTTAGTTGGGTTAATTTCCCTTTCCAACTAGAATTCTCATTTTCTGAAAGCAATGTCCTTTAAATTCATTTGTGCCTATTGTAGTGTGCCCTGAGTGCATGTTAGTTGACTGAAAAATTAGAGTCTTGACTCAGCTTTAAAAAATTCTCTTTATAATGCTGCTGAATGAATGATACCACCAGAGCCATTTATGAGGATGAACTGACTTCAGGACAGTTCAAAACTGCATTTCATTCTTTTTCCTGAAGAGGCATTGCTTGCTCTTCAAAAAAAAGTTTTCCCCCTGGCCAGTTATCAGAACTAGTGGCTAGCCTTGCACTATCAAAGCAAAAGGTTCAGAATTGCCTAGAGGAGAATAGATACTAACTAGCAAACAATTTAGGGTCTCTGATCCCTACCTTGCTTTAGCTATGGGCCTGGCCAACCCCTTTGCCTGAGATAAGCAGAACAAGGAATTTACTTTTATCTTCTTTCTTGAAAGTTCCATGGATTTGATTCACAGAGAAAGGGCAAATAACTGAAATTCTGTGTCAGCATCTTCTCATTATTCACTGAAAAATGTTAAAAATAAAATAATAATATTAATTTACAGCCTGAAATGTAGTCTGAAAATATTGTGGCTAGTTGTGTTCCTTAACACTCCTGGTATGTTTAGTACAGCCCCGGAGAATGAGGCCTGCATGCCAGGGGGAAGTAAGCCTCCATTTCTTTTGGTAACTTTTTGGTGCCTTTGCTAAAGTATAATTCTATTTGCATTACTAGTTTCTACCAGTATGCCTTTGTTTCTTCTTATATTTTTTTGTTTTCTCTATTTCTTTACTTTTTGGATCCTCTTCTTATTTCTTCCCTTAAAGCTATAGGTAGAAAGTTTTGTAAGAGTGAGGATATAGAGGAGCATCTCACTTTATATTACAGTCATCTTAAATTCCAATTAGTTTTAGGGTTATTTATAATATCAGTCTGAGATTTAGGTTATTATTTGGATATTTTTAATTTCCCTATGGCTAAATTACTAGTGTTTATATAAACAACAAGAATAACAACAAAACTATTTCCCCCTGTTATTTGTGCATTTAGGTATTTCAGCCAAAATTCATGTTTTTAGTGCTGGAATAGTTGAATTAGAGCAATTTAAGTAGTGGAAAAGGTTAAAGCTCTTGATTCTTACCTTTGATCTGTGTAGCTAGTGATTTGGGGTAACATTTCCTTGAGAAGGAAGAGCATATGAACTGTGTACTTATCTGTTACTATCCAGATCACCTCAGTCAATACTCCCTGTCTACATCCTGTCCTATAGATCCCCTGCAGCTGTGAGGGCTTCCTCATAAAACCACCCCAGTGATATCAGCTCTATGACATCTCTTAGTTTTCTTTTGATCCATCCTGTACTTACCACACGTGCCCCGTTTCCCAACTTAGTGGACAACCTCTGCTATGTGTAAAGTGAACGGAGATAAAGAAATGGGTGGTGGGAGAGAGAGAGGTAACAACAGAGACAGACTTACAGTATCAGGAAGAAGCATGAGTGGCCCTAAAAGGACTCCACTGCCTTCTCTAATTGCTGCCCTATTCTGTGTTCTTCTTGTTCCTGTAACATTTCAGTATTTCTATAAAGAACTTAAAATAAAAATTCATTTGCATTTCAGTCTTCAACCCTCAAGTAAAACTCCTTCTCTGAAAATCTCCAGTGATGCCCTCAAGATCAAATCTCATGGTTTTTGCTTGTTTTTCATCCTACTTGATCACTCCACTGCGTGTTATATAAATTCAAACATTCCCTTCTTGAAAAAAAGGAAAAGATTTATTGAATACAAATTTTGCCACATGGAACTTTGTCTAATCAGCCTCACTTGAAAGTATACATTTCTTTGAACGGCGTTTGCAAATTGTTCTCAGTATCCCCATCCCAAACTGACAATATGAAAATATTAAAATGCTACCATATGCTGAAAGCTGGTTTACTCGTTTTGCTAAAGGATGAGGGGAAAAAAAGAAAACTGTACTTTACTTGCTAACCATCCTATAAATATGAATTACAATGTGGGCAGATTTGGCAGTGGAAGCCCCTCAGAGTTCACTGTACTGATTCTGCAGCCCTGAAGCTCCACTGTTCAAGATTAGTGCAGAGAGTTGTGTTTATCTTACAAGAGTAAAATTTTAAAAGTAAGATTGTGGTTGTAAAACATTTAATTAAATGCACGTAGAATAGAATATTAAACTTTAACTTTGAACAGGCTTGAACATTTACATAAATGAATACTTTTCAGCATTCACCATTTCAGTAGCCACCACTCTGAGGTGTGTCTACAACCCCTTACACCTGTAGTATAGAGTAGCCTTCTCCCTGATCTCTAGCATTTGTTCATCTCCCTTTTAACCTATGCTGCCTAGTGCTACTAGGATAGTGTTGCATGAATAACATGCTTTTTCCTATTAATTGATCTATCTCATTGATCCTAATTTTACCGTATTTCTCTCAAACCTGACTTATAATTTCCTTTAAGGAGTTCTTACAATAATCCCACCTAGCCCTATTTTTTCACAGTACTTTCAAACCAAGTTCTTCCTCTATTATTTTTATGTTGATTTATTGACAGTTTAAAAAAGTTGCTTTATGTCTGTTCTTTTCTTCCCAAGTGGAGATCAGTGTGATAGGAACACTGTCTTCAGTTCTCTTTTACGGAAATCTAGTTCTCCTCCCAGGACACACTAAGTTAAGTGTTAAATATGTTCTCTGTTACTGCATGTTATGAAGTTTAAAATTGTGGTTGAATGTTTAAATTACATACATTGTCAAACAGAAAAGCTGAGTGATGGTACCTGCACAGTGATTAATATTTCGTAGACTATAAAATGAGTCCTGGTGAGAACACTTTGTCTTCTTTAAAGATTCATTGCCTAGCTTTTAGAATTGATGGTTTTATCTCTGAAATAAATAGACCTGAGGTTTATGTGGTTATAAATAGAAATTCCTTTATTTCATTTCTATTACTGTAGCATCTTAGACCAAAAAAATTTAAAAAACTTTAAAAAGAAGGCATAGTTAAAGGACTAACACTACCTGATTTCAATACTTACAAAGCTAGATAATCAAGGCAGGGTAGTGTTGATGTAAAGGTAGAGAAATACATCAATGGAATAGAATGGAGAGTCCAGAAACATCCACACTTACATGGGCAACTTACAGTTTTGACAAAAGTATAAAGATAATTCACTGGGGAGTCTTTTTAATTTTAACAGTTGGTACTAAAGTGGTTGGATATCCATATGAAAAAATAATTCATGCACATTTTTTATACAATATAAAAATCAAATAAAATGTGTCATAGACTAAAATGTATAATCTAAAACTACAAACCTTCTAAAACAATGCAGTTGCTAATCCTGCAATCCCAGCTACTTGGGAGGCAGAGATGGGGAGGATCATAGTTTGAGGCTCGCCTGGTGGTCGATGGGCGAGTTAGCAGGACCCCCATCTCAACCAAAAAAGCTAGGTGTGGTGTCCATAGTAGGAGAATCATGGTCCGGGTTGGCCCTGGGCAAAAAATAACAGAAGCCCCTACCTGAAAAATAACTAAAGCAAAAAAGGACTGGGGTATGGCTCAAGTGGTGAAGCAAATGCAAGGCACTGAGTTCAAACCTCAGTGCCACCAAAAAAACTCAATAACAATGAAAAACCCCTACAAAGCTTCTAAAGGAATAAATAGGAAGAAAATTTTTCTTACCATGAGATAGGCAAATTCTTCCTCCCTCTTTTTTTCTCTCTGCTGTCTTTCTCTTTTTCTCTGTTCTTTCTTTTCTTTTTCTGTCCTCTTTTCATCTCTCTCTGTCTTTCTTTCTCCCTTCCCTTCCTCTTCCCCTTCCCTTCCCTTCAACACTTCACAAGTGTTGGGATTACTGGCATGTACTACCATGCCTGGCAAAGATTTCTTATATCTGCTTCCAAAAGCACAATCCATTAAAGAACAAATTGATAAATTGAATATTGAAATTAAAATATCAGATCTTCAGAAGATAGTGAAAAGATAGGCCACAGATTGAGAATGATTCTTTTAAAACATATAATAATGTGAATTAGAAGACTTAGAGCCAGAATATATAAAGAATCATCAAAACTCAATACAAAAATAAAACAAACTACCACCAACAAAATAGACAAAAGATTTGAGTGGATGTATCACTGAAGAAGATATGTGGGCGACAAGTAAGCACATGAAAAGAAACTCAATGTCATTAATTATTAGGATATTGTAACTTAAAACCTAAATGAGATACCATACTTATTAACAAATCTAAAATTAAAAAGACTGATCAAATGAAGTGTTGGTGAATGTGAGGAGGAAATAAAACCCTCCAACCTTACTGGTGGGAATGTAAATTGAGCAGTTTGACAATGTTTTAAATTGTTAAATATGATTCTCAAATAATTATGCTGATTGAAGGAAGCCAGTCAAAAGAATGATTTCATGTGTATAAAATTCTAGAAAATGAAAAATAGTCTATGTTGACAGCAGATCAGTAGTTGCCTAGGGATGAGAGCAGGGAAGGAGGAAGAGAAAGGGATTATACTGAGGCATAGGAAACTGGACCATTAAGGTTGATATTTTCATTGTCTTAATTGTGATGATGGTTTTTCAGGTATATGCATAATTCAAAGTTTATCAAGTTATACATGTTATGTATGCACAGCATTTTATAGTGCAATAAAATTATACCTTAAGAATATTATAAAGAGATGTTAGTACAGGCAATCTTAATTTACATATACATTACATATGTATATGTTGTACATATACATTTGCATAATATATAAATGCAAACCAAACAATTAATGTATATTTTATTGAAGAGGCATATGGGTCATCTATTATCTTTGGTTTGGTAGAGTTGTTAGAATGTGTTAAAGAAGACCATGAAGGAAACTATTATACCTGGCCATCTAACACTTCAGTCTTTCATTCTGTGTAGAGGCTCTGTACCAGATCCAATGATAACAATAAAAAAAAAACCAGCATTCTTTATTTCCTAAAAACTATCTTTATCTAAATATCAAATTTTCTTTGTTTTCTTGATAAAGCCCTGTATTTTGCTGCTGTTTCTCAGTGTGTTCTCTTAACCAAACCATTTCTAAAAAGAAAGTGGATCTGTAGAAACCATGTGGTACTATTACTACTGTATTGGTGAAGTAACTCATTTAGAAAATAATTTGGAGAAAGAAATCCTGGCATTTTATCACAAGTGAGGTCTTATAACCAAGCAATATAGTGGTTAAAATAAGGGTCTGTGCCAAGTAGAGTGTTAGGATTTTTACTGTATTTTATATGTCATGCTTATTTCTTGTATTGTGTATCCATTATGAAAGTAAGCTCAGATACCATTAATCTCTTTATATAAAAAGAAAAAAAGACAAAAAAGAATGCTATGTATGTCACCTTATGAAAAGAAAATAATGAATTTATGCTGAGGTACATGACAACACTTGGACAGCGCTACATTAACATATGAAAATGTACAAAAAGTAGGAAAAATTGTCAGCATTTTCTCATTGAAACTGTCACAGAATTATGAGGTAGCAGATTCTAAGAATGGCTTTTACTTTCTGTTTGTATTGGCATTTAAGAGATACCTATAGTACTGAGAGTGTTGCTCAGTGGTAGAGTGTTTGCCTACCATGCAGAAGACCCTGGATTTGATCCCTAGCCCTACCATACACACAAACACACACACACACACACATACACACACTCACAAACAAACAAAAACAAAACACAGTGATTTGTCTAAGATGAATCTGCAGAGCTAATAGTCCTTAATATTTTTTAAAAACTCAATTACAGTAATTGGACCAATTTTTTATATTTTGGGAAAAGTATGACCAACATTCTTTGGCTTTAGAGTAACAATGGGAAAATAAACAGCTGGTCTGTGCTAGAAACTGCTAGGTATAACTCTTGATAGAAAAGCACTTTGGTTTGGAAAAATCACCTGGCTCTATAGGTAGATAATTTAGACATGTAAAAAAATTTGGCAGAGCTAGGTTTTAAAGATTTCATTTGGTTCTTAGATGTGATGACAATCCTTGATGAGTAATTTAGTAATAACTTATTATCTTCCTGAACTTATTCTGCAAAGCACTTCTTCATTTTGATTAGTATAAACATTATTGGTTTGAAGATAGCTTTTTATTTGAATCCTTCAAAAGTCACTCATTATCTATAAGTCACTCCTCCTTGGTTTTCCTTATCCATCACCAAGCATCATATTTAGTAATTTTTTTTTTTGAGACTGAGTCTTGCTGTGCTGCCCAGGCAGGACATAAATTTGAAATCCTCCTGCTTCCACTGGGATTATAGGTGTGAACCACCATGCCCAGTATTAACTGTCTTTTAACCCTTTGTGTCACTATCCTTAGTATGGATTGTCAAAGTTTCTGTGATTTTTGTACTTTGCCTTTTATCTAAATCTGCCTTTTTCTTCTCTTCTATCTACTCCTCTAAGAATTGTGTTTCAGGTGCTACCAAAGTCATATCAACACCAAATCTTTCCCATCATTCTATCCATACTTATATATGCTTATTTTGTGCTTAGAGTTGTCTTTTCCAGTAGTCATGAGGGTAAGGGAGACAGGATGACAGGCTGCTCCCACATGGTACAGGAAGAAGTAGTAGAACTTTACAAATATTTTAAATTTCATGATATAGGTATACATCCGATATAATATTGTAATGAACACAATAAATCTATGTCTAAGTAGGAGACACAAAACAATTAAAATACAGTATTCAGCTTTGATGGGATGCATGACTAAAATGTTTTATTGATGGGGTAACATTAAAAAGTTGGGAGACTATTCAGCTATGCTGCTACTATATATCTCAACTAGTCAGGTCTGCTTCCTCATTTGTAAAGTTAGGTCTTGCGTTGGACTAACTAACTTCTAAAGTCTTCTTTGTTTGTTTTTGAGATGGAGTTTTGAGATGTAGGCTGGCCTTGAACTCCTGGGTTCAAAAGTTTTCCTGTTTAAGCCTCCTGAGTAGCTGAGACAATAGGTTTGCACCATTATGCCCAGCCTCTAGTTTGCTTTTTTTTTTAGCTTAAATGTTCCTTAAGCTAAAACACCTATTTTGAAAGAAGTTAAAGTAAAAGCTTATATAAAGCACTAGTACAGTTGAATCTTTTTTGGAGGGGAGTTTGGGATACTGGAGGGAGTTTGAACTGAGAGCCTTTTGCTTGTTAAGCTGGTTCTGTACCATTTGAGCCACTCCACCAGCACCCCCACTCATTTTTTTCTTTTATTTTTGGGTAGGCTCTCTCTTTAGGCCTGAGCTGGCTTGGATTTTGATCCTCCTATTTGTGCTTTCCTGTGTAGCCGGGATGATAGGTGTACACCTCTTTACCCAGCCATTGGGTGAGATAAGGTCTTGTCAACATTTGTCCAGACTGACCTTGAACCATGATCCTCCCAATCTCTGCTTTCTGAGTAGCTAGGATTATGGACTTGAGCCACTGTGCTTGGCCTAGTTTTATCCACATTAACATTTATATAAATACATCTATATATATACGTATATATATATATATATAAAACATATATATATTACTATAGTTTTTTCTAAACTACTTGGTAAGTTGTAGATGTTGTGATCCTTTTAGCATGTATCTCTTAAGAACAAAGATAATTGTTTTATGTAATCATGGTATATTGATCAAACTCATTATTATTTATCATATAGTCCATATTCACCTTTTACCTATTGTCCCAATATGACCTTCCTGGCAATTTTTTGCTCCAATCTAAGGATCAAGATAGAAATTTTAAAGTTATATCTCTTCTTGGTGTATGTCAAACTCAGCAAGAGTTTAACCTTTCTTCTGCTGGTACTAGGATTTGAACTCAGGGCTTCTTGGTTGCTAGGCAGATACTCTACTGCTAGAGCCATGACTCCAGTTCATTGTCATATCACTTTAGTTTCCTTTAACAGAGCAATTTCTTAGCTTCTCTCTCTCTCTCTCTCTCTCTCTCTCTCTCTCTCTCTCTCTTTCTGTCATAAAGAGATTTGAACTGAGGTTCTCATGTTTGCTAGGCAGGCGCTCTACCACATGAGCCATTCCTCCAGCCCTTTTCTTTTTGTATGTGTGTTGGGTGTTTTTGAGATAGGGTCTTGCTTTTCTTTTGTCTGGGCTGGTCTCGAACTATGATCCTCCTGATCTCTGCCTCCCAAGTAGCTAGGATTAGAGGTGTGAGCCACTGGTACTTGGCTCTTTTCTTTTTTTCTTCCTTTCTTTCTTTTTTTCCTTCCTTCCTTCCTTCCTTCCTTCCTCCCTCCCTCCCTCCCTTAATTTTGTACAATGCTTCATTTGGATTTCACAACTTTTCCCTTTACCTTGATTTTTTTCTGTGTTTTGTTTTACTTCTGTAACGTGTGCTCATGCATACACAGATGTGCATCTACACACCATTATTCTTATGTTTATCTTCAGTCTCTTTTTCTAACCTAGATTATACATTCTTTGTAGACAGAGATGAGTCCATCTTGTTAATTTTATTCTCCATATTATAAACAATGTAATTCTTGACCTGAAATAAAAATTAAGCATATTTTTGTTAAAAGTTCTTATAAATTCTATAGATTAAGTGGATGACTTAAAATATACAGAGAAGGACATCAGATTAATTAACTCTCAGTAATTAAAGATGTCAAAGAATGCCATTATGTTTTGTTTTATTGGGTTTTGAAGGAAAATGGATAGTCTAAAGTATAATATATGGAGCATGCACAGATCACTGTGAATTCTGCACTAATTGACATATGTTATTCCTTTTCATCATTCCTTTGAGGAAACCCTTTGCGATATTGTTTGGCCTCTTTCCCATGTACAGGTTCCAAAATAGCATAACCAGCCACTCTGATATTTTAGTGAGCAGTGATATTAGCATGAAAGATGTTTGGTTTTCTGGCAGTACGGGGGTTTGAATCAGGGCTTCACACTTGCTAGGCAGGTATTATACCACTTGAGCCATGTCTTCAGCCCTGTTTGCTCTGGCTATTTTGGAGATAGGATCTAGTTTTTTGACCAGGCTGGCCTGGACTGTGATCCTATTTTATGCCTCCCACTGATTCTGGGATGACAAGCACACTAACATGTCCAGCTTTTTTCCATTGAGATGGGGTCTCACAAAGTTGTTAATGTCCAGGCTTGCCTGGAACCCCATTCTTCCAATCTCACCCACTCCTATAGCTTCATGGCAGGTGAGTACCATCTCACCTAGCTGTTGGTTGAGAACCAAGGCCTGTGCTGGCCTTGAGCTGCTATCTAACCTGTCTCAGCCTCCTAAGTAGTTAGGATTACAGGTATGAGTCACCAGCTGCTGGGTGATCTTCAACTTTTTGAATTAATTAATTTATTTATTCTGGTACTGGAGCATGAACTCAGGGCCTCATGTTTGCTAGGCAGGCATTCTACCACTTGGGCCACTCCACCAGTCCCCCGTCCCCGATCTTCAAACTTTTTAAAGTGCGTTTTTCAAGACTGGAAATAACTTAGGTTGTCAAGAAAATATCTTTTATTATACTTTTATTACCAAATAGGCAAAGTTATAAGAAAGTGACTCATGGGATGTTCTAAAAATGAGTTGGAGTAAGAAGTTTCCCGTGTTGAAGTCAGCTCCTGAAAAGATACACTGTGGCCTTTTAGAGGCTCACATTTCCCTAAATTCTTCACTCTTGTAAATGTCTATAGTAAGCTTGAATTTATTTTTTAGGATTATTTAGAGTTTAAATCTATAAGTTTCAGGAACTCTTAAAACATTGTTTTCTTGTGTTTCAATGAAGAACATTGGTTTGGTTTTTGTTAGTATTGACTTTGATAACTGTCATCTGGGGCAGTTCTTATCTCAGTTGATTACTTATCTCTGAAGGCCTCTTCTAACTACATTTATCTATACTTACTGAATAACTCCTCATTACTCTGCACATACTTTAGTGAAGAGATTCTTAGGAATAACTGACATTCTCCATATTGTGGTTTGTCTGTGTGTATGTGTCTGTGGATAACTTGGCAGTCACTTCCTTAGTGAAATAACAGCCGGTGTGGTTCAGCCAAAGTTTACAGGAATAAAATAACTGAAGTGGGAGGTTTTTTTGTATTATGCCGAATGATAGTATCTTTTTTTAAAATTGAATTTTCTCAGATAGTACTGTTTTATTGCCATGGTAGGTATTAAAAACAAAACATAGCAAAGAAAGAAAGAAAACAATTACCAACAAATGGAATACCAGGTAATTCAAGTGATGTACTTTGTTGCCACAGTATGAAACTAAGAAGTCTTTATATAACTCAAAATTAAGATGGCAATGTAATTTAGGAATGAAAAACATCATCTTGTCTTTTTTGTCCAGGTTCAAGTTTAATAGAAAACTGAGCTTTTCACAGATGTGACTTGAGAATATTTTATCTATTTGTCAAATTTTAAAAGGTAGTGCTCTTTCTGGCTTATTTTTCCTGCAGTAGAGGAGCCCAGTGATTCACCAAATTGTGTGAATTAAAGGCACTATCAAGGAACAAGCTAGTGAAAATGATGGCCCTGCAGTATTAAAAGTGCTTTGATCTTCTGTTTTGACATGTTGAATTCATCTTCAATTATATGTGATGACATTTGATTACTATACACTTAGACTATTATAATGTGGTTTGTAAAATGTAGTTTATAGTATATAATAATTTCAACGCCCAGTTTCCTATACTTACGGTTTTGCAGAGTGATGTTCTAGTTTTAAGTGAAAACAGACTTCTGAATTAGCAGCCATTTTTAATGTAAAATATTCAGCAATCAAGCAAAGTATGATTCTTGTATAGTAAGGGTTATATAAGACACCTGTAGCACTCAGTGTCTTATTTTATGAAGTTAACAAAATCATGTGTAGTGGTTTCCTGATCTGTCCACTAACTGGCTTCTTTACTTTGGTTAAATCATTTAAATTCTCCTAACCTTTGAAAGATAAAACCTTAGCTTAGATGATAACCAAGGTTTCAGTTGAGATTCTCTGATTCTCTTATTCTATGATATCTGTGATGGAAATTCTGTCTACAACATACAATAGAAATTCCAGGCACATTTTCTGAAAAAAGAATATTAAAAATATGTTAATGATCTTGAACTTGTGTTTTGATATAGAAATGGGATAATAAATAAAGAAAAAACCACAATGACTTTTTTAACTTTCAGGGAGGAGCTGTGTATTGGTGGGCAGTCTTACCACAGTTAGAGAGAAAACTTCTATTTGGAATTTCCTAAATTTTACCAGTATCGTAGCCTTGAGCATTTGATACTTTTCTTTGAATTTGTCTGCTTTGGTCGCATTTACACATTCAACCCTGGATTTATCCCAATTTAGGCAGTTATATGTCCCATCTATAAAGGGTCTTTAGGAGTTTCAGCCTGGTTCTAGTTCTCTAGGGGAAATTACAAAATTATTCCTTCTTTTCAAATAGTAGTCAGATGTAGCGATCTGACTTTTTAACACCATTTAATCAATTTTGCCAATGTTTCTAATGGCAAAAACAAACGAGAACAAACTAACAAAAGTTTTATACGTTCAGTGGCTAGTTGTTAGGGAGAATAATAGTTTGGTGTGTTTTTATTCTGAGTTTTGCTTATTTTTGCCATACAACCAGTTTTTCACTTGCTAGGGGGATGGATTTCTTTACTTTTAAAAAGTCTTTTCCACACAATTGCTAGGTATGATTGTTTACTAAGAGTTAAACATTGTTGCTTTGATTTGAGTTTTACTAAATAGTCATAGTATGTTTTATCTATAGTGAGTGATTTGGGATTTTTTAAAATTGTTTTTATTGTTTTATTATACATATGTGCATACAAGGCTTGAGTCATTTCTTCCCCCTGCCCACACCCCCTCCCTTACCACTCACTCTGCCCCCTCCCTCTCCCTCCCACCCCCTCAATACCCAGCAGAAACTATTTTGCCCTTATTTCTAATTTTGTTGAAGAGAGAGTATAAGCAATAATAGGAAGGAACAAGGGTTTTTGCTGGTTGAGATAAGGATAGCTATACAGGGAGTTGACTCACATTAATTTCCTGCGCATGTGTGTTACCTTCTAGGTTAATTCTTTTTGATCTAACCTTTTCTCTAGTTCCTGGTCCCCTATTCCTATTGGCCTCAGTTGCTTTTAAGGTATCTGCTTTAGTTTCTCTGTGTTGAGGACAACAAATGCTAGCTAATTTTTTAGGTGTCTTACCTATCCTCACCTCTCCCTTGTGTGCTCTCGCTTTTATCATGTGCTCAAAGTCCAATCCCCTTGTTGTGTTTGCCCTTGATCTAATGTCCGCATATGAGGGAGAACATACGATTTTTGGTCTTTTGGGCCAGGCTAACCTCACTCAGAATGATGTTCTCCAATTCCACCCATTTACCAGCGAATGATAACATTTCGTTCTTCTTCGTGGCTGCATAAAATTCCATTGTGTATAGATACCACATTTTCTTAATCCATTCGTCAGTGGTGAGGCATCTTGGCTGTTTCCAGAACTTGGCTATTGTGAATAGTGCTGCAATAAACATGGGTGTGCAGGTGCCTCTGGAGTAACCTGTGTCACAGTCTTTTGGGTATATCCCCAAGAGTGGTATTGCTGGATCAAATGGTAGATCAATGTTTAGCTTTTTAAGTAGCCTCCAAATTTTTTTCCAGAGTGGTTGTACTAGTTTACATTCCCACCAACAGTGTAAGAGGGTTCCTTTTTCCCCCGCATCCTTGCCAACACCTGTTGGTGGTGGTGTTGCTAATGATGGCTATTCTAACAGGGGTGAGGTGGAATCTTAGTGTGGTTTTAATTTGCATTTCCTTTATTGCTAGAGATGGTGAGCATTTTTTCATGTGTTTTTTGGCCTTTGGGATGTTTTTGAACCCAAGGCATACAAATATGTATAGTTTTTGTTAAGTAGGTGGCAGAGTGAAAAGCAAACCCAGCGAGGTATTTTACTGCAGCTGCATATCAAGCTATTCTTTTTTGTTGACATACTATTACTGTATTGATTTTAGGTGTTTTAAAGAGAGGTGGAAAGGTGAAGTAAACCTTAATAGAAATAGTTTTTGGGTAGTTAACTCTAGATACCATTCTAATGGAGGAAGAAAGTAACCCAGATAAACCAAAACATTAAGTAACTATTGTTCCTCTTGTTTGGTGTAAAGAACATGGGAAAAGCTGTTGGGATGAGGAACTAGGTGCTTAAATCTGGAAAATCCATTTTTATAAGTGTATATTAATTGTGCAAAGTAATGGGTTTCTTTATGACATTCATTCATACACACACACATGCACACACATATTTTATACATGTACTTTGATTGTATTTACACCATCTCAAATATACTTATCTCCCTAAATCCTGCTATTGGTCCCCTTCCTATTCTCTAATAGTTCCCCTTCTATTTTCATGTCTTTTTAAAAAACTTTCCAAGTATGAGGTAAAACATGATACTTTTCTGAGTCAAGCTTATTTTGCTTACCATGATGATCTCCAGTTCTATCCATTTTCCTGCAAACTATATATGACTTCATTCTTTTTAATGGCTGAATAATACTCTACTGTGTATATATGCTACATTTTATTTATCTATTCATCCATTGATGAGCACCTAAGTTGACTCCATGACTGTTGTGAATTGTGCTGTAATAAGCATGGGTGCTCTCTTTGGTTCTTTCAGTTATATGCCCAGGAGTAGTATAGCTAGATCATGTAGTAATTTTATTTTTAGTTTTTGAGGAACCTCTAAAGTACCTGCACTAATTTAAATAGTCACTGGCAGTGTGGAAGGGTTGACCCCCTCCACCACCATCTTCACCAACATTTGCCCTTTTTTTTTTTTTTTTTTATTAAGTGGAAAGGATTGTTTTATTCTGTCTGGTTTAGAAGTACATACTAAGGTGAGAGATTTTCTTTTCTTTTTTTATTATTGTTGTACTGGGGGTATGTGGCAACATTTTTAAAAGTTCTTATAATATATCATAGCCGAATTCACCCCCTCTTTCGTTCCCCTTCATCCTCCTTCTCCCCATTTCTGGCATAGTTTCAGCAGGTCTCATTTTTCCATTTATGAACATATGCACATAATATTTCCACCACACTCCCCTCCTACACCTTTTTCTTATCTCCTAACTCCCCCCAGTGGTCCCAGTCTCCCAGACGGGTCTCTTTTGTTTTAAAAAAAGTGATATTTTTGTTTGTTTAAGATAGCTATCAGGGCGTTTCATTGTGACATTTCCATGTATATATGTATTAGACCCGAATTCGTTCATCCTGTGTTTTATTTTCTTGATGGTAGATACACTGACTTGAGTGAGATGGAATCTCAATGTAAGTTTTGATTTGCATTTCTCTGATAGCTAAGGATGTTGAATATTTGTTCATGTATTTACTGGCCATTTGTATTTCTTCATTTCAAAAGTGATCAGTTCCTTTGTCCATTTACTGATTAGATAATCTTTTGGTGTTTAATTTTTTTAGTTCTTTATATGTTCTGGGCATTAATCCTTTATCTGATGAATAGTTAGCAAATATTTTCTCCCACTCTCTATAGTCTCTCTTCATTCTGCTAATTGTTTCATTTTGCTGTGCAGAAGCCTTTTAATTGGATGCAATCCCATTGGTCAGTTCTTGTTATTATTTCCTGAGCAATTGGCATTCTATTCAGAAACCATTGCCTGTGCTTATATCTTGAAGTGTTTTCCTTTAGAGTTTCAGAGTTTCAGGTCTTACATGAAAGTCTTTGATCCATTTTGAATTGTTTTTGTATTTTGAATTATTTTTGAGAGTTAGGGATCCAGTTTTTAAGAGACTGTTTTTTCTCCAATGTATGCTTTTGGCACCTTTGTTGATAATCAAATGGCTGTAGCTACATAGGTTTATTTTTGGATCCTCTATTATAGTCTATTGATTTGTGTGTCTTTTTGTGTGTGTGCGCCCAAACCATGATATTTTTGTTACTATGGCTCCATGGTATGATTTGAGGTCAGGTATTGTGATACCTCTAGCATTGCTTATTTTGCTTAAGTGATTTTGCTTTTGGGGTCTTTTGTCTTTCTATATGACTTTTAAAATTAAAAAAATTTCTGTGAAGAATGTCACTAGAATTTTAATGGTATTGCATGGAATCTGTAGATGACATTTGGTAATATCGCCATTTTCACAGTATTAATTCTGGTGATATATAAACATGGGATGTCTTTTTACTTTGAGTGTTTTCTTTAATTTCTTTCATAATTTTCATTAAAGAGGTCTTTCATGTCTTTGGTTAAGCATATTCCTGAGCACTTTGTTTTTTTGGGGGTGGGTGCTGTTCGAAATGAGATTGTTTTCTTAGTGAATTGGTTTTTTGTTTGTTTTTGCAAATAAAAATTTAATTTCAGAAATGAGTTCACCATTTATAAATACACTGAAACATAGTCCACACAAATTTAGAATGAGCATAGTTAACAAAACAGTTTTTCTTTAAAAGACCATAGGCAGGGCTGGTGGGGCAGCTCACATGGCAAGATCGCCTGCCTAGCAAGCGTAAGGGTCTGAGTTCAAGACCCAGTACCACCAAAGGAAAAAAAAAATACCACATAAAAGGTCATAGGCAAGTGAGTGACTTGTTTCACTCAGAATAATTTATTTGAAATGAGAAAATGAGCCAACACTTTTTTAGATGTTAAAGCAAAATCTCTGAAAGCACTATTAAAAGAACCTGACAACTGCTATTTCATCCTGACATCCTTGGGATTCTACAATACCCCAGTGATCGCTGAGTCTTCCCTATCATAGAAAAAAGTCTAAATGGCCATCCTCACAGCTGTGATGCTGGGATACAACAAGCACCTTCCCTGTTAATAAGCCATCTCCTCTAAAAAGAATCTGTACTGTAATTTGATCCCACTTGGGGTCAGTGCACACATTGAATGGGATGGCTTTATAGCAAAGATGTTAAATCAGAGGCATGGAAAGTTGATCTACAGACTGCTGTAAATGTGTCACATTAGCACAGTCAATTTGTTATGGATATAGAAAGCTATTTATTTTTCTGTGTTAATTTTGTATCCTGCTATTTTGCTGATAGTATTTTTTTTTTATCAGATCTAAGAGTCTGGGGTCTTTTAAGTACAGGATTATCTTTGCAAATAGGGTTAATTTGATTTATTCCTTTCTTATTTGTATTCTTTTTATTTCTTTCTCTTGTCTTATTACTGTGGCTAATATTTCAAGCAGTGTATTGAATAAGAGTGGTGATAATGGATAATCTTGTCTTGTTCCTGTGATTTTAGGTGAAATGCTTTTAGGTTTTCTCCATGCAGAATAATGTTGGCTGTAGGCCTTTATTATTTTGAGGTATAGCCTTTGTATTCCTAGTTTCTTCAGGGCTTTTATCATGAAAGTATGTTGAATGTTGTCAAGTTTTTTCCTGCGTTCATTGAGATGATCATTTTTGTCCTTGATTCTGTTTATGAGCTATGTTATGTTTATCAATTTGAGTGTGTTGAACCATACTTGCATTCCTGACATGAATTCAACTTAGTCATGGTTTAATGACTTGTTGATCTCTGCTTGCAAGTTTTTTTATTGAGGATGTTTATATCTTTGTTCATCAGGGAGATTGACCTATTGTTTTTTCATGTCTGGTTTTGGTATCAGGGAAATACTGGCTTTGTAGAATGAGTTTGAAGTGTTTCTGCCTTTCTATTTTGTGTAATAGTTTGAGCAGAATTATCTTTAATTTTTCTTTAATGATCTGATAGAATTTAGCAGTGACTCTGTCTGGTCCTGAGTTTTTCTTTGGAGACTTTTTATTACTGCTTCAATCTCTTTCTCGTTATTAATCTGTTTAGGGTTTTTTTTTTTTAAATATCTTATTTTGGCAGGTCATGTAGCTAGAAATTTATCTATTTCTTTTAGATTTTTTCCAATGTATTGGAATATAAGTTTTCAAAATATTCCCTGATGATCATGTGGATTTCAGTTGTATCTCTTGTAATATGTGCTTTTTAAAAATCAGACCCAACTGTGTTCTTCCTATAAAAAATGCACCTCACTGGCAAACTTAAGACAATCTGAAAATAAGGAAAACATATTGCAAGCAAACAAAATATATTTTTTAAAATGTTGAAAGCAAACAGGAGTAGTTATGCAAAGCAGAGACCAACTAAAATCAGTCAGAAGAGACAAGGAAGGTCACTTCATATTGACAAATGTAATATCCATCAAGAGGATATAAAATCGTAAACATATATTCACTGACTGTTGGTGCATCCAATTTTATAAAACAAACACTACTGGAAAAAAAGGCTTAGATAAACCTCAATACAATAATAGTGTGTGACTTCAGTACTCCACTCTTACCAATAGATAGATCATCTAGCTGCCCCCTCCAAAAAAAGAAATCAATAAAGAAATATCAGAGTTAAATGACATTATGAATTGAATGGACTTAATAGATGTCTACAGAATATTCTATTCAATAGCTCTGGAAAGGAACTTCCTCCAAAATAGATGATATTTATAAAGGAAGTCTTAACAAACACAAGAAATTTGAAATGACATATTATATTTTATAGCTCATAATGAATAAATTTATTTATTTATTATTTTTTTCTTTTATTATTCATATGTGCATACAAGGCTTGGGTCATTTCTCCCCCCTGCCCCACCCCTTCCCTTACCACCCACTCAGCTCCCTCCCTCTCCCCCCCACCCCCTCAATACCCAGCAGAAACTATTTTGCCCTTATTTCTAATTTTGTTGTAGAGAGAGTATAAGCAATAATAGGAAGGAACGTGTTTTTGCTGGTTGAGATAAGGATAGCTATACAGGGCATTGACTCACATTGATTTCCTGTGCATGGTTGTTACCTTCTAGGTTAATTCTTTTTGATCTAACCTTTTCTCTAGTTCCTGGTCCCCTATTCCTATTGGCCTCAGTTGCTTTTAAGGTATCTGCTTTAGTTTCTCTGCGTTAAGGGCAACAAATGCTAGCTAATTTTTTAGGTGTCTTATGTATCCTCACCCCTCCCTTGTGTGCTCTCGCTTTTATATAATGAATAAATTTAGAAATCAACAGCAAGAGAAACTATAGAAATTTGTGTAAACATGTGAAGATTGAACAATCACTTTTGAACAATCACTGAGTCATTGAAGAAATCAGGGGCGCATTTAAAAAATTTCTAAAATCTAATAAAAATATAACATACAGAACCTGTGAGATAGTAAGAGTGGTTCTAAGAAGCAAACTTGCAAGTATAAATTGACTACATTAAAAATAATCATATTTCAGCTGGAAGCAGTAGCTCATGCCTCTAATACCAGCTGCTTGGAATGTGGAGATGCTGTTCTAAGCTAACTTGGGCAAAAGGTTAGTGAGATCCCATCTCAACCTGGGTGTGGTGGGGCATGCCTGTCATCTGAGCTACATGGAAAGCTTAAATAGGAGGATTGTGGTCTAGGCTGGCTGGGACAAAAATGTGAGACCCTGTCCCCCCTAAAATTGAACCAAAAAGAACTGGGAGCATGGATGGCTCAAGTGCTACAGTGCCTGCCTACAAGTGCAGTGCCCTGAGTTCAACTTTCCAGTACCACCTGAAAAAGAAATCATACCTCAAATAAATAACCTAATAATGTATCTCAAGGTCTTAGAAAAAGAAGATTAAGTCAATCCTAAAATTATAGAAGGAAAAAAGTAGTAAAAATCTGAGCTGAAATTAATGAAATGGAAGCTAAAAGAACAATACAAAGGATCAATGAAACAGGATTGGTTCTTTGAAAGTAGAAATACTATTGACAAATCTCTAGCCAAACTAACCAAGAGAATGAGAATGAAGACACAGATGTAAAACCAATTTTTGTGGTCTCTCTTTCTTGCCACCTACCTTGCATCTTGGACAAGATTCCTTTAGATGGAGCTTTAGGCAAAAATATGGTGGGAGAAAGAGCAGATCACAGAGACTCAGGCAATAGCATCTGTAGGTTCTCTTTCTTATTTCTTACAGCAAGTAAGTCTGAAGTGAAAAAAACGCAGTAGGATTCCATATTCTATGATCAGTTGATAATTGTTAAGCATCTGGAAGGAAAAATGATAATCTCTAGGAGCCAGCCTGAGTTTCTGAAAAAATGTTATGGGAAATTAAGCTAATTCCATTCTTCTTTAGAATGCTGTTTAGACTGTTGATCACGCCCTATGAGTGTCTGAGTTGTATGAATCTTTTTGACATGGTCTACTGCATGATATCACTGTGGGTAAGATGGGTGAGAATGATATAATAGAATTATGTTGATATGTAACTTGTTGAATAACTATTTGAAAGAGTATTGATGGGTTTATGTTAACCTAGGACGGGAACTTTGTGATACTATAGGAACCTGTCTTCAGATTCTTGCTCTATAAAGAGGGAGTTAAAAATATTATTGGCATACTGTACATATTTGTAGTCAGTACACAGTTGCAAAGGATGGCTAAATTATTTATTATATGATAGAGATAGGAGTCAGAAAAAGTCAAACATGCTGGGATAATGGGCTCTACCAAAATAACAAGATTTCAAAATTTACTGAGGAAAAGTTTGTAATGTAATATATAATGCTATGATTTCAAGATTAGTGAGAAATGGTTTAGAGGTAGAGGTAAAAAAAGACAACATTTTAAAGTTAATTGCAAACTTAATATGAGCAATCTTACCATGTTCCTTTCCAAAAGTACATTATGATCTTAGGTTATATTAATAAAGGGTCTAGAATAAGGTTGATGATAGTCCTGCTTCATTCTGAGTCAGATTATTCTATACTGATTATCTCACTTTAAACTTCAAGCACATCCAGAAGGAAATGGATAAAACGATAAGGGAAAAATTTTTGTATAACTAAGCTAAACAAAGAAGTAATGTCATAATAGCCAAGGTATCATGATAGCTATCTCCTAATATTTAATGGGCAACTCTATGGAAGGGAGGTCAGAATGATACTCAGGTTCTAGAAGGCAAATGATAACCAATTGTTTGGTGTTATATGGGAATAGATTTTGGTTCCACATAAGGAAGAGTTCTCTGGTCCTTAGAATTGTTTCCTCCTTACTCTAAAAAAAGGAATGGACTGTGTTGGGAATTAAGTAGTGAAATTTTCAGGGTGTTGTTAAACTACCTCTAGGCATGGAGTAATAAAAATGATATTCATCATTTAAGAAATAAAACTAGTTGACTTCTAAGATTCAGTCTGAACCATTTTGGTGAAATGTTTCCTGTTTGTTTACAACTACCATATCTATCATTTGGCTAAGAAGTAGAGAATACATTTGACTATAAACTAATAAACAGGAATCATTCATATATATTATTATCAAAACTTACCTGTTTGCTTTTGCAAGGAGCTTTATTCCTGTCTACTCACTCCTAAAATATCTTTCTGAAGTTAAAAAGGGCTTAACATGGGAGTTCAGAAGGGCAATAATGTTCTTTGTTGGAAGCATTATTTACATTTTACACATTTTGATTAGCACCAAAACCAAGATGATCAGGCTGAAACTTTAAGAAGGTAGTGCTGTATATATGGAGACACATCAGACTAACCAAGTTCATTAATTTGTTGACTCATGCAATCTTCTACTCATTCATTAATTTGAATATTTTTTTTGTGTGCTGGTAAAAGTTGGTCACTGTTAAGTGCTAGTGAAGTTGATATTTACTACAAATTCTCTGACCACTTATTAAAAATCTATTAGTCAACTGTATTTCTTATAATCTGCCAAGAAACATATTTACTAAAATAATGAATAGGTATCACTTTCTGTGTTTTTATTTATTTATTTATTTATTTATTTTTAATTTGTTTTATTCATATTTGCATACAATGTTTGGGTCATTTCTCCCCCCTTCCCAAAACTCCTCCCTTACCTCCCCCCCCCCGCTCCTCCCTCTCCCCCACACCCCCTCAATACCCAGCAGAAACTATTTTGCCCTTATCTCTAATTTTGTTGAAGAGAGAGTATAAGCAATAATAGGAAGGAACAAGGGTTTTTGCTGGTTGAGATAAGGATAGCTATACAGGGAGTTGTCATACATTGATTTCCTGTACATGTGTGTTACCTTCTAAGTTAATTCTTTTTGATCTAACCTTTTCTCTAGTTCCTGGTCCGCTTCTCCTATTGGCCTCAGTTGCTTTTAAGATATCTGCTTTAGTTTCTCTGCGTTGAGGGCAACAGATGCTATGTAGTTTTTTAGGTGTCTTACCTATCCTCATACCTCCCTTGTGTGCTCTCGCTTTATCATGTGATCAAAGTCCAATCCCCTTGTTGTGTTTGCCCTTGATCTAATGTCCGCATATGAGGGAGAACATACGATTTTTGGTCTTTTGGGCCAGGCTAACCTCATTCAGAATGATGTTCTCCAATTCCATCCATTTACCAGAGAATGATAACATTTCATTCTTCTTCATGGCTGCATAAAATTCCATTGTGTATAGATACCACATTTTCTTAATCCATTCATCAGTGGTGAGGCACCTTGGCTGTTTCCAGAACTTGGCTATTGTGAATAGTGCCGCAATAAACATGGGTGTGCAGGTGCCTATGGAGTAACCTGTGTCACATTCGTTTGGATATATCCCCAAGAGTAGTATTGCTGGATCATATGGTAGATCAATGTTTAGCTTTGTAATAGCCTCCAAATTTTTTTCCAGAGTGGTTGTACTAGTTTACATTTCCACCAACAGTGTAAGAGGGTTCCTTTTTGCCCACATTCTCGCCAACACCTGTTGTTCGTGGTGTTGCTGATGATGGCTATTCTAACAGGGGTGAGGTGGAATCTTAGTGTGGCTTTGATTTGCATTTCCTTTATTGCTAGAGATGGTGAGCATTTATTCATGTGTTTTTTGGCCATTTGAATTTCTTCTTTTGAGAAGGTTCTGTTTAGTTCACTTGCCCATTTCTTTATTGGTTCATTAGTTTTGGGAGAATTTAGTTTTTTAAGTTCCCTATATATTCTGGTTATCAGTCCTTTGTCTGATGTGTAGCTGGCAAAAATTTCTCCCACTCTGTGGGTGTTCTCTTCAGTTTAGAGACCATTTCTTTTGTTGAGCAGAAGCTTTTTAGTTTTATGAAGTCCCATTCATCTAATGCTGTCTCTTAGTTGCTGTGCTGCTGGGGTTCCATTGAGAAAGTTCTCACCTATACCTACTAATTCCAGAGTATTTCCTTCTCTTTCCTGTATCAACTTTAGAGTTTGTGGTCTGATATGAAGATCCTTGATCCATTTTGTGTTAATCTTGGTATAGGGTGATATACATGGATCTTGTTTCAGTCTTTTGCAGACTGGTAACTAGTTTTCCCAGCAGTTTTTCTTGAAGAGGCTGTCTTTTCTCCATCGTATATTTATAGCACCTTTGTCAAAGAGAAGTTGGTAATAGTTGTGTGGCTTCATATCTGGGTCCTCTATTCTCTTCCACTGGTCTTCATGTCTGTTTTTGTGCCAGTACCATGCTGTTTTTATCGTTATTGCTTTGTAATATAGTTTGAAGTCAGGTATTGTGATACCTCCTGCATTGTTCTTTTGACTGAGTATTGCCTTGGCTATTCGTGGCCTCTTGTGTTTCCATATAAATTTAATGGGAGATTTTTCAATCTCTTTGATGAATGTCATTGGAATTTTGATGGGAATTGCATTAAACATGTAGATTACTTTTGGGAGTATAGACATTTTTACTATGTTGATTCTACCAATCCATGAGCATGGGAGATCTCTCCACTTTCTATAGTCTTCCTCAATCTCTTTCTTCAGTATTTATAGTTTTTCTTATAGAGGTCGTTGACATCCTTTGGTAGGTTTACACCTAGGTATTTGATTTTTTTTTAAGACTATTGTAAATGGAATTGTTTTCATATATTCTTTTTCTGTTTGTTCATTATTAGTTTATAGAAATGCTAATGATTTTTCTATATTGATTTTATATCCTAATATCTTGCTATAGCTATTGATGTTGTGTAGGAACTTTTGAGTAGAGTTTTTTGGGTCTTTGAGGTATAGGATCATGTTGTCTGCAAATAGGGATATTTTGACAGTTTCTTTACCTATTTGTATTCCTTTTATTCCTTTTTTTTGCATAATTGCTCTGGTTAGGAATTCCAGTACTATGTTGAATAGGGTGGAGATAGTGGGCATCCTTATCTCGTTCCTGATTTTAGAGGGAATGGTTTCAGTTTTTCTCCGTTAAGTATAATGCTGGCTTTAGGTTTGTCATATGTAGCTTTTATAATGTTGAGGTACTTTCCTTCTATTCTTAATTTTCTTAGAGCTTTTATCATGAAATGGTGTTAGATTTTATCAAAGGCTTTTTCTGCGTCTATTGAGATGATCAAGTGGTTTTTGTCTTTGCTTCTGCTAATGTTATTTATTACATTTATTGATTTTCATATGTTGAACCACCCCTGCATTCCTGGGATGAAGCCTACTTGGTCGTGGTGAATGATCTTTTTGATGTGTTGTTGAATTTGGTTTGCCATTATTTTGTTGAGGATTTTTGCATCAGTGTTCATTAAGGAGATTGGCCTATAGTTCTCCTGTTTGGAAGTGTTTTGCCTGGTTTTGGGATAAGTGTAATACTGGCTTCATAAAATGTGTTAGGCAGTTTTCCTTACCTTTCTATTTCATGGAACAGTTTAAGGAGGGTTGGTATCAGTTCTTCTCTAAAGGTCTGATAGAATTCAGGAGAGAATCCATCATGTCCTGAACTTTTCTTTTTTGGGAGACTCTTGATTGCTGCTTCATTTTAATTTTGTGTTATAGATCTATTCAGGTGATTAATTTCCTCTTGGTTCAGTTTTGGATGATCTAGATATCTGTCCATTTCTGTAAGATTTTTGAATTTATTTGAATATAGGTTCTCGAAGTAGTCTCTAATGATTTCCTGGACTTCCATGGTTTTTGTTGTTATCTCCCCTTTTGCATTCCTGATTCTACTAATTTGGGTTTTTTCTCTCCTCATTTTAGTCAGGTATGCCAGGGTCTGTCGATCTTGTTTATTTTTTCAACGAACCAACTTTTTGTTTCATTAATTCTTGGTTTTTTTTTTTTTTGGTTTCTATTTCATTGATTTCAGCTCTTATTTTTATTATTTCTCTCCTTCTATTTGTTTTTGGATTTTCTTGTTCTTGTTTTTTAGAAGTTTGAGATGTATCATTAGGTGATTGATTTGGGATCTTTCAGTGTTTTTAATATATGCACTCATGGTCACTTTTTGTGTTTAATGATGCAATATATGCACTTATGGTCACTTTTTGTGTTTAATGATGCAAATTATGAAGTATAAAAGATACCCTGAAAAATCATTATCTTAATTCTATATGCTAGCTACTCTATGTATTCTTATAAGATAATCACAGTTCTGTGTATATCTCCATCATTAACACTGCTTTGAAACTGAATTCTGAGGTAGAACTTGGTTTTTTAGTCTTCACTTAGTGTCAAAATTTCCTGTATTTTTTCTCTTGCATTAATGTTAATTTCCATGTTGCTCTTTGAGAAGAAAAATAAGGTATGGTGCAAGGCGTAAAAAACTATTCTTGCTCTTTTGATTGAATGTGTTTTCAGGCAGATTTAATTTTAATGTGCATCATTGCTAGGTAGACCAGAATGATCTTGAAATGAGAAAGCTTTTGAATATTAAGACAACAAAGGCATTGCCTGCAGGATAAGTTGATAGTTGAATATATTCACTGTTTACATTGGCAAGTTATATCTTTAGTTTTTTTTAATATAAGGTAGTTACTTGCTGTCTTTCATCTTAAAAGTACACCCTATTAATGGCAGCTCATAAATGATTACCAAACTAGATAGAGTCAGTTAGTACTATCTGGCTTTATAATTAGAAGTATAAAATGAGAGAAGTCAGTTCTCTTTTGTGTCAATAGCCACACATGGTTTAAGATGGGGAATGGTCCTCTGATTCTCAAGTTTTATCTAAACACATCTAAGATTATTACTACTTTCAGTCCTTTTTTTCTGGATTTTCAGGATTTTGTGGCTTCATGCTAGCCTATGCCCATCAAACTTCCCATTCCTAATTCATGATCTTGTTTGGCACTTCCCAAGATATGTCAGCTTAAGAATGTAGACAAGTGGAAGTGAAAGAGAAATTTGCTCGCCTGTATTCATTTCAGCATTTTTTACAGGAACTAAAAGATGGAATCAGCCCAAATGTCCATCAACACATGAATGGATATACAAAATCTGACATAGAAATACAATGGCATACTTGTCAGCCTTAAAAAGGAAGAAAGTTCTGACACATCCTTCAAAATGGAGAAACCTAAGAAGAATAGGAATAGGTGAAAATGTGTTGAAAAAGAAAAATATAAACTGAAAAATCCTTATCATACTTATTTTAAAAAATGGATAAACCTTGAAGACATTATGCTAAGTGATATAAAGCAGTCCCAAAAGTACAAATACTGTTTGATTTCACTTACATGATGTATTTAGAATAGTGAAAGTCATAGAAACAGAAAGTAGAGTGTTGTTTTCCAGAGGCTGTGGGGAGGGGGAAATGAGGAGTAGGTTAATGGGTATAGAATTTCAGTTTTGCAAGATGACATAGTCCTGGAGATTGATTGTAGTGTGTATATGCTTGAAACTATTGAAGTGGATACTTAAAAGATTGTTAAAATGGCAAATCTTATGGTTTTTTCCTGTAATTTTAAAAACATTTCAAATGTTAGTTAAATAAAAGCATTCCCTTTATATTAAAAAAGATTTCAGAGAAGTAAAACATTAACAACAACAAAAAACAACAGCGAAGAAACAGCCCTTTACCAAAATAGACTGCTTATCAGATTATACTGTGACCTTCAGGATTTGGAGTATAAGACAAAGTAATGGAAGGATATAGCTAACTCATTTGCTCCATATCTCCAAAACTGAACTTAGGATATTTTTCTCTCAAATTTGTCTTCTATTCCTCCACTTTTTATTTTTTGTTTTATTTCATTTTTGGCGGTACTGGGGTTGAACTCAGGGCTTTATGCTTGCTGGGCAGGTGCTCTCCCAGTTGAGCCTCACAGTTGATCCTTTATGCTTTGGTTATGTTTGAGACAGGATCTTACTTTTTATTCGTGCCCGCCTGGACCATGGTCCTATTTGTGGTTTCCGACATAGCTGGGTCTTGTAAACCTTTTGCCAGGGCTGGCCTCAAACCATGATCCTCCCTATCTTCACCTCCTGAGTAGCTAGGATTACAAGCTTGTACCCATCCTACTTCTTTTTTTCCTGTACTCCTCAAGTACTATTGGTGGCTAAGTTCTGCTGATTATATATGCTTTGCCTTTCTTTTATTTACCTTCTCTACATTACCAGTACACTTTGCTTATTCAGGAAATACTTAGCAGCTACTATATGCCAGTCTCTGTTCTAGTTGATTGAGATGTTTTAATGAACAAAGACCCCTGCCCTCATGAAGCTTATAGGAAAGGCAGACCATAAAGACTAGATCTAGGAGTTAAATTGATTACACAGTAATTTAGAAGGTGTTAATGCCATAAAAAAGTAGGATGAGGGGCGTTGGGGAATGAGTTGAAGTTTAAAAAGTGGGTGATGAGCCAGGTGCCGGTGACTCACATCTGTAATCCTAGTTATTCAGAAAGCAGATCCGAAGGATCACGCTTCAAAGCCAGCCTGGGCAAATAGTTTGAGAGACCTTATCTTGAAAAAAACCACACACACACACACACACACACAAGGCTGGTGGTATGGCCCAAGGTGTAGGCCCTGAGTTCAAGTCCCAGTACTGAAAAAAAGCGATGATGAAACCTGAGCAAAAAAACTGAATGAGATGAGCCATGAAAATACCTGGGAAAGAGACTTTCTAGATAAGACAGCCTGTGCAGAGGCTGAATGATGAACACATGCCTGGTTAATTCAAGGAACAAAATGAGAGTTAGTATGTTTGGAGTAGAAAGAGCAAGGGAAAGAACCATGGGAATGAAGGCCACCGAGTTCACAGTGGTCAGTTCATGGGTGTGGAGAGTTGGATGGATGGATGTAGTGAGCAGAGGAAAGACACCTGAGTTATATTTTAAAATGATCACTTTGGCTTCTAGTGTGAAAATAGATTGAATGAGCAAGAGATGAAATAGAGAAACCATTTGAGAGGTTGTGTGATTTCAGTCAGTAGTTGAAGGTGCTTGGACAGAGTGGTTAGTGGCAGTGCATGTAGTGAAATGATGTCAGATTCTGGAAATTTTGAAGATTGAGCCAAAATAGATAAGAGAATTGATAAGAGAAAGAGTTGAGATAAAGCAAAGGTTTTTGTTCTGAGTAAGTGCAATTTCTCAAAAGGTGAGACTGTGGATAAAACAGGTTATGGGTAGGAGTTGAATTTTTGTACTTATTAACTGTGAGCTATCTGTTAGATAGAGTAGGCAGTCAAACATGTGTTCAGAATTCTAACAAATAAATTTGGGAGTCATATGAAAGTATTTGGGATTTAAAATCCAGAGACTAGATGATATTCCCCAGAGAATGGGTAGATAGGAAAAAGAAGGAAGAACGGAGCCCAGAGTACTTCAACAGTAAGAAATCTGGGTGGAGGTAGGGTGGGAGAAGTCTAAGAAGAAGCAACCAATGGGATAAGGGGAAAATCAGTAGTGTGAAGTTCTGAAATAAGAGAGTGATTCATCTTGAGATTGTCTTAGTCTCTTGCTGTTTTATGACCATACCCTTTGGTCTTCCTGCTTGTAGTTTTATCCTCAATCCCTACTTCAAAGTTTTTATTCCATTGTATTCCACCTTATTTCTGATGAGAAGTCAGTGATATTCTTAGTACTGTTCTTCTATGCAATGTCCTCTCTCTTTCTCTCTGTCTTCTTTTATTGCTTTTGAGCTTTTCTCTTTTATAACTGTTTTTTACCATTTTGATTATGATGTGCTTTATGTAGTTTTAAAAATGCTTATCCTGCTTGCCATTTGTCAAGTTGTTTTTATCTGTTTATGTTTTCATCAAATATGGTAAATTTTTAGTCATTAGTTTTTCAAATGCTGTACTACTTCCTCACCCCACCCATGGTACTCTAATTATATGTATGCTAGACCAATTAATATTGTTTCAGAGATCAGTGAGTCTTGGTTAATCTCATTTGTGTTTTTTCTTTCTGTATCTTAGTTTCGATCATTTCTATAGTTGTAATTCTGGTTCATTGATGTCTCGTGTGTCTTATTTGCTATTAATCCTATTATTGTTAATCTGTATATTATGGAATGAATTTTATTGTCTTTCTTTGAATAGTGTTAGTCTTTGTTTTAGCAAGTTGTTTGAGAATTGATCATTTCAGTCCTTCTGAAACTTGTCAGACTGTATCTATAATTTTCTTCACTCTAGGGAAGAGGTTCTCAATGGGTGATATATGGATCTACCAACAGTAGAAGTGTTATATTGGAATGTGCCAAAAAGTAAATTCCAGTGCTTCTAGACTTACGCTCTAGAATGAAAACTCTGGAGGTGATGTTTAGCAGTCTGTGTTTTAATAAACCTTCCAAGTTGTTCTGTTGCTCTCCAGCATTGAAGAAACACTCCTCTAGAGCTAGTTCAACTTTACTGCGAGGGTGTGGCCCTTCTGGAGTCTCTGTGAAGTGCTGTAGATATTGAATCAGGTATCTTTTCTTTAGCTGGTCAAATGTTGTGCAGTCTTGTTTGTGTTCTGGAAATGATTCAGATTACCATTCATGGTACTTTGCTTGGCCTTGTACAGTTTATGAATCTGCAGCTCAATTTCTAACCTGTTGTCTCAAGGGAAATCCTGTGCAGATTGTATGAACTCTTCTCTAAACAGCTCTCTCATCCTTTAGTATTCTATCCTGAAGATTCTCTTTTCACTCTTTAAACTGTGAGTTCTGTTACCCTAACACAATATGATGTCTGTAGTCTGGCTGGCTTGCTATTCCCTGTCCAATTTTCTTATTGTTTACGGTAGAAAGATTGGTCTGGTCCTAGTTATTCTGTTATGGCTGAAAACACAGGTCCTTATTCTTTATGGTCCTGAGGTTATGAAGAAACTAATTATATGTGGGAAATCAGCATTGTACTAGTTTCTTCACATTATTTCTGACACTACATGTGTGAGAAATATGCTATATGATATGTATAAGACACGTTAGGACATGAAGATTTAAACCTAAATAGGGATTTTGCCTTCAAAGTTCTCATAACTTACAAAAGTGGACTGGTATATAAACTCAGAGACTGTCTCTGGTAAAGGTTATCATTGAGCCAGCATGAAATTGTATAAGACCATGGACTTTGAAATCAGATAGGCTTCATTTAACTCTCAACTATATGACACTCTCATGTTGTATAGCCTCTCATAGCTTTTATTTCCCATAATATTATGGAGATAATAGTACTTTATAAGACTGTCAATCTTAATGAATCTCTATAGATTCACTAAGTGTTGTTTTCTTTCCCCAATAGTAAACATAAGATGGAGGAGCAGTTAACTTTATTACTGAGAAATTCTTTAGGGAGGAAATAATATTTAAATTGTGCCTTGAAGCAAGGACTTTCTCAATGGAACCCTAGCAGCTCAGCAACTAAGAGATAGCATAGACAAATGGGATTTCATAAAACTAAAAAGCTTCTGCTCAACAAAAGAAATGGTCTGTAAACTGAAGAGACCACCCACAGAGTGGGAGAAAATATTTGCCAGCTACACATCTGACAAAGGACTGATAACCAGAATAGATAGGGGACTCAAAAAGCTGTACTCTCCCAAAATTAATGAACCAATAAAGAAATGGGCAAATGAGCTAAACAGAACTTTCTCAAAAGAAGAAATTCAAATGGCAAAAAAACACATGAAAAAATGCTCACCATCTCTAGCCATTGAGGAAATGCAAATCAAAACCACACTAAGATTCCAACTCACCCCTGTTAGAATAGCCATCATTAGAAACACCACCAACAACAGGTGTTGGCAAGGATGTGGGGAAAAAGAAACCCTTATACACTGCTGGTGGGAATGCAAATTAGTACAATCACTCTGGAAAAACATTTGGAGGCTTCTTAAAAATCTAAACATAGATCTGCCATATGATCCAGCAATACCACTCTTGGGGATATACCCAAGGGAATGCGACACAGGTTACTCCAAAGGCATCTACACACCCATGTTTATTGCAGCACTAGTCACAATAGCCAAGTTATGGAAACAGCCAAGATGCCCCACTATCGATGAATGGATCAAGAAAATGTGGTATTTATATACAATGGAATACTATTCATCGATGAACTGATTAAGAAAATGTTGTATTTATACACAATGGAATACTACTCAGCCATGGAGAAGAATGAAATCTTATTGCAGGTAAATGGATGGAACTGGAGAACATCATCCTGAACAAGGTTAGCCAGGCCCAGAAGACCAAAAATTGTATGTTCTCCCTCATATGCAGACTTTAGATCTAGGGCAAACACAACTAGGGGATTGGACTTTGATCACATAATGAGGAGAGAGCACACAAGGGAGGTATGAGGATAGGCAAGAAACCCCAAAAAAACAAGATAGCATTTGATGTCCTCAATGCAAAGGAACTAATGCGGAAACTTTAAAATGAGCAAGGGTTCAAAGTTATAAAAGATCGGGAAGGTTACAAATATACTTACGAAACCTAGCATAGTTCATGACTTTAAGAAAAGCAGTTACATCTTTAAAAAATTCTAGTAGTAGGAAAAGTAAAAATGAAGGAAAAAAGAACAGAAAATTTAACCCATGGTAAAAATACACTTCTTTAGGCCATTCCTATATATTGCCATGACTATGAAATTTGGAAAGGCCTGTGGAAAATTCCTGTGGGCTGATATTTTCTTAATCACTATTTAAGGCTGCTTTAAATTGGCTTTTTAAGCTGATCATTTCATTAATATTAAACTCCAGAGCAGGTTCTCAAGTTTCCAAGAGTTTGCGGAATTGTTTTTTTCTGTTACCAATTTCCTTAGGATACTTAGGTGTTTTTCATATCTTGTCCTATAAAAACTGATTCTCTATGTTTTCTCAGTGATTGATACTGTGAGAGTCCTACAAAGATCTTTCTTGACTCTGGTATGTTCATTCTTAGTGTGACTACTGTCAGGGGCTTCATAAAATTTATATCTAATATACATTCTACATTTCTTGTAGTAGGGAATTCTCAACTTAAGCATTTTATTTCCTTAAGGTTAAGATTTGTTTTATTAAGATTTTTGTCTTTTAAATTATTAGGTGTTTGCATTATTGAGAATCAGATGGTTTCTGGACTGAATTTGCTACATTTATCCAATGGGCAGGTAACTTGTCTGGTCATGAGGTCTAATATTGTTTGGTTTCCTTTCTGAAGCTCTGGAATGTTCTATAAAAATAATGTTCATGGGGAAGGCTGTTATATCTGAAGATCATGATGAGACCAGAAATGGGAAAAAAAAAAATCAGATCTCAGCTTTGAAATGTAGATTTCAGTTTTTATAAAGCTGTTTTTCTTTGCCTCTGATACTAATCATTTGGAAGTCTGTTCCTCAGCTTTTATGATAAGTGTTTAAAAAAAAAACCCACCCTCTTGTGTATATACTAGAATTACCTTGAATTCATAAATTGAGGAGAATTTATAATATTTATTATATCTCATTCTCATTCATGAAATGGTCTATCATGCCATTTAGGTATTCTTCGATAATATTATAGAGCACTATCACCAAAGATTTTTGCACATTATTTTCTTGTTGTTAAATTTATTCATAGTTTTTAGCAGTGTTCACTTTTATTCATAATCAAATTGCTTGTACTATCAAGAATTGATTTTTATAGATAGATTTTGAGTTCCAAAAGCTTAACTTTCCTTGCTTATTAAAATGGTTTGTTAACTTTCTTGTATTTTCCATAGAGAGAAACACATATGCAGTAGCAGCTTCCTTCCTCCTTTCCAAACCTCATACTTTTATTGGATTGGCAGAAGTTCTTTTCTTAGGTTTTATTCTTCTTCTACTGAGATAAACACGTGGGTTTTCACTTTTATTTTGTAAATGTAGTAATATAATTTACTATATTATTACAGTATTATTATAATACAATTGATTTTCTAGTATAAAATCATTCTTTAAAAAAACCACTGCATAACTTTCAAGATAAACTCTACTTGGCTACTTAAAAAGAATTTTTTGGTGGATCTCTATTATTAATATTTTCTTTAGGAATGTCTTGTGACTTTTCTTTCTTGTACTCTCTCTTTAAAGGTCATACAATAAGCGTGGTAACCTTTCCTCATTTTCTGTTGTTTGTACAGTTCTATGTAGCATAGAATTTTCTCCTTATGAAGATGTACTTAGACCTCTCTTTACACTTTCTGTACTGGTTAGAGGTTTTTTTAAGTGGGAATTTTCTTTTATATGGAAAAGTAAACCCAAGTCTTAAGTATGCAGATCAATGAATTTTCACAAACTGAACAATTCCATATAATCAGAGTCCACAACAAACTAAATGTTATCAATATCCTAGAAGCCTCTATTCTGTGCTCCTTCAGCTACTACCTTGCCCAAGGGTGACTACCTTGGTTTCTTAACCATCGATTTTTGTTTGTTTTTGAATATATACAAATGGAATCATATGGGATGAACTCTTTTTATATAGTGTCTTTCACCCAGCAGTGTATTTGTGGGCTTCATTATGCTGTATACTTATTGACCATTTATTTAATTTCTGTGGTGAGGTACCTGTGTTGTTTTTTTCTCACTGTGACAAATAATCTGAAATAAAGAATTTAAAAGATTTATTTTAGCTTAAGGTGGTTTCAGGCCAAGGTCAGATGGATCTGATTCTTTGAGTTTGAGGCAAGGCACAATATCATGGTGGTGGAAGTGTGTTGCAGACGCTGCTTACCTCACTGCAACCAGACAGCAGAAATAGAGGGGCCAGGGTAAGATATAGCTGCTTCCCCAAGTCACACCCCCCAGTGACCTACTTCCTTCAGCTATCCCCCACCTCTGAAAGTTTTTGCCATTAAACCATGGGTATCTGTCTGTCTTTCTTTCTGTCTATCTATCTATCTATCTATCTACTTTTTGTAGTGCTTAGGATTGAACCCAGGACCTCAGGTAGGCACTCTGCCACTGAGCTACACCCCTATTTCTCATCAAATTATGAATCCATCAGTGAATTAATCTGTTGATTAGGTCAGAGCTCTCATGATCCAGTCACTTCTCTGTGATTTGGTCCACTAGCTGTGGTTCAAGCTTTCCACACATGAGCGTTTTTGAGGGTCACTTTATATCAAAACCAAAACAGTACCTATTCATGTTTTCATTGTCTGCCTTATTTTGTTCCTTCGGATTTGTAGAAATTATATATATTATAAATACCAGTCCTTTGTTAGTTTAATGTACTGTAAATAACTCAACCTTTTGCTTTTTAAATTCATATGTGCATACAATGTTTGGGTCATTTCTCCCCCCTCTCCTCATACCCTCCCTTACCCCCCCACCCCGCCCCCTTCCTCTCCCCCCCTACCCCCTCGATACCCGGCAGAAACTATTTTTCCCTTATCTCTAATTTTGTTGAAGAGAGAGTATAAGCAATAATAGGAAGGAACAAGGGTTTTTGCTGGTTGAGATAAGGATAGCTCTACAGGGCATTGACTCACATTAATTTCCTGTGCGTGTGTGTTACCTTCTAGATTAATTCTTCTTGATCTAACCTTTTCTCTAGTTCCTGGTCCCCTTCTCCTATTGGCCTCAGTTGCTTTTAAGGTATCTGCTTTAGTTTCTCTGTGTTGAGGGCAACAAATGCTATCTAATGACTCAACTTTTTAAGTCAAGTTTTATTTATCTGTTTATTCATTTATTTATTTTTTGCAGTATTGGGGTTTGAACTCAGAGCCTTCACCTTGAGCCACTCCACCAGCCCTTTTTTGTGATGGTGTTTTTAACGATAGGGTCTCTGGAACTATTTTTCCTGGGCTTACTTTGAACCGCCTGATCTCTGCCTCCTTCGTAGCTAGGATTACAGGTGTGAGCTACCAGTGTCCAGCTGTATCTTTTCTGTTTATAAAATTATTAGCCACTCTCTTTAAATATTGCATGTGAAAGTCTATGTATGTATATTTTTAATGTAATTGGTAGAATGTTTTATATACTCTTTTGTACCTTGTCTTGTTCATTTAGCAATATATCTTGAAGATGCTTGCATTTCAGAATATATGAAACTCTTATTTTTAAAAAATAGTTTCATAGTACTGAATACCATCAAGCAGTAATTTAGCCAATCTCATCCTGATGAGGATTTGAATTATTTCTAGTATTTTTCTGTAACAAGGAAAGCTGCACTGAAGATAAATTGACAAAGTGGCTTTTCTGGTCTCATAAACTCCTGGGCTAGTACTTTTATGCGTGTTCTGTTTTTTGAGACAAGGTCTCTGTATGTCACTTAGGCTGGCCTCAAATTGTTCTGTTTTTATTTTCTAAAGCTTTTAAATATTGAGGTATAATTCAAATACAATATAATTCATTATTGTAAAGTATACAATTCAATGGGTTTTAAAAAATACTATTCAGAGTTGTGCAACCATTGCCACTATCTTTTTCAGAACATTTTCGTCATCTCCAAAAAAACCTATTATCAGTCACTCTATATTCTTACCTTCCCTGAGCCCCTGACAACTACTAATCTACTTTCTTTTTTATGTATTTGCCTATTCTGAACATTTCATATAAGTGGAATCCTTAAATAAGGTGGTCTTTGTGTCTGGCTTATTTTATATAATATGATGTTTTCAGGGTTTATCCATGTTACAGTCAAATAATATTCTATTGTATAGGTACCATAACTTAGTAGATGCATTTTTTGGCTCTTATACATAATGCTATTATGAACATTTTTTTGTCAAGTTTTTGTGTGGACATATGCTTTCAATTATCTTGGCTGGGTTAACTATTTGAGGAACTGCCAAACTTTTTCTCAGCATCTACACCACTACATTTTTCCCTCCCCTCCCCTCCCCTCCCCTCCCCTCCCCTCCCCTCCCCTCCTCTCCCCTCTCCCCTCTCCTCTCTTCTGCTCTGCCCTCCCCTCCCCTCCTCTTCCTTCCTCTCCCCTCTCTCCTCTTCCCTTCTCTCTTCTCCTCTTTGTCTTTTTATTGTTGAGTTGTATGAGTACCTCAGAAATACTTGTAACATGTATGTTGATGAAGGACAAATATCTCCCTATATGAAATATTCTTTTAAGTGGTAGACAGATCTCCACCACTGAACTGTACTCTGGCCCTTCTTGAAATTTATCCTGAGCAAACACTCATTTTTTTGCATATAGATAGTGTACAATTATGTTCATCCTAGCATTTTATTTTATAAACTTGAGATCAACAATAGAAGGTGGCTAAGGACATATAATAGACTATTTCACTACCCTTATTAAAAGTCATACTTTGCAACATTGACAAATTGCTCTTCAATGTTAATATTATATGAAACTAGTAATATATAAGACTGTTGAAAAGTGACACATGTCTAAATCTCCACACTGGGGAGGATGAGACAGGAAGGTTGTATTCAAGGCCATCATAGGCTACAGAATGAGTTGGAGGCCAGCCTTCGCTACATCGTGAGACCCTGCTTAAAAAAAAAAAAGTATGATAACAATTTATAAAAACAACAATCACCCATGCAAAACCCATTAAACATACATGTAGAATTGAATGGAAAGGTATACCCCATCATATTGATAGTGATTATCTTTTAATGATAGAATTAAAGTTGATATTTATTTTCTCCATTCTGCAGTTCTGAATTTTCCAGATTGTCAAGAGAAAGAGTAAATAATAGAGGGGGTTAATCTGTTTGAAGTACCATATATACATGCATGAAATCTCCAGGGGAACCCACTTTGAACAATCAATATACACTTAAAAAATGAAGAACATGAAGGTAAAAGAGGTCCTCTCTGGAAGTGAATACCAGTGGTGGGGAAGGGTAAACAGACAGGGTGAAAAGAGGGCAAATATGGTAGATGTGTTTTAAATTCATGTATGAAAACAGAACTATGAACTTGTTGAAATTGTTGTAATAAGGGCAGGGTAGGGGGCCGAACCAGGCATTGGTGGCTCACACCTGCAATCCTAGCTACTTGGGAGAGTGAGCTTGGAAGGATTGCGGTTCAAGGCCAGCCTGGGCAAATAGTTCATGAGACCCCCATCTCCAAAAAGTAGCCAGAGCAAAATGGATTGGAAGTGTGGCTCAAGCAGTAGAATGCCTGCTTTGCAAGCATAAAACTCTGAGTTCAAATTCCAGTACTACCAAAAAAAAAAAAAAAAGGGTGGGGGGAGAAGGGGATGAAGAAGAATGATGGAAGGGGTGAGTTTAATTAAGATATATTGTGAGCACATATGTAAATGTCACAATGTATCCCCCGTACAACTATTATATGCTAATAAAATTTTAAAGAGTATATATTGCTTTCTAATTAAGGAAAAATATAATTATTAATAAGTTCTTTTTATACAGGTTAAACAGATCATTATGGCATGGTTAGTTAAAGTTTTGATAGGTGTGAACTAGTTTGCTATAAGAAGCAGCTTGGAAAAGAAATGTTTTATTTCTGGAAGAGTTATAATGAGTGCTCGCTTCGGCAGCACATATACTAAAATTGGAACGATACAGAGAAGATTAGCATGGCCCCTGCACAAGGATGACATGCAAATTCGTGAAGCGTTCCATATTAAAAAAAATTATAATGAAGAAAATACTTATCACATAGTGCCAATAACTCCTTATCTGTATTGCTGATTTGTCAGTTAATATCTGTGTAATGAAAACTTTGTTTTTCCTTCACTGTTGTTTACAGTCTCCCATTTACCATTTGCCAGCCCCATAGGATATGGATAAGCTCTAGGCCCATTTAAGTAGTTCTGATCCCTTTGAAAACCTATCATGTTCCCTTTAAATGTTACTTTTTTTGTTTATTGTTGTGAGTTTTTAAAAATGGAATTTCCCTAAATAAGGAGAGTTATCTCTCTAGTTTTAGGCTCATGGTCTCTTTAATTACAATTTTCATATTTTGTCTAGAATGGAAATCTGAGTTACTTCAATCTTATTTTCTATTTCCTGTATGCCATTGTAATACTGTTAAGTGTATAATAGACTGTGAGTTTTGTCATTCTGTGGTTCCTAGTAGAGGCTTTATTAGTATTAGGGGAAGAGAATAGAATGTTAATTAAAACAATGAGTTTAGGACTTTATAAGTTTAAATACTTGCTCTATAGTTAATCTTTTTGTTATTGATTTCTCAATATCTTTATCTTCCATCACTCTATTTCATTCTTTTTTCTTCATGGAGCTTCTTATTTCTAAAACATTATATTTTTGTTCATTTATTCATGATTATGTAATATCCTGGAGGCCATATACTTTTTCTAGTTTACTCATGTATTTCTAGCATCAGTGTGGGGTTGGCTTTGTATTGGCTTCCAGTAATTCTTTTCCTTTCCTGGGAATATTCTTCCTCCATATAGCTACAAAGCTTATCGTTATGCTTTATTTACTTCCCTGTTCAAACATTACCTCAATAGAAAGGTTTTGATACACAATCTTTTCTAGAAATTTACATTCATCACTTTTTTACCCTGCTGTATTTTTCTTCACAACACTCAGCACACTACTAACATTATATTATATATGTATTTGTTTTCTTGCTTATTGTCTGCCTTTTCCATTAAGATAGAAGATCTATGAGTACAAGGACTCTATTTTGTTGACTTCTTTACCCTCAGTTTCTTGCCAAGTACATTTGGCCTTGGTGAATGAATAAATGAGCAAAAACTGTTGTATATATGGATGAGGGATAAAGGAATATTACTTACTTTATAGGGTTGCTGTGAAAATGGAATGAAAAATTCATGTGTTTCCCTTCCACAGTGACTGACATTAGTAGACAGCTAATAAATGTTAGTCACATGATGATGTTATTCAGAATTTCTAATTCTTGTGACAAATATGCAACATTAGCATATATATATATATTACTATTTAATACATTAGAAAATTGACATTCAGTATTTGTTCAAGTTATTGTCAGTTCTGATATATAAAGTGTATTTCTGGGATTTCAAGTGGAGATTTTCCTTAACTGTGATTTTTTTTATCCTTTTGTTCTCAAAGAAACCAAAGGAAGCTTCATGAAAAAGTAACGTGTGAACTGGCTTGGAAAGATAAATGGGAGTTTGGGTGGCACACAGTAGGAGGAAAGGTAATCTAAGAAAGAATGAGAGAATGACATAAATCTTGGTCATACAAGGTGCATTTTTGGGAAAAAAATGTGTTTCTTCCACATATGCTATAGACCTGAGTTGTCCAAAATTGTAGCCACTAGACATGTATGGCCATTGAAATTTAAATTAATTAAGATTAAAGTAAAAATTTCATTCTTTAGATGCACTACCTCTATTACAGGTGCTTAGTAGCTACAGATTGGTAGTGGGTACCATATTGGACAGTACAGATATGAACATATCTATCACTATAGAAGATTTAGTAGGTAGCATTGTTATAGACAGTTAATACAAGACAAGTAAGACTAGCATGTCATTACATATATAGAAGTGAATAGTGAAAAAAGGTAGCTTAAAATTTCCCAAATTACAAATGCTTTAAAAGTAGGAATCCTTAAGTGATCAAGCTTTAAAAGGTTGGTTAGGTTTTGCTTTTGCTTATAGATACAAACTTAAGTTTAGTTGGCTTGGATAGGGATACAAAATCAAAAGCCTCAGGAGTCTTGGGAAGTAATGGATATAGATTTAAATATCATCTACTGTTTTCTCCCCACCCCATCAGCCTGACATGCCAAGATGAATGATATCATACACAGTTTCTAATCTGATTCATTTAAATGGAGCACCATTATGTAGAGAAGTAGCCTTACCTGATATGGATCTATAATCATCCTTATAATTTATGCAGAAATTTACATCCTTGCCCTTCTCACTTTATTAAAATTTCACATAAGTCTTCACAGTATCCCCATGAGAATGGCCTTGTTTCCTCAGATTACAGAAAGAAGAATACAGATTGATTTGTCCAATATCATATAACTGAGAGGTGGCAGAACCACTGTGGAATCCTAGGTTTTCTGACTCAGTAAGTCAAGTGCTCCTCATGTTAACGTTAAAGCTGCATCTCTTTAAGTAGGATAAAAGTAATTTAAAACTTTTATGAGCAAAATGAGAAGAGCTGTGATGAGAGATACCAGAGGCCTGAGAGAAGTAATTGTTTTGGGAACAAATGACTGATCCTTGGAGTCATTGGAAGCTACCAAACTCCTCAGAGTACAAGAGGGTAGCATGACAAAAGTTGTCTGCTAAAACTTTGGTGACTAACTTGATTTGCTTGGGTGAGAGATTATGTTTGATGCTGGGAGTCATGCTGACGAAGTATTATAGGTAAAAAATGATCTGTGCCTGGATTTTGTTAGTACAAAGTGATTTAAGAGAGGTGGATTAATACACATTTTGAAAAAAAAAAAGAATACATATGATTTGGCAAAAGTTCCATTCAAATAGTCACTCAGACTTAAAATCTTGTTCTTCCTATTTATACTTAGGATTGAGTGAGTCATCCTCTGGACTGATAATACTCTTTATGATCAAACCTCATTATTTTTATGGACTTTACCCTTATTAAATTTTGAGCACTTTGAGAGCTAATTTATTTTCATGTTTTTGAGTGCTTTGCACAAATTTGGATCTTCATAAATCTTTGTTGTACTAAACTAATTATCTTCAGTCATTGTTTCTATCTTCTCATATTTAACAGATTATCAGTTTGTTAAGTTTATTATTTCTAGCCTCTCTCAATCCATTCATTTGTTTCTGTGCCTGTTTCTACTTCTCTCACCACGATAGATTACGTATCTGCCATCTGTTTTGTGAACAACTGAGTAGTGACTTAATTTTTGTTTTGTTTTTCCTCTGGTCTCCAGTCTCTAATCCGAACTGCTGAGGACATCTTGTTTACTCTTCTTCAAATATTGCTATTATGATTTCACTGTTTTGTACTGTCATAGTCTGATGAATTAAGTGGTATTCAAACTCTTCGTATCTAATTGGAATCTGCCTTCCCACAGCATTAAGGAGAGTTCTAAGAAGGTTAGTAGTTGCTATAAGAATTCCTAGATGTGGTTGCCTTGCTGTGACCTTAAAAAGATTTTTAAAACTTAGAGAAAAACTAAAAATGTCTTGAAAACAACACAAATCATTATATAATCAACTGCTCGACAATATGATTTAGTGTGTAAGTTCTGTAGAAGTTCAGAGAAAAAGATCATTTGAACATTGGGCCCTCTGACAGAGCTTCATTGGAGAAATTGATAGTTGTTTGGGGTAGTATATCATTTATTTAGGCCATTATTCAGGCCAAATTTTTCCCTGCATTTCTAGTATAACTGTTAAGGTTTTAAAGTAGTGGATTCTGTTTTGTCAGTATGAAAATATTTCCTATATGTTAGAAGAATTCAGATGGTTATAAATGTATATTCTTGCCTAAATGTCATTATTTTAAATGTTATGGATCCTTTCTAAGTACTCTGAAAAGTATACATCTGAGTTGTTTCTTCTGGTTAGCTTCTACTGAGAGCACTTAGTTTGAAGTCATATTGGAATAATTTGAAGAAAAGTTGAGTTTAGTAGATATTATAACATTTAAGTACCTATTATAAAATTTAGGTTTCCATACAGATCATGTCCTAGTTTAAGCCCAACTTATATTATATAATTTGTCAATTATGTAGTAATATAGGTTCAAAGTGTTATTTTCATGAGTGACAGATTTTTGTGTATGCTTAGCTGCTCTGTTTTTTCTAAACTTAATACTTTGGGTGATCTTTCATATGAAAGAAATATAGGGAGTCACACAAAACTGTAAAAACTGTCAGATGCTTTGAAATAATTCTAATTTTGGAGATTTCTAAAAATGGAGGAAGTAAATTGATTAGTTGTATATTTTAAATGATTGGATTCATTACTTTTGCAATGATTATTTTAACTAATCTTCAAGGCAACTGATTTTTATTGACATTGCACACTTGCCTTACCTATTGTAATCAATTCATATCTATTTTCAATTTGAAAGAGGGCTGTATACAAACCTAAAGTTATGGTACTTTTACTCACTTAAACTTTATTTTTACATTCTTGTGGCAAAGTGAATAAAAATTTTTATATACATGAGTTAATTTCCTCACTCATACCCATTTCAGTTTCTAAGGGCCTTCTGATTTATAGACTCTCAGAAATTTTTACCTTCCAGTTTAAATTTAACTGATTACCCTTTTCCTAATTTGGAACCTCAATTTGAAAACACATGTGTTTGGTTTGGCATTAGACCGGGCATTTTACTAAGTGGGATCATGTAGTTTTGGCTTTAGATGATTACAGAAGTAGTCACTGAGCAGCATCCTTGTAGTTTTGAGGAAACAGAAAAACAACTTTTCTACCAGGATTATGATTCTGGTTGACATTGCCTTAACTATAGTTAAGTTTTGATTTACCAGCTCTAGTTTAAACAGCTGGACTCTGAACCTGTTTTTGTTTTTTGATTAAGAAGCCTATTTATGGGCTGGTAGAGTGCCTGGCTAACAAGCATGAGACCTTGAATTCAAATCCCCGTACTGCCCCACCACCAAAAAAAAAAAAAAGATTTCTATTATTTATATGTTTGGAAATGCTGAGGAACAACCTGTTAACAGCTGTAAATTTGACTGATTAAGCTACTGGTAAACAAATTTACTAGGGGGGAACTGTTCTCTAAAAATTTCAGTTCACTTACATGTGAAGGTTGTCTGGCTGTTTCTTCTTAGTTTCCATCATTTCCTGTCAAGAATAATAAACATTTTCTGGTAAAGCATCATCACTAAAGATTAGACGTGTTCAGTGTTTTATCAGTTACAGTGGCTGTCATGAATCTCAATAAACATAGAGATATCTATGTAGATGCCTCAAGAAGTAGATTCTACAGAGATGATTTCTTTCAGACGGGATTCCAGACCTTTTCAAAGCAGGGGAATGTAAATTATGAAGGGGTATTTATTGTAATGGAAATTATGGATGCTTGGGTCTACATTTTTAGTTATCAACACAATTTGGGGTAGATTGTGCTTTTAGTGGATAGTAACAGGCTGGATCCAAAAAGTATGTTTTCTTAATTTGGTATAATTTTAGATGTTATTTTAATAAAATCTGTTTGTTCATTTAAACCTATAGTAGTTAATATTTCTGTATCATAGTCTATCAGGCAAATTATGACCCAGGGAGCTAGCCCACAGAATGTTTTATATACCCACAAGTTAAAAGTAGCTTTGCATTTTTAGACAGGTTTAACAAAACTCAAAAAAGAATTTGCCAAAAATTTGAAGATTTTCTGTCTTCAAAATATTTATTTGGCCCTTAAGGAAAAGATTGACAACCCTTGTCTGTATAAGTAATAGTCATAAAATGATTCCTTAGTTTCTGAGATTGATAAACTCAAAGACCAGGAGCTAACCTTTGGAATCATCTTAAGGGTCATCCATTCAATGTGTGGCAATTGTTGCTGGCTGTTGGTCCCATTTCCTCTGGAGTTCCTTAAGTGGTGTGTTTGGGCTCCCCATAATAAACATTTAAATAATTAGATATATATAATGTGCATAGAACAGTGCTCAGCACATTGTAAGCTCATAAATATGAGCTCTTATTCATTAGTCCATTCTTTCACTCACTCATTAAAGCCACAACATCTATTGAACATTTGCTATAATACAGAGACAATGATGAATATTCTAGAGGTGTAAGTGGTATAATGGGGCAAGGAAGAAGTATATTATAGTTACAGTCACCACAACATAGTAAGGGGGAGAGAGTGATGTGTTACTAAGTAGATGTGTGAAAGTGAGTGAAAGCAGAGGATGGAATCCTATTGTCCTCTGTCCCCCCACCCAACCCCACCCCATGCTGGAAATGGAACCCAGGGTCTCTAATGCTAGGGAAAAACTGTCCCCCTGAGCCACATCCAAGTCCCTAAGGATGGATTTTTAAAAATTTTATTGAAATGGGATCTTGCTAGGTAGCCCAGGCTGTCTGCAAAGTCAAGATTTTCCTGTTTCAACTTTGCATGCTGTGGTCCATCAAATGTGGCAAGGGATGAATTTTTTTTGTATGTGTATTTATTTTTATTTTTTATTCATTTATTCACATGTGCATACATTGTTTGGGTCATTCCCCCCCGCCCCCTCCTCCACCCTCTCCCCGTCTCCTCCCCTTGCTTCCAGGCAGAACCTGTTCTGCCCTTATCTCTAATTTTGTTGAAGAGAAGACATAAGCATAATAAGAAAGACAAAGCATTTTTGCTACTTAAGGACAGCTATACTGAGAGAGTCCTAGCATTGCTTCCATGTACTAATGTGTTACAACCCAAGTTGATTCATCTGTAACTGATCTTTACACTGGTTCTTGATCCCCTTCTCGTGTTGACCTCTGTCGCTTTAAGGTTTCTGTATTAGTTCCTCTGGAGTGGGGACATCAAACGCTTTCATGTTTTGGGTTTACTGCCTATCCCCATGTCTCGCGTATGTGCTCTCCCCTTGTCATGTGACCCAAGTCCAATAACATTGCAGTATTTACCCTAGATATAAAGTCCGCACATGAGGGAGAACATACGATTTTTGGCGTTCTGAGCCTGGCTAACCTTGCTCAGAATGATGTTCTCCAGTTCCATCCATTTACCTGCAAGTGATAAGATTTCATTCTTCTTCATAACTGAGTAAAATTCCTTTGTGTATAAATACCACATTTTCTTGATCCACTCGTCAGTAGTAGGCCATCTTGGTTGTTTCCTTAACTTGGCTATTGTGAATAGCGCTGCAATAAACATGGGTGTGCAGGTGCCTCTGGAGTAACCTGTGTCGCATTCCTTTGGGTATATCCCCAGGAGTGGGATTGTTGGATCATATGGCAGATCTATGTTTAGATTTTTAAGAAGCCTCCAAATTTTTTTCCAGAGTGGTTGCACTAGCTTGCATTCCCACCAGCAGTGTACGAGGGTTCCTTTTTCCCCACATCCTCGCCAACACCTGTTATTGGTGGTGTTTTTGATGATGGTTCTTCTAACAGGGGTGAGGTGGAATCTTAGTGTGGTTTTGATTTGCATTTCCTTAATGGCTAGAGATGGTGAGCATTTTTTCATGTTTTTTTTGCCATTTCAATTTCTTCTTTTGAGAAAGTTCTGTTTAGTTCAGTTGCCCATTTCATTATTGGTTCATTGATTTGGGGAGAGTTTAGTTTCTTAAGTTCCCTGTATATTCTGGTTATCAGTTCTTTGTCTGATGTATACCTGGCAAACATTTTCTCCCACTCTATGGGTGCTCTCTTCAGTTTAGAGACCATTTCTTTTGTTGTGCAGAAGCTTTTTAATTTTATGAAGTCCCATTTGTCCTTTCTTTCTCTGAGCTGCTGGGCTGCTCAGGTTATATTGAGGAAGTCCTTGCCTATTCCTGTTACTTCCAGAGTGTTTCCTGTTCCTTCCTGTACTAACTTCAGAGTTTTGGGTCTGATATTAAGGTCCTTGATCCATTTTGAGTTAATACTAGTACAAGGTGATAAACATGGATCTAGTTTCAGTTTCTTGCAGATGGATAACCACTTTTCCCAGCCACATTTCTTGAAGAGGCTGTCTTTTCTCCATTGTATATTTTTGGCACCTTTGTCAAAAATAAGGTGAGTATAGTTTTGTGAATTCATATCCTGGTCCTCTGTTCTGTTCCACTGGTCTTCATGTCTGTTTTTGTGCCAGTACCATGCTGTTTTTATTGCTATTGCTTTGTAATATAGTTTGAAGTCAGGTATTGTGATACCTCCAGCATTGTTCTTTTTGCTGAGTATTGCCTTGGCTATTCATGGTCTCTTGTGTTTCCAAATGAATGTTAGGGTTGATTTTTCAATGTCTGTGGTGAATGTCATTGGGATTTTGATGGGAATTGCATTAAACATGTAGATTGCTTTTGGTAGTAGAGCCATTTTTATTATGTTGATTCTGCCAATCCATGAGCACAGGAGATCTTTCCATTTTCTGTAGTCTTCCTTGATCTCTTTCTTCAGGGGTTTGTAGTTCTCCTTGTAGAAGTCATTCACATCCTTTAAGTTTATTCCTAGGTATTTAATTTTTTTGAGGCTATTGTAAATGGAATTGTTTCCATATGTTCCTTCTCAGTTTGTTCATTGTTGGTGTATAGAAAAGCTAATGATTTTTGTAAGTTGATTTTGTATCCTGCCACCTCGTTATAGCTGTTTATGGTTTCCAGGAGTTTTTGGGTAGTTTTTTGGGTTTTTAAGGTATAGGATCATATCGTCTGCAAATAGGGATATTTTGACAGTTTCTTTACCTATTTGTATTCCTGTTATTTCTTCTTCTTGCCTAATTGCTCTGGCTAGGAATTCCAGTACTATGTTGAATAGGAGTGGGGATAGTGGGCACCCTTGGCTCATTCCTGAGTTTACAGGAAATGGTTTCAGTTTTTCACCATTAAGTATAATGCTGGCTGTAGGTTTGTCATATATAGCCTTTACAATGTTGAGGTACATTCCTTCTATTCCTAGTTTTCTTAGAGCTTTTAGCATGAAGTGGTGTTGGATCTTGTTAAATGCTTTTTCTGCATCTGTTGAGATAATCAAGTGGTTTTTGTCTTTGCTTCTGTTAATGTGCTATATTACATTTATAGATTTGTGTATGTTGAACTGCCTCTGCATTCCTGGGATGAAGCCTACTTGGTCGTGGTGATTGATCATTCTGATGTGTTGTTGGATTTGGTTTGCTACTATTTTATTGAGGATTTTTGCATTGATGTTCATTAAAGAAATTTGCCTACAGTTCTCCTTTTTGGAGGTGTCTTTGTCTGGTTTTGCGATGAGAGTAATATTGGCTTCATAAAATGAGGTAGGTCGTGTTCCTTTCCTTTCTATTTTGTGTAACAGTTTAAGGAGGGTTGGTATTAGTTCTTCTTTAAATGTCTGATAGAATTCACCAGAGACTCCATCATGTCCTGGACTTTCCTTTTTTGGAAGACTCTTTATTTGTGCTTCAATTTCATTTTGTGTTACAGATCTATTCAGGTGATTAATACCCTCTTGGTTCAGTTTTAGATGGTCATAAGTATCTAGAAATCTGTCCATTTCTTCAAGATTTTCAAATTTATTAGAATATAGCTTCTCAAAGTAGTCTCTGATGTTTTCTGTGGTGTTTGTTGTTTTTTCCCCGTTTGCATTTCAGATTTTACTGATTTGGGTTTTTTCTCTCCTCATTTTAGTCAGGTTTGCCAGAGGTCTGTCAATCTTATTTATTTTTTCAAAGAACCAGGTTTTTGTTTCATTGATTGTATGGGCTTTTTTTGTTTCCATTTCGTTGATTTCAGCCCTTATTTTTATTATTTCTTTCCTTCTGCTTGTTTTGGAATTTGCTTGTTCTTGTCTTTCTAGGAGTTTGAGATGTAGCATTAGGTCATTGATTTGAGATCTTTCTGATCTTGTAATATATGCACTTATAGCTATAACTTTCCTTTTAGGACTGCCTTTGCTGTATTCCATAGGTTCCGGTAGGTTGTGTTTTCATTTTCATTAACGTCAAGGAACGCTTTAATTTTCTCTTTTATTCCATCAGTGACCCATTGATCATTGAGCAATGTGTTGTTCAGCTTCCAATTGTTTGCATGTTTTTTACTGTTGTTTTTGTTGTTGATTTCTAGTTTTAATGCATTATGATCAGATAGAATGCATGGGATTAATTCTGTTTTCTTATATTTGCTGAGGCTTGGTTTGTGCCCTAAGATATGATCAGTTTTGGAGAAGGTTCCATGAGCTGCTGAGAAGAAGGTATATTGTGCAGAAGTTTAATGAAATATTCTGCAGACATCAGCTAGGTCCATTTGATCTATGGTGTAGTTTAGTTCGAGAATTTCTTTATGGATTTTTTTGTTTCGATAACCTATCTATTGGTGATAGGGGAGTATTATGGTCTCCCACTACCACTATGTTGGAGTTTATATATGTTTTTAGGTCCTTCAGAGTATGTTTGATGAAATTGGGTGCTTTGACGTTGGGTGCATATAGGTTGATAATTGTTATTTCCTTTTGGTGTATTCCCTCTTTTATTAGTGTGGAGTGTCCTTCTTTATCCTGTTTGATCAATGTAAGTTTGAAGTCTATTTTGTCTGAGATAAGTATTGCTACCCCTGCCTGTTTTCTTAGCCAATTGACTTGGCAAATCTTCTAGCCTTTCGCCCCCAGCCAGTGCTTGTTTCTGTCGATGAGATGGGTATCCTGTAGGCAGCAGATTGTTGGATCTTCCTTTTTAATCTAGTTTGCCAAGCAGTGTCTTTTGATGGGGGAATTAAGTTCATTAACATTCAGTGTTACTATTGATAGGTATGTGGTGATTCGTGTCATTTAGTTGTTTTTGTTTTTTAAGGGTTTGATTGTGTGCAGCTGAATCAGTGTTACTCTCTACTTTCTTGCCTTTTCTTCTCCTGTGGTTTGATACTGCCTGCCCTTTCATGGTTTTGTTTCCTTTCACCTTCTGTGTGTAGAATTCCTTGAAGAATCTTTTGTAGTGGTGGCTTGGTGGTCATATATTGTTTTAGTTTCTGCTTGTCATGGAAGACTTTTATTGCTCCATCTATTTTGAATAATAGTTTTGTTGGGTAGAGTATCCTAGGGTTGAAGTTAGTTTCATTCAGTGCCCTGAAGACCTCTCACTCCATGCTCTTCTTGCTTTTAAGGTTTCCGTTGAGAAATCTGCTGTGATTTAGATGGGTTTACCTTTGTAAGTTATTTGTTTTTTCTCTCTTACAGCTTTCTATATTCTTTCTCTATTCTCTGTGTTTGTTGTGGGGTAGTTCTATTTTGATCAAGTCTTTTTGGTGTCCTGGAGGCTTCCTGTACCTGAATGGGCATAGTTTTCTCTAGATTTGGGAAAATTTCTTTTATTAGTCTGTTGAATATATTACAAATCCATTTTGCTTGCATCTCTTCTTCTTCAGTGCCCATGATTCTTGGGTTTGGTCTTTTGAGGAGTCAGTGAATTCATGCATATTCCTTTCACAGGAGTTGAGTTGTCTGACTAATAGTTCTTAAGTTTTTCCTTTCATTACCATTTCCTCTTCAAGTTCTGAGATTCTGTCTTCTGCTTGTTCTAGTCTCCTGGAGTAGCCTTCCATTTTGTTTCGTATTTCTGTTTCTTTTTTCTGAGGTTTTCCATATGATGGGTCATTTCCTCTTTAATATTGTCAATTTTCTCACTTAATTTCTCTCTCTATTTATGGTGTTCTCTGTTTCACTTTGGCATTTATTTAGGGCTCCGATGATTTCATTTATTTGTTTTTGTGTTTTCTCATATTCTTTGTTGTCTTGGAAATTCTTGAGGGCCTTCTGTGTGTTTTGGTTGACCTTGTCTAGTAACATCTCTATGAAGTTCTCATTGATTACTTGCAGAATTTCTTCTTTCAGGTTGTTCTCGTGGGCTTCATTGGTTTCCTTGGTATAGTTTATCTTTGATTTGTTGGAGTCAGGATGTGGGTATCCGTTTTCTTTTTTTCCCTCTAAATCCTGCACTCATTCATTTTGGGGGAGAGAATGGTTTCCAACCCTTTTTCATCTTGCATTATTTCACTTGGTACTGTTTGTGTCCCTACTCTATGTGTAATTTAGTATTAGCTAACTTACAGTAGTAAAACTAACAAAATCAAGAAAGAAGGAGAAAAAATAAAGGAGAACAAAAGAAACCAATAGGGAGAGATGATGGATAATCAAACAGCAAACAAGAGAAACAAACACTTAAAGAAAAGAAAAAGAAAAAAAATCACTGGTTCAGGAACAGTAGAATTTCAGTCTTAGTTGTTTTGGTGTTACTCCTTTAGCATTCAGTCCTGTTTGTCTGTGTCTCCTAGGCAGATTTGTTTTTTGTTTTTTTTTTTTTGTTTGTTTGTTTGTTTTCCTTTTTCTTTTATTATTCATATGTGCATACAAGGCTTGGTTCATTTCTCCCCCCTGCCCCCACCCCCTCCCTTACCACCCACTCCACCCCCTCCCTCTCCCCCCACCCCCTCAATACCCAGCAGAACCTATTTTGCCCTTATTTCTAATTTTGTTGTAGAGAGAGTATAAGCAATAATAGGAAGGAACAAGGGTTTTTGCTGGTTGAGATAAGGATAGCTATACAGGGCATTGACTCACATTGATTTCCTGTGCGTGGGTGTTACCTTCTAGGTTAATTCTTCTTGAACTAACCTTTTCTCTACTACCTGTTCCCCTTTTCCTATTGGCCTCAGTTGCTTTTAAGGTATCTGCTTTAGTTTCTCTGCGTTGAGGGCAACAAATGCTAGCTAATTTTTTAGGTGTCTTACCTATCCTCACCCCTCCCTTGTGTGCTCTAGCTTTTATCATGTGCTCATAGTCCATTCCACTTGTTGTGTTTACCCTTGATCTAATGTCCACATATGAGGGAGAACATACGATTTTTGGTCTTTTGGGCCAGGCTAACCTCACTCAGAATGATGTTCTCCAATTCCATCCATTTACCAGTGAATGATAATATTTCGTTCTTCTTCATGGCTGCATAGAATTCCATTGTGTATAGATACCACATTTTCTTAATCCATTCGTCAGTGGTGGGGCATCTTGGCTGTTTCCATAACTTGGCTGCTGTGAATAGTGCCACAATAAACATGGGTGTGCAGGTGCCTCTGGAGTAACAATCTTTTGGGTATATCCCCAAGAGTGGTATTACTGGATCAAATGGTAGACCGATGTCTAGCTTTTTAAGTAGCCTCCAAATTTTTTTCCAGAGTGGTTGTACTAGTCTACATTCCCACCAACAGTGTAAGAGGGTTCCTTTTTCCCCCGCATCCTCGCCAACACCTGTTGTTGGTGGTGATGCTGATGATGGCTATTCTAACAGGGGTGAGGTAGAATCATAGCGTGGTTTTAATTTGCATTTACTTTATTGCTAGAGATGGTGAGCATTTTTTCATGTTTTTTCTGTTCTCAATCTCTTTCTTCAGAAGTGTATAGTTTTCCTTGTAGAGGTCTTTCACATCTTTTGTTAGGTTTACACATAGGTATTTGATTTTTTTTGAGGCTATTGTAAATGGAATTGTTTTCATACATTCTTTTTCCGTTTGCTCATTGTTAGTGTATAGAAATGCTAATGATTTTTCTATGTTGATTTTATATCTTGCTACCTTGGTATAGCTATTGATGATGTCTAGAAGATTCTGAGTACAGTTTTTTGGGTCTTTAAGGTATAGGATCATGTCGTCTGCAAATAGGGATATTTTGACTGTTTCTTTACCTATTTGTATTCCTTTTATTCCTTCTTCTTGCCTAATTGCTCTGGCTAGGAATTCCAGTACTATGTTGAATAGGAGTGGAGATAGTGGGCATCCTTGTCTGGTTCCTGATTTTAGAGGGAATGGTTTCAGTTTTTCTTCGTTAAGTATAATGCTGGCTGTAGGTTTGTCATATATAGCTTTCATAATGTTGAGGAACTTTCCTTTTATTCCTAGTTTTCTTAGAGCTTTTATCATGAAATGATGTTGGATTTTATCAAAGGCTTTTTCTGCATCTATTGAGATGATCAAATGGTTTTTGTCTTTGCTTCTGTTAATGTGGTTTATTACGTTTATTGATTTTCGTATGTTGAACCACCCCTACATCCCTGGGATGAAGCCTACCTGGTCGTGGTGAATAATCTTTTTGATGTGTTGCTGAATTCGGTTTGCCATTAGTTTGTTGAAGATTTTTGCATCAATGTTCATTAAGGAGATTGGCCTATAGTTCTCCTTTTTGGAGGTGTCTTTGCCTGGTTTTGGGATAAGTGTAATAGTGGCTTCATAAAATGTGTTTGGCAGTTTTCCTTCCCTTTTCTATTTCGTGGAACAGTTTAAGGAGGGTTGGTATCAGTTCTTCTTTAAAGGTCTGATAGAATTCAGCAGATAATCCATCATGTCCTGGACTTTTCTTTTTGGGGAGACTCTTGATTGCTGCTTCAATTTCATTTTGTGTTATAGGTCTATTCAGGTGATTAATTTCCTCTTGGTTCAGTTTTGGATGATCATATGTATCTATAAATCTGTCCATTTCTTTTAGATTTTCAAATTTATTTGAATATAGGTTCTCGAAGTAGTCTCCGATGATTTCCTGGACTTCCATGGTGTTTGTTGTTATCTCCCCTTTTGCATGCCTAACTCTACTAATTTGGGTTTTTTTTCTCCTCATTTTAGTCAGGTTTGCCAGGGGTCTATCGATCTTGTTTATTTTTTCAAAGAACCAACTTTTTGTTTCATTAATTCTTTGTATGGTGTTGTTAGGGTTTCTATTTCATTGATTTCAGCTCTTATTTTTATTATTTTTCTCATTCTATTTCTTTTGGGATTTCCTTGTTCTTGTTTTTCTAGGAGTTTGAGATGTATCATTAGGTCATTGATTTGGGATCTTTCAATCTTTTTAATATATGCACTCATGGCTATAAACTTTCCTCTCAAGACTGCCTTAGCTGTGTCCCATAGGTTCCCGTAGGTTGTGTTTTCATTTTCATTGACTTCTAGGAAGTTTTTTAATTTCCTCTTTTATTTCATTGATGATCCATTCTTCATTACGTAATGAGTTATTTAGTTTCCAGCTGTTTGCATGTTTTTTGTCTTTACTTTTGTTGTTGAGTTCTACTTTTACTGCATTGTGGTCAGATAGTATGCATGGTATTATTTCTATTTTCTTATATTTTCAGAGGCTTGCTTTGTGCCCTAGGATATGCTCTATTTTGGAGGAGGTTCCATGGGCTGCTGAGAAGAATGTATATTGTGTAGAGGTTGGATGAAATGTTCTGTAGACATCTACTAGGTTCATTTGATCTATTGCATATTTTAGATCTTGGATTTCTTTATTGAGTTTTTGTTTGGATGACCTATCTATTGATGATAATGGAGTGTTAAAGTCTCCTACAACCACTGTGTTGGCGTGTATATATGCTTTTAGGTCTTTCAGGGTTTGTTTGATGAAATTGGGTGTGTTGACATTGGGTGCATACAGATTGATGATTATTATTTCCTTTTGTTCTGTTTCCCCTTTTATTAGTATGGAATGTCCTTCTTTATCTCGTTTGATCAATGTAGGTTTGAAGTCTACTTTGTCAGAGATAAGTATTGCTACTCCTGCCTGGTTTTGGGGGCCATTGGCTTGGTAAATCTTCTTCCAGCCTTTCATCCTAAGCATATGCTTATTTCTGTCGGTGAGATGAGTCTCCTGTAATCAACAAATTGTTGGACCTTGTTTTTTAATCCATTTTGTCAAACGGTGTCTTTTGATGGGTGAATTAAATCCATTAACATTAAGTGTTAGTACTGATAGGTATGTGGTGATTCCTGCCATTTAGTTGTCTTAGTTGTTTGAAGGTTTGATTGTGTGTACCTAACTTGATGTTACTCTCTACTGTCTTGCTTTTTCTTATCCTGTGGTTTGGTGCTGCGTGCCTTTTCATGGTTAAGTTGGGTGTCACTTTCTGTGTGCAGAATCCCTTGCAGAATCTTTTGTAATGGTGGCTTTGTGGTCACATATTGTTTTGGTTTCTGCTTATCATGGAAGACTTTTATTGCTCCATCTATTTTGAATGATAGCTTTGCTGGGTAGAGTATCCTGGGGTTGAAGTTATTTTCATTCAGTTCCCGGAAGATCTCACCCCACACTCTTCTTGCTTTTAATGTTTTTGTTGAGAAGTCTGTTGTGATTTTGATGAGTTTACCTTTGTATGTTACTTGTTTTTTCTGTCTTACAGCCTTCAATATTCTTTCCTTAGTTTCTGAACTTGTTGTTTTAATGATGACATGTCGTGGAGTAGTTCTATTTTGATCTGGTCTGTTTGGTGTCCTGGAGGCCTCTTGCATCTCTATGGGAATATCTTTCTCTAGATTTGGGAAATTTTCCGTTATTATTTTGTTGAATATATTACGCATTCCCTTCGCCTGCACCTCTTCTCCTTCTTCGATGCCCATGATTCTCAAGTTTGGTCTTTTGATGGAGTCAGTGAGTTCTTGGATTTTCTTTTCACAGGTCTTGAGTTGTTTAATTAATAGTTCTTTGATTTTTCCTTTAATTACCATTTCATCTTCAAGTTCTGAGATTCTGTCTTCTGTTTGTTATATTCTGCTGGATTGGCCTTCCGTTTTGTTTTGCAGTTCTGTTTCGTTCTTTTTTCTGAGGTTTTCCATATCCTGGCAGTTTTCCTCTTTAATGTTGTCTATTTTTGTCCTGAGTTCATTTATCCATTTATTCATTGTGTTCTGTCTTTCACTTTAGTGTTTATACAGTGCTTCTGTGGTTTCCTTTATTTCTTCTTTTGCTTTTTCTAATTCTCTATTTTTGTTGTTTTGGAATTTCTTGAGTGTCTCCTGTAAATTTTGGTTGACCCTATCCAGTATCATCTCTATAAAATTCTCATTGAGTACTTGTAGTATGTCTTCTTTTAAATTATTCTTGTGGGCTTCATTGGGTCTTTTGGCATAGTTTATCTTCATTTTGTTGGAGTCTGCATCTGAGTTTCTGTTCTCTTCATTCCCCTCTGGTTCCTGTACTAATTTTTTGCTGTGGGGAAACTGGTTTCTCTGTTTTTTCTGTCTTCCCGTCATTTTCGTTGGTGTTTTTATTGTCCCTGTACTGTGTGCAATTAACTATTTTCTAGCTTGTAATAATAACAATGGTAATATTGAGAATGGAAGAGTGAGCTGAGATGGAAAGCAAGAAGTTAAAGAAAAGGGGAAAACAAATATACAGACAAGAGGGAGAAAGCAGAACAAGGTATCAGACAAGAGAGTTTCAAAGGTATAAACAGGGAGTGTTAGTGTACTAATCGATAGTAAGCTGAACAGACATTAGAGAGACAGAGAGAGAATTGAAAATCAAAGATAAAAAAATAAGTAAATGAAAGAAATATCTATAGATAAAAATGAATTAAAATAAAAAGGAAAATAGAAAATTAAAAAAACAAAAAACAAAAAACAAAAAGCTTCTTAGTTCATATGCAATGCAGTTTCAGTCTTAATAACCTGGAGTTGGTGCCTCAGATGTTGTTCTGTAGTTGTCTTATCAAAGGGGATGCAGAAAGTAGAACAAAACTACACACACACACACACACACACACACACACACAAAAGCCCCACCAAGTGTCCCAAGTTCAAATGCAATACATTTTCAGTAAGTTTTTCGGCTGGCAGGTGTAATTTGGTTGTTCTCTCATCAAAGGTAGGGAGAAAAAGAAAAAAAGCGTCTGGAGGCAGTTCTGAGAGTGGTATCTGCAAGTGTGGCTTGCTTGCCTGCCTGCTGCTCTCAGCCTGTAGCTGGCGGCGTTATTTATGCAGATCTCTGGGGTGAGCTTAGCACTCACCTGGCCCCGCAGGCTTTGTTTGTTCAGAGTTCTCCTGTGCGGGAGCCTCTGCTTCAGGCTTTCCCCTTTCCAAGCACTGGGAAAGGTGACACTGCCCCCGCGTTGTCAGACCTGCATGTTTATTGACAGTTCATGTTGGAGGTGGGGCTTCCCCCCTCTCCTGTGCAGTTTTCCTCCCACCGCCACTTTCACAAGCTTTCCTGTTCCTGATTACTGGGCGGTGTTGCTGCTCCTGCCAGCCGCCATGTTTGTTTACAGGTCACATAGGAAGTGGGTCTTTCCTCCTCTCCTGTGGAGCTTTCCTCCCTCCTCTCACAAGCTTCCCTGCTCCTGGTTGCTGGGTGCGTGCCCCTGCTCCCGCCAGAGGCTCTCTGGCCTGCCTGGCTTGTTTATTTACAGTCCTGGGAAGCATTCCCTTCTCCCAATCTTCAGCACTCAGGGCGCCCCACCCTCTTTCCAGCGTGTCTTAACTGTTCTTATTGCTTATTACTCAGTTTCTCTTTTTTTCCCTGTGTGGAGGTCAGTCTGTCCAGGGGGCTATGCTGCTTTGGCCCAGGTTTGTCTGTGGGAGAACTGCGGTACCTCGAAGCTCACCTGGTCCGCATATTCCCACTGGGTGCCGGCCACTGGTGTCCCGGGGGCCCTCCTCATTTCTCCGTTTAATGTGAAGTGGAGATTTTCTGCGCTGGCTGGAGGCTTGGAGGGGTCAAAGTTATGCCTTTTCTCAGTGATTATGCCTTCAAAGTGTGTCTCCAGCATCTCTCCAAGATTTCACTATAGGAGGCTGGCTTTCTGCTTCCTACCTCTAGCCACCATCTTGGAATCCCCCCCCTAGGTAGATTTGGATCTGGCACCTTGTGGTGCTGGAGCCTTCCTGTGGTGGTGGTGGTCAGTGTGCTCGCTTGCTGGCAGGGTGGAGGTTTTTTGCGCAGTGGAGGCAGCATGTGGGTGGCAGCCCACCTGTTCTTTCAGTGCCTTCCATAGGTTAGGGGTTCAGGGTGCCGATGTTTCAGTTCTCCCTGGTGCTTTACCTCAGCCAATCGTGTCTCCTCCATCTCAGCAAGGTCCCTGATTCCTGGAACTCACACAGTCTATATCTGTGTCCCAGTCACCATTTTTTTGGAATGAAGTTTTTGATCGCTTTTAAAACAGTCATTTCATTTTTCTCTGACACCAGTTATTCATCTAAAAATTAAAAATGTTTTATCTTTTGTAGACTTTTTGAAATTCTTCAGAGGAAATATTCTCTCTTTTTACTCCTGTATCCTCATTTGGCAGTTTTCATTTTCTGTCTTTTTGTCATTTATTCTTATCTTAGCATTTCAACTGAAGGCTTAAACATTTCTGTATCTCTGAGAGCCAGTCTACACAGCACTAATAAAAAAAATCCTATAAAATTATTGTGTAAAAAGTAGTCAGAGTGATTAAAATGCTTAGACATTAGCTTTTGCTTCCATCTTTTAAAGGAGTAAGTAAGTAGAAAAATAGGCTGTTTGTGGGAAAAATAAATAAGATACATGTATCACTCCACAATATCTTATCAGGGTAATTCCCTGGGATTCTTTGGGGTGGAATTAAATAGCCCCAATATGTTGCTTTTTCCATTTTGATGATATGAATACTCTCACCGTGGACAAGTTCAGACCATCAACATGACATCACTGAATGTGTATTTGGGAAGAGATGTGCAGTGGAAGACTATTATATAGTATTTCTGTCAAGTAGATGATAGATATATAACTAACTTTTCGAGCAACAAAAACAATTAAAATGTAGTAATATAATTAATAAATGGTGAGTTTGGGATATTTATTGTCTTTGCTATTATAACATTTATTTAATTAAACATTTATAAAATTTTATTTTTAATGATGGCTGTACTTGACATCCAGTTTAGAATGTTATGAAAATTTAACAATTAGCACTCGAACCAGTATGAGTCAGCTGTCACATCTCTTAACCCCGACCTACTATTTACTGACTGGTTGACTTTGACTAGTAATATCATTGCTAGAATCTATACTTACGAAATTCTCTAAAGTAGAAAAGCACAAAGATGTTCACGAAAGCATTATTGATAATACAAAAATGTTGGAAGTAAAGTGAATTTGTGGCTAAGTAAATGCTTTGGAATGTGTCCTATAATAAAAAAATGAGTTCTTTGAAGGCTTTATAACAGCATAGGGAAATGTTATATGGTTAGATGAAAAAGGAAAAAAGAAAAGAAAGATTGCTAAATACCTAATGTGTATAGAATAATAAAAAAAGTAAAAATATGCCAGTATTCTAATTCAAAGAAGGAAATGTTAGTGCTTGGAGATGGTAAGAACATGGCTTTGTTCTTTTTTTATCCTTTTTTTTTTTTCATTTTCTTTCTTTCTAATGAACAGGTTTTGAAAACAGTGTCATTTGTTTATCACAAAACCAAATTCTAGCCAGGCGCTGGTGGCTCACACCTGTAATCCTAGCTACTCAGGAGGCATAGATCAGAAAGATCACAGTTCAGAGCCCGCCTAGGGAAATAGTTTGTGAGACTCTATCTCGAAAATCACTTTACAAAAATAGCGGTGGTGGTGTAACTCAAGGTAAAGGCTCCGAGTTGAAGCCCCAGTACTGAAAAAAAAAAAAAAGTTCTAATCATTTTTGGTTGAATTAAAAGACTATCAAAATAAATCTTCATTATTTTAGAAATTCAGTATTTCTAATAGCCAATAGAACATAATTATATTGAATTTTCCTTCTATACATCAATACTAGATTCGTTTTATATGTAAGCCATGATGGAATTCTATGGAAGATTTTGAATTTTTTAAAAAAAGTATCCTCCTTCAAAAAATAAAATGTAAACTTGAGAAGTACCTATTTTAAAAGCTGCTTATGCAGTCAAATAGTTCAGTAAGAAAACTGAAGGAGAAAAAAAAGGAAGGTATATTGCTCAAAAACTGAGTTTGAGATTTGTGTGCTCTACATTCCTGTCTAACCTGTACATTATTAAAATTTTATTTGACCATTTATAGCTCATCCTACTTTGTGATGTCATTACTCAGACCTTTTCAAATTACCTTCAAATATAAGCAGGTAATCTAATTTCACATACTTTCAGAAAATAGGTAACTATTTTCCTTGTCCCTTTTTAGTCAATAGCGGGTTAACTTTAATGGATCATTTAGACAAGCTGAGCTTCTGTGCAATTTTCCCCTGAAGATTAAGATGCCATATCACATCTTATAGAAGGAAAGTGCTGTTTGTATGAGGTTTGAAAGGTACTAATTTAAGTGTCAAAGCAAGCTCTGTTAAGATTTTACCTTTATAACAAAGTTATAATATTGCTTACCACTTTAACTATTTGTTTGGACAGGTTTCAACAAGGATTTGGTTTTTAGAGTAATTCTCTACATTTTTATGGGGCATCAATTGAAGCATTCCATAATCTCTTGAATGCAGTAATCTTTCTCTTCTTGAACTCCTAGTACTTCTTTTTTTTTTTGTATTTTGTCATGTACTTTTATTAATATTTGGAATTACCAGTTTTTTATTTCCCTGGATTCTCTCTCTTGGAGACACTGTAAATTCTTTGAGTCAGAGACTCATGTGCCCTGGCTATTATGGGTAAAGGACTTTGAAGCAAATAAACACAGATTCTATGGTTGATTCATCCACTTAATCACCTGTAAGACCCTGGGTAATTATTTTGCCTCGGACCCATCTGTGAAATGAATATAATAATCCTTGGCTTTCAGACTGGTTGAGAGGTTCAGTGATAAAATATATAATGTTCCTGGCGTATAATAAGCATTCAATAAATAATTAGTTATTATGCATTCAGTCATAATTGAGTGAATGACTGCTTCTGGGAAATTCTGATTACTGAAACAGGCATTTAATGCACCACTCCCCCACCCCCGCCAAAATTCTGGTCAAAACAATTTTTTTTTTTCCTGTAAATTTTATGTTTATTTTTTTTTTCATTTTTCTTTTATTATTCATATGTGCATACAAGGCTTGGTTTATTTCTCCCCCCTGCCCCCACCCCCTCCCTTACCACCCACTCCACCCCCTCCCGCTCCCCCCCTCAATACCCAGCAGAAACTATTTTGCCCTTATCTCTAATTTTGTTGTAGAGAGAGTATAAGCAATAATAGGAAGGAACAAGGGGTTTTGCTGGTTGAGATAAGGATAGCTATACAGGGCATTGACTCACATTGATTTCCTGTGCGTGGGTGTTACCTTCTAGGTTAATTCTTTTTAATCTAATCTTTTCTCTAGTTCCTGGTCCCCTTTTCCTATTGGCCTCAGTTGCTTTAAGGTATCTGCTTTAGTTTCTCTGCATTAAGGGCAACAAATGCTAGCTAGTTTTTTAGGTGTCTTACCTATCCTCACCCCTCCCTTGTGTGCTCTAGCTTTTATCATGTGCTCATTGTCCAATCCCCTTGTTGTGTTTGCCCTTGATCTAATGTCCACATATGAGGGAGAACATACGATTTTTGGTCTTTTGAGCCAGGCTAACCTCACTCAGAATGATGTTCTCCAATTCCATCCATTTACCAGCGAATGATAACATTTCGTTCTTCTTCATGGCTGCATAAAATTCCATTGTGTATAGATACCACATTTTCTTAATCCATTCGTCAGTGGTGGGACATCTTGGCTGTTTCCATAACTTGGCTATTGTGAATAGTGCCGCAATAAACATGGATGTGCAGGTGCCTCTGGAGTAACAGTCTTTTGGGTATATCCCCAAGAGTGGTATTGCTGGATTAAATGGTAGATCGATGTCCAGCTTTTTAAGTAGCCTCCAAATTTTTTTCCAGAATGGTTGTACTAGTCTACATTCCCACCAACAGTGTAAGAGGGTTCCTTTTTCCCCGCATCCTCTTCAACACCTGTTGTTGGTGGTGTTGCTGATGATGGCTATTCTAACAGGGGTGAGGTGGAATCTTAGTGTGGTTTTAATTTGCATTTCCTTTATTGCTAGAGATGGTGAGCATTTTTTCATGTGTTTTCTGGCCATTTGAATTTCTTCTTTTGAGAAAGTTCTGTTTAGTTCACATGCCCATTTCTTTATTGGTTCATTAGTTTTGGGAGAATTTAGTTTTTTAAGTTCCCTGTATATTCTGGTTATCAGTCCTTTGTCTGATGTATAGTTGGCAAATATTTTCTCCCACTCTGTGGGTGTTCTCTTCAGTTTAGAGACCATTTCTTTTGATGAACAGAAGCTTTTTAGTTTTATGAGGTCCCATTTATCTATGCTATCTCTTAGTTGCTGTGCTGCTGGGGTTTCATTGAGAAAGTTCTTACCTATACCTACTAACTCCAGAGTATTTCCTACTCTTTCTTGTATCAACTTAAGAGTTTGGGGTCTGATATTAAGATCCTTGATCCATTTTGAGTTAATCTTGGTATAGGGTGATATACATGGATCTAGTTTCAGTTTTTTGCAGACTGCTAACCAGTTTTCCCAGCAGTTTTTGTTGAAGAGGCTGCTATTTCTCCATCGTATATTTTTAGCTCCTTTGTCAAAGATAAGTTGCTTATAGTTGTGTGGCTTCATATCTGGATCCTCTATTCTGTTCCACTGGTCTTCATGTCTGTTTTTGTGCCAGTACCATGCTGTTTTTATTATTACTGCTTTGTAATATAGTTTGAAGTCAGGTATTGTGATACCTCCTGCATTGTTCTTTTGACTGAGTATTGCCTTGGCTATTCGTAGCCTCTTGTTTTTCCATATAAATTTAACAGTAGATTTTTCAATCTCTTTGATGAATGTCATTGGAATTTTGATGGGAATTGCATTAAACATGTAGATTACTTTTGGGAGTATAGACATTTTTACTATGTTGATTCTACCAATCCATGAGCATGGGAGATCTCTCCACTTTCTATAGTCTTCCTCAATCTCTTTCTTCAGAAGTGTATAGTTTTCCTTGTAGAGGTCTTTCACATCTTTTGTTAGGTTTACACCTAGGTATTTGATTTTTTTTGAGGCTATTGTAAATGGAATTGTTTTCATACATTCTTTTTCCGTTTGCTCATTGTTAGTGTATAGAAATGCTAATGATTTTTCTATGTTGATTTTATATCCTGCTACCTTGCTATAGCTATTGATGATGTCTAGAAGCTTCTGAGTAGAGTTTTTTGGGTCTTTAAGGTATAGGATCATGTCGTCTGCAAATAGGGATATTTTGACAGTTTCTTTACCTATTTGTATTCCTTTTATTCCTTCTTCTTGCCTAATTGCTTTGGCTAGGAATTCCAGTACTATGTTGAATAGGAGTGGAGATAGTGGGCATCCTTGTCTGGTTCCTGATTTTAGAGGGAACGGTTTTAATTTTTCTCCGTTAAGTATAATGCTGGCTGTAGGTTTGTCATATATAGCTTTTATAATGTTGAGGAACTTTCCTTCTATTCCTAGTTTTCTTAGAGCTTTTATCATGAAATGATGTTGGATCTTATCAAAGGCTTTTTCTGCATCTATTGAGATGATCAAGTGGTTTTTGTCTTTGCTTCTGTTAATGTGGTTTATTACGTTTATTGATTTTCGTATGTTGAACCACCCCTGCATCCCTGGGATGAAGCCTACCTGGTCGTGGTGAATAATCTTTTTGATGTGTTGCTGAATTCGATTTGCCATTATTTTGTTGAGGATTTTTGCATCAATGTTCATTAAGGAGATTGGCCTATAGTTCTCCTTTTTGGAGGTGTCTTTGCCTGGTTTTGGGATAAGTGTAATAGTGGCTTCATAAAATGTGTTTGGCAGTTTTCCTTCCCTTTCTATTTCATGGAACAGTTTAAGGAGGGTTGGTATCAGTTCTTCTTTAAAGGTCTGATAGAATTCAGCAGAGAATCCATCAGGTCCTGGACTTTTCTTTTTGGGGAGACTCTTGATTGCTGCTTCAATTTCATTTTGTGTTATAGGTCTATTCAGGTGATTAATTTCCTCTTGGTTCAGTTTTGGATGATCATATGTATCTATAAATCTGTCCATTTCTTTTAGATTTTCAAATTTATTTGAATATAGGTTCTCAAAGTAGTCTCTGATGATTTCCTGGATTTCCATGGTGTTTGTTGTTATCTCCCCTTTTGCATTCCTGATTCTACTGATTTGGGTTTTTTCTCTTCTCATTTTAGTCAGGTTTGCCAGGGGTCTATCGATCTTGTTTATTTTTTCAAAGAACCAACTTTTTGTTTCATTAATTCTTTGTATGGTTTTTTTGGTTTCTATTTCGTTGATTTCAGCTCTTATTTTTATTATTTCTCTCCTTCTATTTGTTTTGGGATTTGCTTGTTCTTGTTTTTCTAGGAGTTTGAGATGTATCATTAGGCCATTGATTTGGGATCTTTCAATCTTTTTAATATATGCACTCATGGCTATAAACTTTCCTCTCAAGACTGCCTTAGCTGTGTCCCATAGGTTCTGGTAGGTTGTGTTTTCATTTTCATTGACTTCTAGGAAATTTTTAATTTCCTCTTTTATTGCATCCATGATCCATTCTTCATTAAGTAATGAGTTATTTAGTTTCCAGCTGTTTGCATGTTTTTTGTCTTTACTTTTGTTGTTGAGTTCTACTTTTACTGCATTGTGGTCAGATAGTATGCATGGTATTATTTCTATTTTCTTATATTTGCTGAGGCTTGCTTTGTGCCCTGGGATATGATCTATTTTGGAGAAGGTTCCATGGGCTGCTGAGAAGAATGTATATTGTGTAGAGGTTGGATGAAATGTTCTGTAGACATCTACTAGGTCCACTTGATCTATTGCATATTTTAGATCTTGGATTTCTTTATTGAGTTTTTGTTTGGATGACCTATCTATTGACGATAATGGAGTGTTAAAGTCTCCCACAACCACTGTGTTGGCGTGTATATATGCTTTTAGGTCTTTCAGGGTATGTTTGATGAAATTGGGTGCATTGACATTGGGTGCGTACAGATTGATGATTATTATTTCCTTTTGGTCTATTTCCCCTTTTATTAGTATGGAATGTCCTTCTTTATCTCGTTTGATCAATGTAGGTTTGAAGTCTACTTTGTCAGAGATAAGTATTGGTACTCCTGCTTGTTTTCGGGGGCCATTGGCTTGGTAAATCTTCTTCCAGCCTTTCATCCTAAGCATATGCTTATTTCTGTCGGTGAGATGAGTCTCCTGTAAGCAACAAATTGTTGGATCTTCTTTTTTAATCCATTTTGTCAAACGGTGTCTTTTGATGGGTGAATTAAGTCCATTAACATTAAGTGTTAGTACTGATAGGTATGTGGTGATTCCTGCCATTTAGTTATCTTAGTTGTTTGAAGGTTTGATTGTGTGTACCTAACTTGATGTTACTCTCTACTGTCTTGCTTTTTCTTATCCTGTGGTTTGGTGCTGCCTGCCTTTTCATGGTTAAGTTGGGTGTCACTTTCTGTGTGCAGGATCCCTTGCAGAATCTTTTGTAATGGTGGCTTTGTGGTCACATATTGTTTTAGTTTCTGCTTATCATGGAAGACTTTTATTGCTCCATCTATTTTGAATGATAGCTTTGCTGGGTAGAGTATCCTGGGGTTGAAGTTATTTTCATTCAGTGCCCGGAAGATCTCACCCCACGCTCTTCTTGCTTTTAATGTTTCTGTTGAGAAGTCTGCTGTGATTTTGATGGGTTTACCTTTGTATGTTACTTGTTTTTTCTCTCTTGCAGCCTTCAATATTCTTTCCTTAGTTTCTGAACTTGTTGTTTTAATGATGATATGTCGTGGAGTAGTTCTATTTTGATCTGGTCTGTTTGGTGTCCTGGAGGCCTCTTGCATTTGTATGGGAATATCTTTCTCTAGATTTGGGAAATTTTCCGTTATTATTTTGTTGAATATATTACGCATTCCCTTCGCTTGCACCTCTTCTCCTTCTTCGATGCCCATGATTCTCAAGTTTGGTCTTTTGATGGAGTCAGTGAGTTCTTGCATTTACTTTTCACAGGTCTTGAGTTGTTTAATTAGTAGTTCTTCAGTTTTTCCTTTAATTACCATTTCATCTTCAAGTTCTGAGATTCTGTCTTCTGTTTGTTCTATTCTGCTGGATTGGCCTTCCGTTTTGTTTTGCAGTTCTGTTTCGTTCTTTTTTCTTAGGTTTTTCCATATCCTGGCTGTTTTCTTCTTTATTGTTGTCTATTTTTGTCCTGAGTTCATTTATCAATTTATTCATTGTGTTCTCTCTTTCACTTTGGTGTTCATACAGTGCTTCTATGGTTTCCTTTATTTCTTCTTTTGCTTTTTCAAATTCTCTATTTTTATTGTCTTGGAATTTCTTGAGTGTCTCCTGTACATTTTGGTTGACCCTATCCAGTATCATCTCTATAAAATTCTCATTGAGTAGTTGTAGTATGTCTTCTTTTAAATTATTCTTGTAGGCTTCATTGGGTCCTTTGGCATAGTTTATCTTCATTTTGTTGGAGTCTGGCTCTGAGTTTCTGTTCTGTTCATTCCCCTCTGATTTTTTGCTGTGGGGAAACTGGTTTCCTTGTTTTTTCTGTCTTCCTGTCATTGTCCTTGGTGTTGTTACTGTCCCTGTACTGTGTGTAATTAAGTATTTTCTAGCTTGTAATAATAACAATGGTAATATTGAGAATGGAAGAGTGAGCTGAGATGGAAAGCAAGAAGTTAAAGAAAAGGGGAAAACAAATATACAGACAAGAGGGAGAAAGCAGAACAAGGTATCAGACAAGAGAGTTTCAAAGGTATAAACAGGGAGTGTTAGTGTACTAATCGACAGTAAGCTGAACAGACAATAGAGTGACAGAGAGAGGATTGAAAATCAAAGATAAAAAAAATAAAAAATAAGTATATCAAAGTAATATCTATTTATAAAAATGAATTAAAATAAAATGGAAAATAGAAAATTAAAAAAAACAAAAAAAAACCCAAAAAACCAAAAAACTTCCAAGTTTATATGCAATGCAATTTCAGTCTTAATAATTTGGATGTCCGTCTCAATCTCCAGTCCTGGAGTTGGTGCCTCAGATGTTGTTCTGTAGTTGTCTCATCAAAGGGTATGCATAAAGTAGAACAAAACTATACTCACACACACACAGAAGAAAAAAAAAAAAAGCCCCACCAAGTGTCCCCAGTTCAAATGCAATACAGTTTCAGTAAGGTTTTCGGCTTGCAGGTGTAATTCGGTTGTTCTCTCATCAAAGGTAGGGAGAAAAAGAAAAAAAAGCGTCTGGAGGCAGTTCTGAGAGTGGTGTCTGCAACTGTGGCTCGCCTGCCTGCTGCTCTCAGCCTGTAGCTGGAGGCGTTATTTATGCAGATCTCTGGGGTGAGCTAGTGCTCACCTGGTCCCACAGGCTTTGTTTGCTCAGAGTTCTCCTGTGCGGGGGAGGGGGGCCTCTGCTACAGGCTTTTCCCTTTCCAAGCACTGGGAAAGGCGACACTGCCCCGCGTTGTCAGGCCTGCGTGTTTATTTACAGTTCACGTGGGAAGTGGGTCTTCCCTCCTCTCACAAGCGTCCCTGCTCCTGGTTGCTGGGTGCGCGCCCCGCTCCCGCCAGAGGCTCTCCGGCCCGCCCGGCTCGTTTATTTACAGTCCCGGGAAGGATTCCCTTCCCCCAATCTTCAGCGCTCAGGGCGCCCCACCCTCTTTCCAGCGTGTCTTAACTGTTCTTATTGCTTAGTACTCAGTTTCTCTTTTTTTCCCGGGTGGAGGTCAGTCTGTCCAGGGGGCTATGCTGCTCTGGCCCAGGCTTGTCTGTGGGGGAACCGCGGTACCGCGAAGCTCACCTGGTCCGCGTCTTCCCAAGCCGTATGGGCGCCGGCCACAGGCGGCCCGGGGGCCTCCTCGGTTCTCCGTTTAACGTGAAGTGGAGATTCTCTGCGCCCGCTGGGGATGTGGAGGAGTCAAAGTTATGCCTTTTCTCAGTGATTATGCCTGCAAAGTGTGTCTCCAGCGTCTCTCCAAGATTTCACTATAGGAGGCTCGCTTTCTGCTTCCTCCCTCTAGCCGCCATCTTGGAATTCCCTGGTCAAAACAATTTAAAGAAATTGGTTGTAAAAGAGGCTTGCAAGGAAACTGAAAAGAAGTGAGTTAAAGAGATGAGATCAAAACCTGCCCACTACTCCTTCAGAAAACAAAGGGGTTTCAGAATGGTGGAGTGGTTGACAGTGGCAGATTCTATAGAGAATTCAAATAGAATGTTGAATATGGTCCTCTTTATTCGCCAATTTCTATTGGTATTTTTGTGGTCACTATTGATAAAGGTATAGGAGTATAAGTAAGACATACTGGGAAAAAAAATGACCAGTTCAGATTAGGATAACTGCTTATAATGAAAAAAGTGACAATGATATTATTGCTTCCTTGGCCTTACCATTTTGCCTCATGCTAGTATGGCTTCGAGAGTTTCAGTTATTGCATCAGTGTTACAGCTTAGAGGGAGGAGAGAAGAGCAAGTGTGTTCCTTCTCTTTAAGGTCCTTCCAGGAGGTTATAACCTTTTTGGCTAAAAAGGAGGTATTTCCTTTTTGGTTAAAATGGAGGTACTTCCTTTTTGGCTAAAATTTACTCACGTTTCCACAACCAGGAAATATTGTCTTCATGGGTTCTTATTACTCGGAGGAAGGGAAAAGTGGGCAATAAGGCACAATAGTCATCTCTGTTGTGTAATTATTTTTATTTTCAAGTACTGCAATATTTATCAGGCAATTGATATTTTTTTTTCCATTCTAAAAAATAAATAGAAGTTTTGAGTAGCTTAAGATCACTCATGGAATATACATTAGTCACCAGTCCAAATCTAAACAAGCTGATAAGCATGACTCCTGATCCTGTTTTTCTTTTCTTTTAATATTCAAACTATTGGTATCTTTTTAAGTCATTTAATATTAAATATTGTATTACAAATGTACTTCTCAGGAGGAAAAAAGAGAGCTAAAATTAGAAAAGAAAAATTAACATGTTTGGTATATACCTGTTCTGACTTTTTCTGTTAATATTTAAAAATTCATTGTATGTAATTGATACTGGAGAAGGGGTAGTGGTGATGGCTGCCCAATACTGTGAGTGTATTTTTTTTTTGATGTGCTGGAGTTTGAACTCAGGGCCTTGTGCTTGCTAGGCAGGTATTCTACCACTTGAGCCATGCCTCCAGCTCTTAACTGTGAATGTATTCAATGCCAACTATACATGTGCAAATGGTTAAAATGGTAAATTTTATATATATTTTACTACACTAAAAAGTCATTGATTGTTTGCAAAAATGGTTTCACATTTGGCATATTATAATCTGCTTTTTATGCTTAACATGCAAAGAGAACACCTTTGCATGTAAATAAATATATTTTTGTATGATATTTTGAGACTTTTTTGGTGAGTTGGGATTTGAATTCAGGACTTCATGATTGCAAAGCAGGCACTTGGTTATTTTGGAGCTGGGGGATCTCACAAACTTTTTGCCTGGGCTTGCCTCTAACAGCAATCCTCTCCATCTCTGCCTCCCAAGTAGGTAGGAGAACAGGCATGAGCCACTGGCATCCAGCCGCAGGATAATTTTTGTGGTCAAATATTTTATCCTTTGGATGTACCACCTTTTATTGAGAGGAGTGTTGAAGCAAATGAAAAGGAGTCTTAGCCCTTTTCTTTTTAAAGTAGATTCACAGAGAACTTGGTGATGCATGGAAAGGACCTGGGGAAATAACCAGATGTGGAAACTGAAACCACCTTGGGTCCTTAAACTGTGTCTGCTTAAACGACTAAATAAACTGCTTTGCTCTTCTGATGTCAATATGACAACTGTTTTTTCTTTTTTTCTTTCACTTCTTTTTTATTTGTCTAAAAGGATGTTAATTCTGGACTAGTAGTTCTCTTGGATTTCTTCCCAGCAAAGGTAATGTCTTAGAAGAGCCAGGGCAAAAGAGAAGCATAAACGAGGGCATCACACTCTGAGAAATGGTTCCTTCACACAAGGATCAGATGCTAAAGATGGCAGGCTTGTCGGAAATATTGGTCTTGGTAAGCCACTCTCAAGGAAGTCCTTCCTCATGTGATGTGAGGCCTGGCTGTTTCCTGAGATGCTGTTTATCCTTCAGCCATGCTAGGAGGACACTTGTTATTTTCCCACTCTTTCCCTGTCTCAGCTCATTGCTTTCAAGTCTTTACTGCTGCTTTTAGACCATCATTTTTTCTACTGATGTAAAATGCTTTCTTTGAGGAGCTTTTGCAACTAGCTAAACTAATAGTTATTTCTTTTCTGTGCTGTCATTAACAACTAACCCCCCCAACTTCCCTCTACTCATTCCCCTTCTCCTTGGACCTTTATTGCCCCCATCACTACATCACTTCCAATACCCTTTTTTTTTTTAACCATAGTTTTAGATTCTTTTGTGGGGGTCAGTACTTGGATTTGTGGTTGCTTTATAGATGCTCTACTGCTTGAACCACATCTTCATTGCTTTTTTCTCTGGTTATTTTGGAGATAGGGTCTTACCCAGGCTGGCCTGGAGTCCCATTTTACTTTTCCTACAAGGACACTTTCTGCTATAGTTGGGATAATAGGCACACTACTGCGCCCAGCTATTGATTAAGATGGGGATCTCACAAACTCTCCCTGTTCCCCTCCCCCACTTGAGTTGACTTTGAACCATGATTCTCCCAATCTCAGCCTCCCAAGTAGCTAGGATTATAGGTGTAAGCCCCTGGAACCTGGCTTGATTTTTCTATATTCTATCTTCCTTCTAAATCCCGTATGTACCCTAGCAATTTTGAGCATGTAGTTTGCAGTCAAGACACATTTGGATTCAAATTTGATGTCTGTTACTATGAAATCTTAGGTAAAGTATATATCTCTTAGCCTCAGTTTCCTCATGTGTTAGTTGAAGATAATAATACCTAGCTGAAAATTATAATACCTATGTTATAGGGTTTTTGTGAAGATAAAAAAAAGATATTAAAGTACTATACACTGTGGCTACTGTATAGTAAGTACTCAACAGAAAGGCCCTTGTGTTCTGATACTTCTCTTTCTACTGGCTTCTAACCTTATTGTCTCTTACTTAAAAATTGTCCTACCTCAACTAGTATTTAGCACTCTCTCTCTCTCTTCCCCATCACAGATATTCTCCATTTTTTACCTCTTACTCATTTTGGAGCCCACTTCAGTCTGGTTTCCCAAGTATTTCAAATTTTATTCCTAATCTCATTACTTTCCCACCCTTCCCTCTACATACTCTTTTGCCTCCAATGACTATCTTCTAGTGGTTCAAGTCAGAAACCCAGAAGATACTCTTGTCTCCATCTTCTTTTGACCTCTCTACATTCCATCATGAAGCAGAGTTCTGCTAATTCTATCTTCAAACTGTTTCTAAATTTTTTCTACATCTCTTCTTTGGATGCCATTATTCCAGTCCAGGGTGCTATCACCTCCATGGGATTATGGCAATTGCCTTCTACCATTCATCCCTTCACCACTCTTCCATATTTCACACTGTAGACTGATCTCAAAAATGCAAAGCTGATACTGTTACTTCCCTTTTCTAAACCGAATGTTCAGAAATGTCTTACTGCCCTTAGGACAGAGTCCCTTGACCACTCCCTGTTTTCTTCTTAGCTTTATCTTGTTACTTCTGTTTTTCTGTCCATGCCCTCATCCTATTGAATTTTTTAAAATTTCATTTGCTCTCTCTTGCTTGTAAGCTTTTTTGCATACTATTCCTCTACTATTTTCATCATCCATCTTTGTCTAATTCCCATTTAGTCTCTAGTATCAACCTAAATCTTACTTCCTGATGTGACCTTTCCTGTAGGCGAGTGTCCCCATAGTCTGTTCCACAATATGCTATCATCAGAGTACTTTATACTTTCTTGTTCCTTGTCTACTTCCAAGACCTTTGAGGGCAGAAGTCATGTCCTTTTTGTTTTTCAAGGTTATTCCCTATATCCTCTAACAAAAGGATTAGCTTATGGTGGATACTCAGTCAGATTTTGTTAAATGTTGATTAATAATTCAGTCAGGAAAAAAAATCATCTTGTAATAACAACATATGTTAGGGTTTAGAGCTACATATGGTATTGCTATATTTAGCTTTGAGTATAGAAAAGCTGTAAGTGTAGAAAACAATAGTGCTGCTTTTCAACATATGCTTTTGCTATTCTCACACATTCCCTTATTTGTAAATCTTATGTTTGTTTTGTTTCTGCACTTCAAACATAAAATCTTTTTTTTTTCCCATTTGATGCTTTTAAGTGTAAAATGCCACTTAACATCAGCACTACCACCAGCTTTCATTCAGCTGTATTTGAACGACACTTATATGGGGACTTTTTCAACTACATGTTGGATTTATAACATGCAGTCTTCAATTCAGTGCATCCTAAGAGATGACGAAACCCACTAAACTGTCTGGTTCTCCAACAATATAATTAAAAAGCACAAGGAGGATAGAGGGCTGTGGCCACTTTACAGCCCCTCCCACAGGCCTCTCCCTGCATATAGACAGTGCTCAAGGGGGACCTGTTGATGGATTAATGATCATCTCCTTCCCAGCCATCACTGAACTGAAGTAGGCTATGGGACTGACTCAGCCCTGCCAGGGAAAATGAATGCTCTTGAAGACCTGGTGAATATACAGTAGTCTTTCCTTATTTGTGGTTTTGCTTCTCATGGTGCATCAGTTACTCATAGTCAATTGCAGTCCAAACATATTAAATGAAAAAATTTCAGAAATAAAAAATTCTTAAGTGTTAAATCATGTTTATTATTGTTATAATTATTCATTTATTATTTGCTATTAATCTTTTACTGTACCTAGTATGTAGATTAAACTTTATCATAAGCATATGTAGGAAAGGACATAGTTTATATAAAAATATCCATATATATATGTATATATATAATATCCTTGGTTTCAGGTACCTGAGAAATATCTTGGAATATATCCTTTGTGAATAAGGGAGGACTAATATAACCTGCTAACTATAAAGCATTTTCTTTATTTATGAAAGATTTATTTTGGAAGGTAGTTGATAACTGGCTGTTTGATTGTGTTGCTCCTAAGAAAGAAGTCTTTTGCTTTTTAAAAATTTGAGGTACAAAGGGATCACTATACATTATTTTCCTTGCCTTTCTTATGTGGCTACTGATGATTTAACTATTTGGTAATGTAGTTTGAGGGAAATTTTATACATCTTTTGATGTACTTTGAATCAAAGAAATGATTAAAAATAGTCCTAAACTTGAAATTACTTGTCTTTCACACCACTGGAAGACAGAATTTGTCACAACTTTTTACTGACTCAGAGCAGATCAGATTTTTAAAAATTTTGTTTATTTTTATAATTCTTTTTTATTGTCATATCATTGTTATACTAGGGTTACATTGTGACATTTACAAAAGTAATTTCAAAATATATCTTAGTTAAATTCACCCCCTCCATCATTCTTTATTTCTCCTCCCCCAGTTCTTAGAATAGTTTCAGCAGGTCTCGTTTTTCAATTTTCATGCATGAGTACATAGTATTTCCACCGTAGTCACCCTTGTATACCCTTTCCTTAAATCCTGTATTTATTTATTTTCGTGGTACTGGAGTTTAAACCTACCCCTTGAGCCATTCTACCAGCTCTTTTTTTTGACGGGTTTGTTTTGAGATAGGGTCTCATGAACTGTTTTTCCCAACTGGCTTCAAACCACAATCCTGCCTCCTGAGTTGCTCGAATTACAGGCGTGAGCCACCACAGCTCAGACTTCATTTTTGTTTTTTTGAGACAGGGTCTCACTATGTTCACCAGGCTGACCTCAAATTCTCAATACTCCTGCCTTAGCTTCCTAAGTAATCACCACACCCATCTGTTTTTGTTTTTAGATAGGTAAACGTTATTTGCCTTCTTAAGCCTACAACAAGAATGTTGAGAAGATAATTTATATAACCCCATTTGATTCAAAGTTGACATCAGATGGTGATAATTAAACAATGAAGGTAATGGATGTTTTAGGAAGATAAAGATACCATTTTTAGCAAATCTTGTCTTCAAGTCCCCAGGGGAAAGTTATATAGACAGCTAGGGTAATGAAGTTCCTGAATCAAAAGTCCTTTAAGGAGAAAGAACAAATTATTTCTTTTATTTTTTTTTCCTTCAAATTCTTCTCCAGTAATTATCTTTACCCAGAGAACCTGGAACGCTCCTCTGAAGAGTTTGGGATTCCTAACAGTGTAAACTGCAAATTTACCAAGATCCTTGGATTTCAAGCAGAAGGAAGAGGAAGATGTGACTGAAGGGAATTAACTTTGGGCTCCCAAAGTTAAATATATTCTAAATCCATCCTGGGGATAGTCTGCTTCCTTATGACAATGTGATTTCTGGTTATTTCGGACTCTGACTAATTTACTCAGTTCTTTTTCTTTATATGAATTAAACTGTGGAGAGTCTTACTTATGGATTTGATTGTTTTACCTCTTGTTTCCAAAGTCTGACTTTCTTTTCCTCCTTGCTTTAAAAATAACTGAAAGTGTATGTTTAGAAGATTGCCTGTATGTCAATTTTACAGTGCTAAAAAATGAACTACTTTTGTTTTATCTACATACTCAAAGACTGAAAATATCAGCCAATACACGGGAAATTAACCCCAGTCTTTAAAAAGTGAAGAATTATTTTCTTCAAATTAATATAATGTGAATTCTGTTCTTGAGTTAGATATGAAAATAAGAAAATTTACATTAATCTCCACATTGTTAAGTACAATATGTAAGGAAAGGCTTTCCTCATAATTATTTTACAACTTTAGCTCTAGAAAGTTGAAAGGGGTATAGCTGCCACTTAATATCCCTGTTTCTATGGGAAATATATATCCACAGTTTAGTAGGGAATAGTAATCAGAACAATTTCCCCATCTTACCATTTCCCTTAAATACTTCCTCTGAATGCTGCTCTGTTGCCATTTAGTATGTTGGTAAGTATCTGGCATTCGAAGTTTTAGAGCTATTGCGACCTGAACTTCTAGGGAAAAGAAGTATGATATTGTCATCATTACACCTTCATAGTTAAAAAACAGAAATTATATGAATTATAGACCTGAGAGTCTTTAGAGGGAAGATTCATCTGAAAACACTGTGCCCCAGTCCTTAATGACCTAAATGCAAATACTGGCATATGTCCAGAAGCGAAGGTTCAATTAAGTATAAGTGTTTCATCTTACAAAGTCATTATCCCAACAAGAAATCTTGGCAGCCATAATGATGACTTCTCATGAAAGAGACAGAAGGGACTATAAAGAGGCCTAAACTGATTTTTAATACTAACTTTCTAATTCTTTTCCTTCTTTTAAAATCAGGAGCCAGGGCTAGAAATCAAGCATGCTGATTTTTCCTCTGGTTTTCTGATCATGAGTCTAGTTTTTCTCGTTGTCTCTTACCTGTTCAGAAGTTATAATTTGCAATGATGTCATAAGTGGATGTTACAGAAGTGGAAATTAGATATGATCTAGATGGCAATTTACGGGCTTAATTTCAAAGACCATGTTTATCTAGAAAATAAATAAGAAGGGTTAACAGGCATTTTCCTGTGATCAGTGGTTTATCTGTTCCTTGTATTGTACCTTGACCACCAGTAGTCTCTTAGGAATCTCTGAAACCTGTCCTGCCTATGTCAGAGTGCCCTCCCCCCTCCTAGAGTTCAAAGCTTTTATGTGCATTATTTATTGTAACCTCTTAATATTCTAGGGAGCCAAGCAGAGATTATGTGGCTCCATCTTTATTTTTAAAAGCCAAATGTGGAACAGATAAATCTTTTTATTCTGGTTATAAAATGAGGCAGTGTAGAGGCAGAAATAGATTCCTTAGTTAGAAACATTCATTCTGGCCCTTAGGTTTAAGACGCAGTAGATTGTTAGGCCTTTCTCTAAACAGGCCTTGACATTTAGGATATATGGAAAGTATGTGTTCTTGCAAGACTTTTGCTGCCTAGTTATTCTTTGCCAATTAAAGTAATGATTAGAGGAATGAGGAAAATAGAACACTCAAGCCCTATTTCAGTCTCTGCATTTAGTACATGTGAGCTTCAGAGAAAGTGTTTTTCTATTTCTCTGGGGATTACTTTTTGTCTTTATTATTAGGCTTATTCATGGCACTGCTGATACTGAGAAATTTGGGGGAAATTATTATTTTTTATTCATACTTTGTGTGAAAGTCAGACTTTTGAAATAACATATATTCCAGTACTAGACCACACTGAAAGTGATAACTGTAAAATTCTAGATTTTAAAATGTAGATTTAGAGCCTTCCTTACTTTAAGACCTGAAAAAAATCACTGAAAAATAGATTAAATTCACCTGGGTGCTGGTGGCTCACGCCTGTAATCCTAGCTACTCAGGAGGCTAGATCGAAGCTAGCACAGGGAAATAGTTCTCGAGACCCTATCTCGAAAAACTCTTCACAAAAATAGGGCTGGTAGAGTGGCTCAAGGTGAAGGCCTTGAGTTCAAGCCCCATTCCTGGAAAAAAAAAAAAAGATTAAATTTAAAAATTGACTCAATCTGTCAATCTATATTGCTTTAGATTACAGGTTTTTAAAAACTGTCTTATAATAAATAGTTTGTTAAAATAATTTTTCATTTGAATATCACTCAATTTTATTTTATGATACAAGATGGGAACAGTTTTTCTTTCTTCTTTTTTAAAGGACTGCTTCTCTAATTATCCCACCCGCTTAAACCTGTGTTATAATTCCAAAAGAATAGCTGAATCTATTGTATATAATTTTTAATAAAGTCCAGGATTGGCACCACTGTCCAGCTGATGTCTTAAAATTTCAATTTTTATAAACTCCTCCATGTGCCTCCAGCATCTTCAATTTGTGAACGAATCTCACTATATTGATTCCTGTTGTGTTCTTCCACATGTTTGTTTGGCAGTATAATAACACTTGACAGTTGTAAAATTTTCCATATGCTCCCTCTTGTAGAGATAAACATTTTCCTCAGCTTTGAAGATTTACTTCAGAAATAAACAATTCCATAGGATTTTATAGTAGGTTTCGGAAAGAATACAAGCATATTCTCTGTGAAAGGGAAGGTAGTTGACTTTTCATCCTTTTAATATAAACTGGTTAATTGAACTTTTCCAAGGGACTAGGAGCAACTTAATTGGTTGTGGTTTTTCAGAGATTTACCAGCACAGTGCAGACCTGTATTTGAAAGTCTTTAAAAGTATTAGCTAGCATCATAAATGTCCATTTCATGGAATACAAATTCTCTAATTTTCTGAGTGATTTACTTCTCTCGGAGAAATTAGTGAAGTAGTTTTGGATTTTCTTGTGATTTCCTCTTTTAACGTTTACAAATTAAAAAGTTGGAATTGGCATGTAATGGTGACATCTAAAGTACTTATATTGTGATTATGTGAATCTTTGTGATTTGTTTTATAAGTAGACATTTCTTTATTTTTCGTTCTCAGTAAATCAAGTTTTTCTAACAAGTTTTTTTTTTTTTTGGTAAAAAATCAGTGTAAATATCTTTAGTCTTAGCTTCATATCCTTATTTCTCCACAATTATTGCCTACATTTCCACTCCCCACAAGGTGCAAAGGTACTTTATTATTTGATTTCCTTAGCTTAAGGGAAGACATGTTGCATAAATTTTTCATTATTAACTACAAATTTGGCTGTGTAAAAGCACAAATTATAATATCTGTAAGTTTATTTTGTTGTCATCTCTTTAACACAAAATTTTCATATTTATTTAAGGTTTTTTTTTTTTTGTCAGTACTGGGCTTTGAACTCAGGACTTTGAGGCAGACTGTCTACCACTAGAGCCATGCCCCCAGCCCTCCAAGAGATTTTTTAACTTCAAGAACTCAAAATTGGCATGTAAACCTGGTTTTAAATAGCAACAATGTATGTTATGTGGTCCATGGCCAGTGGCGTGCTGGAGCCAGCCACTCCCAGCCTCTGATTAAAGTTTTAGACATTTTGGAGCTGGTTATCATTAAACTGTACAAAATTACAACTGTATAAATTATTTTAAAAACAAAATACTCAAAACTCAATACTTCATAATTACTTTTACTACATTTTATTTTTACCTATGAAAAATTACTTTTACTACATTTTATTTTTACCTTGAAGTTGTGTCTATTGTATCTGTACTGGAAATACTGTTTATGGTATATGTTTCTGTACATTTCTTCCTAACTTTGTGTTCATTGACATCATGTTAATAGCTTTACATCAGCCATGGTAGAGGTATTAACACCATGGAAATTGTCAAATACAACAAATCAGGACTTGATTTTTTTTGTTTGTCTAGACTTTAAAAGAGTGATGGAGAAAATGTTAATAGTGCATATTAAACTTAAAAAGTGTGTCATGTGTGTCATGTCTGTATAGCTATTATGACTAACACAGAAATTGAGAAAATGTTCTTTAAGTATTTGAAAATTTATCAAGTCATGAAAGAAGTAGTTCATCTCATGTACAAATGAACAAGTGAAGTTCTGGCATATATCTGTGTTCATTTTATTTTTACTCATTAATTAGAACAAAACTGTCAACCATACACAACAGAGTTGTAAATATTATGTGTTTCTCCAAGTATATCAGACATCTAATGGAAAAAATACTAGAAGTATTTTATAGTTTTGAGACCAATGCTATTCAGAACATGCTGCCTCTTTTGCAAATAACATATTATTCTAGATTTCTTCTTTGCTCTAAAGATTGCTGTTAAAGGATGCAACAAATTTGTTTGTAAAATGCTCAGTCATCTAAATCCATCTTGGACCACAGATTACTTTAGAATGGTGTTATAAAACTTTTGTGAGGAAAGAAAAACATCATAATATAGGAAACATGGAATCATAATTTTCCTTTCTGTCGGGGCATAATTCTATTATTAGTCCACAATTGGGAGGTAGTTTAGGTTGATTAATTTAACTATCAAAGTGGAAAACTGTCTGTATTGAACAGTATTTGTTTTCTTTAATCTTATTAATTCCTTGATGATTCATAATACCATATTTGTGCAATCTATGAGTTAGTATTAGTAAAAATATTACTTGACTAAGGTGTGGTTTCCAAGACTTCAGTGATCAGAAGGTATTAAAATGCATTTAGAATTATTACATACCTATTCCTTATAACAGAATAATCTGGTCAAGCCTTTGCCTTCAAGGAACATGGTAACCCTACATTCATTGATGTATCTCAAACTTTGGTCAGTTGAGTAGCACCTTCATCATTTTTGTTGATCTATATATTTTTATCAATAATTTTTTAATGAACTTCTTTTTTTAAACTTAGCTTGATCCTGTCTTAATAACCATGAAATCTTGGGATTAAGGTGACATTAAGTCTCTTTTCAATGCCTATTAAAATATTACCTAACAATAACATTTAAAAAAAGCTTTTCCTTGTGCCACTAATGGTAAGTGGACCACACTTTGGGAAGTAATGTGCTAGTGAGGATGATAACTGGGTATAAGGCTAAATAATTTTGATTTTCCCTCACAGCAATGTTATGGAATAAGCATTGCTATGCCTATTATATAAATGAGAAAACTGAGAAATAACTTGTCCAAGGTATACACAGCAGTATTAGCATCCGTTAGGAGCCTATTGGAAGTGCAGAAGCTGAAGCCCCACTCCGGATGTCTTGAATCACAACCTGCATTTTCACAAGAACCCCAAGTGTTTCTCAAGTACATCAAAGTTTGAAGAACACTGACTCCTGAGTATTCTGCCTTCTGTGAGAGAGATGGATTCCCTGGTTATTGATTTGGCTGATATTTTCTCTGTGCAGAGTTGTTTTCTTCATGTCATACTGTTACAGCTGAGTTACAGCTATTTGAAGAAATTTGGTTTTGATGGGAAGGTAGCAGATAATACAATAATTTTTATTTTTTCTCCCCTAATGTCATCTTTTTTGCACTTTCCTTTTTTCCTTAGTTGAGAGGGGTACCTAGATGAGACTGAGAGGTCAACATTTTCGCTTTTTTCTCCCACTGTTTCCTTCTCTAGCATACACAGATCATTGGAATGGCCTGAACATTCTTTCCCTGCTGACCCCATACCTGGGCCCTAGTACTGTCTACAGGCCTAGAGTTAATTTTCAAGCAGTCCTGAAAGATTTTAATAGTATTTGTCTCATCCTGACTCTGGGTTTATTTCCATCTCTCTCTAGCTCTCTGGCACTCAGCTCTTTTACTGCTTATGTTTTTTACTAAGGTGTGCCTACCTTTGCATCTGTAAGGCCTGTTTTCAATCCACCATGCATCATTTGCTTCTCACTTTTGCTGTTGCTCTCATAATTGTTTATTTAATATAATCAATAGCCTCAGGAAACCCCAAAAGACATTCTTCTGGAGATGGTCAAAGTGTTGGAGGTTTGATAGTTGGAAACCCATAAGGATAATTCCTGGACATGGTCAAAGTATTGGGAATTTGGTGGTTGGATCTGGAAATACCAGTAATGTCTATGCCGAATAAAGCTGGCTATAGATTCTTAAGTATACCAGTGCATTATCAGAATTTGATCAGTGTCTTTGTAGTGTCTTCATAGAGTTTTCCGATGAATACTATGTGTGTAAGGTTTCTATACATCGCACCTGGTTTACACTTCTTTCTTGGTATCTATATAGATGTTTGCTCAATCTCAATGATGATTAGTTATTTGAGATAACTAATTAGATATTAGTTGAGATATTGAGATAACTTATTAGAAGCTGGACTTATTCATGAGACCAGTTAGCTTTCTTGCTCATTGGTGGTCGTAATAGTAGCTCATTTTCTTAAGCTTGAATAGTGTTAAAGGGAGTTGATTTATTTGAGCTAAAGGAGACACTGAAAGAAAACTCTATTTTTCATCTTGTTAGTATAGAGGGGAGGAAAAAACCCTATATTGTTCATTACATTTTGTAAAGCAAGAAATAATGAAGAGTAGTTGTTTCTTACCATAGTAATTTCAGACTCTGAAAGATTTATTAGCCAATTGTGGACACACCTCTCCTCAGTCCAGGTTTTATTTAATGGTCTTCAATTTTGCAGTCATTTAGAACTGAAGTTTTTTTTTTTTTTTAACTCTCTCTGCCACATTTTTTTGTACACACACTCCTTTCCTCCTCTTTGCTATACTTTGTTTCCTTGAGAAAAGGGACCTTGAGAAAAGGAGAGTCCCTTTTCTCAAGTGTAAAATAAACATTTCTTTGTGAAGTGTGACTCATTTATGCTCCAGAGGTTGTCAATGTTTACATAATGGAGAAGGTGATGGAGGTTCCTAGGCATGCCAAGTCAGCACTTTGTGCATGTTGAGGCCAAAGAGCATGTTAAGCAGGCTGAAAAAATTTTAACAAGTCAGAACATTTGACAATTTCCATATTTATCAAACATGTCAGGGGATGGGATTACAAAGCCTTCCAGGGATTAACTGCCTCTAGGACTTGAACTGTTTTATTAAGATGGAGGAAGCCAACTTCTCAACACCCTATGATTTGCTCTAATAACCACAGGAGTCAGAATGTAGGTGATCCTTGCTGAATGAAAGGTAATCCTGAAGTTAAAATACTCTTTGAATGGGAGGAGGTAACTTCTCTCAACAGAGGAACTATGTGTGAATCTTTCTGACAGAGCTTAGCAGTTTGAAGTTTATTTACTTCGAGCTTCAGTTTTATTAATTCTCTGGTTGGTGGTTCTTGACCTCTGACACTTACAGACTGTGAAGTATAAGCAGAAGGTGCTTGGAAACATGCAGACATTCCCAAACAGAGGTGGCCATTGGCTTTTTAGGACTTGGCAAAACATCCTAGAGTTCTTACTTGTTTTCAAATATTTGGGGTTTGGCAGATCCTTAAGATGCATTTTGCCAAGCACTTTCCTTTGAATATTAGTATGGGAATATCTTGGGTGGAATTTAATTGGTGATTTCATTTGCATTATACCAATCAGAATGCTGTTTTGGAAAGAATATGTGATGACTGAGAAATAATTAGGAGCTTTACAAACAGTATTTTAATACCGACTTTTGCTTAGATGGGGAGGAATATGGAATTCAAGTCTCAAATATTTTCAGTAAGATTTGAAACTTGGAATCTTTAACTAAGTTGTACTTTCTAAATGTATCTTTACCATTCCATGCACAAAAGCAAACCAGACTGTTTCTCTGGCTTGACCTGTACATCTTTAGAAAAGTTGTAGAGCTGACTTATAACCTTGGGCCAGTAATTAATTTGAAAATTACTGAATGTTGAAAAAGGTTTCCAGTAAGTAAACAGCAAGAGAAATCCACTTCTGGAGAAATGATTGTAATTTTTGAAAGAATCAAAGAGAGTAAGCATAAGGTAGGTCTGTGGTACTAATGCCAAATTGCCAGAGATGACAAGACTGAAGTTATATAAAGTGCCATGAGGTAGCTTTTCCATTTTAATTTGTAAAAGAAGGAAGCTGCTGCTACTCTATAAATGAGGAGTAAGCCTTAAACATTTAGAAGAGTAGGGAAAGGACATGCCTAAATATGGAGTGCAACTCCTTATTGTCTAAGTTACAGAGAAGCATAATGATAAAATAGGTTTCTTCTTGTCTACTGTCAGCTTCCTTTCTTTTGTTACTGTCCCAGAAAAAAGCAGTACCAGCAACTAGAATGACTGCTCACTGTGTTCTTGAGAAAACAAGAAGAAGAAGGAAGCAGCATTTTAAACAAATTGACGTGGATATCTTCATGTCTAAGTTATTTTGAAACCAACTGGTAGGAAGTGTTGGGAAATTCCAGTTCTGAAAGCTGCAAAAAGTTGTAAGAGAAGGCCAGAGTGATAGAGACTATTTTATTTGCTTCAAGTGGTGACATGAAGGAGGTTATAAACATATCACTGAGCCAGTATTGGTGTTTTTCTTCTTTCTTAATCTGTATGTTCCTTAAACTGTTCAAAATGCCAAAAAGACAAACTCTTGATTTGAATCCTTGATCTTTTGCCAGCACTGACTTGGCTGGTCAGAAATAGTAAGTGTTCTATACGGAGTCACACTGGTTTAGGTCTGAAATCATTTTTAAATTTGAGTCACCTTTCTTTAAGTAACTCTAAATGTTCATTTTGGTATATGGAAAATTTATGTTTTCCTTTTAAAACTTTGGTCCTGGCTGCCTTAAAATGTAGACAACTTAATAATGATAACTCTTTATATTTTTTAGAAAATTGAAGTGAATTATTACATTATTGGAAGAATACCTTAGGTTTGGTTAATAGAGAATCTAGGTGAACATTTTAAGGGCAGTTCTTGCTTTATACTTCTTATCTCTCACAGTGCCTTTTATACAGTAGGGGCTGAATAAAATTGTTACTGTTTTTAATTCAATTAACTTTGGAGTGTGAAAGAAGATAATTTAGTTCTGTATCTTAATATATAATCCAGAAATGGTATACACTATTTTCTGCCCCAAATCCATTAATCTTACAGGAAACAAAACAAATAAGGATTGCATAAGAGTAACTTACGGGTTACTCTTTTATGGGTTGTTATTGTTTAGAGAGAAGCATAAAATGTCTTCACATCTGTATTTGAAGTTAAAACCAAGAAGCAAAACATTCTTAGGAGTAAGTATATGAGACAATAATTTGAAGAAGCCTTAGTTCTGTATTTATTTCTATTTATGGTAGATATTAGTGACTTGGTATCAGGCCAAGGTATCATATGGGGTAGGAAAAAAGAGAGCTAGATATACAAACCCTCATGGATGATAATTTAATTGCTTAATGGCATTTAAGAAATGGAAAGCCTTATAGATTTCTTTTTTGGTGGTACTAGGGTTTGAGCTCAGGGCCTTGTGCCTGCTAGGCAAGTGCTCTGCCACTTGAGCCATACCTCCAGCCTTTTTTGCTTTTAGGTTATGTTTTTAGATAGGGTCTTGAGGTTTTGCCTGGGCCATAATCTTCCTACTTTCCTGTATAGCTTGAATGACATGCCTGCCCCACCACATCCCACATATTTGTTGAGATGGGATTTTGCTAACTTTTTTGCACACACTGTTTTCGAACCACCATCGTCTTAATCCCTGCTTCGCAAGTAGCTGGGATTACATGCATGAGCCACTGAGCCTTGCCATCACAGATTTTTGTAAGGGTTGCAAATTACTAGATTTTAAAAATATAAATATTTTAATTTTTTAAGTCTATAAGCAGAGACTTTTCTCAGTTCTTCTTTTGTTGGATATAGTAGCACCAGCCATCCAGGCTCAGCAGAATAACACATCTCATCGTAAAGACGAAGGTCCTGTGGAAATGCTAGCCTGTTAGAACATAGTTCTAAACAACTTTTCAAGTCATATATACGTTTTGTGGTTTTTAGTGTTAAAATGGGATGGACTATTGATACGGCTCTGTAAATCAGGTGAAATTATGTTGAGGCCCAGTTTAAGCCCATTAGATGATCTTCTGTTTTATACTAATTTATATAAACTTCTGTTTATATTAACAGTTCTATAACCTTTTGACAAAGTTTTTTTTAAGGATTATGGAATTCTGGACTTTTTGTTTATCTTTATGGTTTTTTAAGGGGGTATGTTTTAACATTTTTCATGTTCCTACAATACTAAGAGGCCATTTCACATCATGTACTTCCTATAGGAGACTATATTACATATCTGCATAAATAAGGTTTATTCATGTATTTTTACATAAATAAGGCTTATACTTAGAAGTAAGCCTAAGAGCCTGTTTTTTACTTGTTTTTCATGCATTTAAATTTTACATTTGAAAGACAACTTTCAAAGAAGTAGAGGAAGCAAATAGGAGGAAAATCATGTTTATGAGAAGAGGCATGGTCTTGTCATTGTGGAGGCAAGCCTTTAAACTGAGAGAAGGGAACATTCTATCAGTCTATCCTTGCCAGGAGCAGTAAATCCCTCTACTGGCTCCTCTTCTGTGTAAAAAATCCTGTAAGAATTAATTATTTTAAAATTGTGATTATAAAAGAAAGGTGTTCCTATTGTGGAAAATTTGAAAAGAATAAGGAAAAATAAAGATGAGAGATCAGCCACTTCTAATACCATCACCCACAGATAATGACTCTTAACTCTTTAGGGTATTTCTTTGTAATCTTTATCCTTATAATTTAATGTGGTTGAAATCATGCTGAATAAACCCTTTCTTGGCCTTTCGTTGTTTTCCATCACCACTATTTTGGGCTCTTAGTTTGAATAATTACAGTGTGCCAGCATCTTGTCAAACATGTTACAAATATCTCCTCTCACAGCACTATAAGCATGGATATAAAGTTTTGAGCTTATGGTTCAAGGAATGTCTGCAAATGAGTCTCTTCTTTAAGTGGGCTTCTTCGTATAAAGAGAATAAAGACAACAGGAAAGAAAGCTAGATGAATTTTGTAGATGTTTCTTTCTTTTTTCAACTTAATTTTGATATTTTATTTTGGAGGAAATGAAGGGGAACCTGTCTTTTTAAAAAATGAAGTATTTTAAATTGAAACCTTATCTTCAGTGTTTAGTGAACCAACAAGTTCTAAATCATGAAGAAGTCTTATCAGAGTAAAGGTTGCTTTGAAAACAATATGGAAATATTTGTTTGCTGTTCATTCCTCCAGTGCCTAGATGAGACATACAAGGGAGTAATTGAATTTTATAATATTTAGATAGTGAGTAATAACAACATTCTTTAAGTATTAAATAAGAGGTTAGGATCAGCTTACCTAGAATTTATATGCTAGAACGGAATCCAGACATTTGGTTAGCTGTTAAGAGACCCTGGGCTAGGCTGCCACTTCCCTATAAGGGTGCCAGATTGCACTTGTCCAACTAAGGGCCCCAGCTCCTCTGTCATCACTTTACTTCTTCCTTCACTGCTCTCACCCTTACATCCCATCCCCAGAGTTTTCCTTCTAAAACATTTCTCTGATATCTTGATCATCAAGCCTAATTTCTCAGTCATCTATAATCTGGCTGCATGTTACCCAGGCACTTTTATTTTTCACTCCAACATGAAGTGCCTTTGCAGTTCTGTGGTCAACTTGTATACAGACCCATGGAATTAGTCTTATTACCACTAACGGTAATTACTTCTTCAATTTTCTTGCATCATTACTTTTCACTTCTAGATTTTTATACTTTCTCTCTCTTGGTGTCTTTCTTTTATTTATCTTGCTTCCATGACTTCCTATTTTATAAATTCCATATTGTCTCTTTTTTTGTTCTGAGTCTTCACACTAATTTTACAGGTAGCAATATTTGTATTTAATCTATGTAAGCTTGATTTTCAAATGTGGAAAAAGGGAAGGGGGTTTATTTGTCATTTGGTTGGAAAGTGTGATTATTTACTTTTATGTTTAATTGGGTGGAAGCCTCTGCCTTTTAAATACTGATTACTTCTGTAATAGAACAATCCTATCAGAATTAATAATAAGTTGGAAGACTGTTTTTGCCTTAGAGTTTTAGAGTGTAGTTTTGAAATAATGACTATTTTCCCTTGAGTAGTTCTGGAAGGCTGAGTTATACATGAAAGAATAGGCTCTAGAAATTAATTTTGGAATTTTAGAAGTATGGATCAATTTATTAGAAATGCCTAAGTAAATCTTTGATGTGAATAAATGGTTGAGGTATTTTTACTTTATTCTTTGGAATGGAAAAATGTATGGATCAAGCAGAACCCATCTGTTTGGGATACCTCTTAAAGCCAGTCACTGACTTCTATGTTCTTGAGTCACCAGAATGCTAGAGGAGCTAGATTATAGGACGTATGCAACAAGGATAAATTTCCTGAGTAAATAACTGAATGACTGAGTGAATTAATGATAGAGAGTAAGAATGAGAAGAGAGAAGGGTTGCTCTAAAGTGATGGGCTGTTTCTCCCCAGCTGGCTCTGGGCTATATCATCAGTTGTCCTTATATACCAAAGCCAGACTTTCCTGGATAAGAAGAAAGAATCTTTTGGATCCTTAATAAAGCACTTTTACTCCTGATTTTCCTATGAGTACATGAATGTATTTAAGGGGTCCTTAGATCCCTTACATTATTTTAAATCCTTAGCTCTTAAAAAAGAAATTCACTGTATCTCACAAATAGTTAATACAATCTGTTGGTATTGATCTCTCTTTAGTTCTGATATCAGACTGTATTTAAAAGGCAGAGGCCATCACTCAATTAAATAATGTTAATATTATTTTGGCAGATAGATTATTCACACATGCACATATCATAGCACACAAACACACAAACATTTTTACCCCAAACCATATTGGAATTGAAGATACGCTTTTCTATATGTTTCTTGATTTTTCTATATGTTTCCTGAAAACAAGGCCCGTCTTTTATAATCATAATGTAATTATTTAAAGTCAGGAAATTAACACTGATTCATGGACAAGTTCTAATTTACAGTGGTTCAACATGATGTTTCAACTTTGCAGTATTGGAAAAGAAATATACATGCCATAGGAATTGTACTTTGAATTTTGATCTTCTGCAATATGCAAGAGGATCCTCTTTCTTGGTGTGGGCAGCAGCAATGCACTGAAGCTATAGTTAGCCACATGATCACAGAAGGAAAACAATTGATACTTCTGCTGTGATATTAGCTAGATTAGTTGTATTAAGTACATTTTCAACTTATGATATCTTTAACTTAGGATGGGTTTGTCCGTGTATAAGACCATTATAATAAAACACCTTTATAATAAAAATATAAAAGTCTAAGATCACATGTGGCATTCAGTTACCATGCCTCTTAATCTTTAATTTGGAACAATTCAGTAGTCATTCTTTGTTTTCTATAAAGTTGACATTTTTGTTGAGCATAGACCTGCCATTTATTTTTTTAAAGGTCTTCATTTTGGGTTCGTCTAATGATTCTTTATGATTAAATTCAGATTATATATTTTTGGCAGTAATAGTACAGATTTGATAGTTTGTCCTTATCCATCCACATAGGAAACCATGAGTTCTCAATAATAATTCCAATTCTAATTCTGCACCACAGTATTTATTCTGTCCTTCCTCTTTTCCAGTTTTTAGCTCTTTTCTTCAATAGCAAGAAGCCCAGTTTCGTTATCCTCAATCTATTATTTACTTAGTTCTAGAATTCAAAGAAAGTGATTTCAGAATTGATAACTTACACAGCTTCAAAAAGGAAACCTCATAACTGGTATTCAGTATTTCTTTAGAGTGTTTTTTGTTTTTTTTAACTTAGGGCATATAGTGCAAATACCATGTCCAAATGTAACTTGGGTTAGTTTTCCATTCTTTGTCCTGCTACTACCTCCATCATATGTGATGAAGTTATGCATTTGAAATACAAATTTGATTAATTTGTTTCTATTCGTATTTCATTTTACTTCCATCCTTATTGATTGTGTGTGTATAAAATATCAACATGCTTCCAAAAGTTAGAATTGTACAAAAAGTATATTCAGAAAAACATCACCTCTCATTCCTTCCAGGCCATTACCATCTCTTATTTCCTGTCACTAGTCTCTTTATTTTGTTATTCGTTCTTCCTATATTTCTTTTTGATGATATGCATATATTTCTACTTGAGTACATACTTATTTTTGTTTCCTTTTCTTCTTTGTACATGAAATGGCACTCTTCTACTCTTTTTTTAAACTTAATAATGCATCTTTAAATCACTTCATATCAGCTCATAGAGATTTCCCCCTTCTTTTTTATAATGCTCCATTGTGTCAGTACACCATATAAAATTATCATTTTGTGGGGGACAGTATTGGGGTTTGAACTCAGGACCTTGCACTTGCCAAGTAGGTGCTCTACCACTCAACTTTGTCCTAGCCCCTTTTTGCTTTAGTTATTTTTCAGGTAGAGTCTCACATTTTAGCCAGGGCAGCCTTTTACTGCAATCTACCTACAGCCTCCTATGTAGCTAGAGTTACTGGTACATGCCACTACACCTGGATTATTGGTTGACATGGGGTCTCACTAACTTTTTGCCAATGCTGACCTCAAACCACATTCCTTCTGATTTTTTCTTCCTGAGTAGCTCAGAGAAGATTACATTTTTAAACCAAACTTTAATTTTGATAAGCTTACTTTTTCCCCTTAAGTTATAAGCAGTTTGGAAAGTTTGTTGGATCTCAGTGGTAACAGGTAATAATTCCCCCAAACTCATCAATTTAGGAATAATGAAATGTTCCTGACAAGTGAAAAGAACTTGTCCAATATGTAATCAATTTGGGGGTTTAGTTTCCATATTTATAAAATTGAAGATATTGATCTAAGGAATCTGTAACACCTTTTCCATCTTTAATGTTTAAAAAATATTTATCATTTGTCCAATACAGCTAATATGAGTATATAGCATATGTTCATTCTATTTTCAGCACTACTTTTATGGAGAATTTTTGCCTTTAATGATAAAAGATTTCCCCCTTAATGTAAGTAGTAAAGGATATAAACTAATGCTGTTTATCTGCAGATCAGCAAGTATGATCAGGGTTCTTGAATGTCATTCATGTATAAACATACAAGTAAACCCATAACTATTCATCCCCTGAGGCATTTGTTAATGGGAGCAATCATGTAGTAGAAGCAGAAAAAGCTCAATAAGCAAAGTTGGATGCAGAAATCTTCTGTATCTTAAAAAATATAACTCATTGAATTTTGATCTTACTTTATCTGTTGCTGTGTAAGAAAGTACCTTAAACTTAGTGGCTAAAACTGATGGTAATACTTATTAGTCTCACAGTTTCGGGCTGTGTACATCTGGTGTCAGATCTCTCACAAGGTTACTGTTAGATGTTGGCCATTGGTGCAGTTATCTGAGGAATTCCTGAGGATGGATGGTCTTCTGTGGTGGCTCAGTCACAGCTGGCAAGTTGATGCTAGTTGTTAGTGCTGGCTGTCCACAGTGAGCACCATCACTTTTACCACATTCTGTTGGTAACCCAGATAACTCTGATTCAGTGTGGGAGAGGACAACATAAGAACCTGAGACTGCCTTCAATGAACTTTTCAGTGCCTTTAAATATCAAAATACTGAAATGGTCCTCAGAGTGAGATATAATCCTTTTGCATTGACAAAAGCTATTTAAAAATTTTTTTCTTTCTGCTAAATACTAGAACCTTGTGTTGTCTGAAGAAATGTTTACTGATTTGGGTGGAGCAGGCTCAAAGCCATGAGCACTCCAGTACTAGAGTTGGATGGAACCTGTCTAAACTTATTTTATGGCAAAGGAGGTGATTGCTAGTTTTTATTTTTTTTAAAGTATTTAAAGAGAAAATGTAATAATTCTCTCTAGTGATCTTTGGATTTCTTCCCATAATCACCTGAATTGCCTTCGATGAGCTCTAGCATGTGTTCATATGATGTAAAGTTTAATAAATGCAGATTGCTGACTTTTAAAAACATATTTTCAGCTATTATGAAGTTCAGAGTTGTACAGAACTTTCTGAAAACTTTTGCAAATTTGTTCTGATATACGAGCTGGAATTTGAAAATAAGATCATATAAATTAGGTTAGTCTTAGAATTTTTAACATACAGATTATGTCAGATTCATTTATAACCATTTGAAAAGTAACAGTTTGAAAATATTGTCCATTTTATATTGAAATTCTTTCATAGTCTCATAGATGTACATAACTTTGTCATTCACTTGACAAATTCCTGGTTGTATTTTTTCTCCTAACTTTTAAAATTTATTATGTCATCATCATGATAATAATAAAGGAAAATTTAAATGATGAAAATAAAACATGCCATCCTATCAACTTAAAACTCTCTTTGCCTTTTAGCTCTTGTCAAATAAATTGCTTTTTAATTATCTTGTCACAAGTATTTTGAATTTATAAAGGAGAGAATATGTGGAAGGTTGGGCACAGAAGTAAACAAAAAAAATTTTTTTTTGAGATATTATAGCCCACGATGGCCTCAAGCTCTTGGTCCTACTGCCTTGGCCTTTGGAGTGCTGGGATTACAGGTGTGTGCCACCACACGGAGATTTTTGACTAACACTATATGATATTCAATTTTATCTGCAGTATATTTTAGGAAGGGCTTATTTTCTAACAAACTCTTGATTTAGGTGGAATCATCTTTTGAGAAATCTGTGCCCTTTGCCTTTTTAAAAAACATACCTTTGACCCTTATTTTGGCCTTTCCACTAGAGAGCCACCATAGGTGGAGACAACATTCATCAATTGCCTTCCAGTTTAATTAGCAGAATAGGCAATACATGTGCATATTTTCCTTGTCTATATACACACAGACAAGGTGTGTGTGTGTGGGTGCATGTGTATATGTATGTGTTTTAAAGTCTTTCTGCCATGACATTTCCAATTCCATAGTTCCTTCTCCATATACTGTTAACAGCTTCAGAAAGTATGCTTCCAAAGATAATCTGTCACAAACAAGCATGCCTATGAATATCTATTTCTCTCTCGCTCGCTCTTGCTTGATCTCTCTCTCTCTCTTGAATACTGGAGTTTGATATCAGGGCTCATACTTGCTAGACTGGCACTCTACAACTTGAGCCACTTCACCAGCCCCTTTTTTGTGTGTGTGCTGGGTGTTTTTGAGATATTTTGGGATATTTTGAGATCTCCCCCACCACCCTATGTTGCCCATGAACTTCAGTCTTACTCTTCTTGATCTCTGTGTCTGGCTGTATTTTTCTTTTATAGTTAGTGGCACATCATACATATTCTTTTGAAAATTGCATTTTTGCTTATAAAAGGGATTCAATATTTAACACTGCATAGTGTAGCATGGTATGTATTTAATTATCATTTCTTTAAACACTTGGTAGACAATTTGGTACTTTCATATATTGACTATTCATAAACAAAAAAATGCTGTATTGTTTTTAATTCTTAGTATTTTTCTGTGAGATAAATTTTGAAAAATATAATTTCCAGTTAGAGAACTGTGTGTATTTTAAATTTTGATAGATTCTATGAGATTGCTTGCCTAAGAGGTTGAACCAATTTATACTCTCGCCAGTCTTACATAGGTATATCTTTTTTTCCACAATTGCCATCTAAAGATATTTCTAATGCCAACATTATTTCATATAACAGACATAAAATGCAGCACTTTGAGGAAAATACTTTTCTGTCCCAAACCCACTCCAATGAGTTACTTGTGGCCAAAATCCTCTTCCAACAAGCACAAACCCCAAAATCAGTCTGTTTTCCCCTTCTTTTGTCTTCTTTCTCAGTTGTTTACTATTTCAATTTGATTCTACTTTTGAATGTAGTACTTCCTTTCCCATTTCACTGTCACAGCCCTTACAATATCTCCTGGATTATTAGAAAGTGGAAAGATCTTCAGTTTAAAAACATCTCCTTACTGTAATTTCCTATCCCAAGTGCTGTGCTTATCTTCAAAAGAGCCTTACTAACTATCTAACTTACTTATCTAACTGCCTTACTGCTTAACTTTATTTCCCATTGAAGCATAGACTTTTCAGGTTGACCTTTAAGACACAATGACCTGGCTTTACTTTTCCATTCCAATTTTATTTCCCACTGTTCCCTGTCATGTCTCCTGTATCATGCATGCATAGTTACTCTGAATTTTTATTATTTCTGAACAGTTCTCCATTTTCCTGCTCAGTCCCTTTGCTTTTGTTGTTTATTACATTTGCCCCTAAATGCTCTCTCCTGCATTTCTGCTAAGTGAAATTCTGTTCATTTTTTAAAGCCTAGGTCATAGGCATTTTCTTTAGTGACACCGTATTTCTTAGCTCAAAATAGCTTTCTCTCATTTATGGGTTGTATATTAATTTATTTTGAGATATTATTCATATTAAAATATTCTATTATGTGTTTTAGCTGTATACTTCATCTCTCTCAGGAGAGAGATTCTAAACACTTTAAAGGCAAAGGCAGTACCATATTCATCTTGGTATACTTCTTTATTCTATACTTAATATGTTTCTAGTGAACCAAATTGTAGAATCTGAATTTTTAAAAAAATTATTATATTGTGATTTTAGAATGTCCCTCCTCTTCATGGTTTTTCAAATGCTTTTAAGAGGCTTAAAGTTTTGTATATACAGAGAAGAATAGCTGAATTAAAATTTGAAATATTTTCCATTATTAGTGACAGAAAGGTAATATGATGCCAGAGGAAGAAGAAGGTCTTGGAAGTCATGTACACATAGACAAGAGTCCCATTGCCGCCATCATGTTTTAACTATTGTTATATAAACATTGAATCTGTTCTCTTGTCTTTAAAAGGAGATGATTGGAGTAGGTCAGGGTTTCTTAACCTATTTTTGTCACAAGAATATAACAGGTTGTATTAGTCCATTTTCTGTTGCCATAACAAAATACCTAAGGCTGGGTACTTCATCAATCAAAGAGGCTTATTTAGTTAACAGTTTCGGAGACTGAAAGTCCACGATCCGTTGGCTCCATTGATTTTGCCTCTTGTTGAGGTCTGCTTGGCTGTGTCTCATCTTAGCAGATGGCATCATGGTAGGAAGATATGTGAGAAGGAATGATCACATGTTGAGACAGGAAGCTAGAAAGCTGAGTAGTGCCGGTAATGCTTTTTTGTCTTGGGGGGTGGGGTCATACTGGGGTTTGAACTCAGGGCCTGACACTTGCTACACCAGAGCTCTTCCACTTGAGCCACACCCGGAGCCCTTGTTGCTTTAGTTATCTTTTGAGTAATGTCTGATGTTTTTGCCTGGGCTAGCCTGGACAGCAATCTTCCTATTTATGCCCACTAGGCTCTACTCTTTAAAGGCTTTTCACTATCTCCAACATCTGCATTCTGGGAGCTAAGCTTCCAACACAAGAACCCTTAGAAGACACACTTAAATTATATTGAAACCATAGCTCTGGTTGTATGTGTGAACATGTTTTCATCGGCATAGATTTTGATAGAAGAGAAAATAATCAGAATGCTTTTTTTAAAATTAGATTTTGTAGTTGCCATGACTGTTGATGTTATACTTGGTATTAGTAAGTGGCATACTTCAGAATGCAGCAAGGAAAGATAGGCTGAAGGTTATATATGAACTTCTCTCTTTCTTCCCAGTAAACTATAAAGTCTTTCTTAGAATGTAAGTGGGTTAGAGTAAGGTTGTTATTGGAGTAACTTTGAATGTAATTGAAATTACACAAACTTTAGTCATTCACATGGTGGCGTGGAGGCATAAGAAAGAGTAATAGGAGGGGTGAATTTGATCAAAGTTCATTATATGCATGTATGGAAATATCACAATGAAATCCCTTTGTACAATTAATATATGCTGATTAAAAATGGGGAAAATTACAGTATTTTATTTGTACGAATAAATTAAAACTTACAGTTATACCTGATTTTATCATATAGTTATGAACTATTGGTAAGAAAATCTTGTTATTGTCTTTAAACTTTCTAATTCTAATGATTAAGTTTCCATAGTATCGTTGGGGTGATATTGAAAGTTCTCTTCAGTTTTTGTGACTTAGGCTTATGGTTACATAAGAATGGGGGAAACACCTTCAGTTAAAACAACTGAAGATCTAATGAGAATTTCCTATTGAGGGTTAAAATTTCCCAAGTGAAAAATAATTTGGTTTTATATGAGGATTCTTTTATCGTAATCTGTTCAATAACTTCCATCACATCAGCAGTAACCAGTAGCAAGATTAAGGAAGACTTTGTGGACAAGAGAGTGGAAGATATGTATTCTGTATTCAGTGAGGAATTGAGAGTTGATGGAGTTTAATACAAACAAGAATGGAACATGTTGAGCGAAGTACTGCAAGAAAAGAAAAAAATCTTATTAACTGTAGATTTATACAGTAAAACTCATGCTTCAGGGTACAAGTCAATGACTTTTGACAAATGCATACACTCTAAAACTATCACCATAATCAGATATAAAACATTTCCATTTCCCCCCAAATTTTCCTCTTTTCTCTGTGTGGGCAATCCTCACCCTAACTCCAGGCAACACTTGCATTGATTTTTATCACAGTAGATTAGTGTTGTCAGTCCTAGAATTTCATATTTATGGAACCATATAGTACATATTCTTTTGTGTCAGCTTTTGTTCAGGATAATGATTTTGAAATTCTTCAATTATTGCATGCATCAGTAATTCATTACTTTTATTGCTGGGTAGTATACCCTTGTACAAATATGCTATAATTTATTCAATAGACATTTTAGTTGCTTCCGTTTTGGAGTTATGAATAAAGGTATTTTAGTGTATGTCTTTTTATGGATATGTTTTCATTTCTTTTGAGTGAATATCTAGGAGTAAAATTGTTGAGTCATACAGTAAGTATACAGTTAATTTTATTAGAAACTGCTGAACTGTTTTCCAGAGAACGTGGTTATATCCTTTTGTAGTTCTACTAGCAATTAATGACAGTTCCAGTTACTCTATATCATTGGTATTGCAAGTCTTTTTGATTTTATTCATTCTAATGTGTGTAAAGTAGTTTCTCATTGGGTTTTAATTTCCATTTCTCTGGTAATTAATAATTGTGATCATCTTTTTATGTGTTTATTGACCATTTATTTCATTTGTGATGTTCCAGATCGTTTGCTTATTTGCATTACAGTATAAGACTTAAAATATATTTGAGATACAGCTACTAATATTTTCTTCAATCTTTTGCTTCTCTCTCTGTCTCTCCTCCCCCTCCTCACCCTTTTTGGTGGCACTAGGGTTTGATCTAAGGGTCTTGAGTTTGCCAGGCAGGTGCTCTACTACTTGCCACTTGAGCCATGCCTCCAGCCAGTGTTTTTCTCTTTTTTTATGATGGTATATTTTAAAGAGCAGCAGGTTTTAATTTTGTTGAAGTCTGTATAGTTAAGTGTCTTTTATATCCTAAGAAATCATTGCTTTCTCAGTTTTTATCCAGATTTCCTCCTATGTTTTGTTCTAGAATCACGTCTTGAAAATATAATAAACTTTATTTTTTTAAATCCAGACAACCAGCAAATTGAAAATAACATTTATGTATTTGGGAATGAGGAGATTATAGAGTTAGAAAAAGTTTCTGTAAATGCTTTTTGTTCCATGATCTACCTGTCGGTTTGGAACGTTGCTTCTTCTAGGTGGAGAATATACATTATTCTTTACTCCTCATTGGTCCTGGCGCAGAACTAAGTAAGGATACAGTAGCCATTCTGAGTCTTTCAGCAAATCCTAATTTCTCTTTAGCTTTCATTATTAATTTTTTTGGCTTTTATAAGTTTTAACAAATTTTTATTATACAATAAAACATTATGACTCATTAAATTTAAAAATGTTTTTGCATATCAAAGAACATCAATAGATTGGATGGAAAAACTGTTTCGATGAGGAAGTTGGGATGGGGATGCCAGACTTTCCTAGATGTGTCTAGAATTGGAGTTCTGCAGGGTTTTATCCCACAGGCACACAGTTTAGCTCATTGATGATATGATAGCACTTTGTTGTCCTTTTGTTGTAGTCTCCTGTTCATTATGCCCCATGGTATTAAATGTCTCAGGCTTAGAGGTTCCAGAATTTGTTATCCCCACTCATACTTGCTAAATGTTTATGTGTAGTAGAATTGGGTTATAGTTTTATCCTTTGCCAGTGGATGCCACTACCTCATACAATATTTTCTCAACAACCAGAATATTATATTCCTTGCGTTCCACGCCTCAAATACTTTTTAAAATTAGTTATGTATTTTATGAAGTTGAAGGTCTATATTTTGGAATTTATTAAAAATGAAGCTCATTTCAATTATTTTGAAATTATTAATATTATTAAAGAGTTTTCTTTCTTTCTTTTTTCTTCTCTCCCCTCCCTTCCCCTCTGCTCCCCTCCCCTCCCCTCCCCTCTTCTTCTTTTCTTTTCTTTCAATCCAGGGCCTTGTGCATGCTAGGCAAACCCTTAACCACTGAGCTATATCCCCAGCCCCAAGAGTTTTCTCTTTCTTTCTCTTTTTTTTTTTTGCTATTGGGATTTGAACTCAAGGCCTCATCCTTGCTAGGCAGGCACTCTACCACTTGAGCCACTCCACCAACCCTTTATAAAGTAGAAAAAATCAGTACATACTGACATAATTAGGAAGAGCTTCCTAAGTCTAAGGAAATGAAATAAAATATTAGTAAAAATATTTATTAGTATGTGATATATTTAAATGCCAGAGGCATAATTATCATAAATATAAAAGCATACTTAAATTTTAGTTTTAAATTTTTTGTAAGCATAAAAATGCTAATTATTTATTACCTGGTAGTTATTAGACAGGTCACAAATTTCTGGAGTACCAGGAAGGAATAACTAATGGAATTTTTCTATGATTAAAAGAAGATGAGGGAGGTGTGGCTCAAGCTACTACTACAGTGCCTACTTTGCAAGTGCAAAGCCCTGAGTTCAAACCCTAGTCCCATCAAAAAATAAATAAATATAAGAAAGGAAGATGAGAACATTAGAGTATAATATCAGGAGACTGACCCTCACTGTTCTTACTCAGTCCTTCTGTTGGTAAACATAACTTTTTTTCTGCTTTATACTTTGATTTTTTCCATTTGCAAATGAGAACAGTTGCTTTCCTCTTTATTTCATGGGGAAACTAAGGATAAATGGCCTAGGATGTTTTCATCCACAGATGTATCAACTTAATCTTACTTGTTTGTTTTCTGTCTATACTTCTGATTCCATAATGCCAATTTTATATATATTTTCCATTCTCTTATTTACATTCTTTTCCTTCTCTGGGATTTTTTACAGTCAAAATATGTTAGTCACATTTCATAATACAAGATAATGGGCAATGTTTGAATAGCTGCATTTGCTTCTGAATGTCTGTCAAAACCCAAGCCTGACCATCAGAGGGTACCACATGAGGAGTCTCCCATCTGAAATGCAGATCAGTTTTCCTAAGCACTTGCTTTTTGAGAGCCTCTCTCTTATCTACTTGTATGCCTCCTATTCTTTTAACCTAGATGATCAGTTGTAAAACAGTGCTGTGATTGATGTTGAGTTTGATCAGTACAGAGTTCTCTTCAAGGGCATTAGATTGAAAAGTCTAATTTCTCTTCTGAAAATCAGGTACTTTACCACCTCCTCAGTATGTGTTTGTCTGGTGTATTTGATACTGACTGAGGAAAAGAAAAGATACTTTAGTAGTCAATACCTTATGTCACCATCAATTTCAGATTAACTGTTAAATTTCAACATGAGAAAAAAGGAGGACATTGAAATGTAGAAACAAACTGTTCATTGATAGAATTTCACCAAAGGTCAGAGCCAAAGTTATGCCTAACCATTTTTAAAGCTATGCCAAAAACCCTGGCCCTGACCTGATATATGGAGTCCAATGAAAACGAGGACTTAGTTGAAGACCCAAAACTCTATAGTGTGGCCTAAAAGGAATTATCTTGTTCTCGATGATTTTGAAATTAATAGTAAATCACTATTACTTTGATATGGCTCTCACAGATGTAATTGTTTAGTACTGTTTTAGTACTAAGGTGTATCTTCCACAGATGATAGGTAGGTTTTGGATGGCCTAACTGATAGTGAGTTGTGGTTTGTTTGTTTATTTTTTCTGTCAGAAAGTGGTCAAAGATTCAAATGCTTCTTGAGCCTCCTCGTAGAATGTGCAAGCCAGGCTGTGGTCACAGCCCAGAAAGGTATTCTCAATTTTCTTTCAGTTATGTCCAGGTCACACAATCACATCAATTAAGTAATATAGGTGTTTTTTTAAAAAGGAGAAAAACTAGGGCAGAGTCTTATTTTCTGGTATTTAAGTTTGAAAAACACTTGTGTCAAAAACATTACTGTATATAAATACATGTACATATATATGTGTGTGTATATGTCCTAACTTATCTGTAATAACAAAAGCATTGAATTATAAAGAAGAAAAGTTATTTCAAAAATATTTCTGGCTACTCTGAGACTTGTGGTGATATTTGAATAAGAACTCTGAAGGAAATCATAGTTCCTTTTGAGAGGCTCTAAGGCTAATGATGGACAAATAAATTGGTCAAAAAAATCTTTATTTATTTTTTAATTTATTTTTAAAAAATTTTTATTTTATTCATATGTGCATAATTTGTTCGGGTCATTTCTGCCCCCTTCCCCCCACCCCCTCCCTTGCCCCCCGCCCCCTCCCTCTCCCCCCCTACCCCGTTGCTACCCAGCAGAAACTATTTTGCCCTTATCTCTAATTCTGTTGAAGAGAGAGTATAAGCAATAATAGGAAGGAACAAGGGTTTTGCAAGTTGAGATAAGGATAGCTATACAGGGAGTTGACTTGCATTGATTTCCTGTGTATGTGTGTTACCTTCTAAGTTAATTCTTCTCGAACTAACCTTTTCTCTAGTTCCTGGTCCCCTTCTCCTATTGGCCTCAGTTGCTTTAAATTATCTGCTTTAGTTTCTCTGCATTGAGGGCAACAAATGCTATCTAGTTTTTTAGGTGTCTTACCTATCCTCATACCTCCCTTGTGTGCTCTCGCTTTATCATGTGATGAAAGTCCAATCCCCTTGTTGTGTTTGCCCTTGATCTAATGTCCACATATGAGGGGGAACATACGATTTTTGGTCTTTTGGGCCAGGCTAACCTCACTCAGAATGATGTTCTCCAATTCCATCCATTTACCAGCAAATGATAAAATTTCATTCTTCTTCATGGCTGTATGAAATTCCATTGTATATAAATATCACATTTTCTTGATCCATTCATCAGTAGTGGGGCATCTTGGCTGTTTCCATAACTTGGCTATTGTGAATAGTGCTGCAATAAACATGGGTGTGCAGGTGCCTCTGGAGTAACCTGTGTCACATTCTTTTGGTTATATCCCCAAGAGTGGTATTGCTGGATCATATGGTAGATCAATGTTTAGCTTTTTAAGTAGCCTCCAAATTTTTTTCCAGAGTGGTTGTACTAGTTTACATTCCCACCAGCAGTATAAGAGGGTTCCTTTTTCCCTGCATCCTTGCCAACACCTGTTGTTAGTGGTGTTGCTAATGATGGCTATTCTAACAGGGGTGAGGTGGAATCTTAATGTGGTTTTAATTTGCATTTCCTTTATTGCTAGAGATGGTGAGCATTTATTCATGTGTTTTTTGGCCATTTGAATTTCTTCTTTTGAGAAAGTTCTGTTTAGTTCACTTGCCCATTTCTTTTGGGTTTATTAATTTTGGGAGAATTTAGTTTTTTAAGTTCCCTATATATTCTGGTTATCAGTCCTTTGTCTGATGTGTAGCTGGCAAATATTTTCTCCCACTCTGGTTGTTCTCTTCAGTTTAGAGACCATTTCTTTTGATGAACAGAAGCTTTTTAGTTATATGAAATCCCATTTATCTATGCTATCTCTTAGTTGCTGTGCTGCTGGGGTTCCATTGAGAAAGTTCTTGCCTATACCTAGTAGTTCCAGAGTATTTCCTACTCTCCTGTACCAACTTTAGAGTTTGTGGTCTGACATTAAGAGCCTTGATCCATTTTGAGTTAATATTGGTATAGGGTGATAAACATGGATCTAGTTTCAGTTTTTTAGGCAAAAAAAATCTTAAAATTGTTTTCCTCTTTCACAAGTAGGAAAAATAAATTCTATTAGTAATCACTAATTAAACCATAATGTCGTCTCTTTTTTATTGTAACTATTACATTGACTTGAAAAGAGTTCTTGAGGAGAAAACTACCATAGAGTTGTTTTATTATTTTTCTCTTTATTTGCATATATTAATTGTACAAAGGGGTTTCGTTGTGATATTTTCCTATATGCATATAATGTATGTTCATTAAATTCACCCCCTCTATTACTCTTTCTTATCACTCCCTCCTTTTTTAAGATAATTTTGTTGAGTTTCATTATGTTATTTTCTTACACATGTATGGAGTATTTCAATCATATTCACCACCACCCCCACTTCACCTTTCACTCTCTCCCCTCTCACTGGCTCCCACCCCAAACAGTACTTCTGTTTCCCCCTCCCCCAGGTCTAAATTTCACATATGAGAGAAAACAGTCTGACTTATTTCACTTAACATGATGCTTTCTAGTTCTATCCATCTTCCTGCAAACAACATATTTTCATTCTTATTTATGGCTGAATAATTCTCCATTGTGTATATAACACATTCTCTTTTTCCATTCATCAGTTGATGGATACCTGTGCTGATCATATGATTTTGCTATTGTGAATAGTGCTGCTATAAACATTGGTGTGCTAGTATCTCTATTGTATGTAGACTTGCATTCCTTTGGGCAGATGCCAGGAGTGGTATAGCAAGATCATATGGTAGTTCTATTTTTATTTTTTTGAGTAACCTCCATACTGATTTCCATAGTGATTGCACTAATTGACATTCTGACAAACAGTGTATAGGGTTCTTCACCAACATTTGTTATTTTTTGAGAGAAACAATGAATTCCATGGCTGTGTACTGTGGGTCACACCTCTAATCCAAGCTACTTGGAAAGCAGAGATTGGGAGGCTCAGAGTTTGAGGCCACCCCAGGCAAAAAGTTAGTGAAATTCATCTCAACCGGTAGCTGGGCATGGTGGCCCATGCCTGTCATCTCAGCTACATGGAAGCATCAGTAGGAGGGTTGCTGTGGTCCAGGCTGACCAGGGGAAAATCTGAGGCCATATCTCCAAAGTTACTAAAGCAAAAAGGGCTGGGGTTGTGCCTCAATTTAGGGCGTACCAAGTGAAAGGGCTTGAGTTCAATCCCCTAGTACCACCACATACAAAGAAACACATAAAGTACAACAGAAAATAAAGTTTACTCCTTAACCATACTGTGGTTGAATAAATGAAGAAGATAGAGGGGAACATAGGAAGAAGCCATCTTTTTAATTCCTAAAGCTGTGAAAATAAATGGTAAAATACTGTGTGTATGTATCGTGGTATTTTGTTATATTTATTTTTGCTAGTAGTAAGTAGAGAAAGAAAGGTGCCATCAATAAAGAAATTAATAAATCTTACTAAAATTTGTTGTAAACAATGTTGGAATGCTCCGACATTATTTAAATTTTCTTGCCTCCATTCTTTTACATTGGAGAAACTCATTAGTTTTTACTCTGGAAAGAGGAATTGACACATCTCATTTTACAGAGGCGATGAATGGGTGTATTGTCTGGTGACATCCTAGTCTTGTGACATTTTTAAATAGTGCTACTATTTTTGTAACTACAGACCTGGGTTCCACTGACATTTCAGACTTAGTAAGTCCTATTGTAGAAGGCTGTTCTGGACACTGTAGGATATTAAGCAGTTTTCAAGGCTTCATCCCACTAGATATCAGTAGCAACACCCTTCTGCAGCACAAAATCATCTGGAGAACAACTACTCTAGACATACATGGTAGTCCTATGTACTCACCTAAGAGGTCAAGTAAGATGAAGACTAGGAAGATAATGGATTTTGCAACCAAAAAGCATCAGCAACTTTTTGAGAACCTTTTTGGTATTGTGGTAGTTGCAGGAATTTGGTAAATTTGGTTAAAGAATAAGTGGGATGAATCAGCAGGTTTAGGTCGTGCTTTTGTGCACTTGAGCTATGAAGAAGAAAGGGAAGGGACATAGTATATGAAGGAGTAGAGGCCAGGGGAGGATGTATGTGTTTGAGAATATTTAAATTCTTGTAGGAAGAAGTCAAGGAGACATAGACGTTGTGGTAGAGGAGAGGAGAAATCAGAATGGAAGCAACTTGAGATGGGAGAGTCAGTACAGGAAGAATTAAGCTTTTGGGCCAGGCTAACCTCACTCAGAATGATGTTCTCCAATTCCATGCATTTACCAGCAAATGATAACATTTCGTTCTTCTTCATGGCTGCATAGAATTCCATTGTGTATAGATACCACATTTTCTTGATCCATTCGTCAGTGCTGGGGCATCTTGGCTGTTTCTATAACTTGGCTATTGTGAATAGTGCCGCGATAAACATGGGTGTGCAGGTGCCTCTGGAGTAACCTGTGTCACTGTCTTTTGGGTATATCCCCAAGAGTGGTATTGCTGGATCGTATGTTCTCCCTCATATGTGGACATTAGATCAAGGGCAAACACAACAATGGGATTAGACTATGAGCACATGATAAAAGCGAGAGCACACAAGGGAGGGGTGAGGATAGGTAAGACACCTAAAAAACTAGCTAGCATTTGTTGCCCTTAACGCAGAGAAACTAAAGCAGATATCTTAAAAGCAACTGAGGTCAATAGGAAAAGGGGAACAGGTACTAGAGAAAAGGTTAGATCAAAAAGAATTAACCTAGAAGGTAACACCCACGCACAGGAAATCAATGTGAGTCAATGCCCTGTATAGCTATCCTTGTCTCAACCAGCAAAAACCCTTGTCCCTTCCTGTTATTGCTTATACTCTCTCTACAACAAAATTAGAAATAAGGGCAGAATAGTTTCTGCTGGGTATTGGGGGGGGGGAAGAGTGAGGGGGTGGAGTGGGTGGTAAGGGAGGGGGTGGGGACAGGGGGGAGAAATGAACCAAGCCTTGTATGCACATATGAATAATAAAAGAAAAAGAAAAGGAAAAAAAATTAAGCTTAGGATAGAGACTCTCCAAACTAGAGGGATATTGTTAATGATTAGAATGGCCCATATTCTGCTGGCATTAGCTTCTAATTTGGGCATCTTTTGAGGAAATAATACTTCTGAGATTTCCTGAAGGTTCAGTGTGGCAGAGACTTCTAGCCTAGTCCATGCTAGTTCTGAATTCCGTATGGCCCGTGGATCCCACAGATTCCTTCCATTTGGTAACTATTTAGGGTAGCAGGCATATACTAGAATTGGACTCTGAACCTGTGGATTAGGTTAGGTCTTGGGGTCTGATTCTAGTCTAAATAATCAGATTAGCAAAGTATTCTGAGACCCTTTGGAGACTTCCCAGGTGTTAGAGTATAAACCGGAGCAGCCAGTCTACCTTATGTTAATAAGATGTCATTCCCATTGTGATTCTTTATGATTACTCATTTAAATGATGGATAGTTGATTGTAGAAGACTATGAATTATCATAATATTAAGTTTAATATTAGCTTTTTTTTTCAAATGCTAAAGGGTGACTGTAGCTCAGTTTCTTCTGCAGTTCAATACACAAACAATAGGCTTTGGAGCTGGAAAAAAATTGGATTCAAATTTTGGCTTCATCACTCACTAAGGCATGTGGTCTTGAGCAAGTCATTTACTGTCTGTGATAGCCTCATGGTAATACCTGGTAATGTCTAACTTGCATTGTGGTTAAGATCAGAGGTCCTGCATCTATACCAGTGTGTTGTTGATATTAAATAAATAGGGACTACTAACATTTTAATTACTTAAAAGTAATTGAGTTTTATTTACTACTACAGAACACTTAGCATAATCTAAATTTATTGTTAGAATTTCAAATCAAAATCAAGATCTCATTTCTACATGGATCTAAGATTAATGGTGATGTCTTTGTTCAAAATTTTAGTAGGGACAGAAGTTTTCTGATAATCCTGGCCAATTAAAAACATTTTTTATTGGCCTACTATCATCAGAGTAAACAAAGAGAAAAAAGACAAAGCTCTAGGTTTCTTTTTTTTTTTTTGGTAGTGGTGGTACTAGAGCTTGAACTCAGACTTCACACTTGGTAGGCAGGTTGAAAGGGTAAAAGGGTAACCGGTACAGAAAAGGAAGAAGTGAAAAGATTCCTAAGCGACCTCAGTGAATGGCTGGCAGGCTTTATTGAGGGGGCCTGGGAGAGGGACTCTGTTATCATACTGGTTCAGGTCCAAGAGAGAGTGAGAGTGCCCCTCTTGTACAGGCTGGGGATTTTAAAGAGTTCTGTGGAGGTATTTGATTGGTCTTGGGCCACTGAATCATATAGGGGGAATGTGAGACCGAAGAGGCTGCCTTAAGTAAGAAGTTTGATGAAAAATATACTAAGTTGTTTGTCCAGATATTGCACTGTTCCACTCCCAGCATTCCAGACATGCCCTTTCACCTCCAGCACAGGTGCTTTACCACTTGATCCACTCTGTCAGCCTTCTTTGGTTATTTTTTGGATAAAGTCTGCAGTTTTGCCCAAGGTCTACCTCGAAGTGTGATTCTCCAACCTATGCCTCCCTCATACCTTGGATTACAGGCGGATTACAGGCATGAACCACTATGTCCAGATTGTTGATCTGTAGGGGGGGTCTTGCTAACTTTTTGCCAAGGCTGGCCTAGGAACTGTGATCCTCCTAATCTTTGCCTCTTGAGTACCTGGGATTATAGGTGTACACTATCTAGATTTTTTTAGGAATGTGAAAGTAAATCACATTTTTTTTTTTGGATCACTGTTATTTTTCATGGATGTATCAGTATCCCTGTTAGAAGATGTTATTTTCTTTTTGTAGCATTGGAGTCTTCAATAACTCTTTCCTCTTCCTAATAACTCCTCATTCTCTCTGTCTCTGTCTCTCTTCCCCCTTTCCTTTTGTTCATATTATTGGAAACTTTCTCATGTTGCAGCATTTGCTATTATCAGTTATGCTAGAAAAGCTTCTTTGTGTTAGTAGTGCTGTGAGGTATGTGTATGTCTGTGTGTGTGGAGAGGGGGGAGATGGGGGAAATGGAAATAGAAAGAAAAGGAGGGAGGGAGAAAACTGTGCCCAGACTAATTGTGCTGGTGTTTTTTCCTCCTTGAGAGAAGTTTCAGATGTCTATTTGGCTCTGGCTCAGCTGCTCTATGAACATAACTAAAGCTGAGAGTTGGGGAAGGCCTAAGGTAATTAAAACTTTGGGCATTGTGAATGCCCTTCCTAATTAAGTGGTAAGTATGGAAAATAAAATACCTTTTTGAGTGCTTTTTCTTTTAAAAGTCTGCTGTGAGGTTTAGCGTTTATGTTTTTTAGAAAAGATGGAACTTTCAAAACAGCAACTCTGAAAAGCTTTAAAGGAGTTCTCATCTTTTTCTGCTTTTTATGAACTTTTCATATAAAACCATGTTTATTTGATTTCCTCAGGCCATCTCACCTGTATACTCCTTCTCACCCTCACTAGCCATTCCAACTTTGAAGCACCCAATCCTCTGGTGTATTAATGGAGACAGTTCAAGTATCTAACTTCTATGTTTCCTTTGTTCAAGTTGCTTTTGGTCCTTGCTGGGAAATACTCTGAAAACCAATCCAAGAGATGAACACAAAGGCCAGCCGGGGTTGTCCCTCCTGGTAAAGCACTGTGTGATTAGTTCCCACCTCCTGCTCACGGCTCATTAGTCCCTAAGTACAGAAAAGGTTGCCCCTCTGGAATAAAAGGAATAGACCCAGCTCGGAGTCCTTTTTCGCTTTTTCCTGTGTTTTATTTGGGTGCACTCACAGTTCTCCATCTTCATTAGTGGCCCGGCAGGGGGCTGGCACAGTGCCGAGACCAGCTTTTGCTGGCTCCCTGGGGTATATCAGAGACCTCAGAACTCAATACCCTGCTATAAAAATGAAATACTGTGCCTCAAACGACCTTTTGATGGAACAAAGCCATAAGTCCCAATCTGCCCAGGCCTCTCAAATTGCATCTGTGCCAAGTACCTCCTTAGCATTTTGTACTGCCCTCCCCCTACTGTTCCCTCCTCTGAATGTGGTTCCTTTGGTCTGTGTCAGGTAAATGTTTATGTGTATGTGAAAATGCGGGCTTTGGCAGAGACCTTTTGTATTTCAGGCACTCTTTTACAAGGAGTTTCTTGGGAGAAATGGAAGCAACAGATAACTTGTGGGCTTTCATGCTTCAAGTGATACATAGGTTTATACCTAAAGTTTAGGAAAATAAGTGAAAGCTAAAAATGTTATAAAAATAAGTTGCATAGTCATAGTTCACGTTGTTTTTCCTGATTTCCCAGAGTGGCCAAATTACTCTCTTATTTAAATCCAGGTACCTGAAGACTGTGTTCTGACTACTGAGTCTACATATGTAATAAACTCCAGAATCTGTGTGACTCTAACATGAATATGGTGTCCATCAAACATTTCTGTGAAATGTTTGGCGTTCCCTAAGCTTTGTATCTTGTTAAACTTCTGGATTTGTATGCTGTAGATCTTGCTTATTTTAAGGCAGAATGGGCAAGTAAAAATAAGGGCCTCTTGTTGTTGAATTATCAGACAAACCTTCGAAAACTGAACTATTTTCCCTGGATTGTTATCACATCTTAGTTACAGTAACAGGATAAGATTAACAAGTTTTAACAAATTATTTTAAATTCTAAAATTTCAAAGTATATTGCTATTATATTTAAATAATACTTTTAATAAGCCCAGGTGGAGCCTGGGAGGATTGTGGGAATAGGTCAGCCTGGGCAAAACATTTGTGAGACCCCTCCATCTCGACGAATAAAAAGCTGGACATGATTTTGCTCACTTTTTATCCCAGCTACATGCAAAGCGTGAACAGCAGAATTAGGTCCAGGCTGACCTGGACATGAACATGAGACCTTATCTCAAAAACAGTGGAAGCAGAAAGGGCTAAGGGTGTGGCCCAAGAGGTAGAGTGCCTGCCTAGCAGCGCAAGGACCTGAGTTCAAACCCCAGTGCCAACAGAAAATATTTAATACTTTCAACGTGATTTTTAGGGCCATTATTTAAGAAAAATTCCTTTTGATTCTTTAGAAAAATAATATAGATGTGCAAATATGTGTTGCTGCTTTTGGTTTATACTTCAAGTTTACAAACATGCCCTAATTTTCCTACAGAAAATGTATGGTAGCCTCCCCGGCCTCCTGGTGCTGGGAATGAAACTCAGGGCTTTGCACATGCTAGGCAAGTGACCCACCACTGGACTACATCTTCAGCCCTAGACTCTTTAGTTAAAAGAGATGTGTATTTTCATACTCTGGCTGTACATGATTTGATACTGCACTTTAAAAAGTTAGACTGTTCTCATTGCTCCCACAAACAGTGGTGTGAAGAGCAGCCTGGTACTGTCTGGGTATGTACTCAGGAGTGGGATTGCAAGCTTATCAAGAACACACATTGTGAAGGTCACTAAATATTGCCAGATTGCTCCCTGGAATTGAAGCACTAATATTTCTTACCATCCTACTTTCTTGCCAACATTTATATATAGATTTTTTTTCACTTTTCCAAACTGATGGACGTAAAGTGGTATATAAATGTTAGTTGCATTTCTTTGTTTACTAGTGGAGTTTAATACTTCTTTATATACTAATTAGCTATTTGGCTTTCACTATTTTGACTTTATTGGAATATTTATTATATAGAGACCTTAATTTTAAATTTGTTAAACATTACTCTTTTATCTTTTATTTTTGTACTTGCTAGTCAGGCATTCTACTGATTGAGCCACACTTTCTGTCCTTTTATGCTGTGGTTGCTTTGAGATAAGGTATCACTTTTTGCCCAGGCCAGCCTGGACTACAATTTTATGCTTCCTGCCATAGCTGGAATGACAAGCCTGCACCATTACAACTAGCTTTTTTCTGTTGAGATGGGGTCTTGTGAACATTTTGCTTGAGCTGTCCTAGAACCACAGTCCTCTTGATCGCCGCCTCCGGAGTAGCTGAGATTGTAGGCTTGAACCACTGGCACTAGTTCTCTTTTATCTTCTAGTTTATACTTTTAAGGTCCAGAGCCACAGTATTGTCCACTTTTAGATTTAGAATATATTTTATCTGGAATTAGTCTTTGGAATAGAGGTGTGAGATTCATATTATGGAATACAATGCAACATAGTATGGACCAGAGGGCCAGACTTATCACTGATACATTTTGAAGAGAGTTTGTAGTGAAAAACATAGGAAGGTTATGTATAGCATGTTGTCATTTATGAAATTTAAAAATATGTATTTTATATGTACATACCACTTTATATTTTTTAAAGAAACAAAGACTGATACCAGAAAATTAAGTTTCTTGTTTTCTTGTGCAGGGGTAGAAGAAAATGAAGACAAGAGATAAAAGGGAGGAAAAAAAACAATAAAATAAATGGAGAGAGGTCTTACAGAGACTGATAATAATAGCATATCCTGGACAGAGGAGTGTGATTACCAAGTGATTTGGGGGTGGGGTGAGTACAATTAGGAGAGGTGACACAGAAAATAGGTTAGTGATAAGCCAAAAAAGACTAATTGAAGAAAAGCAGAAATACTTTAAGTATCATGATTAATGAGACACCGCTAAGGAAAAAATGTTCCTAAATAAATATATCTGAATGTGGGGTTTGTTTGTTTGTTTTTGGTTTTTAAAGCATTTTATGGGAGAAACAAGAATTTCTCTCTTTTTTTCCTTAGGTGAGGATATTTATAAGAAGGAAAGCAGATGTTTCTTTTCAAGTGCATGTGTATACCTGTTGTAAGGCAAAACAAGTAGTTACTATTGAGAATAGGCTTTGGTTATTTTTTTTATGTGTTAAATTAAAATTCTTTTCCTGACAAGTATGGGTTTATAATTAAGTCATGTATCATAAGCGTTCTTTTGGCTACATTTTAAATTTGATGATACACAGAAGTAATATGTGAGTGATTTCTTAGAAATGACATGAATGAGTTATTTTATTGGCATTTATCATTTGATGTGTAGGTTCTTCCTGTTTATTACAAACATTGACTAATTATATGTAGCTGAAGAAAGGTAAAAAAATTCTTGGTCTTGAAAATAAATTGAGAATTGTATTTTAAACTTATTTTTAACCTACCAACACTCTTGAGGAATATGATACATAACAGAAGTCATACTCTTGGGATCATTCTCAATTACATTATGGTATAAAGTCTTCCTTCACCAGATCTGGATTCCCTACCTTCAGTTTCATGTAAGCTATTTTTTTTTAAGCTGATTAGTTCTGTTAGTATCTATTGCTCTTCTCATCCACATTTTTTTTGTTCACATACCCAACACTACACTAGTACTTTGTGTTTATCTTATTTATTCCTCATTGCAAGTTGCATATTATTGATAAATAAAACAGATTCAGAAAGCCTAAGCAAGTTTTCTAAGGTCATACAGCAATAAGTAGCATAATCAGGGTTTTGAACCAAATCTAAGTCCAAAGCTTACCCTTTAGTATGCCCTATAGTGTACTGTATTTTTTCATTGGCTATCTCCTACAAAATAAATATGAGAATACAGTATGTCCACATTTGTGTCCTTAATTTTTGAAAAGGACAGCTGAAGGATGTGGGCACATTTAAGTTGCATTACAGAAAATCTGTTTTCAGGTTCTCTTTAGAGATGAGCATGCTGAATCCTCTGCTATACAGTAGCTCAAAAACCTGCTTCTGAGAAAGGGTGTAAAAGATTGTATGAATGACTTGTTCTCCATCCATTTCTTTGGATTGTCTGTTAATTTAATTTTAGGCCAAGTTACGACTTCTGAGAGCTATGTACTTCGTGTCAGCTGCTTTTATTCCCTGCAGAAATCTCCCTTTTTTCCTTTCCTTCTTGAGTTCCCACCCTCCCTTTCTTTCTTTCTTCCTTCCTTCCTCTTTTCCTTCTTCTCTCCTTTTCTTTCTCTTTTTTAAGCTCTTTTTGATATTAAATCATTGGTCTTTAATGTTGAATACTATAGGAAACAGCTGAATAAAATTCACTATTCTCTGTTTGATTGACTTTTATTGAGGAGGCCACCCACTATAACACACCACACCACACCCACCACACCATACCACCTATTTTAGAAATGACATGGAAATGAAATTCCTCTCAGATTTGAGGGTCAGGAAACACAACTTCTTTTGTAAAAGAAAAAGAATGATGTAGTTATTATGAATCTTATACTTAATCGTACTTTTTTCTTTGGTTACTTAGGAAGGTTACAGCTAAATTTGCAGACTATTTCTAATAACTGTGGAGGAATAACAAGATGTGTTTATGTGCTAACCTTACTCCTGGTATTATTTCCTTACCTAAGTAAGACACATGTTATTTTCTTGATCTTGTGTCTTTTGTATATTTTATCTGTTTGTATTGAAGGAATTTTTATAAACTGCCATAATTTCACTGATGGTAGATATAAATATGCAAATTACATGAATAAGGACAATTAAACTTGCCTTGATAATTAAATCACATTTCTCCTAGGAAATCACATGTACACATTTATCTTCCTCATTTCCCACTGCTTATTATGGATTACTCTCTTAACTAATGTATTAGTAGGATTCTAGACTTGCTGTGTATAATAGAAAGAGGTTTTTTTTTTCCTGAAAAATTGGTCTCATTTTGATTTCTGTTTTTCTAAGTTCACATGCTAAGTCTGCATCTTTCTGGTCCTACTTCCACCGTTTTTCTCTACTAACTTTGTGATTCTATCACATACTGCATACCCTGTTTCCTCCTTCTGCAATATACCTAACCAAACCAACCCTGAAGAATTTTACTGACTCTGCAAGTCTGATTCAGAGACCTTTCCTTCTTGTTTTCAGAGTCCTTTGTGCACATACTCTTCCTGTATTGGAGCTGTTGTCATCTTCCTCACCTAGGTGCTTTCTCTTGAACAACACAGGTTCTTTTGCATCCAACAGTGTTATTTAGAATAACCAGTGCTTGTTTATTAACAGACTGAACATGGAATAGAATAAATCCATAGGTAATAATCCTATTTAATAATTCGTTCATTTAATGACTATTTATTGAGTACTTTCTGTGTGCCAGATATTGTTTGTGAGGCTAGAGATACTGCAGTGAAGACAATAGCTGCTCAGGCAATTATAAATTAAGCAAATAGGATCAGGGACAGAGCTCAGTGGTAAGGCCCTGTATTTGATCTCCAATATTGAAAAAAAAAAAAAAAGAAAAAAAAAGTAAGCAAATAGATATGTAGTGCTGTGGTGTATTAAGTTTGATGAAGAAAATGAAAGATAAGGAAATTCTGAATCATATAATCAAGACAGTACTAAAAAGGTCCCTTTGAACAGAGTTCTGAATGAAGTGAGACAGGAGCCATGGGGGAGAAATGGTACTGGGTAGAGAGAACAGCTTCTTGAAAAAATGTTTGTACCAGACACTATAAGGGCTTTGGAGATAGCAGTGGACAAGACTGCTAAACATCAGCATTGTTTTTGTTTAACTATGCTGTCTGTTCTTTTTCAATATTATGTATCATGATTTTAAAAAACCTTCCTTTCTTTTGATTGTTTGGTTTTCTGAAATTGGAAAATCTCTACATGAGAAAGTCCCTTTGTTCTCCCTAACTGCTTATCACTTCCTACTCTTTTCTGTGGAAGAGAATCCAGAGATTTTTATTGGTTAGAGGCCTAGCATTGTTGGATACTGGCTAAAGGAACAAATCCTAACCTACCCATGTTTAATCATGATGCTCAGAGACGTGTGAAAGTGTCTTAGGTTTTCAGTGTCTTTCAAGTTTGACTCAAGTTGTGTATATATATAAAATTCCTTTATTGTAATTAAGTATAAATACTATTGGTTTCTTTTTCTGAGCCCCAGCCCAGCTTATGTCCCCAAGTAAAATCATAGACCTTTTATCTTCAGTAACACACACGCACACACACACACACACACACACTCACTCACACATACTCATGATTTTGGATCCTGTTCTTTGTTCTGTCACCTGCTTACTGTGCCTAAGAGGGACACTCTTCAAGATAAGTAAAAATTTATGTTTAAACCTCCATGCTCTTAAAGAATAGGAGGTACAGAGAGGGGGAAGAAGGATAGGGAGAAGGAGGAGAGGGAGAAGAAAGCACATTCCTAAGAGAACTGTGCAAATTTGCAAATTTGTTGTCCTCTTTGGTAGCTGACAGGTGGAGTGACAACCTAACTGAATAACACTATGGCCATTGTGATGGGAGGGAACTTAATATTGTTATTGTTCCACTTAGATGAAATTCATGTGAGGTTATGTCAGCTCTTGTATTGAGAAAGCCTAATTGAGCAGAAAAGTTTTTGGTTTCTGTGTTGAGAGCTGCCAAACAACTGAGGAAAACCTATTAAGTCTGGAAGGTGGCAGCTCACTCACAGGCTTCTCCAGATACCTCAGAGGAGAATCAAAGATGAATAAATACTGTGTTTTATGAGCAGAGTATGGTGTGAGAGGGAGGGTCTGAACAGGAGTTACAATTTCAAAGGAGGAGGGACGTTCCTTGACTTTCTTCCTCATCAAACTCTTGTCTTATGGCTCTGTTCATGCTCAGAATAATTTGTCTGCGTAAACATGTGTGAGTTTGATGGCAAAGAAGAAGACAGAGGTCAATGTCCTTGCTAGTTGAGGGAAGTATGTTTAAGTGTGTATTTCTTCATAAGAAAAAAGTGACTCTGATGCTTGCTTACCTATTGAACATATAAAAAGTCTGGCCTGTTGCCTAAAGGTTTGATTTTTAAAGTCTGTAATTTTTTTCAGGAATATTTTAGACTTTTCACATGGGCCTTGTCTAAGTTCAATAAGCTACTTTGAGGCTGGGTGGTACTTGGCCCCTCTTATGTACTGGGCAAGGACATTGGTCTCTTATTCCTCTATTGTACCTCACTAAAAAAAATTGAGTAATTTTATTTAAATGGCTTCCCTGAAAGGAGCTAGGGATATTTAATTGGCTAAAATATTCATTATTTTCATAGAGTTATGGAGTGTTAGGAATCCCCTGTACCATTTTGCAAAGAGCAAACTGAAGCTCAGAGTAGTTAAATGGCTTGCTTAGGGGAGTTGAGCTAGCAAATAAGTATGCAGGACTGTTCGCAGAGTTTAACCCTTATACTTTTTTTCCCCTTATACCAGTACATAACATTTGAGCTGCTTAAAGCTCAATATTGCATACAGTGAAGAGAGGTGGTACAGCAGTTTCCTTTATTGGCTTATAAAGAATGATTAATAAAATAATCAAATGAATTCCCTATATAATCTAAAACCTCAACAGTCACCAAAATAGTTGCAGCCTTTTTTCCATCAAATCTTTTATGAGAAACTAGGAAATAAATTACCATGTTGAGTTCTAATTTGTTGTGTTTTTCTTTCTGCTGTGGAGAGTAGGGTGACCAAAAAAGCAAAATGAAGTGGCCCAAAGACAGGCACTCAGAAGGTGAAGAACAAAACCAAAAGTATTAGATTGGGTGCCAATAAATGAGATTCTAAATTGTTACTTCTCTGAATACAGTGTGGGTTGCTGTGACTGTTGTTACAATGTTTCATGTCTGTCTCTAAACCTATAACTGTTTCTTGTTCTCATTTTTTAATTTAAAATGACAGTACAAACAGGAAGGAAAGGGAAGCTTGTCTAGGTTCCTTGAGAGGATAGACAGATTAAGGACAGGTCTTAGCCCCTAGGACAAAGGAGGGGAAAACATATTATTGATTGTTTCAGATAGACCACTTCAGACAGGGAACAAACAGGTTTTAGAAATTAAATTTTAAAAAAGGTATTAGTGTCAAATAACTTCCCCAAAGAAAAGTAACTTTATGAATGAAAAATATAGTTAACTACTCCTGTAAAAATACAGGGAATTTTGTAGCTTCAGTATATTTTGTTTCCTATAAGAAGAACTAGTTGGCATTTGTCAGTGTTAGAATTGTGGATGGGGTGGGGGGTACCCTTCTACAGTGTTTGTTTTAGGGGATAGAACTCACCCAGTTATAGTTTTATGAAGGGCTGAGGTAACTTCCTTCAGTGTGACAGTAGTACTGTTTATGTTGGAGACAATTCCCAGAAACCCAAGGTAACAACATACACAGAGTGAAAGAGTGTATCCGTGAGATTTTTACTGGGCATTTTTACTGCTAATAGTCTACAGAAGTTTTAGTATTTAATGCTAGGCCAGTCTTATGGGACAATTTCTATTTTTGTGTTATTTCGAAAGGTTTAAAGAATCAGCAAAAGATTATATAACAGATAAATGAGAATAAAGATTCTGGCTTCTACAGGACCTTGCAAGATATGAGGAAGGCAAAAAAACTATGTCTAGGTGTTTTTGTATTCGGTCTTAATAACCTCAAAATAGCACAGTAGGTTCTTTGAGCAAAACCTTTGTTGTCAAAGGTTTGTGAGTACCCCACCAGCAATAAATGCTGTCTTGATCAATTAAGAAAACAGGTAAACTGAGAAGCAGAGCACTTGGAAGATAGGCCTAGGGTGACATAGCGTGACCTGAACTGAATTCTGTGTCTTAAAAGTCCATTATGTAATCTTCCACTGCACTGCACTCTATAACAGTCATCCAGTGCAGCACTTGTCATCACTGAAGCCTCACCAAACACAGCAGCTTTGCAGCAGGGTTATCTTTAGATGCTGTTGACATCATGTCTTTGCTCACAGCTGGGTGAATATTGGCCTATATGATTCTTGTAAGTGGATTATAAGAAATCCACCATTGATTTCATTCACTTCAGATGAAACCAAGAACTTTTCCTCTCAAGCTTCTTAATGAGATACTGCTATTCATTTATTACACAGGGTACAACTTGGGTCTTTTGGATGCACAAAAATTATTGCAGCTAAACAACAACAAAAAACCCAACATGTTGGGAGTTGGGAGCGCTCTGAATTCTTAGGGGTTGAACTGAGAAAAAAAAATTCATGATTTTACTGTGCTTGCATAGGAATTAGCTAAATTCTGAAGGTTTACACTTAATTTTCCAGTTACTTTCTTAAGAGTACAGATGTGAATATGTTTGCTAAGTCTGTCTAGGAGGCAGAATTGCTGTTTTTGATGAAGCTAAATGAACCTCTTCCCCCTCTCAACAAAGTGACAGACTAAAACTGGTGGAACAAACCTTAGCAATTTGTAACTTCATTTTAAAACTTCAGGATCTTTTTTTCTTATTGAGAAAGAGGTTCTAAGATTTGTTAGGAAACAGCAGTATCTTTAAAAATCATACAAAGAACAAATGACAAAATGCCCAAGCTTCAAGTGGTAAGAATTAGTAAGAGCTCTGGGAAGTAATGAACTCTAGACAATTTGCCTAATTGAATTGTCACTTAATTGAGCTTCATTTTCCTGAACTATAAAACAAGGGGACAAGTAAATGTCCAATGTTGCTTCTAGCTCATAGTTTCTCCATTACTCTGTTTTGGTCATACACTGATAATAAAAATATTAGGTAAGTAAATAATTTTACTTTGTAGTGCCTGAGGTAGTTTACACTCATCAGCAATAGAATTTAAAGTGTCTTCTGTGTATGTATAACTAGTTATACTTTTCTGTATATGGAAAACATGAAGTTGTTAATAAGAAACAGTGGTTTCTTTCTCTTTTTTTCCCCCTTTGGATATATTTTTTGTACGGGGGCATTCATTGTGACAATTCCAAATAGACTTTCATTGTATATTGGTTAGCTCGCCTCCCCCCCTCCACTCCCCCTGCAATTCCTTGCCCACCCCACTTAAAGCAATTGCAAGAGGAAACAATAGTTTCTTTTGAGAACTATGGGTCTATGAGTCAAGGAGGGAAAATTTTATGTTCACTTTATGCTTTTGATTGCTTATTTTTTAAAAGTTCTTATATCACTTAAAATTTTAGAAAATAGATTTTTATTATTTTTTGAAAGACAAAAGGAAGATTTTTCAAATCATTACAGAATGCATACCAGGAAAACAATATTTGGAATTTCATTTTAGACACCAAATACAGTATTTAACCTTAAAGTATTTTTTATAAATTATAAGTATACTTTTGTTTTTATTTTAGTAATAAATATCTTTAAATCCTACTTATTAATGAAAGCAACCTCTTTTATTTGATGGAAAAGCACCCTTTAAAAGTAAAAAGCAAGGCTTAGAAATGTTAGCGACAGTATTATACAGTATCTACTTATTGGGTTCTCTAAAAAATCTTAATATTTCTTATCCTATCTGTGACAGTTTATAGAATCATCTTCCTTTGATTTGCAACAAAGGAAAAAATCATTTTCAAATCAATTAGTAATAACTAGTGTCAAGTTTAGAGTGGTTCGAGTCTTACTATGATGTCTTAGATGCAAAACAGTAGCTCCTTTTTAAGGAGATAAAACTGCAAGAAATGAAAAAGTAGTCAGTTGAAACATCAGAAGATGTTTTTAGAGTCTGCACATGGTTAACCACACTTGAATTTTGGCTTGAGAATTACTTTTTGTTCTATTTTCTTATTTTATGGATGTTTCTATGAAGTTTTGAGAAAGTATAAGATCACAGAAACTAGATGTTTCTAGCCAGGCATATTGGCGAGTTTCAGTTTCTTTTAACTTTTCTACTTAAAAAAAGTGAACCTAAGTAAATTTACAGAGAATAAGAAATTTAGGAACATTTCATTCAATTTTTGAAAAATTAGAATACTCTCCTAGCATTGTTAATATAATTATTATAATCAGTATAAAATAGACATGATAGGTTTAAAATTTTTGTCAGTTGCCCTGTGAAAACTTGAACATTTCCTCTTATCTGTCACAATTTTCCTAGCTTTTCCCATTTTCAACAATATCAAGTAGGCAAAACTTTAAAGGTTGACTATAATGTTTGTGCCACATTAGAGTTGTTTTCTCTCTATCCTCCCCACCTCTCTCATATTTATATTGTCTTTGGATAAATTAATTTGTACATCCATTCCTTTGAAAGTATGGTACCACTATAATTCCACTTAATTATTACTTCATTAGAACATTATGTTAATTATTGTAAAGTCAATAATTTCATGATGATGATGATAATAACTTTCTACAACTTGTTGACACCTTACTTTTGCTAGATACTACATTAGACATTTTGTTGATTCGTTTAGCAAATATTGAGTACCTTCTAAGTCTAAGGTAATGATCTAGGGACTAATGAACAAGACAAAGTCTTGGCCTATTAAAAGCTTTTATATATTGTTTCTAATCTATGTAATGTCCTCAAAGTAGATATCAAACTTTTCTGGAAAGAAAACTGAGGCTACAGAAGGAGAACAATTTTTCAGCATTCAATAGCTTATGAGTGACCAAGTTTTAGTTTGAACCTGTTACATTTGATTCTAGTCTGTACTCTTGTTTCATGATAGATCGGTAGTATTTCTCTATGAAGATGTTTAGTAACATCAAGATTGGTTTGAACATGCTTGATTATGAGTATAGTTAAGCTGACAGGGATATAGCATAGGATATGAAGTTCATAAACAATTATTCCCTTTAAATCTTGGTGCAAGAAAGAAGGGACACTAAAATATAATAATTTAACAGCAAAAGACATACATACTCAGGAATAAGTTGAACCATAAAATTTGCAAGATTTATACACTGAATACTATAAAATGCCATTGAAAGGTATTTTAAAATACGAAGTAAATGAAAAGATCTTTAATGTTCACAAATCAGAAAACTTCGTACTGTTAATATAGAAATATACTCTAAACTATCTGTAGATTCAACATAATCTCCATCAAAACTCAAGTAATACTAAAATTCTTTGGTATCCAGAATAGCCAAAATGATCTTAAAATAATCTTTAAAGTTCCAAGACTCATACTTTGCATTTCAAAACCCACTACTAAGAAATTATAATTCAGACAGTATGATACTAGGATGGAATAAAAATGCAGAAAACATGAATTAGAATGGAAAATTGAGAAATAAACTCTTTCATTTATGGTTAATTGATTTTTGACAATGGTGCCAAGATCATTCAATAGGAGAAAGTGTTGTCCTTTTAAACAAATAATAATGGGAGACTTGTATAGCCACATGCAAAAGAATGAAGTTGAACTCCTACTTCACACCATCTAACCAAATGGATCAGGCACCTAAATATGACTCCTAAAAATGCAAAATTGTTAGAAGAAAGTACAGGTATCAATCTTCACAACCTGAACTAGGTAATGGTTTCTTGGATACGACACCAAAAACAACCAAAGTAAAAGTAAATTAGAGTGAATCAAAATTAATGTTTGTTCTTCACAGTATCCCATCAAGACACTGAAAGACAATCTAAAGATTGGAAGAAAATAATTGCTAATTTTATTCTGATTTACTATCCAGAATATATATATTAAAAGTTCTTATAACAACAAAAAAAGACAAATAGCCCAATTAAAAAGGGGTAAGGAGGCCAGTGTGTGGCTCATGCCTATAATCCCAGCTACATGGAAGGCAGAGATAAGAGGATCCTGATTCAAGGCTAGCTCTGTGAAAAAGTTAGCAAGACCCTATCTCAAGAAACAGTATTATGGTGCATGCCTCTAATCTCAGCTACTCGGGAGGTAGAGGTAGAAGGATTGCTGTTTGAGGCCAGCTCCAAGCAAAAGTATGAGACCCTACCTGAAAAATAAACTAAAGTAAGAAGGTCTGGAGGCATGGCTCAAGAGGTTGTGCTAACTTAGTAAGTACAAGGCCTGGAGTTCAAACCCCAGTACCACTAACCCCCCTCCCTCGCAAGAGGTAAGGAATTTGAATAAAAGTTTTTTCAAAGAAGATACCCAAATGGTCGGTAAATATACAAAAAGGCACTCAATAGCATCAGCAACTGGTGGAATACCACTCAAAACCACAATAAGATAGCACTTTATACCACTAGGATGACTCTAACAAAAAAGTCAGACAAGAAGAAGCATTGGCAAGAATATCCAGAGATTGAGCTGGGGTACTCGTGGCTCATGCCTGTAATCCTAGTTACTTGGGAGGCAGAGATCAGGAGGATCATGGTTCAAAGCCAGCCCAGGCAAACAGTTCAAGAAACCCTATCTGGAAAATACCTAACACACACACACACACACACACACACACACGGCTAGTAGAATGGCTCAAGTGATAGAGCACCTGCCTAGTAAGCATGAAGCCCTGAGTTTAAACCTCAGTACCTCCAAAAAAAAGAGGGGGGGTGCGGATACAGAGACCAGAACCCTCATAATATTGCTGGTGATAATAGGAAGTGATACGGCCATTGGGGAAGAGTTTAGCATTTTTCAAAAAAGTCAGCGTTCCCATATGACCCAGCAATTACACATACCCAAGTATATGCCCAGAAAAAGTGAAAACATGTCCACTTAAAAACTGGTACATCTTCATAGCAGCATTATTCATCAGAGTCAAAAAGCAAAAATAATCCAAATGTCTATAAACTGATGAATGGATAAACAAAGTGTTATATATCCATATACTGAAATATTATTTAGTGGTGAGAGGAATAAAGTACTAATAATTGTTTCAACATGGATGAACATTATGTTAATCAGATAAGGCTAGTCACATCCAGTTACATATTGCATAATTCTATTTATATGAAATGTCCAAAATAGGCACATCTATAGAGTCAGAAAATACATTTGTGGTTGCCATGATTTGGACAAACGGAGTAGTAGGGAATGGCTTACTAATGGGTATGGGGTTTCTTTGTAGGGTAATGAAAATGCCCTGGAGTTAGATATCAGAGGTGATTGTATACTTTAAAAAGGTGAATTTTTTATATGGTTATATCTCAATGAAACTGTTACATGTATTTAAAAACACCTAGTACTTTGGTTTTGTGAATTTGGATTCATCTTGCCATTTTAATTGTTTGTGTCTAGATTATTTCAACTCAGGTACAATATAATCTAGATCTTCGTTGTCCATTAAGACCTCTGATTTTCATTTGTTTGTTTGTTTACTTATTTATTCTGAGTCAGGGTACTCCTGAGTGCTAGGATTACAAGTGTGGGACACCATGCCTGATTCTTAATTTTCTTTATTTTTATTTTTACCTTACTTAACACTAGTTAATCTTATTACATACAGGTAAAAACTGATGAAGAACAATATGATGTCATATTTCTTTTTTGATCTTCCTTTAAACACTTTAATATATTAATTTTCAAACTGAGAGTGTCATATTCTTATAATTATATCATATAGCAATGTGTTTATTTACAAGAGTATGTATTTGATTTAAAAACTGCTTTTCCTGAATTTTCTATTATTCATGGAACATGATGCCCACATACTTGAAATGGTTCCTGGCCACAGCATAAGAGTCTCGGGGGTCAGTATAGAAATGATTCATGGCTTGATAAAATGGAGGCAGGTTGAATATGACTTTTATAATGTGACTGTAAACATATCTTACGGTATGAATTTGTACATGTTTTTCTTTCTCCCTCAATATAGGATTAACAGGATTTATGTTTGGAGTGTTCTGGCACTGTGCTAATCAGAAGTATGAGTGTCCTATTCAAAGCATTATATAACAGGAAGCAGAGTTTTCTGAGGGACATAGGAGCTTAGTAGAAAGAGAAGATAAAATCTTTTTAGGGAGATGGTTCTTCTCCATTGGCATTCCTACTACATTTTCCCAGGGGTGTGGCTGGGGATCCTCTGCTATACTTCCTTGTTATTCAGGATGAGTGGATAAAGAAGCCAGTTATTTGAGCCTGCAGGATGGACAGCAAGAAGCCATGGTCCTGTATGTGGTGTTTGGCCCAGGCTTTCATTCTTTCTTTTTTGTTTTTTTTCTTTTTCTGATTGTGAAGATTTGTTTTTAATTTTTATTGTTTTATTATTCATATGTGCATACAAGGCTTGGGTCATTTCTCCCTCCTGCCCCCACCCCCTCCCTTACCACCCACTCTGCCCCCTCCCTCTCCCCCCCCATACCCAGCAGAAACTATTTTGCCCTTATCTCTAATTTTGTTGAAGAGAGAGTATAAGCAATAATAGGAAGGAACAAGGGTTTTTGCTGGTTGAGATAAGGATAGCTATACAGGGCATTGACTCACATTGATTTCCTGTGCGTGGGTGTTACCTTCTAGGTTAATTCTTCTTGATCTAACCTTTTCTGTAGTTCCTGGTCCCCTTCTCCTATTGACCTCAGTTGCTTTTAAGGTATCTGCTTTAGTTTCTCTGTGTTGAGGACAACAAATGCTAGCTAATTTTTTAGGTGTCTTACCTATCCTCACACCTCCCTTGGGTGCTCTCGCCTTTATCATGTGCTCAAAGTCCAATCCCCTTGTTGTGTTTGCCCTTGATCTAATGTCCACATATGAGGGAGAACATATGATTTTTGGTCTTTTGGGCCAGGCTAACCTCACTCAGAATGATGTTCTCCAATTCCATCCATTTACCAGAGAATGATAACATTTCGTTCTTCTTCATGGCTGCATAAAATTCCATTGTGTATAGATACCACATTTTCTTAATCCATTCGTCAGTGCTGGGGCATCTTGGCTGTTTCCATAACTTGGCTATTGTGAATAGTGCCGCAATAAACATGGGTGTGCAGGTGCCTCTGGAGTAACCTGTGTCACAGTCTTTTGGGTATATCCCCAAGAGTGGTATTGCTGGATCAAATGGTAGATCGATGTCCAGCTTTTTAAGTAGCCTCCAAATTTATTTCCAGAGTGGTTGTACTAGTCTACATTCCCACCAACAGTGTAAGAGGGTTCCTTTTTCCCCGCATCCTCGCCAACACCTGTTGTTGGTGGTGTTGCTAATGATGGCTATTCTAACAGGGGTCAGGTGGAATCTTAGTGTGGTTTTAATTTGCATTTCCTTTATTGCTAGAGATGGTGAGCATTTTTTCATGTGTTTTTTGACCATTTGAATTTCTTCTTTTGAGAAAGTTCTGTTTAGTTCACGTGCCCATTTCTTTATTGGTTCATTAGTTTTGGGAGAATTGAGTTTTTTAAGTTCCCTGTATATTCTGGTTATCAGTCCTTTGTCTGATGTGTAGTTGGCCCAGGCTTTCTTGCTAGTGATGGAAATGTGGGACTGGAGAAAAAAGAGTGGGCAGCGTTACTTGATAACACAAGGCATTGGCAGCACCAACTTTATTTCTGGTCTTCCCTTTTAAAATAGATTATATTTTAGCCTCTTGTTAAATTGAATGTGAGTAACCTTGCAGCCAGTGCCTGCCAAATTATTGGCATACTCAGAGAGAATTCTATACCAGAGCTTCAGATTCCAGCCACATCTGAATTGCTATTTTCAATCGATGATTTTACACATTGATCCTCCTCAGCAACAACTTTCTCTCTGTTCAAGTGATAGAAACCTCAAATTTAGCTCCAGTAATACTTGATCAACATTTTAGCTGTTGCTTCCAGTGGTCCCAGGAATATGGCATATTTAAAAAAATATTGTCTTCTACTCTTCAAAGCGGTTTTGAACCTAGATGGTAGGAGTAGGTATATCTTTTTAGAATAGCCCAAGCAAATTTTATTTTTCTTCAGTGTTCTTTTTAAAAAATTATCCATTATTGTCGTACTGGGGGTATTTTGTGATACTTGCAAAAGTTCTCATACTATATCACCCCCTCCATCATTCTCCTTTATCCCCCTCCCCCATTCCTGGAATAGTTTCAACAGGTCTCATTTTTCCATTTTCATACCTGAGTACATAGTATTTCCACCACATTTACCCTCCTACACCCTTCCCTATATCCTCCTAGGATGAAATATCTTCAATAATGTCCATTTGTTCAGATGAGTTTCTAAAAACAATATGGGTTCATGTTGCAAAATATTTTAATTATCCCGTCATCTTGTGGTTTAATGGAAACTTGATCTGTTGCCCTTTTCTTTCTAGCATAGTGCTTCATCTGAAAATTTCCTAAGCAAATAATAATAATCTTAAGTAATTTTGAAAAACTCTTAAAGAAATAACTCATTCCATTTACCAGTTTTTACTGCCAGGACAATTATGCTTTAAAAATTTTCTCATTGATTTCCTTTGATAAGTTTAACTCAGTTCTCTCATTTTTCCCCTATTGGGTAGATACTAAATGTATGCACAGTCACTATGAAACAAGTCATTCTTTTCTAGTTTACGCTAGATATTTCTCCCCCAAATAGGGAAAAATCTCTTAGACAAATGACTTCATATTCCTCATTCAGATATATCTTCCTTAAGTTTAAATTGTGTTTACAATGAGGACAGAAAAATCACAAAGAGAATCTGGTATTATTATCTATGGAGACACTGAGACTTATTTACTATCAACAGATTGGAGACTCTGAGTCTAAACTCTATTGAAGTTTGTAACTAGACATCTGCCATTTCCAAGGACCATCACACTGAGGAGCTACTGAGAAATTGGAAAAGAAAGTTCAGTATGTCTTCTTTAAAAGGTAGAAATTTAAGACAGAGCTGTTCTTTGAGGTACTATGTAGCATTCAAGGTCCTGGTTGGTTACAAACTCAGAGGATGGTACAATGAGCATAAGAGGAGTGGGAAGAGGTAGAGGATGAGATGATTAACTGGGTTGAAAAAAGTTGAAAGGTATTCACTATTCCATTATTCCTTCTTCTTACCATTATTACTTAGGTAAAAGGACAAATTGGAATCTCCTGCCTTTCTCAGTTCTGAATCAAGGTTGTTTTCTGCATTTGGACAGAAGGGAAATAGGGAAGAAGCAAAGTAGTATTACTTATTTTAGGTTATTTGTTTTTAGTTTTAGGTTTTTGGGTCCAAAGTCTTGTTGGTACAAACTTTTGGTTTGCATGAGCAGAAGTGAGAATAATAATTGTTAATATTCATTGAACACAAGAACTGTGCCAAACCCTTTAAGAACATTATTTAATCTATACAACTCTGTTATATGAGCACTTCTTCATAAGTTAATATATTTCTACCCCTCTTTTTTTTGGTGAGGGTAGAGTTTGAACTCAGGGATTTGCATTTGCAAAGCATGTGCTCTTAATATATTTAAAGCACTTAGAGTGGTGCCTGAAATGTAGTAAGAGCCCAGGAAATGCTGTTATTAATATCCATTTTGGAGATAAGTGAAATATACTTTAGAGTGGCTTTAGTAGAATTTACATTCATGGTCATTAAACTCTGAAGCCTGTGACAGAAATTATTACACAATTATTTTGTATCTCTTCAAGAATTCAGTTTCCTTTACAAAAGCCTCCCCTGGAATACTCCTTTCTATTCTAGAACAAAACTTGTGTTTTAATTTTATTATCTGAATAGTTCCAGTTTTCGAGTCCTAAATCCTTTTTTCTTCCTTGTATGTATCCCCAGGGAAGTTCACTTTTCAAATTATCAAGGTCTGGACCAAATTTATTTGGTGAGAATGTGGAATTTTTCTTACATGATTTTAAAAAGACAAGTAAGATAATTACATGAAAGGATCTGTTTAGGCTCTCTTTGCATGGTAGGGGGTGAACCAAATAACTTTTGGATCACTTCCACTTGTACAACTTACCATTTTAGCAGGACAGCAACATTTCAGGCCAAAGTTCAACTTTTTTATTATTAAATTCTTTTATTGTCAGCAGGAAACTAGAGAAAATGAATTCTTCACAGTATGCTTGTGCAGGCAACTTGAAACGGCTTGCACACTAAATGAAATTAAATGAAAGGCAGCTGTTTGGGGAAGAGCTGTCAGAAACCGACAGAGTTCTGTTAGAGGAGAATAGAGGCTAGGAATAAGTTTTCAGTAACAGGATATCTGTGGTGGAAAAGCAAGCAAATTTACATACACACAACCTCTCATGTGGTTGTGCTGTTGCATGTCCTTTCAGTTCATCCATCTTAAATTATTATTTGCTCTTTGAAAGGTATCTGCTTTCAAGGCTTCCTTTCACGTATCAAATGTGTGGCAGTTCCTTCTTTTCTGAGAAGTAAATACAGTGCAACCCCAGTACAATACCATCCTAAGTACTTTGGTTTTGGTTAAACTGAAAATTCAGTAATGTTCACCACTTCCTTTACCCAGTACCTCTCTGTTCCTGCCACAATACACTCAGGGAAGGACCACCTTGGGCACATTGCCAGAGGTGCCACCCAGGTCTCCTGAAATGGCTGCCAGCAAGAACAGAGCAATAACAGACTCAAAGCAGATGGTCGTCTGTAATGATAAGTATTACATTATGAAGTCTTTGATTTGTGGTTGTACTTTTTACTTCCCAGGCACTCAAGCTATGCCACCTGTGTGATGCTCCTCCCTGCCCTGCCCCAGTCTTTGTTATCCGTTGTTTGGGCGTGTGTTGCTGTGGCTTCCCTAGGTCCTTCTACTGCTATGAAGCTTCACTCTCTTGTAATCCTGCTGCTAGAGGGTATCTCAAGTAGGAGCTCTGCCAGGCCTTCCAGCACTAGGTACGGCATTATATATGGAACTGCCTTTAAAGGAATTTTTCCCTTTTTTAGTCAGTGTATATTAGTTGTATAAAATAATGGATTTCAACAGGATATTTTCATATATGTATATAATGTACTTTGATTATATTCACCTTCTTCCCTATTGCCCACTCGTTTCTCTCTCCTACTGGCTCGTGCTCGCTCTCTCTGTCTCTCTCTCTCTCTCTCTCTCTCTCTCTCTCTCTCTCTCTCTCAAGTCCTTGGGGTTTTACTAGTTAAGTATAACCTATTTGCAACATAGTCTCATTCAAGAAATTCAGTTAGCATTCAGTTAAGAACCCAGTACAATGTTGCACTCATACAACTTTAGGCTCTGGAGTCTCTCCTTGGCATTGAATGTTTTTGTTTTCAACCCCATTTAACAATGGCCTTCCATAATTCACTAGTACCCAATCTCAACTGCCTTCCTTTGAGATGCTGCTTGCTATTCCTCAGCACCTAATTTATTTTTTATGATTTAGAATGAAGTCACATGATTCATAGGTGCCAATTTATACCCTCCACACTCCCCAACTTACTATATTATAACATGGATCTATTGCCACCACTCCTGATATATCTGAACCCAGTTCTCCAGCATGCTGGCAAGTGGTACCAGATTCATCTCACAAGCCAAGCATGTGGGTACATTTTCAAGCTAAGTCATAGGAACCTTCAGGGGATACCATAGTCCCCACATTTCGAAATAAGAACAAAAGACTGAGATGTCAGTAGTCCCTCAATTAGACCCAGCCTTTTCGCCACCCAGGAGAACAGTGCTACTAGAGTAAGCACACCTTAATTGTTTCTCTTTCTTCTCTGATGTGATTACATGTAATCTATATGAATGAGCAAGCAGTCTCCTGGTGGTCACAGAGTAAGTGGGCAGGTACCAGGTCAGAGGCACTAACAAGCATCTCCATCTTTAAAAAAACTTACTGGCTAGGTGGTGGCTCACTTCTGTAAACACAGCTACTTGGGAGGTGGAGATTGGGAGGATCACAGTTGGAGGCCAACATTGGCAAAAAGTTAGTGAGACCCCCCCATCTCAATTAATAAAGCTGGGTGTGGTAGCACACACTTGTGATCTTAGCTGTGCAGGAGGTAGGAGGATCATGGTCCAGAGCAGCCTTGGCAAAAAATGCTAGTCCCTAACTGAAAAATAGCTAAAGTAAAAGGGGATAGAGGCATGGCCAAGCTGTAGAGCACCTGCCTAGTAAGCTCAAGGCCTGAGTTTAAACCCCAGTATCACCAAGCAAGCAAACATTTACTGGAGCATATGCTGTTACTGAAAATAAGCTGTGTACTTACCAATGATCATGTTGGTGCATATGTTTGCTTCTGCATTCTGGAACTTCTTCTGGTAACTTCTCTGAATGCTTCCTTCCTTGTTTCCTCAGTTGAATTCCACAGTGCATAGATACAAAAAAAATTCTTCCTAATAGAGTGTTCTAGAGCACTCATTCTATCTGAGTCACAGTTGTAAGTGCCAGTCTACGGAAACATGGAGTATTCCACTTATTTTCTATGCATCACACCAAGAGTTGAATCATCAGGCCTTTTCCATTGTCATCTAGTTAGAAATTTAACTATTTGATAAAGTAAGTGTTTCACTTATCTGTTCTGCCCCAGCTTCCTTTTTCATTCATTTAGAAAACATTTATTGAACACTTCTTATGTGCTGGGCACTGTGCTAGGACTGTTAGAAAAGCTGGTAAGCCAATTTTTCTTGAAAAATCGGTTCTTGAACCAATGGTCTGGATGAGTTGTGAGGAAAGTGTTTCTTCAAATGTCAGTGTCAAGATTACCTGTTAATGGCATTTTCGTCATAATAGTAGCTCATAGTAATGTTTCTCTCCTTCATTTAGCCAATATAATATTTAAGATGAGATACGACAAAATGTAAATAGAGAGTCATGATAGCAGAGCCACAAAAATAGTTCCTTATGAAGATAGTCTTTCTGAATTCTTGGCTAGTTTTCATTTATAATGTGGTGAGCTTTAGCTGTAGTAATTTGGATTTAGTTATCACTTGATCAAGCTAGGGCGATTGTTTTTAGTTCAGCTATAGGAAATCAGAACCAACAGCTGTGCTACAGCTGAGTCTCAGCTGATTTTATCTGAGTAGAATCCACAAGGGAAAGTGGCAGCAGGCTTCCCAGCTCCAGGAGACAGATCGTCTTTGGCTGTACTAGGTCATACCTGCCAGATGCTTTTGAGGCCAGTGTAATTAGTACTTGGGGTGAAGCTTCAATAAAAAGGTGTTAAGAATATAGTGTTTGTCTAGGGGACATATAATCATTGTTTTCTTCTGTACAAAATAAATAAACTCACCATATAGAATATTTACTTATATGATTAGGCAGTATTTTCCCTAAATTACAAAAACATGTTCTTAAAGTTTGCTGTCTTGAAGTTCTCTAAACTCTTACAAGATTTTCACCTATGATGTTTAAGTTTTGCCTGAAAGTATTTTATGTGCTTGTAAGTACAATAGTGTATGTTTAAAATATGTTTAGTTGGTTTGTTGAGTTTATTCTTACTACACTTTGTATTTGTTATTTTTAACTTTTGTGAGGAGAAAAGTATTATTTGCAACTTAGATTAATCAATATTGTACCTGTAATAAAAGATACTATACTGAAAGCTCAAAGAAAAATTTTGGCATCCATAACAAAGAGTGGAAAATATCCATAACATACTAAGAATGCTACAAATCAAATAAATAAAATAACTCATAAAAAAATAGGTAAGAGTTTTGGACAAGTGGTTGATAGATTAAGAACTATAATTGGCCATAGAATAAATCCTTCATTGTGCATTCTGATGTAAAATAACTAAACAATGTTACTTTTCTTGTCTTCCATTTTTATATGAAAGTCTATTTTATTGTTAGCATATTATAATTGTACATGGGGTACATTGTGACATTTATATAAGTGCTTACAATGTATCTTTCTCCTTTATCCCCTCTCCTTCTTAGAGGAATTTGAACAGGTTTCATTGTTCTATTTGCATACATGAATACAAAATACTTTAATCTTACTCATGTTCCTTCTCTCTTTCCTTTTGCACACCTCCCTCCCACTGGTACCCTCACCTGAACAGGACCAGTTTTACCTTCCTGTCCTTCATTTATTAAAAAAAACCACTTTTGTTAGTTTATGATAATTATACTGGGGGTTTTGCTGTGACATTTCCATATATACATGTATTATATCCCAAATTGGTTCATCTCCTCCATTTTTCTCCCTCCTGCCTCTTCACCTTCTTTTGGTGACTTCAGCAGGTTTCAATGGTCCAGATTCATACTTGTATAGAAAGTACATCAACCATATTCATCCTCTTTACTTTCTTCATTTACCGTTGCCTCCCACTACTGCCCTCCCCTTAACATGACCCATTTTACATTCCTGTCCTTTATTGTTTAGGTTCAGTGGGAATTTTGCCTTGGTATTTTACATGTAATGTCCTTAAGTCAGTTTACCATTCCCTCCATTATTCTTCCTCACCCTTTCCTCCCATCTTGTTTCGTTCAACAGTTTTCAGTATATTTCTTTGTGTCTGTTTCTAAACAGGTGTGATGTATTTCATTACTACTCACTTTCTTGGGTTTTTTTTGGCAGGGGGAGGGTACTGGGGTTTGAACTCAGGGCCTGGTGCTTGATAGGCAGGTACTCTACATTTAAGCCACATCCCTATCCCTTTTGCTTTAATTATTTTTCAGATAGCGTCTGGTATTTTTTTCTGGGGCCAGCCTTAGACCATGATCCTCTGACCTATGGCCTCCAAGTAGCTGGAATTAGAGATGTGTGCCACCATAGTTAGCTTGTTTGTTGAGATAGGGTCTGGCCAACTATTTGCTTGGGCTAGCCTTGAATCATTATCCTCCCAGTCTCTGCCTCCTGAGTAACTGGGCTTATAGGTGTGAACCACCATTCCTGGCCCTGTGTGATAGGCTTTCAATCAGAGCTTTTGAGGAATACTTGTAGTATTTTGTTGTTACATATCATAGCTCCTGTGTTTTGTTTTATAACATATCAGCACAATACATTGTCACAGCAAGAACATTTGTTTTAAAATTAGAGATAAGGGCAAAATAGTTTCTGCTGGGTATTGAGGGGGGGAGCGGGAGGGGGTGGAGTGGGTGGTAAGGGAGGGGGAGGGGGCAGGGGGGAGAAATGAACCAAGCCTTGTATGCACATATGAATAATAAAAGAAAAATGAAAAAAAAAAAGAACATTTGTTTTCTTAACTAACTTTGTTATTCTCATTGTAAGTTTCTTGTTATCAAATATAGTTTAACAGTTTATCAGCTTGTGTTTCATTATTGTAGGTTTATTGTACAAGTAGAGCTATTGATATTTCCCAAGTCTTCAGTAGTTTAATTTTTATTGGACATCAAATGATTTCTCAGAGTTAATTATTATTATTTCACATTATTTTTGTAAGTTACTATTTACTGTTTATACTTAAACAGATATGGTACAGAATATTTCAAGTACTATTTCAATTAATCATGGATTCTGATCTTTGTTTAGTGAGAAAATACTGTCTTCTTTTGAAGCAGAGAATTTGAATCATGACATTATATTGAGAACATTTGCTTTTTACTAATTGTCTATAAATGTCTACTTTTTTGTTGTTCTTCCCAACTGGAAATGCTGAGTGAATGTGATTAACTGTATTACCAAGGTGCTGGTGGTATGTGCTCAGACTTAGAGCCTCAATGATTTCTGCTTGGTCTTTCGTTAGTTAGTTGTGTTTGTTCCTGGTTCTGTGTCCTATTAAATTAGACTTTGCTTTATATAAAGAAAAGTCTGTGAACTCACAGGCAAAAAAGTCTGGAATTTCTTCCTTGGGGGAATCTCAAGTGCAGTCATGAGCAAATATTAAGGTTCAAAGTAGGCAATATGAGCACATTATTTATATCATTTCATGTTTGCAAAATGTTTTATAGTCATATTATTAATTTACATAAGTCCCCTGGAAAGTAACAATGTTACTACATTTGTTTTATATGCAAGACAGGCAAATTAAGTGGCAAAAAGGAAGAGAAATTAAGATATTGATTCTAAGGTTTGGACCTATATCCTAAACCACACCACTTTCATTTGGGAAATAAATAAAATGTTTCTCCTTTGTTATAGTATTGGGAATGGTGCCGGTTTGGATAATTGCTTATGTATGTTTATATAGTTTTAGATATTATTTTATTTTTGGCTTTGTGGCTCAAAGGCCTTCCAATACAAATTCCAGTGAATGAATATCATCTGATCATAATATTCATTAACTGATAGATAAGATCCTGAGTTATAAATTTTCTAAAATATTTTGCAAATGTCATAACCCACAGATGGGTGAATATCCAGTAGCTGCTCACTGTTGGTCTAGATAGAATTCTATCTATAATAGTCAGACCCACAGGGTATGAACCTTGGAGAGCTGGTGTGGTGCTCATACACTGCCTGTAGGCCACTTTTTCTCTGTGACTGTGTTTTTCTTGGTACTTTCCTTTTCTATCCATAGAAAAGCAAATTTCTATTAAGGAGTAACAAATGTTCTCAAAATCCCAAAAAGGTAAAATGAGAAGATATTTCATAACAGAAATATAACTCATTTTTATGTTAGAAAACAGAGGGAGACATAATAAATTATTACCTTCAATTAATTTTCTTTCATTTATTGAGTGCCCAGAAACTGCTTTAACACCCTGAGGTGTGACCATAAGGTAATGAGGAGTGAATTTCAAAAATAAACGTACCATAGGTATGCTGTTTAAATGAGCACTATTCTTCAACACAGTCACTCTTTACACTAATCCAATGATGTTGTCATTGCAAAATGTATTTTTAGAACTCGTCCTTCTGAATGCCTTTAGAAGCCATTTATGAACTGTAAAAAGAAAACAGTCTTACACTGACAAAGTCACACCATATATTTTAAATCAATCCTTCCCTTGAAGAGAAAAGTATTGCCCGGATAGATAGCTAACCTTTTCTCCATCCTTTCTTCTGCATTAATTTGTTTCGTTTTTCAAAATTGGGCCTGTAATTTAAAATATAAAACAATTTTCTATTTATGAGGATATTTATTCAACTTAAAAATAACTTGAACCTACAAAAATAGTAGTTTCCATATATCCTTCACCAGGCTTCCCCTAATGTTAACATCTAGCATACCATGGTACAGTTACCAAGATCAGGAAATTAACATTAATAAAATGCTATTTGGAAATCTATACACATTGTTCAAATTTCTCCAGTTTTCTCCACTAATATCCTTTTTCTACTTCAGAATCCAATCAAAGTTTCCACATTGCACTTAATTGGCATGACTCCTTAGTCTCTTCTAACCTGTGACAGTTCTCAATGAAGACATTTAAAATAAAGTACCCTCTCATACCACCTTGCCCTCAAAAAAGAAAAAAAATAGAGACACTGAATGTAATTCCACCATTATTTCTGACCATATACATCACTGTTTTGTCAAGTCTTTCTTTCATTTATTTGATTTGCTATGAACCTATCGTGTGTCAAATTTGTGCTACACTTGAAAGGATAGTAAAAGTTACCCGAACACAAAGGAGCCATTTTTCTTCTCAGTAGCTCTCACGTGGAGAGTAGAGCAATTGCAAGCAAGAAAAGGCTTTATTAAAAGTAGTTCTTGAGGGATGTTGCATGATCAAACACTAGTTTGCTACTAGCTGCTGAACAGCAATCCCAAATTTTAGTGTCTTACAGAGATCAACATTGACCTGTGCTCACACACAGTCAAATGAGGATGGTCTTGTTTACGGGCGTCCTGCAACATCTCTTCTCCCCATGATCACTAGGGATTTAGTGCCCTCTGATCTTGTGGCCTTCTTCTGGCCTTCTTGTGCTGGGTCTGCACATTTAGCTCCTGGACATGAGCATGGGTTAGCAGGTTGTTTTATGACCAAGCCTGGAAGTAGCATTTTAACTTAAACCCACCTTCTATTTTGTAGAACCTTTTCTTGGGTTAAAGAAATCTGCCTATATTGTTAATTTTTTGGGTGTTTATCATTAATATTTATTGATTTTAACTGAATGCTTTTCTGATGTATTTTCAAGATGATTATATACTTCTCCTTTAATCTGTTAATTTTATTTCTTATTATTCAAATAATTTTGTGTCTGTATTAAACCCAACTTGGTCATGACTTTATTTGGCTTTTATTTGCTGATATTTTATTTGTAATTTTTGCATCTTATATTCATTAGTGAAGTTGGCCCATATTTACCTTTATTCTACTGTCTTTGTTGGGTTTTGGTATAAAATTGTACAAGTTCCATTAAATAAGTTGGGATTATTTCTTCTTTTAAACTTTTTTGGAACAGTTTTATAAAATTGAAAGGATTTGTTTCTTAAATATTTTGATGAATGTATCTACAAAATTATTTAGGCCAGGTAGTTCAATGTGTATATGAAGATATTTAAACACTATTCAACTTCTTTAATGGTTTTAGGACATTTATATTTTCCATTTTGAGTTAATTCTGCTGCTTTAAATTTTTCTTGAAATTTATTCATTTCATTTGTTTTCAAATTTGTTAGCATAAAATTATTTATGATATATTCTTATTATCTTTTTAATCTGTACTGCATTTATTGTTATTTCCTTTAAAAAAACTTAAATTCTTTTGTGGGTTGGAACTTCAGTTAAAGAACTTCAATTCTCCATTAGAATTAATTCAAACTCTTCTCTAGTTATTTTGAAATGTCTAATTAATTGTTGTAGCATATAGTTATTTAAATTTGAGGTGATATATTGAAAAGCTAATTACTCTGATTTGATCATTATATTTTATGTATTGAATTACAACCTATAGCCCATAAATATGTACAAATATTACAAGTCAATCAAAACATAAAAATAAGCTGGGGGTATGACTCAAGGGATAGGTGTCTGCCTAGCAAATAGGAGGTCCTGAGTTCAAAACCCTAGTAACATACAACTACCTATTCCTTTTACCAGGTGTAGTGGTACACACCTGTAATTCCAGATACTTGGGAAGCACAGATGGTGAGGATACCAGTTTGAGACCCATCCTGGCCAAAAGTTAGTAAGACCATTTCAACCAATAAACTGGGAGTGGTGGTGGACATCTGTAGTCCCAGCCACATGGGAAGCCAGTCCTGGGGAAAAAACATGAGACCCTATCTGAAAAATAACTAAAGCAAAATAAGGGCTGGAGACATGGCTCAAGCTTAGCAAGTGTGAGGCCTTGAGTTCAAATCCTAGAACCACCATCACAAAAAAAAAGTAAAATAGATATCCATATAGTTTAAAACTCCTAAATTTAAAAGCTATACTTTCTCTCATTTTTACCAGAGATTTGTCAATTTTATTATCCTCTTCAAGAATCAATTTCTGGCCCAGCATGGTGGTTGGTACACACTATAATACCAACTACAAAGGAGTCCATAGGTAGGAAGATCATGGTCCAAGGCCAGTCCTGGGCAAAAACACAAGATCTTTTAAATCTATGGTCATACAAGTGGTTTAAATTTCCAACCCTAAACCATATTTGCCAGGCCTTCGTTAGACATTCTCATGAGGGCAGAGATCTTTGTTATCTAGCATATAGAATGATGCCTGACACAGAACAGGTTTTTGTTGAATGAAGAATGAATTGACTCCCACTTTTTCCTGATCTACATATAGCCATCACTGAGAAAGGTAGATCTCCTGCTTCACGGTGGAGTATTTTTTTCTACTTACTAAGGATGTCACCCTTTGAGAGTCTCAGTTTACAGTAGGGGCTTTCATTTCACCTCTTATTTTGTTTGGGTGCCTGTTTTGTCCCCTATCCCCTAACTCTGATTGTGTTGTGTCTCTGAGAAGCCAGTTTTAGTTCACCACTATTAGCAGGCACTCTAGGGGAGAATCCTCCTAAGTTCTTCTCTTCTGAAATACATTATTTTTTCTGTTGTTACTGGCCTACAGTTATTTCTCTTGTTTTATCTCTAGCTGAACCATGCTTTAAAAAAGATGTATTTTAACCAGAAGTTTTAGATATAGTGTAGTTTTCTATCACATTGCTAAAAGTAGAATTCTTCATTCTTTTTTTTTTTTTTTCAGTGGTGCTGGGGTTTAAACACAGGACTTCACACTTGCTAAGCAGGTGCTTAACTGCTTTAGTCATGCTTCCAGCCATTTTTTCTCTCATTATTTTGGTGACAGAGTCTTGCTTTTGCCCAAGGTGAACCACTGTCCTCCTATTTTGTGCTTCCTGCAGTAGTTGGGGTATGTACCACCACACATAGCTTCTTTCTGTTGGAATGAAGTCTCACAAACTTTTTCCTGGGCTGACCTGGAACTGAAATCCTCCCGAGCTCAGCTTCCCAAGTAGCTAGGATTAGAGGTTTGAGCTATCCAGTGCCTAGCTTCATAACATTTCTTTACAAGAGGCATAATGTAGAAATTAAAGTGAACGAGTGGCTTATAGGAAAGTAGTGACTCAGAGTTCACGACATGATCTCTTTTGTGTGTGTGTGTGTGTGTGTGTGTGTGTGTGTGTGTGTGTGTGTGTTTGCCCTTGATCTAAAGTCCACATATGAGGGAGAACATACGATTTTTGGTCTTCTGGGCCTGGCTAACCTCACATAGGATGATGTTCTCCAGTTCCATCCATTTACTTGTGAATGATAGGATTTCATTCTTCACACTTTAACGAACCCTTATTGACTCAATGGCCAAGTCTCAGTCCAATGCCCCATGCACTTGCTTATCTCTTCTTTGTCTAAAACCACTCACACACAAAGGCGTAGATGAAAATCTACCTGCTTCAGGAAGACTTTCCTAGGCTTATGGCTCTAATACATATTTACTTTTCTTTGTAGTCTCAGCATTGTGCTTATTTTTATTTATTTATTTTCTTTTATTCATATATGCATACGTTTGGGTCATTTCTCCCCCCTTCCCCCCCGCCCCCTCCCTCACCCCCTCGCCCCCTTACTACCAGGCAGAAACTATTTTGCCTTTATGTCTAATTTTGTTGAAGAGAGAGTATAAGCAATAATAGGAAAGACCAAGGGTTTTTGCTAGTTGAGATGAGAATAGCTATACAGGGAGTTTACTCACATTGCTTTCCTGTACATATGTGTTACATTCTAAATAAATTCTTCTTGAATTAACCTTTTCTCTAGTTCCTGGTCCACTCCTCCTATTGGTCTCTGTCGCTTTAAAGTTTCTGCATTAGTTTATCTGCATTGAGGGCAACAAATGCTATCTAGTTTTTTGGGTGTTTTACCTATCCTTATACCTCCCAAGTATGCTCTTGTTTTATCATGTGATCAAAGTCCAGTCCCCTTGTTATGTTTGCCCTTGATCTAATGTCTGCATATGAGGGAGAACATACCATTTCTGATCTTTTGGGCCAGGCTAAACTCACTCAGAATGATGTTCTCCAATTCCATCCATTTACCAGTGAATGATAACAGTTCATTCTTCTTCATGGCTGCATAAAATTCCGTTGTGTATGAATACCACATTTTCTTGATCCATTCGTCCGTAGTGGTGCATCTTGGCTATTGTGAATAGTGCTGCAATAAACATGGGTATTCAGGTGCCTCTGGAGTAACCTGTGTCACATTCTTTTGGGTATATCCCCAAGAGTGGTATTGTTGGATCATATGGTAGCTCAAAGTTTAGCTTTTTAAGTAGCCTCCAAGTTTATTTCCAGAGTGGTTGTACTAGTCTACATTCCCACCAACAGTGTAAGAGGGTTCCTTTTTCCCCACGTCCTCGCCAACACCTGTTGTTAGTGGTGTTGCTAATGATGGCTATTCTAACAGGGGTGAGGTGGAATCTTAGTGTGGTTTTAATTTGCGTTTCCTTTATGGCTAGAGATGGTGAGCATTTATTCATGTGTTTTTTGGCCATTTGAATTTCTTCTTTTGAGAAAGTTCTGTTTAGTTCACTCGCCCAATACTTTATGGGTTCATTAATTTTGGGAGAGTTTAGTTTTTTGAGTTCCCTATATATTCTGGTTATCAGTCCTTTGTCTGATGTGTAGCTGGCAAATATGTTCCCTTACTCTGTGGGTAGTCTCTTCAGTTTAGAGACCATTTCTTTTGTTGAGCAGAAGCTTTTTAGTTTAATGAAGTCCCATTTATCTATGCTATCTGTTAGTTGCTGTGCTGCTGGGGTTCCATTGAGAAAGTCTTTGCCTATACCTATTGGTTCCAAAGTATTTCCTACTATTTCCTGTACCAACTTTAGAGTTTGTGGTCTGATATTAAGATCCTTGATCCATTTTGAGTTAATATTGGTATAGAGTGATAAACATGGATCTAGTTTCAGTTTTTTGCAGACTTCTAAACAGTTTTCCCAGTAGTTTTTGTTGAAGAGGCTGTCTTTTCTCCATCTTATATTTTTAGCACCTTTGTCAAAGATTAGTAGGTTGTGTGGCTTCATATCCGGGTTCCTCTATTCTGTTCCACTGGTTTTCATGTCTGTTTTTCTGCCAGTATCATGCTGTTTTTATTATTATTGCTTTGTAATATAGTTTGAAGTCGGTATTGTGATACCTCCAGCATTGTTCTTTTTACTGAATATTTTCTTGGCTATTCATGGCCTCTTGTGTTTCCATATAAATTTAATGGTAGATTTTTCAATCTCTTTAATGAATGTCATTGGGATTTTGATGGTAATTGCATTAAACATGTAGTTGACTGTTGGGATTATAGATGTTTTTACTATGTTGATTCTACCAATCCATGAGCATGGGAGATCTCTCCACTTTGTATAGTCTTCATCAGTCTCTTTCTTCAGAAGTATATAGCTTTCCTTGTAGAGGTCGTTCACATCCTTTGTTAAGCTTACACCTAGGTATTTGATTTTTTTGAGAGTATTGTAAATGGTATTGTTTTCATATATTCTTTCTCAGTTTGTTCATTATTAGTGTATAGAAATCCTAATGATTTTTCTACGTTGGATTTTCTATCCTGCTACCTTGGTATAGCTGTTGATGGTTTCTAGGAGCTTTTGAGTAAAATTTTTTGGGTCTTTAAGGCATAGGATCATATCATCTGCAAATAGGGATATTTTGATTGTTTCTTTACCTATTTGTATTCCTTTTATTCCTTCTTCTTGCCTAATTGCTCTGGCTAGGAATTCCAGTACTATGTTGAATAGGAGTGGAGATAGTGGGCATCCTTGTCTCATTCCTGATTTTAGAGGGAATGGTTTCAGTTTTTCTCCGTTAAGTATAAGGCTGGCTGTGGGTTTGTCATATATAACTTTTATAATGTTGAGGTACTTTCCTTCTATTCCTAGTTTTCTTAGAGCTTTTATCATGAAATGGTGTTGGATCTTATCAAGGGCTTTTTCTGCATCTATTGAGATGATCAAGTGGTTTTTGTCTTTGCTTCTGTTAATGTCGTTTATTACATTTATTGATTTTCATATTTTGAACTACTCCTGCATTCCTGGGATGAAGCTGACTTGGTCGTGGTGAATAATCTTTTTGATGTGTTGTTGAATTCGGTTTGCCATTATTTTATTGAGGATTTTTGCATCAATGTTCATTAAGGAGATTGGCCTATAGTTCTCCTTTTTGGAGGTGTCTCTGCCTGGTTTTAGGATAAGTGTAATACTGGCTTCATAGAATGTGTTGGGCAGTTTTCCTTCCCTTATATTTCATGGAACAGTTTAAGGAGGGTTGGTATCAGTTCTTCTTCTTCTTTTTTTTTTTTTTATTATTCATATGTGCATACAAGGCTTGGGTCATTTCTCCCCCCTGCCCCCACCCCCTCCCTTACCACCCACTCTGCCCCCTCCCTTTCCCCCCCACCCCCTCAATACCCAGCAGAAACTATTTTGCCCTTATTTCTGATTTTGTTGTAGAGAGAGTATAAGCCATAATAGGAAGGAACAAGGGTTTTTGCTGGTTGAGATAGGATAGCTATACAGGGAGTTGACTCACATTAATTTCCTGTGTGTGCGTGTTACAAAGGTCTGATAGAATTCAGGAGAGTATCCATCAGGTCCTGGACTTTTCTTTTTGGGGAGACTCTTGATTGCTGCTTCAATTTCATTTTGTGTTATAGATCTATTCAGGTGGTTAATTTCCTCTTGGTTCAGTTTTGGATGATCGTAAGTATCTAGAAATCTATCCATTTCTTCAAGATTTTCAAATTTATTGGAATATAGATTCTTAAAGTAGTCTCTGATGATTTCCTGGACTTCCATGGTATTTGTTGTTATCTCTCCTTTTGCATTCCTGATTTTACTGATTTGAGTTTATTGTCTCTTCATTTTAGTCAGGTTTGCCAGCGGTCTATTGATCTTGTTTATTTTTTCAAAGAACCAACTTTTTGTTTCATTAATTCTTTCTGTGTTTTTTTTTTTTTGTTTCTATTTCATTGATCTCTTATTTTTATTATTTCTCTCCTAATTGTTTTGGGATTTTGTGTTCTTGTTTTTCCAGGAGTTTGAGATGTATTATCAGGTCATTGATTTGAAATCTTTCAGTCTTTTTGATATATGCACTCATGGCTATAAACTTTCCTCTCAGGACTGCCTTTGCTGTGTCCCATAGGTTCCGGTAGGTTGTGTTTTCATTTTCATTAACTTCCAGGAACCTTTTAATTTCCCCTTTTATTTCATCAATGACCCATTGTTCATTAAGCAATGAGTTACTAAGTTTCCAGCTATTTGCATGTTTTTTGTGTTTATTTTTGTTGTTGAGTTCTAGTTTTATTGCATTGTGATCAGATAGAATGCATGGTATAATTTCTATTTTCTTATATTTACTGAGGCTTGCTTTGTGCCCTATGATATGCTCTATTTTGGAGAAGGTTCCATGAGCTGCTGAGAAGAATGTATATTGTATAGAAGTTGGATGAAATATTCTGTAGACATCCACTAGGTCCATTTGATCTATGGTGTGTTTTAGATCTAGGAATTTTTTATTGATTTTTTGTTTGGATGACCTATCTATTGATGATAGTGGGGTGTTAAAGTCTCCCACGACCACTGTGTTGGAGTTAATATATGCTTTTAGGTCCTTCAGGGTATATTTGATGAAATTGGGTGAGTTGACATATAGGTTGATAATTGTTATTTCCTTTTGGTCTATTTCCCCTTTTATTAGTAGAGCATGTCCTTTATCTCGTTTGATTAATGTAGGTTTGAAGTCTACTTTGTCATAGATAAGTATTGCTACTCCTTTCTGTTTTCAGGGGCCACTGGCTTGGTAAATGTTCTTCCAGTGTTTCATCCTGAGCCTATGCTTATTTCTATCAGTGAGATGGGTGTCGTGTAAGTAACAAATTGTTGGGTCTTCCTTTTTAATCCAGTTCGTCAAACATGCCTTTTGATGGGGGAATTAAGTCCATTAACATTAAGTGTTAGTACTGATAGGTATGTGGTGATTCCTGTCATTTAGTTTTCGTAGTTGTTTGAAGGTTTGATTGTGTGTACCTAAGTTGAGGTTACTCTCTACTTTCTTCCTTTTTCTTTTCTTGTAGTTTGGTGCTGCCTGTCCTTTCATGGTTATGTTGGGTTTCACGTCCTGTGTGCAGAATCCCTTGAAGAATCTTTTGTAGTGGTGGCTTTGTGGTCACATATTGTTTTAGTTTCTGCTTATCATGGAAGACTTTTATTGCTCCATCTATTTTGAATGATAGCTTTGCTGGGTAGAGTATCCTGCGGTTGAAGTTATTTTCATTCAGTGCCCGGAAGAGCTCATCCATGCTCTTCTGCTTTTAATGTTTCTGTTGAGAAGTCTGCTGTAATTTTGATGGGTTTACCTTTATATGTTATTTGTTTTTTCTCTCTTACAGCCTTCAATATTCTTTCTCTCGTTTCTGAACTTGTTGTTTTAATGATGATATGTCGTGGGGAGGTTTTATTTTGATCTGGTCTGTTTGGTGTTCTGGAGGCCGCTTGTATCTGTATGGGAATATCTTTCTCTAGATTTGGGAAATTTTCTGTTATTATTTTGTTGAATATATTACGCATTCTCTTCGCTTGCACCTCTTCTCCTTCTTCGATGCCCATGATTCTCAAGTTTGGTCTTTTGATGGAGTCAGTGAGTTCTTTCATTTCCTTTTCACAGGTCTTGAATTGTTTAATTAATAGTTCTTTAGTTTTTCCTTTAATTACCATTTCATCTTCGAGTACTGAGATTCTGTCTTCTGTTTGTTCTGTTCTGCTGGATTGACCTTCTGTTTTGTTTTGCAATTCTGTTTCGTTCTTTCTTCTGAGGTTTTCCATATCGTGGGTCGTTTCCTTTTAAATGTTGTCTATTTTTGTCCTGAGTTCGTTTATCTCTTTATTAATCGTGTTCTCTGTTTCACTTTGGTGTTTATACTGTGCTTCTGTGGTTTCCTTTATTTCTTCTTTTGCTTTTTCAAATTCTCTATTTTTGTTGTCTTGGAATTTCTTGAGTGTCTCCTGTACATTTTGATTGACCCTATCCAGTATCATCTCTATAAAATTCTCATTGAGTACCTGTAGTATTTCTTCTTGTAGATTATTCTTGTGGGCTTCATGGGGTTCGTTGGCATAGTTTATCTTCATTTTGTTGGAGTCTGGATCTGAGTATCTTTTCTTCATTTCCCTCTGGTTCCTGTACTAATTTTTCCTGTGGGGAAACTGGTTTTCTTGTTTTTTCTGTTTTCCCATCATTTCCCTTCATATTGTTATTGTCCCTGTACTGTGTTTAATTAAGTATTTTCTGGCTTGTAATTATAGCACTAGTGATATTTAGAATGGAAGGTGAGAGTGGATGGAAAGCAAGGAAGTTAAAGGAAAAGGAGAAAACAAATAAGTAGGAAAAAAAGCAAAAGAAACAAACAAAAAAAGTTTCAAAGATATAATTAAGGAAAGACAGTGTACTAATCAACTGTAAGCTGGAAAGACATTACAGAGACAGAGAGAGGACTGAAAATAAAAAAATAAAAAGAATAAAGATAAAAAGTAAGTAAATGAAAGAAAAAAATATAAAAAATAAATAAATAAAATATAAATAAAAAAATAATCTCTAAGTTCAACTGCAGTGAAGTTTCAGTCTTAATAATTTTGGTGTTAGTCCCTCAGCCTCCAATCCTGGAGATGGTGCCTCAGATGTTGTTCTTAGTTGTCTCATCAAACGGAAAAATAAAATAGAACAAAACCACACGAAACAAAACAATGACAACAACAAAAAAAACCCACAAAGTGTCCCAAGTTCAAATGCAATACAGTTTCAGTAAGTTTTCAGCATGTAGGTGTAGTGTGGTTTTTTTCTCATCAAAGGTAGGGAGAGAGGAAAAAAAAGAGTCTGGAGACAGTTCTGTGAATGGTATCTGCGGCTGTGGCTTGCCTGCCCGCTGCTGTCAGCCTGCTGTTGCTGGAGGATTTATTCATGCAGATCTCTGGGGTGAGTGTGGCAGTCACCTGGCCCCGCAGGCTTTGTTTACTCAGAGTTCTCCTGTGTGTGAGCCACTGCTACAAGCTTTCCCCTTTCCAAACACACTGGGGGAGGTGACACTACACCCGCTTTCTCAGGCCTGCATGTTTATTTACAGTTCATGTGGGAAGTGGGTCTCGCCCCTGTCCTGTGGAGTTTTCCTCCATCGGCAACTCTCACAAGCTTTCCTGCTTCTGGTTGCTGGGCATGTGCTGCCACTCCCACCCTCTCTGACCTGGCTTGTTTATTTACAGTTCTGGGTAGGATTCCCCTCTCCCTCTCTTCAGCACTCAGTGCCCCCCACCCTCTTTCCTACGTGTCTTTTTTGTTCTTATTGCTTATTACTCAAGTTCTCTTTTTTTGCCTGGGTGGGGGTCAGTCTGTCCAGGGGGCTATGCTGATCTGGCCCAGGGTTGTCTGTGAGAGTACCGTGTACCACTTAGCTCACCTTGTCCGCGTCTTCCCAAGCCGTTTGGGCGCGGGCGTCTGGCGGCATGTGAGCCCTCCTGGTTTCTCTGTTTAACGTGAAGTGGAGATGCTCTGGGCAGGCTGGAGGTGTGGATGGGTCAAAGTTTTGCCTCTTCTCGTTGGCCTTGCCTGCAATGTGTGTCTCCAGCGTCCCTTCAAGATTTTACTTTAGGAGGCACGCTTTCTGCTTCCTCCCTCTAGCCGCCATCTTGGAATCCTCACCTAAACACCTTATAAAAAATAAATTCTAAGAAAGAAGAACATTGAGGTGGAAATAGTCCATTTTTTATAAATAGTATTAATCTAGAATAATTCCAATACTACGGTTGTGTTATACATAGTTAAATAGAAAACACCAGACATCCAAATATAAAGGTGGGATGGGCACAAGATAAATATATGGAAATTTCACATATTACAATGTTGTCATTGTATATCATAAAGGAAATTGTGCAGTGTTCAATAAGTTCAATCACTGCACAAAAAGAATAAAGTTGAATCCTTACCTTAAGCCTTATCACAAAATAAATGCCTGGATGAAACAATGTTTAAATATAAAAAGTAAAATCAGGTATGTTTTAAAAGAAAATGCCAGAGATCATTTAAGATAATCCCTCCATGAGAAAGGCTTTTCTAAGTATAATACAAAATTTACAAACCCCGAATGAATGGATAATTGAATATTTAAAAATCAAGATTTATGTGTAATTTAAAATTCCATTATATGAAAACGCAGATGACAAATGAAAATCTGCAGAAGATATTTCACATATATTGCACATATTCCAAACCATGGGATATTTTCTTTACTGAGTAAGGAATATCTTCTAATAAGGAAGAAAACAGTGACCTACAATCTGAATGAAAAGTTGATAATGGATAATGATAAATCACAAAAAAAATAAATACAAATGGCTTTTGAATGTTTTTTAAAAAATGCCGCCTTTACTCATAGAGGTAAAAATTAGGTGAAGTAATATTTATCTATTGGATTAGTGAAGATAAAGAAGTTTGGTCAACAGTGGGTTGTCAAGTGTCTGAGTAAGCAGTGCCATATGTTTGGTGGAATAATAAGTTGATAAAATTTGTGGATAATATTAAAATTTTAAATGCATGTGTCCTTTGGCTACATAATTCTATTTTAAGGAACTTTCCTACATTTGAACTCTCATTTGAGAAAAAACTTACATAAGAAGAGATAATTGCATTATTATTTGTAATAGAGGATTTAAAAAGTCAGTTATGTATCAGTATGTCTAATATGCTATCATTTGTGTTATACACACATGTACTCACACACACACTCACACACACACACACACACACACACACACACAGCTTATTTTTATTATTAGATTGTTTCCAGGGAGGGAATTGGTGTCTGGGAAACAGGGAAAGGAGAGATCCTTTTTTTCATTTTATGTTCTTTTCCATACTATATCATGTTCAGGCTTTGCCTGTTCTGTTAAAATAAAATTAGCTATATAAATGTAAGGAATTTTGTCTTTTTAAAAGGGAGATGATATTAATTAATGGTGACAGTTGAAAAGTCTTATGCAAAGATCTTTGTACACAGGAAACTGCATGGAATTTCATTTATGCATTTTGGAGAAAAAGCCTGGTTAACCCTGTTTCTGGAAGTTCTAAATAGTGATGCATTAGTTCCCCAGGCTCTGTGATTAGTGGTCCCCAGGTCAGAGACCTGTGATGTGCTCTTTAAATTATTTGGCAAATAGATTTTTGGGGGAAAGGTGGAACTTTTCCTCTTATTTTTAAAGGAAGAAAATTAATTTTGTAGCAGTGGCACATTTGTGTAATAAGCATCTGTGAAGATTAGAGACTTCATTTTAGAAATAGCTTTAATGGAAGAAGGAAATGGTAACTCATAATCCCATCTAACTGTGTGGGTTCAGCTGTATTTTTCCATTCCTGCAACGCATTGGCTGGGTGACTCTGAGTAAGCAGTTCATTCCATCTTACCTCAAGCCTTTATATTCCTAATGGAGGAACAATAGTGTTGGCACCTTTCTTATTCATAGTAGCAGATTAATGAGACTGAGGGTGACTTCCAGTTTGTAGCTGGACAAATAAGACTTTTATGCAAAAGGTGGTATGATTTTGCACTTAGATATTTCATGTGACTGACAGCTCTATTATCTGAGGCCATACAAGTATTTTTTCCTAAGGTAAAAAAATGAATTAGCTCCTTGATGTTGCTGAATTTGCAAGTTGTTTTTGTTAATCTTGAATGATGAAAAGACCTCACAAGTTAATAATAGAATAAAAAGATTTTCTTTTATTTTAGTGAAGAGGTAAAGGTACAGGGTGAAAGATCTTATACAACTTTCCCAAATTCTCATAACAAACAAGTGAAAACGCTAAATTTTCCCACATAATGTCATACTGGGATGAGAAATGGATCTTTATTTAAAGTATTACATCAGTGAGTCATGTGCTTTATGGAGCACTCACTCCAGCAAGAACATTATTGAACCCTATACTAGACACATGACCGAATTGTTTGAAAATTGGACAGGACTGCAGCATTCATTTGCACAGCATTCAAACAAAATTCTGAGTGAAGCAATAGAGTTGTAGAATTTAAGGGGGTGAGCAATTGATTGTCTTGTGTTTACTTCTTTTTTAAATTCTTTTATTTTCTTTAGTCCATGTTCTTCTCAGATTCCAGAAACCAGTCATTGTTGCTATATGACTGGGCTCTGCTGGCTCACCAAGGGGCAGTGGCAGAACTTGTTTCCATGAGAGCTGGAAGAAAAGATGCAATGGAAAAAGCACAGACAGCAGTTTGTAAGTAGCTGGCTGTGTAATTCTCAGTGCCCTATGTGCCTCTGAATGTGAACTTAATCTGATAGCTCTTAGAACCAGGGCTTTATGAATATAAATTACTGTACTTGCAAACTGAGTTTTAATATTTGTGAGCAGTGGCAGAGCACTTGGCTAACATGTCCGCATCCAGGATTGTAGGAATAATCTATGCAATTAACTTTGGGCAGTTTGGTTGCCAGGAAGAATGGATATTCCTGGTAAAAGAAAAATGTACCTCACTTTCAGAGCAATTGTAACCATTTAGGTACTTAAAAGAGGTTTTCTTTAAAGACAAATCCTTTTTTGGATGATCAGTAAATTAATCATAAATATCATATAATCTGTCCTGAAATGTGATGGTAAGGTTCTTCTGAGAACTCCACAGCTGGGCATGATGGTGCATGTCTGTAGTCCCAGCACTCAGCAGGCTGAGGCAGGAGGATTGCTTAAGCCCAGGAGTTCATTGACCAACGTGGTTAACATAGCTAGGCGTCTGTCTCTAAAAAGATAAAAAAATAAATAAAACCTTGCTTAAAAAAATGGACTCCACTTTCCTGAAAGCCTATTCTTATGGAGTTATTTAGAAGAGTAATAAATACAACAAGGCACAAAGGGTCTCATAGGTCACATGAAAACAGTCTATAAAGGAGTTATTAAAATACCTAAGAAGTCAAAGCAAGACATCCCTTATTTGATCTTCCCAGTCATTCAGGTGTTTTCCCATGGGTTCTCTGGTGCTAGATACAGTAATTGTAAAGAATGGAGGTCAAATTATATATATATATAATTATATATACAATATATATATAATATATATATTATACATATATATACACATATATATATATATATATATATATATATATATGTTTTGTAGCCATACAGTTTCTTTGTGCTGATAATGGTTTTTCCCACCATAACAACTACAAAAAGTCATTCTTTTATCAGTTTTTAGATATCCACATTCATACTTAGCACTTTCTTATTTTATGTGGCCTTATTTCCTATCACTTTCATTGCCTTTTTTCTGTTGTTGTGAATGCTTTTTTTTCTGGGGGAGCTACTTAGCTCTTGTATATGCTTCTACCCCCCAAAAATCTGTTTCTTGGCAATTGTAAAATTATTTACTATCTTTGTGGGTTGTTCTAAATTTAAGTCTTAGAGTCCTAAATCATAGCCAGCAAAGATTAGAAGTCACAGTCACAAGTGTTCTACTTCTTTGAACAATTTATAAAACTATGCAAATGAAAATGGGTTTATGTTGTGATGCCTCAGTTAGTGTGGAATTGCTGGGCCAAAGCAGAGGCTGTGCAGTAACTCTCTTGATGGCAGAGTTGCTTTTTACTCTCTTAAACCCTAAACTGTAGCATCTGGTACCCAGGAGTGAGCAGCTTGTTTTCCAATCAAAATATGTTCTCCTGCAATTTGACCTTTTTTTTTCAAATTAAGTACACTTTCCAACATATATGCTTAAAGACCCTAGAGTATTTGAGCCATTTCCTAGTCTACTTTCCCAGACATAAAAGATACCACGTGTGAAATATGTGGAATTAGAATGTCAAGGTGTTTGGGTGGATTCTTTCCACAGAAAATATATTTGCTTATTACAGCTTCTCTGTGAAGACTTTAAAGTTACTCAGGGAAAGTTCTCTGCAGAAGTGAAATAATTTATGTCTGCTGTATAAATAGAATCTTCCAGAGTATAAGCCGATGAGCCATTTCAGCTTCCACCTCTTTTATGAAGCCTTCTTCAATTCCCTTGTTAAAAGAAAGTAGTCATCCTCTGCTCTGCTTTTCTAAAGCACTTGGACCTTTTATAAAAATGCTTATCTCATATCATAATCTGCCTTGAATTACATTGTTTATCTCTCTCCCCATCCACTATTTAAATCAAAGATTTTGCCTTACTCATTTTTTTATTCGCCCAACTACTATGCCTAGTTTATCGAATGTGGCCTATCCCCAAATGACCTGGTTTCTTCCTCTGAGCAGATCTGCTCACTCCCTCCTCTCCGCTAGGATTATATGCTGTTAAAAGTACCATTCATATACCACTCCAATGATTTGTTTCTATAGCTGTTCCTTCTATAAGAGTGTAAATTCCATGGGAATAGGAATATGCCCTCCATCTATATTTCCCAAAAGCCTAGAATAGTGCTGGAACACAGAGTAATCATTAAATTTCAATTGAATGGATGTTGAATTTTATTCAGTAGGTGGTAACCTTGAGTAAATGAATCAGAAAGGGGCTCATTTTATAGTTAGGTGTACTGTAGAATAATAATAAGGCATAGATAACAATCACATTTTTATAGTACATGTACATGTTATAATGCTTTTTATTTCTAGAGAACCACACAAGTATTCTGCTTTCATTATGTTCATATCTTGATGACAGGAAGAATATGCTTGCTTACTAATTTACTTTAAAATCTAAATACATCATCTCTCAAAAAGTTAAATAGTGGTTGTTATATCTGTTTTCTCAGATCTATTAGCAGATAGGCTCGAATTTTTGAGTTTTCATTGTGTCTAAGTATGGAATTGCCTACTAATTAGTCTGTGTCCCCGTGGGGATGCAAGTGCCTGTGTGCAGCCTCCATGCCTCTTATGCTCAGGTACCTACCATAGGGTCCAGAGAGTGAGGGAGATGATCAACAAATACCTTTTGAGTTAAGTTAAATTGGATCTATGATGCAATTAAAAAATTCTATAAAAATTCTTTGTGTTAACTTAAAAGAGAAAGTTCTTTTTAACTGGCTGGGAAGAATCACTGGAACCAAATGGCTTTTAAGAGAGATTTTGAAACCTTTTGAAGATAGCGGTATTTAGAAGCTAGAATATGGGTCTGGTGTTGGTTTCCCCAGGTTCTTCCTTGAAGAGATGAAACTTCATTCCTCCCTATCTCTTTGAATCTCTTAGAATCTGAAATAGACCTTCAGAAAAGGTACCATGAGGAGGAATAAATTAGATCACAAGAGTTAAGTTTCTCAGTAACCAGATTTTCTGATCAAATCTGACAGAGGTACAGGTTTCATTATTAAGGGGACCCTACTCTGTATTTCTGTTCTCCCGTGAAACGATCTTGGTAACAAACACATGGCTCTTAACAGGTAATTCCCTTATTCAACATGGCATTAAAGTCTCAAGCTAGTTTTGGTAACTCTTTAAACAATTAACATGCAGTTCACCATTGAAATTAATTTTTCTTTACTTCCAAAGGTAACAGGTTGTTAGAGATCGAAAGGTCCTTTCCTCTTTGTGATATATAAACTAAGTCACTTTTGGTGTCATTTACTACTTTATCTCCTTTGTCCTTAAAAGCCCTGGACTACCTCTGGAAAATGCATGATTAAATGAGAAAATTACAGAAAGATCTAACTGCAGCACATCCTAGATATTTACACCCCCGCCCTGGGGTTTGGAAACAGGGCCTGCTAGGCAAGCTCTCTACCATTTGATCATTCCCCACCACCAGCCATTTTTGCTTTGATTTTTATTTTTTAAGTAGTATCTCATGTTTCCTCCCCCATATGCCCAGGGCCAGCTTTAGGTTGTAGTTCTCTTACCTATATTTCCGCATAGCTGGGACCATAGGTGTGCACCAACCACCATGCCTGTTTTGTTGGAGTCTCATAAACATTTTACCTGGACTGTCCTTAAAACAGTGATCCTCTGGCTCTCCACCTGCTGAGTATCTGGGATCAAAGGTATATGCCACCATGCTTAACTGAGATCATCCATTTTGAGATTATCATTTTGCAGATGATGAAACTGAGGCTCTGGGATATTATCTGACTTATTTAAGATTATCATCCAGTCCATGATAGGGCCTAAACTGGAACCTAGTTCTCTTGACTGCTTGTGCAAGATTCTGCTATGCCTTACGTGATTTCTCTCTCTCTCTCTCCCTCCCCCCTCCTCCCTCCCTCTCCTTCCCTTTTCTTCTCCCCTCTCCCTCTCTCCTCTCCCCTCTCCCCCTTTCCCCCCTCTTCTCCCTCTCCCCTCTTTCCCTCTTCCTCTTCCCTGTCCCCCTCTCCCCTCTCCTGCCCTCTCTCCTCTTCTCTCTCTCTCTCTTTTTCTCTTTCTTCTCCCTCCCTCCCAGTACTGGGGTTTTAACTCAGGGCCTTGTGCTTGCTAGGCAAGGATCCATGCTCCTAGCCCTTATAGGATTTCTTTATGTGATGAGAAAGGATGCTTGCTTCTAGGAAAATGATGACTACTGAATGTGTCAGAATTCTGTGAGTTGAGACTTTGGGGTGACAACATAGAGCTAAAAGTTAAAGACTTAAATATATCACATTATTCTTTAAGTAAAGAGCCAGACACGGTAGAACCTATATACTACAAGGGAATAGGTTAGATGCCTCTCATTCAGTGAAGGAAATGAGGATTTTCCGTCAAGAGTTCAATCAGAAATCAAAAAATGCTAGTGGATATTTATACAATTATCTTAGAGTATGATCCCAAAATAAAAGAGTTAACTGAAAACCCAAATAGCAGGTATTAACATACTCAAAGAAAGAGCTTATCAGATGTTGGTTTGCTGTAGAAGCACCAGGTCCAATCACCAGGTAGTTTGCCTGTGCTTACTTAAGCATTATGTTCTTCAGTGGTTCTCAAACTTCAGTGTGCTTCAGAATTAGCAGGGAGGATTGTTAGCATATATATCTACAGGCCCTGCCACCAGATTGTTTGACTCAAGAATTTGCCAAACAAATTTAACAAGTTCCTATGCGAGACTGATGCTAGTTAGGGAAGTGAAATTTGAGATTAGGAGTATGGCTTTTAAAAAATCATTGGACATTTTGTTTGAATTTCTGAGCACTTTTCCATTTTAATTTTAATATGACTTTAATCCAAGCTATTCTGTAGAATGAGAAGTTTGAAGAACAAGTATGGTTGTAAACCAATGGGCTTTGGTCTATAGGTGTGTCAGGTTTTTATTGCTGTGTAAACCACAAATTTAGCATGTTAAAACAACACTTTTTATTTACTCATAGTTCTGCAGGTCAGAAATCTGGGACAGCATGGCTAAATTCTTTATTCAGACTGAAATTAAGGTTTGGCTTGTAATACTCTATAATCTGAAGCTCATGGTCCCCTTCCAAAGCATCCCTCTACTGGCAGAACTCATTCCCGCGCAGCTGTAAAACTGTAGTCTCTCATTTCCCTGCTGTCAACTGGGGACTACTGTCAGCTCCTTAAGGTTGCCCTCAAGTCCATAGATGATACCTTTCAGGGGAGATAATATACTACTCTGGCTGACTCAAGTGTCCATGATTTATGTAGCAGTTGAATTTCTCTCAGGAGACTAATAAATTGGTGTTATGGTTATATTCATCAGCCTCTGTGAAAGTATTTAGAGTGAGTCCCCTCCTGCTGTGTTTACATGATTGGATTTTGAGACTGATTAGCTGAGATTCAGATCCTGGATAAACTCACCAAGACAAAAAACAATGTTGGGGACTAGTCTGGACAGCCAGTCTATCTTCCTAGGCATCATCTCTCTGTTGCTTTACAACCATACTTATTCTTTATGTTTCTTATAAATATTCTTATAGAATGTCTTGGATTAAAGCAATGATCAAAATTAAAATGAAAAAGTGCTCAGAAACTTAAACAAAATTTCTAGTGATTTTTTTTAAGCTAGTCCCCCTAAACTCTTTTTGTGTGAGAATTGGTTTTTTTACTGAAGCCTCGAGATCTTTGAGCAATATAAAATTTTTGAACTGAAGCAAGATCTTGAAAATTAAATTTTAAAAAGTGAAACACTGGCAACTTCCCTTCCTATCAGAATTCCTGCAAACATCAGAGAGTACAGAGCAGTTGCAAAATGGTGACAATAATCAATTAAGGTTCCATGAACTTCTGGTTTTTAACATCTGGTTTATATGCTTGATATGTGTGCGTGTGTGTGGTGTGTGTGTGTGTGTGTGTTAATTCTACTTGCCTAATTTTGTTGGTTTATCCATTAGGAAAAAAATCTTCCTTGTTCGGATATTAGTAGATCAGAGGTTCTTTTATGTCTATTTACTTAGTTGATTCCTATATTAACTTAGACATCCAAATTTAGAATTCTTAAATTCCATGGAGAAAACTGATAAACAAAATTATTTTTAGTTCAGCTCATTGTTAGAGTAGGCACATTGTCAGAGAATAAAAATATCTGCTTGAGTTAATTCTTAAAGTCATTGACAATATCAGAACAAGAAACCTTTATAGATTTAACTAAGACTAACAGGCAAAAATGTTACTTAAGTTTTAAAAAGTTTAACTATATCATATAAGGTAGAGAAGACTAGATTTTATAGAAATTAATATGGAGACTTAAAATTTTAATGGACTATAAACTCAAAATCTTCTGTAAGTGCAATATGCTTGTAACATGGACTTTGATGCTAGATAACAGAAGCGCATGTCCAGATCAAAGATAGACTCATTCTTCGTACCACCTTTTGTTTGACTGCCATGTTTTCAGAGTAATTTTGATAAATGAGCTTATTTAGGAGGAAATCAATAAGATTATAGATGGGAAATGAAGTCACATGAAATACATTGCAACAAACTAAGATTACTTAGCCTAAAAAAAGAAACTGACTTTGGAATATATTGCTGGGTGCTGTTGGCTCATGTCTGTATTCCTAGCTACTTGGAAGGCAGAGATCAGGAGAATTCCGGTTCAAGGCCATTCTGGGGAAATAGTTTTTGAGACAATATCTCGAAAACACCCACAAGAAAGGGCTGGCAGAGTGCTCAAGTGGTAGAGCGCCTGCCTAGTAAGCATGAGGCCCTGAGTTCAAACCCCACTAGTGCCAAAAAATTTTTTTATTTGGATATGTTTGAGGTAGGATTCTTTGCCCTTGATAAGGGTGTGCATGTGTGTGTGTGTCTCCCACTGAGGATGTATGTGGAATGTCCAGTGAGTTTTACTATATTTTGAATGAGGATGAGTGTTCTTACAATTACAGCTGTTTACAGGCTGTATTGTGCAGTTATGAACTTCGCATTTATGCTGGGGTATTCTTTTGGGTGCATGTGGCAGAAACTTGACTTTAGCTTGGTAAAAAGAGAAACTTATTAGAAAGTTACTAGGACTATCTCATGAGAACATAGAAAGCACTGAGCTGCCAGACTATGGGAAGAGCAGACATTCCACTGGGCCTGGGAAACAACTACAGCCAGAGACTCAACTGCAACTGGCTCTATTTCTTTTTCTTTCATCTCTGCTTTTCTCTGAGTATTAATTTCATTTTCTGTCACTGCTGTCTCACTTTCATATACATCATGTGGAACACAGTTGCCAAGAGCACCTGAGTTTCACATCTTACAGTCCTGCAGAGAAGCTGTCTATCACATCTAGTGAGAAAAATCTTGAGAAAAGACTGGTCCCACTGAGCCTGGTGACCAACTCTAGACAAATAAACTAAAGCCAAAGTTCAAGGATATTCAGTTTAGTTTTAGTGCCTTCTCTGGACCAATCTATGGCCTGGGGAAATATTGACTCTTGGTTACCACAAATGAGAAAAGCAGTTCACAATACAAGCTTTTTCTGGAAGGAACTGTGATGAACAAGTAAAACAAAGTAAGTGTCTGTTACCTTATTATTATATATTTTCAAAAGTTGGATCACTGCATGACATTTTAGAAAACTTTTTTATGTTGGTGGGAATTTGAACTGGAAGATCCCGAAGTTCTTTCCAACTCAGAGATGCTATGGTTCTACCTGGTTTCAAGAGGAGGCAGTCATATATTGGTTTTGATGTGTATCTGGAATTTTCTTTTTCTGCATATTTCAACTCAAGGATTACTTTAAGAATTACTTGGGGAACTAAGGAATATTTACTCAACTACTTTTTAATTGAAGGAGGGAGGAAAATATGCAAAAATGAATATTCAATGGAGAAGTCATAATACTTCTTTAAAAATGGAACCTAGAGAGTAAAGGTCACATAGATTACCCTCAAAGGGTTAGAACATTTAAGTCTGAATGCCTTGTTTTAAAATGACTTTTTAAAAAGTTTTTATTTTGAAGCAAGCATAGACTGAGCAAGGTATAAAGAAAAGTACAAGAGATCACTTGCATCCTTCACCGAGCCTCCCTCAGTGTTTCTGTCTTATAGGATTCTCCTATATCAAAACCAGGAAACTGACATTAGAATGGCCCACAGAAATCACTTGTTTACCAGTTAAATAGGCACTCATGTGTGTGTGTGTGTGTGTGTGTGTGTGTGTATGTATTTTTTTTTCACTTTAATAACAAATATACCTTTGTAAAACTGCCACCATCATCAACATAGTTAACTGGAACATCACTAAAAGGGTTTCATGTGCTATCCCTTTGTAGCCATGCCTATCCTGTCACTCATTCTCTAACCCCTGGCAGCCACCTATCTGTTCCTTACCTACCTTTTAGCTCAGGGGCTTGAGTTCAAACTACGACTTGAGTCATGCCCCAGCCCCTTTTACTTTATTTTTCAGATAAGGTCTTGTACTTTTTGCCTGGGCAGACCTTGGACTGCCATATTCCTACCTCTACCTCCAAATAGCTGAGATTGCAGGCATGTACCACTACACCTGACTTGTTTTTTCTGTTTGGTCTAACTCTGCTCACCTACCCTGGTGGCCTCTAGCCATTATCCCCCACTCTGCCTCCCTCATACCATGCACCATCACACTTAGCTCTCATTGTGATTTTTAACTGGCTAATGATATTGAACATTTTTATGTGTTTACTTACCATCTGTATAACCTCTTGGGTAAAATGTCTATATATCATTTGCTACTAATTGGCTTTTTTTTTTCTCCTTTTTTTGGCAGTACTGGGGATTGAATTCAGGGTTTTGTGCTTGCTAAGTATACACTCCACCCCCAACCCTTTTTGGTTGAGGATATTTTTCAGATAGGGTCTTTTTGAGTGGGGATGGCTTCAGACAGCAGTCCTTTTAACTACAGTGTCTTGTGTAACTGGGATTACAGACATGCCACCATAACACCTGGCTTGTTTTGTTGAGATGGCATCTTGCTGACTTTGCCCAGTCTGATTTCAAACCATAATCTTGTTGTCTCTGATTCCTGAGTAGCTGGGATTATAAGCACAAAACACCATACATAGCTAGTTGGATTTTTTAAATTTTGAGATTTGAGCGTTCTCTTTTTATATTCTAGATACAAGTCTTTTGTTGGGTATGTGGTTAACAAATGTTTTCTCCCAGTCTATAAATTATCCTTTCATCCTCCTTTTTATTTATTTATTTTTTGTTGGTATAGGGGTTTTGAACTCAGGGACTTCTTTTCATTCTCTTAATACTGTCTTTCACACAGCACAAGTTTTAAGTTTTATCTTATTTCAGTTTTTGAGACAGACAGGGTCTTGCTATGTAGTCCAGGCTGGTTTCAAACTCAGTCCTCCTGCCTCAGTTTCCCAAGTGCTGGGATTATGGGCATCACCATGCCCAGCAAGTTTTAAGTTTTGATAAAGAGAACTTGATTTAAGTGATTAGAAATTTATCATATTTATGATTGAGCTAAAAAAATTACCTGCTCCACCTTCTATCTCAGCTCAGATATGTTGCCGACACAAGTGTGGTTGGTTAAGTTGAACAAAATCATTCAGCACACAATGTTCAAGTGCAGTGGAATGCCTGTGTGTGTAACTGTGTTCAAACACCTGCTTTTCTTTTTAGTGGTGTTTTAATTGAGAGCTAGGAAATCCATCTCTGTTAAGGAAGCAATTTCATTTTGAGTTTCAGCAAAATTTCATTATAGACTCAAAAGAGAGCATGTGATTCTACCTGTATGACTGACTTACATAAATACATACCTCATATTAAACAGATATTGCCTGGTTTATACACATTTAACTTTTAGGCTCTCCTTTAGGTGATCCATTTGTTTGTTCGAGAAATACTGTACATGTAGTAATGTGTAAGGGTTGTGCTGGGTTCCAGGTTATGGTGGGGAACAGGATAGACACGGGTGCTGCCCTCATGTAGTTTACAGTTTACTTATTTCTTATTGTTACATAGGCTTGTGTTGTCTGTCAGTGTTTCATTTATTTAGTTGAATATCTTTATTTTCCAATTCCTATCACAGCATCTTCCTTGCTCTGTGGAAATGCAGCATGTCCAAATCTTAGTGAATGATTTTAATGCTTTGGGAGTGGCTGCATTCCAATAAAACCTTTTGCAAGCAATAGAAATGTTTTATATCTGCCTTGCCCCATACAGTAAATCATTAGCCAGACCTGGTAGTTATTGAGCACATGAAAAATGGCTGCTACATTGAGGAACTGAACTTTTAACTTAATTTAAATTTACATAATCATACATGGCTAATGGCTACCATATTGACCTACATAGGACTTGATCAACCATCTGGGGCAGAATAGTGTTGAGTAGTCAACTATTATGTTCATTACAGATTTAAATAAGGTAGTGAATAGATGATGCATTTGTCTTTTGATTTCATTCTAATTACTGACCCACCTGGGAGACTCTTTTAGAAATAAGAAACAAACCAAATAAGTAAAACCAAACCAATGGACATACTTATAGGGGCTAACAGTGGCAGCATCACGTAGCTGTGGTAAGGTGGAAGATTATGATATAACAGCATGTGCTAGCATAGGTATGGTTTAATAATGGAGGTTTGATTGGGATTTAATTGGCTAGGGACCTTGCTGATGAGTGAATCGGCTAATCTCTCTTAGGAAGCTGGTTTGTTTTATAGTATTATATGGAGGAAGTGACATCTTCAAAGTTGGCCTGCCTTGGAAGTCATACAGCTAGGGAAATACCTGGGTGGAATTTTGGGAGGATCCATTCATCTAATAAATGCTTACAAATCATGTACTATAAGCCAGGTACTAGTTTAGGTATTAAAAAACAGTAAAAAGACAAAGTACTGCTACGGAAATTAGAGTGATTACAAACAAATGGATAATACAATTCCAAATTGTGATAAGTGTTAAGAAAATTAAATAAGGTCATGGGATATAGTAAATGAAGTAAACTTTAGCAAATGCCCAGATCCGTGACGTTCTTTCAAAAGCTTCAGTGAGTTAAGTTTTTCCTCTGATAAGAAGGCATTTAGTTTATAGCCTTATTTAGTTTCACAGCAAAAATAAACACACAAATAAATAAATAGGCTCTGTTTGAATTTTCTACTTGCCAGAAGAAAGAAAAGTTACATGGGTTCATGTGAAGGCAGTATTTCTCTGCCATTTAAAAACTAAAGATGTTATGGTGAGTCTTGCATGGCTCAACAATAGAGCAAAGTTTATTTCTAGCTTGATCATGTTCCTCTATATGTTTTGCCTTATCTGGAGAACTTTGGCTACCTAAAGTAGACTTTTGGCCTCCAGCTGTCTCAATCATAAAATGGAATTTTAGCATAATTATTACAAATCATATGGGTTCCAGAAATATCTGCCATTTATCAAAATAATTATCAAATTTTTTATAAAAAGGTGTGGGCCAAAGGAAACATTTAGCATTTTTCATCAAAATTAGGCAACCCATTTAACCTCTTTGGGTTTTAGGTTTTTTTCCAATGTTTAAGTAGCTTTAGTATTGTCAAGAATGTTAGGAAACAGATTCTCTGAGTGATAGTGGAAATAGAAATTAGTATAACCTTTCTGGAAGCCAATTGCCAGCATAATTGCAAGTTCTTTAAAATGTGGATGGAATTGGAGAACATCATTCTGAGTGAGGTTAGCCTGGCTCAAAAGACCAAAAATCGTATGTTCTCCCTCATATGTGGACATTAGATCAAGGGCAAACACAACAAGGGGATTGGACTATGAGCACATGATAAAAGCGAGAGCACACAAGGGAGGGGTGAGGATAGGTAAGACACCTAAAAAACTAGCTAGCATTTGTTGCCCTTAACGCAGAGAAACTAAAGCAGATACCCTAAAGCAACTGAGGCCAATAGGAAAAGGGGACCAGGAACTAGAGAAAAGGTTAGATCAAAAAGAATTAACCTAGAAGGTAACACCCACACACAGGAAATCAATGTGAGTCAATGCCCTGTATAGCTATCCTTATCTCAACCAGCAAAACCCCTTGTTCCTTCCTATTATTGCTTATACTCTCTCTACAACAAAATTAGAGATAAGGGCAAAATAGTTTCTGCTGGGTATTGAGGGGGGGAGCGGGAGGGGGTGGAGTGGGTGGTAAGGGAGGGGGTGGGGGCAGGGGGGAGAAATGAACCAAGCCTTGTATGCACATATGAATAATAAAAGAAAAATGAAAAAAAAAAATAAAAAATAAAATAAAAAAAAAAAAATGTGCATATATCTTTGATCCTAGGAATAAAATTGAGCAAATATTTGAAAGTACATATTTATGATGTTCATCATATTGTATATAATGAAAATGGATAGTAAATAACTTATGTTCCACAATAGGAATTTGGTTCAATTGTACATTCCATATAGCTATTAAAGATAGTGATGGTATTAATATTAATAGAATTGGAAAGAAGTTCTTCTATGTACTTGCATTTGTGGTAAGCTGTATCTCTTCTCTTTGGGCTTTTATAATCAGGGGTGGTAATTGTAATCACTTTTAAAAAACCTAGTATTAATAGCATATTATTATGCTATTACATTATTATGTAGCACTACAGTGTCCTAGGCAGTATTTCTTAGCTATGTTCATATATTATGTTGTTGAACTTTCATACTAACCTTGCTGAGAAGGAAAATTTGAAGTCTTATCTTGCAGGTGAAGAAATCCAGGCTCAGAGGTATAAAGCAAGACTTTAAATTCAAGTATTGCAGAGATAGCATTTATGCCCAGCCATTTGTCTCCAGAGCCTAAATTCTGATACCATAGGGTAGAATATAAGCCTCTCTGTAAACTACCTTTATATTCTAAATGGGCTAGTCATCACGGATCTGTGGTGGAAACTCCTTCACATCCTTTCCTATAACTGTACCCTTGTTTGATAGTACTTTCCCCCACATATTTATCAGTGGAAGAGGTGGGCTACTCTTTAAACAGATACAGAGGTCAGCAAACTGTGCCATGTGACCCAAAGCCAACCTGCCAGTAGTTTCTTTAAGTCATGTTTTGTTGCAACACAGTCATGTTTATTCATTTATATATTGTCTATGGCTGCTTTTGCACTATATGGGCAGAAATGAGTAGTTTCAACAAAAATCATATAGCACAGAACCCTAAAATTGTTTTTATCTGGTTCTTTACAGAAAAAGTTTCCTGATCCCTGTCTTAATATTAGTAATCCGGAAAGATGTGTATCCTATTACAGTGACCACTTTTCTAAACACAGTAATTAAACAACAACAGCAGCAACAGTATAAGAGTCACTGCCCTGCAGTAGGTACAGGCCATGGGAGTCTAAGTAGTTGGTGAGGGTTTTTTGAGAAGGTGAACAAGAACAGTCTATTTCATAATTTCTGAAGGCTCTGTGTATGGCTGACTAGTGTTCCCTAACTGTGCCTTTTGTGTGGCCATCGCCTGTTGGCCACATCTCTGAGATGGAATGTGTGTTCACCAGTGAAGGCTATATTAGTCATGGTGCATTTCCTGGGCCCTGGAGACATGGGCATGACGTCACTAAGGGCCAATGAGAAAGGAGCCTCTGTAATGTAGGCCTTCAATCCTTTCTGGAGGACTGTAGACTGTGTGTTCTGTTTCTAGCCCTCAGGCTGTGATTTGAGACTGTCTTCCTCATCCAGCCATATTCTCGGCACAAAAGTCTAGCTTCCAGACCTGTGAACCCAGGGCAAACTTGAAAATCTGCAAGACTGGAGGCAGATTCCCAATTAGGTTTTTTTTTCCAGGACTCGGGTTTTTATTTCCAGAGTTTTCCATTCCTAATGATGTTGTTGCTTCATGTGGTGAAGGGTGGGTGGTGAAAGATGAAGTCTGCATTAGATAAAAGACATGTGGCAGTTAAAATTTCTGGATAAGTATAGGTTGGTAGCATAACAAAATCAGAAGCATATTTTGCTATTTTGTTACATTGCTTTTGTGTGTAGTTTAACGTAATAAAACAACAGCTTTTAACAGCAAAGGCACCTAGCAAAATTAGCGTGGCTGAAAATAGGGTAATTACCAAAAGAACTTTACTGTGGGGATTAGTACCTCATTAAATGTTTTATCTTTAAGAAGAAAAGATTCCTCCCCACTACGCACCCCCATTCTCTTTTCTTGGGAGTTGAGCATCTTGGATTTGAAAACTTTCCCCTCCCCTCTCTCCATCTCAATTTATGTATTTACTTATTTATGAAAATGATTTTGGGAATAACTTTGCTAATTCTGTGTCAGAATGTCTATTCAAAGACTTGTTTTCTCCTTTAAGCAAGAAACCTTGAGTTCAAACTTGAGTCTTGCTAAAAAAAGAGAGACTTGTTTTTTAATTGACTCAATCTCTTGCTAAAAGCTATAATTATAAAATTTCCCCTTTAAAAATCATTGAAGGAAACTGAGGCTCAGAACTCAATGTGAGTTTACACTGGACAGACTTTTGTAGTTGAATTTAGTAATCAAACCCAAGAGTCGTGTTTCCACTCTTCACAGGCAATCTGTGGTTGGATGAGAATGAGTCTTTCAGTATTCTTTCATATTTGAGTCCTTTATGATGAGAAATTGGGAAAAGCAGTCACCTGTGGCTGCTATCTATCATGGAGGATTCTGCTTCTGCCATGTTTAAAAAAAAAAAAATTCCTGTAATTATACAGACTTTTTATTTAAAAGCTCACTTGAAAACGTACAAATTCATCCTTATTTCCTAAAAACATATATTTGAGAAATTTCCTCTAGAACTATGTAATATATGAGAGGGCACCTTTTTTTTTTTTTTTTAGCACTTCAGCGATTCTTCCTCAAAGAACTCTGTGCAGTTCAAAACATAAATTATCAAAATTTCAGAACCTCTCAGAGATATTCTAAATGATTTTGATTGAACCTTCTACCTTTGTCATTCATAGAAGCAGATATCATTCTTTATTGAAACCCTGAAGAGGACAGCCCCTTGTGTCTTCATAGATTTGTTCATTTTTTTAATGGCTTCAACCGTATCTTATTAACACCAGTGCTTATTTTCACAATCCTTTGATTGGGATAAAAAAGCAAGTCTGTCTAGCCTAGGCAGAACTGGAGCAAGCCCTATAAAAGGTGAATTATTGGAGGGGTAGCAGTGTGGACTCTATGAACTCTCCCACTGTCTTGCTCTTGGAATGATATTTCATTCTCCTCATTCTCATTCCCCACTTCTTCCACCTGAGCTAATATTTGCCATCTCTCCACTCAGGTGGTTCTTATGACTACTGATGAGTTAATGTTGATAACATGCTTCAAGCCTTTTGGAAGAAAAGTCTTATAGACGTGCACAATTAGCACTGGACCCAATACCATCAGCAGCTTCTTGAGTAGTTATTAGGTGCCTTCAGATTAGGTCAACCACATCCCTGATTTTGGTGAAGACACATTCTAGGAAAAGGTTTACTGCTGCCTTGAGAGGACACATCTGGTTTGAAATGTTGAAAGCCAGGTGATCCTTAAAGAACCACACAGTAATGTCTCTTCATTGCTTCTGTTTGCCACTAATTTGAGGAGCAGCAGATGCCTCCCCTCAGAAAACCCTCCCTGAGAGTTGGCATGCTATGCTGATCATCTCATAAAGCCCTAAACTTTTCCTGCAGAAGAAAATTCTTGAAAGATTTTTCCAGAATATCACAGTGAGAGGTCACGACGGATAATCAGTTAAGTTTATGAAAAGTTAAGGATGAATCATGTCACTCCTAGAGGTGTTGGCATCAATTTATTACACAAAATCAAATACTGGAGGAAGAAAAGCCTTTAGTCTCATTAAGGAATCCAGACAAAAATCCCACTTAATCCGTCTTGCTTTTCCTTTTCCTCCAGTTCAGCTGGTATGCAGGTGTAAGGCAGCTTGGCAGAAGTTTTGAACATTTGGAAAAGAGAGTCATTGCTGAAAGTCACTGACACACACTTCCCTTGGAATGCTGCTGATGTCATGGAAAATGAGGACCTTAGCAATAACCCATAACAACCAGAGCTACAGTAAACAGTAAATGTTACCTCCACCAAGGCACTGGTTTTTAAAGAGTTTTAACAGGCCAGGGCTTGCCAGTCACAACTCATAAAAATGTTCTTATAATTTTGCTCTACTCTCTAAAAGCATTGAATAACTGCTAAGGTTTCTTTGCCACTTGGGGATGCAAAGCCAAATTCATGTCAGTTTCAAGGTTCACTAATCAGACTTTATAGCCCTTCTTTTCTAGTCCTCTTCATACCTCCTTCCATACCCATGGGGTTAGGTCTGGTAGATTTAATACTTTCTCAAAGAAGTCTCTTGTCTTACTGAATTGTCTCAATTTTTGGTGATGAGGTGAATTGATGTGCTAGGTTTTGCCTAGTGTTTTATTTGTCTAGTGGTTAACCCAATCTGGTTAAACTGATAGCCTTCAATCTATAGGTTACATTACAACCAATTACAACATTATTATTTGTTTTTTGTTTGTCACTAGGCAAAGTGACATCCTATAGTTCATACTCTAAACTAGGTGTATGCCAAGAAAACAAGTAACATGTGCTGTCATGTAGAACTGTTAAGAATGGTTGCTGTCAACATAAGGCCAAAGAAAAGACACAGAAAGTAAGAGATCAGAAGGAAATTCCTCCCAGGGTTGGCAGTATTTGAGGAGAAGAGGTTGGTAGAATATTGCTGCATAAACCAGACCCAGCATGACTTCATTGAGACCTGTCACATTGTGGGAGAAAGCAGAATGCTTGAGCTGCTTTTAAATGGCATTATCAAGGTGACCGTATAACTTATCATCAAAACTGACAGTGCAGGGGCTCTATTAATACTCTGTTTTAAAAAGAAATGAATTGGAACTGTTCCAAGCAAATAAGGCATGGTCACTCTCATCATTTTTGCCAGAATTCCCCCAGACCAAGCCCTTTGAAAAGGTAGTTTTCACAGACAGCGTGGACCCACTCACACAACCTGAATTGTCTCAGTTTTAAGAAAACAAGTTCACTCGTAGAGGATTAGGTTATCTCTGTTTCATGTGATTTCCCTCAGAAGGAAAGGAAGCTTGAATTCACACTCTAATTTACCCAGTTTTGAACATTACTTATATTACTATGAACCTACAGTTCTTAAAATGTGGTCTTGGATCTACTAAGGTCACTGTGATCCTTTTCAAGGTTCTTCAAGGTCAAACTGTTTTCATCATCACAAGACATTATTTTTGCTTTTTGCATTCTCATTTTCTTACTTCTGTATACCACTGTAACATCTTAAATGCAGAACCCAGTATCAGAGTCCAGCTGTCATCTACTAAGCCAGACAAAATAGTGAAAAACAGTATTAATCTTTTCACTGAAGTTTATTTTAGAAAATACTTTTCATAATAATATGTTATTTATGATAATATTATGGCCTGATAGTGTTACTTTGAATAAATTAATTAAATGCTTTAAAAATCAAACAGTTTTATTTCTAATATGAGAAACATAGCCTTCATAAATAAAAACTCTATAGGTCTTCAATAATTTCCAAAATATTTGAAAACCGGAGTTGTAGACCTTTCTCTTTCCCTAGGAAGGTATATGCAGGAAAATTGAGGTGGTAAGTTTCCTGAAAGGGAACTTACTCAGTTATTGTTTCTGCTACAGCACTTAGCACAAGGCCTTGCACATGGTTTACACTTTGTGAATGTGGGTAGACAAATCTTATATGAGCACTCTGAAAAGTTTCTGTGTTTTTAATGTTTGTGTTACATTAACATTGTTATTTGATTTTTGTTTGTTTGTTTTAGAGGAGGAGGTTGGGGTTGGAACCCAGGGCCACTCTCATGCTAGGCACGTACTCTATCATTGAGCTACACATCCTGCCCAGAACTCTTCTCCACCACCAAAAAAAAAAAAGCATTCTTGTTTCTTGTTTAGTCTTTATCTCAAGTGTTACCTACTTCAGTTTATTTTCCTAGACCTTCCCAGGCTGGCCCTGCCATGTGTTCTCCGATTTTGTAGAAGAAAAAACATAAAAGATAATAAGAAAAACATGGCTAATTTGAGATGAAGATAGCTATACAGAGAGATTTCTTGTATTGTTTCCATGCACATGTATATTACAGCCCAAATTGGTTTGTCTCTACCAGACCTCTTCGCTTCTTGCTAGTACTCTTCCCATAGTGGCCTCTGACAATCTAAGATTACTATATTTGCTCCTATCCTGTGAGCATATCAACCACATTCAGGTTTTAGGTTTCCTTTTCTTTCCCTATCCCTCCTGTGCACATTCTCCCCTTAGTGTATGACCCATGTCCAATAACATTACTGCATTTGTGTTAGGTCTATAATCCACATATGAGGGAGAACATGCTGTTTTTGGCCTTCTGAGCCTGACTAACTTCACTTAAGATGATGTTCTCCAGTTCCATCCATTTACCTGCAAATGACAAAATTTCATTCTTCTCTGTGACTGAATAAAATTCCCTTATGTATAAATACCACATTTTCTTAATCCATTCATCAGTAGTGGGCATCTTGGCTGTTTCCATAGCTTGGCTGTTGTGAATAGAGCTGCAATAAACATGGGTGTGCAGGTGCCTCTGGAGTAACCTGTGTCACATTCTTTTGGGTATATCCCAACGAGTGGTATTGCTGAGTCATATGGCAGATCTATTTTTAGTTTTGTAAGAAGCCTCATATTGTTTTCCAAAGTGGTTATAGTAGCATATATTCCCACCAGCGGTGTATGAAGGGTTCCTTTCCCCCCCTCCCTTCCTTGCTAACATTTGTTTTTGGTGGTGTGCTTGATGGTAGCTATTCTAACAGGAGTGAGGTGGAATCTTAGTGTGGTTTTGATTTGCATTTCCTATATGGCCAGGGATAGTGAGCATTTTTTCATGTATTTTTTAGCCATTTGGATTTCTTCCTTTGAAAAAGTTCTGTTTAGTTCACTTGCCCACTTCTTTACTGGTTCATTGATTTTTGGGTAATTTAGTTTTTTGAGCTCCCTGTATATTCTGGTTATCAGTCCTTTGATAGAAATACTGTGTTTTTAATATCTGCTTAATTTAATCTAAAAGATGTCTCCAAAGCCTGAAATTAAGCAGCTTCTTTTTAAAGCAGCAGCATGACAGTATAAACTGAGGCCATAGTTTGAGTAGTAGCATTATCTTCTGACTTACTATGAGTAGCAATTACATATTATTAGTGAAAATCAAAATCTGTCTTTTATGAAGTTCTTTTTTAGTGACATGAATTCTACTTGTTTTTTTTTTCCTCTGAGTGATGTTAGTTATATATGTCAACAAGTTTGTGTTTTCTTTTTTTTTGGAAAACAGACGTTTTTTAATAGTTACATTCCAAACTTAATGTGCAAATTCTTGATCAGAGAGCAGAGAGGGAGGTCACATCACAGTTCTTATCAAATCACTCTTAAAAGGAGGTAGAGGTGGATTTTTATGTTTTCTGAGGTGGAATCCTGAAGGACTGCTGTGATTTTTCTGGACAAGTCACTGACTGACTAGGAACAGCAGAGATTGGTACTTGTCCCAACTTTGTTGCTCCTTAAATATTAGTCTGGCTTCAGCAAGTTGCCTTACTCCTTAGCTTGTATTAGTTTCCCAATCTGTAAAATGAGGCTGAGTTAGATGATCTCTAAGGTCTCTTACAGATCTTCTAATCCTATTGTTTGTTTTATACAGTGTCAGATTTCATGTTCTTAAAATCCCAAGTTGACAAATGTGATATGCAAAGAAATGATGCACAACACAATCCAGAATAACCAAAATGGATTTTGACCACACTGGTGTGCTAATCCTCAAAGAAGAAAATACAAAATGGGCCAGCAGCCGAACATGAAAATGGTGACACTGAGAAAAACATTGAAGTAGACAGTTGAAAGCTTTGTTTCCTGGCTTGCTAGACATGAGAAAGGCTGAGCCTGCCAGATCCTTCAGACCATCAAGGCCAGAACTTTGGCTAGCTCTTATTCTGAGCTCCCCACACCACACACACAAACCACACAGGAAAATTGTCTCTTTCCCCTCATAGTTGGGCCTTTTGGCTATCCTTTTACTTATGCGAAGACCTTGCCTAATCCTCTTCCTTCCAGCTGTCACTGTAATCCGGCTGTTGCTTTCTTTGGGCTTTGGGAAGCAGCTGTGATCTGGTGGGGTTGGTGGCAGGGGTGGTGTAAGAGTGTGTGAAGAAGCAATAGTCACTTTTTACCTGGTCAGTAGGCAGTCTACACAGCTCTCATTAACCTGTGCTGGCAAATGTTAGGAGTGATGGCTTCAAATTTCCTCCTCCTTCCCTCTTTGAGGAATTTTTCCCCTGTATATTCTTCAGCATTTTGTCTTTGAACATCCTGTGAAAGATTTAATTTGTCTTAGGTCCTTTTACCAAACTGTTCATCATTATCATCTTTTCTTTTTTTGTCCACACAAAACATATTTATCTCTTGAGAGAGTTTGAGATGAATAACCAAAGCCACTATACTCGCTCACAAATTTAGTAATTTGATCCCTTCTCAACTCTGAGAGTCTATCTGAACCATGAGGTCTCCCAAAGCCCAGACAGCTCTTGGCCATTTGTTGTCTATCCAGCCCCAGCTGTTGTGGTGTCCTTTCACCTCTGGCCTGTGCTGTTTTCCCACAGAGCTTGTCTGTATGCAACTCCCATTGGCTATTAGTGGTGGCAGCTGAGCAAAGAGGCACTTAATTCTCATCATTTTAGAAGACCACGGATGAATCAAGAAATCTGAGTGAAGAATTTTGGCTGAATATAAGGAGAAACCATGTGTTATGAAGATTTTAAATTGTTCCACTGTGTACAGATGACTTTGCTGGCTTGAATGTTGAAAGCAAAGCAGAACAAAAGCCCCACGCAGTCATTGTCTGTGGTTCTAAGGCATTGTCGTTTGTTGATGAGTAGAGCTTGTTTAGACACAATAGATTGCTCTTCTCTGCCACTCTTTGTAGAACCTCCAAGATCTATCAAGCCCCACATCTGACAGAGCCAGTGAATACTTCTGTTTATAAGAAGAGCTCCACATAGTCTTCAGAACCTCATGCAACAAAAAAACAAATTCAAAATATGTATATATTGAGATTCTTCTGATGTTTTCTCATGTCTGTTTTGAATTTTATTTAAATAATTAAAACATAATTGATGTCAAATTCAAAGAGCTGAGTCTACTTGATAAAATCTTTGGTGATGAGATTTTGTTTACTTTATGTGTATTGTACAAAACCTTTTAATTCATATTAGGAATGTAATACTACAAAGCCATTTTTGTCTCATTTCTGTCTACCTAGTTGGTTTGGCTATATTGTTTCTAATACACAATTAGACCCTCTCTTACTCATCCCTTCCCCCATTTTTTCCATTTTTTTTTTTACATTGTATGCAATTCATAAAATCATAGCATGGTAAAATATTAGAGCTAGAAGGGCCCTTCAGTTGTAAGCTATGAAACTCCTCATTTTGTGGATGAGAAAAAGAAAGCCAACAAAAGAACAGATTAAGCCAAGATCACACATCTGCCAGAGCCCAGGCTTATAAGCCTTATGACCCTAGTCAAGGGTTTTTCTGCTATACCACCCATGCTCAGTGTGTCAAGAATATTCCAAAGCACTAGTGATAACTTCTTCAACTGACAGGGCTATATCCTACTTGAAAGCGTGCAGGCTTTGGAGTATACAGATTTGGTCTTGAATATCTAGTTCTGCCACCTATTGGCAGAGTAAATTGGGCAAGTAGCTAATACTTTTGGGAACTTTGTTTCTTACTCTGTAATATGGGAACAGTAACAATAATATTTTAGGGTTATTGCAATATGAAATTATATAACCTACATAAAATACCTATTATACATATTCTGCTCAATAAATGATTATTATGAAAATCTGATAATTTAAATAGGTATCTTATTAGTGGGTAATCTGAACCTCTCTTTATTGAGTAGTAATTTTCTAAGAACTGTACTGATGTAGGAATGGGATGAGTTGCCTGGAAATGAATTCCTAAAATTATTTGTACTATATCTGTGATTCATGCATTTTCCTTTTCTGTATGGTTTTCATCTGTACTTAGTTGCAGTGCATCTTGTCCAAAACTTTTATACAAGCTAAACTCACCCAAAGAAGACATCTGTAGTATACTTAGGTTTAGCTTCTGCTTTTCATTTAGCTAAATATTAAGTTTGTAAGTCTAGAAATATAATCTATATAGAATTTTATGTGCACCTTTAGAAGTTTGAGATATTTAGCATTATTCTTATACTTATGAAATTTTGTGAGGAACAGTTTTGATGTAAAATTACATATACCTGTTTGGAGTATAGGTAGAAGTTATGTTCATCAAAAAGAGGACCAAAACTGTTCTGTTAAAGGAAGCAGGACTTACTTATTGAACATCACAGTATGCGGAAAAGGAATGAGTTCTGAAACAAAAGCAGAGATGGAATTAGCAAAGACCAGAAGCAAAAAAAGAAAGTTTGAAAGCTTCAGAAGAAAAGAGTCAGGGAAATTTTAGTCCAGAGCCTCTCAGATTGCCTAGATGATGTTGGCTGCCTGGAATGCACTTAAGTTTGAAGCAGAAGGGACGATTTTGAGAAACTGGACAGAATTTCTCTAATAAGGAGAGAGCTCGGGAGAAAGAGCTGTGGCTTAGATTTCAGACAGAAGTTAAGTGAAATATTCAGGTTGCTATGGCACAGGCCTTTAGTTCCAACTACTCAGGAGGCTGAGGCAGGAGGATCACTTGAGCCTAGGAGTTCAGGGTCAGGTCTGCACAAGATAGCGAGACCCTGTCTCTTAAATTTAAAAAAAAATTTTTTTTTAAATTGCACCTAGAACTAGAAAGAGGTACTATATGCCTGTCATGTAGTAGCTCCTCCTTATGGAACCCCTAATTGTCAGGGGGCTTTCAAGCCCATATAATTTGGCCCTTAACCATGTTCATTGAGTAAAAGCTGTAAATGTTCTTAGAGGATTGTAATTCAAGTTTTAGGTGAAAGTAAGGTGTAGTAGTGGAATGGATGTTTGTTGTGCCTGTTTATACCTAATATCAGATATTAGATTAAGAACCTTAGGCCAGTAGTTTCTTAAAGATAGACAGGCAAGATTTTGGAGGTATATTGGATAATCAAATGTGGCGAGGAAGTAGAAGGTCTTGTTTGACTATATTTTGGGTTCATCCAGATGGGATCAGACCAGAGGAATTTGGTAAGCATTGAGACTCACCACTTAGAACTGCACTGAAATAGTTGTGGTAGCGAAAGATTTTCCCCAGGAGTCTAATTCTACTTGAGGCAGAGCAGCTAGAGATTTCTAGCCCTTGAGAGGGAAATGCCAAAGTTGATAAATTTTAGAAAAATCAGCTGAGATCTATAAACCTCAGAGAAATAGTTTAATTGACTGGGACTTTGTGATTCTATAATTTTCAAACACAAGACATACTGTAAGTAAATGTGGCTTGGAATCCACTTTATAAAATTAGCCTTTCCTTAATCTCATGTCTTCCCATTGAGAACTAATATATGTTGAGGTTTAATAAATAAGATGACAAAACAATTAAATTTTAAGAACTTGTTTTTAGTTTCTTCTATGTTCTGCTTGGAGTTCTGACATTAACTTTTCCATGTGTTTGTTGTTGTTGTTTTGGCAGTACTGGATATTGACAGTCTTTTTGCTTTTAGTTTGTTTTTCTTTTTAGTTTAGTTTGTTTTTATATGGGCTTGAAAGCCCCCTGACAATTAGGGGTTCCATAAGGAGGAGCTACTACATGACAGAGGGGTCTTGCACTTTTGTCTGAGCATGGCTTGGATTGCAATCCTCCTACATTTACTTCCCAAGAAGCTGGTACCATTTGTGTGTGTCACTGTGCTCAGCCTTAATCTTAAAGCTTTGTTGCAAGAGCTCTTCATGATCTTCCTATTTAGTTACATCATAAGCCTTTTTATACTCTTGTAAAGTAAGTGACATTTGCTATTGCACTTCATCATTGTCAGTATTACTAACACCTGGAATCTGACATGCATTCCTGTAGCACATGATGGTTCCCAGGCAATTGACATATATAGTAGGTTTTCAATAAGGATTTTTAACTTAATGGTGAAGTAGTTCTTTATGTTTTAAACAATTGACTATTATGTTGCTATAGATTATATTGCATTTTCTAGAGTTTTGAATAGATAGAATTATACAATATAAATTCTTTTTGGCCTGACTTTAAAATTCAGCTTAATTTACTTCAAAATTTATCCATGTTTTTGCATGTATCAGTACTGTATTCCTTTTTATTTCTAAGTAATGTTACATTGCATATATATATATATATATATATATATATACACACACACACACACACACACACATCCCTTTACTTTTTATTTTGGGTTCTTTGCAGTTTATGGCTATTACAAATAAACCATTGTGAACATTTGACTATAGATTTTTGAATGGAGCGGTGCTTTCTTTTCTCTTGGGTAAATATTTAGGAGTGGAATGGCTAGATTATAGGATCGGGGTATGTTCATCTTTCTGCAAGAATGTTGCATCACACTTTATCTGGCCATATATGTGAATTATTAACCATAGCTACTGTAGACTCCAAAACCCATATAAACCCAGGGTTTTGACAGACACATTATTTGCTCAGGCTGTGGCAGAACTTTTCTCTGTCAGCTGCTTCTCTAAGGACTGAGTGCTCAGAATACAGTAGGGCTACTCTCTCTCAGTCTTAAACTATGCTCAGAAGGCTCAACTGCCAACACTGGCACTGCTCCCTAGTATTGAGAGACTGTATGTCATTGTGGATCTCTGTTGTATTAGGCAAACCACATCTCCCCAGAACCTCTTATAGAAAGGTATGCCTAAAACTTGCTTCCATCATGATTAAACAACTAGGCTTTAATAATTGGATTGTAAACAAAATTGGAACTTTCTGCCAGCTGTGGTAGTTTATACCTATAATCCTAGCACTCAGGAAGTTGAGGCAGGAGAATCACAAGTTTAAAGCCAGATTGTGATACATAGTAAGATACTGTATCTCAAAAGCAAAAACAAAAACAAAAAAATTGAAACGTTCTCACTATTTGGTTAATATACTCCATGTATTGAATATATCCCTGTGAAATTTGTTCTTATTTTCTTCCCCTTCTTTGAACATTGTGGGAAAAAATATGTTTGTATGGCAATAAACCTTGTGAATCATGAAATCATACTTTGATCACCTCTTCATTTTAAACACAGAAAGCACCTTCTCTGCTAATTCTAGCATCTGTATCAGTTCTGGATCCATTCCAATTGACTTGCTTTTCTCCTGATTATGGGTCATATTTTCCTGCCTCTTTGCATGCCTGGTTATCTTTGATTGGATGCCAGACATTGTGAATTTTACCTTTTTGGGTGTTGGATATTTGTATTCTTGTAACTCTTAAGCTTTGTTTGGGGATGCAATTAAATTACTTGGAACTAGTTTGATTCCTTGAATCTTGTGTTTAAGATTTGTTTAGGCAGGACCAGAACCATTTAGCTTAAAGTTAATTCTTCTCCACTGTCAAGGCAAGAGGCTTTTGAGTTTTCTACCCAGTGCTTCATGAGTTAGGAAGTTTTCCAGTCTGGTTGGTGGGTAATAGTCATTATTCCTGATCAATGTGAGTGCCAAGCACTCTTCTCTTTCCTCCTCTCAAGTCATTCTTTCTCTAGCCTTAAGTGTTTTCCTTAAGTGTGTATTAATCTCTACTCTGCTGAGTATTTGAGGGGGAGTCCCAAAAAGATCTGTCGGGAACTTTAGCTGCCTTCTTCTCTCCAGATCCTCAGTACCATCTTCTTCAGCTTGGGGAGTCTTACTGAACTCTTGGATTTCCTTTCCTTGCACCATAACCTGAAAATTCTCTAGAAGTACTAATTTGGGGCCATACTAGAGTTCTTTTTTGTTTCCCAAACTCACTGTCTTTCATTACCTCATGTCTGTTGTCTTAAAAACACAAAAAACAAAAAAAAAGCTGCATATGTTTTGTTTCTCTAAAAAATGTTTGGGTTGTTTTAGGTGGCAGGGTCAATTTTGTCTCTGATACTCCATCTTGGTCAGAAGTAAAAGTTCTCTAGGGATTTTCTTTTAAGTAAAATGGGGAATTTCTAATGAAAACATCATGTTTCATCATAAATTGAGAGTTAGGAAGGAGAATTAATTTCAGGATTATTATTATATATTCTTTCTCCCACACACACACTTCACAAACATTTAGTAACAAATTTCCTTGTACATATTGTCAACCACACCAAATGGGTAGATTATTGAGTTTTGAGGGAAAAACATTCACAAGCTACTAGAATGGTAAGTTTCATTGAACATGTTATGAAAAAGGAAATGAGGCAAAGGAAACTGGGTTGGCATCATATTACAATGTTATATTAATGTCTTTATAACAGTAAATAGCTCTGAGGTTTTTGCATTTGTTTTGCTTTATTATTTGGACTTTCCTAAGGAACCAAACTTTTGGTGAGAGAAAAAAGGGCAGAAAAACACACAAAAAAGCTAGAGAATGCAGGTTCTCTCTTTCTTGTTCTCATAGCCCCTGTGATGTCAAACTAATCAATAAATGTCTAAAATCCAACTAGATTGTGATAACGTAGTTACTGAAACTGCTTTATCTTTTTATAGTCAGTTTGAAAAGTAGAGAAGTTCATAAACAACTGTGCCTAGAATGCAAATGTGAATCCAGGTTTCTTGCAATTTGCAATTGTGATTTTTAGTTGACTAGGTCCTCAGAGCAGAAAGAGACACTTCTAAATTTAACTAGTATAACAAAGATTTGGCACTCACTCTGCCCAGTTTATGTGGCTAATTAGCACGTAGACTTTAAAAAGTTAATGAAACAAGGACTAGATAATATCTTGGAAGGTCTCTCTCCCCCCCCCCTCCCTCCCTCCCCCCCCCGCCCCCCCCTCCTGCCCCCTTCTGTGAAGAGGGCCTGGAGTGCTGAATTGCTGTGGAACAATTAAACAGACTTTAAAATTAAGCCCTAAGATGCTGTTTGTTCTCCAACACTGCTCTGTTGCAGCAGCACTGGTTCCAGGAAGAGAGAATGCTGTTTCTGTTTGTTTGTTTGTTTCCAGACAATTTCCTTCATCATCACATTTTTCCTGAGCCAAGCGTTTGAGGTTGGTGATGTTGACAGAGGCCCTTACAGAATGAAAGTTTATCTCCACAGAGAAAGGCCTTTGTATTTCAAGTTTTAAAATTCCAGAATATCTTGCTATTACAGTGTTCCTAGTTTTTCCATGTATTTTTGTAGGGAAGATTGATCTCCCCTTTACCTAGTTAATGGCTTTTAGGAGGAGCCCTCTTTTAAGTAAACAAATGATTTCAGCTTTCATGAAACTCCTATCAGCTTTTCTTGCCCTGTTTGGGTCTTAGTTTGGCAATTAAGTTGTATTTGCATTATGCCCAAAAGGCTTAAGAAGTTTTTTTAGTATAACCCCTATGATAATTCAAATTTGATTTTATTCTAAGTGATATTTATTCATGAACTAAGTGGGAAAGTACATCTAGCATTCATTATAGGGCAGGCATTCCATATGTTATCCTACTATAAATGACTATTTCTGAATCTATGAAAATGGACTCAGTGATTTGGTGAGATTTAGAGAACTACAAAAAAATCTAATTTTTCTTATTTGTATAACCTGTACCTATAAATGAATGCTATGTATGAGTGCTTCCTTTTCTCTGCTTTGAATTTCAACAGTTTTTCCATAAACTACTCAGTAAGAGGGTGATTAACATATTAAGCATGTTGCAGAAAAGAGATGGCAGTAAAGAAGTAATAAAATAAAAGATATGGAATTAGATAGTCTGAGAATTTAGAATTAAAAAGAATATGAGTGCTATTTTAGACATGTGTGTTATTTGATAGATGAGAAAACTGCAGTCCTGAAGCATATCACTGTGGCCCGACAGAGCTAGATAGATAGTACAGATACAAGATGAAAGTCTAGGTTGTTAATTGCCACTCTGCTGCTCTTTTTACCACAGGTTGAATATCATATCCTTTATCCAAAGTGCTTGGGATCAGAAGTGTTTTGGATTCCAGACTTTTGGGAGTTTTGGAATGTTTGCTTATATATAATGAGATATCTTGGGGCATGGGTACCCTAAACAAAATTCATTTGTGTTTCAAATATGTATTATACACATAACCTGTAAATAATTTTGTATAATACTTTTAGTGCAACTGTGTTGTGACAGTATCACATGAGGTCAGCTATGGAAGTTTTCCACTTGTGATATCCTGTAGGTCCTCAAAAAGTTTTGAATTTTGGATTCGGGGACTAGCAATGCTGAGCATGTATATTCTCATTCTGTTTTCTATCTTATTTTAGAAGCAGCAATCTCCATGAGCTCTGTATCCTAAATAAAAATGATAATAATGATAAAAACTATTATTTTTAAAGTGACTTAAAGCTCTTTGTTGGTTGGTTGGTTTGTATTTGGTTTGTTAGAAAGCCACAGGAGCCAGGTGCTAAGTAGCTGGTGGCTTATAATATTTTTAAAGTTGGAGAGAAAGTACTGGGGAAGAATCTGTTTCTTACATAGACTATTAAACTATTCATTTGAGGATTTGGGGAGATGTGGTGGTCTTAGAAGATAGCTCAAGCCACAGTTGGCTATTCTTGAGATGATAAAATGAAAAAGAACTTTTGCTCTGATGTATCCCATGAAATGAATAATAGGCAACATTCAGGGAGACTAGCTCATGGCAGGCTATTGTCACCACACCCTTCATGTTGCCTTTTTATTTTTTTATCTCCCACCTCATCCCAACATGCCTTGACTAAACTCAGTGAACAAAAACTATTGTATGAATCAGAAGAAAAATGTCTTAGTATATGAAGTTATAATGACTTGGTAAGTGCTATAAAAATTCTCTGTAACTGAGTTGGAAGTTTCATCATTCATGCCTGTGGCACTAAGGACTGGACCCAAATGGTATAATTCTTCAGTATAATGCTCAAGTAATTTTTGCATCTGCCAAGTAAATGGTTTAGAAATGGTTTATAAAATGCCAAGCTATACTTGTTCAATGCCATTGAACCACAGGTGTATTTAATTTTCTTTCTTGGCTTCATTAGGTAAGCCAAACCAACTAAAGAGTGTACTTGTATGAGTCTACAAAGTAAGTGAACTTTAAAGTCAATCAGTTAATATATTTGAATGCCTATGTATTATATAACACTTTCCTTTTAAGTGTATGACTCTCCTTAATAGAATATAACTCCATTTCATTTAGAGGAAATAATTGTTTTCATGTACAAATATTAAAATAACAAGTGGCATACTGTAGTGACAGAACACTGGGAAGTCAAAAAATATGGAGAGTCACAAAATACTGAGGAGTCAAAAAATTGCCTTTGCTGTTGATTTTTCACTTGATCTGACTTTAATAATATAATATAATATAATATAATATAATATAATATAATATAATATAATATAATATAGTGTATGAAAGTATAATAATACTTTCATTGGCCACACAGAGGTTCTGGGAGAATGAAAGATAAATTCTCCCAAAACATGTTAGTTGTGCTGCTTAGAAGAAAGATTTATTTAAACAAAATTTGATTCCATCTTTTTATCTTGTTTCTTCCATTCAGATACCACAATATCAGAAGATCCTTGAAAGGTTATTTTTCATAACTTCATGTATAGGTAAAATGATTAGTATAATTGCCAGTATTTTACAAATAATGAAACTCTAAAGCCCCCCAAAGACAAGCTTAACTTTGAGTTTACAAGGAACAGTCCTTTATGAGAATAGGAGGAAATTAGCAGAAGTACAGATGGAATAACATTGGCTATGAGATCATAATTGGACCTGGTAATGAGCGTATGGACAGTCATTTATACTATCATATGTACTTGTTTTAGAGTACAAACATGTAAGAAGTTTTTTAAAATGTTGATTAATTGATTATATAAAGGGATTTCATTGTGATACTTCTGTTCATGTATATAGTGTACTTTGATCAAATTCAACCCCTCTATTACTCTTTCTTAACTCCCTTTCTCCTCCCCCCGTTTAAAAACAATTTTAGTGGATTTCATTATGCTGTTTTCATACATATATAATGTACTTGTATCATATTCACCTCATCTCCTCTCCTCCCCTAAAAATGATGTTATATATATATATTTTAAAGAATAGTTCCTGTTTTTGTTATAAATTTCTCAGGCATGGAGAATTCTTTTCTTAGGGTTCAGTTGAAAATTTGTATGAATGGACCTGAACATAGAAATTTTCATTTTTCATGATCGGTTTTTATATTCTATTTCCAGTGCTTTCTAAACCACTTGCTACTTTCAGCAATTTTAATTTACTATGCTATTTTTTTAGAGTTAATAGATTAATAGATTACATATTTTTTCTTATTCCCATTTCAGATGCATGTTACCTCATTGTAGTTGTTAATTTTAGATTTTCATTTTCCTATTTCTAGAAATCCTTGGGAGTTATAAGCAGTCACTTATTAACCCAATTACTGTATGCTCCAATGGACTTGTGAGTGGGTGGCTATGTAAATTATTTCAGCTTTTAGAGACACAGATCAACCGTGTCATCCTATGCCCACAATAGAAAGCTGCTGCCGGCTTCCCTATTGTAGGATCTTATAATCAAATAACATTTGAATCATGTGAAAGCACTTCTGTTTTAAAAAAATCACCTTCAACCTGGGTTATTTTCACAATAGACTTGAATGGTTAAAATTTGTCATTTCATAAACTCCCAGATAACACAAATGCTGAACTGGAATTACAACATACTCATATGATTTATTTTTGGGCTTCAAAAGAAATCAATTTTATAATGAAATCATAGAACTTTAGAACTAAGAAAGATCTTAGTAATCATCTGGTATAGACCTTTCAATTTATTTAGGAAAAACTTAAGATTCAAAAAACCAGGTAATTTGTTCAGTTGTATTCCTCAGTACTGGAAGACCTGGAAATTGAACCCGAGTTCCTTACTTAGCTTTTGGTTCAGAGTTCTTAACTAGGTTGCTTGTCCAGTGCATTTGAGTCCTTAATGTTTTTTGCACTAGATAGAAATTTTACTTACAAATTAGAAATTTTACTCTATTTTGCAATGCCCATATTGAAGCCCAAGGCAAAAATGAGTCAGTCACCTGTCTTTATTTAAAATTATGATATTTTCTTTAACAAAAATTTTTGGAATCAATTTTGAGGGTTTGCATTAAATATCATTTATCCTGATTAGTGAATTTTTTGGCAGCCACTAAAAATTGGTTCCTGTAGCAGATGCCTTTTTTTTAATTTTTATTTTATTCATGTGTGCATACACAATGTTTGGGTCATTTATTCCACCTTCCCCCCCCTTGCTACCCGGCAGAAACTATTTTGCCCTTATCTCAAGTTTTGTTGAAGAGAGAGTATAAGCAATAATAGGAAGGACCAAGGGTTTTTGCTAGTTGAGATAAGGATAGCTATACAGGGAGTTGACTCACATTGATTTCCTGTACATGTATGTTACCTTCTAAGTTAATTCTTCTCAAACTAACCTTTTCTCTAGTTCCTGGTCCCCTTCTCCTATTGGCCTCAGTTGCTTTAAAGTATCTGCTTTAGTTTCTCTGCGTTGAGGGCAACAAATGCTATCTAGTTTTTTAGGTGTCTTACCTATCCTCACACCTCCCTTGTGTGTTCTCGCTTTATCATGTGCTCAAAGTCCAATCCCCTTGTTGTGTTTGCCCTTGATCTAATGTCCGCATATGAGGGGGAACATACGATTTTTGGTCTTTTGGGCTAGGCTAACCTCACTCAGAATGATGTTCTCCAATTCCATCCATTTACCTGCAAATGATAATATTTTGTTCCTCTTCATGGCTGCATAAAATTCCATTGTGTATAAATACCACATTTTCTTAATCCATTCGTCAGTGGTGGGGCATCTTGGCTGTTACCATAACTTGGCTATTGTGAATAGTGCCGCAATAAACATGGGTGTGCAGGAGTAACCTGGAGTAACCTGTGTCACATTCTTTTGGTTATATCCCCAAGAGTGGTATTGCTGGATCATATGGTAGATCAATGTTTAGCTTTTTAAGTAGCCTCCAAATTTTTTTCCAGAGTGGTTGTACTAGTTTACATTCCCACCAGCAGTGTAAGAGGGTTCCTTTTTCCCCGCATCCTCGCCAACACCTGTTGTTAGTGGTGTTGCTAATGATGGCTATTCTAACAGGGCTGAGGTGGAATCTTAGTGTGGTTTTAATTTGCATTTCCTTTATTGCTAGAGATGGTGAGCATTTATTCATGTGTTTTTTGACCATTTGAATTTCTTCTTTTGAGAAAGTTCTGTTTAGTTCACTTGCCCATTTCTTTATGGGTTCATTAATTTTGGGAGAATTTAGTTTTTTAAGTTCCCTATATATTCTGGTTATCAGTCCTTTGTCTGATGTGTAGCTGGCAAATATTTTCTCCCACTCTGTGGGTGTTCTCTTCAGTTTTGAGACCATTTCTTTTGATGAACAGAAGCTTTTTAGTTTTATGAGGTCCCATTTATCTGTGCTATCTCTTAGTTGCTGTGCTGCTGGGGTTTCGTTGAGAAAGTTCTTACCTATACCTACTAACTCCAGAGTATTTCCTACTCTTTCCTGTATCAACTTTAGAGTTTGTGGTCTGATATTAAGATCTTTGATCCATTTTGAGTTAATATTGGTATAGGGTGATATACGTGGATCTAGTTTCAGTTTTTTGCAGACTGCTAACCAGTTTTCCAGCAGTTTTTGTTGAAGAGACTGTTTTTTCTCCATTGTATATTTTTAGCACCTTTGTCAAAGACAAGTTGGTTATAGTTGTGTGGCTTCATATTCGGGGTCCTCTATTCTGTTCCACTGGTCTTCATGTCTGTTTTTGTGCCAGTACCATGCTGTTTTTATCGTTATTGCTTTGTAATATAGTTTGAAGTCGGGTATCGTGACACCTCCAGCATTGTTCTTTTGACTGAGTATTGCCTTGGCTATTCGTGGCCTCTTGTGTTTCCATATAAATTTAACGGGAGATTTTTCAATCTCTTTAATGAATGTCATTGGAATTTTGATGGGAATTGTATTTAACATGTAGATTACTTTTGGGAGTATAGACATTTTTACTATGTTGATTCTATCAATCCATGAGCATGGGCGATCTCTCCACTTTCTATAGTCTTCCTCAATCTCTTTCTTCAGAAGTTTATAGTTTTCCTTGTAGAGGTCGTTCACATCCTTTGTTAGGTTTACACCTAGGTATTTGATTTTTTTTGAGGCTATTGTAAATGGAATTGTTTTCATATATTCTTTCTCAGTTCATTCATTATTAGTGTATAGAAATGCTAATTGTTTTTCTATGTTGATTTTATATCCTGCTACCTTGCTACAGCGATTGATGGTGTCTAGGAGCTTTTGAGTAGAGTTGTTTGGGTCTTTAAGGTATAGGATCATGTCATCTGCAAATAGGGATATTTTGATAGTTTCTTTACCTATTTGTATTCTTTTTACTCCTTCTTCTTGCCTAATTGCTCTGGCTAGGAATTCCAGTACCATGTTGAATAGGAGTGGAGATAGTGGGCAGCAGATGCCTTTCTTGATTCACCCTAGTCCCAGCCTAGTGCTTTAATCTAATAATTCCATATATTCCTTATATTAGCCTTCTGGCAATAAGATAAATTCAAACTATGAAACTTTTATAATCAAACCTTTGCTGTTGACCACCTTAAAAAAAAACCACAATGATAGCAAACAAAAAACCCCAGGGATTGCAAGTACTATTCATTGGCTTGATGGTTTGTAACTTAAAATATAGTAATTTTTGGTTCTACAAAATAAAACTCTTTTAGAATGTTTAGTAGTTTATTGAAAAGAGGTCAAAACTAAGTCAGGGTTCTGTTGTTTGAATCTTTACTGTACTGTGTTTTGAGTTCTTGTGTAATTGTGTTTGTTTTGATTTCTAGAAACTGGGAATCAGAGTTTATAAGCCTATAATGTTCATTATTTTGCATGGTGTTCTCTACAACTGCATGAGATAGGTATTTTATTGGACAGGATTCCTTCTGTTCTGATAAAAACTAATTCACATTGACTTAAGTTAAAATAAAAGGGAATTCACTCACTAACATATCATGATATATCTAAAGGCTAGATCTAAACTTCAGGTATTGAGCATCATTTCATCAGGGCTTTGTCTCCCTTGGCTCTGCTTACCTAACTTGGGTTGACTTTGATATCTCTCCAGTTTTTCCCATCCAGAGGCTTCATGTTTCAACTTGACTATTAGCTGCCTGAGCAGAAAAAGAATGAATTTCTTGATTGTTCCAGCAAAAGCCTCAGGATTGAGTGTAATTGGCCCAGCATCAGTCACATGACCATTCCTTTAACCAGACATTAAGGCCTGGAGGATGCATTTATTACTTTGGTTTAATCTGGCTCATTGTTTTCAACCCTTGAACAGGGTCTAGACTGAGAGTGGAAGAGACCTGTTTCCTAGAGACAGAGGATGCCTTAACCCCTTCCTCCATAAAGGGATTTTGGAAAAAGAGAAATGTCTACAAGAATGTTATTTCCCTTTCATTTATGAGGATGTAGAGGCTTAATTAAGTTAATTTTCACAAAGCTACACAGCTAATGAGTGATAGTTTTAATTTTGCTTTAAATCTGCCTGCATCTAAAGCCATTTATACCCTTAGAATACTATTCTTCTCCTAAATGTGAAATTGTGATAGTTGCCATTCCCTTATAACAGGAATTTGTGAAAGTGGGTGATTTTGCCCCCACAGGAAATTTGGCAATGTCTGGAAATATTTTTGGTTGTCACAAATATGTAGATGAGCGGCCTGCTACTGATTAGATGCCAGGGATGTTTGCTAATTAATGTCTTACAGTGCACAGGACAACTCATCAAAATAAAAAATTACCTAGTCCAAAATGTCAATAGTGCTAATGATAAGAAACCATGCTTTGTAGGTTCCATTTCTAGGCTATAGCTATTTAACATAAATTTTGAAAGAAAGAAGCAATAGTAAGTAAGATTGAAAGAATTAAACAGGTAGGTACAATTAAGTAACTTCATGATTCAGAGAAACTTTCATTTTTATAGCAACCAACTTTAGGACATTAAACGGGTAAATTAAAATAAAACATAAATTTCTTTTTAAAGAATATGCAATTTTAGTTAACTTCTTAGGCATAGTTTTCATTCTAAAATAAGCTGTATAAAATTTTTTCAGAAAAATACAAATCTAGGAATATTTTTAATTGAACACTGAACGTTTTTGAAACAGATATACAATTTTATCTTGGAAACTTTTGAACATTTCAAATAGAAGATTCTCTACCAGGGAAAATGAATATTTAAAAAACTTGGATGATAACAGGACATTTAATATACTAGACAATGTAAGGAATTTTCTTTCTGTCATCAATTGCTTTGGGAAGTCTACATGATTAAGGGACTGCTTTAGCTAAAGCCAGCCTTTTAAGCAAGTGCATTGTTAAAGAATAATGAAAGCAGAAGTGTGCATTTAATGCAATACAGCTATTAGTTACTGGGTTTGACACTTTAGAGAAATCAACCTTGTTGGGCATGAGAATGGTCTGAACTGTCTACCTCCTTGAGACTGCAAATGGTTCTTAATTGTGCAAATCTATCTGAATGAGTCCTAGGAAAACTGTGCTTCTGAAGTCAAACCAGTAATAGTCCAGTAGAGTAGTTGAGTGATCAGAGTGGTACTACAAGTGGCATTCACATAAGAAATCTTTCACAATCCAGTAAGCCAAATTTATGGTTGGAGTTCAATTTGAGGCCCATCATTTGCTAGTTTTATACAGATAACTTCTCAGTGTTATATTCTAAATCCTTATGGTTGTCCATGCATAGAATTAAAAATGTCTTTCTCTCTTGGTTTCTTTTCAACCTTATTGTACCTTATCCAGATCAACGTTCCTTGATGTTTCACATGGCTGATTCTCCTTCCACGTCTCCTAATCACTTCATAGTCCTCTTGGTTTGGCCTTACTTTTTCTCTGACCACACAGCTTAATCCTGGGCATACTCACTGCTTTTCCGTTTTCTTCTATTTTTCTTTGGCCTCTCTTCCCTTCCTTGTACTACATTTCCTTCTTGTCTGTTATTCCTACCTCCTTTTTTTCTCAAGTCATATTTACGTGGTTCTACATCCTTAGACTTCCCCTTTTCTTAGTTCATGTCTGCACCCACTAAGATAACTGAAGTTCACCCACCTAGTTGTAAAGCATGTGTATATAGACAGGCCATGTATTCATTTAAATAGAATCCAGTTTGCAGTTTCCTTAGAAATAAGGCAAATGCTAATCTTCAAATTACCCATAGTTTTAATACAAATTCCTTTGTTACATTAGGAGGAATAATACTTATCTACCAAAAAAAAAATCAGAAAATATCTGAATAAATGTTATGGTATGCAATGTCATAATTTATTGTTAATGTCCTACTGTTTTCCTTGGGAATAAATGTTCTTGAAGATTTGGGATTTCTTATCTATTTACAGACATTGTCCTGGCACTGTCAGAAGTTTACTCTTCCTTACAGCTTTGTGATGTGGCTTTTATAGAGCGTAGAGAGACAAGTGAATTGTTTAGAATTTCACAGCAAGCTAATTGCAGAGCTCTGGAGTTTCCTGTCTTTTAACTCCTCTGGCATAAATAAAAACAATTTGTTTTGCATTGCTTCTTTGTGTGAGTGCCTTAGAGCATTTCCTTTCCTTTAATAAAATTTTGAAAAACTGTTAGCTGGTAAAGTAATTGTTAGTATAGAAAAGAAACAAACTAGGTCCAGTGTACCTGAATTTATTACTGCCTTTTCAACAGACTGATAATGAGGGCTGTTGCTTCTATGCTCTTTTTTTTGAATTGCAAAAACTATGTTCTTTCAGTCTACATTGAAGTTACTTGAAGTATTAAAAAAAGCAAAAGTAAACAAAAACAAAGCAATAACTCTTGAAGTACAAATTACTATTGATTAACTTAAGCTGACTCTTGTTTGTTTGAGCAACTCCCATGGTTTGATAGGACAGGTGATCCTCCTGGTAAGTTGGTGAGCATCAGGAGGAACCAACCATGTCTTAGTAATTTTATTTTAGATTTCCAAAAAATGTTTTTCTGTTGGCTTGAAATGGGGAAGCAGTTTCTGGAACTGCTTTTGGTGTTGCCAGGAGTGGGTTTGGGAATAAAGAGTGCATTCCGATAGTATGTTAGGGGGAGGTTAGCTGTTCAGGAAATATAACCCTTACCAAAGGTAATGGCTCCCACTAGCATATTCAATAACAAGTACCAGATGTAGGTAGTTAATTATTCTCAGATCTGATAAGTACCTGCCAGCCAAGGCTAATTTTATTTTCAGTAAACAGTGGCCAAAGGTCCTCGCTGTTCATTTGATAGGATAGGGCCTGTTTGTACTTATCTATTAATAAACCCACAACACTCCTTTTCGTTTTCCTTTCCCAGGGTCAGATAAAACCTTTCAGACACTCAACATATTTGTCTTAGTAAATCAGACAAAGTAAACAAATCTGATAGATTAACTTGGTAAACAGAAAGTGGTTAAGTGTTACGTTTGGAGTTTTACTCAATGCTATATAAATAACATTAATCGCATGGGTATTTTCAGTAACCTTTATGGATTAAGACAGAGTTGTTTCTTTCAACTACCAGGAATATCTCTCTTAAGTACTTTCAGATGTCTTTCTGTTTGAAGATTTGAAAATCACTTTTAAATGAAATTTATTCTTTTGTCTTGTGAGTAACTCACGGGAAACTTTGCACCAGTTGACATTGTGTATAAACCTGGAAACCTTTGTGTTCATCTCAGAAGAAATGTAAGACTGCCCATTGGCATGCAAGCTTTGCCATATGGGGAAAATGGGCATCTAAAGGTTATTATTGGTTTAAATGGAACAGTGAGAAAGGGGTCAACTTTCATGTTGGAAAGAGGAGTTAGGTAGGCAGAAATTCATTCTTTATCCATTCAGATTTTTTTTTTCTCTTGAGTAAAGGGTTTCATTAGGGTAGAAGTGCTACTTATTTTGTGATGTAGATGTTTATGTTGTGAGAACTGGCATGAAACAAGCCAGTTATTTCAATCTAGCCAACAACGTACTATTATATCAAAGTAACTTCCAGTCACTGTAAGCCTAGACTAGATTTGTACTGGTGACCTGATAGTATAGAGCTCTAAGTTTCCTTCTAGCTCTCTGTATCATCTTGTCTCCATCATTAAACTTTCCTTTTTAGTAATTATCAAAACCAGTTTGCTCTACCAAAATATCTTTTATATTGGCTTTATACTTGAGGTTGCAAGTGGATTATAAAATTCTTTGTAGTTTTTTTTTTAAACAGTACTAGTATTTGAACTCAGGGCCCACACCTTGAGCCACTCCACCAGCCCTTTTTTGTAAACTGTTTTTTCAAGATAGGGTCTCATGACTATTTGCCTGGGCTAGCTTTGAACCAAGATCCTTCTGATCACTGCCTCCTGAGTAGCTAGGATTATAGGTGTGAGTCACCGGCACTGGCTTCTTTTTAGTTTTGCATGCTATATAACAATGTCCCTAAGTTGGTAAAGATGGCACATTAAAAAAAAAGCTGAAATGTCTTAGAGAAAATTCCTTCCTCATACCTCTCTCCTTACTGTAATCTCTGTATTCATATTTTATTCCATAACAGAGTGGCCTGGCACAGTGCCGTGAATATAGTGCCAGGCACCTGGTGGTAACATCCTAAAGATGATTGATGATTATGATGATGTAGGGAAGACAGTGAAAACCAAGAATTTGGAGATCTGTATTCTGTTTCCAGCTTCACTTTTAATGATCTACTGGGATTTCAGGCACATTATTTCTACCCTTTTTATTTTCTTTAACTGTACTGAGAAAATAAAAAGTCCTGTCCCATTTGCCTACCTAATAGCCATGTTGTTAAAACTGATGAGAGAAATTATAAAGTTCTTAAAGTTTGAAGCATAAAAGGTGCTCTAATATGTGCAAAATATTATTAGCAGCAGTAGTATAGTTCAAAAGAGTAAACTTTTAGAGTAAACTTTTTCTATTATATTTCTATGATATTTTTCTGTTATGTTTACTAATGTTTCTATTATACTTTCTATGATAGTTACTGAATAAATATTACATTTATTTGTATTCTATATTTACTTGCATTTAACAATCATTTGCCATATTTGATTATTTTTCTTTCTTTTTTTAAGATCTTGTTTTGTTCTGTTACCCAGGCTGGCACCAAACTCTTGGTTTCAAGAGACCCTTCTATCTCAGCCTCCAGAGTAGGTGGGACTCTCTTTAAATTTGATCCATATTATAATAAAATCCATGGTTTAGCTTTCAGAAGGAGCGATTTTGTTATCTGTACCAACTCTTCAATTAAATAGGATATTTGTAGCTATAGTTCTAGTACATCTTCAATTTTAGATGATCAGAGAACCCTTATGTAGTGGCATAGGCTAACTAATGTAGTATGGAAGAAAGTGTTAGAAAAATGTTGTTGAATTCATAATTCTATTAGCATCAGTCCTGCTAATGATCCCCACATATGTATTTCTATGCCAGATCATTTTCCTGAGCTCCAGACTCATAAATTCAACTAACTAGTCAACTTCCTTTGACTAGAGTCAAAGTCATACTTTGTAGAGTAATATATAAACTTAATATCCTGTTTCAGAATTTACTCTGTCTCTCTGAATGGAATTATCATGACCCCATCTCTCAAACCAGAAAACCCTTACCCTAGCCCCTTAAAGTCTGGAGATTTAATATTTTTCCCCCTTCTCTCTATCCCTGTTACTACCTTAATTAGAATCTTGCTCTTCTGTCTTTCTGCCAACAATCTTGTTCCGTTACTGTCTAATCTCCATACTATATCCAGATTAAACCTTTCCAAAACATAAGTAATAAAGTATATTTTCTTACTTAAAATTTTTTTGGTGGCTGTTTCGGTGCTACAAGACAAAATTTAAACTTAATTTAGCTATTGAGGACTTAATGATTTACCTTATTTCTAGCTTTGCATCCTGTTGTAACTTCTGTTCCAGCCACGTTGAAATTTCATGGGTTTATAAACCTGCCTTATGATTGGACAATATGGACTTCCCCATGTACTTCGTTGGTTAGAAAACACCTATTTTCATTTTTAAAAACTTAATTCCAGCATGAAATCTTTTGTAACTCAAGAGGAGTCAATTAATCCTTCCTTGTATCATGATTCCTATGAAGCCTATGGTATTTGCAAATATCCTTCCCTTCCCTTCCTAATTGATCACTTGAGTGATTGTATCTTGTTCATTTTGCCTTTCAATTTCAGTGGTTGGTCTAGAGGTAGGACTTGGTTGATTGACTTATTAGCTGAATGGATGGATAGATGAAGCAAAATCCTATAACATACCTTCCTGCTCAAATTCTATTTCCTTTTCAGTGTTGCATGGAAATGGCTTTTAAAAGATCAGTATTTGATTTGATAGGTAAACTAGGTTTTTCCTTAATTGGTATGAATGAAGGGTCAATAGGAATACTCTTGTAACCCCTATACCTACCCAAAGATTTCATAGTCTGAAATTTAACCATGAAGACTCATTTATTAAGATATTCTACTTAATAAATTCTCCATGTTCTCTTTATCACGTCATAGATACAAAGTCCCAACATATACATTGTATTGTTTAATTTTGAAACAATCTTATGAGATAGTTTTTTTTTTTTACTATATATATACTTTAGGAATAAAGAAATGAAACTTTAAAGCAATTTGCTGATCTTCCTAAGGTCATTCCAATGTCATGATGGAGTTACAGCTTGGGTATGGGTCTACCAACTCTAGCATCCTTTTCTTAGTACTGTCTCTTAGAAGGAGAAACAAATCTATTAGCAGTTAAACACCAAAGTCTGCATTAGTGAAACCTACCTTTCTTCATGCCTGTTTGCCATGAGCAGAATTTTGAAGATACAAGAGCTCTGATTACTCTATCAGGAAGGAAAAAATAGTATAGGGAATAGATGGAAGATAATTTTGGAGCCTAGTATAAGCCCAGAAAAGTTAGGTTTTGGTTAGATGTTTGGACTTAGGATGGCCACTGTCATAATGTAAGTGTACCAAATTTATGTTTTTTATTCATAACTTCTGTTACAATATGTTTTAATTTAATTTTAGTAAAATATTTGTATCATTGCTATATTGATAATGATACAGGTTATATGAAAGTATAAGACACTGAATGTTGAAAATTGTATATTTAATATCCCTGAAATAGTCTTTAAAAATTTAATATAATTGTTCCATTAGGACCATAAGCTGTTTTTATGCCATAGGTAATGTATGTGGGGTTATAATTTGCCCTTTGTCTTTATGTTGGAGGCTTTCTTCAAAGTCTGATGATATTTGGCAATCTGTTCATATTGAAGGGCAAGGGTAAATGCATATGCATGCACACATGTCTGTTAGAAGCTCTAGGGATGGGGATAGGTTTATTGATTAATGTCTTCATTCATCAATTAATCAGTTTTGGAAAAGATCCTACTGTTTTGTAGGTGAACCTCCATGTGTCTCCATCTGTATGGCATGTTATCTTTTTGTTAAAGAAGAACCTTCCAATTTTCTTTTGAAGGTTATACAGTTGATTGTCAGAGTTTGTGTTACTGATAGAGAAAGGGACTAGACATCAGTATTTTTTTTTACTATGATGTAGACTTTTACTTAATCTCTCATCTCAGCTCATTCAATTCAGGTCAGTTCAGTACCATCCTGAGCCCCAACCTCTGCTACATCTAGTATCTTTGAGTTCAGAACCCCTTTGGATCCATTCTCCAGAGGGTAAGTCTCTGGATCATGTGTAGGATATAGCATCTAAACTTGTGAAGTGTAGATAGGATTGGTCACAAAGAAATGTGGAAATCTTTCTGCAAAAAGGAATAATACAAGCAAAGGCAGAAAGTTGGAGGAAAAATCAGAGTGATTGGGAAATTGCCAATAATTCATTTCACTTGAGTGAAACATATAAGAAGAGCTGTATTAAAGGGTGAATAAAGATAAGAACCAAATTTGGAGCTTCACAGACAAAAATCAAGAAATCTAGAGGTTTTTTTCCCTACAGGTGTTCAAGTGCTAACTTGTGTAGACTCCTGCTAATTCACTAGACAGTTTCTGAGTGCCTGGTCAGTAGTAAGAACCTAACAAAATAATAAAACTGGGCTATTGATACAGTACTCTATTTTCAGTTAAGTCTTAAAAGGGAGATTTCATGTATATAATGTTCATAGATCCTAATGTTATCGTGCTTGTGAGGCTTGATGTTCTTTTCTTGTGATTTGTACACAAAAAATGATAGTAAAACTGTTTTTTAAGAATATGAAAGCTTGGAAGTATCTCCCATCATTTTGTCCCTAGTTGTTATTAGAGTGCAAATACCATTCCTAGGATGGGCCACATAGTCTTGGAACCATAGACCTTCAGATGAGAAGTAGCTCTAAAGGAAAAATGTGTGTCTATTGGGATTTTACTCCATAATTAATCAGGAGCAAAACACAAGACAAAACTTTTGTATATTGTCCAGCATGGTACCCAGTGCTAAAACTTTTAATGATGATAATGGTGATTATTTAGAAGCAGTTTTTGTCCATATATGTTTACCATGGTAAAGCAGTTTTCTCCTTTTTTCAGTCCAGGAAGAACATTATTTTTATTGACTTCAGATGTAAATTCTCTTCAGCTTATTTGCCTTAAAATGCAGCATGGTTACATAAGCACTGTGGAATTTAGATTAAACAGCATTCAATTTGAAAATCTAATCACATCGTCTAAATATCATTAAGTTATAATAGGCTGATTGATAGGGACCAAAGCTGTTTTAGCCTGGTGCTGCATGCCTTTCACTCAGCCAGCCTTTTCAAACCAAGATGTTGATAAAGGAGTCTATGAATCTTAATATTTGGAGACAGTTTAAAAGCATAGTTCTCTGGGTAAGGTCACACCCACTTAAAAGACCTATTTTGTATACTTTTCAAAAATAGGTTAATTAACTTAATAGAAATAATAGGCCTCTGGTTTTGATGTGCAATTACTACTAAAATAGTTTTTTTTTTTTTCCTTTCCAAGTGAACTTGATGTTCATGAAATTGAAGGCATAATAGCTATGACAAGAAACAGGCTTCGCAAAGCAGGTCATGTCCAGTGAGTACATTTCAGTCTTGCCATTTAAAATCTGCCTTTATTTCGGGTCTTAGGACCTGGGCATAGCTCCACTGAATATTTTGTTCCTGGCACTCTCCTATTTCAGTTTTTAGGAGGGATTATTCTGGCCGTTGTTGTTTTCCTAATGGCTGTAACAGCAGTTTTTATATCACCTGTTCCCTGGAGCCTCCAGTAGGCATAGGAAGCTCAATGAATTTTGGTCTTTTAATCTGAGAGCATTTTCTTCATTTTTTAAGCAGATGATTCATCTGCTACTCTTGAAGAAGCATAACTTCTAAGGAGGATTCAGTGTAGAAGGGAAAGAGAGTACTCAGACCAGAGTCAAATCTATGACAGGTTACAATCTCCTAAAGAAGCCAGATTTTTTTTTTTTCTTTTTTAAGTGACTGATTCAAATTTTCTGCTCCCAAAGCATTTTATCCTACCCTTAGACCTTGTTGATAAGTTATAACTCTTTTAGTCTATTATTAGCTACTAACATTACATAATTTGTTTTTTCTATTCATCTGTTCCTTAAACTATAATCCATTAATGTTTTATGTCTTAAGTAAGGGTATTTATTTTGTTATTCTTTGGAACTTTTAATTATGTTTTAAGCAGCATTCTACATTTAGAAAAGTTTACTCCTTCCCTCAATCTGATATCTTGTGTCACACACAACTCTCTGATGACCTGAATTTTCTTGTGGCCCCAGATGGCCTTACAGAGCAGTAATGATGCACATTCATGTGAGGAGAGGTTGCTTTTGCAAAATAATCATGATGGGTGCATTTTGAATTGGGGGCTCTAGGTGGATTCCTGGTTCATCTTATAGTGGTACCACTTCTCTGCTTGCTTGTGCTGCCCTGCCAACACAGCTTTTTAAAAATGGAACAAATCTCATTTGTGTGTGTGTGTGTGTGTGTGTGTGTGTGAGTGCTCATGTACACAGAACATAGCAAAGAATACTGTTCATTGAACTCTTTAGTCGTGTTGGAAAGAACCATTTAAAATCATCCTTCTTTAGTTCTCTGTTAGGAAGATACTTTTCTAACAAATGGTTGGTTAGAGCATAGTCAGATAAGAGAAGCCTGGTTTTATGTTGAGTGATGGAGTAGTTCACTCTCTAGTACAGGACAGAATCCACTCCACTTGAATTTCTGTATTCCCTTATCACCTAGGTTCATGTTGGTGGTTTTCCTTCCCATTCTGTCTTGAGTTTAAACAACATCCCTTCTTTGAAAGCAAAGACTTCACTTACTACTTCTTTTACATCTTCTGAATTTGCCCAGTACATGATCTAATTCACGGCAAATATTCATTAAAAACATTTTAGGTATTTAGCTATAGAAATGTCTGGATTGGGTTTAGGAGAGAATGACAGGTTGGACAGAGGAAGTACTGGCACACAGGAGAATTAAAATCAAGAGAATATACTTCCTTATTACTAATTTTTATAATAATAATAATGATAAATAGTATGTGTTCTTTGTGGAAAATTTGAGAAAACAGAAGCCTTTAAAATAATCACCTTTTTACTCCTAGGTATGTTCCTAAGATAACTGAAAATAAGTGTTCATAGCATTACTCATAGTATCAAAAAATTGAAGCAACCTAAAAATCCACCAGTGGGTAAATGGATAAACAAAATGTAGCATATCCATATAATGAAATATTGTTTAACAAATAGAAGTGAAGTTGGAGATGTGGTACAATGTGGAAAGCCCTAAAAACAGTAAGTGATAAGTCTATCCACAAAAGACCACATGTTATAGTCATATGAAATGTCAAGGAAATCTGTAGAGGCAGAAATTACAATAGTGGTTGTCTAGTTCTGGGAAAGAGGGATTTGTGGCTAATAGCTAAAGAGTACAGGATTTTCCCTCCCTCCATTCTCTCCCCTCCCCTTCCCTCCCTTTTTTTCTTGGTGGTTTTCCTTCTCAATAATTCTCTTTTGAGGGCCTTGTGTATGCTAGGCAAACATTCTACCAACTGAGTTGTACCCCCAGCCTGGATTTCTTTTGGGAGTGACAAAAATGTTCTAAAATTCATGGTAATGGTTGCACAACTCTTTGAATAAGTTAAAAACTATTAAAATGTTTTCAATATGTGAGGTATATTATATGTGAATTATATCTCAATAAATCTGCCATAAAAATTAATCACCTAAAATCCCACCCTGAAATTGCTATTGTTAATAGCATTTGACATATTTTCTTCTAGTGTTATTTTATACAAACTTAAAGTTTTTGTCTAGTTCAGCTTTTATTCCATATACAGTTTTTTAATATCATTTTCCATTTACCATTTTATCATGAACATTTTCTTATCCTACTAAAAACTGTTTTATGAACAGACTTGTAATGTCAACAGAATGATTTACCTTATAATTGGAACATAATTTCTATTTGTACCACAGTTTCTATAGCCATTAGTCTATATGTTGGACATTTAGGTTGCCTCTGCTTTATCATAATTATAAATAGTAAATTATATTTTAGAAAGGCAATGAAACTTTCTGTTCTCATTCCTGAACATAAAAAGCTGATATAAACAACAACAACTTCATTGAGTTTAGATCAGGGTTTCCAGAAACAAAAGTGTCATATCTTAGTTTTGGCCTTTGGATAGAACAAAGGAAATTTTCATCTGTCATTTATCAAAGGGCAAGTCCTGTTGCCCTGGAGTTTTGGTCCCAGAAGTCTCTTACCTTCCTGTATGAACAGAGCACAGGTTTTTAGCCTGACTTAGGTAATTTATGGGAGAGGTTCTCTTTCTCTTGAAGAGGTTCTAAGTTATTGATCCTTCATTTTTCTCTTATTTATAACTTTAGAACAGGACAGAATGGAAAAGATATTAGATATTTCTGCATTAAAATCTTCTTTAAAGAAAAGGTATAAGACCATAGTCTTTTAGAAAATTTTATTTTTATTATTTTCTGAATAAAATATTAAGTATGGTGTTATAGACATTGATTACTTTTCATCTTATTCACCATATTTCATGTTCTTATTTTAGACTGTAAAAATATTTAAAACCTCAATATTTCTGTATCTTAGCCACACTTAAATTTGCATATCCACTAGCCAATTTTTTCTGGTAGGAATTGAACCCAGGGCCTTACCCATATTAGGTAAGCACTTTACCACTGAACTATACCCCCACCCCCACAGCCAATTTTTTTAAGCATCTTGAGATGGGGAGCTTACCTGTCACTAGCCAATTTTAATATTTTTCTTTCCATTACATTCTGTTAAGTCTTCAGTTGAACACTACATTCCTGTTTCACTTGTACTGTCCCTCCTCCCTTAAAGCATCTACTTCTGGTTTAGAAAAGATAAGGAAATGCCTTTTCAGTTGTTGAGAGGAGGTTGTGGATCCTGTATGTAATATTTTTAGCCTATTACATGTGCATTGTCTTCTAACTGACTTGACCTCTGATCACATTGCAAAGTTGTATGACTTAAGGAGAGGAGAGCTGGGCACTAATAGAATTGTCCCTTTATTAGTCAAGACACAATTCCCTATTTCTATTTGTTAACTTTGGGGAATAAGAAGCTTAACTAGATTCCTAAGTCACATAACTATTTTCAGGTATGGAGAACTCTTGCCAAACTCTTCTGCAAAAATCCATAAAATTGTGGGAGCTCAGTCATATAACATATAAGAAGTTATATAGGTAAGAAAAATAATTGAATCTCCATATATCCTTGATGAACTGATACCTCCTGAATTTCAAGTGAAGAAAGGCCCTTAAAGAAAGAACTTAAGAGAATTAAAATGATGTGAGCTGAACCATAGTTCCTTTCCCATTCAATTATTTTAACTATTGATGGCTTTTTGTGCTTGGTTGGGTATGCTTCCAGCTACTCAAGCCTATGTTATGAAAGAGAAATAAGGCACTTAATCCTGTGGATGATTAACCTGGATTGGTGTCCCTCCCTAGTAGCTTGCCCTTCCTTTATTGTACTCTGTTTACTCATTTCTGAGCCAAATCTCCAAGGTCTCTTATTGAGTGTAGGGACACCTGGATCATAAGGAGTTGGTCCTTTGTTTTAGTCTGAAGATTACACAGCTCCAAGTATTTGCATTTTTTTCTTCCTTCCCTCCTTCCCCCCACTTCTGCCTCTTTTCCTCCCTTACTTTTTTCCAGATAGGGTCTCAGTATATAGACCAGCCTGGCATCAAACTATCTGTACTGTAGTCTAGCCTGGCCTCAAACTCACAGTCTTCTCCCCTCAGCTCTCCAAATTCTGGAGTTACAGGTGTATGCCACCATGCCCCACCTTGCATTTTCCAATTTCAGTTTTAAGTTTATTGCTTGTAAGAACCCAGTTAGTAAAATACCACTTTTAAAATTTTACAAATGAGGAAGTCAGACTTAGGGAACTTTTATTTGCTAAAAATTCCACAGCAGAAATCAAATGAGTGTACACTCAAATATTAGCTCAGTGACTAATTCATGGAGGCATAGTTTTGTTTCTTATTTATAAAGCCAACTAGGGATGACTGAAGTGATTTGTAGTTAATAGATATTTGTGTTTGATCTGTTGCCATTGAAATCTAGGTCAGACTTCGAGCTAAAATTATATTTTTTGCAAAGCACCGATTGCCCTCTAGCCATGTTTCCCCTGATCTTAGAACCCAAGATTTATTTTTCAGAACAGTAGCCAGTAAGTGTGGTGAGACCTAAGTGGGTCATTGACCCTTAGGCTGAAGATTTTAAACAGGAAATTCTAATAAGAATTTCAAAGATGATAAGAAGAGGGTGACTACTCATTGCTTTGGGTTCCCAGGTCTAGGCACCTTCCATGGGATAAGAATCACATAGAATATGAGTAGTTTTGTCCCTAGTACTTGATCCAGGGATATAAACTGTCTTTGCTCCTCAGCAGAGGGAACTTAGAAAAGAAATGATTGCCTGGTTGTCACATTGAAGACCAGTAGTACAATATATGGTAGTATTCCTGTTTCCTGGCTTCTGTCCTGGAACTGTAACCACTAGACTGCATGGGTAAATATTTACTCAAGGAAGAATGCATAGCTTTGAAAGAATAAAGTCTTAAGATGACTAAAACATACAAACTGCTCCTACATAGGTCATTTTGTGGGCCTCGGTGGCCTCAGATTGGTTAGTGAGGGGGAACTTCTAGCTACTAAAATCTCACCTACTAAAAACTTGCTCTGCAGAACTTCTTTGTAAAAGCATGGACTAGCCTAAATCTTAGATTATTTCATCATGATGTTTCCAGTTTAGCATTAACTCTATATGTGTTTAGCAGCTCCCTATTAATTCCTGCACCCCTCCCCATCTTCCTAATGACCCACATTTTTCTATCTGTTCTTTGTTGACATATACTAGTTCTTACTCTGCATGTTTAGACTGGTGGAGGTGCTGTTAAATTGAACTCTCTGGTAGATTATGAAGTCTCATATAATTAAGGGATAAATGTGTTTCTAAGAACAGTGGGAAAGAGAACAAAACTCATTCTGACTAAGACAAGAATACAATCATGGTGGAACTCATGTGGTGACTGCAGATTAAGTCAAGAGCAACTTTGGTATAATAGCTTCACCTCTTTAATGAAAGTTATATGACCAAAGGACAGGACATACTTGAAATATTGAACAATGCTGGAGTGAAGCCAACAGCATGTAAGACTCAATCCAGTGGGACCAAGACTAAGGGACATTAGGTTGGATCAAGGTTAGTGACTGTTAGCCTAATATACACATGGATAGCTCTATCACCCACTTCAAGTTTCCACTCAAATGTTACCTTCTCAATGAAGCCAGAAAACCTATTCTGACCCACCTATTTAAACTTGGAATAAATTGAATGCACTGACTGAAACCTCATGTTGATTAATCCTCTTTTGAGGGACTGAGCTGCATTATACAAGAATGTTTAATACTGTAAGTGGTGAACTTAGTGGTACAATCCACATACAAGTTTTTAGCTTTATTCTCCATGTAAATAATGGTATTAAGTACTATAAATATTAATATTTGTCTACAAGAAAGGAACAGAATATTCTCCTGTTTTTCCAGCTATACTCTGAGTCCTGGGGATCACCATTTCCCACAAAGATAAAATTTAAAATGAAATAAAGCAAAGCAACAAATTGATTCAGTTGAAATTCTTAAGCTGTGCAGATCATTTTATAAACCAATATACTATAGTCCTCTCAAGCTTTTTGGGTTTTTTTGTGTGTATTTTTGCTTTCCCATTTGAGGCTTATATTTTCAGATCCTTTCTTCAATCCTTTTGCTGTTATGAGAAGGGAAGAATTCAAGGTATATTTCTGATCGGTATGTTTGTAATAGCAATAAAGCATACCAAGGAGATACGATATTTCAATCTCATCAGTTAGGCAGAGTAATTTAAGTGTTGAATGTGTCAGACTGATTATTTCCATTTTATTCATTGTTGGCATGGCTTATAAAGCTGTGGTAAGGTGCACTTGTCCATGATCCTCCCACCTGCATTCAGGATGAACTTATCATACCATGCCATGCCATGCCATGCCATACCATACCATACCATACCATCATAGCTGGCTGAGGATAATCTTTAGATGGGAAAAAAAACTAAGAAATGCCAATTTTAGGTTATATAAGATGAGCTATTACTAACATATTCTATGATGCTTTTCTTTCTAAATGAGTACTGGGAAATAATACTAAGTGTGACAGTGCCTTACCAGTTCAGGTTCTTTTATGGTTCCCTACCCAAATTCAACTTCTAGAAATATGTCAGTTTAAATTCTGTGTGCCTGAGATAAATTATCAGCTAACATTTATGTAGAATCATCATCTAATAAGTTCAGAGTAGTGATAGAAAATGTGTGCCTAATTTGACCTGGATTCAAGTCTTTCTACTACTTCTGAGTATATGAATTCTGTTTAGTGAGCCTCTCTGTGCTTCTGTTTCCTCATCTATAAAACCTGAGAGTTCCAAAGCGCATGACTCCTCAACTACATACTCATTTTCTGGAATGGTTGCAATAGAATTTGCAATATATGTCATCCTTGCTCTTCTATAAGGTAAGTGATATAGCAGCCTGCTTACTGTACTCATTAGTAAATAGCCAGGCATATGTTGTAAAAGGTTGGATCTTCCTGCTGACCTTGAACTCCATTTGGATGTTGTGTTCTGTTAGCTGAACTCTGAGTGTACGTAGACTTTCCAATTTATCTAATCCTGATGATATACCTAGGAAATGATGAGGCAGATTTTATTTGTGCAGGTATCTTGGGAAACATAGCAGGTAACACCAGTCTGCTTTTCTGGGGCTCTTATGGGTGGCTGGAAGATGAGGCATAGAGAGGTTAAGTAACTTAAGGTCTACAACAGCAAATAGAACTGGGATTGAAACCCAGATCCAGCTCCTTCCTAAACCTGCATTCTTAAATATGGTATTATCAAAGAATTAGCTTTCAAATCCTTAGTCATTTCTAAAAATAAGATGATAAGTCTAGCATTGAAATACTAAATTAGGAAATTTAGATTTTTCTTCACAATCTTGTCAGTAACTTCACCTCTGGCAAAAATAATCATCAGATGATCGCTCCATGAAGAAGGGAGTATCATAAAGTCTATCACTTCAGGGTGAGGAAGCATTAACAACTAATACTAATAGCTCAATGTGTAAAAATCCTCTAATCTCTAAAGAGAATGAAGATTGCATGAATTTATAGTGTTAATATTTCATGTTGAATAATAAAGTGAGAGCACACAAGAAAGGTATGAGGATAGGTAAGACACCCAAAAAACCAGATAGCATTTGTTGCCCTCAATGCAGAGAAACTAAAGCAGATACTTTAAAGCAACTGAGGCCAATAGGAGAAGGGGACCAGGAACTAGAGAAAAGGCTAGTTTGAGAAGAATTAACTTAGAAGGTAACACATATGTACAGGAAATCAATGCATGTCAGCTCCCTGTATAGCTATCCTTATCTCAACTAGCAAAAACCCTTGGTCCTTCCTATTATTGCTGATACTCTCTCTTCAACAAAATTAGAGATAAGGGCAGAATAGTTTCTGCCTGGTAGCCAGGGGCAAAGCGGGGAAGGGTGGGGATGGGGGAAGAGGGGAGAAATGACCCAAACATTGTATGCACACATGAATAAAATAAAAATTTTAAAAAATATATTTCATGTTGAAGATTCTGAGCAGGTTCATTTTAAATACAAAAAGATAAGTTTTAGACCATGTATTTTCAGATTCTGAGAATTAAATGGTAACCAGTCTTGGAAATAATAGTTACAGTACCTCCAAAACAGGGTAGAATAATAGAACAAGATCACCTAGGTAACTACCAGAGAAAGCTTCTGGATTGTTTCAGTTAGCACCAAGAGTATATATTTCATGGGCCCAGGACATATTAATTGACTACAGTATGCCAAGACCAAGTTCTGCTTTTTACTACAGCTCTGTTCTAAATCACTCTGTTCATAATATTGTCATCAAGTTTGCCATCCACAAGTGAGGCCTGTCACAAAATGAGCAAAGGAGCCCCTCTCCCCCTGGAGTGTAACTACCACAACAAGTCAAGAAAGATAACACTGAGGATGGATTAAGATATATTTCTGTAAAAGATTTTTCATCCAAACTCAAATGCCTTTGAGTGTACAATGCTGCATTGACTTCCAAGTGCAAACGGTACTTAATTCTACACACAGTCAGTGATGTTTTTTCTTAAAATTTTTAAAAGCAACACCCTTTTCGGGTACAGGAAAGGAACTCAACCTATCAGCGCTGCCTCTGCCTATATATGAATGCACATATATCTTGTGTGTGCCTGTGTGGGTCTGCACATTTGCCCATGCATGTGCACATGTAGCACCTAGGTATTTTGTTCTTGTTTTTTTAGAACAATCTTTGTTGCTGACCTGTATCAGAATGATCTAATTATATATATTTCACTGATTCTCAGCTACCAAAATCATTTTTCAAATTTAACTAGATTTCCTACATAAACTTTTCCTTAAACACATGCAATAGTAACATGATTATCTCTTCCCTCATTAGTATAGACCTCAAGTCCACTCATAAGGAGAACATATATAAAATTGCTTTAATTTTGATATTATCATGAAGCTTCCCCAAGCAACTTTAAATTGATCCTGGAACTAGGGAGTGGGGGGAGAAAAGAAAAGAAATGGAAATAAAAGGCTGTCATTTTTTTTTTAAAGACAGCTTAAGATCTTGGCAACATATATAAATAAATTTAAGAAAACTTTCCAAGAGTGAAAAGAAGTTAACTCTGCAGCCAAGAGGTTCAGACCTTCTGGCATTTGACTAACTATTCATCCTGTCTTGTCTGTTGGTCATTGAGCCACTATTGAGATGACCAAATGTTCAGGTGATGAGAACACTAAAAAGAAAGTTACCTTGCTTGAAAACATTTTCCTACTCGGGAATCTTTAACAGTTCAGTGCACATGACCTTGGCACTACTTGAAAGGAGGCAGCTTATCCAAGTAGACAGAATCCCAGGTCATCTTGGTATTGCTTTCATTATGTCCTTTTTCTAATGTGGATCTGATGACCATGCTGCCTTCTTCATTTTGCAGTAACCAGAGTAGTCTTCTTACGTTCTCACCCTCCTGCTCTGCCCTGAGAATGTATGACAACAGTGAATATGATCTGAAACCTGTCTCTCTTTGCAGAGTAAATGCACAGCATGCATACATAAATAAGTAAAATTAGCTTTAAAAAATATTTAGCCCTTGGACCCACTTATCACAATGCTACTGAAAGTGATTGCTTCTTGGTATCCCAATTATTGAAATAGTCTGTCTGAAGCTATAGGGGAAAGACTTGATATTTTAGATGATTTATCAGTAGTTTACCTAAGTGTCTCTTCCAATTTTATAGTGTATGGGACTTACTTTTTTTTCCCCGTCACCATTCCTCTAACTCCCTTCTCTATTAGCCAGTTTCTTGAATGAAAAAATGGAGTTAGCTACTTGTAAGTAAACATATGAGGAGCTGACATTGGGCACTGGATTAAGACTTCAGTCATCGAAGTAACCAGACTATGTATAACCTGTTGAATCAGATTTCTTCTCAATTTCTTTTCTTTTAAAAGTTTGGTGGCCAGATTATTTTTATTTTTCTGTATTCCATTAAGTTAACAAAGGAATTTTTAGGATGGGTCTGGAAGATTGTAAGTTCCTGGTACTGGCCGATAGTTAGCATATTGGAAATTAGCAGAATTGTAGGGTCAAGAGAGTAGGAAGTTCTCAATAAAGCACCATGAAAATCCTCCCACACTTTAATACATCCATTTCATTGCTTCTGTTTTATATGGCTCATGACTGATGTTGTTTGAGTTATTAAAAAACTAGAAAAAAATCTTACCCCACTTTTTTAGGCAAACTAAAGACAGGATTCTTTGTTTGTTTTGAGACGGGGTCTTGCTTTGTAGCCCAGGCTGGACTTGAACTCATGATCCTCCTGTCTTCACTTCCTGAGTGATGGATTTAGGGAGTAAACCAGCATGCCTAACAAGACAGGATTCTTGGAGGTCAGAATTAGAGCCAAGTATTCAGTGGTGTTGAAGAAGCTGAAATAGGAAACATTTTGAAGGAGATGTGTAGATAGAATTGCTCCTGCCTAGTGTTGGTTATATAAAGATTGTGGAGTGTTTTTCTGTATTGGCATTTTGAGATAAAGGCAGGTGAGATCAATTCTATCTTCCTGCAAAGTATTCTAAAATCCTTCTTCCTTCTTTCTTATATTTCCTTTGAGGATCAAGGGGCTGCCTCCAGTATGTGTTAAACATTTCCTTTTACAGTTAAATTACTATTTATTGGTGTGTGATTTCCTAGTGTATTTAGTATGTAGTAGATATTCTGTATAGAGCCCTAGATTTCAGGTTTTGTTTTTAGATGAAGCTCTGGGGGTTTTTTGGTAAGAATCTCCCCAGATAAGATAGGTTTTATGTGTCAAATTAAAAATGAATATTTAAAATCATGTTTTCTTTTTCATCTAATAACAAGGTCAATGCACTTGCAGCTGAGATCATTCCTCCAAGACAAATATATTTATCTTTTGCTTACAGTTAGGATATCAAAGTTTAAATATTAAAGGCATAGCATCACATGTCTTGTACTTAGTAGGTGCTAAGTGAATTGCGGTTTTTTTCTGATCTTACTGTAGCGCACTGGCTCACAACCTTTCTTATGCCATAATATGCATAGAAATTGATAATAGTTATATGGCACATGGAACATTCTTTTCAAAGATTATCTCTAGTAATATAATTTAGAGAGGTCTACCAGTTGAAAGATGCTACAGTACGTTCTTACTGTGTCTTTTAGGAGTAAGTACAATTACCATAGACAGCATGTGTCCGAGTGCTTGTGTGTGACATGAATGAACAGATGATACATCCTTCAGAGCATTAAGCCATGGGATATTATGCCTTATATTATGTATGGCTCTTAGGGGCTCCAATGCTAGAACTCCACTCAGCCAACAAGTCTTACTTCAAGACAGTAAGTTCTTGCACAAATGGTAGAAAGTATGTGAATTTATGTATTTGTGTGAGTGAGTGGGTGCTCCATATTCTATCCTTATTCTCACCTGGCATTAGGTGAATAGTGCTTAGCCTGTGGTACCAAAAATTTCTCAGTCCTAAAGAACATGCATTAGGTCAGTATCTTGCTAACACAATGCTCCATGAGTCATACTAATGGTTAAGAAAAGAAGTCTTATCACCTATCACTTTAAAATGCTATAACTTTGAGTAGATTCTGTACCGTAGCCTACTCTTTTTTTGTGGGGGAGAGAGGGGAACTGGGTTTGAACTCAGGGCTTCATGCTTGAAAAACAGGCACTTTGCCACTTAAGCCACACCTCCAGTCCATTTTGCTCTGGTTATTTTGGAGATGGGATCTTACAACTATTTGTCTGGGCTGGCCTTGAACCTTGATCTTCCCAGTCTTAGCCTCCCAAGTAGCTACGATTATAGGTGTGCGCCATTGGTGCCCAGCTCATAGCCTACATTTTTAGTGTTCAGTTTAATGGAGTATGTATAGGTTAGGGAGCACCATCTTATTTGACTTCACTTTGCTGTTAATGCAGTGTTTTGCCCAAACTTACTTATACTACAGCCTGCTTATTATTGCCTCAATTTACCCTAAATAGTCATGATTTGGTAGCGTTAAGTCATCCTGCCCACTGCTAGATGACGGGGTTGTAAATGTTAGAGGGCTGGCATAAAGGAGTACACTTTTTAAGGAAAGTACTTAACTTGGATAATGAGAGTATCACCATAATCATCATGCTACCAGGTGTTTCACAACACTTCAGACAATATATAATATATTTAATCCCTACAACAAACTGAGGCAAAGAGAGGCTAAGTAACTTTTCTGGAATCACACAGTGAATTGTAAAATCAGAATGTCTGGCTCTGGATACTGTGGCCTTATGCTCTACTTCTCTAAGTAGCTGGTGGTGGGGAGAGACACCTTTGTAGCAGATTTATATTACATTATGTAATCATTGTGGCTGGGAAAGCCCTAGGCTGAGTTAGACTTTAAGAAGTACAGGACAGAGATGAGAAATGTGAGAAGAAGAAGGGTTCTTCTGGGCAGGAATAGCCACACTGGCCACCATGGCAAAGTTGGAACCTGTTGATAGCTATAGTGATACTGGTTGTGTGGAAAATAGCAAGATAAATGAAGCCAGCATCACCTCCACAGGGCAGGGTAGGAAAGGGAAGCAAGCAGCAGAGCCATTGGTGTTTTGTACTTAGATGAGCACACAGCCTCATGTGAAAATTTAGTTTCTCAGGAGAGGTATGAGAATGGTCTGAGAGTGGGTCTTTGTCTTGACCCTGTACTATAGCAAACAAAATAAAAATCTCCTCAACTTAAGGTAATCAAGATGAAAGTGTATTTACATGGATGAGCAGTAGGATTTATCCAGGACTCTGGAAGGTAATTCCCACGTTCAACACTTCATGAATACCATGCCATGCTCCTAAACTGGGAAATTACCGTGAGCTTTTATGAGAGTGGATTGTGGAAATCATCTAGGTGAAATTTAGTCGATTTCACCTCCAGTTCAGGCCCCACTAATGCACTCCAGGTGTGCAGGCTATCCAGCCCTTGGAAGCCTCAAAGAACTTTCATCTTCAGAGTGAAGCTTTAAAGAATACCATGGGTTTTTCTGTCTCCTTGTTTTTTTTACTCTTTTTTTGCCCACATTTTGTAATTGGAGAGATTTGTGGTATTAAAGCCAGACTTGTTCATTCTCAGGCTATCCCTCCAATGGTGAAATCTTAAGCTCACAGCTTCAATTGTGCACAGTAGTGATTTCTCTACAGTATCCCTCAGATGTAAGAAGAGAACAACTGAAATACTAGAAGGAGGTTATAGGAAATCACCAAACAACAATTTTCCATGTCTATAGATGCTTTCATCTGAGGGCAAGAGAAGATGGAGAGGGTACCTCCAAAGGAGGGGGTTATACAATTTAAAACTCTGGTTTAAATTGGAACTAAGGAACTAAAAATCAAAAGGCTTTGTCCTCAGAAATACATAGTGAGTCACTGGAAAAACTGAGAAGTCAGGCATCCTGTTCTCCAATCTTAATGGCTAATAAGTATAATTGGCTTTTAAACAGATTTTTTTTCATTTAGATCCAATACCATCCTAAGGAATATAATTATGTGTGCATTATAGATTTAGATTTCCAAGCCCTAAAGCATTATGAGTTATTTTGCTATAATAATATGGCAGGTGAGGTGAAAAGGTACAGAGAAGCCCTTACATCTAATGTGTGGTCCTTGTGCTCCCATGGGACCTTGGCTTTCCTTATAAACCGCTGCCATGATTCAGGCCCTCTTGTGGCTTCAATTTAGAAGTTCCCTTACTTTAAGAGAGATTTTTCCAAATTAAATTAACAGCTATAGAGTATACTTATAACTGATTTTACTTTTTCTAATTTTGGCTGTTGTGTGCATTTTGGTTTGTTGCCCACTAACTCAGATCAGTCTTAACTTTATCTCAAAATGTAATAATTTAACATATGATAGAGGAATGGTTTGCAGAGTTAAGGACAACAGGTTTTGCTTTGAACAGAGAATGTGTAAGTTTCGTAAATGTTTTAATATTCCATTCAATTTGGATTCTTTTGTCCTTTGTATGTATGCCAGTTTTACTTGAAGGTCAGGTCACCTGAAGTAAAGATGATTAAACTGTCTCTGTGTGCATGTGTGTGTGCACATATGAACACATGGGTATCCATATGGTAAAAGAGAGCCAAAGAGATGTTTATCTTCCACAATCAGCTGGAAGCAACTTATCCTGCAGAAATGAGTTCTAAGATAACTCTCCCAAGCATATTTGAAGAGGTTACCTCCTGGGGAAAAGGTTGAGACATGTACAAACATACTTTGTTTCTTAGAGATTTAAGGGGCATGGATTCTGTGGCTGCACCTAGACAGATAAGACATGGAACAGTCACTTTTGGGACCATCCAGGAAGTCTATTTGGGCCAATGAAACTTTTTTAGATCTCTTGAGAGGTGTGCAAATATCAAGGTAGCAAGGGTATAGAGAAAAGAATATAAGTTTTGAGCCAAACAGACTAGACTAATAACTGGCCCCAACACTTTATAGATGTATGACTTTAGGTTGATTACTTTATGACTTTGAGCCTCAGGTACCTCTTTCAGAAAAAGAAGATAGTAATAACCACATAGATTTGTTGTGAGGAAGATTAATGAAAAACATGTATATGAAAACTTCTGAGATATTTAAGACTGTTGATAAAAGTTGTTTTTCCTCCCCTCTTGCAATTTGTCTATTTGATTTATAAAACCTATATAGTATAATTGGTTTTAAATATAATCCACCAACAAAACACTACCAGAGTCTTTACAGAACTTAAGTGGACATTCGGATTTTGCTGAATCTTTTCATGAGTTGTTTGTAATACATAAATGATTCCATCTTTTATTTGATATTATTAACCCTGTAAAAATTCAGCTAGATTATGAGTTCACTGACAAAACATAATTTAACATCTGTTGCCATCTATCTAGCAAAACCTTGCCAGGAGGCACTGTTCTAGACTGATGAACATAGGCTGATCCTAGAATTTGGCCTTGCCCACATGGCCTGGCCATTTTTCACCAGTCAAGGAGCCTGCAACATTTGCTGTTGTAATATATAAACCCCCAAATCTCAATGACTTAATACATATAAACTTATTTCTTACTCAGGTAAAGTTTAATTACATGTTGATGTTCTTGATTGGTGGAAAACTCTTCTCCAAGTAGTAATTTTCAGACTGGGCTCCTTCTATCTTATGATTCTTCCATTTTCAAAACATGAATTCCAAGGTCAGCCTGGAAGAAGAAAGGGCATGAAGAAAATTATGGGAAAAAAAAAAAAGAACAAATAGGAGGTTTATAGGGAAGTTGTCTCACATCTTTTCCACCCACATTCCATTGGCCAGGATTTACATGATCATACTGAACTACACTGAGAACTAGAAAGTGTGGTTTGGCTATGTGTCTAGGAAGAAGAGGAAACAGGTTTTGTGAGCAGGTAGCAATATCTGACAAATGGAGTTGTTGGTTCAGCCTCACCTTTTTGGATCTATATTCCTTTTCATCCTTTAATTGACCCATCTTCCAACTTATGATACTGATTTATGCTTTTAATTTTAGTTTGGTTAAATTCTTATTTGGGGGACTTTGACTCACTTAATTCGCCTTCATCTGATATCGTATTCATCCAGACTTTTGACCTCTGGCCATAATTCCATTCAGAGAAAATTAGAATTATTTCAAAATTAAAGAGAATCTTAGAAATAATTGAATTTGGCAGACATTTTTATACTAGAGACACTTCTCTCCAAAGATCATTAATAAATTTACTTGTAAATAAAAATAAAATATGAATATCTCAAAATCTATGTATGAAGCTTTGTTCTTTATAACACTTGGCCATTTTGAAAGACAGGTGAATAAGAAAGAAGAGACTTCCTAATACACTGGAAAATGTTCACTGCTTTTAGTCCTAGCTTTGACCCTAATTGGCCACGTTAAAATTCTCTTATCTTTAAGCATGTTTAATAGAATACAGAGAATAACTGGAAGTATTGGAAGCCTCTATACCCAAGTGGTACTAGTGTTATATATGGTGGTAGAACTGTGAATGATTCTCTGTTTAGTTTTCGACTGTTGTTGTTTATTTGTTTTCCAAATTTTATGCACTGAGAATGTACTCTTTTTTTATTTACTACTTTCCACTAGCCCAATATTTCTTTTTTTCCCCAATATTTCTTAATAATCATTAAAAACAAAAAAGGAAGGGATGATTTCCAACCCCAACTACCCACAGGGGTTCTTTATGAATCAGATGAAACAAAGTATGAGTGTACTTTGAAAAATGAAGAATAAGTATATAATAAAATATTGTCAGCAGGTTAGACTTAGCCTGGAGTGCAGTTTCTGTGCAGAGCAAGTAAGATGGCATGCAGAATTCTTGAAGCCCTTGAATTCATGCTTTGGGTTTGATGCTTCTCTAAAAGATAATGTCACAGACCCCAAGTACATATTTATTTCTCACAAAGGCAGCAGCTAATGGTTATTTGCTGCTAGTACAGCCTATAGCAAATTCATCATTTTAAAAGCCACAGGGGGGATAAAAACGTCCTCTTAACAAGTTTTCCTCATAATAAGGAAGTATACCATGTTCTTGAGTAAATTAGGAGAGGAAGTATAAAAGACAGGTATGTGAGGCTTACCTTCTAATCTAAAAACTCTGCCTTGGGTATGTTATGTTGACCACATTGAAATGTGGGGAACCTGCTTGTTAGTAATGAGTCATGTGGAAGTGCTTAGTTCATTTATCTAGCTTCTTATAACCTTAGTGATTATAGGCCACCATTAAGAGATTTTATTTAAGTTAAATTGATCCTTTATATGTTTTTCTGTTTGTAAAGGTAATACATACTCATTAAAATGAGATCTTTAAGGGCTGGCAGAATGACTCAAGTGGTAGAGCTCCTTCCTAGCAACCCTGAGATCCTGGATTCAAACCCCAGTTCCACCAAAAAAAAAAAAAAATTGAGACCTTTAAGGTATTATAAAGAAAGGTGTAATTTTAGGCTTAATTGCTGTATGTATGCTTATATACAGTCTTTTGAATTTTTCAGTAAATATATTAACATCTTCATTTTCTTAATAAAGAATTAGTTCATATGTTACAAAATGTTTTGTACATTCCCCTCTTATTATATCATGGGCAATATATCATAGTATGATTTTCAATAGCAATTTTCTCATATTTCTTTAAGTTCCTGATTTGTGTAGTATATACTTTAGAAAGTTAAAAAAGAATAGAGCTGGATGATAATTCTTTTCTTCCTTCCTTCCTTCCTTCCTTCCTTCCTTCCTTCCTTCCTTCCTTCCTTCCTTCCTTCCTTCCTTCCTTCCTTCCTTCCTTCCTTCCTTCCTTCCTTCCTTCCTTCCTTCCTTCCTTCCTTCCTTCCTTCCTTCCTTCCTTCCTTCCTTCCTTCCTTCCTTCCTTCCTTCCTTCCTTCCTTCCTTCCTTCCTTCCTTCCTTCCTTCCTTCCTTCCTTCCTTCCTTCCTTCCTTCCTTCCTTCCTTCCTTCCTTCCTTCCTTCCTTCCTTCCTTCCTTCCTTCCCTCCCTCCTTCCCTCCTTCCCTCCTTCCTTCTTTCCCCTCTCCTCTCCCCTCCCCTCCCCTCCCCTCCCCTCCCCTCTTCTCTCCTCCCCTCCTCTTTTCCCTCCCCTCTCCTCTCCTCCCCTCCCCTCTCCTCCCCTTTCCTCTCCTCCCCTCCCCTCTCCTCTCTTCCCCTCTCCTCCCCTCCCCTTCTTACCAGAGTTTTTTAGAATGACCATCCAGAAGCACTTTTTAAAGGCAACAGTATTAGGTTTGGCCATAGCTCTACTTTCCTATTGGCCAATCCATTATTTGAGACTGATATATTGATTGGGTGAATCCTGAATTAATGATGTAAGGAAAGCAAAATTTTTTCCACTCTGTGACATTTTTTTTTTTTTAGCAATTGGCCTGTGAAAACTAATTGAATTAGAAACAAATCTGATTCAGTCACTCTCCTACTTAAAAATCTCTTTCAAACCTTCTCTTTTTTAAAGGCTAGAGTCAAAATTCAGTAGTCTGGTTTGCAAGAGTTTTTTGCTTCACCTCTTCAGCCTCAACTCCTAGTACTGTATTCCATATACATGTGCTTCAGACACAGTGTTTTCTTGCTGTTCCTCATTTTGTGTTCTACAATGACTCTCCTCTGCCAGGATGTTTTTCACATCTTCTCTGCTTCATAATCTTTCCTTCCCTTCCTTCTTTCCTTCCTTCCTCCCTCCCTCTTCCCTCTTCATTTTCTTCTTCCTTCTTTCTTCCTCTCTCTCTCTTATCAAACCCAGGGCCTCATGCATGCCAAGCATGCACTCCACCACTGAGCTATGTTTCCCAGCTCTAATGATTTTATTTGTAATGTAGTGTACATAGAATAAAGTGCACACATCATAAGTATACAGTTGATGAATTTGTCAGAATTTGCACCTGGACTGTGAGATGAGGAAACATAGTTTATTCATTCTTCTATCCCCAGAAGTACTCAATAAGTACTTGCATGAATATGGGTGACCACTGAATTTCCCTCAGTCCATCCAGTGTGGATTTCTTTATGAAAAGGAATAATAGGGTGGGATTTTTGTAGGAGTGTGAAACCAAGTATATTTGTTTACATTCTTGCCACTAATCTCAAAAATTAAGAGGTACAACCTAAAATATTACTGATTTTCTCAGTGGTAATTATGGATCAATGAATAGAAGCAAGTTTCATCTACTTTTCTATCCATTTTTATTAGAAACAATAATCTTAAGACTTGAGGTATTAAACAACAAAGAGATGGTTCAGAGCAAACTGCCTTTTCTTTATTCTTTATTCATTACAGAAGAAAAGCAACTGTCCTTTCTCTTAAATTCCTAAATCTAGATTTTAGATTGCTTAAGAAATAGAATGATGTTTCTTTCAAAAATACTTCTTTCACTAAAAATTGCTGACATATTAAACAAAATGGTACTTATCCTTTTTGAAAGCTAGAAAACAGAAAATTTGCTCAGAGTAACTTGCTTCAACAAGAAGGTTTAGTAGTCCTTAAAAGATGAAAATCCTGAAATTGGTCCCCCCCTTTTTTTTTTTAACATTAAACGTTTAAAGAAAACACATTATTCAGTGACCTAACAATAAGCTAGTCCTAGTTTTATTATACACCTTTCTTCTTTCATTAATTAATTAGGCAATTAATCAACTCATTCATTCACATAATCTCTCATTATTGATACCTATGCTCTATTCTCCATGGGTATCAAGATGAGAAGTTCAGATTGAAATTTTGTCTTGACTCTTACTCTTTTGTTAGTTTTACTCCTTGTGGCTAACTGGCTAGTTTTAACAAGTATCCACTTAGAATCTACTTTGTGCTCAGTTATAATCTATAATCAAGGTTATAATCCAAAATCTCCCTAGAAATTAGCATTTTATCCCATTGATTTAACAATGGCTAATGAATTTTATGCTCTTTGTGTGGTTAATGTTATATATTTCATTAGTAATTATGAAATGGAAAATTCAAAGGCTCTTTTTTCCTAGGAAATATGTATCTTGTTAGTTCTCAATATTGTCTAAATATGACTAACTACTGCTATGTTACTGCAGGCCTTTTGTAAAGCAGTTTCCTTTTTCTAAAAGGATATTATGAGTTTAAAAACAAATATTTGTGTTAGATAAATGTTATTGTTCATTTTTAGAAAATTGAGTATTTCATTGACATATTTGGAAGTAAAATGTATTTGCTTAGATATTAAATTGTGTACTCATTCTTGGAAACCCAATTTCTAATGTACTTTCAACACAGGACTAGCAATAAACAGACAAAAATTAAGCATATGTGCCTAGATTATGGTTTTAAAGAGGCCACAGATCTGCTTTATGGAAATGTGAGCTTATGTATAACATCATTTGAAACCATTACAGGATTCGGTCATTTCATTGGACAACACAATAAAAGGTAACTGATAAGAAACTAACTGATATAATTACTTATCAGTTGAAATGAAAAATGTCAAGCTCTTCCTTTAGTTCCCTTTAGTGGTTTCTTTTTGTTTGTTTGTTTGGGTTTTTTTTGCAGTTCTGTGGCTTGAACTCAGGGCCTCAATTTACTAGGCAGGGCTTGAACCACTCCACCAGCCCTGTTTTTTTGTGTTGGGTTTTTTTGAGATAGGGTCTCACAGTTTATTTGCCTGGGGTTGGCTTTGAACTGCAATCCTCCTGATCTCTGCCTCCCAAATAGGATTATAGACACGAGCCATAGGCGCCCAACACTGCCTTTAGTTTTTATCTGTGTGGTCATGGGGAAAATAGGTCTTTGAATTAGAACCTGAACTCACTTGGACAGCATTGGCAGCTGCTCAGAGCATATTTTCTAAGGAAAGAGGTAACAGAAGACTCTTTCTTCCTATCTTCATAGTCTCTTTTTTTGAGAGCTGAGGTTTTACTCTTCTCATATCCAGAGAAATCTCAAATTGCTTTGGTCTTTGCTTGTAAATCAAGTGTTGACATATGATGTGTGTGTGTGTATTCTCCTTAAGAGAGAGTTCTGTCTTAAGTAGAGGGCAGAGAAAGAGTGTATGTCATTAATCACTTGAGAACTGTTTACCTCTATAATCTAAAGGGCATTTGCCCATGGCAGGCAGTAAAATTACTTTGGTTGTGTAAGAGTAGCCTGAGTGGTTTGCTCAGACTAGTCACAAATGTTTGGGCATTATTCAAGGACTGTCTGAGACTGACCAACTAGCTTTATTTTTTCACTGCTCTTTTCAGTGTTACCTTTATACCACCCAATCACATTGAGAAGAGTGCAGGTTCCTGAAATTGCAACATTACTGGCTTCCAGCCATGTGACATAGCTTTTCAGACACCAAGTTAAATTTCAACCCAAACAACTCTCTTCAATTCAGGTCACCTACAGGCCAGACAGAGCCAAGGTCATATGTTGAACCAATATAAGGAGTTTTGTTGGTTCCAGTAACTATAATGTTATTCACTGTTTGAAATACTGTACCATGGTTAATCATAAGATGCAGCTGTGTGTCCTTTTATTTATGAGCCCTTAATCAGGAGGACGTAGCAAGAGACACTGAAAGGAGCCTTTCATGAGGTCTTCTTTTTGGATACTCCTTCCTTTCATTGTGAACAGAAGAAGACTTCATGGTGACTTATAAAAATTATTGAATAGTATATATTGGGCTCTCTAAAAATAAATTCTTCTATTCCAAGTTTAATGATCAAACTGTGATCTCTATGTTTTAGCTAATGACAGTAGAAACACTAAACTAGTTCTCTCCAGAGAATTCCCTTTAATGGGCCCCAAACTTCATTAAATCTTAAATACCAGCCATCAAAAATTATATATTGGCTTAAAACAGACTCTTCTATTCAGAATTCAAGTTATCTGTTACTTCATATTTCCACTAATGTTGAGGTAAACAGATCAGAGTTCTGATCTGACTTGAAAGTCTGTCTGTCTTCCCCTCTCTCTTATACATCTTTCTGGTTTTATATCTACCTTATTTTATGAGAATTCAGATTGTGAGTTATCTTTATTCAAAGAGGGGTATATCCAGGAGTTTTGATAGGATCATTTTATGAATGAAAACTAGAATAGGTTATTTATATGAATGGATTTTTAAAATTTATTTTTCATTTATTTTTATTTCTTTTTTATTGTGCTGGGTGGGGGTACATTGTGGCATTTACAAAAGTTCTTACAATATATCTTACTTGAATTTACCCCTCCATTTTTTAATCGAATAATTTAGTGATGGTTTATGTTTTCAGATTTCTTGATTTGGCACCTTCATCCTAAGTTGAATTTATAACACTAAAGCAAGAACAATTCCTTCTTTCTGTTTTTTTTAGGCATGCAAATATTTCCAGCATATTTCCTTTTTAGTGATAACATTTTTGTGGATTTCATTGGTTTTTAAACTTCCTTTTTATTTTGGGGAATTTCATACTTCACTAGATGATCCCATAGGAACTCTCTGATCCAGCCACATGGGTTCTATGTGATACATCCTGAGCAGTTTGCATGTGTCCATCTTTATGACTTGGATTATTCTGTATCTCCAGACTTGTGTTCTTCTCTCATCTTCTTGATGAGATCTTACTTGACATCCTTCAAGATAATACTTGAAAACTATTTCCATCATTAAAGTTCCCCCTCCTACTTTCCACTTGGACTTAAATGTTGCTTTTTGTACCACTTCATATGACCTGTTACTGAAGCACTTAGTTCACTCTACCTTGTATTCTAGTTTCATTGTGCTCATGTTTTTTCCGTCAATGAGGGGCAACCTCACTGAGGACCAGGGCCATATCTTCAAGCAGTATCCAAGTGACTGGCTTGGAACAAAGTGATATACATTCTCTTGTTTTCTTATAGATAGGTGGAAACATTGGTGTTTATATTTCTCAGAACTGCTTTGAGGAAGGGCTAAGAGTCTGATAGTGAAATATGTAGTCAAACTCAAAATTACCTTAAAAGTGTTCAGCATTGTTCACAAAAAGATTACCTTAAGTGTTCAGTGATAGATATATGACATGACAGTCTGCCTTATTTGGCTTTTTTTTTTAAGACAGGATCTCATTCTGTATCCTAGGCTAGCCTCAAACTTGTTATTCTCCTGCCTCAGCATCCTAATTGCTGAGATTACAGGTGTTTTTATATGGTGTCTAAAAATTAAACGGACAGTCAGCCATAGTAAAAGGTGATACACTTACTCTCTGCCTTCATCTGTTTGACTAAGCCAAGATGAAGAGCACTGTGCAATAGCTTTTCTGAGTGAATGCATTTGTTTAGGCCTGCTTCAAGCCTCTTAATCTCTGGCTTTCTCTCCATGGTATCTACCTTTTTCAATGCTCTTTATGTGTCTTTTGGCATATTAGCTGTTAGAAATAATAGGGATCACTCAATGGACTGCTTACCAGCAGGATCTCAATCAAGAAATGGGATGGGACATTAAAACAAATAAGCTAAGAGGGCTGCTTAGGCCCAAAGGAATAAAGCTGTTGTTTTGAAAAATAAGCTTATGAATTACACTTTCCCTCTTTGCAGCACAGATAAAATCTTTGCTTGAGGAACATTTCAACATCACAGCTGCAAGTATAACTTACAACGGAAAATGTTTTTCAGTTTGGAAAGAGGCAATTGCTATTTTGTAATGAAAGACAAGGATGACTAGAGAGAACTTGTGTTTAAGACTGACACAGCTTGATGAAGGAACAATCTAGTTTAACAACCTCTCAGTTAGGAGATTTCTGTTTTAATCTTACTGCTGGTCCAGTCAAAACATATTCAGTGTCTACTGTGTTCAGGACTGTTTAGCATTAGGGACAGTACAATAATAGTAGAAGACATGGTCACTGCCCTTAAGGAAGTAAAAATTGAATAGACAACTCATATATATTAGGATCTAGAAAAGAATGGTGTTAGTCAGGTGTAATCAAAGAGCTTCTTGGCAAACTAAAACCGGGAAGGACAAAATGAATTACTATGGACACAGCCGCTAGATAGCTTTAGGTTTCTTGGATATTCTCTATGTTGGAAGTAAAGACCCTCTTGTGCCAAAAACAGACACAGGAGAGACAGAGACAATCTTGATAAGGCAATTTCTTTTGATCAAAAGGGTGCAAGCACATATTCACTCCAGCTGATCAGACGTGAGCACAAAATGGTCGACAGTGGCTTCTTATATCCCTGACGCAGTTGTACCTGCCCCTTATCTGGAATTTGTCCAGGTCAAAGGTTCACAGTCTTTCTTGATTGGCTAAAAGATCTGGGGGATGGGTTAGGGGCACGTAATTTGGCAGGGAATTTTTGTGGGCAATGGGGTTGTACAAGAATCCGAAAGAAGAAACAGGAATCCTTTAAAAAATACAAGTCACCTAAGATGGCTACCTGAGGAATTTTAAGTAATCCAAGAGGGTGACATATACTTTGATAGAAAAGATCATTTTTCTTACATCTGTGACCCATTTATTTTCTCTTAAACAGGATTATATCTGCCCTTTACCAGGTAGACAGGAATAATTGGAATAATGTTTACAACTGCGAACTTAGAACTTTGAGTCTCTTGCAAATCTGTAAACACAGAGTAAGAATGAGATATAACAGTGTGGCAGAAGAGAACTTTTGAATATTAATATTCTGTAGTAAAAAGATTAAGAGTGCTTTTGTAGTTTGATTATAATAAGAAAGATATTCTTTTGTAGTTTTATGAAATATCACTTTGGTGGCAGCTTAAAAATCTATTCCAAGTTGATTTACTTTCCTTAACTTTAAAAAATATAAAACACTTCATTTTTCCTTAAGACTGAGTACTTTGCCATTTTAATTTTACTCCATTAATTAGTTCATTCAGCATATAATTACTTATTGGCATGCTTATATCCCCTTTATTCCTTGTAGATATAAAATTGAAGACATGGGTCCTATCTCTAAAAATGAAGAAACCAAGGAGGAAATAAGTTTCTACTATTTAAAATAGTTAGGATTTATATTTTTTCTACTGTTAAATTTGAAGCAAACTACAATTTTAGGGCGATTTACCATGCCATTTTTATTTACTCATGTTCACTCACCCATTCATTCTTTTCAAGTTAATAAGTGCTAGAAACCTGAGTCATCCTTGACATCCCCCTTCCATTTACCTCCAAATACAGACAGTTGCCAAATACTTTCAGTGTCTCCAGGATGTGTTGAAGCTGTCTACTTCTCAACATATTTACCATCTTGACTACTCCAGTCACCTCCTAACTGGTCTTCTAGTTTCTATTTTCACTTCCTTCTAAGTAGTGACTTTTAAGCTTTTTTAACTGTGATCCACAAAAAAACTACATTCGTAAATATTCCCAGTACACATCATATGTGTGTTGCTGTATGAGTAAGTCTGAAACAGAAGTTTTACAAAATAATACATATCTTTTTACTCTGTATGATTCATTTTTGATATTTTTAAAAATTCTTTTTTTTTATGCTGAGCATGGTCAACTAAGTTCATTTTATAACCCACTAATGGTTTAAAACAGTTTTAGTCCTTTTCAACATTGCAGACACCTGATAGTTTTATATCATTTCTCTGCCAAAAATCTTTCATTGGCTTTCTATTGTACTTTTTAGGATTCACCCTAGAAATAATAACATGGTCTCCAAGGTTCTGCATGATCCTACCTCTGCCTTCCCTCTCTCCTTCCACAGTACCTTCATATAAGTTTCTTCCTCTCTGTGGAATGGTTTTCTTCCTCCCAGCTTTCATCTGCCCAGCCCTGAAAGTTTCTGTATAAAGATCACTCCCTTAAGAAACTTAGATCTCCCCTTGTAATTCCTGTCTCTTCTCTACTTCTTATTCATTGTGGTTATTATAATTATGCTTCTTTGTATGACTTGTTGAATATCTGTGACTTCCATCAGACTGTAAGTTCTGTGATCTCTTAGATCGCCTCTGTTTTATTACTATATCCACAGTATCTAGAATAGTGGATAGAACCGGCAGCAAATATTTTCTGGCACCTACTTTGTTTTTGTTTTTGGTTTTTTTCCTTTATTGTTGTGCTGGGTGGGGGTACACTGTGGCATTTACAAAGGTTCATACAGTGTATCAAATATATCACACTTGCATTCACCCCTCCACCGCTCTCCTTTATCTCCCCCCGCCCCCGCCAATTTCATTTACATACATGTGTACACAGTTTTTGTACCATATTCACCCTCCTACCCCCTTTCCCTGCCACCCCTCCCCCTACCCCAGCCAGGGCAGGACCTGTTCTGCCTTCCTGTTTCTCCAGTTTTGTAGAAGAAAAAAATAAAAAGAAAAACATGATATTTTTGCTTGTTTGAGATAAAGGTAGCTACACAGGGAGTTTCCTTGTGATAGTTCCATACATATATGTGTTATAACCCCAACTGGTTTATCTTCTCTAATTTTCTTCATTCTATCTTACTCTCTTTCTTATGGTGGTTTCAGCTGGGTTAAGATTTCTATATTCATTCTTGTATAGAGAGTATATCAACCATATTCAAGTTCTTGGCTTCCTTCTTTTATCCTACCTCTCCTATATGTAATCTCCCCTTAGTGTGACCAGTGTTTCATAATATTGCTGCATTTATATTAAGTCTATATTCCACAAATGAGAGAGAACATGTGGCTTTTGGCCTTCTGAGCCTGGCTAACTTCACTTAAGATGATGTTCTCCAGTTCTATCCATTTACTTGCGAATGATAAGATTTCATTCTTTTTCATGGCTGCATAAAATTCCATCGTGTATAAATACCACATTTCCTTAGTCCATTCATCAGTAGCATTCAGCAGCATCTTGGCTGTTTCCTGGTTTAGTTGTTATGAATAGTGCTGCAATAAACATGGGTACGCAGGTTTGGCACCTACTTTGAATCAAATGCTATGCTTAGCCCAAAGGGAACAAAAGTGAATAAGGTATAGAGTCTGTTCTCAAGGAGTTCTGCTGCTTTGGCATGTAATGTCTCTGAACTCAAGGTATTTAAAAGGCGAAATAGGCTGGAATTCTTATAAAAATGGTTTCTTTAGTATAAGACTCTTAAGTGGGGAGAGGGAGGTTTCTCTTATTTACTACAGATACAAACCCAAGGAACTACATTGCTATTATTGAATAAATATGAATAAATTTTCCACTGATATATAGAAGGATTTAAGTCAATGATAGGTGCCTTTTATTTTTAGTGTTATTTGTATATTATGTAGTTCTCAGACTCAGAATCTTAAAGTTTGAAGCAATCTAATGACCGTTGAGACTAGTCTTCCACTTTATGCTATGATACTCAATTATAACATACCCAACAGATGTTCATTAGGCTTAAACCCTTCCTATGCTGGAAAATTAACCATTACACAAAACAGCCTGTCCCATTTAAGGATGGTTTGAATTATTAGAAAAAATTTTCCTACACTGAGTTCTTTTTTCTGGCCATTTGTCTGCCTTTTGGAGTCATGGAGATATTTGTGCTCTTACTTCCACAGAACAGCCCATCAGCTATTTGCAGATAGCTAACCTGTCCATAAATTCTTTTTCCCTAATCCTAGTTTCTCCTCTTATTCCTCACATGACATGACTTTCATATCCTTTGTCTTCCTATAGCTCTTTGACATGCTCCTTTTTCTGTATATTCTGTAAAACTTGGCACCCAGAGTGGAGGCAGCACTCCAGCTGGGTCCAGATCAGTGCAGAGCACAGGGGAACTATTTTTTCCTTATTCTGAACACTATACTTTCTCTAATCTGGCCCTAAATTACAATGGGGTTTTTAGCAGCCATGTGACAGTGTTAGCTCATATTATGTTCATCTTCAACCAAAATTTCTAGATCTTTTCACATAAACTCTTGTTCAGCCTATTCATTCTTCCATCCTGAACTCATGATGTAATAATTTTCTGTCTTATATCCATGTAATAGATTTTTACATTTATTCTCATTCAGTCTCATTAACTTTAGAATAATCTAGTCAGTCTTTTGTGGGGTCTACAGCTTGGCAAAGGAACAACTCAAACTCTAATGAATACCACAAACAGTTATTTGCTTTAAGTTCAGGAAATGAAAACTTGTAGTGGTTTTAAGTTTCTCAAATTGGCTCCCTCCTCCAACCCCTCTCCACTTTCTCTTCAGTGCTTGGTCTGGGGCCCAGTGCAGGATGTCTGCAACTAGACTCCCTTTAGGGAGGGCCCTATTGCATCCTTCACATACCACTTTCCTTAATAGCTGGGGTCTATCTTGGCTAAGCCAAGGGAACATCTCCTAACCTCATCGAGGCTGCCTAGCCATATGCCACCTACTTGCACTATAGCATTGTCTGGCAGGTTTGGTTCATTGTCTCCCAGAGGATATAGAAAACAGTGCCCTCCCTACCAGTCCCCAAACTCTTTTGTCCCCACAATCCAGCTCTGGAAAATATCTGAAGGCCACAGAAGTGGGAGTATCCTTTGATGTTTATATTAGCTGGCTCCCTTTCCTTTTTACTTCTTCTTCTTTTTTTTTTTTTTTTTAATAATCAGGGTAGTAGAAAATGTAGAGAATTAACCGCATGACAGCAGCAGAGGAATTCATTAGAGAAACTTAGATGAATTCTACTCAGATTTCAGGCTCTCAGGCAAGAGTCACAAAGGAGTAATCATCTTCTACTTGTTTTTAATCATTTCTTTTGTGGGACCTTCTTTGCCTATGAAACCAATCTCAGCGTCCAGCATGGAGGGAGCCTGAGAACACAGGCTGTCAAATGGTGGTTTTGACTTGGGGATTACTACAGCAACATTAGCCACTTCCTCTTAACTTCCTTTTGATAAGATGGAACTTGTCCATCTTAAAGAACCATAGTATTTGGAGTGTTATGTCATTGCTTTTATTTAGTGTTACCCATTAAATTTTTGCTTTAAAATGTGCATAAAATTTCACTATGGAAAAATTCTCAAATAGACCAAGAAATGATTAGGAGCAAAATTTTGCAAGTGTGTTCTCCTCTAACTTAATATCCTCAGAGACCCTCCCTTCCATGAGGTTCAAAGGCAGCTTCGATGATGACTTGCCCATGACTTAATTAATGCATAAAATTTTACTTGAAAGAACTTGGTCAAATAAAGCAATGATTTTTCTTCATAAATGTATAAAAGGCAGCAGCAGGTTTCCCAGACGCTATTGTCACTACTGTGGATCCTGTGTAATCCCGTGCTTTGCTTAAGTAACGAAGTTTCTTACTAGTTTAATTCTTCATGAATCTTTGTTTTTAAGCCCAATCATATTAGGAATTTTCATATTGAAACTATTTAAGAGAAAAATCTTTTCTCAAGAACTTATATATACCTTAAAAGTTTATTTTCACTTATAATTTATTGATCTTATAAACATAAATCATTTGCATCTATTTATTAAAGCAAGTTCTATAAAACCCCTTCTCCGTAGCTCTTTTAAAACATACTTCTAGGTAGATATGCCTACCTGAAAGCAATGGAAAGGGCCAATTCTTGAATTGGAAAATTTAATATTTGCTGAAAAAAGAATTCATTAACCTGCAGGACTCATGCATGTAATTAATTTTAAAGCCATTTGATTTAAACATTATACTGGTTCAGTCAATTTGTGCTTTTATTCAGACAGAGCCTCAAAGAGACAGGTTTAGAATTATAAAATATTTCCCAGGAACTACCCTTCTCATGGCTTTAGAACGTACTCAGAGATTCAGAGTTGGCCAATTATGTCACCTTTCTATACCATGCTTGTCCTGCCTCAGGTACTTGTCACCTGTCACTTATAAATTAAGGGAAAACATACCAGTCATTCTGTGTGTGTGTGTGAGAGAGACAGAGAGAGAGAGAGAGGGAGAGAGAAAGAGAGAGATACAGGGAAGAATCTAGGGAAGAAAAGAGACAAGAATAAGAGCTGGAAGAATACATAGGGTGTTAGCCTTTCAAAGATAATTTTTTGAGCATCTCTAATTCAAAGGCATTTAAGATATGTTGCCTGCTTTTTATTTGGATTGGCATAGAGGAGGTCTGAAGGCAAGGTGAGGACTAAAAGTATGTGAGTGAAGAAGTTCATAGTGTTCTGTGTGTAGTAAGTAGTGAAAGATGTGATTAATTTAACTTTTTAAAAAACCAAATCTTTGAGAGATGAACATATGCACAAATGTTTTTATTTGTGCTACTTATAAGAATGAAAAATTGGAAAAGAAAAACCAGAAAATTGACTAATTAAGCTAGATTACAAGTATCCTCTTAAAAATCACATTGTATAAAATATTTCTTCAAATGGGGAAATACTCATGGTATTCAAAATATCAATTATAAAACAGTGTATAGTGTCACCCCTACTTGGTAAAATATGTTTATATTTGTGACAAGGAAAAATAAAAAGAATACATAAGTTCATATATATATATATATATATATATATATATAAAACCACCACCCCCCTCAACTTTTAAAAAATGTGATGTTTCCTTATGGTTAGATTTAGGTTATGCCTTTCCTGCTACATTATATTTTACTCTCTAAGACCATGAGTTATTTTAATTTTCTTCTTTGTACCCATGCTTTCATCTCTTTCTATCAGGAAAATGAATTATTTTACAATTAATTTGTTTTTCAGTTCTGCTAAGAACTTATTGAGTTATTTATTTTTAAGTAATATAGACTGCATTATGAACACTTGAAAAGATGAGCGACAGAGTAAAAATTATATTGTGGGAAGACAAATGAAGTATGTGTAAGATGTTTTGGAGTAAAGAGAGCTTACTTTTGGAGTGACGAATCTGCGGGTTATAGCAATAATTTATTGTAAAATACTAGATGTTTGAAATAGGATGGTGGTGGTGGGAATTCAAAAGGAGAGGTAGATTTGAAACATGAAGGATGAATAGCATTATAGGATGAAATGACTGAGAGTTGAGAGAGGGAAACCTCAAGGACAAGTGCAACATTTCAACCTGCTTGGGATAACAAAGACAATAAAAAGGTAGAGACAGCTTGTTTAGGGGCTGGGAAAAAGGGTTTCATTCTAGGCTTTTTTGTTTGTTAATGTTTGTATTTTGTGAAGGGTTTGTTTGTTTTTGTTTTTACTTTTTATTTAGAATTAGAAAAGTTGCAAAAAATAGTACACAGAACACTCATATGCCTTTACCCATATTCATCTATTGCTAATATTTTACCATATTTCTTTATATTTTATTTCATCTATCTATATTATATCCATACATGCATATATATAATATTTTCATGAGGCACTAAAGGTAAATTGTATTCATCTTGACTTTTTACCCCCAAACACATCAGTGTGTATTTCTAAGAAAGGGAATATTCTCCTACATAACCATAGTAAAGTTATCAATTTAAATAAATTTGCTTACTTTAACCAATCATTTGTATTCCAGTTTTATCAATTGTTCCAGTAATGCAGTAGTGTCATTTGTAACATTTCTTTCTTCCAGCACAGGTCTAGTCTAGGATTAAATATTGCAATTAGTTGACATATTTACTTGCCATGTCCCTTTAGTCTCCTTCAATCTGGAACTTTCCCATAGCCTTCTTTATCTTTTATAACTTGGGCTATTTTTGAAGAATTCAGGACTACTACCACCCTGAACTTTTAAAAAATGTGTTTGATGCTTCCTTATTATTAGATTTAGGTTATACCTTGCCAGCCAGGTGGTCTTTTGCCATCAAGTTATCATTTCTGGGGGTATCTAAAACGTCCATTTGCTGCTCACTGGTGACATAAATTTTGACATTTAGGTCAAGGTATTATCTAATTTTTCCTCTGTATAGTTACTGTTTTTCCCTTGCCAAGCACAAAGTAGTAGTCAGTGGGAAGTAAACATCTTGCTTCTCATCACCAACCCTAGATTTAGTATCTGTTAATGATTCTTACATAATCCAGACTTAATCATGGCTGCAAAAATCATGATTTTCCAATTCTAACATTCCCTTCACATTTACCTTTTCCTTTAAGCAAGAGTGTTCTCTCTTCACTTATCATCCATCCATCCATCCATCCATCCATCCTACATCCATTCATCCAACCAATCAACCAACCAGTTTGGAGTCATAGATTCCTATTCTTTACAGTAGTTAATACTATATTGAATTATTTTGGTGCTAAAATCACCCAAATAATCTATTATATTGATTAAGTTGGTACTCAGATTTAGCTGGTATGTTTTTATATCATATCCTCACCATATTTTTAGCATTTCCTTATTTTTTCTCATAAGTTATCCTACGCTCATCTTGCACTGATCTTTCCTCAGCCCTCAACTCACCTATTTTTCCTAGAAACCCCAGTCCTTTCTTAGTGGAAATAGTATTAGAAACCATATTTTGGATATAGTTGTGCTCATTATTCTTGTGACATCTTTGCTTCTTGTCCCTTCCATTGAAAAGAGCTAGTAAATGTATATATGCAGATACATACAAATGTGCAAACACACACACACACACACACACACACAGATGTATGCATACATGCCATGTACACAAATACATATTTAAGAAATCATGAGTTCACACTGTTACCTCCAATTTTAATCCTTTCCACAGTTTCTGACATGCATGATTCAGTTTCATACAGTGTCCAACTTTGAAATAAGGAAAAATGGCAAAGCTGTTCAGAATACAGTGGAGGGAAAATAAAATTGAAATTTACATGAGATGGTCAAGTATAGAGGTAAATATTAGGAAGTCAGCCACAGAATTAGGGTAAAGATAATTAGTTTGCCAAATCCAGAAACAACACTGGAAGAGAAAAGAACAGAGAATGCGCACTGAACTTTGAGATACATTGGTATCTCAAAGATACCAAGGAGAAGAAGGAGATAAATAAAGAATAGCCTTGGCTGGTGGAATGGCTCAAGTGGTAAGAGCACCTACCTAGTAAGTGTGAGGCCCTGAGTTCAAACCCTAGTGTTGCCAAAAAAGAAAAAAGAAAAAGAATAGCCTCGGAAAGAGATTTAGAAAATAAAGTTTAGAAAAGTAGGAGGAGAGCCAATACTATTGTAGAGTCATGATGGTCAACACTGAAAAGAATTTGAGTCAAATGCTGCAGAATGGTTAGAGAAAATTGAAGACCAAGATGGAGCTTTTGGAATTGACATTTGGTTACCAAAGGTTTTTAAATCTGAATTTAGAAAGTCAGTTGAGCTTTTTAGAGAACATAACTTTTAAACTAATAACTCAGCCTTCATTAATTGATATTTTTTTAGTGATTGGGGAACATTTAATTTTTCTTAATCTTTTAGATATATTCACTAGGTATTATTTTATTTCTACTTACATGCTAAGCAACTTAGGCTCTATATAGAATATACCCAAATCGAAGCAACATTATAGACAGGCTTTTTTAGGGAACACTCATGTTTTTCTTTAAAACCTTGGTTAGCATTTGGAATTGATATGCAGTATAATATTTAAAAGGAAAACAACATATTTCCTCATTCCCCAGGAGGTTTCTTAAAATAGCATGTAATCTTACCTACAATTTATAAATTGGGTTGGATCTAACCCAGATTACCTGACCAGGAGAGTCCCCAAGAAAAACAAGGTGTGGTAAGGGTTATAGTAATGGTAATTAAGAAATTTGTGTTGTGCCTGCTGGGCCTCACTAAAAGCAGTGACCCAGCCTGTGGCTACTGGCATCATTTCCACTGCTGAGACATGCTGTCTTTTTGGAAAGAAATCCAAACCAAATCTTTGCCCACTTCGAAAGCCAAAATATTCTTCTCATTCCTTTCAGCCACAGAAAGGTCTGAGCTTTTGCTAATAGGATCCATGTCTGTGTGACCTGCTGCTGGCTGCATCAACCTGTCTTTAGTACAATGTATGAGCAATAAAGGGTTTGATTTTGGTTGATTTTTCTTTGCAGAATCATGGAGTGTTACAAGTGTTAAAAGCTGGAAAGAATCTTTGATGTTATCTGCTTTAAGCCTCTCACTTTACCAAGGAAAACCAAAGGCTTACAGTGGTGAAATAATGTGTCTGTGGCCCTGCAGCTGGAAATGGTAATTTAGGTCAACTGATCCTACTCCCAAGTCTGTAGGTGTGTCATGTGTTATATAGCATTTCTGTTCAACTGTAAAAACTCTTTGGGGTTATGCATTACATTTCAGATGTTGAATGTCATGTCCATATGATGACAAGCTGTATTGTAGTAGCGTTGTACTATGCTCAGCAGTGGTTTAGTAACCAGCATGTACCAGCAAACTCTTTGGGAAATCTGGAAGCAAAATCTTACTGAATTGAATGGAATCTGTGGAAAACTTTGCTAGGCTTGTCTTGAGGTGAAGTCCTGTTTGGTTAATCTGTTTATATTCTCTAGGTTGTAGAACTTTGTAGATGCCCCTTCCTCTTTCATGAAAGATGACTCAGGTTGGGAACTTGGATGGTCTAGAAGGATTTCATCATTCCTCATATTGCAAGACTTGAATACCTTAGGTTCAAATTAGTGTATTTTTCTCCTTTCTTCCTATAAAAAATAATTCTACTTTTGAACATTAGTACTCTAGTATCTCATCCTTTGAGAGATGTGAAAGCCTGTTTGATTTCATTCAGTAATTACTTATAGAACTCTGGTGAGCTAGGCACCATACTAGGTACTGTGAGGCTAACAAGGATGTTTGTCCTTCCTAAGTTCAGGGAAATGGTAGACAACACAGCAACCATTGCTGATGATCCCTGATACGGCCTTTGCTGGGTGACATCTATGATTCCCTAGGCCTCATGTTGTCACAGTTTCATCTATGTTCTCAGGAGAAGTTGTCTCTCCCCTCAAGAAAATTAGTTTTTCCATGAAATTTTTTTTATTGCCTATTTCCTTAATTTTTCTTCAACATTTCAAAGAGCCAAAGTGAAGACAAGGAGAATACTTAGATCTGAAAAAAATGTAAAGTCCTCTTTAAATCTCCATTTGGGAAGATGATTTTAAAGTATCCTATACTCTCAGGGATCTGTGGCCCTATGGATGTACATGCCTGGTTGTAACAGCAATCACGTTAGAAGATGCTGTGCTTAGGCCTCAAAGAAATAAATTATACTAAGAACTTTTAGTGATAATTCTTTGCTTTTTCCTTGTTTTTCTTCCTCCTGCTAATCTTTTTAAGTAGATATTGAAGGAACCTTCTTGCCAGGATGTAATAATATATCTCTATGCAATACAGCAATGATGTTTTCCCTTACTGGCATTGAAATTTCATCAGGCTATATTAATCTAAGTGAAATACATTACCTTTAGAAGAATTCTATAGTTAGAAATGTTGAGACCAGGTAACAAGGAATCCATTCAATGAACCTCAGTTTTTTTTTTCTGTTATTATTCATATGTGCATACAAGGCTTGATTCATTTCTCCCCCCTGCCCCCACCCCCTCCCTTACCACCCACTCCGCCCCCTCCCTCTCCCCCCCCTCAATACCCAGCAGAAACTATTTTGCCCTTATTTCTAATTTTGTTGTAGAGAGAGTATAAGCAATAACAGGAAGGGACAAGGGTTTTTGCTGGTTGAGATAAGGATGGCTATACAGGGCATTGACTCACATTGATTTCCTGTGCGTGGGTGTTACCTTCTAGGTTAATTCTTTTTGATCTAACCTTTTCTCTAGTACCTGGTCCCCTTTTCCTATTGGCCTCAGTTGCTTTTAAGGTATCTGCTTTAGTTTCTCTGCGATAGGGACAACAAATGCTAGCTAGTTTTTTAGGTGTCTTATGTATCCTCACCCCTCCCTTGTGTGCTCTTGCTTTTATCATGTGCTCATAGTCTAATCCCATTGTTGTGTTTGCCCTTGATCTAATGTCCACATATGAGGTAGAACATATGATTTTTGGTCTTTTGGACCAGGCTAACCTCACTCAGAATGATGTTCTCCAATTCCATCCATTTACCAGCGAATTGAACCTCAGTTTTGTATACCATGCCTGACACAAATAGAAATGATCAGTATTTTGTTGCAGTATTCAAAAACATCAGAACCAAATAGGTAAGGCCACCTTGAACAAGTTCTTAATGTGTGAGTTTTATTTTAAGGTTGTTAGGGTTGCTAATATTCTTTTGCTATAAATGATTTGGACTTGGGCTAGTTAAGGACAATTGAAGAATCACTGGGTGTTTTGGTTGCTTTTCATGAAGCCTGGATAGACTGTGTAGTAGTGGCCACTGCTGTGCTATCATGGCATAACCACTGGGGCAAAGTAGATGACAATCCCTATCTCACAGTATATGTGGAGCTAAAAGAGAAAGTAGTTGGGAAAGTACTTTGGAATCTTCATAGCCCTTGCAAAAACAAGGAAATATGCTTTTGATCATTATCACTATGACCGGAGTGCCTGGTTTCTCAGATGTTCATGATAGAGTCATCCAAAAAGAATAGGTAGGTCACTTTGCCAAACAGAATTCTGTGTGGGTTACAGAAACTCCCAGTCTGAGTCACTGAGTAAAATGAAGGACAGTGAGAGAAGTATGCTCTATTTAAAATGTTTTATTTTTTTTCACATTCCATTTTTTACCAATGGAACAGTTTCCTCTCATTTCTAATCCCTTTCACTTTCAAATTCTCTGGCTTGGTTTAGAGTCAGTGGAGTTCCCACACTTAAACATTTACATGGTCTTCCTTGATTGTCTCTGGAGAAGTCTTTTTCTCTGACTAATGCACTGTGGACAGAGTGAGAGCATTGTTCTGGTCCGTTTCCTAGATAGGAATGTCTAAAATCAATGGCCTAGCTCAGAACATTCTCTGTAATTTCTTTCCCCTTGCCATCCCCACCCAGTGCCTACTGACTCTGATTGATTGTTTGAGGATAGGGCTACTTCTGCCTAAAGTTCAAGTACCTGACTCACTCTACAAAGGAATCTCTCCCTGTGATCCCATTGCCCTCTCCCATCCCTTTACTCCATTGAAGCCAATGTTTGGAGAAGATAGAACAATTTAAAAAAATCTTGTTTTTGTACTACCTGTACTGTCATAGTACCTATTTTTATTACAACCGAATATGGTACACATGTCTTAAAAAGCTAAAAGAGAAAATAAAGAAGATAATAGGAAAGTTCCTAGTTGTCTTAAATGAGTCACAGGCTTTAGGTCAGAGTTAATTATATGGTAGCGCATAGACTAGATATGAGGATTACATAAGAATTTGGTTGGGAAATAAAATAATATAAAAAAGCACCAGAGAATGTATCAGAGCAGAGTTGTGGAAAGACACCCTAAACAGTGGTTGTCTTTAGGCCTAAGACTGGCAAAAAAACATAAGCAAAGCACAGATGTGTTTGAAAAGGGGCTGGTCAACATCAGAAACACCCAAAGATAAATACTGGTTGCACCCTGTGCCCCCAGTAACTGTCAATAGAGATGAATATGTTAACAAACTTCAAAGTTTCAAATAAGAGTCCTTCTTTGTTAGAAATTCAATAATTTAATTTGACATTCAAGTCCTAGAAAATTCCTTTTATTCTGATAGCTGTATTTATAGTTTGCCTCTATAGGTACAACAGTCTAAAATGTTCTGGGCAGACTATCACTGTTATCTGGTCTGTGTGATGTATACACACTGTTATAAATCAACAAGTTGGCCTTCTGAATTGCTCTTCCAATTTATTGTGATTTTTGTTAGAGCTAGGCACTGATGATGTGAATTATCACATCATCACATCATCAGTGCCTACCAGGCTTGGATTGGACCTCAGCTGTATAGCTCATATAGCCATATGGTCATTTAGTTAAAAAAAAAAAAAAAAAAGGTTGGGGAGAGCGAGGTAATGTAGCACTTGGTTGGAAATTTGGGTTCTTGAATCTAACTGATCTGTGTTTGAATCCTTGATTAGCTGCTTGGAAGCTGTATAATCTAAGCCTGATTCCCTCTCTGTGAAAAGACTGTCATAATACCAACTTCAAAATGGTGAAAAAGGATAGACATTGTTCTAATTTTGAAAAATTAGAGTAGGAAAGAAAAACTCATTCTAGAACCTGCCATACATTTGTCTCTAGCCAAATTTAGAGTAGATTGTGGAATGATTGCCTGTGATTATTTCAGATATGATTATTTGAAATAATATGAGTTCACTAGGAGCAAAGGCATTTCTATTTCTAACATAATTGTACTCTTTCACTGTTCTTTGGATAATGTATAGGAATCTCAAAACATGGACTTTTATTTTTGGGAGGCATTTGGCAGAGATTCTTATTATATTCTTGTCTTGTTGAGATTAAAAATTAAGTAGATTCATAACTGGTTAAACAAATGTATCCTGGCAGTTTTGAGGTGAGTGATAGATTGATGTCCATCTGGAAGGATGTTGCAGTAAGCCTCAAGAATCTATTTGCTGATTATGTTCTAGCCAATTTTCTCATTTAAAATTATGATGGATGCAAATATATCCAATAAGTGAGACTGAATTTTAAAAAGATCTGTATTGGTTGATGGATGGATTTGTTAATAAAAAATCATGGGTAACATTTATTGAGCACTTACTGTATGTTAGGGTGAATGCTGAATGTGTTGTACAGTTTACTTCATTTAATCCTCACAATGACCCCCTAAGGAACATACTATTAATTTTCCACTCTATTGGTAAATAAAGAAGCACAGAGATACTAAATTATTTTCTGAAGTCTCACAGCCAGTAAGAGATACAACTGAGGTAGGAACCAGTTGTCTAATACCAAAGCTTATGCTTTTCTTGTATTACTACTTCAGCCAGAGTCAAAATTTTTATAGGGATCAATATAAAGTCCTAGACATATATTATGTGACGACCTAAAAGGAAAGCAGGAACTTTCCTTAATAACAAGTAATGGGGAAAGTTTTAGTGATGTTAGCTGAAAGGAAACTCAACATGAGATAATATTGTCATGTGCCTGGTTCAAAAAAAGAACAACTAACATGAGTCGGAGGATATATTATTTGAAAATAATAATATGGATCAAGAGTGACAATAGTCTTTCTCCTGTTAAAGTGCATGTCTAGAGTTCTAAGTTAGGCTAGTCACTGAGAGTCCTTCTCTGTTAGAATCAGGAGAAGAAGTCTGGATTTATGCTCTAAGTGGAAAAATGGTGAACTCATGCCATTGCCCTGGAAAAGACAAAAGCCAAAGAAGAATTTGAAGCCTACCTTCAGATATTAACCGGATTCAGTAATGAGAGAGTAGACTTTGTTGGTGTTTATGAGCCAAAAGTCACTTTCTTCTCATTCTCTATTGAGAATAGACTCAGGTATTAGACTGATGGAGAGCAAAATGTCAGTATCACTCCAGGAAAACCGTATTGGAGAATGTGGCTTGATCTGTGGCTCCAGTCCTGTTATCCTCTTCTTCCCTTCTCTGATTCAATACTGTTGGTCTCAGGCAAGGCAGCAGCAGGCTTGTCTTGTAAAGGCAGGCCCGTCTGTGTGGGGGGTAGCGGGGGGCAGGGGGAGGAGAAGAATATGTGAATTCTGAAGTCAGATGTCTGCCTGATTTCTCTACTCTGAATAGAGATACAGAAGCCAAGTTCTCATTCCCACAAAAATCCTTTTTGGAATCCTTGAAGAAGGCTTCCAAAAAGATCAGTGCAAGGTGATCACATTCCCCAGTACAAGGTGCCTCATGCAAACCTTATAACAGAGAAATTGTGAAAATACTATTTTTTTTTTTTATCTTAACTGCAGTGGGCAATCAAGCCCATACAGAATGTTGGGCCTCTGTGTGGAAAAGACTCTTTCAGTATTGGGCAGGGGAGGGATATTGTCTAAATGACTTGTAAAGCTCCCTCTGTAAGATTCTTTTGAGACCAGTTAAGACATGCATTAGTAAACAACAAAAACTCTGAGTAAAGCAAGTCAGTAGTTTAAGGTTTTTGAGCAATAAGAGATAGTCAGTGTTCTGAGTGCTGTGGCCTGCCATGTTCTCAAGTGGCTTTGGTCCAACTGTTTGTTCACTAGTGTTTTCAGTTAAAGGGGATGACAGTCTACAAATTTATGCACATGGCACTCAGAATAGACAACTTCTGGGCTCTGATACCCACATTTGAGTCCCTCAGGACTCAATTTGTAAGCCTGTTTATTGCATTGTGCTGTAGTAACAATTTCCTAGTTTTTTGGGCAATCTGTGAAACCAGCCTCCCCTTTATTTCAACTTTGTTATTGTTGTTTTGCTTTTATACTATAAATTAAATAAATCCTTAGAGGTTTCCAATTATATTATGGAAAAAAGAACTTGGAGTTCTGAGAATGTAAAAGACAGTTTGTTTTCCTCAGTTAGATATGTAAGACCTTTACGATATGGTTATCATATTCAAAAATTTTTAAGAAAGATTAATCATCTCTGTTCCTTCAAATGCTTGAGAAAGTATATTTGATTCTCGAGCTATCATAATAATCCTATATTCTTATATGGCCTTACATGTTTCACAAATAGCTGTTTTATGCATAATGATCATCACAAACAATTCTGTTTGGGAAGTAGAACAGAAGAGGCAAGGCAGGTATAATTGTCCCCATTTCAGGGAGCATGAATTTCAGAGAGCACTGGTGGTAACAACTACATCAGACATGTTTTGGACACTACCTCTATGCTAACTACCTGCAGTAGTACATTTAATCCATATGCTTATTCCAGGTATTAGGTACTATTATCCCCATTCTGAAATGGAGAAACTGTAGCTCAGAGAGTAACTTTCCCATAGTCATATAATAAGTAGTAAGTAGGAAAAAAAATAGAACCAGACTGAGAGCTTTCTGATTCTGAAACTATGTTCTTAAATCACTAGATTATAGCAACCAAAAAAGTTATGAAACCTGCCCAAGGACACTGGCTGCCCAGTAGTGTAGGCAGGGCTAGAATCTTTTTTATTTTTTTTCATTTTTCTTTTATTATTCATATGTGCATACAAGGCTTGGTTCATTTCTCCCCCCTGCCCCCACCCCCTCCCTTACCACCCACTCCACCCCCTCACTCTCCCCCTCACTCCCTCAATACCCAGCAGAAACTATTTTGCCCTATTTCTAATTTTGTTGTAGAGAGAGTATAAGCAATAATAGGAAGGAACAAGGGTTTTTGCTGGTTGAGATAAGGATAGCTATACAGGGCATTGACTCACATTGATTTCCTGTGCGTGGGTGTTACCTTCTAGGTTAATTCTTTTTGATCTAACCTTTTCTCTAGTACCTGGTCCCCTTTTCCTATTGGCCTCAGTTGCTTTGAGGTATCTGCTTTAGTTTCTCTGCATTAAGGGCAACAAATGCTAGCTAGTTTTTTAGGTGTCTTACCTATCCTCATCCCTCCCTTGTGTGCTCTCACTTTTATCATGTGCTCAAAGTCCAATCCCCTTGTTGTGTTTGCCCTTGATCTAATGTCCACATATGAGGGAGAACATACGATTTTTGGTTTTTTGAGCCAGGCTAACCTCACTCAGAATGATGTTCTCCAATTCCATCCATTTACCAGCGAATGATAACATTTCGTTCTTCTTCATGGCTGCATAAAATTCCATTGTGTATAGATACCACATTTTCTTAATCCATTCGTCAGTGGTGGGACATCTTGGCTGTTTCCATAACTTGGCTATTGTGAATAGTGCCGCAATAAACATGGATGTGCAGGTGCCTCTGGAGTAACAGTCTTTTGGGTATATCCCCAAGAGTGGTATTGCTGGATCAAATGGTAGATCGATGTCCAGCTTTTTAAGTAGCCTCCAAATTTTTTTCCAGAGTGGTTTTACTAGTCTACATTCCCACCAACAGTGTAAGAGGGTTCCTTTTTCCCCGCATCCTCGCCAACACCTGTTGTAGGTGGTGTTGCTGATGATGGCTATTCTAACAGGGGTGAGGTGGAATCTTAGCGTGGTTTTAATTTGCATTTCCTTTATTGCTAGAGATGGTGAGCATTTTTTCATCTGTTTTCTGGCCATTTGAATTTCTTCTTTTGAGAAAGTTCTGTTTAGTTCACGTGCTCATTTCTTTATTGGTTCATTAGTTTTGGGAGAATTTAGTTTTTTAAGTTCCCTGTATATTCTGGTTATCAGTCCTTTGTCTGATGTATAGTTGGCAAATATTTTCTCCCACTCTGTAGGTGTTCTCTTCAGTTTAGAGACCATTTCTTTTGATGAACAGAAGCTTTTTAGTTTTATGAGGTCCCATTTATCTATGCTATCTCTTAGTTGCTGTGCTGCTGGGGTTTCATTGAGAAAGTTCTTACCTATACCTACTAACTCCAGAGTATTTCCTACTCTTTCTTGTATCAACTTAAGAGTTTGGGGTCTGATATTAAGATCCTTGATCCATTTTGAGTTAATCTTGGTATAGGGTGATATACATGGATCTAGTTTCAGTTTTTTGCAGACTGCTAACCAGTTTTCCCAGCAGTTTTTGTTGAAGAGGCTGCTATTTCTCCATCGTATATTTTTAGCTCCTTTGTCAAAGATAAGTTGCTTATAGTTGTGTGGCTTCATATCTGGATCCTCTATTCTGTTCCACTGGTCTTCATGTCTGTTTTTGTGCCAGTACCATGCTGTTTTTATTGTTATTGCTTTGTAATATAGTTTGAAGTCAGGTATTGTGATACCTCCTGCATTGTTCTTTTGACTGAGTATTAGGCAGGGCTAGAATCTTATCTTAGGATGCTTAGCACATCTCCTAGATCCTGCAGTGGCTTCACTGATTTCCATTAATTTTTGTTATTTGTTTTGGTTTTTTTTTTGTTTGTTTGGTTGGTTGTTTGTTTCTTCAATATGTAGAGAGGAAATGAATGAAAGCTGAGCCAAAATTTTCCCTTATAGAGGAACCTATTCCATACTAAGAAGCTCAGATTCTTACGGGATTTTTAAGTGTCTGATGTTCTTTTCATATTTTGCTTCTTTTTTTTTTTTTCCTTTTCACTATTCTGATTAATCTGTTCTCTCTTTATTAGCATATGTTAATTGTACAAAAGGGTTTGATTATGGTATTTCCATACATGCATATAATGTAAACTGATCAAATTTGCCCCTTCTATTACTCTTTCTTGTTTTTAAACAATTTTAATAGGTTTCATGATTCTGTTTTCATGCATGCATATAAAGTACTTTGATCGTGTTCACCATCTCTTCATCTTCTCCTTTCTTGCTACTTCCCAATGCCATACAGTGTCATGTCCCCTTCTCACCCTGTTTTATACTCACACCATTCTTTTTTTTAGGTCTAGCTTCCGCATATGAGAAAAAATATGCAATGTTGGTCTTTCTCAGCCTGGCTTGTTGTACTTAACATGATAATTTCCAGTTCTATCTTCTGCAAATGACATAACTTCATTCTTCTTTATGGTTGAATAATATCGAATTGTGTATATATACCACATCTTCTTTATCCATTCATCAGTTAATGAACACCTATGCTGATTCCACAGTTTTGCTATTGTACTAATATAAATCTGGGGTGCAGGTATCTCTGTTGTATGCTGACTTACATTCCTTTAGATATATGCCCAGGAGTTCTTTTTTTGAGGAAATGCTATACTGATTTCCATAGTGGCTAGACTAATTTACTTACCCACCAACAGTGTACAAGGGCTTCTCCCTCCACACACACATATCCTCCCAATAATTGTTGTTTGTTTTCTAGATGATTGCCATTCTAACTAGGGTGAGATGGAATCTCAGTGTAGTTTGATTTGTTTCCTTTATGGCAAGCATGTTGCATTTCTTCCTATATTTGTTGGCCCTTTGAACTTCTTCTTTTGGGAACTGTCTATTCAATTAATTTTCTCATGTATTTATTGGTTTTTCCTTTTGGTGTTTAATTTTTGGGGCTTTTATATATTGTGGATATTACTCCTTTATCTGATGAATAGCTGACAAAGATTTTCTTTCGTTCTGCAGGTTGTTTCTTGATTCTGCTAAATATTTCCTTCGCTGTACAGAGCTTTTTACTTTGACTCAATCTCATTTGTCAATTCTTGTTTTTATTTCCTGAGCACTTGGAAGTCTGTTCTGAAAGATATTACATATGCCTGTATCTTCAAGGGTCTTCCCTACATTTTCTGCTAGTAATTTTGAAGTTTTAGGCCTTACATTTAGAACTTTGTTCTCTTTTTTTATTTTAATTATCATGTGGGGTGAGAAATAAGGATCTAACTTCAGTCTTCTACATGTGGATATGCAGTTTCCAACACCATTTATTGAAAGGCTGTCTTTTCTCCAATGTATGCTTTTGGGCACCTTTGTTGAAAATAAGATGGTTATCACTGAATGGGCTTATTTCTGGATCTTCTATTGTATTCCATTGGTCTACATGTCTGTTTTTGTGTCAGTACCATGCTTTTGTTGTTGTTGTGACTTGGCTTTGTAGTGTAATTTGAAGCCAGGTATTTATGATACCAACAGGTATTGCTCTTTTTGCTCAGGATTGCTTTGGCTCTTCAGGGTCTTTTGTGCTTCAGTATGACTATTAGGATTTATTTTTCTCTTGCTATGAATAGTGACATTGGAATTTTATGGGAATTGTATGAAATATGTAGATTGCTTTTGATAATACGTACAGCTAATTTCTCAATGCTAGTTCTGCTGTTCCTTGAACGTGGGAGGTTTTTCCATCTTGTAGTACCTCCTTAAATTTCTTTCTTAAATGCTTTATAGTTTTCATTGTAGAGGTCTTTCACCTTCTTTGTTAGGGTTATTGCTGCATATTTTTTTTTTAGGTTATTGTGAATGGGATTATTTTCCTGATGTCTTTTTCAGTCTGTTCATTTTTATATAGAAAAGCTACTGATTTTTGTATGTTTATTTTGTATCTTGCTATGTTCTCAAAAGTGTTTACCAAATCTAAGAGGTTTTTGATGGAGTCTTCAGGGTCCTTTAAGTATAGGATCATATCATTTGCAAATACAGATAATTTGACTTCATGGGTCCTTAACCCACTCATTGTCAAGGACTGCTGAATTAATGGATGGAAACACAGTCCCTGCCCTAGAGTGATAATCACAAGATTTGTTTCTTAGTGGGACTGTGTGGCTATGAGTTAAATTAAATTTGATATGTCTCATTTTCATAGTCTTTGTGGAGGAATGAGACATGAAGAATGTGTGGCAGAGTTGGGCACTCATGTAGGAGGATAGATTTCTAACAAAGAGGAAGTCAGGAGGGCTTGGGGTCTGGGGCATTGAGTATTTGCCTATTTAATTTATAAAGGACAACTTTGTATAATTTACCAAGGCCTTCTTATTAAAAGTTAGTCTCAAATAAGTAAGAAGGCCTTAGATTTCTCCATAATCCACAATAGTTATTAGAGGTCAGAACTATTCCTTATCACTAAGTAACAGGTCTTTATATTGTAGACCTAATGGGTATATAAGTTTTATGTTGTATCGTTAAACCAACTTCACACTATTTACAAGACATGTCATACAACACCGGAAACAAGAAATTAGAGGATGTGGAAACTATGCTACTAACATTAAGCAGCATAAGGAAAATTAATGTAAGCCTTAAGTCATGGCCTGACTTCTGTTTCAGCAGCTGACCCACGGGCAATGAAGCCAAAAATAATTTTAAGACTGTTCTGCTCTGACTTGTGAAAATTATTTTTATGTTGGCCCCTCTCCACCCCCACTCCATCTACTTCCAAGTGAGTCTCAGGGGTAAGGATAAAGATAATAATATTGCCTGGTTTGTTTCTGATCTAACTTGGGTCCTGGCTTCAGAAAGGTGCAAAGTCTACTTTCTGTTAAAGCATCATTGGCAGTTGGCAATACATTTTGTAAAAATTTATGTGGCTACAAGTAATATTTTTGATATTCTGAGAAATACGTGCTTGTTGGGAAGCATGATAATCTCTAAGTGTTGATATAATTTTGCTACTACCTAAATGTGAGTACTATTGATTTGGCATTAACATTATTTCATATATATTTAATCAAGTGACAGAAATCAAAGTTTCAAATGTATGATGTCAATATTCTTCTTTCTTTAGAGAAAAAAACAAAAAAATTGACTTGATTATATCAGAAAATTTATATATCTATGTTGAAAAATTAGGCAACCCTAATATAGTTTACAATATAACCCCATAGTTTCAATTTGTGAAATTTTCAATATGAAGACTGGATGTGTTAGAGAGTAGAGTGTGTATATCAAGGCACATTACTGCAACCTGGAACAATTAGACATGGTAAATTATGCAGTCAGAAATAGAAATTGCAATGGATAGTGATGGAAAACAGTAAAGTACCAAATCTGGTAACAGTGTAGTGGGAACATTTTTAGGGCCTAATGGACTGGGTGGGTGAATGGAAAGTTGACATTGAAGATACTTTAAGAATTAATGGACCAGGTGCCAGTGACTAACTCCTGTAATCCTAGCTACTTAGGAGGCAGAGATTATGAGGATGGTGGTTCAAGGCAAAAAGAGAAACCCTATCTTAAAAATACCCAACACACACAAAAAGGGATGGTGGAGTGGCTCAAGTGGTAGAGCACCTGCCTAGCAAGGGTAAGGCCCTGAGTTTGAACCCCAGTACCACTAAAAATAAAAAAGAATTAAGAGAAAACTACAAAATACTAGAAAGATTATAATAAAGAAAAGGCAACTTCTCTTTACCTTAAACTCCCAGCATGGCAGTATTGTTGAAATAGCACCTGAATCTTGTGTAACAAGGCCTCTTGGTTCACTTGGAGCAGGAAAATTTAATAATTTTTTCTCTCATAAGGAGGCTTAACTAAGGAAACCAATAGGAAATTGGAATTATTTTCAAGATGCTTACTTTAACATTAACCTGGTTGGATCTCACCTAATCCACAGCAGGTCTTTCCTTTTATCCCATTGAGTTACCTGAATCTTAAACTAGAAAGGATATTCTTTAGAGTGGCATAGTGACAGATTAACAGATAATTAACAGATAAGGCTGTATTAGGCAGATCTTTGGTCATTGTGACAAATACCTGAGAGAACAAGAGAAAGGGAGGAAGGATTTATTTTGGCTCACAGTTTCAGTCCATGATCACTTGATTCCATGGTTCTGGGCCTGTGGTTAAGCAATATATCATGGCAGAGGAAAACCATTCACCTCATGGCAGCCAGGAAGCAAAGACAATGACAGACAAGAATGGGAGGGGACATGATACCCGTTCTTCCAGAAAATGCCCCCAGAGACCTACTTCCTCCAACTAAACTCTACCTCCTACCTTTTCACAACCTTCCAATAATGCCATCATATTACGAATCCATCAGGAATTAATCCATTGACTGGGTCAGAACACTCAGGATCCAATCATGTCCCCAAAGCCCATCAGCTGGCAACCAAGTCCTAATGTATGAGCCATATTCAAACCATAACAACAACTTTGAAAATATTCTTGAAAAATCTCAAACCTCTGTCATTGTTTTGGAGACCTTTTAGAAATATTGCCCTTTGTTAAACTCTCACTGTAAGGATACCCCTTCTTGTGTCTGTCCTAAATCTCTTATATTATCATTTGAGCCCTCTTTTTTCTGCTTTGTCTTCAGAAAAGATGAAAACCAGATGGCTACTATTCTCTGTTTAATAATCCTTTTATACTTGTAGATGTTATGAAATGTCCCCCCTTTGACTTGGGATTATATAGAGTCATTTGATGGAACATCACTTTAAATGATTCCCATATAAATTGTATTTTCCAAGTCTAATCAGCCTTGTAGCTCTCCTTTAAACCATCCGGATCCCAGAATGTAGTGTTATAGTCCATAGGGCCCATGCAATTAATAAAAAGATTGTTTTATGATTCCTAAGTATTTTTATGAATTTGTCTTGATTACATTTTCAATGATAATTTTAATTGTGATATAATTTACATACCACAAAATAAACTCATTTTGAAGTGTGTAATTTAGTAGGTTTTTTTTTTTTTTTTAGTATATTCATTGAGTTATACAACTATCACCACCCTCTAATTCCAGTTCATTTTCATTACCCCAAAAGAGAAACCCAATGCCCATTAGTAGTTACTCCCAGTTTTCTCTCACTCAGTTCCTGGAAACTATTAATCTATTTTCCATTTTATGAGTTTGTAAATTCTACCCATTTCCTAGAAGTGGAATCATACTATGCATCACTTTTTGTATTTGGCTTCTTTCCTTTAGCATAATGTTTTTAAAATTCATTGATACTATAGTATGAATAAGAATTTCAAACATTTTTGTAGCAGGATACTATTCTATTGTATGAACAACCCATATTTTGTTTATTCTTTCCTATTTATTAAATTCAGAACTAATTAATGTCAATCTCCATTATTCCCCCAGGAATACTTTGTTAACTTTGACTTTTTGAATCTTATTTAGCCTTTTAACTCTTTATTCTGCAATTTAATAAGATCTCTTTTAATCTCTAATTTCACTGCCCAACATAATATTATTTACAAACTGAAGAAAAGCCCCAAATCAAACCTGCATGGAACATTATTTCACTTTTTGAACAGATACGTCCATTATGTTATGGATAAAACAACCTCTTTTCAATTATTAGGTTTTCATTCCTCAAAAGTTTAGACATTCACTAAATTTCTTAGAGAAGAGTATTTCTCAAAGCATGGTAACTAATTTCCTAAGATGGTCCAGGAAGTAGGTGGGGTTGGATGGAAGTGTTTGATAGAAAATACCAAGTTATTATAAAGCCTCCCTCCTGTCTTTCCCTCTGCCTAAGGAGTGGACTTGTAGAGACAGCTGGAGTACTTTTATGAACATGGATTTACTTCTAGGAAAATCAGACAGATTTGGGTTTGTGCCTTGGCTATGTTATATGTCAGCAGTTGAACCCTAATTGTAGCATGTATGAAATGGGATAGTAGTATCATTCTCATAGGGTAGCTGTGATGTCTAAGTAAATAACTTCTGTAAAGCACTTAAAAGTAATGTTTGAGGCCTGGCATGTAGCTCATGCCTGTAACTCTAGCTACTGAGGAGGTGGAGATGCAGAAGATTGAAGTTCAAGACTAGACCAGGCAAAAATTTCTTGAGATTCCATCTCAACCAAGGTGGGTAGGGTGGCATATGTCTATCATCCTAGCTATTTGGGAAGTGTAAATTGGAGGCTCCAGCATAAACTCACGACCCTATTTGAAAAATGCTTAAAGCAAACCAGGCTAGAGGCATGGTGCAAGTGGTAGAATGCCTGCCTAGCAAGTGGCAGGCCTTTGAGTTCAAACCTCCATACTTGAAATTTTTTTTTTTAAATAACATTTTGCATATGGGATGTGCTCAATAAGTCTTAGTTATTCCTTCAGTAAAGTCTTAAGAATTTCAAAAAGAAAGAAATGCTGTAGTGGGCCCTGACATCAAGGAGTTAATATTCTAATAGTAGAGACAAAATTGACAATCAGTAATCCTAAATTTAAGAGCAAAATTAAATATACTGATAAGGCATAGAGAATGTACAATAATATTTTCTTATCTCACTTTAGTGAATTTTTAGGAGTAACTATATGAAAAGTACCATCAACAGAGAAATGTTTTTCTTACTCAAAATACTACTCAGAGGTAGAAATATTCTTGAGGGCTCTCTATGCATGGAAATACCTCACAAAGTGACTACACAGAGTGGTTACCCAAAAGGTATTTGTTGAATTGTTGCCCATTAATAGCATTCTGGATGCCATCCTTAGTTCTCTTTCGATGTGTCTCTCACTTATGCCTATACAATCCACCCATGCCCTGACCAATCCCAGGTTGTTCACCTCTATCCCAGACTTCTCTCTTGAGCTCCAGGTCCATGTGTTCAGGTGTCTGTTCAGAATCTCCTATTACCTGGTGGAATGGCTCAGGTGGTAGAGTACCTGCCTAGCAAGTGTGAGGCCTTGAGTTCAAACCCCAGAACCACAAAAAAAAAAAAAAAAAAAAAAGAACCAGAATCTCCTATTAGATGTTGGGGGATCCCTTCAACTTAGAATGCCCAGATCTGAACTGTTAATATTTCTTCCCAAAATGACTGTCTCTCACATTTCCCCTATCTTGTTTAGTGGGGAAATCATTTTCTGTGTAGTTGCCTGAGTCATAATTTTGGAGCATAGAAACTCCCCCTTTCCTTACTTCCCATATCCAATTGAATACGCTTACATTCCTTTTTCTCTTTCTGGTTTGGGATCCCCTCCCAAACAGTGAGCCTGTCTCACTACTTATGATCTCTGCCTATCCTAAGGCCTGATACAGGATATGTTATGTTTTAATAAATATCTAATGAGCAGAATTTTTTTTCTGTAACTTTTCATTTTCTGTTGAGAGGACATGCATACTCACAAACACGTGTGTGCCTGTGAGCCCATACATACAGTATTTACACAGCCCTCCAAGCGTACCACCTCTTGTCCAGTTCTTTAACTCTTTCAATTTGTTGGTGATATTGTGTTATAGCCTAAGCCTGCAGGCATGTGTTTTAGGGATGTGGATTGAGAATTCTACCATGATAACTCATAATCTTTTTTGGCTAGTTAAACACATAGCCCATTCTGCCAAACCATTCTCAGATATTTCTCAACTGCTTTTTTTCTCCTTTGTTAATAACTTTTTTAATTAAAAAAAATGAAGAAAGAAAAGAAAACCCTAACCCAAGAAATTATCTTGACTTCAAAGAGAATACACAGTTTGGATTCCCAGTTGACCATTTTCAATTCTTTCTCAAAGATCTATTTGGAGAACAACAACAAATAACCCCTAACCTTGCCATTGTTTCTTTATGGTTTATATTTCATGCTCTGCTGCTTAGTTGGCAGGGAAGGGAGGCTTAGTTGACAAATCTAATTTCTGTAGCTTGCTGGTATCACCCATGATTCAAAACCACAGTGAAAAATTACAAGTCAACCTCAGCCACATTTTTGTTGCTCTTTTTACTAGAAACACACACATATAAAGAAGTTCCATGTTTGTTAAGTGGGACCAACCAATCTTGGTGTGGAATAAAGAAAAAAATCATGAACCCACAGAGGTTGAATTTATTTAAACTATAAAGAGCAAATTACTTTGATTCTCTTGATTGCCAGACCTCTCAAGCCACTTCCCTCCATGCAGTGTCATCTTGCACAGAACCTATTGTGTTAATTAGTTGTTTTCTCATCCAGAGGTTACACTGAAAAGACATGACTCTGTTACAAGGCTTGGATAGCTCTCAAGAACAAATTTTAGTTGGAAAAAATTGTAAAAATAACATCTCTTTAGGATCCAATTTCATTATTTCCCAATCACTTCCTTTGCCAGTGTCTCAGTTGTTATCTACGTGATGCTGCTCTGCCTTCCTTTGCTCAGGCCTTACCTCTGCTTGGCAGCTCTTCCTTCAGCTGGAGCATCCATCAAAATTCCACTCATTCTCAATGTCCAACTTAAATATCACTTCCGCTGAAAAGCCTTTCAGATTCATATAAACTCTGTTTGTATTTTATCTAGCTTTCAAAGCACCAAGTGTTTGCAAAATGGGTGTTTTGATATTTATTAAGTTGATGTTATTATCAGGCTCAGAAAATTACTAATTTTATACCGCAGTGATCCTATTTTTTATGTAAACAACAAAAGAATCTTCAAAAGTTGTTTTTTGAAGCCTCAACAGCACATATAGAAAACAGGAGAAAATGTGTCTGGTTAACAACAACAAAAAATATTCGGACATACTATTGTGCAATTTAGAAATATTTGTGTAAACATTGTAACTTCAGAAAAGTTGTACAAAGAAAAAGAACACACTGTAGGGACAAAAATGATAAGTAAATCGCCCTCAGCAACTCTTACTTCTTAGATACTACTGAATTATCTGCACTAGCAGAGGAACAGCAATACACAAAACCAAACCTACTTATTTATATTTGAGACACATTTTAGGATTCCTATTCAGTTTATTTACTTTCTTATTGATGTTTTACCTGAATTCTTATTTTTTTTTATTTTATTCATATGTACACACAATGTTTGGGTCATTTCTCTCCCCTTCCCCCTGCCCCCTCCCTTAACTACCCTACCCCCTCCCTCTCCTTCCACACCCCCTCGCTTGCAGGCAGAAGCTATTTTGCCTTTATGTCTAATTTTGTTGTAGAGAGAGTATAGGAATAATAGGAAGGAACAAGGGTTTTTGCTGGTTGAGATAAGGATAGCTATACAGGGCATTGACTCACATTGATTTCCTCTGAGTGGGTGTTACCTTCTAAATTAATTCTTCTCAAACTAACCTTTTCTCTAGTTCCTGGTCCCCTTCTCCTATTGGCCTCAGTTGCTTTAAGTATCTGCATTAGTTTCTCTGTGTTGAGGGCAACAGATGCTATCTAGTTTTGTGGGTCTTACCTATCCCCATACCTCCCTAGTGTGCTCTCGCTTTATCATGTGATCAAAGTCCAGTCCCCTTGTTGTGTTTGCCCTTGATCTAATGTCCACATATGAGGGAGAACATACGATTTTTGGTCTTTTGGGCCAGGCTAACCTCACTCAGAATGATGTTCTCCAATTCCATCCATTTACCTGCAAATGATAACATTTCGTTCTTCTTCATGGCTGCATAAAATTCCATTGTGTATAAATACCACATTTTCTTAATCCATTCGTCAGTGGTGGGGCATCTTGGCTGTTTCCATAACTTGGCTATTGTGAATAGTGCCGCAATAAACATGGGTGTGCAGGTGCCTCTGGAGTAACCTGTGTCACAGTCTTTTGGGTATATCCCCAAGAATGGTATTGCTGGATCATATGGTAGATCTATGTTTAGATTTTTAAGGAGCCTCCAAATTTTTTTCCGGAATGGTTGTACTAGTTTACATTCCCACCAGCAGTGTAAGAGGGTTCCTTTTTCCCCGCATCCTCACCAGCACCTGTTGTTAGTGGTGTTGCTGATGATGGCTATTCTAACAGGGGTGAGGTGGAATCTTAGTGTGGTTTTGATTTGCATTTCCTTTATTGCTAGAGATGGTGAGCATTTTTTCATGTGTTTTTTGGCCATTTGAATTTCTTCTTTTGAGAAAGTTCTGTTTAGTTCACTTGCCCATTTCTTTATTGGCTCATTAGTTTTGTTAGAAGAACATCCCAGTTATTTTCTCACTTTTGAGTTGTGGAGAGTGACAGGATTTAAGTCTTTGAGGGCTTTGACTAAGTGAGTAACTTCAAACGAATTGTAAGAGGATATTTCTGCTTCTATAGGCTGAAGGATTTGCAATTAGAAGCCATATTGTGGATAGTATATTATAATAACAAAGAGGATTCTAAAATGAGGATCACACATTGATTTGGAATGTTTTCCCATCTGTATTTACTTATTCCTAAATATTTTCCTTCATGTTTTCTTCTTCAAGAGTATGACCAGCTGCATGCCACCTTTTTCTTCTCTTTTTATGTCTGTTCCTGATTTTTTTCCTCCATAACTATTCCTCCAATCCTATATTTTCTCTCTAAAAAAATCTTTTCTCTTAACTTTATTTCATCTGTCTCTCTCATTTCTTTGTTTGTTGCTCAATCTTCTTTTCTCAAAGTTCTCTTCCTTTTCCTTGTCCTCCAAGCCACCATTCTAGTTTCCCCAGTTCCAAGCTTCTTATTTCTTTGCTGTTAATCCCCATTGTGTTTATTGACCTGTATGCCAAAAGGCAAAATCCCCTGGCCTCATCCAGGCCAATGCAGTGAAAAGCAGCAGTTGTCATTGCTCAACAAGTTCCTAGTGATCCATGAATCAATGAATAAGAACCCATGAAGTAAAAGATTCCATGTATATGTATATATGTATATGTGTATGTATATTTATATATAATGTATGACAACACTTGCTGTAAAGAGAAGTACTTGAATCTTTTCTGGTATAAAAGAGAATTAAGCAGATTATTTTGCCTAAACACATTTCTTTACTAAGTTAGTAGATGTGATCCTAAGACATTATATAAGAAAAACAGAAAATATTAAAGAGAGATACAGGGACAAGAGACCAATAAACAACCAGGCATCAGAATACATTGCTGACATATTATTGATAGCAGACATAAGGAATATATTAAAGATGCAGTGATAGAACAGAAAGTAGGACCAGGAAAGAAGCAGATAGTAATAAATGGTAATAAAATCCAAATGATTCGTATGTTTAAATGAAAGAAAGAAGAAAGAGGTTAGTATACATAATGTAAAAGGGTAAGAAAATGGAGGTAGAGGTACAACCAGTGTATACAAATAGATCAGAAAAATGAGACATCCTCCTTCTATCAATAAAATAGTGCATATTAACCAACAAAAGGGGAAGTGCAATTTGCTACGCAGGTGCACTATCTATACTACTTTTTAGATATAAAAGTTAAATAAATCTAGAGTAGTGTCTTTTTAAAATAGGACTTCAGAATTGGGACATGGCTCAAGTGGTAGAGCACTTGCCCAGCAAACACAAGACCCTTAATTCAATCCCTAGTACTGCAAAAAAAAGTAACTTCAGAAATCAAGTCCCCAATAAAGTGAACTGGAAGAATTTGAATGAATGAAACAAGGAACACTGACAAGTGGATATAAGTATTATGCAAGAAAAGTGATTGTAAGTGCTGCTGGCAGGGTAAAAACTAACAAAATAGAAAAGCAAGATGGTGCCGTATGTTGAATGTTGGGAAACCAACATGGCCTACCTAAAGAGCAAACCTACCTGACTGTTTACCAAGTACTGTGCTGGGTGCTTTGCATATACTTTTAACTTAAACTTTACTATGCATGAAAGTGAAGCCCAAAACTGAGAATGTTATCCATTGGGAGGAAAAAGCAGAGGGGATTTTCTGAGCTAGTTCCAAAGTCATAAGGATCTAGGGGAATTACTTTGATTTTGCCAAGTCAGAACGAACAGCTTAAAGGCAGCCGACATAGGATATTGTCAGAGGTAAATCACCCAGCTGGGTTTGTTCTGTCTTATTGCAAGGTCAGAGGACCATAGCAAGCTGGCCAAATGTTTTCAACCATGGAAATCCCCTAACTTTCCAACTGTTGCAGTCCCACAGCTCTGAGGCTTTACTCACAGGATGGCTCTTTTCCAGCTTTCAAATCTCTTCTAGTTGATTAATCATTTTCTTGTTGTGACTCATTCAGGCATGTAGAAAATAGGTGAAGGTACTAGATAAGCTGTGTGGACCAAGGAGGTCAGATAAATTGGTTTGATGTTCATCAATAGAAAAACCTAGACAACTGACATTGCCAAAAGCCTTTAAACATACTGTCCTCAGATGCTATGTGGGCTATAGCCAAAGGTCTTTGGCTCATTCATTGTTTGAAGCAGAATGTTTTCATGTGCATTAGGAAACCTGAGTATGTGTGAGTATCTTAGTTTCTTAGTGTAAGATTAGGTATTATAGGCTGGTTACTTACTAGAATTCTGTTGTGATAGCTTATTTTTATATCTATTTAGACGAGCTGTGAACCAGCTCATAATCTTTTAACAATAAAAATTGTAAACACACATAGAGTGCTTGTATTTGTCAGGCTCTGTGCATCCTGTTTTCCCTAAAACCATATTCACTACACTGAAAAGTCAGTTCTGATTGTCTGAACCAAGGCTGTATATAGTGGTTACATTATTTTTATCTAGCTAATTTTCCTCATAAAGAAGTTGATTTTAAGAAAATTTTCATTTTTAGTTCTGTGATTATACTTCTAAGTCATACTTAGAAGTCTTGTTTCTATAGTGCATTAATCTCTTGGCTTATTCATTGAGTTCGTGGACATTTATTAAGTTCCTGAGTGTAATAGTCATTGAAGATATAGTTGTAAATAAGACATCACTTGAAGTTATACATTGTGTTAGTGCTTGGTGATTGGTATGAGCAAAACCCCTGCAGAAGCACAGAAGAAAAGCAATTATTTCTGCAAAGGAAAGGAAGAAACATTTGAATTGGAACTTCAATAAAAAGAAAATTTTCAGATTGACAAGGGTGGAAGGAACACCATCAATATAGGAAGCCGCATGTATAAATGCTAAGAGGTATGAAGCAGCATTGTATGTTCAGGGTAAAACAAGATATTTTTATGGGATTGTGGCAAGAAAATGACCCCAAATAAGTTGAAGTAAGATTGTGATGGACCTTGCATAGCGCACTCAAGCGAAGGGCTTGAGGGGGTGAGAGTTACTTCATTCGATTATGTTTTCAGGAAGAGAATTCTCATGTGTGGAGTGGGAGAAAAGGGTAACAAGGGGACCATTTGGAAACTGCTGTGTTTTCTGGAAGCAGTAATAGTAGGGGGAGAAGAGAAGGAATAGATTTGAGATACATTTCAGAAGTCAAACGGGCAGACAGCATTGACTAGTTGAGTATAGGGTTTGATGTTTGGTTAGGGACTTGGGTGTCTGGGTGGATTGTAAATTCCAAGGAAAATCAGCCTTGGGGAGTGTTAAGGTCACTTTGTAACATGTTGAATTTAAATTGGGCTTAAGTTAAGGCACTAATAAGAAAAGATAGTCAGATGGAGAAGTCCAGCAGGTGACAATAGTATGGTCAAGAATGAGATAAGTACCTGAAGTACTTGAACCCAGAACAACCAATTAGATCAATCAAGCAGAAGACAAGGGGGCTGAGGACAGTAGAGAGTATATTCTGTTCAATTGCATATCAAAGAATCTATTCATGGTTTTGGACAGTTTTAGAAATCACAAAGGTGGTATTTGACCACCATTTTTGTTGTTTCTATGGCAGAACACACTTTGAATTCTGTTCTTTTCCTACACATGACTAACAGACTTTTAAATGAGGTTTTGAAACCTTAGTCAAAGGCTAGTAGGATGCTGACCCCTTCTAGGCTGTTATCTTTGTGTCTGCTTCAGTTGGGGAGCCATTCTCTGAACTACATAAACACCTGTTTGTGTTCAACTTATTGACCTGAATTCCCAACAACTGCTAGCGCTAGATAGATTTGCAGACATCCACACAAGTGTCATTTATATGCAGCCCCTTAACTAATTGCAGCAATCTGTTCCTTAAGGGTCTAAGAAAGCACACAAATTGATTGCCCAGCAATGTGTCCATTTTCAAGGACACCTGTAGGATCCTCCATCAAATCAGCTGCCCCTTCACCTCTCATTCACCTGATATTTCAGTTATGTGAGCAGTAATGTGTCAGCCTCAAAAGTCCCTGTCCTGGGAGATTTCTTCATAAGAGAGTTATTAGAAACAATATTTTTGCTGTGGAGCCAACTCAGGGATTTAAATCTCTTCCAGCCTACAGAGAAAGCACCTGGATTCAAGTGTCTATTCCCTCCTGACTCTAAAGAACGAGCTGTTTCTTAAATTGAATCTTATAAGCATGTTGAGAAACTGTGAGTCTCTTTCCTCCTGCTGTTCACTGAAGTAATGAAAAATAAATGAACTCAGACAGTCCAGACCCAGTTTGAAGTATCACATGATGGGGTCTGCAGTGCTCTGAAACTTAGCAGCTTCAGTTTTAGTGCTGTATGTACCACTGTTTTGTGCAAGCAACTAGAACACCTCCCTCACCAGTGCCATGCTTAACTTTTGTGATGAAAATGTATTTCCCATGTTTATTTCGTGCTGCCCCTAACTTCTACTGCCTTCTACTTAAGAGGTCAATGGTAAATATTTGTTAACTGGTTGGATTTTCTAAGTTGTGTTGGTTGTATGCATTGCTTCTTGAATGCAATCCACTTTAGTAATTCCTAGCAAAGACACATGTATTGATCCAAGGTCATAAGTTGGCAACCATGGCATCCTCTAGCCCCCAAACATATTTTACTTGACTCTTAATGATATCTTTTAAAAAGATATGATTTCAGTGTAGCATTTAAAAATTGAGGTTTCTGACTTCTCTTCAAAATTGGAATATCTGACACATTGTGTCACATTCTTGCAGGATGACAATTCATTTGACTTGAATTGCTGCTGCTTCCTTTAGAGTGTGCATGCCACTCCCAATTTGCCTAAGTCCCTACCACTCACTATTTTTCTCACACTTGGATCACCTCACTCACATATGTGATACACCTTGCCTCTGTAGTAGGCTCTTTATTTGTAGGGTCTGGTAGCAAAATTATTCAGATATTTACAAATTAGCATGATAATTCAAAAATATTTTAAATCACTTTGTTGAGATATTAACTCATATACCATAAAATTCAACTAAAGTGTTTAAGTGATCATTTTTTGTTTATTCATAGATTCTACAACTATTGCCACTAGCAAATTTTAAAATATTTTTACCCTAAAAGAAATCTTACAGCCTTTAGCGGTCACTCTCCATTTGCTCCTCCATACCTCAGCCAATTCCCTAGCCTTAGACAACCACTAGTCTACTTTTGTCTGTAGAGATTTGAGATATTTCTTTCCACTATTAACTATTACAAATATTTCTACCATGAACATTTTTATACACATCTTTGAATGGATATATGCATTCATTTCTCTTCAGAATATATCTAGGAGTGGAATCATTGGATAGTATATTAATCTATTTTTAATGTAATGAGGAACTGTAAAATTGTTTTTCAAAGTGACTTCACTATTTTACATTCATCTCAACAATAGATGAGAAACATTCTAGTTTCTCCACATCCTTGCTAACACTATTTATGGTCAACCTTACAGCCATCCTAGTTATTACAAGATGATATTTTATTGTGGATTTCATTAAAAAACTTTTTGCAAAATAGAATTCCTTAATTGTTACAAGAAAATGTTACTGATAGATTATGCAGACTGTTACTCATCCTGGGACTCTCAACTTGATCTCAACTCTTAAAGCCAGACCACATAATGTAATATAATATGTCCCTTGGTTGTAGTCTGTGGAGCACCTGCAGTGAATCCCATTAGCTTGGGGTTAATGTGATGTTTGTTACAAATTCAGATTGCTGAATCCCACTCAGAATGTCAAGGGGTAGGGTTTGATCTTCAGCAAGTTATATTGTTCTGCTTAGCCTCAGTTTCTCAGTTGTTCAGTTTCTGCACTGGTTTCATCAAGGAACTGGACAATGTAATATTTATGGCTTTTTTCAGCTGTAAGTAAAGTTCTGTAACATTCTGTGAGGATGCTAGTTCAGGAGGAACCTTAGCACCTTAACAACAACAACACAGTGAACATTTCCTGAACATTCACAACATGGAAGGCACCATGCTGACCACTCAAGCTGCATAAATGACTAAGCTATATCCTCCTTGTCCTTGTGGAAATAGAGTCTCCTAAGGGAGACTTATTTCAGAGAAGTCATATCTGTTATCTGAGAAAAATCCCTCAATACCTCCGTCATTGCCCTTGGGGTACCTGCATGGTGTGGGTGGATTTGGTGCTTTCCCATCCCATTTACCTTTGCCCTGATTTCCTTTCTCAAGGTGTCATAAACAGCACTACAGCCACTCTTGAAGGTGGTGAGTTTAGCCAGTACTGAGAAATCCTAAGTGTGTGAAATTGCTCAAGAGCAATTGTAGCCCTTCTCTCTGCCTGACTTTGAGAAGTCACAGCTACTTTTTCATCCCATCCTAACCCAGGGAAGGAAGCAGTTGCCTTGCTTCAACTTTTCAGATTCTACTTCTCCCCAGGAAGCTGAACTTCCTTCTCCACAGTGTTTTCTTACTGAGCCTCAGGACTCCGCTCTATGCCTGCTTTGATATGTTTTCTTCAACTTACTGTTTTCTTCTTTTGTTCACTGTTCTTTCTCTTCTTTGATTCTCTCTGACTTTCACCCACCCATCCCGTTAGCCCAACTCAGTGATACTGACCCATTTGTGAGATCCTGAAGCCTTCTTTATAATCTCACTAGCCAAAAGACCCACACGAAGCCTTTCTCCTTTGTCCAGAAAAATCTGATATAACTATTGGATGTTTCAACAGTCTCATTTCAAATATTCTGTTCTGTTGTCCCCTTAAATATACTTTGCTGACAAGGACCCTCATTTTTAGTTGAGAAAATTTGGCTGCTGTAAGTGTAATTCAATATCCGAACAGAAAAATGAAAGGTCTTAGTTGGATATAACACTGCTATATTAGACACATTATTTGGGCCTACGAATTTTCCTTATTTTTACCTAGTCCCTGTAAATGGAAGACCACAGTCTAGTCACAAGAATATTCACAAAGGCATCTAGAAGCAGAGAGACCTTCATACAAAATGTGACACTGACATTGTCCAGGAGTCCCCATCCCATCTTTATCAGCAGCAGTGGTTTTATAGGGAATCCTTATTACCGTGGGTGTTACATCTACAATAATAAAGACTACCTTGGAGTTTTAGTTTTCTTTATCACAGAACAGACCTCATTGTGTATATTTGGGTGCCTATTAAATCAGTGATGAGTAGCATCACCTTTCACCCCAGGATCTGGAAACCTTTTTTTTTTTTTTTTTTATTCATATGTGCATACAATGTTTGCATCATTTCTCCCCCCTCCCCGCATCCCCTCCCTTGCCACTCTGGAAACCTTTAACAGCCTCAATCCCACTTCCACATATAACCTCTTAGGAAAGGGCAGACAACAAACAGGAACTCTGGTGACTTATCTAGTAAAGAGAGTGGAGAGAAAAAAGGTGATATCCACTAGCTGTATGAACCTTCAGGCCAGTATGACTTAAAGCTCACGTGAGACACCAGAGTACTCACCTAATGTGTCATTAAAAGTGCTTTACTCATTCATTTTCTGAAAGGTAAAGTGGCGATAAAGGATGATTATTTCTCTAACTCAAGAAGGACAAACTGAGGTTTCAACTGACACAGGAACTTGCTTATGATGAGTCACTTGTAGAGTAAGATAAAGTGTCCAGAGTACAAAAGCCTCTTGTTTTCAGTGGCCTGATGTTTGTTCATTTCCCTGCCCTCACTTACTTCTCAAGGAAACAAGCTGTATTCCCATACCCAGCCAAATTCTTAGGTAGTGCCAGAACTCAAGGGCTTTCACCATGGAGATTTGCCTTGATGTTTTCTTTCTGAACAATTATAGGACTATTTTATATTCAAGTTCAGCTATCAGAGAAAGAGAGTCTATCATACCCTTTTGTTGGAATGTTGAGAAGAACCTGAGAAGGAAAAGGAATGGAACACAACTTGGTTTGCCTCAGGCACTATGCTGGGCACTTGGCGTATATTCTCTTATTAAACTAAAGATAAAACCAAAATTCATACGTGAGATGTCTGCAGAGAAGAGCAATTCTGTGAACTTGCCATCTTTGCATGTTTATCATTTGTTCTGTTAATAAGTAATTTTATGATTTCATGGCTTTAACCCCAGATACCCACCATGGCCTAGTCTGTAACATTTTGTTTATCCTTTTAAAATATGGCTCTGGTACACTGAAAAACCCAAATTACATATTCTTTCCATTTAGAAGCTTCTATACAGCCTTCTTTTTCTCTTTCCTTTTTGTTTTCTCTTACTATTTTTATTGTAAAAAAAAATTGTTCTCTTTTTAAATTGTCAATCACAGTGTCGTGATAAAATATTCTTATTTTGGCTGAATCTAATAAATATTGGTACCATTAAAATCTAAATTGTTTTAGTTCTTTGATTTTATTATTTCTTAATGTATGGTTTCTGCCTACCTTTCCCACCCCCTACTTCAAGTTATTCAGCCTATGTGTCTTTCCTCCACCATTTCCAAAACTATTATGTTGATTCCTCTCCCTAATCATATCTCTGCTCATGAACTCTGGAGCCCATCAGTTCTGGGTTGTGTTATCTTGGGCATTCACTGCCTCAGTTTCTTCCCCAACTGAGGATATGCATTGTGTTGTTATAAGATTAAATGACTGGCAGTATTCACCCATCTCTAGATTCCCCCTGCTTGGGTTTATTCTATATATAGCTGTGAGATGAGTTTGTCTCAGTCTGGCATCCCTCGGCTCTGAAGCCTCTCTGAATTCCACCACCTATGCCTTGTCATCTGAGGCCATTTCAGGTAAGTCCACACTGCTCTTTCTAGGCCTGTCTCTCACTGTTCCCTAGTATAAACCCTTCTCTTCCAGCTAGCCTGAACTAGTCAGCATTCCTGCAGATACATTTACTTTCTTCACTTCACACTTGGCTCAGTCTGTCCTGCTTGCCCAAAATGAACTCTTCTCATCTTTGCTCATCAAAAATCCTATCACCCATCATGATGTTCTCCCTAGCCATCCTAACCAAGGATCTGTTTTAGGTGCTCAGCAACCTCTGCTCTCCTGGATGGTCTCCACTCAGTGAGCACGTGTCACAGATTGCCTGGAGATAGATGTTAGAGTATCTTGTTTCCTCTTTTGGTTATAAGCCCCTTGAAAATAGGAAGTCCAGTTTCATTTACATGTAAGTTCTAATATTTCTTGAATATATAAATAATAAAGCCCTCTTTGTTGCCTTTTTGTCTCCTCAGTTTGAATTCAGTAGTTTCTTCTAATGTTTAAACAGAAGAAGGTAGACAATATCAATCTATTGCTTTATCAACATATTTTTTTTGTTGTTTTTTGAAATGGGGTCTCCCTATGTTGTCCAGGCTGGTTTCCAACTCCTGGACTCAAGGCATCCTCCTGTCTCAACCTCCTGATTAGCTGGGACTACTCAGCCAAACCAAGTATCTTTTGAGTACCATCTATGTGTTAGAAACTGTGCTAATTGCTGGAGTATAATAATAATTATAGCTACAATTTACTGAGCCCTTCTTTAGGTGCTAAGCACCATGTTAAATAAGCATGATTCATACATTATCTCACATCATTCTCATGACAACCACATGAGGAGGAGCTTATTATCAGCTTATTATTATGTAAGCTGTAGGTCAGAGAAGTTTTGTAACTTGCTTAAGGTCAACCAGCTAGTCAGTGATAGAACCTCTTAGTTATGGGATATGATCTGCTTCAAGGGCATGAACTCAGGCAAGAAACCCCTCTAAAGCTGAGTCTAATCCTAAAGGAACTGATGTCAGAAGCTGTCTGCTGACCATATTTCTTGTACATGGCAGCAAGCTTTTCCTTGAAGGAGGCTCTGGCAGTGCATTTTAGTATCTATCACATAAATGATAATGTCACAAGTAGTGTGCCTCATGTTCTGTTTTTTATTTATTTTTCAGACAGGGTCTTGCTAGCCCAGGCTGGCCTCAAGCTCCTGATCTTCCTGCCTCTACCTTCCAAGTGCTGGGAGTATAGTCATGTGGCACCACACCCAGCTTTCTATACTGTTATTACTGTTACTATATCAATTTAGGATGTGCTCTTCAGAATTAATTTACATCTAAAATCTAGGAATATTTATACTAGGAATTTTAAAGCAAATCAGTACTTGTTGCCTTTAGATCACACTCATTGCTTTGAGTCACTATGATAATCAGTGACATTTCTTTTCTTTCTTTTTTTTTTTTAACCATATTTTTTGGTTCTATAGGTTTTAGGTTTTTGTTCCAAAAACTTTTGGCCAGAATTATTATACCTGTTTTCTAGTTAGGGATGTATCTTCAAGATGATTAAATTTTTTAACCTTTGCAAGTTTTAGGAAACTGAAGGTTTTTTTTTCTTTCTTTCTATCAAGAAGTATTCATATTTTTTACTATTATAAGCTTCCTTATATTATGCAAACTTTTAGGAAAAACTTTCTGCATATTTTTCATTTTTCTAATAGTTTATCCTTTTTGATTAAGTCATCCATCTTGTAAAACTTACTGAGCAACATCACTATTAAATTGTCATGGCTGGTGGTACTTTGTATTTTCTGAGGTCTAGAGCTTGCTTCTGTTTTTGATCCAGTCTTTTCCTTCCTTGGGGAATTCAGTTTCCCTTTGTTTACTTATTTATAGTTCTGCTGTGAATATGGTTTGGAGCCTCAGTTTTTATTGCTTCAACTGCTCTATAGTAATTGACACAGTAAACATATTCCAGGTTCTGTGTTCCCATTACATACGGACACACACTTCTTGATGACTCAAAAGTAGACTATAATTATTCTGAGATATCTTTGAGATTCTGGATTTCTTTATCAGTCTGTTTCCCCTAAACATGTGACTAACAATAATTCCTATCTGAAATAGCCTAAGTTTCATTTCTGCTGGCATTTCATCACCATGGGTGCATCTTATTTCTAATTATGTATTGAGTTGTAATCATCTTCTCACTTAATTTCCTGTTGACTTTATATCCCCCCGTTTGGAATCCTCCAGGATTATTGTATCAATTTCAGTTTTGTTAAACAGGTCCTCTTTCACAAAGTTCTGCTTATAATCTATTGCTCTCCTATTCACTTATACTGTCAACCCATGTAATCTGTTTAAAAATGAAAAAACAAAATACACTGATAAATTGATGGACTCTATGCTCCCATATAAAATGTTATGGAGGCATATATATGGGTGCTTGGGTAGATGAATGGGTATATTTATGTTATTGTTGCTTCTTTGGATTAGTTCAGTGACTCACATTTCTCTGCCTCATAATTAGATACCTGACCTTAGGAGACAAAAACCTATTTAACCAGAATTCTCTTTGACGTCTGACTTAGGTGCAATGAGAATTCATCAAATACATAGAAGCTGCATTTCCTAGGAAATAGGCTTTTTCCTGTATTTGGGAGTGGTGATGGATACACCCAAGAACTTGGAACAGATACAGCATTGGCAGACAAACAAAAGAGCTGTAGGGCAGGACTTATTTTTTATTCCCCTGAGCTTTCACTCCCATTATCTCAGAGAAGATGGAACAAATTCAGGCAGAAGCTGCTTCAGTATTGTCTTTTATTGATAGGCTGCTGGTGTTTGGTGATTCCTCTGGCCCATAGTGTCTACTAGACAGTTGGAGGCTTTTTGAAGCCATTGTATTGTTAAAGAATAATTAGGGTGAATGAAGCAGGGGGTAGGGGTTAACAACAATTCTTTGTTGCAATCAATTGCTAGTCTTGGCATTAGTATTAGAAACAAGGCCAATCTACTGGAAGGAATTGAAACAAAAGATGGCAAGGTTGTAGTTGGTTTATCTAATCCATCCAGTACATCCACCCATGCATGGCCATTGTGCCCTGTGAGCTCTCTGGAAATGACTTTGGTCACACTGCATTCCAAGCCACTGGGTGAATGATCTCTGTACAGTCTTGTACATGAATTTCCTATAATAATTCCCATAGCAAAACAGGGCATTCATAGGTATTGCCTTGGTAATTAATTGGCATACTTCACAAAGAAAATAATCTCTTAACATTTGAGTAGATGAATGGGAATCTACCAATATGAAAAACTCATGATCTTTTCCTTGGATGGAAGGAGTTAGACAGTGTTCTAACACAAAATAACTAGATGTGTCTGTTGCTACCAAGGCAAAAACACCTAGGCAAAACCCTGACCTGGGTCCTCATTATTCCCTCCCCTCCAGCCAATCTGGCCCAGATCTGATCCTGGGAGTCTTTATCTCACTTGTATTATAATCTAGAGGAAGCCTAGTCATGGTGGGTACAGCAAATTGGAGTGACCTGACTTTAATACTTCAAAGATAGTAGTTTTTGGGGCTAAGGATATAGCTCAGTGATAGAGTACTTACCTAGCATATGTGAGGCCCTAGGTTCAAGCCCCAATGTACACATACACATAGACTCATAAATACAGAGAGAGAGAGAGAGAGAGCGCACTTACTTCACTAAATAGTTGTCTCCCCTTAGCAGTTTGGAGAACTGGAACTGCTGCTAAATTCTGAGTCAAGTAGACCTACAGCTATGGTTGACTAGATTCTTGATGTATTAATAGTACATGATGATGGTACCTTACCTAGGAACCCTGGGTTCCTAGTTGGAGCCCATCACATGATGTCTCGTGTATCCCCCTCCCAAATAGCTTTCCATTAGAAGTTCCCAATCATAGAAAGGCCTTCCCAAATATTTGGTTCAAATTATGTAATAATATTTACTCTATATCTTGTTTTCTATAATTATCAAAGAGGACAGAGACACTGAGGCAGTATAGAAGTAGTGGTAGGCATGTCTCCAGGAGACTCAAGACTTTAGATACATATCCCTAAAAGGCAAATTCCTGCACTCATAAATTGAATAGGGCTCTAATTCCACAGTCTGATTTAAGCCAAGAATGACTTACAATTGAAGTCTCAAACTAGGAATGTTCAAGATTGGTATTGAACTTTGAGCACTGAGACCCAGGTGGCGTTCACCTACACACTGTTCTGAGAGTATGTCTGACTCTCCAAGGCTGTGTGTGTGAGGAATACTGGTTATCAGGGAGTAGGGGTAGGCGGTGTGAGGAGGAAGGAGCAGGGACAACAGTGTTCTTATTTTCAGTTTGTCAGCTGCTCTGGAAAACAGCCAAAATGAATGAGATTCAACAAGCCTTCAAGGTTATTACAAGCTAAGGAGAGGCAAGGCCCCTCCTTTTAAAAAGCTCTGTGGAATTTAAAGTTTCATGTATATTTGGTTTGAGGCAAATGTAAACCCCCTGAATGTGCAGTGAAAATGTTAGCACCCAGGAGCACCCACTGGGCCCTTATTCCCTGGACAGTAGTGTGGTTTAAGGGAGATCAAAGAATCCAGCACCGTTCCATTTAGCCTCCTGGTGGCAGTAGAGAAAGATTGATGGGAACTTTGATTGGGCCAGGCTCCATGGCCTCCAGCAGATTATTGGAAAGACTTGAAAAAAATTCCTTTGACATAGAGGATGTAAGTTCTAGTAGATGAGGGGGAAAAAAAGGGCTAAATCTTTTGGGCCTAAATGTATACAAACCTCACAGCCAGGGAGACTGAGCAAAGCCAAGTATTTTTATAAGATGAGGTAGTGGCATCATTCGAAAGGAAAGGAAATCAGGACATTTAAAATAAGGTAGCCTCCACATGGGAAGAAGAGCTAGTGACCCTGATGTGGTTGTGATCTCTATAACCGAAGTCAACAGCTATTTTTTATTTCTAGGTATGAGTTGTATCCTTTACCTGGCAGTCACGTTCCAAGTTTGATCCTTCTGCAGTATGACTTTGGTGTGATGTTCACATCATGGAAACGCCAAGCTGTTTTTACTGTATTCTCAAGTAGTGTTGACATTTGTAGGGAGAGAGGAAATCTGGATAAGTAGAATTCTTTTCTTGGTGTTGTTAAAAATATTACTAAAAAGAGCAAAGGATGTTTTCAGAGATAAATAGAAGCAAAGTCATTCTTTGCAGTTTCGAAAGCCCAGGTAAGGTGACTGGGTAAGCAAGCATTTTCTTTCAACCTGTTTGTTTTAGTACACAGTGGCTTCTGAGAAGCTCTAAGAAATCCTGACAGAGGACACAAACACACCCATACTTACAGCGGCCATTTATCCTAAGGCTGTCTTTTCTAAGATACAACTTTTCGAACTTTTCTGAAGAATTACATTATAACTAATTTATGGTGAGCTTTGATTTTTCTTTGAATTTCACTATCAAAGCAGAACAACTTTTTAAATTATTATTATAGAACTGGAAAGAGTTGGTTGCTTAGTTTGCAGTTTGCCTTTTACTTTTTTATACATTTGGAAACTGAAATTGAGAACAGTTAAGCAACTTGCCTGACATTTCACAGCTAGTTAGTATGGGAACAGCAATGAAAAGTTCTGTTTCCTGATGTCTTGTTTGTTATCACCATGTAAGCGCTGTCCACAACAAGGAAATTCCATTCAGATTCTTCGTAACTTCTAGAATTGCATGGGCAGAAGGGGAATATAACTCAGTGGTAGACCACTTGTTAGCATGTGCAATGCCCTGGGCTCAATCCCCAGCACCACAAAACAAAATAAAACATTGCACAGATAGACCAATTTTAGTAGAAACAATGAATCAAGATAGCCTTATCATTCTCAATGGAACATAATTTTAAGAAAAGACATTTGGAATAATTTAATTTAAACCATAATGCTAATTTTTGTTTTTCTAATGGGGAATTTTTTCATATGTTACATGACTTTCTTGAACATTTTCTTATTTAATGTTTCTTTTAATCCTAAAGCACTTTTTTGAGAATAAACGCTGGTAATATAGGACAAGTTGAATACATAAGCCTTTTACATAGAGGGCCACATACAAATAAATGATGGAAGTAATGGCCATAAACCAGAGAAGGGAACAATGTAGAGGGGGAAATGGTCTGCTTAGTGCTACTCAGTGCTTTATACTTTACAGAACGTCCACATTCATTTCCAACTGACCCTCAGGACAGTTTTGTAGAAGTGAGAAGAATGGATATAAGTACAGCTGTTTTCCAGAAGATAAAACTGAAACTCAGAAGTACTATGTAACTTTTCTACCTGTTCAGCTAGCAACCAACTGAATTGGGTCTAAAACCAGACTTGCACTTCAAACCCACAGCTCATTTCATTACCTCATGATGCATTAGTTGCTGAAGTAATAACACTTTAAAAAGCATCCCTGTTTTATCTTTATTTTTTTTCCTCTCTTCTTTAAGGCAGAAACTGTAGTAGCTACACTTTCCCTGCCAGTTCCAGATGGTTTCACTGCTTGGTTTGTATTACCGAATTCATGCTATTTACCTTACATGGAGGGAAAAAGCCTTTTTAAAAAAATCATTTAAGCGGGTTTTTGAATTTTCCATTCAAATGAGAAGGGCTCTGTATTGTTGGCAATCCCTCACCAGGTTGCCAAGTGAATGAAGGGTCTTCGTTTTTAGAAAGGAAAAAAAAAAAAAATCCAAGTTAGCAAAATTCATGACTCTTTTTACTTTTCTAACAGCATGCATTTTTGTAAGATGCTATTTGTTTATTTTCACATGTAGCACTAGGTGGCAGAATAACTACACCACAAAGCACCATTTCTGTGTGTCTTGGTAGTTGCAGGAGCAGAGACCTGAATAGGGAGGCATGAACCATCTGTGGCTATAGATTAGACCAACCAACCTGGCCAATATTTTCTTGACAGGGAACTGGCTGCAGTGATTCTAAAGCATATGCTTCCAAGATACTGTCGTTAAGTTTCCTTCTTTCCTTTTCTCCTCAACTCCCTTGTGTTTTCATTTTTCTGCCCCATTGCATTCTGGTAGCAGAGGGCAGACATAGCCTGTGGACAGCTGCTTTGAAATGACAGATTGGGATGGATGCACCCAATGGTGCTGGTACTCTTGCCTTTGCGTATCGGTGGGTAATGGAGGGTCTTGGGGGGTAAGGCACCCAAGTCCTTGTCCTGAGCGTGCCAGCCTCTCTGTCAGAGGGACAGAAGGCTGAGCTGGATCAGCTTAAAGATGATGCCTCAGATATGCAGAGCAGGTGTTTGTTTTAAAAGACTACCATGATCTTGAGTCACCTGTGTAGCTGGTCTGGAAGTACTGCTACACAGTCAATGGGACATGACCTCTAGTTTTTTCTTAATAATTTGCTGGTGTCTGCTATCCTGGATGCCTCTCACATGCTGCTGGACACACTAAGCTAAAGAAAGCTCAAGTGCAAGTCTTCTTTTTTCATGTTGTGGAAAGTATAAACCTGGAGTATAGAAATACTTCCTTGGGGTTTTTTTTTTTTTTTTTTTGCTGAAAAAGAAGCAATAACATTAAAACAAAACAATACATACCAACTGGTAATAATACTCTTAGTGTGTCCTGCCTTAAGAAACCCCAGTAAAGCCAAGTCTGAATATATACAATTGATCAAACAAGATTTTATTTTAATTACAAAAGCATTCTTTACTTTACAACTAGAACCACAGTCAGATTTCATTAAATCTGAGTAGTGAGTTCCTGATGTGAATTGTAAATGATTCCATCTATAAACTGGAAAAAAAAAAAGTACTTAATCTCAACCTTTCATGAATCCACTTGTTGCATAAAACAAAAACAACTGGCTTGTAGTTTTACACACATACTAACATCACATCCTACCACCACTTCCCAACTGGGAATCCCATGGTATTTTCAGTTTTTAGTTAGGGGTCCTGGTAATATTCTAATGGTGTACACACAGCTCTGGTGACATGAAGGGGCCTTGTTGAAGTGACCAAGGTAAGTCATACTAATGAAGGTAATTCTATAGGCTAGGATTATAGGGGTTTTATTTGTTTATTTATTTATTTGCCTGCCAGAGTTGCAATTCTTTCATTAAAATAAATGATACAACTTTTGAGAATACCTCAAACAGTGTATATAAATCAGATCAAGGATATTAAACACAGGTTACCACTATAGTGATGCTTTGAAGCTAGGAGAGGGTAGTGAGACCTTCTTGTTTGTTAAGAAAGAAATGTCATAAAAATTCCAAAGCAGAACTTGAATTTCCAAGGGGAGTGGCCTCTTTATTGTGCTTTAATCAGTGCTTTTGCACTTTAGTGAATTAATGTGTTGTACAAAATACCCTAGATGCAGGCTTTAAACTGTGGCTTGGCTTTGCTCTCACTTTTGTGTTTAGCATCTATTTTGAATGATTAAGTTATGATATTTTTGCTGTTGTTTGTCACTACTCCCTTTATTGCCACCATCATCCCTTCTTATTTGTCCTGTTTTCACACTTCTCCAGTTAATTGATATCTTCTACTGTCAGGGATATAACAAATGTGTGTGTGCATTTTTATGTGGATCTTCACTATGCAGATTGTCCTTTTAAGTTTCTGGAACAGAACAATGGTAAAAATGACTCATAGCTTATTTCTATATTTGTTACTGAGTCAAGAAGCTTAATATTCTCACTATAATAATGTCTGAGGTAGAGAGCTATATAGTTTACTTTTAAGGGATACAACCAAAATTTAGTTAATTCCTTTAGTTAGATGTTTTTGAAATATTACAGAATTCTTTAGATTTGTATTTCCAGAGTAAACCATTCAGTGGTAATGATTTTATTATTTTTATCCATAAGGAGAAAAAGTATACCTCAATAGGCAAACCCCTCCCCAAACCCTCTGGGAACAGGCTTTTAGGGTTTTGCCCAGGCCTGCTCACAGCCTTAAAAGAACCTGCATTAATTCACTGAGAGCCTCATACCTACATCTGAGTGACAGCTCCAGACCAGGAACCTGAGGGACCATGGTCCAGCAGTAAGAAAACCAGAAAATGGAACTGGGGTTTGGGGCAGGGAGTATTGGCAGAAGGGAGAGAATATGGGCAAAACACATGGCTGCTCCAGTGCACGGCTGTAGCCATGGGTACCAGAAGTTCCCTTACCTCCACCCTTAAGGACAAATGTGTATTGGCTTGGCATGGTTTTCAGCATAAAAAAGCCAGCCAATGGTCTTTTTTTTTTTGTAGTTCTGGAGTTTGAACTCAGGGCCTACACCTTGAACCACTCCACCAACCCATTTTTTTAATGGGTTTTTCTCAAGATAAGGTCTCATGACTGTTTGCCTGGGCTGGCTTTGAACCATAATCCTTCTGATCTCTGCCTCCTGGGTAGCTAGGATTACAGGTGTGAGCCGCCGGCACCGGCCAACCAATGTTCTTGAATTTATTGAACTCTCCAGTTCAGCCTCATAACATATTAGTTGGGGAGAAAAATGTTTCCAGAAAAAAGAGAGATGCTGTACAAAGCAACTTTCTTTGACTAGTTTTCAAGCCCCTGTTGCTCGAAGTCATGGGCAGGTCCTTGGTTCTTGTATGATAGATGAGGGGGCGAGGGTGTTAGAGAGTAATTCATCATCTTTCCTTGCACTTTCAAGGAGAATTTTATTTTTTTAACAAAATAGATTTTGTTTATGGATTTAATGTCAGTAGCAGTGGCCAGTGGGCTTAAACTCTTTGTAAGGTATGATTTACTATTGTGCTCCTCCCTCCTAAGTTTGTGCACTTCAAGGAGTTCCCTCCCATTAAAATTCCTTCTTAAAAGCATAAGGTGAAAGAGCCAAACAAGTGGGGTTTTTTTTAGAGGGGAGAGTAGCTTTAGGAAGGAAGAGGTCCCAGTTCTTCTATTTTAAATGCTGGTAAATAACTTGAAAGCTGTTAAAGCTTTTGAAGAATGTAGAGGAATTGTACTTTTGACTTTAGTGTTCAGGAAAACAAAATAAAGTACATAATTTTAAGGAAGAGACTATACTATGATGGGGTTTATTCTCTTAAGTATCCTGCAAATGTCCTATCTGTCCTTCTGGGTGCATAAGCTAATTCACCTGTCTCTGTGTCTGTTGGGTCCAACATCTTTGCCCATTGCCCAAGTGAAATTTTTCAGGCTTTTGTGCTGTACTTTTTCCAACTCCAAATGTGAAATACTATTTTTGAGAGAGACTAGGACTGACATGATAATGTATATATGTAAAAATTCTCCTTTTTGGGGGAAAATGTCAGTGTCTGTTGTGACCGGATGCAGTTCTTACCCACCATTTTATCTTAGTCATGCACATGAAGCTAAGCCCTAACCAATAAGGTATGAAGGAATTTGATTTATTGAGATTTAAAAGAAATGTCTGTCATAGCCATTCTTTCCTTTTGAGTCCCTTATTACTGAAGGGTTTCTTACAGTTTCCTACAAAAGAGAAGAAACTCATTTTCCTCTTCTAATCCCATAGCCTGCAGGAACTGAATATACCTGCAGCCAGGCAGCTGAAACTCAGAACAGCAAGCTACCTACTTTCTAAAATTGCACTTTAGTTGTGGAAATTTAGGATATTGATGAGATTCCATGAGATGAAAAAGAAAATGTGTGTGTACGTATGTATATATACATATACATATATACATACGTACACACACACACACACACACACGTAGCTTACTTGGCTTACTCTTTTTGGTCACCCTTTTTTGCCTTTTCACTTAGGATCTCTCTGTCACTTCCTCCCTCTCTCCCCCCTTTCTCTTTTCTTTCTCATTGTCTTCCTTCTTCCCTTTGCTCTTTCTCTTCCTTTTCCTCTCTTCCCCCCATAAAAACATCCATATCTTAAGAAGTTCGTTTTTCACATATTTTCAAAAAAACATTCCCTTTTCTAGTTTAAGAATGAATTCAAGGACAGGAATAAACAAAAAGGGCAGGGAGGGGGTGGGGGCAGGGGGGAGAAATGAACCAAGCCTTCTATGCACATATGAATAATAAAAGAAAAATGAAAAAAAAAAAAACAAAAAGGGCTGGTAGAAAGACTCAATAATATCAATAAGAACTTGAAAGCAAGCTTTGCTGAAATTTTGAGTTTTTTGAGAAGACGTAGCCCTGGTTAGGGACTCAAATATAGATCTTCTCTTTTACTATTCCAATTGCTTGAGAAATTTTATGAATAGAGGAGGAAAAATAAGAGCCATTTAAAATAATGTCAATGTAGTGTGGGTCTGTAATTTTTAAATTCACTTTTAAATATAACCCTAGTTATACTCTGGAAATTCAATACATTCAACCCAGCCTTAATCTATTTTCCAACTTCTCCTTCACCACTGATCCTTCTCTCTCTCTCTCTCTCTCTCTCTCTCTCTCTCTCTCTCTCTCTCTCTCTCACACACACACACACACACACCTTTTGTCAAACAATGGAGATACATGCACAGTATTTTTTAACAGGGCTGTACATATATAAACTGTTCAGCAGCTTCCCTTTATATAGCAACACTGCAGAAATAATATGCCTCATTATTTTTTAACAGTTACCTACTCATTCATACTGTTCAGAGAGGGAGAGGGAGAAAGAGAGAGAAGATATATGTCTTTAACCCATTTTTTATTGATGGCCAGGTAGGTTCTGTGCTATTCAGTTTTTTGTACCTGGCACAAATTGGCTACCCTGGGCCCCAGGTTGACTACTCCAGGCCCCAGGTTGGCTGTCTCAGGCTCCAGACAGGCCATTCAAAGCCCCAAGATGTTTATTCAGGTCCCCAGGCTGGATACAAAGTCCCACCAGGTACTAGCTCTGCCACTTTTCCTGTCCAAATTCAGTCAAGTTATAATCAGCCAGGTGGACCTTCATTGATACAATAGATGCCAGCACCACCACCTCCACTGAACTGCCCACCTGGATTGGAGTACTTAAGTCAGATAGACCAGATACTTGTTCTTTAGCAAGTTGAGCTCCTGGAAGTTTTAACAGGCTTTGAAACTAACAACAAATTTGAAATTAAGAACAGTCTTGGACAGAGGGTTTACTTTGCAGTAGAAGATACTGACTGCTGCACCCAAAATTGTTGGGGACCATGTAGACCTTTTACTTTAAAGATTCTTGAGAATTTGGGCCAAGAAGTTGTAACTATGGAGAGACCACTGAAATGCAGTGACTGTTTCTGCCCCTGCTGCCTTCAGGAGATAGAAATACAAACTCCTTCTGGTATATATATATTATTCAGACCTGGCACCCATGTCTGCCTAACTTTACAGTTCAGAATGAGAAGAGAAAGGACATTCGGAAAATATCCGGTCCATGCATGGAATGCCGCTGTTGTAAAGATTCTGATTTTGAGATTAAATCTCTTGATGAAGAGGTTGTAGTTGGCAAGATATCCAAGCACTGGTCTGAGTTTGTGAGAGAGGCCTTCACAGATGCGGACAATTTGGGGATACAGATTCCATTAGACCTTGATGTGAAAATGAAAACTGTGATGCTTGGTGCTTGTTTCCTCTTTGACTTCATGTTTTTTGAAAGCTGTGACTAGGAACAAAAATCAGAAGCGAGGCAATGGATTATTGAAAGGGTCCTCAGAAAATTAGAAGTCTACATAATGACTGAGCCTATGTAAGAGGAAAACTCAGTGATTTTTGCTTTCTTTATTGGATTATTCATAATTATATGAGTAAAACTGATGCCAGGAGTACCAGTTGTACAGTTTTGTTTTTCAAATGGTAAGAATTCAGGGCTGGGGGTGTGGCTTAGGTGGTAGAGCATTTGATTAGTGTGTGCCAGATCCTGGATTTGATCCCCAGTACTGAAAAGTTAGTCAAATTATAGAGTTTATTTTCTTTATCACTGGCTTATTTATGTCTTTATACATATCTATATCTATCTATCTATCTACCTATATACATCTTTATACATATTCACTGTCAATTTGAGAAAAAGGACTACACTTAGAAATAAAAACCTATAAAAACAGAAAAAAAAAGTTCATTAAGAGTTTCCTAATTTCATGACTGTGACTCTGAATTAATTTCAATTGGGAAGATTTGCTTTATAAGTCTGATTTTTCAGCTCCTTCCATTAAATGTGTTTTTGTTTTATGAAAACTCAATTCCAGCCATTCCTCTACAACAGCTCTCCTGAGCTCTGGGAAGTCATTCTCCTGGGTCATTACAGCTTTGCATTTCCTCTTGAGCTGGTTTCCTTATCTGAGGCTTATTCACTATCCTACCATGTTTCCCAGACCTAAGTCAAAATGTCACCTCCTTCAGGAGCCTTTCCTGTTGTCTTAATCATATCACCAATTTCTCTTTGCCTCTAAATTTCTACAGATCCTACAACATGTACAAAAAGGAAAACTTTTGGTTCAGGAAACAATTGAATAGAATTAGATACCAAAATCATCAACATAAAATCTAGTTTTATTCATGTAAAACAGATAATAAGTAATCAATTTTGTTTTCCTCTCTGTTCCTCTCACTTTCTTGCTTTTTTCATGCTGGGGATTGAACCCAGGGCATCATGCAGGCTAAGTATATGCTCTACAACTGAGCTGTACCCCTAACCCGGTAATTGGTATCTCCAAGAACAAAGTTCTTATTTTAACTTTTTTCTCTTGGGGCATGCATTCTAGGAAAAAGGAATAAAATCTGAAATTAAAAAAAGCAATGATCAATGCACTAATCAAATTAATTGCAGCCTTATTTATAAAAAGAAAATGCCTTCAATGTCTAACAACAGAAAATTAAATTATGATATGCACACTTAGTACACTATGTGTATATTAATTGATATTTCATTATTTAGTAATTTAAAATTAAATGATTTTAAAATAATTTTTATATAATGTTAATACAAGCAGAATATAAAATTATGAAAATGTGTATTATAGATCAAGATAGATGAGAAGGGTGTACAGATAAATGAAAGCAGTTGATTTGTTAAGGGGATGGGATTGGAAATTTTTTAAACATCATAACAATATAGAATCCTAAAGATTCTTATATGAATATATTAAAGTGTTCTCTGTGGCCATTTGTGGCATCCTGACTCAATTATAAGCTCTGTAAAAGTGGAAACCATGTCTTTTATTTCTTTCATCTCCTGTGCTTTTAAGTGGTAGAGAATTACAAGTAGGTAATTAGTGCTTGTGACTAATGGATAGATTTATTAGTTATGAGAAAAGAACATTCAGACTAAAGCATGGAAAATTACTTTTTTGAACACTAAGTGCCACACGCTGTGCTAGATGTTTAATATAGTTTATTTCATTTAAATATTTATAATATCATGAAAGTTAGCATTCACTTTTTCATTATGAGGTATCTGAAATTCAAGATCATAAGTGAGCAATGTGACATCATATAGTTGGAGAGGTGAGAAACTATGTATTTGTTTTTGTGTGTGATATTTTTTTTCTTATTTTAGAAAGGTATCTCTTTAACCAGTAATGTATATAATGACCCTGGAATGTTCCTGTGGGCTTCGTGCCTTAATAAAAGATCTAGGTTCACTGACTAATTACATTGTATGTGTATGTGTATTACTAATGATTTCTACGATTCCTTGAAAGTATAATTTATTTCATGAAACATGTCATCTCATGGATAAAATCCATAATGCAGGCCATCATATCAGATTGTGTGTTTCTGTGTGTGTGGTGGTGGTGGGTGTCAAACTGTACCTTTCCAGTTGTGTTCCTGTTCCAGGCTTTCCCAGAGATTGCCTGTTGTTTAAAGGCGGGTCATGACCAAACCGCTGTGAGACAGTTTATTGGAAAATATCATTCTCCCTCCTCCACACACTGGTACTGCTTAAGTTAGACTTTTGCGGTTGTGAAGAATAAAGACCCACTCAAGCTAGCTCAAATGACAAGGTTTACTGCAAAGAAAGACTAATCTAGAAATTCAAGAACAGGAGTCATGGTAGGGACAGAGCTTCACTAATAATGTCTCAGCTACAGTCTGAGCAACTTCTATTGAACTTACCTTTGACAAATGCTCTCCTTACTGTCTGCCCTTGACTCAGTTACTTGACTATAGTTTAGTCAACTTTGACTGGGGATAGGTCACATTGGTTTGAAAAATAGCCACCTGGGCTTCAGAATTTTTACATAAGGAAGCAAGCAGCAATCTATTTGGGGTAGAAGAGGAAGTATGCTATTTGATGCTGAATTTTAGAGGAAAAAGAGTATTGAAAATTTTATTTGTCTATATCAATAGATTCTAGAGAGGAAGGAGTTTGCCTTGTACCAATACTGTCAGAAGAAACTGTAGGTCATTGTTCTCCCTTGGAAGGAGACAAGATTATGCAGGCCAAGACCAAAGTGTCTACTACAGGAACATGAACAAATGATCACTTACTTATTCAGGCACTTGAGATTTGTTTTTAATAAATTACTAATATCTAGGTACAAATTATGACTCAGTTTACTCAGAAGTGAAAAGTTCCAAATAGAGATGAAAAAAGAAAAAAAAAATCAGGCCTAAAATATTAATCTGCTTCCTGGTCTCTACTAGGTTCCTGATGCCCTTTCTCTCCATATTATGCCTGTAATCATTCATGATGACCTCATTTCCCATTGTTGATCACCCAGAACACACCATGGATCTTCTCCTGCATTCTACTTCAAAAATTTTCATGGTCTTACCTTAAATCCAATGTCATCAATTATACCATCCCCTCTCTAAAATCATGATTTCAAGTATCCTTTTTCTGACCATCACCTCAAATATTTATAGCTTGTTTATTATACCCATTCAAATAACATTTTGACCACATCAAGATTCCCCAAACCTCTTTTAAACTATCAAGTCCTCAGTTCATCTGCTTAACCAAAACTGAGTCAGTGGTCCATTGTTATAATCACTTTGTATATACCTTCAACTTTGTTTCCTTCATCATACTCACTAAGCAAGAGCTCTATAAAATTAAATCTAACTCTTTGTCTAATCTATTCCTTCACTGAGAACACATCCACTTTAAATCTATATTCACGGTCTTACTTGAACACCTTCAGTCCTGCCCAGTACCAGTTCTGATATCCCCTCCAAAATAACCATTCCATATCTTCTCCTTTCTCCAACATTCTTCTCTTCTCCTTCCTGGTGACCACCCCTCTAATTTCACTGAGAATAACAGAGGCATTCACAGGATATTGAATCTCATATCATCACTAACAAATTTATCAACTCCATCCACACACATGTTCTCCCTCATCTTATCTCTGACCAATCCTCTACTTGTACAGTGGATCCCACCCACTTTTCACTTCCTCAAGCACCATACCTGTAATTATTATTTTTTCTCATTAATTTTCATTTTTATTAAAGCATGCTGGAATAGCTTTCATGTTTAAAATGCACCCTACATGTCACATTTCCTCTCTAGCTACTCAACTTAGACCAAAGGACTTAAGTCCTCACTCATTGTCTTCACTTCTTCATTATCCATTCTCTTCTCAACCCACTCTGGTCAGGCTTCTGTTTTCACTATTCCACCAGAGCTGCTCTTGTAAAGGATACTGATAACCTTGTTGAATCCAATGGCCAGTTCTTAGTTTTTATCTAGTGTGCATTCTCAGTAGCATTTGACATAGTTCATCCTTGATACATTTTCTTCACTTGATTTGGCTTCAGGGACATCATGCTCCTGGGTTTTTTGTTTCTTTCTTTCTTTGTTTCTTCCAGTGGCTGTTCCTTTCTATCTCTTTTGCTAGCTCCTTTTCTTCTAAGCTGAGAGTACCCTAGGAGTTAGACCTTTACTTCTTCAGTTTTCTCTTATATGCTATCCCCTGGTTTTGAGTATCAATTATATACACTGATGATTCCTACTGTGGCTTCTCTTCTGGTTTCAGACTCACACATCCAAATGCCTCTTGATATGCCACATGAATGTCTGAGTGGGCCTTAAACATGATGTATTCAAGGCAGAGCTCTTGATTTCTCCCCAAACCTACTTCTTCCATAATCTTTATGATCTCATTTGATGGTATACCATTTACTCAGTTGCTTGGGCCAAGAACTACAGAATTATCTTTGATTCCTTTTTCTTCTCATTTCTCTATTGGATCCATCAGCAACTTTGTCAACTCTACTTTCAAAATAAACCCTGAGCCAATCTTCTTCATCTCCCTCTACCTCTACCAATTTAACACAAGTGACCAACTGAGCAACTATAATAGTCTGTTCTCTGGTTCTACATTTGTCATCATACATTTACTGTCCATACAGCAGCTAGGGTGGTCTTTGTAAAACATAAATCATGTCATATTACTCCCCTGCTCAGAACTGTCTAGTGACTTCTCATGTCTCTCAGAATAAAAAAACAAAACAAAACAAAAAAAAAAAACAAAACCTCACTGTGGCCTCTAAGGTCTCCATGTAAGACTTTCCTAATTGGATATCCTTCTTAATTGTACCTGCACTTACCTCTTTGCCATTCCTCCAATATGCCAGGAATGTTCCCACCTCAAAGCCTTTTCCTGACTTTCTCTCTGCCTTTAATGCTTTTATCTCAAATTGTTTCTGGGCTCACTCCGTTAGTTTCATGTGTCTGCTCAAATGCCACTCCATCTAAAAAGCATTTCCACACCCTTGTCCACTAATCTTTTTCCCCTCTGTATGTATCTATGTGTTTTTGGTGCTTGTGATGGGGTTTTATCATTACTTGATATTATCTTTTGTGTTTACTTGCTTGCTTATATTCCTATTATATACTACTATGTCACAAAATATTCCCAAATAGTGGTTTAAGACAATAGCAATGATTTACATTGTTCCAGAATCTGGGACTTGAATAGGCTTGGTTTGTGAGTTTGTATACAAATGCCTCAAATGCAGTAGTGGGAACTCCTGGCAAGGTTGGCTTGGGTCATCTTGAAGACTTCTCACTTAGTGTATCTGGTACCTGGACCAAGAAGACTCAAGTAGCTGGGGTTGGAACTGCTGGGGCTTCTCAGGTGAAGACTCCCAGAATGAAGTATCTCAAAGGAAATCAGCAGAAATTATACAGCTTTCAAAGTCTAGCCTTAGAACTCATTCAGCACCACTTCCACTACATTCTGTGTATAGAAGCAATCCCAAAGACCCACCCACATTCAAGGAAAAGGTGCATAGACACAATCCTTTTGGGGAGTTGTGTTATGGAACTTGTAGATGCAGTTTAACACCAACATGATCTCCAAGAGAGCAGGGACTTTGCCTTAACTATTGCTGTAGTCACAATACCTAAAACAGATCCTGTCACATAGAAAGTTCAATAAATAAACATTTATTGAATGAAATGAATTGAGTTACTCTAGAGTCTGTTTCAAAAAAGGAGTGGGAGGGGCTGCTAAATAAACATCCTCTTGAGCTGTCATCCATGAGTATATCTGATTCTTTAAAAAATATGGGATATTTATTTTTACTTCTCTTTCATATTCACTATTCCTAGCAATTATATGGTTGCAATGTCTTACTAAATTTTTTTTAATTTCTCAAGGAAATAAAAATGTGGCTTTTGGTGCATATGAACAAATTTTAAAATATCAAAAATCACATTTAAAGAAAATATCAGGATTTCAAGAAATGAGCAAAGTTAGCATGCTGGTCTTTTCCCACTCAGTCTTTACCCCATTGGGCCTAGCTGGTCTCTTGATGTTTTGGAAAAACTGACAAAATGAAAAGCAGAAAGAGCTGATTTCAGAGGGCTGGGATTTACAGGTCAGTGGTGGACAGTAGACTGTATGCCTAGCATGCGCAAGGCCCCATGTTTGATGCCCAGCTCCAAAAAAAGAAAAAAGTTAAGCACAAATGGAATGCTTACAAGGTTTTTGTGTGTATCATCATGTCTGAGTTAACAAAAAGACATTTGCCTTTTTTTAGGGACTGAGGAAAAAATTAGACAAGGTTAAGTGTGTAAGGCCAGTTATAATCTACCACATGTGGTTATAAATGGCCACAATTTCATATAATTCCAAAGCAAGATGGATAGCAGACCAAAGGTAAATGAATGTTTATGGTGGGCACATGCAGAGAGTCCTGCCAGTATACTTTTTGTATCAGCTCAAGTCTATTCAAAGAAGCTGGCAACAAAATTATATAAACTAAACACTCTTAATTATATAAACTAAACATGCTAGAAAAATTTGGTAAGTAGCCAGTGATTACATTTATCTTAATTTTTAGTTTCCAGTGAGATATTTTCTAGTGAATATTTGTATCAGATTTTTCTGAAAAACAAATGATGTAGCCACAAATTGGTATCATTTCTGTACCATCTAGAGAAGAAATTACCTTGTGGTATCTATAGCTTCCCTCAATTGCATCATTTCATAGTTCATTTTTAATTTGAAAGTCTATGTAATCTTCACCAAAAAAAATCTGGATTTGGAAAACTCATTTGGTGTGCAGTTTTCTGTCTGACAAAGATGGGTTTTACTGTATCTTGATCAAAGACATGGTGTGGGGAAATAAAGAGGACTAGATGCCGAGTCTCAAGATTTAGGTTCCAATCCTGATATTTCTACTTCATGTCCTTTATCACGTTACTCTCAGCTCCAGTTTCCTCATGTGTAAAAGCATGGATAAGAATGGAATCTCTGCCTTACATTATTACAAGAATTAGATAACCCATGTAAAAGTAACTAGAATAACTAAAATGAGGCCTGGCATATTGGAACATACTCTGGAAAATAGTTTGTTCATCCATTCATCATGATTTATTATTATCATGCTAATGTTGGGGCTCAGAAAAATGAGAGCCTAAAGAATGGCACTCAGGCATGCTGACCATTTTGAACTAATGAAGATTGAAAGCCCTCAGAGGTAGTCTCAAAAGCAGTCTCTCTCTGGCCTGCTTTTGTCCTCCTGTTTCCTTTTGCGTGTTTAGTCAGAAGGCCCATGTCACTTAAAACTTTGATTAAATAAATGTGTTATGTGCTTTTCTTTTATTACAGGAGTGTCAGCTGTGATTCTCTTAATGGGTGAGGAAAGGTATCATCCCTTTCTGTCCCTACACTACTCTATCATTGATTCTCTAGTTTAGCCATTCCAGTGTCTTTCATAGCTCAGATTATAAGGACACATAAACTCATTATGATTGCTTCCCATGGTTTTTTTGTATATTATCTTCTAAGTACATTGTTTGTGTAGGAATAAGTAGATCTTGAAGCAAGTACTCTTTGGGCCTCAACTGGCATTTCCAGTCAGCTGTGTATGTTTCTATATTTGTATTTTCCTCCTACCATGAAGTTATTGGTATGAAGTTCACCAACTCTCATTTCTGTGTCCTCTGTAGCAGTGTCCTCTGTGTGCAGTGTCTTGTTCTACCATATGTGCTCAGTAAAGGTCTTTTTTTTAATAGAAAAGGAGAATCTTTCTTTTTTTCTATTAATGTATATTGTATAAAATAAAGGATTTTATGACATTTTCGTATATGTATACAATGTGTTTTTATTATATTCAGCCTCCCTATCCCATTAAGTAAAGGTCTTTTAAATTGAATTTTAGCAGGTACCATGAAAGGAAGTGGGTGTATTCTTTTGGTCAAGGAAGAAGGCATCATGATCTACTGGTTAGCCATGATCATTGCTAACCTTGCTCCTTTTGTGTAGACCGTGTGGTCTTAGTGAATCTGTCTGGGTGGGAAGAACCTGGGTTTTAGTTAATGTCATGGGAGCTTGATTCTGTTAGAGGGCTCAGACAGGGATGTATCTGATATTTCTGTCAGGCCAGAATGTTTCTATATCTCTGATTTCTGTCTCCACTTTTCAATAGGCAGAAAGGGGAGATGTGTATAGGGAAAACTCAAAATAATCAATTCCATGATAATTTTTGGCTTTCTGTAACTTTAGGCTTACACCTTGAGCTCTTGAAAGATTATTTTCCTTCTTAGCCCCTTTCCTAATGCTTAGAATAACAGGCACCAGTTAGGCATAGTACCTTGGCCAGGCAAGAGGGCTGTGTATATGTAGCTGTTTTGCCTCAAAATCATTTATTTTCTCATCAGATATCTATTGTTCACTTACTTTGGCCAGGCATGTGGTAGGTAGGTATTTGAGGAGAAAATTGAACAAGAATGAGGTCCTGTCTTCAAGGAGCTTGCGTTTTAGTGGAAGGATTCAGATGATAAACAAATATAAGGTATTTCCAAATAGTGATGCATGTGACAAGGAAAATAAAACTAAAGCAGGTGATAATGGGGTGAGAGGAAGGTTGTCTGCTATAGTTTGGATGGTCCGGAAGGCTTTTTTAAGAAGGTTTAGAGCGCTTGAGACCTAAATCATGCAGGGATCCTCTAGTCATGGGAAAACTGAGGAAAACGTATTCAAACAGAAAGAAATAGCTGGTGCACAGGCCCTAGAGTAGGAGCAAGCTTGGAGTGTTCCAGAACAAAAAGAGTTGCTTGTATGAATGAGGGGAGAGAAGGAAGAAAGTGATTGTGCAGGAGAAAAAGTCATATGATCTCCTCACCTATTACAAAGCTCATGGCTGATACCTCTACAACTAGAGATTTAACAGGAGAAAAGCATAACAAACTTATTTAACCAAAGTCTTAGGTAACATAATGAAGACTCAGACCCAGGGAAAACTATATTTTTATGGCTAGCTTTGACAAAGACATTGCATAGAAGTATGATTTGACAAAAAGGGAGTATGACCCAGTGGTGATAAATTGAGGAGAACAAAAAAGCCTGTTTGGGTAGATTCCTCTTGGCCTCTGTGTTTAACTTTGCTTCCCTCCAGGGAGAAGCTAAGAAACCTACCATATGAGGGTCTTCAAGAGAGAAGGTCAGAGAGGCCATGCTGCTTCTGTGGTTTTCTCTGTTTCTTTCAGCTTAAAATATGAGGTCTGCCAATATACCATATTTTGGGGTAGCATTTCTTGCACCACATCATACTATAAGCTCATTTTCTCATATTTATGGAACATTCAGCAGCTAACATAAACAGATGTTATATTTATGCTTATCTTTAATGAGGATAAGTTCTTAAAAACAACAAGCACGTTCACAAAAATCATTAATCGTGAATCTCAGGTGCCTAAATCTAACCTTTTACTCCAGATGTGAACTAGAATACTCCTTTTAATTCATTCTGTGTGGTTTCTTGGAATCAATTTTCTCCTAAGAAAAGGCTTACATCATGAAGACCCTTGGGTCTCTTCAAGGCCCAGTGCTATGTCACAGCCTAAGGAAGCATTCTGAAACTGGGCATTTTTCAGAGCTTAGTGCAAAAGTTACTGCCTGAAGTTTTTACTGGCTTTCTCTTTCAGAAATCTTCTTTTGTTACTGCCACAAGGCAAAAACAGGAAAAGAGATCTGTGTGAAAGAATGCTCTCTCTTTTTCTTTTGTGGTGATTGTGTATCTTAAGAGAAGGCCTCAAAGGTTCCCGGAGCTAGTCTGCCTTTTCATGTAAATGGAGCCCTTAAGCCTATTTAGAAGTGTGCGAAAAGCCTGTGGGAGTTGAAGTGAAAGATAGAGCAGTAGCATCAGCATCCCATTTAATTTATTCAAGTTCAACTGTGTGCTCTCCCTTTCTTGTATTATAATTAAGAATATTTCAGGACTGTATTTTGCACTTGTACTTTAAATGATGTGCTATGCATATTACTGTATACTCATATTACTGTGCAGCATTGTAACTACAAAACCAAGTATTTTGTACTGGGAGGTGTAGGGGATTTTCCAGGGTAATTTTGACAATGTAAATTTGCCTTCTGTACAACTTTAGAATTCATCTCATTGTGCCATGTTACCCTCTGAATTAGGTATCCATAAATCTCTGCTTATCTCCAAGTACAGAAGTAAACAGAACTGGGGCTCATATTCACCCCTCAACTCCAAACCAGTAACTGGTATGGGTTGGAGTAGGATTTTGTGAGGGGCAAGGCAGAGAGAACTGCTGAGATTCCAGTGAAGAGCAGGGACTGAGGCCAGTGACCAAAGACTAGGGACTCCATGGTCAGGCAGAGAAGAGGGCTGAGGGATAGTTCTTGGGTGAGGCTGTTTCCTCCAGTGAATGCAGGGCTCAAAGCCATGCTAGCTAGCTAGGGTGTGAGAGGGGATTTAAAAAAAAAAAATTATCCTATTATTGTTGTACAACATTTACAAAAGTTCTTACAATATATCATTGTTGAATTCACCTCCTCCATCATTTTCTTGAGATGGCATTTGTAAGTGGTAGTAAACCCTGCCATATGGGTATTAGTCCCTTTTCCCTAGAATCCTCCACCTTCTAGGAGGCTTGTTTGCATTGTTCCATGTGAATATTGCTGTATGTGTGTGCACATATGTATAGTTGTGTTTGTGATGCTGCAGACAAATAGGAGCAGAGAGTGGCAGTGCCAAAAAGAGGAGACAAGGCATGGGGACTTAGGGCCCAAGGTTTTAGGAGCAAGTTCTGCCCTTTGTTGTTCTGTGGCTATAGCAGGGTTAGCTGAGGGCGCTTGAAATACTGGAGAGGTGGGGGAGTGAAGGTCAAGCTTTGAATCTAGTCAGGAGCTGCCCTGGAAAGCCACTCCCTGACCTCCTTCTAGTCTACCACCACCCCAGGGCAGTCTGTTTAATCAGAAGCAGAAAACATTCCAGTGATTGGCAATAGAAAAGGTTAACAACCCACCTACATACCCCAGTAAGAGCAATTAAAATTTATATTCATGGACCCCTGTTGGTATTTTCACCTACCCCCCTAACACAACTACTTTAGGAGGCTAATAGAATTCTGAGCTAGAATCCTTAGTAGTGATGGAGTTAAGAACATGCCGTCAAAGATATGGCATCTTGACATTTACCAAAACCCATAGAAGCAGGAGGTCACACTCTTACTTTCCCCTTCCCTGAAGTGGTCATAAAACCCTCATTGGAAAGGTGCCCTTCCTAAACCCAGAGAAAAGGACCCTGGAACACAGAGAAGAACCTGAGTAAATAGGCTTGGCTGAGTCTTTCTTCCCTTGTTTATTACCGTTTTCCTTTGTCCAATCATACTTTTCCACACCTGTCCTCCACCTCATCAAACCTAAGCCTATAAATATATCAGTCATTTGTTTGAGTCTTCATTTCTGAAGTCTTCCATGTCACATAAAACTTGTATTAAATAAAGTTGTGCTTTTCTTTTATTAATCTTTTGTTTGTTAGAGGACTCACCATGAACTTGGCAACAAGAGAGGTAAGAATATTTTCCTTCCCTACAGTAACTATTAATTTTTGAGTAAGTCTTTGAGCCTCAGTTTTCTTATGGTGTGTTGTGAGGTGAAGGAGAAAGAATGTCTGCAGGATGTCCCTACGATTTTTACAGATTGCCTGGGAAGAAACTGCCCATGCAAGAGATTTGAACACATGAAAAAAATTCTAATACATTACACAACATGTTAGTCAAGACCTTGTTACTAGTGACAAATCTAACCTACATCTTGTATTTGCTAATGCAAAAAGCAGAATTTCTCGTTTTATGGAAGCCAGGGAAGGCCTAGGCAAGTCATGAAGAAGGATTGGGGTGAGTGAGGATACATAGAGCAGACCATACTAGTGATGTGAACTTATTTTCAACAAAAGTGTAAATAAAGTTTTTGAACTTAAATGTCATTTCATAATAATATTCATTACGAATACTTAGCTCTAATTTTACATTTTAAGATTGTATAATTAACATTGGCTATATATACAGAAAAGATTAGTATATTTCACAGTGCTTCCCTCCTGCCCACTAGTTCTTGTTTAAACACACAAAGCTACACTTACTGTGAGCAAAAAAAAAAAAGAACATGTAGGCCTTCAATTCAGAAACCTGAGTCAAATCAACAGTCTCCAGGAGGAGGAAAGCTGTAAGTCCTATGTTCTTTTATAATGGACTTAGCCCTTCCCCTTCATCTGACATTTTCTTGTGGAAAACATCTGGTTTAAATGAGAACTAATGGCAGCCTTGATCATCAGAAACCAGAATGCAAAAATCACAATGTATAATAGGTAAAGGAGATGCCAATAAACAATGTACAAGGAAAAATTAGCAGCAAATTTATTTTACATACAAATTTCATCTTTTTGATACTGGTCTTCCAACTGCTTCTCTCTTTTGGGAACAGCACGGACTCCTAAAATACAAGGGTGGGTGATTGTCCCATTTTGTCAGACCCTTGAGATGGCTCTGCAAACATACCCTCTAATCCAAGGCCCTTCGTGGGGACTCACTGAAAACAATGGATAGAGCTCTGGAGATCCATGGTGCTTAGTATGGGGGTATTTGTTAAATTTTGACCAACTTTCCTCTGCTGGTAATGAAGGGTAAGACTGTCATATTGACCAACAGCCTGGCTATTTGGGCCTACCTTAAAGGAAATTTGAATGGCCAAAATTTCCTACTCATCTAGGGGTTCTATGACTTAGGGGTAGGGATGACTTAGACAGGGACAGAGCTAGACTTCTGACAGAGTATTAGAGGTTTACAGGCTTGGTGATAAGAGTTTAGGGTAGTGGCAAAGATGAGAAAGTTTTTTGAGTAGGTAGTATTTGTATGGCCAGGGGTTTGTGAGAAAATTTGGGGTATGCCAGTGTAAGATGCTTTTGAGTATCTGGACCTCATCGGTTTGTGGGGAATGCCAAAGGTGCAGGAGCTATGTCCTAGGGTGTTTTGTATTTTTAGAGGCTAGGAAAGGTAAAAAGTGGATATAAGCTAGTTAATAGGATTTTATGGAGCCTTGAGACATTTATGATGGGAAGGTATTGAAGCAAGAATTATTTCAGAGAAGAGGTGAGTAGAGATTAGTTTGGAGGATTAGACAGCTCTGAATGAGATATTGAAAGCTTTTAGAATCCAAGGGAAGTAGAAGGCAGAGTGAGGGAGAAGAGTTAACATTGTATTTAACCTTTTTTTGCCGCTTGTCATTGCCTTGTACGGATATTATCTTTCCAAACTGAAGGAGCTGCTTAGGGTAGAAGAAAAACACGGCCTATTGAACCTGAAGACCTTTGTTTCTTGGAACTGTACCTCTAAAATGACATATAATACAACAGAGTTTGGTGTGAAATAAATGGGGCAATCTAGGGCAAGTGGATGAAGTAGAATATTGGCCAAGTGATCATACATCTTGGAATGTGTTGGATTTCAGCTTCCTCTCTTGTATCCAGTTCACTTTACTATAAGGGATTCCTATTAGCTCTGATGTCTGGAGTGAATACACTCTTATGAACCTATGATTTATCAATGGTCAAAATAGAATTCTTTTATTGAGTTCAGAGGTAGGATTATAAATGACAGAGTTTCTGTATGTTTGGGAACATACTTTGGCCTTAGTAATGTTTGCTCTCAAGATTTGTTACTAAGTTTGACTAAGAATATATCACAAATAATTGTTAGGTCCCATAGTGAGTACTCAGCAATCATTTCCTCAGAATCTATTATATACCAGATGCTGTAGATTAACAGAGAAAAGCATAACAAATTCTTTAACAAAAGTTTTATGTGACATGGCAACCTTCAGAAACAAGATTCAAAGACCCAGGGAAATTGTGTTTTCATGAACCATCAGGCAGAAGTATGATTGTAGGACAAAAGGGTATTATCTAATGGTAATAAACTGGAGGGAACTTAGTAAGGCCTATTCAGATTCTTCTTGGCCTCCAGGTATAGGACAGGACCTAGTTGTATCTTATGTATCTTATGACCTACTCTTGGAGAGGGAGGTCAGGGAATTCTTTTATGGCCTGTTTCAGGGAGAAAGGCTGGAGGTCTAGAGTGACCTTCCTGCTTCTGTGATTGTTTGTTTGTTTGGGGTTTGTTGTGGTAGTGGTGGTAGTGGTTCGGTTTTTTTCAGTTACCTCTAGCTTAAAACAGTATGCTAAGGTACCATATTTCAGGGTATCATGTTCTAAGTCCCAACATTTCTTTGGAAGGGGAATTGCTTTTTGATCTAAGCAAAGTTATGAGAGGCAATGTGGTATAAAGGAATAGAGAACAGACTATAACCAAATTGACTCCAACACTTAAGAACCATGTATCTTTTGATGAGTTACATATATTCTTGGTGACTCTAATATCTCTCTAAAGTAGGGTTGATAATAGTACTAACCTCACAGAGTTTTGTCTCAAGTGCAGTAATTAGTATGAAAGTATTTTAAAAATATGAAAATACGATTTTATCAAAAACATCAGCATGCCAGTTCTTTATATAGTTCAATGCAGTATGCAAAGGCCTACAGAAATATAGGATCCTTCTTCCAGGAAAACAAAATCACAATTCTGAATCAGTTCCAAACCAGGAAACCAAAGCCGTGAGTTCTCTCTAGGTGCTCTTTATTCTGAAAAGTTAACTTGAATCTTCCTCAGTGCATTGTCTCTGATGATCTGGGTAAACAATTTGAAAAGAGGAAGAGTTTTGTGCTTTCAACAAAGACATTACCTTTTTTTTCCTCTTTGGAAAGTTTTGCTCTTTTAATTTTGAGCTCTGAAGGTGAACAATCCAGCTGATTCAGATCCCCAGAGTACCCCTAATAATGGGAACACTGTGACAACCACAGATATTAAAAACATACCTCAATTTAAGCAACCATGGTAAGGCAAATACATATGGTATTATGTGGGAAAAAATCCCCTATGTAACCTAGAAATGTAATTTAATGTCATAGCATTTTACATCAAAGGGATGCTGACAAAAAAGAACATGTTTACCACTGGAAAATTCAAATGAAAGAAAGCCTTCTAGAGAAAGGCAGTAGAAGGAAAATAATGATCAATAATTTGCCTTGCATATGGGAAGAAAATTTGGGAGATTATATTATCAAGTTTTCTAACATTTAATTTACATAAAGTGTATAGTTTGATGGGTTTTGGCAAATACGTACACCTACTAACTATGTTTCTGTTATTCCCAAAAGTTCCCTCATGTTCATTTGCAATCAGTTGTCTCTCTTTCCCCTGGCCTTAGGCAAACATTGATTTGCTTTTTAATGCCACACTTTTGCTAAAGTTTGGTTTTAACTTAAGATTTTTCTGGTTAATCAAAATGATAATAGCTAAACATAATCAAAATTTGGGACTAGTATCCCAAGTCCTTTAGAGCAATTCTAGGAGCTTCTGGGCCTCAGTTTTCTCATATGTTAGTGAGGATGATAACTTTTCTATTTCATAAATTTGTTGTAAAGAATCCAAAGGAATAATAATGAGAAATAGTTGTGTAGCCTTTGATTGTTTATTTGGAAAACATTGATGTTAATCAAAAGAATGACATTTCTAGATACCAGCCATTTTGTAGAGGGATTATGCTAGAATTCCGTGTCACCCATACAGACCCTTGAAGGACAATCTTCACATGTGTAGAGGAAGTTACTTTTGAAAGATTTGTGTTAAGGGTTCAGAATTTAGACTTGTTTCTCTCTAGCTGACAATAGAGGAGTATAGTCTATTTGACTGATAGACCTTAGTTAACATTAAATTAATCATATTACTTTGCGTTTGAATATAATATAAAAATATTCTCAGTAACTGCTATTTTTATAATGCTCTTTCATAATTAAACAATTTATTTTATGCTCAAGAACTCATTGTTGAAATTCTGAGAACTGTCAGTTTTATGGTTCACATTTTATACAGATAAAACTAAATTTTTCAGATGTCAAGTAATGTGCCAGAGGCTTCCATGTTGTCTGTCAGCTACTGTGATAAACCACTGCTGTTTTGAGCAATGACCTACCTGTCATTCTTATTAGAAATTGAGAAGAGAGACCAATAAGGCCTCTGATACAGTTTTGACATTTCTCCTTGAGCAACAAGAAGAAAATGTCATTCCTGCTAGCTAGAGAAACTAGATCAATTTCATCTTCCCTGTCTGGGAGATATTACTTTGGCACTCTGTAGGCACAGCTATCATATTCAGGTCTCATTTGGTTTGTTTTGTTTTTTGAGTTTTTTTGGATGAGCTGTTAGAATGTATATATGTATGCCCTATATACATATATACATCCTATTCATGTATACTTGCATGCGTATGCACACATGTACACACACAACTATGCTGCCTTCTGTCTCCATGTGTGCATATATATCATTGTGTAGATAGTGTGTTTTTAAAAAAGACAACTGACTGTCAGCATGTCACTCTCACTTCCTCATGTGTGCATTTTTCAGCTTTCCCATAAGGAAGTGGAACTGGTAGTGGTTGGAAGAGATTGAATTTGCTGAAGTGGCTGACTGTGGATGACCTTTGTCTTCTTAGGGGTAATAGTAGGAGTTACAATTTCTGGCAGAATATCTGAAAACATGCCATCATAATTAGAATCATAAACCATGGGCTTGTGGGTTCATTCATTGGAGACAGTGATGAACCAGGAATCAAAAGGTCTAGGTTTAGCTATTTCTAAATATCTATGTATATATGAAGATATCCTTGTATGACACTGTGGATGGATATTTTTTCCCTCTCTTCTGGCTTATCTTCCCCCATTGAACTTTCAAACCCTCAAATACACACTGCATCTTTAATTTACACAATACTCACTTTTTCATCTCTGTTTGGTAGAGATGTAATAAGTACTTGCTTACCAATAGAGTTAGACCACATCCTGCCTTGGATGAACAGGAATTCCATTTGAATGTTTCCAGCTAGAAATATTTTGCTTCAGTGCTGTTGTTACTATTAAGATTCATCTGAAGCAGACATAGTATATTCAGATATCTTCTCCCTCCCAGGTGTCACCTGAGGCCACCCTGAAGAGATGGGGCTGGGAGAACCTTTACTTTCATGATAGCCTTTATGGGTTTGCCCCCTACTATGATGCTAAGTCTTTGGGGCCCAGTCTCTGAACTTCAACCAACTCTTTGCAGCCCAAAGAGCTCTGGTAGATGGTTTCTCTTCTTCTTTTTTTTTTTTTTTTTCACACTGAGAGGGATTGATTGCTTATGAATATTTTTAGCAGGTTACGCAGAACACAAAAAGTATACTTTTATGGGAGAGATTAAATGTTAAGAGTTTTAACTTCTCAGAATCAGCACATTTTGAAACACAAACCAGATCATGTCATTCTCCTGATTCAGTCCCATCAGTGGCTCCCTATCATCCTAAAACCAAATCAAACCCAGAGCCTTCATGAAGTCTCTGAGAGTGCCTGACTCAACCCCACCCACTTCACTGATACCACTTCTGATTCACTAAACTCCAGCCATACTACTCTTCTTTGGGTCCTTAGGTCATCCCACACTTATTTCTTCTGAGCACCTATGTACTCTTCTGTTCTTCCCGGGACTCTGCCCTAACTCTGGGCTACCTCAGGGTTGTCACTCAGATCTCAACCTAATTATCCTCTCTCAGACTAGCCTACCCTATCCTATCAATTTCTATACCCAAAATTTTACTTCTTCTTATCACTTATCCTATCTCAAGTTGTCTTTCTCATCTCCTGGTTTTCTTGTTTTGAGTTGGACCCTGACTAGGGGGTTTTATTCCACAATGGCAGGCAGAGGCTTTATTTGACCTGTTTTGTTGTTGCCTCAGAATCTGGAATGGTGCCTATCCTCTAGTGGTGCTCAACAAATACATTTGGACCCAGTGAGGGATCAAAACTGAAGGGTTTTTTTTTCCTCTCTCTCTCATTTATTTTTTGGGACCTGCATCAGGAAAAGCATTGTGATCTAGTAGTCCTGGGTTGACCTTAATCTGAAGCTTCTGGTTCAGCCCAGCTGCCAGTAAGAAGCAGCTATTATAGAACCACCTTCTTTTTGCAAAGGTCAACAGGTAAATCAAAAGTAGAAACACATTTCAAATAATTGTGTAATAGTATACTAACATGAGCTATGGTAATAGCTTTTCACCTTCACTTCACTCACCAACTAGATAGTTCTGCTTCTTTAAGACCCTTACTTTGTGATGTACCCTGTGATCCATCCCAGTGCAGTTATTGGATCTCATATATGGCTACTGAAATGTGCTTGTGAGCTAGGAGTGGTAGACAGTTCAACCAGAGGCCATTCACAGAGGTCAAGTACCAATATTTGGTGTCTAGCCATAATTCTTCTTTATTAGGAAGTCTGAAATTAAAGAATGAGTTCTCAGGATCTTTCTTTATAGAAGAGTTCTTTTTCTGTTTAAATGAAAAGATTATCTCTGTAACTTCCCACAGTCTTAGGTTGAACTCCCCAACAACCCTACAGTATAGTGAGTTCTTACTACAAGATGGGCTAGGCTTTGTGTACTTGTGCAATGTAGCTTGCCTTGTTGGTTTTTCTGGAGATATCACATTTGGATCATAGGGTTCAGCCAGCCTTTAGCTGGCATCTGTGGACCAAAACTTGATGAAGACATCACCCAGATTGCTGGGGAAGACCGTTAACTTTGAGACATAATCCCTTTTTTTTACCCCCTTTGGTGGTAGTGGGTACCACTACCTCAATCTTGCTACGCAAGTGCTCTAACACTTGAGTGTTTTTATTTAAAAACTTGAGTTTTTATTTTTCAGATAGAGTCTCATACTTTTTTTATTCAGGCTGACCTTGACCTCCATCCTCCTACCTCTGCCTCCCCAGTAACTAGGATTATAGGCATGTGCTACTATGTCCATCCCAGGAGTTAATTTTTTGACAGGTAAAATATTTACCTATAGATATGGATATGGATATGGATATAGATATAGATATAGATATAGAACCTACATGTTTAGTCAACTGGTTTGGAGCTAGTGGGGTTGGCTGTGGTGGCTATGGTTTGAGGAAATTATTCTGTCTCAATAGTTCCATTGGCTTCCACTTCCTTTTGTACACTCAAAGGATAAGCAGTGACTCTTCCTAGTTCTGCTCTTCATTTGGTAAGCAAGTCTCACAAGGCATTTCACCATTGCTGAGAACTAGACCTTCTAACAGGACTTCCCAGATGTGATCCTTGCCCTGTCTTGCTGTATAACCCTGACCGAATTATTCAGAATTGCTGTATCTTATTCTCTACCCTTATAAATAAATACATGGAAATAAAAAATAGAATGATCCTATACCATAGGGTTTTATGAGCATTAAATGACATATTATATGCAAAGGGCACTTTAAAAGTACTCAACTAGTAATATTTGTTTATCATGTTTTCTTTATTAGAAAGTTGAAATGTACTGGGCCCTAGTGGCTCACACTTGTAATCCTAGTTACTCAGGAAGATCTCAGTTCGATGCTAGCCTGGGCAAATAGTTCAGGAGACCCTACCTCATTAAAAACCCAACACAAAAAACAAGACTGGTGGAGTTGCTTAAGTGGTAGAGTACCTGCCTAAGAAGTGTGAGGCCCAATTTCTAACCCTAGTACTGCCAAAAAACCCCCCAAAAAACCCAAAGTTGAAATGTGCTAGTATCATAATATTTTGGTTTTATGAACATTCTGTACTTTAAGAATTCTAAAGCATTAGCTTCTGCCCATAGTGTCCTATGGGATCCTGAAAGCACCTGGTAAAAAACATTTCTGTTTAAAAAGAGCCACAGATGACCACTATGTATTTCTAAAAGTGGTCAAAATTATTTAGTGTAATGTAGGGAAGTAACAAAATAACTGGGGATTTGGATTATACTCAAGGCAATGTGGGGAGGAGGAGGAAGACCCTGAGAAAAGGTCAGTTCCTGGGAGGAAGGCTGCCAGTCAAAGTCTGGAAGTCTAGCAAGATGGTTTTTACCTGACTGAGAGCTTATCATACTCAGGTGGACCCAGCTTTGTTTTTGGTCCCAAAGTTCACAGGCCAGTCTGAGCTGTAAAACCAGAATGCCAAATTAATGATTTTACAATGTGAAATTAAGCTGTTCTGTGCATTGGAGACTCACACCTGCGAAAGTTCTCCTTGGAGACAAGTTATATGGGAAGTCAAGTTATTGGATGTTTGCCTCTTAAGTACAGAATTGGCTCATCATATCAGGCCTTGTTAGCCTACTGCTCAATATTTATAGTGCACATTTATGTGACAGGTGAGCTGTGTGCCCCCTTGAATTACACAGGGCTCTTGGCAGCACAGGTGGGCTTTGGAACCAGTATTTGCCTCTTACTGTCCTTTATATACAATTTTTTGACTGATAGACATCCTTCCCACATCCTCTGATTGCACGTTATTTTTAAATTTAAACTGATTTGTCATCAAAGTAAAACATGTATATTGTTTCACAGATCTAAAACAGTATAATTCTTAAACTGAAACCATAGTTTTCCCCCTCCTAGCTTCTTACTTTCTGGAAGCAGCCACTTTCAAACCTTCTATTGTTGATTCTGCTAGTTGCTTCCACATTCCTAACTGATGTACTTGAATTGCTATTCTTAATTTTTCTATTTTAGCCATTATCTCATCTCTTCTATAGAAGATGACCATTAGGCACTGATACCATTCTCTCTTAAAACCATATGGTTAAAACCATATTTAGTATTTATATTATTCTGGCAATGTAAATTTCATGGAAGAGCTACAAAATGTACCATGATTTCGTCTTCCTTCCTTCCTTGTTCGTTTATATTTTTAAATTTCTTTCAGGAACACAAATTCTATACCCACCCACACCTTTAAACTTAGAAGGGCATTTGAAACCATAATTGCCATACCTTCACCTAGCAAAATGTGCTAGTATCATCTACTACCCAGTCCATACATACTCAAATTTCCCTGATTGTCTCAATTGCTTAATTTGAATAAGGATCTAAATAAGATACTTAAATTGCGCTTGGTTGTTACCCTTTATTTTATTTTATAACACTTCTCCCCCCTTTCTTTATTTTATAACACTTCTCCCCGCTTTCTTTATTTGTGACATTGATTTGTTTTGGTGGGGAGAGAAATTTGATGTAGAATGTCCCACATTCTAGATTAGGCTAATGACTTCTTACCATTTCTTTTAACTTGTTTTTCTATGTCTCATATTTCCTATAAACTGTGGGTTACAACTTCAGGCTTGCTTAGATTAGGATTTCGTTTAAAAAAATATTCCACAGGTGGTGCTGTGTACTTCCTTTTTTATCATATCACAAGTTATTAGTTTCTGATTATGCTCATTCATGGGTGATTGGCTCATATAGGGGTAGCCTGATCCTTCCATGACTAAGTTTCTATCAACTTTTCACCTAATGGTTTACATCTAGCAATCATGTGGTCTAGATCTATTACTTTATGGAACTTGTATTTTGTCCTTACAAGGCACGATTCTTCCTGAGCCTGTTAGTGCTGGTTACCTAGTTTAACTTTGGAGAGTCACTTTATTTTGTTCATTTCCAAATCTTCATTAGAGTCAAGGGGCTTCTGGGTGACCCATGTGTTTTACCTAATAACTTACTATATTTCAAGAAAGTAGCATCTTTTGTAGTGATTAAATTTTTTATTTGAATGTTGTATTAATTGCTTTTGCATCACTAGGACCAAAATACCTGACAACTTAAAAAGAGGAATTATTTATTTTTCTCACCATTTTAGAAGGTTCAGTTCATGGCCACTTGGCCCCATGCACTTGGGCAGAACATTCTGGTAACAGGACTTTATGGTGGAGGAGAGCTGCTCGCCTCGTGGCAGAAAGGAAGTAGAGAAAAAGGGTTACAGGCAGGGGCCAGGGCAAGATGTAGCCCTAAGGACACACTTTCCAGTGACAACTCCTGCTGTCCACCACCTCCAAATGATGCCATCACATTATGAATGCATCAATGGATAAGTCTGTTAATTAGATCAGATCCTTCAGGAGCCAGTCACTCCCCAAAAGCCCAAGAGCAGGCAACTAAACCCCCAATGCATGCAGGTATGGGGGACATTTCACATTCAAACTATAACAAATCTCTAGTTGAATTTTGCTGTTGGCTTTGAAAATATAAACAGAAAACTTTCTAATATAAATTAGAAAACTTTCTAATCAGTCATGTTGAGGAGTAACTGACTAAAAAACAGACTTTTTTTTTTTAAATAGTGAAACAACAGGACACTGTTTTGCCTTATGATGCCTCCTTTCTGCAGATCAGGGAAACTCTGAAGTCTAATGAGCTCTCTTCTGCCTGTGAGACAATTGGAAGGAAGACTAGGATGGGCACTGATGGCACATAGAGTCATTTGAGAATGTTTTGGTTGTTGCTTTGTTCTAGTTTTTACTCCTTTAGCTTGCTAAGGAGCCTTTTAGAAAAGTTTTTCCTAAACTCTGTTGCATATGAATTAGGGTTTTTCATTCCTCTGTAATGGGTCCTGATACTGTTCTAGCAGAATTTAACTTACAAATACAGTTTGAGCAACTCTTTGCATGTATGTGCATGTTCTCACACAGACATACACACACACACACACACACCGTTGAATCTCTCTGCTGATTTTTTTTTTTTTAACTGCAGGAACCTATAGGAACTGGCTTCTATGGCAGGACATTGTAGATGTATCTTGGTTCTTCTTCCCAAAGGTTGGGACAGCAGATATGAGAGAGTGGTGAAGGGAGAAATCCTCCTTGTTGTCTCTCAGCTGCGGGCCTGCTTCCATGCTTTTCAAACAGCTTCTTTTAGTATAAATGTGTGTTATGTAATTGTTGAAGGAGACACATTAGCTACATTGTTAGTAACTTCTAGTATTCCAGAGTTTAAGGACCTCCTCTAAAATATCCTGTAGCTCCAAATTCTTATATGGGGTTTTCTACCACTTAGAATAACCTTCCACATAACTTTCAGTGTCTAAATTGTACCCTTCTGTTCAAGACTCAGAACCACTGACGCTTTCTCTCAGTCTCCAGTAAGTAGTCATCTCTTCCCACCCCCTTGGATCCTATACCTGTGTGTTTGTCTCTCCTGTGACAGGGATTATTTACTCTGTTTTATCATAGCTCACTCACATACTCATGTTACTTCTCCTTTTTTAACAGAAAATATCAGTCTGTTTTAACCACATTTAGTATTTTAGTAACATTTTTAATTTTAATAATAAAATAAAACTGAATATAGTGGCTCAAGTCTGTAATCCTAACTACTTTGGAGGCAGAGATCAGGAGGATTGTGGTTCAAGGTCAGCTGAAGCAAGAAGTTCTCGAGACCTCCATCTCAATCAATGACTAGATGCAGTAGCATGTGCCTGTCGTCCCAGCTATGTAGGAAAGCACAAATAGGATTGCAGTCCAGGCCAGCCTGAGCATAAAGTGAGATCCTATTTGAAAAATAACCAACACAAAAAGAGCTGACTCAAGTGGTGGAGTGCCTGCCTAGCAAGTGCAAGGCCCTGAGTTTAACCTCAAGTACTGCTAGAACAAAAGAAAACAAAACAAAAGATAAATTAATAAATTAATAACTTGAGTAATTTTTTTATCTAATATTCATCTTATAATTCAACTGTGCTTCAAATATCTGTCAGTCAGATATACAGCCAGAGCTTTTATTTCAGGAGAGGGAAGAAAAGAACTTCTAGGGGAATTAATATGAACCTAAGTCAGAAGAACTAGATTCAAGATCCCCATCCACATTCAGAGTCACTGTTCTAGAGCAATTACAATGTTACCAGCGGTTTTCCCTGGTAACACAAAGACCTTCAGCAAAAGTCTCCTTTAAAACTTACTTAGGAACTAGTTCATCAGAAAGTGGGAAGGGAAGAAAGACTAGATTTCTGAGTAGTGGTGGATGGAACATGAGACCTTGGTCTCTCAAAGCCCTTCAAGGTAGTACTGATGGGGAAAGGAGGTCTGGTAAGAGTCCTGCTTTAGCTCTACTGGAAAGAATGAGTGTGTGAAGTCCATGGGATACTCAGGGCAGAGAGAGTAAACTTTACTCTTTAATCCCCTTTCAATCTTACCCTGAGCCTGCCTAGTCTTAGATATGGATTTTTCTCACTTGCTTCTACTGTCCTTTCTTGGAAACTCCTTGGCGGAGTTAATGAAGGGGACCACTTTTTTTTTTTTTTTAATTGTTGTGCTGGGTAGGAGTACATTGTGGCATTTACAGAAGTTCTTACAAAATATCAAATATATCATTCTTGAATTCACCCCCTTCACTATTGTGCTTCATAACCCCCTGCCCCCATTCCTGGAATAGTTTCAACAGATATCATTTTTCCATTTACATACATGTATACACAGTATTTGTACCATATTCACCCTCCTTCATCGTTTACTGACCCCCTGCCCCCTCCCACTGGTACCAACCCCCCACCCAAGGCAGGACCTGTTCCAGCCTCCTATTTTGTATAAGAAAAGAAGAAGAAGAAAATGACATTTTTGGTTGTTTAAGATAGCTACCAGGGAGTTTTCTTGTGGCATTTCCATGTTTATATGTATTATAGCTCAATTTGGTTCATCTCCTCTGTTTTTCTTCTTTCTACCTTACCTCTTCTGATGAACTGTAACTAATAAACCTCATGTTGGCAATGGAGGACAACTCTCAATGGCAGCGTATGTTTTAATGCTATTAATAATGAAGACCTATAAAGAGAAAAGAGTGAAGCCAAGATCCAGTTCCACAGGACATCATAGCTCATAGGCAGCTTATCCTTATTTTAGAAAAATACTAAGACTCTGCTTTACCATTGGTCACCTCTTTCTTGGACATACATTCTTCTCCAGGATCAAGTAGAAGACCATGAGATATGGAGTCAGACCTGGGTTTGGATCCATTTATATTCTATAAACTTTAGGCAAGTCACTTTTTCTCTCTGATATGGGATAAGCTGTATTATCTATC